>NC_141876.1:36387500-37637500 GCF_056163025.1 Triticum urartu
GGGGGATGGTCTTGAGTGCGGAAGCCGGCAGATGTTGCTTGGAACTGAAAACTTGGCACCCTTTGCAGTGTTTGACTAGCTCCTTGGCGTCATCCAAAGCAGTCGGCTAGAAGAATCCATGGTAGAAAGCTTTGGCGGCGAGTGAGCGTGAGGCCGCGTGGTGGTCGCATTCGCCTTGGTGGATGTCCTTGAGGATTGATATGCCCTTCTCTGGCTCGACGCAGCGCTGGAAGACTCCAGTGACACTGCGCCTAACAAGCTCTCGATTTACTATTGTGTATGCTCCGGCTCGGCGTATAACTTGTCTTGCCGAGATTTCGTTGGTTGGCAACTCTCTGTTTACTAAGAAGTTGAGGATGGGTTGGGCCCCTGATGGAGCTGTGACTTCTTCTATTGTCATAACTGCTACTGTGACCAGGGCGGGTGGGCTGGGTGGTGAAGAGTTGGAGTCGGCCACCGCCTGTTGTGTCGATGCAGTCCCCGGGCCGGCTGCAGTAGCCCCCGGGCCGAGTTCTGAAGTCCCCGGGCCGGGTATGACTGCGGCAGTCCCCGGGCTGCCTGTCGAAGTCCCCGAGCCGCCTGCTTGGTTCCCCAAGTCGGATCCGACTGTGTCGGGGTCAGGCGGCATGAAGATGGAATCAGATTCTGGAGACGGCTTGATAGACGGCTTGAGGAGGCGGTGGAGAGAAACGCCGGCTGGTATAGCTTGCTGGGTGGAGCCTACTCGTGCCAGGGCATCTGCTTGCATGTTGTCGGCGCGTGGTACATGAAGGAAATCACATCCTTCAAAATATCCACTAATTTGCTGAACGAGGAAGCGGTAGCTCGCCATGTTCGCGTCCTTGGCGTCCCAATCGCCAGATGACTGCTGGACCACCAAATCCGAGTCGCCATAGCACAGGATCCGGCGGATGCCGAGCTTCTTGGCTAGCCGGAGCCCGTGTATGAGCGCCTCGTACTCGGCCACATTGTTGGAGGCGGCAAAATGAATTTGCAATGTGTACTTGAGCTTGTCGCCCTTGGGGGATGTGAGGAAGATGCCGGCTCCCAAGCCGGTGTGCATCTTGGACCCATCGAAGTGCATCCGCCAATGAGTGGAGTCGGGGGCCGGTGGCAGGTACTGGGTTTCGGCCCAGTCGACGAGGAAGTCGGCCAGTGCTTGGGATTTAATGGCGGTGCGGGGCTGGTAGAAGATCGTGTAAGGAGCCAACTCAATGGCCCATTTTGCCACTCGGTCGGATGCATCCCGGCTGCCTATGATCTCGGCGAGCGGGGCAGTACATACGACCGTGATGGGGTGCTCTTGAAAGTAGGGCTTGAGCTTCTTGGTAGTGAAGTACACACCATAGCACATCTTCTGGTAGTGTGGGTAGTTCTGCTTCGAGGTGGATAACACTTCGCTTAAATAATACAGCGGCCTTTGGACCAGCTAAGCTCGGCCTTCTTCTGGGCGCTGGACCACGATGACTGTGCTGACCACCCGGCTAGTAGCGGCAATGTAAAGGAGCATGGGCTCTTTTTCAGTCGGTGCCGCCAAGACAGGTGGCGTGGTCAGCATCTTCTTTAGCTCGTGGAAAGCTTGGTCCGCCTGGTCATTCCACTCGAAATGAGCGGACTTCTTCATGAGTCGGTAGAGGGGGAGAGCTTTCTCCCCGAGCCGGCTGATGAAGCGGTTCAGGGAAGCCAAGCATCCGGTGAACTTCTGGACGTCTCCCAGCTTGGTGGGAATCTCCATTCTCTCTATGGCCTTGATATTCATTGGGTTGCACTCGATGCCGCATTCGGGGACCAGGAAGCCTAGAAGCTGGCCGGCTGGTACTTCGAACACGCATTTCTCGGGGATGAGCTTGATTTGAAATCGGCGCAAGTTTTCAATTGTCTCTCTGAGGTCTTCCAGCAAGGTGCCGCGCTTCTCCGTTTTCACCACAATATCGTCTACATAGACGTGGGCATTTCTGCCGAGCTGCTTGAGGAGGCAATTCTACATGCAACGCTGAAAAGTGGCACCGGCATTTCTCAAGCCGAATGTCATAGTCAGGTAGCAGAAGGCTCTAAATGGTGTGATGAAGGCAGTTTTCAGGCGGTCAGCTAGATCCAACTTTATCTAGTGGTAGCCTAAGTAAGCATCCAAGAAGCTCAACAGCTCGCATCCGGCCGTGGAGTCTATTACTTGATCAATCCTTGGCAAGGCGAAGGGATCTTTGGGACAGGCCTTGTTGAGGCCGGTGTAGTCTATACACATGCGCCATTTGTTATTTTTCTTCAGCACGAGGACCGGGATGGCAAGCCACTCTGGACAGAAAACTTCCATAATGAAGCCGGCTGCCAGAAGCCGGGCTATCTCTTCTCCTACAATCCTTCTCTTCTCTTCTGATAGTCGGCGGAGGGGCTGTTTGACTAGTTTTGCACCTTCTCGGACATGTAGCTTGTGCTCGGCGAATTCCTTCGGAACACTCGGCATGTCCTTGGGGGACCATGCGAAGATGTCCCGATTCTCACGGAGGAAATCGGCGAGCTCGTCTTCCTATTTGCTGTCCAGGTTTGCCCCGATGGTGGCAAACCTTTCTGGGTGCTCCGGGTCCAGAGGTACCTTCTTTGTTTCTTTGGCCGGCTGGAAAGAACCTTGGGCATCACACTCCTTGGGGTTGGGGGACAGGGCCGGCTGTTTGCCGGCCATGGCCACGACTCGGTCCAGTATCTTCTTCTCTTCAGCAATCACGAGGGACTTGGCCAGCCGGTTGCTGGCTGCCGCACACTCAGAGGATTTCTTGTAGTCTCCGACTATGGTGATGATGCCCTTGGAACTCGGTATCTTCATCTTGAGGTAGGCATAGTGGGGTTAGCCATGAACTTGGCCAGGGCGGGTCGGCCAAGCAATGCGTGGTAAGGGCTCTCCAGATCCACTACCTCAAACCACACCGTCTCTCAGCGGAAATGATCCTTGTCCCCGAAGAGGACATCTATCTTGATCTTTCCAATTGGGGAGCAGGACAGGCCGGGCACGATGCCATGGAATAGAGTCCGACTAGGCATGAGCTGCTTCGTCTTGATGCTCAGCTTCTCCATGGTGTCACAGTATAGGATGTTGATGTTGCTCCCACCATCTATCAGCACGCGGGAGAAACGGGCGGCTCACCTTTCTGTTGCGAGGGTGGCATCCAAAACCAATGCGTAAGAGCCGGGAGACGGCATCACCTCTGGGTGATCAGTCCGGCTCCAGCTGATAGGCCTTTCTGACCAGTGCATGAACTCGGGGTTGTTGGAGGCAACTACGTTGACTTCTTGATGTTGTCGGCGCCGGCTACGCCGATCTTCTAGTAGGCTCGTAAAGACGACGTAGGTGGCATGCTCGTCGGGGAATTCATCTTGAACAGCCCCGCCTGCCGGTCGAGCAGCCGGCTGCGGAGGGGCCGGAGGCGGCTGACCAGCAGGCGGAGGCGGCGCTATCCCCTCGCCCTTGGAGATCCGCGTGAGCCAGTGGCATTTTCGGGTTGTGTGGTTTGAAGGCTTCGCGCCGCTGTGAAACATGCAGGGGGCATCAAGTGCTTGCTCGTAGGAGAAAGCCGGCTGCCAAGCCGGCCTGCTGCCCTTCTGCTTCTTGGGCGTGGGCCGCCCTTCGGGTTGTTCGTCTTCGACGGTGGCCACCAGCCGACTGGTGGGAGGCGGCGGGGGAGCCTTGTGCTTGTGGTCGTTCTGGTACGGGCGTCGGCTGGAGTCTCCTGCCGGCGTCTTGGGACTCGGAGCGAGTACCTTCCCGGAGGCGTCTACTCGGAGCTCGGTCTTCATTGAGGAATCAGCCATGGCGTATTTATCAGCTATGATCAGTAGCTCGTCGAGGGTAGTCGGCTCGTTGCAGAGGAGTCGGCACTTGAGGAGGGTGCCTTCTCGGCACCCGGCGGTGAAGTACCCTATAGCTTGAACCTCATGCGCCCCTTCGTAGGAGTTGTGGAGCTCGGCCCAACGCGTGAGGTAGTCGCGAGTTGATTCACTAGGCCCTTGCACACACAAGGAGAGCTGTCGGGGCTTAGGAGCCCGCTTGTAGGTGCTGGTGAAGTTGCGGATGAAGGCTTCTATGAAGTCCAGCCAGCTGTTGACGCTGTAAGGCTTGAGGCTGTTGAGCTAGGTACGCGCCGTGCCTTGGAGCATGAGGGGAACATACTTCACGGCAACGCGCCTGTTGCCGTTCATGATGCTAAGTGCAGTGGAGTAATCGATCAACCAGTCTTCCGGCTTCACGGAGCCGTTGTACTTGGGCGTGTCTCTTGGGAGCGAGAACCCTTTAGGGAAGGGTTCATCGCAGATGCGGGGGCCAAAGTAGGGCGGGCCAACATCATCTTCTTCTTCCAGAGCCAGGGATTGTGCTAGGCGGTCGATCCGGTGGCGGGCGTCATTCTCGCCGACTCCTTCACGGCGACCCAGTCAGCCGCTAAGAGTCGGATGCGTGACAGGCAGCGGAGTAGGATATCTCTCCCCATGAGGCGGAGGAGGAGGCGGATCGCCCCGCCATTCCACAGCTCGGGGACGGCCTTCTGGGTCACGTTCGATGGAGATTCGAGTCCGGTTGCGGCTTGTAGCGGGGTTCTTTTCTTTCCTTGCGTGGGTGTTGCCCGCCGTCGGCGTTCGGGACGTCGCACCATGCTCTCACCGCGGGGGAGGACTATCGGCGCGGACACCGGCTTCATGCCGCTCTGTGGCCGCATTGATAAGCTGCTGGATGCGTCTGGTCATGTAGGGGAGCTCGTCGGCCCTCAGTCCGTCCAGCTCGTCTACGGCTGCCTGGGCGGTGCGTAGGTTCTCGAGAGACGTGGCATAGACTGGGCGATCTGCTCCCAGTGCGCCAGCGATAGCTGCACCGCGTTTCTTGATGATACCGACGCGGATCGGCCCGTCGGGAGGCGGCGTGCCGAAGGCGGTGCGGTCGACTTCGTACTGGTGAGCCTCGGTGAGGCGTCTCATGGAGGCTAGCTTCTGGCCCTCTGCAACGAGGGTGAGGCGGCGCGCCTCCAGTGTCTAGGCGTCGGCGTCAGCCGGGATGGGGCGGATAAGTCATGCAGCGCCGCCTGCAGGGCGTCGTGGGCGTTTTTGCCAGAGGCGGCACCGTGGCTGATGACCAGTACCTCGGTGATGGCGCTGCCGCCGCTGTCGGCTCGAGGAAGAGGGTCGTTGATGATTACCATGTTGGAGGGGAAGGCGTCAAGCGATGTCGTGTCGGAATCAACAAGCATCGGGTCGGTGAAGCCAACCGACTCCAAGTCCGCAGCAAGCTCACCGGAGACATGGAGTTGGTCGAGGAGGCTGACGAGGTGGCTTTCGAGGCAGCCTGTGCCCGCGTCGGATGCGGGCTCGTCAGAGATGCGAGCCTCGCCAAGAAGATCGGCGAGGCAGCTCGCCGCGCATGCGTCAGCGACGCCTTGCAGCGCGTCGGGGCAAGCGCCATCGGGCGAGCCAGGCTGGCTACGCACGCTGGGGAGGAAGAGGGTTCCCGTCCAGAGCAGGTTTTCGGACGACGGTGGACCTGGCCCCACGGTGGGCGCCAAATGTCGGGTGGTTGGTGCGACATATTCCAATGGGTGGCTTATCATTGTGGGAGCCAATAAAACATTGCTGGTGCCTGGAAACGGGATAAGGCGAAGACATGCACACCGGCAGATCTTACCCAGCTTCAGGGCTCTCCGTGGAGATAACACCCCTGCTGCTACTCTGCGGGGTCTCCGCATGATCACTAGATTGACAAGTAGCTACAAGAGGCTCCTTGAGCTGTTTGGTGAAAGGATGAGGAAGGGCAAGGCCAGCCCGTCTCTCCTATTGACGAGGTGTCTGGAACTATAGAAAAGGGGGATCCCCCTGCATGGGTGCCCCGGGTGGTTTATATAGGCCTACCCCCCGGGGGTACAATGGTAATCCGGCTGGGTGCGAGCCCCGGCCGTCTGTGTCTAGGCTGACCGGCTTCTCCACCGACCGATGGGCCCGCCAACTAGTGGGCCCAGCCGGCTACCGGCCTTCTGGTCGACAGGCCGGTCCCACCGCTTGGGGGTCTTGTCGGAGGCTGGTTACTGTTGTCTCGCCTCTGGTGATGAGGGCTTTGTCGTGGTAAGCGTGGCTACAGTGCCGCCGCTGGGCGGCGCATCACTGTAGCCTTACCTCATCTTATCTCCTTAATGAGGCTCCTCCTTCGAGGGAGAGAGCTGGCCGGCTATTGGGAGCCGGCCATACCCCAGGCTGACTTCGGGAGTCCTGGCCGCCTTTGGGTGTCTTCCTGACTGAGGGGGACCGCCACCCATGGGTCGTACTGACTACTCGCCGTGGGTGACGTCATGATCAACATGGCAACAGTGCCGCGCCGGACGGGTGATGGCCGCCCTGTTCGACGTATTGTGGCCGTGCGTGCCCCGGGATTCGGGGGTGGCAGGCTTCACTATAACCACGCCCCATCTCGTCGCCGTTAGGTGGGCGCAGACTCTGAGGGCACGATCTTGGCCACCTGCTGAGGGGTCGGCCTTCTCATGGCCGGCTTCTTGGAGTCGGCCTTCTCGTGGTCTTGTTTCTCAAGGATTTCAGGGCAGGGCCGCCTTTGCGCAGCCGGCCTGAGAGGTAGCCAGCTGGGGGAAGGCGGCCCCACGTCTTGGACGCTTGGAGGCTCAATCGGCCTATAATTTTTCTGAAGAACCAAGGGAAGCCAGCTAGGCTATCCGTGGTCATTTACTCCGACAAGGGCGCTTTGTGCTGAGTCCGCGGTCCTCGGTAAGGGGAGGAGGTACCTCGGCAGACTTGAACAACACCCTCCATATGTCCTTGTGCGTCGTGTCAAAGAACTCTCGCAGTGTGTCGTGCTTTGCCGAGTCAAACTCCCACATATTGAATGCCCGTCTTTGAAACGGGAGGATCCGGCGGAAGAGCATGACCTGGACCACGTTGACAAGCTTGATTTTCTTGCTTATCATGTTTTTAACACAGTTCTGGAGTCCGGTCAGCTCCGCCGATGAACCCCAAGATAAGCCCTTCTCTCTCCAGGAGGTTAGCCGCATGGGGATGCCGGATCGGAATTCGGGGGCCGCCACCCAGTTGGTGTCGCGCCGCTCGGTGATGTAGAACCACGCCGATTGCCACCCCTTCATGGTCTCCACATAGGAGCCTTCGAGCCAGGTGATGTTGGGCATTTTGCCCACCATGGCGCCTCCGCACTCCGCTTGCTGACGGACCACCACCTTCGGTTTGTCATTGAAGGTCTTCAGCCACAGGCCGAAGTGGGGCTTGATGCGGAGGAAAGCCTCGCACACGACGATAAACGCCAAGATGTTGAGGATGAAATTGGGGGCCGGATCATGGAAGTCCAGCCCGTAGTATAGCCCACGAACAAATGGGTTGAGGGGAAATCCCAGCCCGCGGACGAAATGGGTAAGCAATACAACCCTTTCGTAGGGCTTGGGGGTAGGAATGGTCTTCCCCGCGCTTGGGAGCCGGTGCGCGATATCCGGGGCCAGGTATCCGGCTTCCCAGAGCTTCGTGATGTTCTCCTCCGTAACGGAGGAGGCCATCCACTTTCCTCCCGCTCCAGACATGTTTGAGTGTTTTTGCGGAGAAGATGCGAACTTGGGCGCTCGAGCTCGAGAATGGATGGGAAGGGAAGAAGAAGGCGTGGGTAAAAAGAGGAGTCCTTATCCCTTTATAAGGGCGGTAGAAATTGCGTGCCTCCCCACTTTCCTGGTAAAACTCGCTTATTCCCCAAGCATCGTGATTGATGGTGCGGTTGGGTTACCCACACCCGTATTGATGAGAATCCCGTGATAAGGGGACACGATCTCTGCTTCGACAAGGCGTGCCAAGAAAACCGCCTCGCAATATGTGTAGTAGCTGGTTGAGAAAAATGGTTCGAATAATAACCGAGGCCATGGTGTGATGTCACGTTATGAAAAGTTGTTAGCAGATTAGATTTGTGGAAATATTATTCTCTCTACGGTGGTGTGTGGAATTTGTTTTGCAGAGCTGGACACTATCCTTGTGTTCAAAATATTCTATGGAGTATTCAGAGAAGGAAACCGCCTTGGAATGCCGAAGACAATCTGTGCACCGGACTTATCGTCATTGGAGCCTGGTTCAGGAGCTACAGAGGGAGTCCCGGATTAGGGTGTCCTCGGACGGCCGGACTATATACTTTGGTCGGACTGTTGGACTATGAAGATACAAGATTGAAGACTTTGTCCCGTGTCCGGGTGGGACTCTCCTTTGCGTGGAAGGCAAGCTTGGCGATTCGGATATGTAGATCTCCTCCCTTGTAACCGACTCTGTGTAACCCTAGCCCCTCTGGTGTCTATATAAACCGGAAGGGGCTTAATCTATAGAACACCAACAATCATACCATAGGCTAGCTTCTAGGGTTTAGCCTCTTTGATCTCGTGGTAGATCAACTCTTGTAATACTCATATCATCAAGATCAATCAAGCAGGAAGTAGGGTATTACCTCCATCGAGAGGGCCTGAACCTGGGTACACATTGTGTCCCCCACCTCCTGTTACCATCTGCCTTAGATGCACAGTTCGGGACCCCCTACCCGAGATCCGCCGGTTTTGACACCGACAACGACCTCTACAAGGACTGGCTTGACCGCATCGCCGAGCTTGTCCGCGCCGCAGGGGGCTCCCCTGCGCCGTCCCACTCTCTGCCTCGCCCTCTGCCAGCCACGGGCGACGCAGCTCACGAAGCACCTCCACCACCTCTGCACCAAGACGGCGCCCTAGTGCCAAGGCACGCGTCTCCACGGTGCGACCCACCACGTCCAGCGCCCGCGCATGAAGAAAGAACCTGTCAAGAAGTCCCTCAACCGCAAGAGAACGCTCCGCCACTCCTCGCACCGCCGCGCCAGGATCGTTTGCTGTGGCAAGGCTCCACGCCGCTTGCCGTAAGGGCGCGCGGGCGCCAAGACCAAGATCCACCTCCAAGGCGGGCCCTGGTGACCACGGCCGGCTGCCGCGCTTTCACCCCCGAGCTGCGTAGCGTCGCCTGGCCAGGCAAGTTCAAGCCAGATCTGCCTCCTAGCTACGACAGCGCCCCTGACCCTGCGAAGTTCCTGTAGCTCTAGGAGCTGAGCATCGAGGCGGCCAACGACGACGAGAAAGTCATGGCGAACTGGTTTCCCATGGCTCTCAAGGATGGCCCCCACTCCTGGCTCCTGAACCTGCCTCCAGGCTCGATTTCCTGCTGAGACGAGATGCGCAACCGCTTCATCGCCAACTTCCAGGGCACGCGCGACCGCCCCCCGGTCACGGGTGACCTGCGCCGCATCAAGCAACAACCAGGAGAGACCCTGCAGAAGTACATCCAGCGCTTCAACAACGCACGCATCAAAATCCCCAAGGTGACCGACGAGGCCATCATCTCTGCGTTCTCCGATGGCGTCTGCGACGTCAAGATGAAGGAGGAGCTCACCATCCATGAGGAGTTGTGCACGACCTTGGAGTCGTTCAACATCGCTACCAAGTGTGCAAGAGCTAAGGAGGGGCGCCTCTCCCTCCTCGAGCTCCCTGCTATGGACCTAGAGGAGAAGAAAGCCAAGGCCGAGGACGTGAAGCGCAAGGGAGATGTCGTGCTCGCGGCAGAACCAGACACCAAGCGCGGCAGAGACCAGCCCGAGTCATCCAAGGGCAGCTGACCGTTCTGCGCCTTCCACAACCTGCATACCCACAACACCAACGACTGTCAAGAGCTCATAGCCATTCGAGAAGGACGCTTCGGTCGACGCCCGAAGCGCAGTGACCGGGGCTACGGCCGAGGGGGAGGACGTGGTGGCGGACGCTGGGACGACCGTGGCACGCGCCAGGAGTGGCACGACCGGCCTCGTGAGGACCGCTGGCAGGATCAGCCTCGCGAGGGCGCCTGGAGGGACCAGCCTCATGAGGCTCGTCCTCAAGGCAACGCTGGCCTTCCTCCATTACCGCCACCACCCAGAAGGAATGATGACCACCATCAAGACGAGGGGGTTGGGGGCTTCAAGGAGTCGCGCGCTATCGCCTGCATCTTGGGCGGAGCTCTAGCCCTAGCCTCGCAGTGTATCTTCAAACAGTTTGCTCATGAAGTGAATGCAGTTCTCTCCAAGATCGAGGCCACACGCCCGCTCAGATGGTCCAGGTGCCCCATCATGTTCAGTTCGGCAGATCAACTAAAGTGCGCGGCTACTGCAGGCATCCTCCTAATGCTCTGTTCACCAGTCATCAGCAACGTGCAAGTTACCAAGACCCTCATCGACGGCGGCGCAGGGCTCAATGTCCTGTCCATCGAGATGTTCGACAACCTCCAAGTGCCATATGACCAGCTTCAGCCTACCAAGCCTTTCTCAGGAGTGACTGACAGCTCTACTACCCCCATCGGGCAGGTCCGCCCCCCCGTTACCTTCGGAGAATGCAACAACTACCGCACCGAACTCGTCGACTTCGGCGTTGCCTACATCCACCTGCCATACAACGCCACCCTTAGGTATCCAGCCCTGGCCAAGTTCATGGCGGTGACCCATCATGGCTACAATGTCCTCAAGATGCCGGGAAGCGGCGGAATCATCACAGTCCCGTGCGAGGAAAGGGACGCGGTGTGCTCCCTCGAGCGTGCCTTCCAAGCTGTAGCAATAGACGACCCGGGCAGCCAGGGCGAGCGCCCTCCTGAGGCCACCCCCAAGATGAACAAGCAGCTGCGCCACACAGGGCCTCAGGCAAGCGGCGCCTCGTCAGGATCGGCGCCCACACCTGGGGCGCCTCCCTCCATCGCATAGGAAAGCGCTCCCAGCACCCCTCTAGGGTAGGGCTTGGGGGCTCTCTTCTGGAGGGCCTCAGGCTTTGCCAGCGTCATGAGGGAGGCGCTCGGGCACCACTTGGAGGCATGCTTCGTGAAACGTTTCCCACAGGAAACACAGGGCAAGGAATGCCCACCGTTCAGGAGTTCATCACCAAGACCACTCAGGAACTGCAAGACTCAAGGGCCATGCGCGGCCGCCGCCGCTCACTAGGCGCAGCTCCCCATCCAGGCGAGGATGCCGGGCTCCGCATCTGCATCGACATCCCAGGGCTCAACCGGGCCGCCTCTCAGGAGCTTCTCTGGCCTTCGCGCGTGGGACGCTTCAAGGGCCCACCTCACAGCTACGTCTGCATTCCTTTTGTCCTGCCGGGCATGGCGGCCGCCTATCAACGTAACCTGCGGAGCAACCTAGCGGCTCAGGAGGCCAGGCACCACGCTGTGCTGACGGAGATGAAGACGCTCCTCAAGGAACACCCAGGACCCCCAGAGCCTCCCGAGGCTTAGGGCCCCGGTGGCTCATGAGGAGCAGCCCCTTCACCGCACGCCTTCAGCTGCCCCAACTCTCCTTCATCAACAAAACTAGGTGACATTTTCCAAGTTCATTCAGCTGGGAGCGCCACCAGGGCTGCATCATTCCCATGCCACTTGGGTCCGTCCCTGTGGCATGTATCTTTCCTTGTTTATGCCTTTAGCTTACCCTGTTGGGGGCGCCCCTCGGGCTGCATCATCCCCAAGCCGCTTGGGCCGGACCCAGTGGCATGCAGCTTCCCTGCATTTACCTAAGCTAGGTTGCTTTCCATGCTTAATCTATCTATGACTATCACCTACTTGATTGTCACCCACCATGGGAGCCGCGCGCCGGCCGTCTTTCTTTAGGACCCTTCACGTGAGTAAGTTAAGCACGGCGTCTGTGCTGGGGCCCATCCCTGCAGCATCGATAAATCCAGTGGCTGAGCTCTGTCTGGCAGGCCGGCCCTGTTCATGTCACCTCCTGGGGCCGTTGGTGCTTGGCTTTTTCACGTGATGACCCCAGGAGATTCATTCGGCGCAGGTTGTCTAACCACCTCGCAGGACCAATACAGTGAACGAGAATCAAGACCAGGCGCAACCCGCCTTGAGGTAGGGCCTCATGAGTCCCACACTGGCTCACGAGTGCCCAGATACACCTCGTCTAGCCCTGTCGTGCAAGCCATTTGTCAGGGCAGGGCCGTACACGCCCCGGGGACTCTCCGCAGTAGGGAGTCCCCCTCCCACGCCCCAGTGGAAGCACCATGCTCTACGCTGGTCGTCGACACGGCCGAGGAGCGGCTATGCCCATGCACAAGCAGAAGCACTATGCTCCGCGCTGGTGATAAACAACTGAGGGCGGGCCCACGGCCGTACCAACCTCAGGGAGCCCTAGAGCTCAATGCCTGGCCTCACCGCAACGCCTCCCCTCAGGAGAGCCGCGCGAGGGGGCTGGGCACGGGGGCTGTGCTTGGGTCACCCCAAGCGTACGCCACCCAACCAGGTCCCTCGGACCTAGTCGTCGCACACCCCTCCCGAGCCGAGCCTTGGCGAGGGCAAAGGTATGGAGAATATTTGCACGTCAAGGGGGACTCCTGAGCATCGTGACTCAGGAGCCTAACTGGTCATGTAGCCCCTCACTCCTTGGTCCATCCTGGTCTCCGGTCGGCCCAATGGTGGTTGAGTATGCGCGGGGCCGGGCTCTGCCGACGTAGAACATCAACCTATCCTCGCGTATCCTTCCTACATGTTGTTTGCGTGTCAAGGGGGACTCCTGAGCATCGTGACTTAGGAGCCTAACTAGTCACGTAGCCCCTCACTCCTTGGTCCGTCCTGGTCTCCGGTCGGTCCAACGGTGGTTGAGGTATGCACGGGGCCGGGCTTTGCCGACGTAGAACAACCTATCCTCACGTATCCTTCCTATAGGATGTTTGCCCGTCAAGGGGGACTCCTGAGCATCGCGACTCAAGAGCCTAACTGGTCACGTAGCCCCTCACTCCTTGGTCCGTCCTGGTTTCCGGTCGGCCCAACGACGGTTGAGGTATGCGCGGGGCCGGGCTCTGCCGACACAGAACACAAAGCAAATAGGAAGAAAATCGCAAAATCTCAAAGCAAATATTGCAAGACATATTGTTATCACAATATCAAACGCGAGTTTAACGCCTCCACGAGGCATGGTGCATGTTGCAGGAATAAAGCAGAAAAGCAGCCGCAAGTCACCCCTGGACACCGCCGGCACCTGTAAAAGGTGCCCCCTCCTGGGTAGTCTTGCCTTCACCTGCATCACCGGTCGAGGGCGTTGGGGCGAAGGCGTCGAACTTCTTCAGCAAGGCTTCCACTTGACCCTTCACGGCTGCGGCGGCAGCCACGTAGTGTTCATCAGCTACAGGCTCCAGCAGCTCGTCAGGATGAGCGCTGGGGTCACGAAGGTGCAGGTGGCTGAAGACCCGTGTCAGCACGGCTGAGGAAAGGACTCGAGCCTCTGCCTCAGCCATGGGACCGATGCCCTCCCCGACTTCCTCGAGCGCCTTCACCTAGAAGGGAAGCAGTTGAGTAGGGCCATCCTCGTCAGTGGTCAGCGGCCTCTCCAAGCCCTTCTCGTACAGTGTCTTTAGCGCCACGCGGGACCTCTCCTCGAGGAGTGAGAAGGCCGTGCGGTCTTTAGCCAGGACCCTCGCCTTGGCGTCAAGGTCGGCCTCCTTCGCCCTCGCCTTCCGCTCCAACTCCTCCAGCCGGCTGCGCTCTGCTATCTGCGCCTTTGCCAGCTCTCCCAGCTCAGCGTCGCGGCCCTTGATGGCGCCCTCTCGGGCTTTCATCTCCTCCTCCTTCGCCTGACGGCCACGCACTTCTTCTGCATGTTGGTCGGGCAGGCCCTTCAGCTCGACCTCCAGCTCTCGGCAGCGGCCGCGAGCAGCCTCGGCATCCTTCAATGCCGCCTAGTGATCAGCCGCAGCTTTGGCATCAGCCTGCTTCTCCTTCTCAGAGGCCGCCACGGCCTGGCTCAGCGACGCCCGAACTACCGACTCGGAGTGAAGCCAGCCAGAGGCCAGCTCCAGGCGCCCGGCCACCAGGCGCGGGTCTGTGCCCTGCAGATCTTCCCGCAGCTGGGCCATCTCCGAAAGGGCACCCTCCAAGACGGCAGTGGAAGAAGAAGAACCTGGGGTCAGGGGTGCAGCAGGAGAAGGGGGCGACGTTGTCACCAGAGCCTGGGAGATCAAGGGCTCCTAAGCCTTCGGAACCTCATCATCCATGCCAGACACCGGCACCTCCTGAGCCAACGGTGCTTCGGGGGCTGACTCTTCTCAAGGATGCTCCACCGGGCCTCGCGAGGATGACCGGGCTGGAGAAGCATGAGCACCATCCCCACCTTTGCTCATGGAGAAGGGCGCGGTCGTAGGAGGCGACATGGACACAAGCGGCACCACCTCGCTCTCCCTTCTCCTCTTCACCGTGGACGACGGCCTGGTTACACAGCAAGGAAAGAGAGTCGGAAACGAGCATCCACAGCAGGAACAAGGCAAGGCGCGGCACTTACTAGTCCACAACAACGTAGTCCACCTTCCTCTTGGTGAGCTTGAAGCCTGAGAGCGTCGCGACTCGAGGCGCGTGTGCACCAGCCCCAGAAGATGAAGCAAGAGCAGCAGTTAAACCAGAAGCGGCTCCAGCCAGCACCAGAGCGGTAGCAGAATCTCGGGGGACCAACACCGACCTGCTCCTCATCGGCATCACGGCCAGTTTTTCCTTATCCTGGGAAGCGTCGGCCTCGTCATCGTCGGGGAAGGCGCCGAGGATGTCAGCCTTACTCAAGGAGGGGGGTCTCCCCCGTCCCTTCGGGGGTTTCCTCCGAGTCTTCCTCCTCCTCTTCTTCCTCCCCGTGGGACTCACCAGAAGACAGCTCCACCGGCGTCGGCACCACAGGGGCCCCGGTGAGTACCAGCGGCACCAGTCCACGCTCGTTAAAGGTCGGCTTGGAGGCCACGATCAGCACATTGTCCTTGTGGTGGAACAAGGGAGTAAAGACGTTCGAAGGATACTCCTGATCGTCCCCAACCAGGAGGCAGAGAGCCGCGGTCAGCTCCTCGCCGGACAAGGCCTCCGAGCTCAAGCGAACCTTGTCCTCTTCATCCCCAAGTTCCCACAAGGGGCGCGAGCGGGCTTGAAGCGGGGTCACGCGCAGCGCCAAGAACTCCCTCAGGAGCATGACCGTTGTAATCTTCGCCGCCTTTGCATTGCCGGGCTTCACGTCGGACTTCATCTGCTCCAGCACCAACGTCGCCTGCTCATCGGTAAGCTTCGCGCAGGACCACGCCTTGTCGGCCTGGGGCCTCTCCGTCGGCAGCGCCAAGCGCGGGTGGACACGCTTGGCGCTCATCATGACCCATTTGTCCCTGAGGTTGTCGGCCTTCTTCCCGGTGTTTGAGATCGAGTTGGCCTTGCCGGCTGCGATGAAATTGGCGCACCCGGAGATATGGCCCTCGCTGGCACGGAGGAAGAAGAAGTGGCGTAGCAGAGCCACGGACGGCATCACGCCCAGATACGCCTCATAATAGTGGGCGAAGATGGACAAGAGAAGGATGGAGTTGGGATGGAGATGCAGCGCTTGCAGTCCGAAGTGATCAAGGACCTCGTAAAAGAAGTCAGAGATGGGGGGAACCAGCCCGGCGGCGATGCTGCTCGTGAAGAAGGGGTAGAAGGTGCTTCCCTCGGGCTCAGGGACGTCGGAGCCGGCCCAGAGTGCAGTCTTCCCCTTCTCATTGCTTTCCCCCACCGTCAGCAAGCGCGTGGCGGCGAGGCTCTTCTCCGAGATGTTGGGCACATCGAGAGCCGGCTCATACCAAGCCGGCGACGAGGCGGGCTTAACCCTCCAGGGCGGCATTGGTCGCTGGTGCAGGAAAGGATGGGGGTAGATCTGAAGATTTCGGAAGCGAGGAGCAAGAAAGGGGATCTAAGCAAGGAAAAAGGAAACTATGAAGGCGAGCGCTGTCTACACCAGCCTTTTGACAGTCGGGCGGTTGCTGAGGCAGCGTGGGGAAGCGGAGACACCCACGTCCAATCAACCGCCCCGTGACGACCAAGGCCGCAGGCTATTGGGGCCCGCGGCGCTCCGCACTTGACCTTTGTCTTCACTTCGAAGCCAAGCCCGAGCGCGCCTTGGGCCCAGGGGCTACTGTCGGTGTTCTGGGAACGGCGGTCCCCAGACTTGCCTGCCTGCAGCCCACGGCGTGGCTTTGCTAGCAGGCCTGTACAGCCCATCTTCATCAACAAGTAATCAAGACCCTCGCGAGGGGCCAGGCCTCGTGAGGTGGACGACACAAGACCTCCTCAGGAGCGGCCTCACCAGGCTGGCTCGTGAGGGGCGGAGAGTTCAAGGCCAGGCAAACCTCGCGAGGTTCTCATGACGTGAGCCATGATGATCGAGACCAGGCAGGTGCCAGCGCGCGCTACGTCCTTGTTTCCTCTTTGGTGCTAAGGCGGCAAGCGCAGGCACGGAGTACCGAGGCATCAAGCAAAGGTTTCCATATTGGTGCAACGATACCAAGACCAAAAGGACGGAAAGACGGAGGTAACCGTGGAGCCCAAGACGGCGTCACCACCAGAGCCTTTGGCAGGCGAAGACTGCTTTTGTCAGGATAACTTGTATTAGTTGTCGCCCTTCGAATTGGCCATTGTGGGAACCCTTCCCGCTCAATATTTGGGAAGAGGACCGGGGCCTCTATAAATAGGACTAGCCACCACCATAGCTAGGGGCCCGGGACCGGATCGATTGGGACTGGATCTAAGATTGGAGCCACCACATCCTTGGCCACCAAGCACAAGAACACCTCAACCTTAGGAGGCTGTTCCTCCCCTTGTACTGTTCATCCTCAGCCCAAGAGGCAATCCACCACCACCACACTGGAGTAGGGTATTACACCACAACGGTGGCCCGAACCAGTATAAATCTTGTTCTTTGTGTTGCGAGTCCATCAAGTTAGTTCGTATGATCTTAGCCGTGCTTGGCCGTGGATCGGTAGGGGGAGATCTTCATGCGCACCCCAAAGTTTGAACCTTAAGGGTTTTGCCGGAACCCGTGATCCGACAAAGACCAAACTCATAACTCAAATATTCTCCTCCACGATCAAATCATAGAAACTTTATTTTCTTGCTACGATGATTTTCCACTTCACTCTGAAATTCTTTGAACTTTTCAAATGTTTCAGACTTGTGTTTCATCAAGTAGATATACCCATATCTACTTAAATCATCTATGAAGGTGAGAAAATAACGATACCCGCCGCGAGCCTCTATATTCATCGGACCACATACATCAGTATGTATGATTTCCAACAAATCTGTTGGTCGCTCCATTGTTCTGGAGAATGGCGTTTTAATCATCTTGCCCATGAGGCATGTGTCGGATTTCAGGTTCCGGCAGACCCTTGAGGTTCGAACACTGGGGTGCGCGCGGAGATCTCTCCCCTACCGATCTACGTCCAATCTCCTCGCGTGATCTAAGCTGGAAACAACGAATAACACAAGGGACACAAGGTTTATACTGGTTCGGGCCACCGTTGTGGTGTAATACCCTACTCCAATTTGTCGTGTGGTGGATTGCCTCAGGGGCTGATGAGGAACAGTACAAGGGAAGAACAGCCTCACGAGAGGTGTTCTTGAGATGGTGAGATGAACTGCTTGGGTGAGTTCAATCGCCTCTCTTTCTCTCTCTATCTCTCTTTTCGGTCCCTTCTTGTCTGCCCTCTACTTTGTGGTGGCTAGCTCTATTTATAGGGGCCCTGGGCCTCTCCCCAAATAGTGAGTGGGAAGGGCGCCAACAATTGGCCATTTTGAAGGGGAACATCTAGTACAAGTTATCCTGACCAAAGGTGGTCTTCGGCTGCCAAAAGCACTGGTGATGACGCCATCTTGGGCTCCACGGTACCTCCGCCCTGCCGCTCTGTTGGTCTTAGTCTCGTTGCACCGGAATGGTAACCTTTGCCCGGTGCCTTGGCCTATGCTTTCCCCCTTTGCACCAAAGGGGAAACAAGGACACCGCGCAGGCCGGCGCCCGCCTGACGCCCGCCTGGCCTCGATCGTCATGGCTTGCGTCACGGGCTCCTCGTGAGGTACCCCTGCCTTGATATCTCCGCCTCCTCGCGAGCCTGCCTGATGAGGCTTCCTCTGAGGAAGCTTCCGGTCGTCCACCCCGCGAGGCTTGGCCCCTCGCGAGGGTCTTGAGCTTGAGCTGTTGAAGATGGGCCGCGCTAGGCCCCCACTTGAGCCATGCCGTAGGCCGCAGGCAGGCAAGTCTGGGGACCCCCGTTCCCAGAACGCCGACAGTAGCCCCGGGCCCAAGTCGCGCCCGGGCTTGGCCTAGCAGGGAAGCGAAGGGGCGAGTGCGAAGCGCCGCGGGCCCCAAAAGCCTGCAGCCTCGGGCGCCGCGTGGCGATTGATTGGATATGGGCGTCTGCGCTTTCCCACGATGCCTTGTTGCGCGCCTGGCTAAGCGGACCCGCAGTTGCACACAGTTGTTCCTCCTTTCCGCTGCTCGCTCGCCTCCTACCTTTCCTTCTTCTTCGAGCTCCAGCCTCCGCCGCCAACCCGGCTCGAGTTCTTCCCTCTCTTCACCGCCATGGCGCCGACGAAGAAAGGAAGGGGAAAGAAGCTCGCGCCTTGGCTCCGCACACCTCCGGCAGCAGCCCCCGCCGTTGCTCGGTCAATCATACTCAATCCAGAAGCCTTGAACAAGGTCCGCTTTGCCCTTGCCACGGTCTTCAACGAGTGCGGCAGGACCATAGTCTGGCATACGTCCCATGCCTCCCTTGATAGGATCGTCACGGAGGTCCGATTCTTCGCCGATGCCCTATGGGCGGGCCTGGCTCCCCCCTTTTCCACCTTCTTCAATGCGGTGCTCTCCCATTATCAGATCCATATGATGCACCTCGGGCCCGAGTCCGTTACCCTTCTGGCTGTCTTTGCTTTTGTTTGCGAGGCGATGATAGGCATTCCTCCTTCCATTGCCCTGCTGCGCCACTTCTTTTCCTTGCACCTAAGCGACCCCACTCAGTGCTCAGGGTGCGTGAGCTTCTTCGCCGTGCTAGAGACAATTGCTTCAGGGATCGACTTCAGCCTTCCTTCTCCTGAGGCCAGGTTCAGAGAGCGGTGGCTGTACGTGGACGTCGGAATGCCCAATCCTCTGCTCTCGCACCCGACCTCGCCTGCTGTTCCCCACGCGGGTTGCGACCATCAGGTGCTCGCGAGCCCCCAGCTCGCCTTCGTCTGGCGCCGCTTCCAGATCTTGAGGGCGCTCAATGTGACAACACCCAAGGTGGTGAAGGAGTTTCTCCAATGTCGCATTGCTCCTCTTCAGCGCCACTCTCACCGGATGTGGGACTTTGCGGGGCATAGAGACTACATGCGGCTCAGGAGGAGGACTTGGTGCCTGAAGTGCTGTGGATGGTGCTCAGGGTCTTGACTGACGATATTTCCCCAGGCAGCCTTCAGAGCAATGGTGTCCTCTTGTATCTTTGCTCCGGCAGAGCCGATTTTGTGAGGCAGATGCCCAGCTTTGACGAGTGGGGACTGCGCCCGGATGGCTTCATGGGGCCTCGCGAGAACCCAGCCGCCGTGGTTGCTTCCCCTACCTCCCACAACAGTCCTTCCTCGGGTGACAGGGCGGGGAGACGAGAACCGGCGGGAGTTGAGGCGACCGATCTCGAGGTGCCGACGCCGCGAGAAGTCTTGAAGGCGGCGTCTCCCGAGGCCCGCCCTAGAGTAGCAGCAGGTGCGGAGTCGCGGCCTACGGTCCCTAAGGCCAGGGCCCCCGAGGCCCCAGCCGTTCCTCGCGAGGTGCGATGCCTGACGGCGCCCACCAGGCTGACTCCTCCAATGCTGATCATCTTGTCGCTTCTTCCGCACCAGAGGCCGACCCCTATGTCGAGCGCTTAGGTCGGTTCCGCATAGACTTCGAGGCCCTCCGCAAGAGGAAGGAGGCCTTGGGTGGCAACGACCGTCCTTGCCGCTTGTTGAAGCGCAGGAAGTATTTTTCCATGGACGAGTAAGTCTTCTTCTTTCCTTGCTCATTTACTTTGCTATCCCTGCGACTGATTGTGGCCCTTTCAGGCCCTGCCCTGCGAAACTCGCCGAGTCAGCCCGGGAGCCATCCCCCCAAGCTTCGCCTTCTTCGCTGGCCCTGGGTTCGGCGAGCTCGAGCGGCACCCCTGCTGCCAGACCGATCAGTGGAGTGGTCCACTCCATAGGGCACCTCGAGCCTGCGCGCCCGCTGTCCTTTCTTCATGAGTCCTCCTGGCGCACATCTGGCTTGCCCCACGTTCCTCCTCTGATCATAGATGGTGAATGGCTGAAGTCTGTCTTTGGCTCCTCCTCCGTGGGTGGACCGAGGCCAGGCCAGATTCCTGGAGAGGTCCGTTCGGCGATGGCTAGGGCGCCAGCCCCCAACTCCGCGCCGGGAGGGGGCTTGCCGCCTCGGGGCCCTCCGCATGCGCCGGTGGAAGAGGGTGATGCGGATGATGTGCTCAGGCGCGTCCGGGAGCGACGCGCTCAGGCGTGTCCGGCGCAAAGAGTTCCTCCAGACGGCGGCAGATGCGGTGAGCCGGATCGGGGCAGAGCTTGCTGACGAGGATGCGCGCCTCGAGGTCGAAGGCTTGCGCCTTGCTGAGGAGAGGCGCAAACTAAAGGTAGCCATCGCCCTCGCGCGTCACCAACGTGATCTCAAAAACGTGAAGGCTGAAGCGTCGCTGGCAGCTTCGCGGGAGGCCTACTCCCAGGCCGTTGAGGAGGCTCGGGAGGCAGACCGACGGCGCAAGGATGCGGAGGAGCGCACACGGGAGCTCCCAGCCTGGAGCAACACCCTGGAGCAGCAAGTGGAACTGTGCCAGGGAGCCCTTGAGTCGATGGGCATGGCCTCTGTTGACCGGGCGGAGCTTCTGAAGCGCGAGGAGGCGCTGACGCTGGAGGCCATCGAGCGCAACCTTGACCTTGAGTGGTTGGAGACGAGGGAGCACCTGGTGGCCCGGGTGGAGGATGACGTTGCCGCGCTCGAAGCCCGGGCCCAAGAAGAAGTCGATTGCCGCGTGGCGGAAGCTCGCTCGGCCTTCGAGCGCGAATACGAGACGAGGTTGGGGTTGATCAAGGCCGAGGCTGAGGGCAGGACCGCAGCCCTCAGGGCCAAACTGACCGAAGTGACGCAGCGTGCGGACTCCTCCGCAGCCGCCCTCAGCGTGGCGCAGGCGGAGTTGTCCTCTTCCCGGGCCGAGCAGCTTCTTCTCCAACAGAGGGTTGATGACGCCGAGGCCGTCGCGCAGCGGAATGAGGACGAGATCCGTCGGCAGCGGGTTCTGGAGCATGTGCATGCCCCCATGCTTCAAACGCTCAGAGAGAGGGCCAACATAGCTTTGGGCTATATCTGTGAGGCTGCCGTTAAGGAGCCGCACGAGGTCAACTACGCCGGCAACCCCCAATTTTTCACCGATGTGGTGACGCTTCTGGAGATCCGATCCGAGAGGTCCCGTTGGCTTGTCGAAGAGAGGAGCCGAGCTTTGCTCCGGCGTGCCTTCTCCCGCGTCTTCAGCCATCTGCAGGACAGGGACCCCCACTTCGACTTCGATGCTGCCATCGCACCCGTGCCCATTACCGTCCGGGGCGACCTAGCGCGGTGGGTGGTGGACAACATGGACGCCCTCGTCAGGGCCTTTGCGTCTGATGACGACGGCGTGGTCGTGGGCGCCAATGAAGGCGGCGTTGTGGACGAGCCTGGCGCTGATGGAGATGCTGGCGGCGGCGGCAATGTCAACGACGCCAGTGATGCCTCCGAGGATGCCCAAGAAGACGCGGTGAGTGATATGTCCGACTGACCGCATGCCACTGCTGTTTATCCTGCACGAAGAAGGTTCGGGCTTGGCCCTGAAGAATGTAAGAGCATTTTGGGAGGGGAAGCCCCTCATGTAAAGGTTTGCAATTAGTACCCTGGTAAGCATAATGTTGCGTGTGAACTTAGCCGCTGGCCCGGCGATGGGTCAGCTGACTTGTGTACCTTTCGACCCCGACGAGTCCCGAGCGGGCCTGCGGGGGCCGTTGCATCTCGGGTGTCTTTTGATTAACTTGTAGATTCCGCAACGAAAACCTCCGGAAAGGGTGCAGTAACAGCGGTCCTGGTTGTAAACGTGCCTGGACCGGCCCGGCTTGCGAGGGGCTCGCGAGGGGGGCAGCCGATGCTAACTTTGGACGCAAAGCCGAAACCAGAACGCGAGAGATTGCTCGAACGAGACTAAACACCCCTTCCCCCAAACGCAAGCAAGCATCGAGCTCAAATCCAACTTAAATCCAAATCGAAGAACTTGTCAACAAGGAAAGCAAAAGCAAAAGGCCGCGTCCGGCACCTAGTCTAGTCTTCGACGTCTTCTCACCAGCGCGGAGCTAAGTGCTGCCACTGGGCGTGGGCGGGAGCCCCCGAGGCCCGAGGGCGGCTCTCCGGAGACTCCGGGGTGTGTACAGCCCCACTCATTATTACGTGAGAGTGTCACGGGCGGCGAGCTTCACAGGCACTAGGCCTTCTTCACAGGTACCGGCCTTGCTTCATATCGCCAGACGAGGGCCCCGCCTTGCCCCTCACTCTGCCGCCATCGACGGCGACCGGAAACCAGGACGACGCCAATGGGGCAGAGCGGTTGCCAGTGGTTCCCCCGACGACCACGGGTCCCCTGCCGGGGGCAGGCCTTGGGGAACCTCCCCGACAGGGGGCCTACCTCCTGAGAACGCCTAGCTCCGACCGCCGTGGGGACGAACCTGAATCTCGGCCCCTCTCCTGCAGCCCCCTGCGCCCTCCTCCAGAGGGGTATGAGGCTGCAGAATTGGGGCAGCCACCTGCTGCGGCGACCTGTATCTCCTACGACCCATGGTTAGCATAAGCTTGCTCCTGAGGGATGAGTGGTACCCGATAATTGCCGCCGCCGGTGCGGCCGTCGAGGCTCTCTTGTGGTTCCTGAAAGAGCTCAGCTCCTAGCGTCTCCTCGCCCCAGCCTGGCTTGAGGAATGAGCCACGATCTTCTTCCAATGCGCACCCCTGATCCACCATGCGGGGCACGTAAGTTTCTAGGGCCACCGCCCCGTGCACCTCGCTGTAGCACCCCGCATGCCATGCAACCTGTCTTGGAGCGCCGTCTTGGGGGTGATGGCGCGGCAGTCCACCGAAGCCGAAGGCCACAGCGGGCACCCCTTCGCTGGCCTGAGAAGAGGCCGGCGTGACTTGCCGCCCGATGCCGGCGGGGGTGTTGGCGCTGAATGGGCCCTGGAGTCCAGCGAAAGTTGCGTGCGCGTGCACGCCGCCGCCATACGGCCCGCCTTGGGTCTGGGGTGGCAGCTGGACGCAGAAAGGAGGTGTCCTTGAGGCGGCGGCATCCAGGAGCTCGGCGACTCGCTCCAGCAATACGTCGTGGCCGCCCTCCAGCAGCCGACACCGTAGCAGCTCTCGGGCCACCGTGAGCGCGGTCCTGGAGTTTGCTTGCTCCCGTCGGGTGTATGGCGCCGTGGCTGTGGCGTGGTTTGAGGCCCTTGCTGCGGCCCGCACCTACCGTGGTGTGAGGGCAGGCGGCGTCTGGCCGCGTCGCCCGCGCCCCGCAGTGCCCTGCGGAGCGCAGGCTGCCTGAGGCGCAAGGTTGGGGTCGCCCTGGGCCGGTGACACGGTGTGGGCGGGCCACACTGCCCAGCGGTCGGCGTTGGCAGCCGGGTCGCTTGACATCTGAACGGCGAGGCGATGGAACGCGATGCGGAGGAGGAAGGATTCTGGCGCACCCCTACCTGGCACGCCAAATGTCAGATTTCGGGTTCTGGTAGACCCTTGAGGTTCGAACACTGGGGTGTGCGCGGAGATCTCTCCCCTACCGATCTACGTCCAATCTCCTCGCATGATCTAAGCTAGAAACAACGAACAACACAAGGGACACAAGGTTTATACTGGTTTGGGCCACCGTTGTGGTGTAATACCCTACTCCAGTGTGTGGTGTGGTGGATTGCCTCAAGGGCTGATGAGGAACAGTACAAGGGAAGAACAGCCTCGCGAGAAGTGTTCTTGAGCTGGTGCGCTGAACTGCTTGGGTGAGTTCAATCGCCTCTCTCTCTCTCTATCTCTCTTTTTCGGTCCCTTCTTGTCTGCCCTCTACTCTGTGGTGGCTAGCTCTATTTATAGGGGCCCCGGGCCTCTCCCCAAATAATGAGCGGGAAGGCGCCAACAATTGTCCATTTTGAAGGGGAACATCTAGTACAAGTTATCCTGACCAAAGGTGGTCTTCGGCTGCCAAAAGCACTGGTGATGACGCCGTCTTGGGCTCCACGGTGACCTCCGTCCTGCCGCTCTGTTGGTCTTCATCTTGTTGCACTGAAATGGTAACCTTTGCCCGGTGCCTTGGCCTCTGCTTGCCCCCTTTGCACCAAAGGGGAAACAAGGACACTGCGCAGGCCGGCGCCCGCCTGGCCTCGATCATCATGGCTTGCGTCACGGGCTCCTCGTGAGGTACCCCTGCCTTGATCTCTCCGCCTCCTCGCGAGCCTGCCTGATGAGGCTGCCTCTGAGGAAGCTTTCAGTCGTCCGCCCCGCGAGGCTTGGCCCCTCGCGAGGGTCTTGAGCTTGAGCTGATGAAGATGGGCCGTGCTGGGCCCCCACTTGAGCCACGCCGCAGGCCGCAGGCAGGCAAGTCTGGGGACCCCCGTTCCCAGAACGCCGACAGCATGGTTCGCAAGTACCAAGTGATTCATAATCAGGTGATTCCAAAAGTCCATCAGAATGGAGTTTCTTCATGCGCTTTACACCAATATGACCTAAACGGCAGTGCACAAATAAGTTGCACTATCATTATCAACTTTTCATCTTTTGGTTTCAATATTATGAATATGTGTATCATTACTATCAAGATTCATCAAAAATAGACCACTCTTCAAGGGTGCATGACGATAAAAGATATTACTCAGATAAATAGAACAACCATTATTTTCAAATTTAAATGAATAACCGTCTCGCATCAAACAAGAAACAAATATAATGTTCATGCTCAACGCTGGCACCAAATAACAATTATTCAGGTCTAAAACAAATCCCGAAGGTAGATGTAGAGGTAGCGTGCCGACCACGATCACATCGACTTTGGAACCATTTCCCACGCGCATCGTCACCTCGTCCTTAGCCAATCTTCGCTTAATCCGTAGTCCCTGTTTCGAGTTGCAGATATTAGCAACAGAACCAGTATCAAATACTCAGGTGCTACTGCGAGCATTAGTAAGGTAAACATCAATAACATGTATATCACATATACCTTGGTTCACCTTGCCATCCTTATTATCCGCCAAATACTTGGGGCAGTTCCGCTTCTAGTGACCAGTCCCTTTGCAGTAGAAGCACTCAGTCTCAGGCTTAGGTCCAGACTTGGGCTTCTTCACTTGAGCAGCAACTTGCTTGCCGTTCTTCTTGAAGTTTCCCTTCTTCCCTTTACCATTTTTCTTGAAACTAGTGGTCTTGTTGACCATCAGCACTTGATGCTCCTTCTTGATTTCTACCTCCGCAACCTTTAGCATTGCGAAGAGCTCGAGAATAGTCTTACCCATACCTTGCATATTATAGTCCATCATGAAGCTCTTGTAGCTTGGTGGCAGTGATTGAAGAATTCTGTCAATGACACTATCATTCGGAAGATTAACTCCCGGTTGAATCAAGTAATTATTATACCCAGAGATTTTCAGTATATGTTCACTAACCGAACTATTCTCCTCCATCTTGCAGCTGTAGAACTTATTGGAGACTTCATATCTCTCAATCCGGGCATTTGCTTGAAATATTAACTTCAACTCCTGGAACATCTCATATGCTCCATGATGTTCAAAACATCGTTGAAGTCCCGGTTCTAAGCCATAAAGGATGGCACACTAAACTATCGAGTAGTCATCAGCTTTGCTCTGCCAGACGTTCATAACATCTAGCGTTGCTATTGCAGTGGGTTTGGCACCTAGCGGTGCTTCCAGGACGTAATTCTTCTATGCAGCAATGAGGATAATCCTCAAGTTACGGACCCAGTCCATGTAATTGCTACCGTCATCTTTCAGCTTTGCTTTCTCAAGGAATGCATTAAAATTCAATAGAACAACAACACAGGCCATCTATCTAGAACAACATAGATATGCAAAGATACTATCAGGTACTAAGTTCATGATAAAATATGCAAAGATACTATCAGGTACTAAGTTCATGATAAATTAAAGTTCAATTTATCAAATTACTTAAGAACTCCCACTTAGACAGACATCCCTCTAATCATCTAAGTGATCACGTGATCCATATCAACTAAACCATGTCCGATCATCACGTAAAGATGGAGTAGTTTTCAATGGTGAACATCACTATGTTGGTCATATCTACTATATGATTCACGCTCGACCTTTCGGTCTCAGTGTTCCGAGGCCATATCTGCATATGCTAGGCTAGTCAAGTTTAACCCGAGTATGTGAATGTAGAGCTTATCACACCCAATCATCACATGGTGTCTCGGCACGACGAACTTTTGCAACGGTGCATAATCAGGGAGAACACTTATACCTTAAAATTTAGTGAGAGATCATCTTATAATGCTACCGTCGATCTAAGCAAAATAAGATGCAAAATAGATAAACATCACATGCAATCAATATAAGTGATATGATATGGCCATCATCATCTTGTGCCTTTGATCTCCATCTCCAAAGAACCGTCATGATCACCATCGTCACCGGCTTGACACCTTGATCTCCATCGAAGCATCGTTGTCGTCTTGCCAACTATTGCTTCGATGACTATCGCTACCGCTTGGTGATAAAGTAAAGCAATTACATGGCGATTGCATTTCATACAATAAAGTGACAACCATATTGTCGGCGTTCTGGGAATGGGGGTCCCCAGACTTGCCTGCCTGCGGCCTGCGGCATGGCTCAAAAGGGGGGGCCCAGCACGGCCCATCTTCATCAACACAGACCCAAGACCCTCGCGAGGGGCCAAGCCTCGCGGGGCGGACGACATGGAGCTTCCTTAGGCACGGTCTCATCAGGCTGGCTTGCGAGGAGGCGGAGAGATCAAGGCGGGGTACCTCACGAGGTGCCCGTGACGCAAGCCATGACGACCAAAGGCGCCAGGCTGGCGCCAGCCGCGCAGTGTCCTCCTTTCCTCTTTGGTGCAAAGGGAGCAAGCGCAGGCGAGAGCATCAAGCAAAGGCACCCGTTTCGGTGCAACGAGACCAAGACCAGTCCAACGGCAGGGAGGAAGTCATTGTGGAGCCCAAGCCAGCGTCACCACCAGAGCCTTTGGCAGGCAAGGACCAACTTTAGTTAGGATAAGTGTACCAGATGTTCCCCCTTCAAAATGGCCAATTGTTGGCGCCCTTCCCGCTCAATATTTGGGAAGAGGCCTAGGGCCTTTGCCTATAAATAGGACTAGCCACCCATAGGGTAGAGGGGATCGGAATCAAGAAGGGAGAATCTAGAAGCCAAGAGAGAAACTAGCTAGGATCGAAATCGGAGAGAGAATCGAGAAGAGAGAGAGAGAGAGAAGGGTGACTGAACTCCTCCTAGCAGTCCATCCCCTCAGCCAAGAATAGACCCTCGCGAGGCTGTTCTTCCTTGTATTGCTCATCAGCATCAGCCCAAGAGGCAATCCACCACACCACACACTGGAGTAGGGTATTACACCACAACGGTGGCCCGAACCAGTATAAACCCTGTGTCTCTTGTGTTGTTCTTTCTATAGCTTAGATCTTAGCGAGGAGGAGGGGTGCAGGTAGGTAGAAGGCGAAATCTCCGCGCGCACCCCAGTGTACGAACCTCAAGGGTCTGCCGGAACCCGAAATCCGACACATATGGCTCCTGCCAATTGCCGATAACTGTGTTACAAAACATGATCATCTCATACAATAAAATTTAGCATCATGTCTTGACCATATCACATCACAACATGTGATGCAAAACAAGTTAGACGTCCTCTACTTTATTGTTGCTAGTTTTACGTGGCTGCTACGGACTGAGCAAGAACCGTTCTTACCTACGCATCAAAAACTACAACGCGGTATAGTGATTGCTTTTTGATCTTCAGAAAGAACCCTGTTCATTGAATCCGATTCAAATAAGGCTGGAGAAACAGACACCCACTAGCCACTTGTGTGCGAAGCACATAGGTAGAACCAATCTCGCGTAAGCGTACGCGTAATGTAGGTCTGGGCCGCTTCATTCAACAATGTCGCTGAATCAAGAATCAACTAGTGATGGCAAGCAATATGTATATACCCACGCCCACAACTCCTTTGTGTTCTACTCATGCATATATCATCTACGCATAAACCTGGCTCGGATGCCACTATTGGGGAACGTAGTAATTTCAAAAAATTCCTACGCACACGCAAGATCATGGTGATGCATAGCAACAAGAGGGGAGAGTGTCTACCATGTACCCTCGTAGACCGTAAGCGGAAGCGTTATGACAACGCGGTTGATGTAGTCGTACGTCTTCACGATCGACCGATCCTAGTACCGAACATACGGCACCAATGCGATCTGCACATGTTCAACTCGGTGACATCCCACGAACTCACGATCTAGTAGAGCTTCGAGGGAGAGTTTCGTCAGGACGATGGCGTGATGATGGTGTTGATGAAGCTACTGACGCAGTGCTTCGCCTAAGCACCGCTAGATATGACTGAGGTGGATTATGGTGGAGGGGGGCACCGCACACGGCTAAAAGATCAAAGATCAACTTGTGTGTCTCGGGGGTGCCCCTGCCCCGTATATAAAGGAGCAAGGGGGGAGGCCGGCCGGCCCTAGGAGGGCGCGTCAAGAGGAGGACTCCTCCTCCTAGTGGGACTAGGACTCCCCTTTCCTAGTCCCACTAGGAGGGGGAAGGAAGGAGTGGGAGAGGGAAAGGCAAGGGGGCGCCGCCCCCTCCTTCCTTGTCCTATTCGGATTCAAGGGGAGGGGGCGTGCAGCCTGCCCTGGTCGGCCCCTCTCTCTCTCCGCTAGGGCCCATTGATACGTCCATTTTGCATCATGCTTTTATATCAATATTTATTGCATTATGGGTTGTTGTTACACATTGTGTCACAATACTTATGCATATTCTCTCTTATTTTACAAGATTTACGTAAAGAGGGAGAATGCCGGCAGCTGGGATTCTGGGCTGGAAAAGGAGCAAATATTAGAGACCTATTCTGCATAGCTCCAAAAGTCCTGAAACTTCATGGAAGTCATTTTCAGAATATATAAAAAATACCAAGCGCAAGAAGTTCCAGAGGCGGGCCACACCCTAGCCATGAGGGTGGGGGCATGCCCTACCCCCTGG
Source organism: Triticum urartu (assembly GCF_056163025.1). Classification (NCBI taxonomy): domain Eukaryota; kingdom Viridiplantae; phylum Streptophyta; class Magnoliopsida; order Poales; family Poaceae; genus Triticum; species Triticum urartu. Next base: position 36,416,620 of record NC_141876.1, read on the forward strand.
GCGCGCCCCCTACCTCGTGGGCCCCCTAGTGGCCCTCTGATGCCCATCTTCTGCTATATGGAGTCTCTTGTTGAGGAAAAAAATCATAAGCAAGCTTTCGGGACGAGACTCCGCCGCCACGAGGCGGAACCTTGGCGTAACCAATCTAGGGCTCTGGCGGAGCTGTTCTGCCAGGGAAACTTCCTTCCGGAAGGGGGAAATCATCACCATCGTCATCACCAATGCTCCACTCATCAGGAGGGGGCCAATCTCCATCAACATCTTCACCAACACCATCTCCTATCAAACCCTAGTTCATCTCTTGTATCCAATTCTTGTCTCCAAGTCTGGGATTGGTACCTGTGGGTTGCTAGTAGTGTTGATTACTCCTTGTAGTTGATGCTAGTTGGTTTGTTTGGTGGAAGATCATATGTTCAGATCCTATATGCATATTAATACCCCTCTGATTATGAACATGAATATGCTTTGTGAGTAGTTATGTTTGTTCCTAAGGACATGGGAGAAGTCTTGCTATTAGTAGTCATGTGAATTTGGTATTCGTTCGATATTTTGATGAGATGAATGTTGTCTCTCCTCTAGTGGTGTTATGTGAACATCGACTACATGACACTTCACCATTATTTGGGCCTAGAGGAAGGCATTGTGAAGTAATAAGTAGATGATGGGTTGCTAGAGTGACAGAAGCTTAAACCCAAGTTTATGCGTTGCTTCGTAAGGGGCTGATTCGGATCCATATGTTTCATGTTATGGTTAGTTTTACCTTAATACTTTTGTTGTAGTTGCGGATGCTTGCAATAGAGGTTAATCATAAGTGGGATGTTTTTCCAAATAAGGGTAGCACCCAAGCACCGGTCCACCCACATACCAAATTATCAATGTACCGAACGTGAATCATATGATCGTGATGAAACCTAGCTTGATGATAATTCCCATGTGTCCTCGGGAGCGCTTTCTTCTATATAAGAGTTTGTCCAGGCTTGTCCTTTTCTACAAAAAGGATTGGGCCACCTTGCTGCACTTTATTTACTTTTGTTACTTGTTGCTCGTTACAAATTATCTTATCACAACACTATATGTTACCTATAATTTTAGTGCTTGCAGAGAATACCTTGCTGAAAATCGCTTATCATTTCCTTCTGCTCCTCATTGGGTTCGACACTCTTACTTATCGAAAGGACTATGATAGATCCCCTATACTCGTGGGTCCTCAAGACTCTTTTCTAGCGCCGTTGCCGGGGAGTGAAGCGCCTTTGGTAGGTGGAATTTGGTAAGGAAAAATTTATATAGTGTGCTGAAATTTACGGTCACTTGTTACTATGGAAAGTAATCCTCTGAGGGGTTTGTTAATGGTATCTTCACACCGACCAGTAGAGCAGAGAGTTGCTCCTCAACCTACTGAACCTACTAAAAATGAAAATGTGTGCTTTGAAATTCCTTCGGGTATGATAAAAAACTGCTAGCTAATCCTTTTGCAGGAGATGGAACATTACATCCTGATGAGCACCTAATATATGTGGATGAAGTTTGTGGATTATTTAAGCTTGCAGGTATGCCCGATGATGTTATCAAGAAAAAGGTCTTCCTTTTATCTTTGGACGGAGACGCATTGACATGGTATAGGCTATGTGATGATATGGGATCATGGAACTACAAACGATTGAAATTGGAATTTCATCAGAAGTTCTATCCTATGCATCTTGTTCATCATGATCATAATTATATATATAATTTTTGGCCTCATGAAGGAGAAAGCATCGCTCAACCTTGGGGGAGTCTTAAATCAATGTTATATTCATGCCCCTATCATGAGCTCTCAAGAGAAATGATTATTCAAAAAATTTATGCTCGGCTTTCTGATAACAACCGCACCATGCTTGATACTTCTTGTGCTGGCTCTTTTATGATGAAGACTATTGAATTCAAATGGGATTTATTGGAAAGAATTAAACGCAACTCTGAAGATTGGGATCTCGACGAAGGTAAGAAGTCAAGTATGACACCAAAGTTTGATTGTGTTAAATCTTTTATGGATACTGATGTTTTTCGTAAATTTAGCACTAAATATGGACTTGACTCTGAGATAGTAGCTTCTTTCTGTGAATCTTTTGCTACTCATGTTGACCTCCCTAAGGAGAAGTGGTTTAAATATCATCCCCCCCATCGAAGTAAAAGTAGCTGAACCTATTAAACTTGAAGAAAAGACTGTCACTTATAATGATCCTATTATTCCTACTGCTTATGTTGAGAAACCACATTTTCCTGTTAGGATAAAAGATCATGCTAAAGCTTCAACTATGGTTCGTAACAGCAATATTAGAACCTATACACCTCCTGAGCAAGTTAAAGCTGAACCTAATATTGCTATTGTTAAGAATCTCTTGGCTGATAATATTGATGGGCATGTTATTTATTTCTGTGATGAAACTGCTAGAATTGCTAAACCTTGTGCTAAAGATAAACATAGACCTGTGGTAGGCATGCCTGTTATTTCTGTTAAAATAGGAGATCATTGTTATCATGGCTTGTATGATATGGGTTCTAGTGCTAGTGAAATACCTATTGACCTATACAAAGAAATTATGCATGATATTGCACCTGCTGAGTTAGAAGAAATTGATATCACAATTAAACTTGCCAATAGAGATATTATTTCACCTATTGGGATTATTAGAGATGTTGAAGTCTTGTGTGGGAAAACTAAATATCCTTCTTATTTTCTTGTTCTTGGTTCCCCACAAGATAGATTTTGTCCCATTATATTTGGTAGACCCTTCTTGAACACTGTTAATGCTAGGATAGACTGCAAAAAGGATGTTATTACTATTGGTTTAGGTGTTATGTCTCATGAGTTCAACTTTTCTAAATTTCGTAGACAACACTGTGAAGAGGGATTGCCTAGTAAAGATGAAATTATCGGTCTTGCTTCTATTGTTGTACCTCCTAGTGATCCTTTAGAAAAATATTTGCTAGACCATGAAAATGATATGTTTATGAATGAAAGAAGGGAAATAGATGAGGTGTTCTTTAACAGGGACCTATTCTAAAACATAACTTGCCTGTTGAAATCTTAGGGGATCCCCCTCCACCCAAGGGTGATCCCGTGTTTGAGCTTAAACCATTGCCTGATACTCTTAAATACGCTTATCTTGATGAAAAGAAGATATATCCTATTATTATTAGTGCTAACCTTTCAGAGAAGGAGGAAGAAAAATTATTGAAAACTCTAAAGAAGCACCGTGATGCTATTGGATATACTCTTAATGATCTTAAGGGCATTAGTCCCACACTATGTCAACACAAAATAAATCTAGAGAAAGATGACAAACCAGTTATTGATCACCAACGACGACTGAATCCTGAGATGAAAGAAGTGGTAAGAAAAGAAATACTAAAGCTCCTTGAGGCAGGTATAATTTATCCCGCTGCTGATAGTCAGTGGGTAAGTCCTGCCCATTGTGTTCCTAAGAAGGGAAGTATTACTGTCGTTCCTAATGATAAAGATGAATTGATTCCGCAAAGAATTATTACGGGTTATAGGATGGTAACTGATTTCCGCAAATTAAATAAGGCTACTAAAAAGATCATTACCCCTTACCTTTCATTGATCAAATGCTAGAAAGATTATCCAAGCATACACATTTTTGCTTTCTAGATGGTTATTCTGGTTTCTCTCAAATACCTGTGTCAGCTGATGATCAATCTAAGACCACTTTTACTTTCCCTTTCGGTACTTTTTCTTATGGATGCATGCCTTTTGGTTTATGTAATGCACCTGCTACCTTTCAAAGAAGCATGATGTCTATATTTTCTGATTTTTGTAAAAAGATATGTGAGGTATTCATGGATGATTTCTCCGTTTGTGGATCCTCTTTTGATGATTGCTTAAGCAACCTTGATCGAGTTTTGCAGAGATGTGAAGAAACTAACCTTGTCTTGAATTGGGAGAAATGCCACTTTATGGTTAATGAAGGTATTTTCTTGGGGCACAAAATTTCTGAAAGAGGCATTGAAGTCGATAAAGCTAAAGTTGATGCTATTGAAAAGATACCATGTCCCAAGGACATCAAAGGTATATGAAGTTTCCTTGGCCATGCCAGTTTTTATAGGAGGTTCATTAAGGACTTCTCAAAAATTTCTCGGCCTCTGACTAATTTATTACAAAAAGATATACCGTTCGTCTTTGATGATGATTGTGTAGAAGCATTTGAAATACTTAAGAAAGCATTGATCTCTGCACCTATTGTTCAGCCACCTGATTGGAATTTACCTTTTGAAATTATGTGTGATGCAAGTAATTATGATGTAGGTGCTGTTCTAGGGCCAAGAGTTGATAAGAAATTAAATGTTATTCAATATGCTAGTAAAACTCTAGACAATGCCCAGAGAAATTATGCTACAACTGAAAAATAATTCTTAGCAGTTGTATTTGCTTGTGATATGTTTAGACCTTATATTGTTGATTCTAAAGTAACTATTCACACAGATCATGCTGCTATTAAATATCTTATGAAAAATAAATATGCTAAACCTAGACTTGTTAGATGGGTTCTCCTCCTACAAGAATTTGATCTGCATATTATTGATAGAAAGGGAGCTGAGAACCCTGTTGCAGACAACTTGTCTAGGTTAGAAAATGTTCTTGATGACCCACTACCTATTGATGATAGTTTTCCTGATGAACAATTAAATGTCATAAATGCTTCTCACACTGCTCCATGGTATGCTGATTATGCTAATTACATTGTTGCTAAGTTTATACCACCTAGTTTCACATACCAGCAAAAGAAAAAGGTTTTCTATGATTTACGAAATTACTTCTGGGATGACCCACACCTTTATAAAGAAGGAGTAGATGGTGTTATTATACGTTGTGTACCTAAGCATGAACAGGAACAGATCCTACGCAAGTGTCACTCCGAAGCTTATGGAGGACACAACGCTAGAGATAGAACTTCACATAAGGTATTGCAATCCGGTTTTTATTGGCCTACTCTCTTCAAGGATGCCCGTAAGTTTGTTTTATCTTGTGACGAATGTCAAAGAATTGGTAATATTAGTAGACGTCAAGAAATGCCTATGAATTATTCACTTGTTATAGAACCATTTGATATTTGGGACTTTGATTACATGGGACCGTTTCCTGCCTCTAATGGATATACACATATTTTAGTTGGTGTTGATTACGTTACTAAGTGGGTAGAAGCTATTCAAACTAGTAGTGCTGATCATAACACATCTATTAAGATGCTTAAAGAAGTTATTTTTCCGATGTTTGGAGTCCGTAGATATTTAAAGACTGATGGTGGTTCACATTTCATTCATGGTGCTTTCCGTAAAATGCTTGCTAAATATGATGTTAATCATAGAATTGCATCTCCTTATCACCCACAGTCTAGTGGTCAAGTAGAATTGAGTAATAGAGAACTTCAAATTAATTTTGCAAAAGACTATTAATAGATCTAGAAAGAATTGGTCCAAGAAACTTGATGATGCATTATGGGCCTATAGAACTGCATATAAAAATCCTATGGGTATGTCTCCGTATAAAATGGTTTATGGAAAAGCATGTCACTTACCTCTCGAACTAAAACATAAGGCTTATTGGGCTATCAGATAGCTCAATTATGATTTCAAACTTGCCGGTGAGAAAAGGTTATTTGACATTAGCTCACTAGATGAATGGAGAACCCAAGCCTATGAGAATGTCAAATTGTTTAAAGAAAAGGTTAAAAGATGGCATGACGAAAGGATACAAAAGGGTGAGTTTAATGTAGGTGATTATGTATTGCTATACAACTCTCGTTTAAGATTTTTTTCAGGAAAGCTTCTCTCTAAATGGGAAGGTCCTTACGTTATCGAGGAGGTCTATCGTTTCGGTGCCATAAAAATCAACAACTTCGAAGGCACAAATCTGAAGGTTGTGAACGGTCAAAGAATCAAACATTATATCTCAGGTAATCCTATAAATGTTGAAACCAATGTTATTAAAACCGTAACCCCAGAGGAATACATAAGGGACACTTTCCGGAACGTTTCATACTCCGAAAAGGAATAGGTATGTGGTACGGTAAGCAAACCGACTCCAAAACAGTTCTAATGGCAATTTTTCTCCGTTTTGGAATATTTAGAAAAATAAGAAGCAGTCCGGGAAGGACACGAGGGCTCCATGAGGGTGGAGGGCGTGCCCTACCCCCTGGGAGCGCCCCTGCCTCGTGGGCACCTCGTGTGCTCTCCGGACTCCGTTTTCTTGCACGATACGTATTTTGATCGGTAAAAATTCATTATATAATCTCCCAAAAGTTTTGACCATAGTATCACGCAAAAATCTCATGTTCTTGTTTCGATTTGTTTTTCTGACAGATCTAGATCATCATGACGTCTCCAAGTGCCCCAAGGACAAGTTATTCGATAAGGTCATCAACCCCTACCGAGCGGAAGTGCTGCAATACCCTCAAACCATTGAGATGCATGAGGGGGTGCTGCACATCCGTGATGTTGAGGGACCAAGGAGGACCGGAAGCGTGGAGACAAGGCTCGAGGCAATGGATCAATAAATTTTTAGGTGCCAGGAGATGGTGGAGCGTGGACTTGACTCCAATCACATTATGATCACGGAGTTAACCAACAACCACAAGCTGGACGCCAAGGACATTGGGGAGGCCATCTTCAAGCTTCACGAGAAAATCGAGCACCTCCAAGCCCAGATTTATGACCTGCAAAATCAAAACTATGAGTATGAGTATAGATTCAAGAGGATGAGTTTGGCTGCAGATTTGAGGATTCAGGAGACTCGGTCATCCTTCTATGATGGCGAGCCTATGCCTTGGAAGAGGGACAACAAGCCTACATCATCAACAACTCCACCCTCTCCACCAACAAAGAAGAATTGAGTATCTGGTATGGGCACTCCCCTTGGCAACTACCAAGCTTGGGGGAGTACCCCGGCATCGTATCACCATCACACTCTTATCTTTACCGGTTTTCTTAGTTTGATCCTTTTGGTAATATCTTGATCTAGTAGCATAAAGTTTTAGTATGATCTAGTTGTGAGTTTTGCTTTATGATCCTTCTATGTAATCGAGTCCGTGAGCTATATATAATAAAGATTAGTGTTGAGTCAAGGGCTTGATTATTTTGCCATAATCTTGAGTGGATAAAAGAAAAGAGAAAGAAATAAAAAGAAACAAAGAGATCATATGGATCTTATGGAGAGTAATGAGCTAACATAGAAAGAGTATGATGAATAAAAGTTGTTGAGATTTGACAAACATAGTTTTGGTCATTGTTGCAATTAATAGGAAGTAATAAAGAAAGAGAGGTCTTCACATATAAATACACTATCTTAGACATCTTTTATGATTGTGAGCACTCATTAAAATATGACATGCTAAAGAGTTGATGTTGGACAAGGAAGACAACATAATGGGTTATGTTTTCTTACATCTGAGATAAATTATATTGTCATGGATCATTCAACATGATTAAGCTTGCCTTTCCCTCTCATGCTAGCCAATTCTTTGCACCAAGTAGACATACTACTTGTGCTTCCAAACACCCTTAAACCAGTTTTGCCATGAGAGTCCACCATACCTACCTATGGATTGAGTAAGATCACTCAAGTAAGTTGTCATCGGTGCAATCAATAAAAATTGCCCTCTAAATATGTATGACTTATTAGTGTGGGAGAAAATAAGCTTTATATGATCGTGTGATACGGAAGAAATAAAAGCGACGGACTGCATAATAAAGGTCCATATCACAAGTGGCAATATAAAGTGACGTTCTTTCGCATTAAGATTTTGTGCATCCAACCATAAAAGCGCAAGACAACCTCTGCTTCCCTCTGCGAAGGGCCTATCTTTCACTTTTATCTCCTACCTTGCATAAGAGTCATGGTGATCTTCACCCTTCCTTTTTACATTTTATCTTTTGGCAAGCACAACATGCACTAGTAGAAAACAGGGCTTTGGTCATGGGGCAATATTCACATTAGTCCCGGTTCAGTCACAAACCGGGACTAATGTGAGCATTGGTCCCGGTTCGTGCGGCTAAGGCTTTAGTCCCGGTTCACCTGAGCCCTTTAGTCCCGGTTTGAGACACGAACCGAGACTAAAGGGTGCGATGCCCTTTAGTCCCAGTTTGTGTCTCAAACCGGGACTAAAGATTAGACCTTTAGTCCCGGTTTGAGACACGGACCGGGACTAAAGTGTGCGATGCACTTTAGTCCTGGTTTGTGTCTCAAACTGGGACTAAAGGTCCCATTTTCAAACTCTACCCCGCCCCCCCAGTGGATCGCCTTTTTTGTTTTGAAAAAATCAAAATAAAATGATAAAAACTTCAAAAAATAAAATCCTTCGACAGGTAGTTATATTACTACATCTACTAGTTAGGAAAATTTAAAAACTTAAATTTGGACATGTTTTGCAAAAAATGTAGGGAAAATGTAAAACGGCTATAACTTTTGCATACGATGTCGGAAAAAAAGTATAATATATCAAAATGTTCGGAACGAAAATCCGCATCCGATGGAGACCGCCTACAGCTTGTTTGCAAATTTTTAGAATCCTCAAATTCTAAAAGGAAAAAAAGTTATGCTCAAATTTCAGTTTTTTTTGAATTTTTGTTAAATCTGGTCAAACTACTTATTCAAGAAGTATTAGTGTTACTAAATAATTATTCAAGAATATTAGTGTTACTAAATAATTATTTCAGTTTTTTTGAATTTTGGTCAACTATGGTCAAACTGTGGTCAAACTACTTATTCAAGAAATATTAGTGTTACTAAATAATTATTGATTCTTAGAACAATAGTTTCAAACTCAAACAGTGAAATGTGTGACTTCATGCTCAAGCTAAATTCCTGAGGGTTAATAGGTTGACATCTTACTATTGTGAGGAAAACAACAAGTGCAGACTTGGAAACGAGGGAGAATAGAACCCAGAAGTTAAGCGTGCTTAGGCTGGAGTAGTGAGAGGATGGGTGACCGTTCGGGAAGTTAGATGATTTGGAATGATGAGGGGTGATTAGAGATTAAAGGTTAAATTGAGCAGTGATGAGGGTGATTAGAGATTAGAGGTTAAAATAATTCAGAAATATGAAATAAAAAAAATCAAAAAAATTATTTCAAAAAAAATTCAAAAAAATCATAAAATTTTCTTTAGTACCGGTTGGTGTTACCAACCGGGACTAAAGGTGGACCTCCAGGCAGCGGCCACGTGGAGGGCCTTTAGTCCCGGTTCCAGTTAGAACCGGGACTAAAGGGGGAGGCTTTAGTACCGACCCTTTAGTCCCAGTTCCAGAACCGGAACTAAAGGCCACTTATGAACCGGGACTAAAGGCCCTTTTTCTACTAGTGATGTTGGAAAGATCCTGGTATATATTGCTAATTGGATGTGAGTTTTCATGAACTATTATTGTTGACATTACCCTTGAGGTAAAACGTTGGGAGGCAAAACTATAAGCCCCTATCTTTCTCTGTGTCCGATTAAAACTCCATACCCATAAGTATTGCGTGAGTGTTAGCAATTGTGAAAGACTATATGATAGTTGAGTATGTGGACTTGCTGAAAAGCTCTTATATTGACTCTTTCCTATGTTATGATAAATTGCAATTGCTCTCATGACTGAGATTATAGTTTGTTAGGTTTCAATCAAGTTTATGATTCATACTTGAAATTGTGAGGAAAACAACAAGTGCAGACTTGGAAACGAGGGAGAATAGAACCCAGAAGTTAAGCGTGCTTAGGCTGGAGTAGTGAGAGGATGGGTGACCGTTCGGGAAGTTAGATGATTTGGAATGATGAGGGGTGATTAGAGATTAAAGGTTAAATTGAGCAGTGATGAGGGTGATTAGAGATTAGAGGTTAAAATAATTCAGAAATTTGAAATTAAAAAAAATCAAAAAATTTATTTCAAAAAAAAATTCAAAAAAATCATAAAATTTCCTTTAGTACCGGTTGGTGTTACCAACCGGGACTAAAGGTGGACCTCCAGGCAGCGGCCACGTGGAGGGCCTTTAGTCCCGGTTCCAGTTAGAACCGGGACTAAAGGGGGAGGCTTTAGTACCGACCCTTTAGTCCCGGTTCCAGAACCGGAACTAAAGGCCCCTTATGAACCGGGACTAAAGGCCCTTTTTCTACTAGTGATGTTGGAAAGATCCTGGTATATATTGCTAATTGGATGTGAGTTTTCATGAACTATTATTGTTGACATTACCCTTGAGGTAAAACGTTGGGAGGCAAAACTATAAGCCCCTATCTTTCTCTGTGTCCGATTAAAACTCCATACCCATAAGTATTGCGTGAGTGTTAGCAATTGTGAAAGACTATATGATAGTTGAGTATGTGGACTTGCTGAAAAGCTCTTATATTGACTCTTTCCTATGTTATGATAAATTGCAATTGCTCTAATGACTGAGATTATAGTTTGTTAGGTTTCAATCAAGTTTATGATTCATACTTGAAATTGTGATCGAATTGTTACTCTAGCATAAGAGATCATATGACAAGAATTATATAAGTTGATGTTCTAAGAATGATCATGATGCCCTCATGTCCGTATTTTATTTTTATCAACACCTCTATCTCTAAACGTGTGGACATATTTTTCGATTTCGGCTTTCGCTTGAGGACAAGCGAGGACTAAGCTTGGGGGAGTTGATACGTCCATTTTGCATCATGCTTTTATATCGATATTTATTGCATTATGGGTTGTTATTAAACATTGTGTCACAATACTTATGCCTATTCTCTTATTTTACAAGATTTACATAAAGAGGGAGAATGCCGGCAGCTGGGATTCTGGGCTGGAAAAGGAGCAAATATTATAGACCTATTCTGCACAGCTCCAAAAGTCCTGAAACTTCATGGAAGTCATTTTTAGAATATATAAAAAATACTGAGCGCAAGAAGTTCCAGAGGGGGGCCACACACTAGCCATGAGGGTGGGGGCGCGCCCTACCCCCTGGGCACGCCCCTGCCTCGTGGGCCCCTGGTGGCCCTTTGATGCCCATCTTCTGCTATATGGAGTCTCTCGTTGAGGAAAAAATCATAAGCAAGCTTTCAGGACGAGACTCCGCCGCCACAAGGCGGAACCTTGGAGGAACCAATCTAGGGCTCTGGCTGAGCTGTTCTGCCGAGAAAACTTCCCTCCGGGAGGGGGAAATCATCACCATCGTCATCACAAACACTCCTTTCATCGGGAGGGGGCCAATCTCCATCAACATCTTCACCAGCACCATCTCCTCTCAAACCCTAGTTCATCTCTTGTATCCAATCCTTGTCTCCAAGTCTGGGATTGGTACCTGTGGGTTGCTAGTAGTGTTGATTACTCCTTGTAGTTGATGCTAGTTGGTTTATTTGGTGGAAGATCATATGTTTAGATCCTATATGCATATTAATACCCCTCTGATTATGAACATGAATATGCTTTGTGAGTAGTTATGTTTGTTCCTGGGAACATGGGAGAAGTCTTGCTATTAGTAGTCATGTGAATTTGGTATTCGTTCGATATTTTGATGAGATGTATGTTGTCTCTCCTCTAGTGGTGTTATGTGAACATCGACTACATGACACTTCACCATTATTTGGGCCAAGAGGAAGGCATTGGGAAGTAATAAGTAGATGATGGGTTGCTAGAGTGACAGAAGCTTAAACCCAAGTTTATGCGTTGCTTCGTAAGGGGCTGATTTGGATCCATATGTTTCATGCTATGGTTAGGTTTACCTTAATACTTTTGTTGTAGTTGCGGATGCTTGCAGTAGAGGTTAATCATAAGTGGGATGTTTGTCCAAGTAAGGGCAGCACCCAAGCACCGGTCCACCCACATACCAAATTATCAAAGTACCGAACGCGAATCATATGATCGCGATGAAACCTAGCTTGACGATAATTCCCATGTGTCCTCGGGAGCGCTTTATTCTATATAAGAGTTTTTCCAGGCTTGTCCTTTGCTACAAAAAGGATTGGGCCACCTTGCTGCACTTTATTTACTTTTGTTACTTGTTGCTCGTTACAAATTATCTTATCACAAAACTATATGTTACCTATAATTTCAGTGCTTGGAGAGAATACCTTGTTGAAAACCGCTTATCATTTCCTTCTGCTCCTCATTGGGTTCGACACTCTTACTTATCGAAAGGACTATGATAGATCCCCTATACCTGTGGGTCATCACCCATCAAGGCCCATTAGCCCCCGGGGGGTTCCGGTAACTCCTCTGGCACTCCGGTTTTCTTCAAGATCACCCGAAACCCTTCCAGTGTCCGAATATAGCCATCCAATATATCAATCTTTATGTCTCGACCATTTAGAGACTCCTCGTCATGTCCGTGATCACATCCTGGACTCCGAACTACCTTCGGTACATCAAAACACATAAACTCATAATACCGATCGTCACCGAACGTTAAGCGTGCGGACCCTACGAGTTCGAGAACTATGTAGACATGACCGAGACTCATATCCAGTCAATAACCAATAGCGGAACCTGGATGCTCATATTGGTTCCTACATATTCTACGAAGATCTTTATCGGTCAAACCACATAACAACATACGTTGTTCCCTTTGTCATCGGTATGTTACTTGCCCGAGATTCGATCGTCGGTATCTCAATACCTAGTTTAATCTCGTTACCGGCAAGTCTCTTTACTCGTCCTGTAATACATCATCCCGCAACTAACTCATTAGTTGCATTGCTTGCAAGTCTTATAGTGATGTGCATTACCGAGAGGGCCCAGAGATACCTCTCCGACAATCGGAGTGACAAATCCTAATCTTGATCTATGCGAACTCAACAAGTACCATCGGAGACACCTGTAGAGAACCTTTATAATCACCCAGTTACGTTGTGACGTTTGGTAGCACACAAAGTGTTCCTCCGGTATTCGGGAGTTGCATAATCTCATAGTCATAGGAACATGTATAAGTCATGAAGAAAGCAATAGCAATATACTAAACAATCAAATGCTAAGCTAACGGAATGGGTCAAGTCAATCACATCATTCTCTAATGATGTGATCCCGTTAATCAAATGAAAACTCATGTCTATGGTTAGGAACTTAACCATCTTTGATTCAACGAGCTAGTCAAGTAGAGGCATACTAGTGACACTCTGTTTGTCTATGTATTCACACATGTACTAAGTTTCCAGTTAATACAATTCTAGCATGAATAATAAACATTTATCATGATATAAGGAAATATAAATAACAACTTTATTATTGCCTCTAGGGCATATTTCCTTCACTATATAAGCCCCACAGGCTCACCCATGCAAAGGGTTCAGCCCTCACACACACACCACGGCTAGGGGAAGCAAGAGAGCTATCCTTGCCCTTCTTCCTCCTCAGGCAACACAGCTCAAGGAGCAATCTTGTAGCCATCATTTGATCATAGTCATACGGAGACCCTACAGAGCAGGACTAGGGGTGTTATCTCCCCGGAGAGCCCCCGGACATGGGTACGTCTCGTGTGCGATCGAGCTCGTGCTCACTCCCACTTCCAGGGCCTGACGACGTCCTCTTGGCCCCATCCATGATAAGCCACCCCCTGACATCTGTCACGACAATACCCCGACAATATGCTAAGCTAACGGATGGGTCCTATCCATCACATCATTCTGCTAATGATGTGATCCCGTTATCAAATGACAACTCATGTCTATGGTTAGGAAACTTTAACCATCTTTGATCAACGAGCTAGTCTAGTAGAGGCTCACTAGGGACATGGTATTTGTTTATGTATTCACACATGTATTTAAGTTTTCAACCAATACAATTCTAGCATGTATAGTAAACCTTTATCATGAATAAGGAATATAAAATAACAACTTTATTATTGCCTCTAGGGCATATTTCCTTCAAGGTTCAGCGGTAGTCCAGCGGTGGTCCAAGTGTCTTACTACTACTGAGCCCCTTTTGACCTAGTTGGACAAGCGGCAGTAGGAGTGGTAGTACCTCTTGTAAGTGGTAGTACCGCGCCTACTTCCACTGCCACTACCGCTCGTGGCTCTGCTCTCTAGTCTTCCCCTATTTCTGCAGGGGCAGTAGGGCGCGGTAGTATAGTCTGTAACCGGTAGTACCGTTGTAACAAGACTATCACAATGCCCTACCACCATGGTACCACAGTACAGTAAACATGCGGTACTACTGCGCTGGGGCGAGCGGTAGTACCGCTTCGACGACACTACTGGCTCGTGGCCCTGTGCCATTACGCGTACTCCCTGGCACCACCGCTTGGATGGTAGTACCGCTCCTAGAGCGGTAGTACCACTTGTATGCGGGTTGCAGGTTGTGTAACGGTTGGATTGGTTCCCCACTATATAAAGGGAGTCTTCTTCCCCAAGAAGACTCACCTCTTCCACCCCAAACTCCATTGTTGCTCCAAGCTCAATTTTCGCCCGATCTCTCTCCCTAACCAATCAAACTTGTTGATTTTCTAGGGATTGCTTGAGAAGGCCTCGATCTACACTTCCACCAAGAGGAATTTGATTCCCCCCACTAATCCCTTGTGAATCTTGTTACTCTTGGGTGTTTGAGCACCCTAGAAGATTGAGGTCACCTTAGAGCCACATTCCATTGTGGTGAAGCTTCGTGGTGGTGTTGGGAGCCTCCAATTCGGTTGTGAAGATTGCCCCAACCTTGTTTGTAAAGGTCCGATTGCCACCTTAAGGGGCACCACTAGTGGAATCACGACATCTTGCATTATGCGAGGGCATGAGGAGAATACGGTGGCCCTAGTGGCTTCTTGGGGAGCATTGTGCCTCCACACCGCTCCAATAGAGACATACTTCCCCTCCAAGGGAAGGAACTGCGGTAACACATCCTCGTCTTCACCGGCTCCACTTGTGGTTACTTCTTACCTTTACTTTGTGCAAGCTTTACTTGTGTTGTATCTCTTGCTTGCTTGTGTTTTTGTTGTTGTTGCTAGCATCATATAGGTTGCTCACCTAGTTGCATATCTAGACAACCTATTTGTTGCTAAAACTAATTTGTTAAGAAAATCTAAAAATTGGTAGTTGCCTATTCACCCCCTCTAGTCAACCACATCGATCCTTTTACAAGGGGACCATGAAATAGATTGCAAACATCAACTCTGAAGCACTCAGTAAGAGGGACTACCAACCGTGGAAGGAAGATCGTAGGAGGGATGCTTCAAATATGTCAGAGAGAGATCCAGTGCAAAATTGACGGGCTGTAAGGGACTAGGTGTGTAAAAAAGAGAAGAAAAGTTTATGTAAATATGTCCTCCAGGCCACACCAATGTACGCCATGAGTTGTTTCCAATTCACCATGAAACTGTGCACGAATCTGAAATCCTTTTCTTCGAACTTTTGGTGGGAGTAGAAAATGACAAGTGCAAGGTGCATTGGGTTGCATGGGAAAAGATGTGTAGAAGCAAAAGTGTGAGCGGGTTGGGATTCAGGGACTATGAAGCTTTCAATAAAGCACACCTCGCAAAACAAGCTTGGTGAATCCTGACTATACCGTATGCTCTTTGTGCGAAAGTTTTAAAGCCTGGATACTTCCCTCAATGTGAGATTGTGAGTTTATGGCTGCTACATCAGCAAAATCCACACTTCAACCACATGGAAGAGTATTATCCATGGGTGTCAGTTGTTGAAGAAAGGATTAATCTGGAGGGTAGGTGATGGCTCAAAATATTAAGGTTTGGTATGATAGTTGGATCCCTAGAACTAGAGGTATGAAACCAGTGGGGCGAGGGATATGCATATTGTTGCTACAGTGAATAATCTCCTAGACTATTCAGGGAAGGAATGGGACATGCCAACTTTGTTGTGGGTCTTACATGAGAGTGACGCTGCAAATATTCTCCAGATGTTGTTGGTGGGCTGGGCAGAGATGATATGTTGGCATGGAACTTTACGAAGAATGGAATATTCATGGTACGATCGGCCTATCATTTGGAAATGAAGACCAAGCCCATGCAAGCATGCTCGCCAGAGAGTTCTTCTTCGGTTGCTATGCACACCGACTGGAAGAAACTTTGGAGCATGAAGGTCCATGGGAAAGCAAAAATACACATGTGGAGGCTGCTGAAGAATGCCTTGGCCATGGGAGCTGAGCTGCAAGCCGTTGTATAAAACCTCGAATTTTTTGTTTGGCATGTGGCGGTTGGGAAGAATCGGTGCTCAACAGATTTTGGAGATGCCCTTATGCCAAGGTCTACTAGGAGTTTGTGCACAAGAACCATTGTGCAGCTACTGATTTCATGCCTCCAGAGTTTGTTGATACACAGAAGAAGCTAGATGGGTGGTTGTTTCACTGGATGCGTTCAAAAAAGGAGCCAGAAAGAGCTATTATGATCATGAGTCTGTATCACAAGTGGCTAGTGCAAAACAATGCTAGAGATACATGGGTGTTTGAACGAGCTCGTGATGTGGTTAATCGGGTGTGGCACCAGATTGCCGAGTGGACGAAGGTCCATGCACCGAAGGGGACAGCCCTGATGGTGAACAGAGAGGATCTTTGGACGCCACCAACGGAAAGCTGGCTCAAAGTTAATGTAGATGGGTCTTCGAAGAAACGAAGAGCAGGGGGTGGCGGCGGAGTTGCGGTGGGTGATCTTCGTGGGATCTTCAGAGCGTGTCATTCTTTCGCTAATATCACTATTCCTGAACACACATAGCTGCTCGCTTGTCGTCAAGGAGTGCAACTTGCGATTGAAGTTGGCACCAAAAAGCTTGTTCTCGAAACTGACAAACAACTTGTGGCGCAGGTACATAACTCGGGCGATATCGACTGGTCCAATTTTGGTCCTCTTGTCCAGGAGATAACAAAGATGTTGTCAGGCGTCCACGAGTAGCGAATGGCTTGGGCCAGGCGAACGGCGAACAAAGTTTCTCGCAATTTAGCTAGGGAGGGTTGCCTTTTAAATTTATGAAAAATTTGGTTTAGTGTTTCTCCAACTTGTATTCGAGATGTTATAGTGGATGACGGTGCCATGAACTAAGTAATAAGAGCATCTCTAGCAGACCCCGTATAATGCCCCGACCCGCAAAATAACCGCCAAAATATGGGTCCGCGCGTAAAATGTTGCCCGACCAGATCCCGCAAATGCGTCGGACCCATAATTTTTTTAGGCGCGTGGTAAAATCCCATCCCCAACCCGCGAAAACGCAGATTTCCCCCTCGCCACGGCGGTGCCAAGTATCCCAGGAAAGCGGTTGTCGGGAGGGAAATTTGAGCCCGCGCCCTTTCCCCACCCCCTTCCACCGCCGCCCGCCATTGGTTCCGCCCGTCCGCCGCCGGCGATTCCGGGCAAATGTGCGGGCGAAATCGTGCCGCGGGGGTGCCCCTCCCCTCTTCCACCTAGCCGCTTCACCAGCTCCCCGGATCCGCCGATACGAGCCGTCCTAGTCACCGTCGCCGCCCCGGGATCCACTGCCACAGAGCCACCGCCCCGAGCTGCCAGTGAGTACTTGTGCTTGTGCTTTGGGATGCGGTATGCATAGTTGGTTAATGCGGCGTTCATATTTGTGAATTTAGATGGAATTGAGCCTGTGCGAGAAGGTTTTGCTCGAGGATTCGTCTGATTTGGACAACTCGGATGTTGAGACGCTGCTTGTTAACTATCAGCAGCAGACGTTGGTGATGGCCCTCGCCATCAAGGAGCATGAAGATGAGAACCAAAAGAGATGGAGAGGATCGACCATCGGCCGTCTTTGCATTCCTCGGAATCGCCATCTCGGGAACGAGATGTTGATGCAAGAATACTTCGTGGACAATCCAACATATCCGCCGCACCTCTTCCGGAGAAGGTGCCGAATGCGCCGATCCCTCTTTGTAAAAATAGTGCAAGCTTGTGAGGCCAATTGTCGGTATTTTACTCAAAGAAGAAATGTCGCGGGCTTGAAGGGATTTAGTGCATATCAAAAAATCTTGGTAGCTATGCGGGTAATTGCATACAACATTCCAGCTGACTATGCCGATGAGTACCTTCGCATTGGTGAAGATACTACAACTGAGTCAGTGCGTAGGTTTGCCAAAGTGATCATCCGTGTCTTTGGTCCTGGATATCTTCAGGCACCCAACGTGAAGACACAAAAAATTGATGGCATCTAGTGAGAGAAGAGGTTGGCCTGGCATGCTAGGAAGCATTGATTGTATGCACTGGACTTGAAAACAATGCCCGAAGGCATGGCAGGGAATGTATTGTCGCAAGTCTCGTGATGCAACAATTTTGCTAGAGGTTGTAGCATCCGAGGATTTATGGAGGCATTGCTTTGTTGGTATGTCGGGTACTCTCAATGATATCACCGTGTTGCAACAGTCTCATTTGTTTGCTAGGCTTGCTAGTGGTGATGCTTCTGCTTGCAACTACATTATCAATGGGCATGAATACACAAAGGGGTACTATCTTGCAGATGGTATATACCCTTCTTGGTGCACATTTATCAAGAGTATCAAAGGCCCCCAAACTAGGAAACAATGTGAATTTGCAAGGGTACAAGAGGCAGACCGAAAAGACACTGAAAGAGTATTCGGGGTTTTGCAATCTAGGTTTGCCATTGTTAGTAGTCCTGCTCGTTTTTGGGACAAGCAATCCTTGAAAAACATCATGGCATGTTGTGTTATTCTTCACAATATGATCTCGAAGATGAGAGAGGCATGAACTTGAAGTTCTACGACAATGTGCACTAGTAGAAAACAGAGCTTTAAAACCGGTTCGTAAGGGCCTTTAGTGCCGGTTCCATAATCGGCACTAATTGGTGGGCACTAAAGCCCCCCCCCTTTAGTACCGGTTCGGCACGAACCGGCGCTAAAGTGCCACCACGTGGCATGAGCTCGCGCCCTGGTATGGGGGACCTTTAGTACCGATTGGTGTTACCAACCGGTACTAAAGGTTTTTTTTTTGAAATTTTTTTTTGAAAATTTTGGAAATTTTTTTGATTTTTTTTTTATTTTTAATTTTTTTGAATTATTTGGTGATTTAGTCTCTAATCACCTCTCTTAACTGCTTAAGTGTGGATCACTCATTCCAAATCATCTAACTTCCCGACCGGTCACCCATCCCTCTCACTACTCCAGCCCGAGGACGCTTAACTTTCGGGTTCTATTCTCCTTCGTTTCCAAGTCTGTACTTGTTGTTTTCCTAACAATAGTAAGATGCCAATCCTATTAACCCTCGGGAGTTTAGCTTGAGCATGAAGTCACACATTTCACTGTTTGAGTTTGAAACTATTATTCTAAAAAAACAGTAATTATTTAGTAACACTAATATTTCTTGAATAAGTTTGACCATAGTTTGACCACAGTTTGACCATAGTTTGACCAGATTTGACCAAAATTTAAAAAACTGAAATAATTATTTAGTAACACTAATATTCTTGAATAATTATGTAGTAACATTAAAACTTCTTGAATAAGTAGTTTGACCAGATTTAATATTTCTTTTTTAAAAAAAACTGAAATTTGACCATATCTTTTTTTACTTTTGGAATTTGAGGACTCTAAAAAATTCGAAACAAGCCATAGGCAGTCTCCATCGGATGCGGATTTTCGTGCTGAATTTTTTGATATATTATACGTTTTTTTCCGACATCGTATGCAAAAGTTATAGCCGTTTTACATTTTCCCTACACTTTTTGCAAAACATGTCCAAATTTAAGTTTTCAAATTTTCCTAACTAGTAGATGTAGTAATATAACTACCTCTCGAAGGATTTTATTTTTTGAAGTTTTTATCATTTTCTTTTGATTTTTTCAGAACTGAAATGGCGACACACGGGGGGAGGGGGGGTAGAGTTTGAAAATTGCCCTATAGTGCCGGCTTGTGTCACAAACCGGTACTATAGGTCAGACCCCTTTAGTACCGGTTCGTGGCACAAACCGGTACTAAAGGTTAGCCCTCTAGTACCGGTTTGTGCCACGAACCGGTACTAAAGGTGATCGTGGGGCCCCAGCCTGACGCCAGCCTGCCATCACCCCTTTAGTACCGGTTCGTGGCACAAACCGGTATTAAAGGTTCAACACGAACCGGCATTAATGCATAGTCGTTCGAACCGGCACTAATGGTACCATTAGTGCCGGCTCAAATTCAAACCGGCACTAATGTGCTTCACGTTTGACCCTTTTCTACTAGTGGTGGGTAGCCGTGTCGAACCAGTTAGAGACCCTAACCGCATTAGAGCTTTTCTTTAAACCTACATGAGACTGAAAATGCAAACACCCACTTTCAGCTTCAGGAGGATCTCGTTGAGTACCATTGGCAAAGGGCTGGGCAGTAACACATTCCATTTTTCCATTCATTTTCATTTAATTCATGTGTGATTTGTATTCGGGACAAGTTTTGTATTGAATTATTTAGTTTGCTTCGGTGATTTCAGTAATTATTGTAATTTGGATGATTGTTGTATTGTAATATTGACATTTTTTATATTAAATTAGTAATTCTGAACATATGGCATATGTGTCAAATTCAGATAAAAACGCATCTGATATGCGGGCCGACACGAGCGCCGGCAGAGCAGACACCGCATAGCAGAACTATAAAACGGAATATCCGCAAATATTCCGTTTTACGGTTCCACTCTGCAGGGTCTGCTCGGCCGGTGCCCGCGCCGGCCCGCAAAACCGTTTTTCACGAACTGTAAAGCGGTTTTGCGGGTCAACGATATTTGAGGTCTGCTAGAGATGCTCTAATAAGGCATCGGACTCCTCTTAGAAAAAAAAAAGACAAAATTAGTGCTATATAGAAACCATGTTGTGGACGCAATTTACAGAGGGTTTTGTTTTCTGTTTCCTTCGGTAACAATAATAGTGGATGTCATTTCTTGGTGAAAATGCTCATGAGTTGACCAGGTTTGATCCGTGGAGGGCCGGGTATCATAACTCTTCTAACAATTCAACCACACGTTCCTTCACGGTTGTATTTTCATAGACGAATCATGCAAAGGAACAAAAAATAATTCTGAATGAATTGCACGATCATGGTAGAATACAAGCTCATGGTACAGCGGTTCTGCGGTGTCGCTGGCTCGCTGCTGCGGCTGTGTAGCGTCGCTCTCACGGAAAGAAATGGATGCGCAGCGGTGGCAGCCAGGAGGTGTTGGTTCACCATGACCATGACGGGCTCGTATCATGCATATCGGACAAGGTGAGCAGCTCCTCGAGGTAGTCGGCTCCAAGGTCCTCCAGTTCCAGCACGCAAGTTGGCAATGACGATGCAGCATCTACCGCCGTCGCCGTCGCCGACGTGCCAGTCCTCCTCTTGTTCTTGGGGTTTCTCTTCCGGATGCAGTGCCGGCGCTTGAGCGCGAGAGCAGGCGAGTCCCCCGCGGCGGCGGGGGCGCGGCCGACGCCGAGCCCGAGCGCGCGCAGCGACTCCTGCACAAGCTTGACGGGGAAGTTGAGGACGGCGGCCGGGCCGCGCACGGAGAAGGCGGCCTGGTCGTAGGCGAGCGCGGCGGCATCCGGGGTGTCGAAAGTGCCAAGCCAGACGCGGGCGCCGTTCCGGGTGGAGTCCCGGATCTCCGCCGCGTACTTGCCCCACGGCCGCTTCCGCACCCCGATGAGCGGCGAGTCCGGCCCGCTCCTACCGGGTTCTGATGCCGGCCACGCGGCAGGCGCCGCCATGTTCTCGCCGCGTGAGCTGCTTTCGCCGTTGCCGTTGCCGGCCTCCCAGGCAGAGGTGGGAGGTGTGGAGGCTGAGCTGCCGTTGCTGCTGCTGGTGGCTTCTTCCATGAGGAACGAGAGTAGCTGGTGGTCGGTCTCCATGCCCATGTCAGGATGAGCCTGAGGAGCGTGCTGGTGATGCGTGCACTGGGCACCGGAGCAGAAAGAGATGGAGTAGCCGTGGTAGTAGGAGTGATCATCTGCCTGATCCATCGGGTCGACAGGGTTTGAAGATAATGAGGCGAGCATGCACGTAAAGTGTATACAATCCTTAAATAGCCAAGAAGCGATCTAAGGAGGGGAGAAGAATCTTCTGAAGGTAGCTAGACAGGGCAGACAAGCTTTGACTTACAGCGACAGAGCTGAAATATACGTACTACTAAAAGAAACTTGCTCCATCGATCAGGTGGGCTAGCTTGCATGTTAGGACCGATCTAGTACTAGCAACCAATAGGATTGGGATGCATATATAGATGCCAATGACGTAGGGCGGCTGGATACGACAATGAACCAGGGCGTCATCAGTTCACCACCACCACCCTCTCCGGCCGTCTTCATCGGCTCAGGTGGTCAATATCTTCTTTTACTTACTACTCCCTCTCTCCCATAATATAAGACATTTTACAAAAATGTCTTATACTGTGGGCCGGAGGGAGTAAATGCGCAGGGGCATCTACAAAGAGGACTCCTAAAACTGATATGATATCCGTATGCAGACACGTCGGACACATTCACAGATAACGATATGAGAGCTGGCAATTCAACCGTGCCCAGATACATTTCAAATGGAATTTGAACAAACCGAACGATTTTCTTGCAAATCTGATGATTTTCATTTAAATCAAAACATATTCATTACATTTTTGACATATTTATTAAACAAAATATTCAGAAGTTAACATAGTCTAAATCTTCGCCGGCGTCCGTCCTCTAAGTTGGCCGTGAGGCCCGGGAAGTGAAGTTGCGAGTCTCCAATGAAGAGTAAAACATGGGCCACACATTGACCCACATGAGACACGAGGCACTGTCATCTCCATGCCCTACTCTTCCTCGTCAGAGTTTAAGGTAAGGTCCACGATGGACGTGGATGGGCCGGCCTCGTGGTCGTAGTGGCGTGGGCGATGCGTAGGTGCTGGTGTTCCCGTCCGCGATAGCCGACGCTACCTACTCGTCCTATTCCGCTGTGCGAGCGCTGCATGCGGCCTTGTAGAGCACATGCTGCTCCGTGACGAAGTTCGGGTCCTGGCCATGGCCGCCACGGCCTCCTCGCTCGCAAACTCGCCGTATATTTGGCCCTCGCCAGCCGGTGATGTGCAAGGAGAGCGAGGCTGTAGCATTCCTCCTATGTGCGTGCCCTAACACAGACACTAGCGGCAACGACGGCTGCTCTGCCATAACGGTGTCGAAGTGTGTCTACGCCTGCTCCATAGTGAAGCTGGTATGGACCTGCGCGAGTAGGGCGCCGGTTCATCGTGAGAGACCTCTCCTGCATCGTCACCATCGGCGAGCTTTGCCATCAATCTGGCATGTATCCGCCGCGCATGACGGGCATGCCGGTCGACCCCAAGGCCGACCAACTCGTGTTTCTACTCCATCAAGAGGCTCTCGCACATCGCTCTAGATCTCGTGCTCATGGCGGAGGTGGTGCACGGATGAGGATGGGAAGCGAGCATGGCGTTGTGCGGACCATGCTGAGTGTGGCCTTGTCTAAATAGCGGATGTTGGCCAGGACAAATGTCGGGCTGAGTCAATGCAGGCACTGGAGTTGTTTTCTTGGCTGGCACACCTATTTAATGCCGGCAGTCGGACGGAGGGCAATGGAAAAGGGTGCAGGCTTGGGAAATGTTTTTGGGTGGGACCGGGGTGTCCGATGCAGACATGGCGATGGTCCGGACGCCAGTAAAGCCCCCTTGGTTTGCATTTGGTTTGCGGGAAAACGAACAGCCAAACTGGTCCGTGGACATATACGAGACTACGTTGGATGGTAAAGTAGTCCGAACGATTGCGGGCGGTTCGAAGGGTCTACGTTGGAGATGCTAACCGCATCTATAGCTGCAACCTACAAATTTGGACCCTCATACGTCCACAGAGTGGGCCTTAAATTTGGCCATTTGCAACCACAAGCCCTATATACAAAACACTTAATGCATGCAAACACATGCACATCGATCATAATTGTATAGTTCATGTTGTGCCTGCGAGGCTGTTAACCAAATAAGCTCGTACTTAATATTTTTCACATACGTATTAGGCCGACGTGTTTCGGATGTTTAATCCCAACTCGCCGCATGAGAAGCTAGTCTATCGGCTTAAGTAGCCAGGTCGTCTAGAAATGGTAAGCTTCAGTCATCATTACATCTTTTGTTAAGAAGATGAAATGTATCTATTAATCTTCTCTACTTATCACAGAGAAGATTAATATTCATGGTTTATCTCCTTCACAAACGGATCACAAACGGAGCATTGATGCTTGCACGACACTTTTTGAATCACGGTGTGTCGACCAGGCTATGAAAGTATATAATTTTTTTTATAAATCTCTATCATTGTACTAGGGCTATCAATGTATAGGAACGACATGAACTCACTCGATGAAAAATCACCGTTTATGAAATGCAATCGAGTGACAATCATCAGTTTTGTGAAACAAGAGAAGCTTGTTGCTATTCGCCGGCGCTTCGGGTGGCTGCAGGTGAGACCCCTATGACCTGGAATGGGGTGCCCGGTCGCCCTTATATCAACCTTATATTTGGTTTCAATTTGAGGAGTGCACGTCAGTCTGGATGTTTATTTCAGGTGTTTGAGGACTAAGTAAGGGATCCGATTGAGTCACTCTTTTTGATCGAGCACTAACCGAACGAACGATGCGGGCGTTTAGGGAGGAAATAGCTGGTCTGTTTGTAGATGCTCTAAGAGCACCTACAGCCGGATATGTCAAATATTACTCCTCAAACGCCCGCGGACGTGCTCGGGAGCGTCCGTGTGCAGTGACCGAGCATTGCCTCAAATTTCACTAGTTGCATCCAAACATCTCATAATAGATTCTTAAATTCATACAAAGACATGCAAACCAAATATACGTTGATCACCTAACTACTCATCGTCGAAGATGTCGACGATCTCCATGGCCAGCTCCGGCAGCATTGACGGCAGCTGCAACTCTGGCTCCTCCGACTACTCCGCTCCAGCCTCCTCCACCTCAATCTCCGCATCGAGTTCGGTGAAGAGCGCGTCGGACGCCGTCTGCTCCTACCGGAGGAACGCCCGGTTGGCCTCCACATAGACCTCATCCTGGATGGACTCCAAGATGGCCTGGTGCTTGGCCATCTCGTCGGACTGGACGACGGCGAACTCGGCCTCCGCCTGCTCCATGTTGAAGCCCGACAGCTGCTGCTCCGCCTCCTCCACCTCCATCGAAGCCAACTCCTCCTCCTCTTCCCCCGGCTGCTCCTCCTCTTCCTCCTCCGGCTCCGGCGAGTCCAGAGGCAGCCCGGCAGCGATGCGAGCGGCACGCGCGGCTTGTCTCGCACGGATCTCCTGCTGGATCTCGTAGCGGCGCTCCGACGTGAGCATTGTGTGTTAGAGTTGTGTAGAATATTGTGTACAAGGTAGGTTACAGTTGGACTAGGAGTTGTATTGTGTTTACATAGGATGTGGAGTCGTGTCCTAATAGGACACTTGTATCCTAGGCCTCTCTTATATAGCGAGGGTAGACACACGATGTAACCTATGCCAACATAATAGCACAGGCTCGCAAGGGGGAGCCGGCGGCATGTGCCGGCGCCCGGGTGGCCGGTGTGCGGTATTGTGACGGTGTGACGGGGAGGAGCGCCCGTAGTCAGGCCCCGGGGATGTAGCCATATCGGTGAACCTCGTTAACAAATCTCAGTGTCGTGCTGGTGTGATTGCTTGGTCTTTGGATGATCGACGGTATGCCTCGAACTTATTCTAACAAGTGGTATCAGAGCTAGGTTGCATAATCCGACGGGCGGTCGTGTTGATCTGGAGGATGGATCATATCAGATCCAGTGCGAAGACGACGGGCATGAGAATCCGTTTGGAGGATCTCTGTCGCGGAAGTCGTCGGTTTGCGGCCGGACGGGATGGACATGCAAGGCAATCGGAAGCTATAGCTCGTGTAGCAGCTGGCAGGGGCAACGTTGAAACGTGGAAGCGGCGGCGGCGTAACGCGTGCCGGAGCGACAGATCGGATCGGATCGATCTGATTGAAGCTGGAGCAATAGCAGCGTATGAGACGTGCAGGACGACGGGCCAGAAAAGTGCGGTAGCGACCGAAGGGCCCGAGGCACGTGCTGGAGGGGGTCCAGCGTGGCACGGGCTGGCCCAAACGTGGTCGGCTGGAAGGCTGTTGCGGGCTAAGTGCTCGGCGGTCCTGACGTTTTTGGAGCTGGCTCGTTCGGTGATTGCACGGGTGCACGGAGGGCTGAAGCTGTGTTACATCAACGGAGGCTCGGCCAGAATAGCACGTGATGGCCAAGACATCGTGAGAAGATTTGTTTGGACAAAAAACAAGAGGACCGAGTCCTGGTGTGCAACGATAGGCAGGCAAATCAATCGGCGAAATAAAACCATCAAGGGATATGCATCCACTGGAATTAGCAGGAGGCGTTGACAAGGCAATTGCTAGCATCAGAGTTGTGCCTGGAGCTACAGAAGCTCGGTTAATTTTTTACAGTGTCAGTCATATGAAGAATCGTGATGCCACCGGGCATCGGGTTTGAGGTGGAGAAGTTCAACGGAACTGAAAACCTTGGTTATGGCAGACATGGGTGAAAGATTGTTGGCGCGACAACATGGGTGCTTGAAGGCGTTGCAGGAAGTCATGTCAGCTAAGATGGGATTATAATGTGATGGATGGAAATGGCGCAGAAGATGATTTGGGAGCCTAGGTCGGACTAGACAGTCTGACGGATCGACTTGAGTCGGTTGGTACAGAAGACGGTGGTGGAATCAGCAACGACGACATAGGTGCGTGATGCTGATGGTGACCGACTTCTGGGCGTGGAAGCACGTGGCACGTGCCCGAGGGCTTGTGTGGATTCGACAAGACTATGACGCGGGGTTGATTCAAGACTGTGCAGACGGAGCTTGAAGTCGACGGGGCGCGAGGGTGGATTGATCATCTACCATGGAGTCATGTTGAAGGTGGAGCTGGATGAGGGGCTACAGTGTAAGGATCTAGAGAATCGAAGCCTATTCAGTGGGAAAAGCGAGTGACATGCAGTTCAGACTGGAGCCTAGTGGTCTGATGGAAGCGTGAAACTCGTCATCGGTCGGTGGTGATCGGTGGTACTCTGCAGTGGGGGTTGAGTGGTGTGGGTTCGCGACCCTTGAGACTCGACCGGGACAGCGGAGACTCGACGCGGTAATAGCGGCGAGGCGTGCGGCATGCACGGGACATGGAGACGGGCCAAGGCTCTGGTGGTCATACATGTGGTGAGACAACTGCGAATTTGACTCGGGATGACTACTAGCAATGGTGAAATTCCTTCAAGTTTCAGACAGGCGGTCAAGAAAGGAGCGGTTATGTTGAGTCCAGGTAACTCTTATGTGTGACACCCAATATGTGAGTTGTTCAGTTTCACGCAGGTCAGTGATCAGTGTGTGATGACGTTGGACGGATACTCTGGAAGTTGGAAGCACAAACTAGAGTAACAAGGAACTTAATTTTGCTTGAGTGTTGACTGTGGTCAAGAAAATAAGGGACTACAAGTTGCAGGTGGAGTCACATGGAGTCTTTGGAGTAGCAATGATGCTCATGGGATAAGCTCAAGTCCAATGTACATGGAAGTTTGACGCATGGACGAATTCAAGGTGGTGGAGAATATTCACCAAGGTGGAGTTTGTTAGAGTTGTGTAGAATATTGTGTACAAGGTAGGTTACAGTTGGACTAGGAGTTGTATTGTGTTTACATAGGATGTGGAGTCGTGTCCTAATAGGACACTTGTATCCTAGGCCTCTCTTATATAGCGAGGGTAGACACACGATGTAACCTATGCCAACATAATAGCACAGGCTCGCAAGGGGGAGCCGGCAGCATGTGCCGGCGCCCGGGTGGCCGGTGTGCAGTATTGTGACGGTGTCACGGGGAGGAGCGCCCGTAGTCAGGCCCCGGGGATGTAGCCATATTGGTGAACCTCGTTAACAAATCTTGGTGTCGTGTTGGTGTGATTGCTTGGTCCTTGGATGATCGACGGTATGCCTCGAACTTATTCTAACATTGCGTAGTAGGTGATCTTCCTCCGGACCATGGCGGAGCACCGAAGCATGGGCAAAGTGCCGGAGCGGGAGATGGAGGAGGTGGATGAGATCGAACTGGCGGCATGAAGAGACGGGGGGAGGGGTTGGGTAGACTAGGGTTGCGGGGCTCCGGCCTAGTTAAATAGGTTGATTTGATCTCGGGCAGCGAACCGGAGTGGCGCCACGCGGCATTCACACCGCTGCAGCGCAAGAGGCGTCCATTGGACAACCGGGTTTTGTAGCGATCAGACCTCAAATAGTCTGATCTCTGTGCTCTGGTGTCATCCTTGGATCAGTAATGATGACACCACACAGTACTCGGAGGATTTATAGCAGAGTAGCAATCACACACTTATTACACCAAGTGTCTCATAAGAGAATTTATCACAATAAATATGGCTTAAGGCCATCTAATAACGATAACAGCGGAAGGCTTGGAAGATAAGTGAGTCCATCAACTCCAACGGCATCACTGAGTATAGAACCACGACCTAAAAACTCCTTAATCGTCGTCTGAAAAGTCTGCAACATTAACGTTGCAGCCCAAAACGGGTCAGCACATGGAATATGCTGGCAAGGTAACACATAGAGAGTAATGGAATGAAACAGCTATACTATATGCATATTTGGCTGGTGGAAAGCTCTATGGTTACAGTTTTGCATAAAGCCAATTTTTCCCTATTTCAAAGGAACAAAATTTAATTACTATCATGGTAGTTGTTAAACATTGAGAATGGTTGACAGCATTCTCAATCCCAATTAAGCATCATCATTAAACATAACCCAACAAAATTAATTTAGAGTACATGTTGAGATTCACATGATAATCCAAGTACTAGATACTCAAGATTGTCCATAACCGGGGACACGGCTAACCATGATTAGTTTATTACACTCTGCAGAGGTTTGTGCACTTTTCCCCACAAGACTCGATCGCCTCCATTTGGTTTCTCGCACTACAGGGTGTTTGAGAAGACGGATGACCGAGACATAGTCTTTCAGAAGCGCTAGCACCTTACGATCGGGTAGACCGTACCACCTACATCCCCTACATCTGCTAGTCTACCACTGTAAGAGTTCGCACAACTTAGTCAACTATGCTGAGCCCATAATAGCTTGTGGCTGCACACGGAAGTTTCTAGTATGAATAGTCTTATGATCCCTTTGAGCCTGGGTGGCGGTCCAAAAGAAACAGGCAAGTCCTGGAATACCCAGGTGCCTCAATCCACCCAGATGTGTGTTTAAGTTGCCACCTTAGATAAACCATTAATTAACAATCTCACATCTGTCATGGATATCACTCACCCAATCCACGTCTACTAGCATAGCATGGCAAAATAAGCAAACACAGAAGTAACTCCCAAAGGTTTGATAATAAACAGGTAATAGGTTCTACCTCATCTACTTCCCATCCCACAATTTAATTAGATCCTAACCATGCAATTTGTGTGGATTGATCTAATGCAA
Organism: Triticum urartu; assembly: GCF_056163025.1. Lineage (NCBI taxonomy): Eukaryota > Viridiplantae > Streptophyta > Magnoliopsida > Poales > Poaceae > Triticum > Triticum urartu. Next base: position 36,445,985 of record NC_141876.1, read on the forward strand.
TAAAACTGGGTAGTAGAAAGGTATGATCAAAGTGTTACTTGCCATGCTGATGATCCGCGAAACCTAACGACTCGAAGTAACATGCGGCGCACTCCGGGTATTCTATCACAGACAAACAAACAAGCATACAATAAGTACTCATCTAATGCATGGGTAAAACTCAAATAAGAGATCTAACCAGAAGGTTCAACTTAAGAACTCCGGTTTGCAAAAAGAATCAAATCGAACGAAGCAACGAAAGTCAAACGGCAGAAGAAAACAACTTCGTTCTAGTAATCTGGATCTAGGGCAAATTTTACAGTAGCAAAATCTTGTTTAAGTTGGTTAAACGGATAGAGGGTTTCGAGATGAATCTCTAGGCGCTTGAATCGCCTGATTCCGATAAACGAGCGAAAAGTTTAACTAAAACGAAAATCGGATCAGGAATCGCGATCAGAAAAATCGCGGATTTAATCCGAGAAAAAGAAAAACGACGAACGCTCGCTAGAACGAACGAACAGGTGAACGCTCGCTATTTAAATAAACCGGAAAAACCGATCTATTTAAAAAAGCGAAACTAAAAAAACGACGAAAACCGATCTAAATTTTTTTATATAAAAACGTTGGCACGGAAGTCGAGGCGGCGGCGAACCTCGGCGGCGGCGGCGGGCAGCGGCGGCGGCGGGCGGCGCGACGCGTGGGGGCGAGCGGCGGCGGCGCGGGGCTCGAGGACGGGCGGGACTGGCGGCTAGGGTTTCTCTCGGGGGGGGGGGGGGGGTTGGGCCGGCTTATATTGCCTAGTCGGGCCAGAGTCCTAGTCGGACACGGCCCGTTAGGTCGGTTCGTTTTTTTAAATTATTACGCTCGGAAGAAAAATAAAAAGAAATACTAAACGGACTCCAAAAATTCTGAAATAAATTTGCACGGGCTTCTAAAATCAAGCCGCATAAGGTGAACATTTATTTGGGACCTAAATGCAATTTTGAAAAACGCACATTTTTCCTAAATTCAAATAAAACACCGAAAAACTCCGAAATAAAAACTTATTTGATTTTATTATTAAATCCTCAATATTTCTTTATTTTGGGAAAGTCATTTTATTCCCTCTCTCATATTTTTGTAATAGAAATAATTGATGATAAAATAAATAAAATTAAATGATCCTATTCTCAAAATTTGAGAAAACTCAAATATGAAAATAACGAAATCCCCAACTCTCTCCGTGGGTCATTGAGTTGCGTAGAATTTCTAGGATCAACCAAATATAAAATAAAATATGATATGCATTGATGATCTAATGTATAACATTCCAAATTGGAAATTTGGGATGTTACAAACCTACCCCCTTAAGATGAATCTCGCCCTCGAGATTCGGGTTGGCTAGAAAATAGGTGAGGGTGGTCCTTGAGCAAATCTTCCTCTCGTTCCCAAGTGGCTTCATCCTCCGTGTGGTGGCTCCACTGAACTTTGCAAAACATGATAACCTTGCTGCGAGTAACTCGGCTGGCAAACTCGAGGATCTTAATTGGTTTCTCCTCGTACGTCAAATCGTTATCCAACTGAATCGTTTCCAAAGGCACTGTGTCTCTCAACAGTATATCAGCCATCTCCGCGTGACATTTCTTTAACTGAGAAACGTGGAACACATCATGAACTCCTGACAATCCTTCGGGCAATTCCAACTTGTAGGCCACTTCTCCCATACGCTCCAAAACTCGATATGGTCCTACAAATCGTGGCGCTAACTTCCCTTTAACTCCAAAACGCTTTGTTCCCCGAAGTGTAGATACTAAAAGATAAGCTCTACCTCCGACTTCGTAATCTGTCTCCTTGCGTTTAGAATCTGCATAACTTTTCTGCCTGGACTGGGCTACCTTGAGCCTATCGCGAATCAACTTCACCTTCTGTTCAGACTCTTTAATCAAGTCAGGTCCAAACAACTGGCGGTCTCCAACTTCGTCCCACGACAACGGTGTCCTGCACCTCCTTCCGTACAAAGCTTCGAAAGGGGCCATCTTTAAACTGGTTTGATAACTGTTGTTGTAAGAGAACTCTGCATATGGCAAATTATCATCCCAACTAGATCTGTAATCTAGTGCACAAGCTCTCAGCATATCCTCCAAAATCTGATTGACTCTCTCGGTCTGTCCATATGTCTGTGGATGAAAAGTTGTACTGAATTCTAGCTTGGTACCCAAAGTTTCGTGCAACTGCTTCTAGAACTTTGTGGTAAACTGGGTTCCTCTATCTGATACGATACTCCTTGGAACTCCATGCAAACATACGATCCTGCTCATGTAAATCTTTGCCAACTTAGCACTGGTGTAAGTGGTCTTTACTGGGATGAAATTAGCTACTTTTGTCAATCGATCGACTACAACCCAAATCGAGTCATAGCCTGAACGAGTCCTGGGCAATCCCGTGATAAAATCCATGCCTAGCTTATCCCACTTCCATTCGGGTACCGGCAATGGTTGTAACAATCCTATTGGCTTCTGATGCTCTTCCTTTACTCTCTGACATACATCACAAACTGCCACATACTTCGCAATATCCTTCTTCATTCTGGTCCACCAGAAAATATCCTTCAAATCCAAATACATCTTGGTATTTCCTGGGTGAATTGAATACGGTGAGTCGTGTGCCTCTTGCAAAATCAACTTCCTGATCTCCGGGTCATTGGGCACGTAAACACGGTCTTCAAACCATAGGGTGTCGTGCTCATCCTCGCGAAATCCTTTAGCTTTTCCTTTGCTCAGTTTCTCCTTTATAGCGGCAATCTCCTTATCAGCTTTCTGAGCTTCCCTGATTTTATCCATCAAGGTTGACTGAATCTCCAATGCTGCTACATAGCCTCTCGGAACTATTTCCAAACATAGTTCACGAAGATTTTCTGCTAATTCCTTGGGTATTTCTCCCGTCATTAACGTATTGACATGGCTCTTACGGCTTAATGCGTCAGCTACTACATTAGCCTTTCCGGGGTGATAATGCAATTTCATATTATAATCCTTGATAAGCTCCAACCATCTCCTTTGTCTGAGGTTTAACTCCTTCTGTGTGAAAATGTACTTCAAACTCTTATGATCCGTGTACACCTCACAATGATTTCCAATGAGAAAATGTCTCCATGTTTTCAAAGCATGCACTACGGCTGCTAATTCCAAATCATGCGTGGCATAATTCAACTCATGAGGCTTCAGTTGTCTTGAGGCATATGAAACAACTCTCCCTTCCTGCATAAGCACTGCTCCAAGTCCTCAACGTGAAGCGTCGCAATACACCTCATAATCTTTGGTCTGGTCTGGCAAAATCAACACTGGTGAGGTAACCAAGCGTTTCTTCAACTCCTGGAAACTAGCCTCACAGTCCTCTGTTCATATGAACTTGGTATCCTTCTTTAACAACTCCGTCATAGGCTTCGCAATCTTTGAGAAATTCTCAATAAATCTCCGGTAGTATGCTGCGAGTCCAAGAAAACTCCGGATCTCTCCAACTATTGTTGGGGCTTCCCACTTGGTCACGGTTTCAACTTTAGTGGGATCTACTGCTATACCTTCTCCAGATATAACGTGTCCGAGATATCCTACTTCCTTCAACCAAAACTCACATTTGCTGAACTTGGCATATAATTGATGTTCTTTGAGCTTTCCAAGTACCAAACGCAAATGCTCCTTATGCTCCTCTTCATTCTTCGAATAAACCAGGATATCATCAATGAACACTACGACGAACTTATCCAAAAACTCCATAAACACTTTGTTCATCATGTTCATAAAATAGGCAGGTGCGTTAGTCAGACCAAATGACATAACGGTATACTCATACAGCCCATACCTAGTGGTAAACGCTGTCTTAGGAATATCCTGTTCTCAAATCTTCAACTGGTGGTATCCTGATCGCAGATCGATCTTGGAGAATACCTTAGCTCCTTGCAATCGATCAAATAGATCATTGATCATTGGTAGTGGATACTTGTTCTTGATCGTTACTTTATTCAATCCTCGATAATCAACAACCATCCTTAACGATCCATCCTTCTTCTCCACTAGTAGTACTGGCGATCCCCAAGGTGAAGAACTTGGGCGAATATCTCCCTTATCCAGTAACTCCTTAATCTGCTTCTTAATTTCACCAAATCCTTTGCTGGCATCCTATATGGTCTCTTTGATATTGGCCCTGTGCCTGGCAATAGCTCAATCAAAAACTCAATATCTCTATCCGGTGGCATGCCTGGCAACTCCTCTGGAAATACATCAGGGAAATCCCTTACCACTGGTACTTCCTCCTGCACAACTCCTGTTAGGAAATTTACTTGAGTCCTCTTTGGCACATGCCGGGATACATACTTGATCCTTCTCCCTTCTGGGGTGGTAAGCAAAATTGGCTTACTAGCACATTCAATATTCCCTTCATACTTTGATAACCAATCCATGCCTAATATCACATCCAATCCTTGAGATTCCAATACTATTAGGTCTGAGGGAAAAACATAGTTACCAATCCTTAATGGTAACCGATCACACCATAGACTAGCCACATACTCTGCTCCAGGCGAGGTTACTAACATGGGTGACCTAAGGGCTTGGGTTGGTAGGTTATACTTATCCACAAATCCCCTTGAGATGTATGGATGTGATGCACCAGTATCAAAAAGAACGAGTGCAGTAAATGACTTAACCAAAAACTTACCTATTACTGCATCGGGCTGAGTTTCAACCTCCTCCACGCTAACGTGGTTCACCTGTCCCCTATTGAAAGGGTTTGGCTTCTTCCCAGAACTTCCATTGCCATTTTGGCCTTCAGGACATTCATTGGCATAATGTCCGGTCTTCTGACACTTAAAACAAGTGACTTGGCTCAGGTCCTTCTTGGTTGGGGTTGAGAGATTGGTGCGATTCTGGCCGTTGCTTCCTCCATTGCCATTACCATTCTTGGTGACATTGTGATTGTGCGAGCTACCTCCTCCATGGGTATGCTGAAAATGTCCTCCCGGTCTAGGGGTAAAACGTGGCTTCTGCTGAGCTCCTGAATTGTACTTCCCTTGTCCATACTTCCTCTTGCGATTTTCAATCTGCTGTTGCTTCCCTTCAATCATAAGAGCACGATCTACCAACTCCTGGTAGTTGCTGAAGGTGGCTACCATCAAATGCATGCTCAACTCATCATTCAGTCCTTCCAGAAACTTCTCCTGCTTAGCTGCATCCGTAGCGACGTCATCTGGGGCATAACGTGCTAGCTTACTAAAGTCCTCCACATACTGGCCAACTGTCCGTCCTCCTTGGCGTAAGTTGCGAAACTCACGCTTCTTCATGGCCATAGCTCCTGCTGAAACATGTGCAGTACGAAAAGCCTGCTGAAACTGGTCCCATGTGACAGTGTCAACTGGGAAAGTGGCTGTGAAATTCTCCCACCATGATGCTGCGGGTCCTTCTAGCTGATGTGCGGCAAACTTCACCTTCTCCGCATATGTGCATCCTACTGTGGTCAACTCCCTAGTTGTCTTGCGGAGCCAATCATCTGCTACTATCGGCTCAGTGCTGCTGGAAAACACCGGTGGATTCAGCCTAAGAAAATGGGCTAAGTGGTCAACAGGTGGTGGTGGTGGTGGTGGGTTGTTGTTGTTGTTCCCCTGATTCTGATTCTGAACTAGCAACTGCATCAATGTGTTCTGCTACTGGATCAACTGGGTGAGCTCCGGTGAAAAGGCAAATCCGGGGTCACGTCTCGGAGGCATCTGAGGGTTTAGAAAAGAAGAGATATAAGAATAGAGGAGGTCTAAAGAGAAAACACTACCCATATGCACATGAGGCAAAACAAACAATTCACTTCATTCAATCAAACAAGGGCATACAATCGATCTATCTATCGCGAAAGTGCTCGGACTACTATATTTACATGGTGGACTACTACTACTGATGAGGTGGTCTACTAGAAATATTCTTCAGTTGCAGACTCCATGATATCTGCTCCAGCTTCATCAACATAATCATCATCGCTACTATCTGGTTCCGAGTCGGTGCCGTCGATGATGATGTAGTCTTCCGGGCTAATCTCCTGGGGTTCTTCGTCTTCATCTACTGGCGTAGGGCCTCCCATAAATATTCCAATCTTCTTGATTAGGTCGTCATTCTTCTCCACCAATACTTCAATTTCCTCTTCATAATCTTCACGTGTAGCCTTGAGTTCTTCCTCCAGTTCCTTGATTCTAGTATTAGCCTTCTTCAGATCTATCATGTCGGCGCACATCTGGTTCTCCTGTCGTCGAATGTGCTGATTTAACTCCTGGATAAAAGCTGCGATTGACCTATCCTTCTTGGTGCTGATCATCTCCCAGTGCTCATCTCGGCGCCCAAAAATCTGGTAGATAATATCCTTGAGATCATTGCGGTAGACTTCTCCAATGCGTCCCATGGCGATGTGAGCTGCCATGCTCTTTCCTAGATTCCAAGTTGGTGCTTCAAAAGAAAACTCTATGGGCTCAGTGACTGGCATGAACGTCCTTCCTGGAACTTGAACTTGAATCATCCAGCGCTCTTCTTCAGGTAAAGTGGAGTTGTAGGTTCCCGTGAAGCTTGGTACTCCTATGTTCACGTATCTAGTGACTTCCTTCAAGTGTCGTCCAAAGGGTGTATCTTCATCCGGTTGCGTGAACTTGTTCCTTGCATCCGCCATCCTAAAGAGTAGAAAAGATGAGAGGTCAGAAGAGAAGAGAGTGAATAGTGATCTAGGTCTTGTGCTTAGTGGTCGTGTCCTACAGTCAGCGTGTGCTCTGATACCATCTCTGTAGCAACCAGACCTCAAACAGTCTGATCTCTGTGCTCCGGTGTCATCCTTGGATCAGTAATGCTGACACCACACAGTACTCGGACGATTTACAGCAGAGGAGCAATCACACACTTATTACACCGAGTGTCTCATAAGAGAACTTATCACAATAAATATGGCTTAAGGCCATCTAATAACGATAACAGCGGAAGGCTTGGAAGATAAGTGAGTCCATCAACTCCAACGGCATCACTGAGTATAGAACCACGACCTAAAAACTCCTTAATCGTCGTCTGAAAAGTCTGCAACATTAACGTTGCAGCCCAAAACGGGTCAGCACATGGAATATGCTGGCAAGGTAACACATAGAGAGTAATGGAATGAAACAGCTATACTATATGCATATTTGGCTGGTGGAAAGCTCTATGGTTACAGTTTTGCGTAAAGCCAATTTTTCCCTATTTCAAAGGAACAAAATTTAATTACTATCATGGTAGTTGTTAAACATTGAGAATGGTTGACAGCATTCTCAATCCCAATTAAGCATCATCATTAAACAATACCCAACAAAATTAATTTAGAGTACATGTTGAGATTCACATGATAATCCAAGTACTAGATACTCAAGATTGTCCATAACCGGGGACACGGCTAACCATGATTAGTTTATTACACTCTGCAGAGGTTTGCGCACTTTTCCCCACAAGACTCGATCGCCTCCATTTGGTTTCTCGCACTACAGGGTGTTTGAGAAGACGGATGACCGAGACATAGTCTTTCAGAAGCGCTAGAACCTTATGATCGGGTAGACCGTATCACCTACATCTCCTACATCTGCTAGTCTACCACTGTAAGAGTTCGCACAACTTAGTCAACTATGCTAGAGCCCATAATAGCTTGTGGCTGCACACGGAAGTTTCTAGTATGAATAGTCTTATGATCCCTTTGAGCCTGGGTGGCGGTCCAAAAGAAACAGGCAAGTCCTGGAATACCCAGGTGCCTCAATCCACCCAGATGTGTGTTTAAGTTGCCACCTTAGATAAACCATTAATTAACAATCTCACATCTGTCATGGATATCACTCACCCAATCCACATCTACTAGCATAGCATGGCAAAATAAGCAAACGCAGAAGTAACTCCCAAAGGTTTGATAATAAACAGGTAATAGGTTCTACCTCATCTACTTCCCATCCCACAATTTAATTAGATCCTAACCATGCAATGTGTGTGGATTGATCTAATGCAATAAAACTGGATAGTAGAAAGGTATGATCAAAGTGTTACTTGCCTTGCTGATGATCCGCGAAACCTAACGATTCGAAGTAACAGGCGGCGCACTCCGGGTATTCTATCGCAGACAAACAAACAAGCATACAATAAGTACTCATCTAATGCACGGGTAAAACTCAAATAAGAGATCTAACCAGAAGGTTCAACTTAAGAACTTCGGTTTGCAAAAAGAATCAAATCGAACGAAGCAACGAAAGTCAAACGGCGGAAGAAAACAACTTCGTTCTAGTAATCTGGATCTAGCGCAAATTTTACAGTAGCAAAATCTTGTTTAAGTTGGTTAAACGGATAGAGGGTTTCGAGACGAATCTCTAGGCGCTTGAATCGCCTGATTCCGATAATCGAGCGAAAAGTTAAACTAAAACGAAAATCGGATCAGGAATTGCGATCGGAAAAATCACGAATTTAATCCGAGAAAAAGAAAAACGATGAACGCTCGCTAGAACGAACGAACGGGCGAACACTCGCTATTTAAATAAACTGGAAAAACCGATCTATTTAAAAAAACCGAAACTAAAAAAACCCAACGAAAACCGATCTAATTTTTTTTTATAAAAACGTTGGCACGGAAGTCGAGGCAGCGGCGAACCTCGGCGGCGGCGGCGGCGGCGGCGCGTGGCGGCGGCGGCGCGACGCGTGGGGGCGAGCAGCGGCGGCGCGGGGCTGGCGGCTAGGGTTTCTCCCGGGGGGGCTGGGCCGGCTTATATTGCCTAGTCGGGCCAGAGTCCTAGTCGGACACGGCCCGTTAGGTCGGTTTGTTTTTTTTAAATTATTTCGCTCTGAAGAAAAATAAAAAGAAATACTATACGGACTCCAAAAATTCCGAAATAAATTTTAACGGGCTTCTAAAATCAAGCCGCACAAGGTGAACATTTATTTGGGACCCAAATGCAATTTTGAAAAACGCACATTTTTCCTAAATTCAAATAAAACACCGAAAAACTCCGAAATAAAAACTTATTTGATTTTATTATTAAATCCTCAATATTTCTTTATTTTGGGAAAGTCATTTTATTCCCTCTTTCTTATTTTTGTAATAGAAATAATTGATGATAAAATAAATAAAATCAAATGATCCTATTCTCAAAATTTGAGAAAACTCAAATATGAAAATAACAAAATCTCCAACTCTCTCCGTGGGTCATTGAGTTGCGTAGAATTTCTAGGATCAACCAAAATGCAAAATAAAATATGATATGCATTGATGATCTAATGTACAACATTCCAAATTGAAAATTTGGGATGTTACAGGTTTCCGTGCGAGTCCTCGTGGGACCCCTTCATCGGTCCTACGTGACGAACGCGCCCGGGCCCCATATCCAGTCCATATTTAGGCTGGATATGAGAGGTGTCGGTTAGCCCAGACGTTTGAGGCTCATTTAAGTCATCCGTCTAGATCAAAAAATCATAACCGTTTAGTAACGAGGCGGCCTGTCCCAAATGTATGAGACAAGTTTGGGGCCGGGCTAAAGATGCTCTAAAAGTCTTAAACTAGCGCAACCCAGCTGGCTGGCCGGCTCCTGAAGCTAGTGCACATGAACTGACAATGGCAGGTGCATGTGCATCTATGCTGCCTGCACGCCATGTGCACATAGCCATGGAGTAGCTGAAAAGGTGCTCCATGTACTGATCGATACATGATCGTCCAGGATGCAGGCTACCCAGCCGTGATTTGAAAACCTGCCCCGATAAGTCATTGGTGTAAGCAAGCGCACACGCTCTGATCTATCATTAGTGTTGTCACGGGACGCGAACATCACAGAGATAAACAAGTGTCGGTGCCACCTCGTACATCAACACAGCGAGCTTGCATTAATAGTAGCACCTCCATGTGAATGTTCACATACAATGAACCAGCACATAGGCTCATATAGTATACGCTTTCTATATTTCTTTCTCGTACGATCCCTGGCAGGTAGCAGTCGCCGGCTCACAAAGTAATACAACTGACTCATCTGCTTCTTAATCTAAACTCTTGGGACTCACTAAACAATTTGCGGCGACAGCGTATACGGTGATATCCAGCAAAGCTTTGTTTGGCTGTCTGTTTCCGATTGACGCAGAGGCCCGAAGCCGAACTCTTTCATATGGTTCTATCTCTTAGATACTATAAGTACATGACAAAAAATCAACAGAAACTTCCGTTTCCAAACAAAACACAACAAAAAGAACAGCAGGCTTCCCAATGATTATATCTCCATGCATGCATTTGATTCCCAATTAACGGGCCCAGGCGCAATGAGCTAGCTATTATAAATCTAGTACCATCACTTGGAAACACTGGCTGGCTCACTGTTCAAGCTTTCATATTACTTACTACTAGTATGATATAATACTAGAAGGGTTGGGCCGTTCATGTTGTTTTGTTTTCATAAACTTTTTACTCCATCTATTTCAAGATATAATGTGTATTATTTTTTGAAAAGTTAAACCTCTTTACATTTTTGTAGAAACATATCAATATCCATAATATCAAATCGAATTTTTTAGATTCATCATGCAACAAATTTTTATGTTTTATTTATTTACTATTGCAGATGTCGACACTTATGGCTATAAATTTGGTCAAAGTTAAACGAATTTGACTTTTCAACAAACTAATACACCTTATATTTTAGAACAGAGGGAGTATTTGGTTTGGCTAGTGGGGAAGATGATGGAGTGTGTTTTTCTTTTTGTTCATATAATGCGGTGTTTTGATGGGCCTTTCGTGGTGTGACTTTGTGTTGTCTGCTAATCAACCCATACTTATGTTGGGGGAAATTTTGCGTCGGTGGTTGCTGTTGGGAAATGTAGCATGTAATTTAAAAAAAAATTCTACGCTCACGCAAGATCTTTCTAGGAGATGCATAGCAACGAGAGGGGGAGAGTGTGTCTACGTACCCTCGTAGACCGAAAGCGGAAGCGTTTGACAACGTGGTTGATGTAGTCGAACTTCTTCTAGATCCGACCGATCAAGCACCGAACGTACGGCACCTCCGAGTTCTGCACACGTTTAGCTCGATGACGTCCTTCGCCTTCTTGATCCAGCAAAGTGTCAAGAAAGTAGATGAGTTCCGTCAGCACGACAGCGTGGTGACGATGACGGTGAAGTGATTCTCGCAGGGCCTCACCTAAGCACCGCAAAACTATGACCGAGGATGTAAACTGTGGAGGGGGGGTGCCTCACACGGCTAACAATTGTTGGTGTGTGTTCTAGGCGCCCCCTCCCCACGTATATATAGGTGGGAGGGGGAGGGGAGCAGCCATGGTGCGCCCCAAGTAGGAGGAATCCTAAACCCTAAACCCTAAACCCCAAGTAGGAGGAATCCTACTTGGGGTCCTATCCCAATTCGCTCCCCCTTCCTTATTTCACCGCAGAGGAAAAGGGAAGAGGGAAGGGAGGAAAGGAAAGGGGGCCCGAACCCCCTCTCCCTTCTCCAATTCGGCATCCTACCTAAAGGGGGGCACCCCTTGTGGGCTGGTGTGCTCCCCTCTTATGGTCCATAAGGCCCATTATTCCCCACGGGGGTTCCGGTAACCGCCCCCCGGTACTCCGATAAATACCCGACACCGCCCGGAACACTTTCATTGTCCGAATACTATCATCCCATATATCAATCTTTACCTCTCGACCATTTTGAGACTCCTCGTCATGTTCGTGTTCTCATCCGGGACTCCGAACATTCAGTCACCAAATCATATAACTCATATTATACTAAATCGTCATCGAACGTTAAGCGTCCGGACCCTATGGGTTCGAGAACTATGTAGACATGACCGAGACACCTCTCCGATCAATAACCAATAGCAGAACCTAGATGCTCATATTGGCTCCTACATATTCTACGAAGATCTTTATCGGTCGAACCGTTATGACAACATATGTTATTCCCTTTGTCATCGGTATGTTACTTGCCTGATATTCGATCATCGGTATCTTCATACCTAGTTCAATCTCGTTACCAGCAAGTCTCTTTACTCGTTCCATAATACATCATCCGCAACTAACTCATTAGTCACTTTGCTTGCAAGGTTTCTTATGATGTGCAATACCGAGAGGGCCCAGTGATACCTCTCCGATACTCGGAGTGACAAATCCTAATCTCGATCTATGCCAACCCAACAAACACCTTCGGATATACCTGTAGAGCATCTTTATAATCACCCAGTTACGTTGTGACGTTTGATAGCACACAACGTATTCCTCCGGTATCCGGGAGTTACATGATCTCATAGTCGAAGGAATATGTATTTGACATGAAAAAAGCAATAGCAATAAACGAAACGATCAATATGCTAAGCTAACAGATGGGTATTGTCCATCACATCATTCTCCTAATGATGTGATCCCGTAATCAAATGACAACACATGTCTATGGTTAGGAAACCTTAATCATCATTGATCAACGAGCTAGTCTAGTATAGGCTTACTAGGGACACAATATTTCTTTATGTATTCACACATGTATTTAAGTTTCCGATCAATAAAATTCTAGCATGAATAATAAACATTTATCATGAATAAGGAAATATAAAATAATAACTTTATTATTGCTTCTAGGGCATATTTCCTTCAGTCTCCCACTTGCACTAGAGTCAATAATCTAGTTCATATCGCCATGTGATTTAACACCAATAGTTCACATCATCTTGTGATTAACACCTAAAGTTCACATCGCCATGTGACCAACACCCAAAGGGTTTACTAGAGTCAGTAATCTAGTTCACATCGCCATGTAATTAACACCCAAAAGAGTACTAAGGTGTGATCATGTTTTGCTTGTGAGAGAAGTTTAGTCTACGGGTCTGCCACATTCAGATCCGTATGTATTTCGCAAATTTCTATGTGTACAATGCTCTGCATGGAGCAACTCTAACTAATTGCTCCCACTTTCAATACTTATCCAGATTGAGACTCAGAGTCATCTGGATTGGTGTAAAGGTTTGCATTGACGTAACTCTTTACGACGAACTCTTTATCACCTCCGTAACCAAGAAATATTTCCTTAATCCTCTAAGGATAATTTTGACCGTTGTCTAGTGATTCACTCCTAGATCACTCTTATACCTCCCAGCCAAACCCATGGCAAGGCACACAATGGGTCTGCTACACAACATGGCATACTTTATAGAACCTATGACTGAGGCATAGGGATTGACTTTCATTCTCTCTATATATTTTGCCATGGTGGGGTTTTGAGTCTAACTCAACTTCACACCTTGTAACATAGGCAAGAACCCTTTCTTTCACCGATCCATTTTGAACTTCTTCAAAAACTTTATCAAGGTATGTGCTTTGTGAAAGTCCTATCAAGCGTCTTGATCTATCTCTATAGATCTTGATGCCCAATATATAAGCAGCTTCACTGAGGTTTTTCAATGAAAAATTCTTATTCAAGTATACTTTTATGCTATCCAGAAATTCTATATCATTCCCGATCAACAATATGTCATCCACATATAATATCAAAAATGCTACAGAGCTCCCACTCACTTTTTTGTAAATACAGGCTTCACCGTAAGTCTATATAAAACCATAGGCATTGATCACCTCATCAAAGCATATATTTCAGCTCCGAGATGCTTGCACCAGTCCATAGATGGATCGCTGGAGCTTGCATACTTTGTCAGCACCTTTAGGATCAACAAAAACCTTCTGGTTGCATCATATACAACTCTTCTTTAAGATATCCATTAAGGAATGCAGTTTTGACGTCCATTTGCCAGATTTCATAACCATAAAATGCGGCAATTGCTAACATGATTCGGACGGATTTAAGCATCGCTACGGGTGAGAAAGTCTCAACGTAGTCAACCCTTGAACTTCTCGAAAACCTATTGTGACAAGTCGAGCTTTGTAGATAGTAACATTACCATTAGTGCCAGTCTTCTTCTTGAAGATCCATTTATTTTCTATGGCTTGCCGATCATCGGGCAAGTCCACCAAAGTCCATACTTTGTTCTCATACATGGATCCTATCTCAGATTTCATAGCCTCAAGCCATCTGTCGGAATCTGGGCTCATCATAGCTTCTTCATAGTTTGTAGGTTCGTCATGGTCTAGTAACATGACTTCCAGAACAAGATTACCGTACCACTCTGGTGTGGAACGTGCTTTGTCCGACCTACTAGGTTTGGTAGTAACTTGATCTGAAGTTTCATGATCATCATCGTTAGCTTCCTCTCTAGTTGATGTAGGCATCATGGGGGAACGGATTTCTCTGATGTGCTAATTTCCAATTTGAGAGAAGGTACAATTACCTCATTAAGTTCTACTTTCCTCCCACTCACTTCTTTCGAGAGAAACTCCTTCTCTAGAAAGGTTCCATTCTTGGCAACAAAGATCGTGCCTTCGGATCTGTGGTAGAAGGTGTACCCATTTGTTCCCTTCGGGTATTCTATGAAGACACATTTCTCCAATTTGGGTTCGAGCTTATCAGGCCGAAGCCTTTTGACATAAGTGTCACAACCCCAAACTTTAAGAAACGACAGCTTAGGTTTCTTGCCAAACCACAGTTCATACGGTGTCGTCTCAAAGGATTTAGACGGTGCCCTATTTAACATGAATGCGGCTGCCTCTAATGCATAACCCAAAAACGATAGTCGTAAATCGGTAAGAGACATCATAGATCGCACAATATGTAATAAAGTCACTACAAAAAAAGACACATCCGTGACATTTTGGGCCGAACGAAATTTTTTTCTGTCATACATATGACACTTCTATGACGATAATTCTGACAAACCCCGGTATCATCATAGATGTGATGGGCACCTACTTCTATGACAAAAAATCATGACAGAAAATGGGCTTTTCATCCTGGGCGGGCCGGAGACGCAGCTGCATGACATTCTTTGGGCCGTCCATGACGGAAAAAACCGTGGTAGAAGCGAGGGCGAGGAAAATTTCGGGGAGTTCTCGGTTACGGTGGGAGGCCGGGGGCCGAGCGATGCGCGTTTCTCTCGTACACGTACGAGCGTGTGTGCGAGGCGTTGGCTCTAACTGAACCCGAGCGAGGCGTTGGTCTCTAACTGAACCCGAGCGATTGCACTGCAGGCTATGCGTTACTGAACCCGAGCGATCGACCGATGGCTGTTAACTGAACCAGATCGAGCGATTCCTTCGCTACTGCTGCTAACTGAAGCCGATCGATGCTGTCTCTGGATGAACAGTGAGTGTTGCGGGGGGGGGGGGGGGGTTGGATGAACAGTTCCCGGTGGGGGTGGATGAAGAGGACCCCGTGGTGTTGCCTCTGGATGAACAGGACCCCGATCGATCGAGCCGGTTGGGGCTGGATGAACAGGACCCCGTGGAGGGCTGGATGAACAGGACCACCCCGTGGAGGGTAGGATGAATAGTAGATGGTAGAGGGCAGGATGAACAGTAGCCCGTGGAGGGGTGGTTGAACAGGAGCCCGTGGAGAGGGCTGGTTGAACAGCAGCCGGTGGAGTAGCGCACGGTGGAGGCTGGATGAACAGGAGCCCGTGGATGAACAGTCGCGGGTGGAGGCTGGAGGAGGTCGACGGTGGATGAACAGTAGCTCATGGAGGCTGGAGGGGGTCGACGGTGGAGATGAACAGTATCCCGTGGAGTCCTGTTTTTCGGTATGCCACACCCCTCCCGATGAACAGGACCCCCGTTTTGACCGTAGCGCTCCAACACAAGCCCGTTTCCTCCGTTTTGTGGTATGCCACACCCCTCCCGATCAACAGGACCCCCGTTTCGATCGTAGGAGGTCCGTTTCCTCCGTTTTGCGGTACACCACACCCCTCCCGATGAACAGGATCCTATTTCGAACGTGGCCGGTCGAACAGAAGGCCGTTTCCTCTGTTCTGCGGTACGCCAGGCCTCGTTTCCATCGCCTGTTCCGTCCAAGCCCTCCCGATGAACACGACGCATTCCGTTGCCTCCCCATGAACACGATGCATTCCGTTGCCTCCCCATGAACACGATGCATTCCGTTGCCTCCCCATGAACACGACGACGACGATGTTTCTCCGTTCCGACCCAGCCATGTACACGAGCCCTGGCCGTACGTATGTGCGAGTAGGCGTTCGAGACCCCGCCCATATGTACACATACGTGGCCGTATTTTCTTTCTTGCACCCTGGCCGCCTCTACTACGACACGTGCGCGCCTCTACATCGACCAGTATATATGTACGTACATGTTCGCGACCAGAATGACAACGCTACGTGCGCTTCGACCAGGTGGGTCCCGACTGTCAGGCACTTCCTTGCGTGCGAAGATGTAGCTGGTGGGTCCCAGCAGTCAGGGGGGCGAAATACGATGGCCCGTCCGGTGGGTCCCGCTGTCAGGTGGAGGAATAATTATTTTGCACGTAATAAGGAGGCACTTCCTTGCTGCGGCCGTGGACCCAGCTGTCAGCCTCTCCACTTACAGTCCATGTCCGATGGAAGCCGTTCCTTGACCACGTTGACCACGTCGCGCCGAGAGCACTAGGGCGGTGGACGACGGCGAGGCCTAGGAAGGGGACGACGCGGAGCCGGGGAAGACGCGGCAGTGGATGCCTACGCGTAGAGGAGTACGAGGGTTCACTGGTTCACTGCGGTGTGAGGCTGCCGTCGCCGCAGAATAACAGGGGGTGTGGGTGAGTAGAGGGATGGCCTGGCCAGCGGTGGGAGTAGTAGGGGGCGGTGAGGCGTCCACCGCATCGCAGCTGGCCACGGGAGGCAGGAGCACGAGGCACGACCGGCGCTGGTTTGGGCGGCTGAAGCAAGAAGGCCAGAGGTTGAAGAAGCACTACGGCCGTTGGATGGACATCGTACGGTCACTGGAGCTAGAATCGTGCATATTGACTAAGTTGAAAAAGCCCTCCGTCCCTGTCAACTTAGTAGGCCCACAAGTCAGCCTGCCACTATACTGGGTCCCAGCTAACAGGGGGAGTATTCTTTTTTTGTGCGTAATAAGGAGGCACTTCCTTGCGTGCGAAGATATAGCTGGTGGGTCCGAGCTGTCAGCGGCAGTAACGTTTTTTTCGCGAAATACAGAGGCCCTTTTGGTGGGTCCCTGATGTCAGGTGGAGGAATCATTATTTTGGGTGTAATAAGGAGGCATTTCCTTGCGTGCGGTCGTGGACCCAGCTGTCGGCCTCTCCACATAAAGTCCACTTCAGATGCATGTCGGTCGTTGACCACATTGACCAGGCCGCGCCGAGAGCACCAGGGCGGTGGACGACGGCGAGGCCTAGGAAGGGAACGGCACGGAGGCAGGGAAGACTCGGCAGTTGATTCCCACACGGAGGGGAGTACGACTGTACGAGGGTTTACTGGTTCGTCTGCCGTCGCCGGAGAATAACAGCAGGTGTGGGTGAGTAGAGGGATGGCTAGGCCAGCGATGGGAGTACGGTGGGGCGGTGAGGCCTGCGTGGCAGCAGAGCCGGCCGCGGGGAGGAGGGAGCAGGCAGTCCCGCCGGCGCCTGTTTGAGCGGCTGGAGCAGGAAGAGCAGAGATTGAAGAAGCACGACGGCCATTGGATGGCCATCCAACAGTCACTGCTTGTGCGTCAACCTTTTTTTAGGAAAGCCTCAAATCTGTGGAAAACAGCATATAGCCCATCTGCCATTATTTCTAATAATTTACAGCCCATTTGCTAATTATTAAGATTTTTTTTGAGCCCATATTCTTTTTGGTAGCATTACAGCCCATATCGTGGCCATGGTTAAAAAATTATACGAAATTTTGCATATTTCGATGCGGTCCGAACTGTTTTTAATCCCAAAATTTCAACTCACATTCAAAATGATTTTACAAATAAATGTATATCAATATAAAATCCAACAAATTCTCCACGCATAAAATTTAATGTAATTTCAAATCTCGAAATGAAAAAAAGATAGTTGAAACTAATTGCAGGTTTGATGTGTTTAAAAAATGTACAACCCATTTCTCATTACTGATGGGCCATTTTCTCGGCCAGCCGAATGAAAGCTCTCCTTGTCTTGAAAGATTTGCAGCCCAACAGGCCTGACAAAGCGACTTACTTGGCAAATCACAAAAAAACTGGGCTGTGGCCGTGGACCCAGCTGTCAGCCTCTCCATGTACAGTACTCTTCTGATGGAATGTCGTTGACCACGTTGACCACGTCGCGCCGAGAGCACCAAGGCGGTGGACGATGACGAGGCCTAGGAAGGGGACGACGCAGAGCCGGGGAAGACGCGGCAGTGGATGCCCACGCGGAGAGGAGTACGAGGGTTCACTGGTTTGGCTGCGGTGTGAGGCTGCCATCGCCGCAGGGCCTGGCTAGCGGTGGGAATAGTAGGAGGCGATGAGGCCTCATCGGCAGCACAGCAGGCCACTGGAGGCAGGAGCAGGCGGTCTCCCCAGCACTGGTTTGGGTGGCTGGTGCAAGAAGAGCAGTGATTGAAGAAGCAGCAGGACCGTTCGATTCAAATCCAACGGTTACTGCTGCTAGAATCGTTTGTTGACTAAGTTGACAAGCCTTGCGTACGCGTCAACTTAGTAGGCCCACGGGTCAGCCTTCCAACCGGTGTGCCCCAGATGTCAGTGGGAGGAATCATTTTTTCGCGTAATAAGGAGGCAGTTGATTGCATGTGGCCAGGCCAGCGGAGGAAGTAGGGTGGGCCGGGGAAGCCTGTGCGGCATCATAGCGGGCCACAAGAGGAGGGAGCAGGCAGTCCCGTCGGCGCTAGTTTAAGCGGCTGGAGCAGGAAGATCAGAGATTAAATAAGCACGTCGGCCGTTGGATGGACATCCAACACTAACTGCTGCTAGAATCGTGTGTTCACTAACAAAGCCTTGCGTAAACAAGTTAGCCTCGAAATCTGTGGCGTGTACAGCCCATTTGCTATTATTTTTATAATTTTTACTCATTTTCTAATTCATATGGAATTTATTGCAGCCCGTTTTCCATTTTTAGAATTGCTGGCCATTTTCTGGTCAGTACCAGGGTCAAAAAATTAACTAAATATGTGGGAAATTTTGAAAATTCGTAAATTTTTGCTGGGGAACGAAATATTCTTAATCCAAAAATTAATAGCCATACTAAACTAATTTAAAAATAAATCAGTACTATGTCATGTTAAATCCAATGAAATACGTATAAGATATCAGTGAAGAACAAAAACAAAAAAAGAAACTTATATCCCATTTGCTATAAATTTTTTGAAATTTTCAACCCCTTTTGATATTAATTTTAACAGACATTGACCATACTCTTAAGCCAGGCCGGAATGCATCCCTCCTCGTCTTGAAAGATTTGCAGCCCAGTAATTCGGAGAAAACAAATAGGCCTAGCTTGGGTATTCTTCAAAAAGAAATACTGGGCTACCTATTTTCCTAAAGAACTGGTGCATGAGCATTTAGCTTTATTTATTTATTTATTTATTTATGTTTAGGGGACCATGAGCATGTACCTGGGCCGGATTCATGTGAGAGCCTCCCTTCCAGTTAATTATGGGCTTCTCTATTGGGCCTTCATTAGTGGGCTGCATGTTATCAACAAGTGCAAATGTGTTTCGAGTTTCAAAAAATGTGTTCCGTACGATAAATAGTATGCGCTACATACGGTACAGGGCACTAAAGGATCGAACCGTGCAACGACTTCCAAAACATTGTGTTTGTCGTTCTAACAACATATTCATTCAACCAACAGATGAAATATACTATTGATTGTACATTGAAAACAGCAGCAGCAGCAACCTTGCTGGGGGTGCAATAGAAGAAGTAAGCAGGCCAGAAGAGTGAAGACGTAGCTCTCTCTTCCAAACCAAACATCAGCCATCATTACAAAAGGGCTACCAAAAAAGAACAAGTGTATGCATAAAACTAAATAAAGATCCTACTACACCAAGTGTACGCATCTAACTAACTGGCTCAGTTAGACGTTACTATTTATTAAGCTATGGAGATTGGCTGACGGCTTGAACTAGATGGGTGCCTGACGGGGGAAACTCCAGCCAGCAGGTCAAAGTCTGATACTTGCGACCCTCTCTCCTACTTTGGGCTGCAGAGCATGGCAGCACATATCAGGGTATGGTGGATGCAGAGACGCATGGTACGCTGTGTACACATAGTTTTGCCTGATGAACGAAACCGCGTTGCCATCATGATCCTTGTCGTCGCTTATCTCCTGGTTAATCGGATAATTCAGTCCGACAAACAGAGAGTGTGTACCAAGGCTACTTACCAGCCTCTAGTCAAAAATTCCTGAAGGCCCAGAGAAGCTGGGATCCTCCTTAAAGACCTTACAGTGACTGTGATTGTATTCCGCGAAACAACACGTCCGGTACGTGCGAACGATCATCAATCTTTCGCCGTCGTCTGATCGAGCCAGGAACCACCTGCAACTGCCATGCCGCTTTTCTTTGAAAGGTTCTGGGATTAGGAGGGTAGGGACACCAGGCGGCCTACAACATCATATCAAGTTGGAGTCAAATAAAAAAGGGCTCTTGGTTTAGTCAATCTTAAGAACAGCATGTTATGAGCATGAATATTTTTTCAGCAAATGTTGACAGTAATATAAGCAAGCCATCAATATCATAGGAAAGTAACATACTGCTGTAACAGCCGTTTGTAGCGATGACTGGAGTAGGTCAGCAATACGTCCAGCCATAGAAGCAGTCGACAGCGTAAATGAAGCCCTTGTGTTTAATGGCATCAGAGAACCATGGAGGATGTATGATCCTGTGATGGACGTGCAGATTTATCCACTTACCGCAGTGACCTGTCAGATAGGCGAGACCGCGGTTGAAGAACACAATTAGCCCGAAGTCTTTATAATTTGCAGATCTTGTGGGCACTTGGCCAGATTACAACCTTGAGAAAATCAAACTTGGTATCATGTTGGCTACTGTAAGATTCCGAGTATTCTGGGCCGCGGTCCCAAAGTAGTGCAGTGTTAATCGTAGGAAGGGGGATCAATCACTGGGTGTAGACCTCCATGAGCATCCAGCTGCCGCGACCGTCGACGAGCACCATCCAAGACGTGTTCATGCCGACCCAGAACATACCGTTAATGTAGTTGAGGCTGACGGGGATCGGATCGCAGTCAAGGGGGTTGATGCTCGCCACCCTACGATCGTTATGCTGCGTGACACGCCGTTTCTGAAGATCAGGCAACATCAGCAAGCAAGGACCCGGCTTAAAAAGCTCCGGCCTGAGGGCTTTGAGTAAACGGTACAGCCCCGACGAGCACGCGGCGGGCGGCATGGTACTGAGATTGTCCACACGCGAAACAATGAGCTTGATTACCTCTGTGGGGAGCGAATTCCAGCCACTCTTTCGGCGGATGCTGCTCGGTTCTGCCATTGTTAGTGCTTGGGTTTCGGACGAGGGGGGAGGCGCCGTAGCGGGGATGGAAGATTGGACGAGATTATGTGCGGACAAAGATGAAGAAGCGAATATGTGCTGCGGGAAGTGGACAGGTGATGATGACTACAGCATGCCGCTTGACTTATGAGACACATACCAGCAGCGTAGGGTCATGTCGATGCCAGACAACTTGCTTGAGTGATCATAGTACTGGTACTCCCTACAATGCTATGCCCTAACTTGCTTGAGTAGAGTAGTAGAGTAGGACTTTGCTCTACTACTAGCACCGGAGGAGTAGTATATTCTAATCTAAAATAGTTACAAACTTCAATGCCCGAGCGTGGAACGATTACGAACCGTGCTCAAAGACCGTGTCTACGTGGTGTTTGGACATGGGCGACAACCTCAACGCCAACGGTGCTGCTCCCGTTGCACCGTATGTGTTTCTGTCCTTCCTATTCGAAATCGTGGTAGAATTCATGTTTCTACTCTGTATCCTACTACTATGCTAGTCCACATGATTAGTTTCATCTCTGTTATAGCCGTCATGATTTATTTTGTGCTTATTCAGATTAAATCTCATAGTAACTTGCTCATATATTTAACCGGCGCAACGTCCCCTATAGCCGCTCCCGTTTCATGGACGGCCTGGTCGATGTTGGAATTTTGCTAGTAGGCCTTTATAAGGCGAGCTCTTCTACCACTTGTATGAGCATGAGAAGAGGAGACCTACACGCGTGCTCCTCCTCCTCGCTCGCCTCGCCACGCCACGCCTCGTCACGACGCGCCGCGGGTTGCGGGATTGAGCCGAGCCGACGACAGAGCTATACTCCCACGACCTACCCGACCTGTACTATATAGTTTCTCACCACCGTTCCAGATCATTGCGCCGCCAAGCAAGTCTTCTCCATCTCTCCTTTCGGTGTGCACCGAGAGAAGGGACAGCAGGCCTCTGGAACTCTGCCTCTCATGATCCTGTACGGGAGAGGGGCAATCAGGTTTTTGGGGAGCGCACTCGCGCGACTGCTGGCAGCGACGACTTCGCGAACGACGACTTCTTCCCCGACCTTGGCAACCTCATCCTCGACATGGGCGACAACGTCAACGCCGGCAACCATTGAGATACAGGGTGTAGGAAGCGGTTTGGGAATTTGCATGCCTTTCCAACCAGTGAGATACTCCGTACAAAGTACGACAGAGAAATAACCACAGAGAAGGAAGCTAAAAGTAAACAATCAAATGAGCATTTTTGCATTTGTTTTGCATTGAATCATTTCACAAGCTTGACTAGTGCTATTTTTCTACTTTTATAAAAAAACCGCATCGTAATGTTTAAACGTGCATTTGCACGTACACAAGTAATAGTAGTACTCCCTCCGTCTAGGTGTATAAGTCTTCCCTCCTTCTTGGTCATGGTGCACAACCGAAGATGACTTATTGACCTGGACAGAGGGAATAGCACAGTCTGCAAGCATATATCGAGAGAGACGTGTAGTGCGATAGTATATAGTAAAGTTTGTGTTATATGCACGTACTTGCAAAATGCGTACGAATACACAAGGTTTCCAAACTTTTCCTTTTACATACTTAATTAAGGACGCTAAAAATTACTGAACGTTCGGGATTTATCATTTGCGTCCCAAAACTAATGAGATCACCTTACGAAACAAAAATTATACTCCTCCTAAAAGCCACGGCGCTCGCAGGAGTGCTTGCGGCGTGCCACGAGTGCCCTGGTGCGTGGCCGTTTCCCAGTGCGCCGACACAACACCTCTTCCTCAACCTCGCAACTCGCGAGGTGCTGATTGGCGGCTTGCCGGCGGGCGAGCGCGATCTCACCGGTGTGGCCATCCGGCGCCAACAGGTACTCCTCCTCGCTGGAAGCATGCACCCGGTCCACGTACCGCCAAGCGTAGATGAGGCGCTTGGGACCGACTGCACTCAGGGCGTCGGCATGCTCGTCCTCCGCCACCCTCACGGCCCTCGCACGAGCCTTCTGCCAAAGAGCCAATTGCCTGACTCTCTCGGACGCGACATAGGCCTCCTAGGAAGCTTGTTCCGCGGTGCGCTTCTCTTCCTCGGCCTTCTTCTCCGCCTCTATTTTGGCGCGCTCTGCTGGAGGCAAAGCCTCCCATAAGGCGACATCTATTTGTTTCCAAAGCTCCTCAAGGCTGGGGGGCTCGGCGGGCGGCGCGGCGTTCTCCTCGTAGCGGGGAGCCAACGCGTCCTCTGGCGCGCGTGCTGGCAAGATTGGGAACGCCGATGCGTCCACCTCGACGCGTCGCGGCGAGGAGCGGAACGCCGACGCGTCCTCCTCGACTAGTGGCGGCGAGGAACGGAACGGCGACGCGTCGCGTAGCGGCGAGGAGCGGAACACCGACGCGTCCTCCTCGACTAGTGGCGGCGAGGAACGGAACGGCGATGCGTGACCGTCCGCGCGGTGCAGCGAGGGGCTCCTAGGGCTTGGGAGGGGCGATGCCATGGTGGTTAACGTGAGAGGGAGGGGGAGGAGATAGCGATGAACGTGAACGTGAGGGGAAGGAGATAGCGATGTCGTGGGAGGCGCAGTATTTATAGCGAGCAATGGCACACCTACGTAAGATATGGACTGAGCTGCACTGACTTAACTGCCGGTCCAGTTGCGTCATTGACATGTGGGACAGACCCCTGTTGGGCCCATATGTCAGTGACCGAATGCACCTGTAGTTAAGTAACAGCTATGTGGGCATATTTGTTGGAGTAAATTACGGGGGAGCGAAGGGGTGGAAATATTGCTGGTCACAACAGATTGGACGAGCGTGGGGGGAGGAGAGTCATGCATGCAGATTTTTTCACATGGGGTGGAGTGGTGGTACTGCCGGAGGGAGAAGGAGAGTTTGGCAGGCATATTGTTTCCACACATGGAAAAGATTTGGAGACGAACGGGCTTCCTGCAGGTATGGGGAACAGTGCATAATAAGTCATCTTGCATGCCGGGCTAGGTATAGTCTCAAGTCATTAAAAACAAACATGCCCCACACATGTTCATATTTCAAGGTGCATGAGGGAGTCCTGGATTAGGGGGTCTCCGGACAGCCGGACTATCTCCATTGGCCGGACTGTTAGACTATGAAGATACAAGATTGAAGACTTCGTCTCGTGTTCGGATGGGACTCTACTTGGCGTGGAAGTCAAGCTAGGCAATACGTATATGGATATCTCCTCCTTTGTAACCGACCTTGTGTAACCCTAACCCTCTCCGGTGTCTATATAAACCGAAGGGTTTTAGTCCGTAGGACAACAATCACAACATACAATCATACCATAGGCTAGCTTCTAGGGTTTAGCCTCTCTGATCTCGTGGTAGATCTACTCTTGTAACACCCATATCATCAATATTAATCAAGCAGGACGTAGGGTTTTACCTCCATCAAGAGGGCCCAAACCTGGGTAAAACTTCGTGTCCCTTGCCTCCTGTTACCATCCGGCCTAGACGCACAGTTCGGGACCCCCTACCCGAGATCCGCCGGTTTTGACACCGACATTGGTGCTTTCATTGAGAGTTCCTCTGTGTCGTCGCCATTAGGCTTGATGGCTCCTACTGTCATCGATAGCGATGCGGTCCAGGGTGAGACTTTTCTCCCCGAACAGATCTTCGTATTCGGCGGCTTTGCACTGCGGGCTAATTCGCTTGGCCATCTGGAGCAGATTGAAAGCTACGCCCCTGGCCATCAGGTCAGACTTGGAAGTTTGAATTACACGACCAACATCCGTGGGGACTTGATCTTCACCGGATTCGAGCCACAGCCAGGCGCGCCGCACTGTCGCGATGGGTATGACCTAGCTCTGCCACCTGACAGTACCCCAGAGGCCGCGCCCACATCAGCTCTGACCCTTAGCTCGGAGCTAGCTGCGCCAATCGAGGACGGGTGGCTAGACACCGCCTCAGGGGCTGAGTCTCGACGGCAATCGAGCCAAACACCAGCATAATCCTCTGCGCAGCCCGTGACTCCAAGGTGTCGGACTCTCTTCCGGACCCCGAACCATCTGCGCCCCTGCCAATCGAATCCGATTGGGCGCCGATCATGGAATTCACCACCACGGATATCTTTCAGCACTCGCCCTTCGGCGACATTCTGAATTCACTAAGGTCTCTCTCTTTGTCAGGAGAGCCTAGGCCGGATTATGGTCAACATGATTGGGATGCGGACGACGAAGAAATTCGACGCCCACCCACCACCCACTTTGTAGCCACTATCGATGATTTAACCGACATGCTCGACTTTGACTCCGAAGACATCGACGGTATGAACGACGATGTAGGAGACAAACATGAACCAGCACCTATAGGGCACTGGAAAGCCACCTCGTCGTATGATATATACATGGTGGATACACCCAATGAAGGCAACGGCGACAAGATAGCGGAGGATGACCCCTCCAAGAAGCAACCCAAGCGCCGACGTCAGCGGCGCTGCTCTAAGTCCCGCCAAAGCAAAAGTGGTGATACCGACACAGGAGATAATAACACACTGGATAGCGCCGAAGACAACAACAATCCCCTCCAGCAAGATTTAGAGCAGGAGGATGAAGGAGCCAGCTCTCCTGAGAGAGCGGCTGGCGGAGAGGAGGAGGATGACAATTACATGCCCCCTCCGAAGACGAGGCAAGCCTCGGCGACGATGAATTCGCCATACTAGAGGATCCCGTCGAACAAGAGCGCTTCAAGCGCAGGCTTATGGCCACGGCAAATAGCCTGAAGAAAAAGCAGCAGCAGCTTCAAGCTGATCAAGACCTGCTAGCTGACAAATGGACTGAAGTCCTAGCGGCCGAGGAATATAAACTCGAGCGTCCCTCCAAGAGTTACCCAAGGCGCAGGTTACTACCCTGAATGGAGGAAGAAGCGTATGATACGGCTGATCGGCCACCTCGTGGCTGCGATAGAGAGGCATTCCAGCCAAAAGCTCAGCCTCCACCCAAACGCCATCCAAATAAAAAGGCATGGGGAGATACGCCAGACCTACGAGACATATTGGAGGACAAAGCAAAACATTCAAGATTGATCTACGGATCACGAGGGCGCACCACTCTACGAGACAGTAAACGTCCCACCGGATACAGTAAAAGCAAATCCGGCCGGGCCGAACACAGCGGGCAGGACCCATACGAGCTGCGTCGCGATATAGCCCAATACTGAGGCGCCGCACACCCCTTATGCTTCACAGACGAAGTAATGGAACATCAATTCCCAGAAGGTTTCAAACCTATAAACATTGAATCATTCGACGGCACAACAGATCCCGCAGTATGGATTGAGGACTTCCTCCTCCACATCCACATGACCCGCGGTGATGACTTATATGCCATCAAGTACCTCCCACTAAAACTCAAAGGACCAGCGCGACATTGGCTTAATAGCTTGTCAGCGGACTCCATTAGCTGTTGGGAAGATCTGGAAGTCACATTCCTCGACAACTTTCAGGGCACTTATGTGCGACCACCAGACGCCGATGACTTGAGCCACATAATCCAGTAGCCAGAAGAGTTGGCCAGGCAATTCTGGACTCGGTTCCTTACAAAGAAAAATCAAATCGTCGACTGTCCGGATGCGGAGGCCTTAGCGGCTTTCAAGCACAACATCCGAGACGAGTGGCTAGCCTGGCACCTTGGTCAGGAAAAGCCGAAATCTATGGCAGCTCTCACGATGCTCATGACCCGCTTTTGTGCGGGAGAAGACAGCTGGTTGGCTCGCAGTAATAACATATCAAAGAACCATGGTACCTCAGATACCAAGGACGGCAATAGCAGGTCACGTCACAACAAGCATAAGTGCCGCATCAACAGCGAAAGTACTGAGGATACGACAGTCAACGCCGGATTCAAAGGCTCTAAACCCGATCAGTGGAAAAAGCCATTCAAACGAAGTACGTCGGGTCCGTCCAGCTTGGACCGTATACTCGATCGCTCGTGTCAAATACACGGCACCCCAGACAAGCCAGCCAATCACACCAACAGGGATTGTTGGGTGCTCAAGCAGGCCGGCAAGTTAATTGCCGAAAACAAGGACAAGGGGCCGCATAGCGATGACGAGGAAGAACCCCGGCAGCCGCACACTGGAGGACAGAAGAGGTTTCCTTCGCAAGTGCGGACGGTGAACATGATATACGCAACCCACATCCCCAAGAGGGAGCGGAAGCGTGCGCTCAGGGACGTATATGCGTTGGAGCCAGTCGCGCCAAAGTTCAACCCTTGGTCCTCCTGTCCGATCACCTTCGATCGCAAGGACCACCCCACTAGTATCCGTCATGGCGGATTCGCCGCACTGGTCCTAGACCCAATCATCAATGGATTTCACCTTACTCAAGTCCTTATGGATGGCGGCAGCAGCCTGAACCTGCTTTATCAGGACACAGTGCGCAAAACGGGTATAGACCCCTCAAGGATCAAACCCACAAAAATGACCTTTAAAGGCGTCATTCCAGGCGTAGAGGCCCACTGCACAGGCTCAATTACACTGGAAGTGGTCTTCGGATCCCCGGATAACTTCCGAAGCGAAGAGTTAATCTTCGATATAGTCCCGTTCCGCAGTAGTTATCACGCGCTGCTCGGATGAACCGCATTTGCTAGATTCAATGTGGTACCACATTATGCATACCTCAAGCTCAAGATGCCAGGACCTCGCGGAGTTATTACAGTCAATGGAAACACAGAGCGCTCTCTCCGAACAGAGGAGCACACTGCGGCCTTGCAGCAGAAGCGCAAAGCAGCCTCTCAAGGCAACCTACCAGTTCGGCGTTTCAAAGCCCGGACACCTTCAAGCGCGCTCGGGGCAATCAGCAGACAGACCGCCTGGCGCGATCTGAGCTCGTGTAGCAATACGGCGGCCACCCGAATCCCAGCCCAACGACGTTATTCGTGCCATGCGTACATAATTACGCATTAAAAATACCATGGGCACAGGTGGGGAGGGGGGCACAACTGCGGCACGCCCCAAAACGCAGCCTAAACCGCACAAGGGGCTTCCCGTTTGGTTATTTTTCTTTTTTCTTTCAGGACTTTAATCTCTGGAAACACTGTCCGGCAGCTCTATTGCCGAACACATGATACAGCAACCAAGGAGGCAGACAACTACGTTATACAACGGAATTCCCAGGTTGATTACAGATTTCATATCATTCCTCAGCTCGCCCTTGGAAGGGACATAGTCCTACTCTTTTGCTTATTGCACCATCTGTATCACTCTGCTTTAATGCAAGTTTTTAATAAACAATGCATGACATTACTACTATTATTGCATTTTTGTTATATATATATATATATGCGTTCATTAACGATGCCTTGCAACCGTACACTCTGGTATGGCCAATGCACCAGGGGCTTACGTACCCGCAATATGGTGTGAAAAGTTCGAACACTTTCACAAGTGCGGCACCCCGAACTTATAGCATTATATGCATCAGCTCCGAATCATGTCTTTGGTCAAATGTTGGGTTTTCCCGGCTCCTATGTTTTGGTACCTTACGTTCCGCTCTATCGGCTAAGGTAGCGCTAGGAGAACTACTGCGATTGTGCCCCGGTTTTGCCGGGCTGAGCACCTCAGTAGAGAAAGCTAAAACTGACAGTCATGATAAGGCGATAGACTGGTCGCTGTTCGGCGAGGTTTTTCAAGTCCTTAAAGACTTATGCCGCTTAGGGCGAGGGGCCGGCTCTGCCCGGCTTACATGCGTGTATCGCGCCCCGAATTCGGCCTTCCGAACACCAGGGGCTTCGCCGAAATTAAAAATTATAGAATTCTATGGCTAAGTGAGATTGATAAAGCAATATTAGCCCGGTTGCCTTGTTCGTTGTGCTGAGCACCTCCCTCGAAGGACCCAAATATGGGAACAAGAGTGCTCAGGTTTACCCCGAACACCCCAGCACTAGCGGCATGGGGGCAGAAGCCGAGGACTAGCCATCTCTCAGATTGGATAAACAGCCAAACAGAAGGTAATATTTTAAATTCAAACA
The DNA here is from genome assembly GCF_056163025.1 of Triticum urartu. Lineage (NCBI taxonomy): Eukaryota > Viridiplantae > Streptophyta > Magnoliopsida > Poales > Poaceae > Triticum > Triticum urartu. Next base: position 36,475,286 of record NC_141876.1, read on the forward strand.
AGCGTTGCATGGCGTATATGAAACAAGTTTTCACACAGACAGGACAAAACGAGCAAGTCTCATTCAAATATTACATATTGCGAACACTCATCCGCGATAAGACGGGCACCCGGCAGAACACACTCGTAGTACATCTCGGGGTGGCGGTGCTCCTTGCCCTCCGGCGGCCCCTCCTTGATCAGCTTCACGGCGTCTAGCTTGACCCACTGCATTTTTACACGGGCAAAAGCCCGGCGTGCACCTTCTATGCAGACGGATCGCTTGACGACCTCCAGCTGGGGGCAGGCATCCACAAGCCGCCTCACCAGGCTGAAGAAGCTGTTTGGAAGGGCGTCGCCAGGCCACAACCGGACTATGAAGCCCTTCATGGCCTAATCGGCCACCTTATGTAGCTCGGCTATCTGCTTCAGCTGGTCGCTCATTGGCACCGGATGTTCGGCCTCAGCATACTGAGACCAGAACAGCTTCTCCGTCGAGCTTCTGTCCTCGGCCTGGTAGAATTGTGCGGCATCGGACACACTGCGGGGCAAATCTGCGAATGCTCCTGAAGAGCTCCGAATTCGGGTAAGTAATCGGTAATTCACCTTTACATGCTTGCTTTGCATATAGAAAGCCTTACCCGCCGCTATCTTCCTCATCGCGTCGACCTCCTGAAGGGCCTTCTGGGCCTTGGCCTTGGCACTCTTCGGGCTCTCACGAGCCGCGGCAAGCTCAGACTCTCGCGTCTTCAAGTCAAGCTCCAACGCCTCGTGCTTTGTCACGAGAGCCTGGAGCTCTTGCTGCACCTCGCCCACCCAAGCCTCGTGCCTCTCTCGCTCGAGGCGCTCCTTCACCGCTGTATCTTCGGCCTTGGCCAGCGCTTGCTTCAGGGTTGCCACCTCGGTCGTGGCCCCTGGCAAAACATATAATGATCCTGTCATTTTGCAATCACGTCCTTTTTTATATACATATATCTATAGACGGGGTATTACTTACCTTCGTTTTCCTCGAGCTGCCTCTTGACAAGGCCGAGCTCTTTCTTGGACCCATCGAGGTCCTGCTTCAGTACGGCGACCTCCGCAGTTAGTGCGGCGGACACCAGCAGAGAAGCCTGCATATGCATATTGACATACTTATATTAGGCTCCTGCGATATTATTTGATCCTCTGTTCGGCTTTTCTTTCCGAACACCGAACAAAGCATCAGGGGCTACTGTCTATGCGATAATACTTCTACTACATTTTAAAACACTTACCTCGAAGCCTGTTAGAAGGCTAGTACAGGCTTCAGTCAATCCGCTCTTGGCGGACTGAACCTTCTGGATCACCGCACTCATGATAGTGCGGTGCTCCTCCTCGATGGAAGCGCTGCGAAGCGCTTCCAACATATTGTCCGGCGCCTCTGGGTGGACAGAGGTCACCGGCACAGGCATCTCACCCCTCTTAGGAGGAGACAGCCTGCCCGAGCCCAGAACCGTTGGAGGTTCCGGCGCGGTGTTCGGCTGAGGGCCGAACTCGGAGCTCTCAGGGGCCCCGTCCATTCTGCTCCCGGAGTTCGGAAGGTCGCCTTGAGGCGCCTCCGGGGCTGTCTCCCCTCGATTCAGTGTCTCTTGAGACAACACCTCGGTGTCGTCGGCAGGATGAGGGGAGGTGGCAGTCGAGACTGGATCGCTATCCATGTCCGACGAACCTAGGGAGCCGTCCGATGATACGTCGATGTTGGCTCGTGGCGGCCTGCGTAATTATGTTCGGTGATTAGGGAAAGCAATGCGACAAAGAAATCCTATGGGTTACTTTGGTATCCGAATACTTACGATCTCCCCTGGGGCTTGGCCCTGGGCAACCACTCGTCTTCACTTTCGTCGGCGGTGGTGGAGCTGTCCGAAAGGAGAGTCCTTCCCTTCTTGGACCCTCTGGCCTCCCTAGTTGGGGCGGCCTTCCTTTTCTTGTCTCCCCCAGTCGGTGGGGGAGCCTCTTCTTCCTCTTCCTCGTCTTCGGGGGAAGAGTGCGCCGCAGAGTCATCGGACGGTGAGTCCGACGACGCCTGGCGTCGGGAACTCTTTCGAGCTCCCTTGGCCTTCTTGGTCTTCTCCGACACCTTGTAAGGGGCCGGAGTCAACATCTTCGCCAGAAGGGCGTCTGCAGGGCCTTCGGGCAAGGGAGCCGGACAGTCAATTTGTCCGGCCATCTTCTGCCAGTCCTGTTAACGGCATGGGAGTTTAGATCCCGCATAGACTCAATCTATATAGAAAACAAGTATCCTGTGAAAGGTAAAACAACTTACCGCACTGGCGTGGCGCTTCGCGCTGAATCCGCGATCCTCAGTAATGGCGGGAGGGACCTCGGCGCTCTTGAACAGCACCCTCCAGGCATCTTCATGAGTCGAATCGAAGAGCCTGTTCAGAGTTCGGTGCTGCGCCGGATTGAACTCCCACAAGGTAAACTCTCGTTGTTGGCACGGGAGTATCCGACGGATGAGCATAACCTGGACTATGTTGACGAGCTTGAGCTTCTTGTCCACCATGTTTTGAATACACGATTAGAGTCCGGTCAGCTCTTTTGAATTACCCCAGGACAGGCCCTTCTCTTTCCAGGAGGTGAGCCGCATGGGGATGCCAGATCGGAACTCGGGGGTCGCTACCCATGTGGGGTCGCGCGGCTCGGTGATATAGAACCACCCTGATTGCCACCCCTTTATGGTATCCACGAAGGAGCCCTCGAGCCATGTGATGTTGGGCATCTTGCCCACCATGGCGCCTCCGCACTCCGCCTGGCGGCCGCTCACTACCTTTGGCTTGACATTGAAGGTCTTCAGCCATAAGCCGAAGTGGGGCTTGATGCGAAGGAAGGCCTCGCACACGACGATAATCGCCGAGATGTTGAGGATGAAGTTCGGGCCAGATCATGGAAATCCAGGCCGTAATAAAACATGAGCCCCCGGACGAAGGGATGGAGAGGGAATCCCAGTCCGCGGAGGAAATGGGTGAGGAATACCACCCTCTCATGGGGCCTGGGGGTAGGGATGAGCTACCCCTCATCTGGGAGCTGGTGCGCGATGTCGTCGGGCAGGTATCCGACTCTCCTCAGTTTCTTGACGTCTCCCTCCGTGACAGAGGAGACCATCCACTTGCCTCCCGCTCCAGACATGGTTGGAGAAGGTTGAGATGGAAGTGATGACTTAGGCGCTAAAGCTCGAGTGTGCGGGAGAGGATGAGCAGAGGAGGAAGAAGGCATGGATAGAAAGGTGAATCCTTATCCCTTTATATGAGCGGACAAAATTAAGCGTCCCCACTTGCCTGGTAAAACTCGCTTATCCCCCAAGCGCCACAATTGATGGCGTGGTTGGGTTACCCACGCCCGTATTGATGAGGATCCCGTAATAAGGGGACATGATCTCTACTTTGACAAGACGTGTCGAAGAACTGCCTCGCATTATGTGCGGGGCTGGTTAAAAGAAACGGTTCGAATAATCACCGGGCCATGACACGACATCATGCTGTCAAAACAAGCCAGCAAATTAGATCCGCAAAAAATTATTCTCTCTGCGGTGGAATGTGGAACTTATTTTGCAGGGTCGGACACTATCCTCATATTCAAATTCTTCTGTGACGTATTCGGAGAAGGAACCCGCCTTGCAATGCCGAAGACAACTGCGCGCCGGACTCATCGTCATTGAAGCCTGGTTCAGGGGCTACTGAGGGAGTCCTGGATTAGGGGGTCTCCGGACAGCTGGACTATCTCCATTGGCCGGACTGTTAGACTATGAAGAACAAGATTGAAGACTTCGTCTCGTGTCCGGATGGGACTCTACTTGGCGTGGAAGGCAATCTAGGAAATACGTGTATGGATATCTCCTCCTTTGTAACCGACCTTGTGTAACCCTAACCCTCTCCGGTGTCTATATAAACCAAAGGGTTTTAGTCCATAGGACAACAATCACAACATACAATCATACCATAGGCTAGCTTCTAGGGTTTAGCCTCTCTGATCTCGTGGTAGATCTACTCTTGTAACACCCATATCATCAATATTAATCAAGCAGGACGTAGGGTTTTACCTCCATCAAGAGGGCCCGAACCTGGGTAAAACTTCGTGTCCCTTGCCTCCTGTTACCATCCGGCCTAGACGCACAGTTCGGGACCCCCTACCCGAGATCCGCTGGTTTTGACACCGACAGTGCACTAAATTATTGCATGCGATGATTAAGGCTAGCCATAATGATGGTATCTTAGCAGGTATCATGCAGACGGGAATAGCAAACATGCTGATGTGGCAAATAATTAAAGAAGAGAGGGGGGTAGAGTAACTAGTGTTCATGCATGCATTGGTAAACACATTTTTTTGTGGAGAACGACATCACTAGCTGAGTACTTTTGCAGACTTCAAAAAATATTCCACAATGTGTAAACATTCACAATGTCAAATCAATATCTTCACACTCATTATAAAATGTAGTTCTTATACTCATTATAATCAGTACTCCCTCCGTCTAGGTGAGCAAGTCATCTTAGATTGTGCACTGTGACCAAGGAGGAGGGGAAAACGAGAGATCTTAATGTTTATTTGCTAATTAATAGCATTGCATGCAATGAACTAACCACTGCATGTCGTGTTTGGTAGTGTCAAGTCATTAAAAGCATGCACACCCACATCTCCTATTGGTTGATATGTCAAGAAACAAGAAACGAGGTAGAAGTTAATGCACTGCGCCTAAGTGTTTTGGGAGTATTGTAGATATTGATATTTTTAGTATAAATTTGGTCGTGGGATTTCAGTGATGCCTGTCAAAGCGTTGACAGGTCTGCTATGCGTGACCTGAAGATGAAAGCGTTGAGCATCTCGAAGTTGATCAACAATCTTCAATTGTCAAAGATTAGCCGTTCAGCCAATAAGGTGGCACACTTAATCTCTAAGTATAGCTTTGACAATAGATTAGAAGGTATTCTTCTAAATAATGTACCGCCCTGTGTGGTGAATATTGTATTGAATGAGTGTACTGGTGTGGCTGGTTAATTAATATAAGGTGGTGTTCAAAAAAAGTATAAATTTGGTCAAACACTTTGCAAATGGTTGACGAGAGTAAAAAGGACCAGAGGGAGTATCATGCATGCGGAGTAGGCAAAAAAATTGCTTGTCTAAAAAAAGGCAAAAAAATTGCTCATTTATAGCCGGTCGAAGTCTCAAAGGGCGCGACCGCGCGAGGGAGGCGCGACGTTTGACGGAATTAAGTGAAGTTACATCCACGCGCCGGCATGGCGTGCGAACAGGCAGAAGCTATACCGTCAGGCCTACGATATGGGTCTAGTAGACATGACATCTAGTGGGTCCCGCATAGTTCTCGAGAACTCTTTGGGGGCTTGCAGCCATTTATCCACCGGGCAAGCCAGCAACCCCACGCCGTCCGCACGCCCTACTCGTCCCCGTCTTCTACCTTACAACAGTTCGCTCCCAGTCGTCCCGTCCTTTCACATTAGTTCGCTCCCAGTTTTTTGTGGGGTACAACAGTTCAACTTCTCCTAACCCTCCTCCAAAATCCATGGCCTCCCAAATCTCCATGGTCGCCGCTGAGTACCAGGTTAGAGCCATCACTGGCGATCAGTTCATCGTCATCTACACACGTGGATCCGAGACGGTGAAAGCATGGCTTGCTCGCTTCCTACGCATGCTCAACAGTTCAACGGATGAGTGGGTCGCTGGGCTAGATGTTGAGTACACCACAGTCCTGCGATGAGAGAAGGATCTAAAGGACGAAGAGAGGAAGAAGCCCGTTGTGATCCAGGTTTGCATACATAACGTTTGCTTGGTCTACCACATATGCCATGCCGACGTTGAGTGCCAGGATTTTAAGAACTTCCTCAAGGACAAAAGAGTGAAATTCGTTACTGTAGGCTTTAAGAACGACAGTGACGTCCTGCATCAGATAGGTCCGGTTGTAGGCCAGCCCTTCGATCTCCAGAAGGCAAGCCTGGTGTCCTCCTCTCAACCTTCAATGCTGACCCTGGCAGCAGCCATGATTGATCCTTCGTACGCTAAACTGAAGAAACCTCATCACGAGTTTCATCATGCATGGGAGTCGAAGACATTAGATGAAGATCACATCTTGTACACAGCAATGGATGCCTACCTTTGTTTAAATATCTACAAGGGTTGGATGAAGAAGCCGAGCCCAGTGTCCGGTTCAAGCAAAGAAGCGTCGGTGAAGAGGAAGAGGAAGAGGGACGAGGATGAAGTCGAGGACGTGGACTCGGACTCCAAGTAGGTGGCAATGTTGTCGCTCATGCTGGTTCTACTGCCGTGTCAAGCGGACTAGTTGCTTATTAGTTTATTTTCAAGGGTGTGTTGTGCTGAGGCCCCAGCAGAACTATGTTTATGTTCTTTCTCGTTATTTGAACTCTTTAGTACGTACAGTAGTACTAGTACTATGTCTTACTACTGTTCTTCTTGCAGTTGGTACTACTGCTCGTATCTTCGTGTTCCTATTGTACTTAATACGTTCGTACTAGTATTATAATTTGGGTCAATTGATTTGTGAAAGAAGTTCGACGGAGCGAAGGAAGAAGACGACAGAAGAGGTGGAAGAAGCCCTTCTAGCCATCCATGTTGCATCAAACGGCTCACATGAGTCGACTGACCCAAATTGCTCCTTCAGATTACAGGATCCATGTGGCATTCAAGGTCTCGAAGGTAGATTCTGCGTCCGCACCCGGTTTGCGGGCTCGACGCGCGCGACCGGCTTCCGCCGCGACAGCCACCATGCGCGCCTCCTCTGCACGGGCGGAGACAACAATGACACGCTAGTTCCTCCTCGCCGGCGTGCTGGAGCACGCGCTCGTCCTCCTCTTCGTACGCTGCGTGCATAGACGCGGCTCCACCAGCTGCTCGCGTGCTTGGCAGCGCGGCGGCATCGCGAGGAGGGACTACAGACGACATGAGCGGGCGAGCCTTTGGCTTCATGGCACAGGGATGGCGGTGACACGACGGTGATGGGCGAGAAATTGTTGGCCGGAGCAGGCGGGCGCCGTCATGCGCAATGGCGGCGGTGACATATTGATGAGTGCGCGTGTGGGAGCTTATTTTAGTTTTATATATAAGGTTGGTCAAACTTAAAAGAAAACCGTACTAGTACACATAAACATTAGACTTAGGAAGCGCTTTTATTAGTTACTAGCTTATGTTCTTGCCCATTGTGACCAGCCTTAGTACCATGGCCACGATACGGAATCCTGTGCAAGCGCGTGAACCGTAGCCGCGCGGTCGACCGAACGGTGCGTCACCATGTCGCACTCGAAGGACATCCACCGAACCTTTTTGTGTGTCTGAAAACAATCCTCGAATATTACTCAACTTTTTTTCCTGTGAAAGTTCTAGACGCTGCAATATTTCCATATATTTGAATTTAGCTCCAGTTTGTGTTTATTTGGATTTGGACGTTTTAGGTGCGCCCTAGTTTTTTTAATACTGATTTTGTGTGTGTGACTGAGAGAGAACGTGTGTATGTGTCCATATGTGTGTTGTGGCGGAAGGGCAATGTGGAGACGGTGTCCGTGTGATCTAGACATAGAGAGGTGTGAATGTGCAAATGATCATGCATGAGTGAGACATAGACAGATGCCGATACGTTGTGTATACATGAGAGAACAGTCTTCTAGTTTACTTGTGTGTGTGTGTGTGAGAGAGAGAGAGAGAGACAGAGAGACAGAGAGAGGAGCATCCGTAACACAACAACCATCTCTCTCGATTCGTCTATCCCTCGCACGGTCGCATGCAACACATGCATCAACGCGCACATTTTGACACCCTCACCCGGCCCCTGCCCACCTCAAGGCCCGCATAATCTCTTCGTGAATACCCATTTCTCTCCTTAGGTTTGTTTTCTCTCAATATCTGACACACACACACAGACACACGCATCACAACACACATACACACTCCCCCGAGCACACAATTCATCCCCGTCCAAGGTTATACGGCGACCACTCTCGCTTGTGCTTCTTTGCACCCCAACATGCACAACACCTCAATCTTCAAAGAGGGCAATGAGCAGATCGAAGACGGCGACCACACCACGCTAGAGAATGCAGGGTCATTTGGAAGCAGGGTGATGTGACGACGGCTGACTGACTCCTCCCCCCACCCTCTCTCTCTCTTGCACAAAATTACCAATCCCTCTCTCCCCCGCACAAAATTGTCAATCCCTCAACCCACGAGATCCTTCCCCTCTCGTCCATGTTTTTCCTACTCTCTCATCAAACATGTTGTCTCTTCTCCTTCCACGTATACAGAATCCAGATGCACACGCATCTCATGTATATTACATGTATGCATCTTTCTCACAGACCTAACTTCTTCCTCTCTCTTTCTCTCTCTATCTCTCTCTCTCTGTCTCATTAGGTTTGTCTCCTACTCTCTCGTCCACATACATACAATCTTTCCTGCCCTATCTGCTCCATCTTCAAAAGCTCTCTCTGCACGTTTCATTCACACATTGGGATATGTCAAAATGTTGCTTCTATAATGGCTGATCTAGAGTTATGGTTGTTCTTGTTGCATCCTACAAAGTAATAACTATGAAATGCATTTAGATTTTCATTTGACTGGGATTATGTGAGTTTGAGCATGTTGTGAAGTACTATAGACCTTGTATACATCTTGGGATTCGACAATGATTGTCACTATTGAATTGTATAGACCATTACATTCGAAGTCAATAGCCTAATATATTTATTTCACAATTTCAACAAACGCCGGGTGCATACTTCAGTGCCACTAATTAGCGACTTTTTTTGCCCTTTACCTACACCATGTAGACCGGAGGATTACACAGAATCCCATTGGCGAGTTTCAGACAGCTAGGTTATTCAAGAAACTTGGAATACCAACTCCAATGCTTGGCTTGCTGAATCAGCATATGGATTACTTCATTGAATTTCTCGGCCCGAGCTCTTGTGATTGGTCCACTTGGCAGGTGGAGTGGATCCTTAGCAGGTTCATGTGTTCCTTGATTAGTTCACTACAAACTAAGAAAACAAATGTGTACTCCCTCCGTTTTTATTGAAGTCCGCGTGTTAGCATTGGTCAAAGTCAAGTTTTGTAAACTCTCAGAAAGCTTATAACAAAAAATATTAACATATACAATAACAAATAAATACCATTAGATTCATTATTGAATGTACTTTCACATCATACATATTTGTGATGGTAAATGTTTATATTTTTCTATAAACTTGGTCAAACTTTAGGAAGTTTGACTTCGATCAATCCTAATATGCAGAGTTTACTACTACTACTCGCTAGTTGCTTAGCCGAATCACTCAACACGCCACACGAGGAGTCCAGTGTCACAAAATTTTGAGGTCGGCGGGAAAATCTCCTGCGACCCTGATTCGAGCAGTGTGAAGTTACCATCATAGCCTTCGGAACAGGCCTATGGATGACGCTTGGTAGGGGGCTGTTTTCATAACTTCAGGTTCATCCTACCTAGCCAACCCCACCCCGGCACCCAGAGTAGTACACCTGAATACTCCCCAATTTCTATCCCCACCGCAAAATAGACTTCTCCACGGCACAATAGCCTTCGTGCTCCTCCCCTTTACATCGGCGCACTCATCCACCACAGCGCATCTTCCTCATCGACGACCTCGTACGCCGCACTAGAGCCGGTCCACTGTCATCGTCGTACACGGAGCCTCTTCCCCGGCATCGTCTTCCCCGGTCTCGGATCTGCTTCCCGGAAGCCGACACCAAGCGCAGAAGTACCACCGTCGTGGACAATGAACTGACTCCTGTTGCCGACCATGACTCACAGAGGCCGCCGCGACCATCGTTCTCCTCCTCGATTGGTAATGTGTGTATTGAATCACTTAGCAGTACATGTGCAGTTCTAATTTTGTTCATACCTACCCTTCAAATTTCCTGGGTGCTATTGTTCCCGTAAAAGTAATTGGTTATAGCCTCCATTGTCCAACAGAATATCAGCTTGTAATTGTGCGTCGCTCCTGTATCGCGCTGTGCTTGGGTAGGTTTTTCATCTGCAACCAGTAGTGTGGCAAATGATGGAAAGGTTTTTAGAACTAGCAAAATGCCCATGCGTTGCACGCATCAAGATGCATTTGTATGAGTAGTTTATCTTGTTGGAGATGCTCTAACATGGCAGACGAGTGCTTTAATGTTGCCCACAAGATGCGCGAGTATTACTAGTAGTATATTTTTCTTGCCATGTTGAGATTTTAAAACCGCGAGTGCGAACATGCAGAGGAGAAATGAAGACCAAACACGGGATATTAGGGACATCTTCAAGGAGCGTGGCGAGTTAAAGAGGAGCTGCACCGAACCTGTAAAACGAGCTTTGGTAAGTAACACCCTTCCAATTACTTTCGTGTAGCCTCGTGTTCTTCGATGTGTATATGTTGTAGTTTCTGTTTCTCTTAAGCGCGGTGTCCTTCGATGTGTAATAAGAAGAGTCTTAATCGTCCTAATGCTTTCGTTTTTAGCTTGATGTAGGAAGTGGGTGATCTCACCTTGTAGTCTGTTTTTATTTATTTTTTCCTTTTGAATTCACTTCTCCGAGTTCTGTTTATCTGGCTTCTACTAAATGGATCTAGGTTGCTCTGAGTATTGATCTAAAAAAGAAGTAACTTCATGTCAGGATGCAGTTCCTGCGAGGAGGGAAGTATGGTCAACCTCGAGATCATGTTTCCAAAATGAGGCTGGATTACACACAAGGTGCCAGTTCCCTAATGATGCTAGATTAGACACAAGGTGCAAATTCCCAGATGATGCTGGATTACACACAAGCCAGGTGGAGTCGTCAGCTGTTCGTGTCCTCGTGGCATTAGTAAAGGCTGAAAGAAAGCGTGCAGCAGCCCTTGAGAATGTAGTTGAGTTCCTAAAGAAGCGAAAAGAGCAATCATATGCTCTCTTCACCCAAGCCAAAGAAGAGATGGAAGAAGCCAAAAATAAGCTAGTAGAGGCAGAGCAGGCTAGGCGTCTCCTGCTATCTAAAAGTGTTGTCAATACAAAATTTCCTGCATAATAGCTAGGTTCAAATGTTTATCCAGTCAGCATGCCTATTGTGATGTCCGTGCATCTACTGATGTGGCACAAAATGTTTTTTGGGTCATGTAATAATAGCAATTACTTTCCAAACAATAACAGACGAAGCATTGGACATGGTATAGTTCACGCGCAAGCCCGACATTCCAAGTTCAACTTCCACATCAAACTCATGTTCACAGATATCTGCACATTCATACATAATGTCCACAACCATGATTCACTTCAAAGCCAAAAAAATGTGAGGAGAGTTATAAATAAAGAAAATCCTCTACTAGTTCCTGCTACCAGTGCGAGCACAACAAGTCAAGACCATGTGTAAACTAATTATATTTTAGTCATTTTTTGTGTTCTAAAATGCCTGCCGGCTCGCGGAAGGACGTGTTGCCGGCACACACGCAGATTCAATGAAGGCAGGCAGGGCAGTCTTAAGCTGGTTGCACGCGGCGAGGAGGCGTGCTCAGCCGGGCCTGAAGCGAGTGCGACCCTCTTGGCCGGCGCGACGGTTCAATGCCTGCGCTATGAGAGGTCGCGTCCGTGTCAGAGCAATCACTCCCTCCACTCCTTTTTTGTATGGATATAATAAAATCTCGTTTTCCATTCACATTTTACAAGTAAAGTTCGTGGACAATCTTTGACCCAAAGTACGATGGGGACTAGTAAACCAGAATGGAGGTAGTAGTTTTTTTAATCGAAGAAGGGTTTCCCCTTCTGATTTTCATTAAAGAAAACCAGCATCTAAATCTAAACCATAGTATTTGCCCTAGAACTACCAGGTTCAACATCTCGCAACATAAACCCATACAACCTCCATCACAAAAAACAAACAAACCATACAACCATACGCCAAGGAGGTACGTAGTACTATGAATTCCATTTTCGCTCCATACCAATCGTTCTAAAAACTACTTACTACTTATAATGCGCCATTGAAAATCGGAACTCTTAACCCCGCTAAAAAATGATATTTTAAACGTGGTTACTCGATCTGTGGCAACTGGCGAGCCACCGCGCTCCAAGTCGTTCACCTGTGGTCCCGACCATCAACTCCTACGGATCAAATTATCACGCGAGCTGACTATTCCTACAAAGGTGCTCCACCACGTACCCGGTACCCGCGAATGCAGCAATCGTGCCCCTAGGGTTTTAGGGTTTATTTGTTAACGTCGCCTTTACGTAACACTCATGTGTGCGAGACAGCGAGAGGCCGACTGCGTGCGTGCGCCTCTTCTCTTCGTATATGTACTCCACCGTTTGTCTGGTGTCCAAAAAATTATAATAACTACTAGCAATGTGCCAATGCGTTGCCACACGATCAAAATAGATTAATACAGTGGCAGAGCTAGATGCAGACTACGCCTGGGGCTGTGCTATGTTGAGTGATAAACTTCTATGATTTTCTATGCTTTGCACGAAGAAATTACAAAGGAAGTTGTTTCTCAACCTGGGGCTATAGCCCTAGCTGCCCCAGGCCTGTCTCCGCCACTGGATTAATACATATTCACCGATTTGATAGAAAAAAGTCTAGCTTTGAAATACATATATCACTAAAAATATGTTATGTTTCACTCAAAATATATTCCTTTGGCGGTTTTGATGAGATAAGGGGGGAATGTTGTTGGTTTCAAGATTCGAGATGTGGTATATGTCTAATGTCTACTCTTACTAGCAAGATGCCCGTGCGTTGCACGGAACATCAAGATCTTGTGGGAGAAAAGGATGAACGAGGGAAGGCCTTATCTACAAATGTGGTGAAGAGTGCGGGTAAATTGCCATATTTTCCTTCCTATCCGTCAGATATAAATCAGACGACCTACATTGCAGGATGGTAGGCCCACCATCATCACCAACTCTATTTTTTATCCCTACTCTTATAATAAGCATTGTCGGTGATGATCGTGTGCCTGCCATCCTGCAATATAGGCCGTCCGATCTGTATTTGACGGATAGGAAGGAAACTATGGCAATTTTGCAAAAAGATACCCACACCACTCTCCACATTTGCAAATAATGCCTTCCCTCGTTCATCATTTTCCCCCACAAGATAAACTACTCATACAAATGCATCTTGTTGTTCTGTGCAACGCATGGGCATCTTGCTAGTTGTTGCAAAAAGCCCATGTGTGTGAGAGAGAGAGGGCGAGTGGAGGAGGACAGAGTGCATGTGTGACAAAGATAGAAGGAGTGTGTGTGCGATAGGTATCAGCTTAAAATGAGGCGATAGTGTGTGTGTGCACGATCCAGAGGGCGTCTCTCAAGAAGGGAAGAAAAATCTACATAGATACAAGGAGCGGGAGAGAGACATGTATGCGATGGTGGAAGCACGAGTGTGCGGGTGTATAAACCTATCTAGAGGCTAGCTAGGCGATAAATGTTTGTGAGAGAAATACGAGTCGGGGTGCGAAAGCGAGAGTTTTGTGTGTGTGTGAGAGAGAATGTAGTCGGGAAGGGGAGTGGAAGCAGGAGTTGTGCGTATGTGTCTGTGAGAGAGAGAGAGAGGAGACGGTAGTCGGGGTTGTCTGATCGGTAAACAAATGAATAATGTCAGTCTGGGATGGAGACGAAAAGGAGGCCGCAACAAATGTTGTGTCTACAGGAGAGATATAGAGAGTAATTTTAGTGGTATGAGTCATATGTAGAGACATATAGGGTGTGTGAGATAATCCCATAGAGAGAAAGACAAAGTGAAAGACGAGTGGAGACTGTGTGTTTGGCGGTGAAAAAGAAAGCTTAGGTACCGATTGATACCAGAGAACAGTAGAGACATGAGAGATAATGAAAACCGTGTAATTTATAATGATAGGGAGAGTGTGACACTTCTCAAGGGAGACGTCGAGAGACCATGTTTGCGAGGATAGGAGCAACATGAAGTGAGTGTGCGGGTGAGCTGGAGAAAAGAGAGAGATAGCTACCTGAAGGAGCATGCATGCGAGAGAGATGGGCGTGAAAGGAGTGAACAAAAAAGGGATTCAAATATTTGAATTCGAGATGATGATACATGTAATCCATACTCGAACCAAAATTGATATATCAAACATGCATACTCATATGAATTCACGCACATCTATGTTATTTAATATGTAGATATTACTGATCCATACATTTTAGTAGAACATAATTTGGTTAATTTTTTTCGAATTCAACCTTAAGATTTCGAGATCGTTGTATTTGTAAATCATATTATACATATAAAGGAGCAGATTTTTTTGTTGTGCTTTTGAAAGTATATATAGAAAATGATGTATATAGAATGTAATTCCAATTGAAAATGGATCCCGCCCGAAAAAATAGAATACAAACGGGATTCGAATTGAGTTGGCACGGTAAACGTGCACTCTGCAAAATTTGAACGAAGCAGGGAAAGTCATAGTAACCGCCCGAAACCAAAATCTGCGAGATGGAAATCACTACTGCCTATCCCTACCACGCAAAGCCTATATGCTGGATTTCTATAGGTTTCGATAGGGGTAGGTTTGTAATTTCACCCAAACGTGACATAACCGCCTATCACCCGGATTCATACACGGTGGGCGCCAAAACACAGTGTGTCCTTGGCCGAAATCGACTCCCTCCCCGATTCATATTCATACACGGTGGGCGCCAAAAACAAACTCTCGTCGGCAAATATTCGGTGTATGTGAGATTACCGTCCTATCCCCAACCGACTAGTGTTGCTGTGATGTAGTAGAAATTTGAAACGGGGGCTAAGTTTGTAAATTTCCTCGCATTTGAGACAAGCGCGCCCTGAATACATGGTTCCCCCTTCCTCTCTACCTCCCTTTTCCCCATTCGTACTCCGTGGGCGCCAAAACACCCTCTCCACCCCACCCTCCTCCGTCCGCCGCCGTCCGCCACCCCATCCACCGTCGTCCTCCTCCACCATGCCGGAGTTGATACCCCGATGCCGCCGTCCATTACAAGAGATCGACCTCTCTCATCCACGGCTTCGGACCAGGATCCTTGCATCCCGTCCTCTCGCTTCATCCCCGTCGTCGTCCACCTTGTCGGCGCCGCTCCTACGACCGTCTCGTCCACCGCGCCCCGCCGCCATCGTCTACCCTCCTAGATCTGCTTCCACGCCACCGACAGCCATCGCTATCGCAACACCGTCAAATTCTCAGCAGATGCGTACACAGCGCCGCACCAGAGGCGATACTCTTTCGTATCTGCTCAACTTATTTATCGCAGCAAGAAAATAGATCGCCACTGCTTTACTCTGATTTCTTGTCTTGGTTGCGAAGTTGCCTTTGTCCGGTTTGCACCTTCACATCCGCCATGGCATGCTCAACACCATACTCGCAATGCTTATAGTTTTCCCCTTTTATATTCCACACTAGTTAAATCACAGTAGACTAAATTTCAAAATTGGGTCAGTCGATTTTTCAAAGCTCGCCGGAGTTCGTCGGTGCGATCGAAGGGGCTCGGATGGGGACGGTGGTTGTGGGGGCGGTGGTGGGGCCTCGTTGAACGAAGAAAACTCGATGCGGGTGGGGTCGGGGGTGGGGGTGGTGGAGGAACACAGGCGGTGGGGCCGGTGGTTCGGTCAGTGGCCCATGCGGTGTTCTGTATGGAAAGCACAGTGTGTTCCTTGTCAGGAAGGGGAGCAGGGACATCTGTAGTCAACAGCTAATAGAGCTAGCCTGTACATGATCGATAGGCTTTTAATTACTAGCGGCAATACAACACCGTAATTTCCAGCCAGTTTCACTTTTCCGATTTATATATCCTGGTTATGGTGTACCCCTATTATGTACACTATGATCTGCCTAGTTGTTGTGTGCTCTTGTTATCATGGTTTGGCAATAAACTCACTATACAGTATATTATGAACCTATCATCTGCCAGCTATCCTTACTTCTGGAGCCTATTTTTTTGTGTACTTGTGCCAGATTATATAAATGCACACACCATATTACAGCACACATGAGCTCTCTCATCAGAATCCAGTGATAGCACACAAGTGTTTACAGGGGCGCCCCTATATTAGAATATCATCTTCATTACAAAGATAATCTCACAACTATTTATGTTTTCATGGTTCTCAGATATTATACGCAATTATAGTGAATATCAGAATCCGTGCATCAGAAGAATATTGTGGAACACTGCAATGACTTACAAAATTGGCAGCAAGGCATTGAGAGCCATTCTGGAAGCAATGAAACTCGTACGCTCCCCACCTGTTGATTCTTGTTCAGAATATCATCCTAATGACTATTCTAACCTCGAGGAGTCAAGGCAGATGGCCTGTCCTGTTCACCCATCAAGGTGCATGTTCTAATTTGGCAAGGTTTTATTGATTGCGCGTATCTTGCATAGGTTGTCTTGCATTTCTTCTACTTTGATGCACCGCCATCTGCTTAGTTTACTCATCATATATGTTGAGATGCCATGCCCATCCATTATCAATACATATTCCATCTGTCATCATACCATGTTTTTGCACCCAAATGTTGTTCTTGTGCATCAGACATTAAAAAGAAAGAGGGTGATTGCCGAACCTGAAGGAGCACCAGCAAAGTCCTTGAAAAACGTGGTGGTGCCGGAGAAATCAGACAGCACCCCACTTATGTTGGCTGTACAACCAGTGACACCAAACGTAGGACCGACTCCAGCAGACTGTACCCATACTTCACTCGCCACACCACTAGCCCCACCACAAAGGACCTGTACTCCAGCAAAAGGTATACCAATTTCATTTTCCATAGCACCAGTTGTACCACAGAAAAATCCCACTCCAGCAAAAAGTACAGCAAGTCTACCGGCCGAAGACCTATCCCAACTGTAGAGACGGCCAATTCCTGCAGATTGGAACTCCATTCCATTTATTCCCAGTTTAAAAGACAATGCTTTCAATGTTATTAGGGACTACGTGCATATATTCCCATCATGGGAAGATTATTGTGAAGACAAACACCATTTCACATCTTCATGTCCAACTTACGTGTAAGTGCTATTATTCATTGTTATTATTTTCCTATTTTCTGCTGATTGAACACATCAATGATTTACATTACATTGTTGTAACTAGGCGAGGGTCAATCTGGATAGTCATGACGAGCAAAGCTTGCTTGTGCTTTTCAAGGAAGCATTACAGCAGTATCGGTGTTACCTGAGGAAATCACACTTTGATGGCAAGTCTATAAACGAATTTCCGATGAAGTCTCATGTGCTAAATTTAGAAGACATTGAATGAAAAAACCTTGTTATGCACTGGTCTCGTTCCCAGGATGAGGTACTGTCTATGAAATCACATGACAATTTGAACTTCTACTTTTCCGCATGTGCCTTACGGATCTTTTTTGCAGGAAATCTGCTCAAAGAAGAATTCCGGTTTGACAAGAACGACAGGATATCGCAAATATGTTGCCCGCTGCTTTGCTCTTGTTAGTACATATTGTCCTGTATCACTGTACTTACATACATACCTGGTTCATTATGTGACAGCAGTATGCATGATAGCTTGCTTATCAATTGTTCGCTCCAAATTATCTGATTTGTATGAATGGTTACATTAGTGTAGAATATATCCAATGCCAAAGTTCTTTTAGCTCTGCATTGTTCTTGTAAGTACATGATGTCCTTTATCAGTGTACTTGTAATGACAGGTAGTTGTTCATGTATCATCACTCTGGAGCTTATTTTCCTTTGCCCTCCATTTTCTACACATCAGATCTATATTTACTCTTACCATAAGGTTGGTACTGAAGAAGTTTAGCTGTGCATTGATCTTGGCTGTACCTTTTTCCTGTATCACTGCACTTACATTTATAGCTACTTGGTTACGTAGCATCACTCTCCATCTTATCTTAAATATTCTCCATTTTTTCGTATATTATCATATATATATATTTACTCTTAACAAAATGTAGAATAAAGGCAATGCTTTTGAAGAAGATTCTGTGGTAAACTTCTTGAATTGCCCCCTCATCAGCATGGACAGGCCTTTATGGAGTCTGTCTTCACCAATAATGTAAGTTTGTCCATCTCAAGCCTTCAAACTTTGTTGTATTTATTTGGTTAGGCATGACTGCAACAGCTGTTTATTTTTGGTGTTTGCATCAAATTGCTTGTTTAAAGTTTATTATATGTAGTTCATAAGCAAAAGTTCGTCCTTTCTCAATTTAAGTTTTCAGTTGTACAACCAAGTTCCTTCTTCATCTATACCTACTAATAAAGCAAGGTGCATTTCTTCAAAATTTTCATCCATTCACCACAAAAATATTTTTTCTATATCCGAGGTGGTACTAAATTGTTTTGAGAGTTTGTCCAGAATTTCGTACATGGACCGCACGCATTAAGGCCCACAAAAGCCACCCATTTATATCATGCGCATGCAGCTGGGAAACCTTATTTGTCGCACGAAGCGGCACATAGTTCGAGCTTCCCATCGGTCGCCCAATGTTGGGCCGGCCCTTTTTTCATTTTTATGTGGTCCTTTTCTATTTTTTCCTTTCAAAGTTATTTTTTCCTTTTCCCATAAATTTATTTTTTATTTTTCCTAAATTTATATTTTTACTAATTTTCATTAAATCTTAGAATTTCAAAAATTGTTCGTATTTTCAAAAATATTTGGAACTTTTAATTTTTTATTTTCGTTCAAAATTTATTTGAAATTAAAAAAATGTTCACATTCTCGCAAAAAGAATTCAAATATTGATCAGGATTTTTAAATTTATTTTCTTTGTAAAAATAAAGGAAATTCGAAAATAAATAAATTTTGTAATCCATCTGCTAGAAAAGAAACAAAAAGAGTTTTGTCCCGAATTTCGTGCCTGGGCCAGACGCGCTAAGGCCTAGAATAGCCACCCATTTTTATCCTGCACACGCAGCTGGGAACCTTAGTTATTGCACGGAGCGTCATATAATTGGAGCTTCTCATCGGTCGCCCAATATTGGGCCGGCCTGTTTCCACCTTTTTTTATTTTCTATTTTTCTTTTTTCCCTTTCAAGTTATTTTTCCCTTTTTCCATAAATTTATTTTTTTAATTTTCCAAAATTTCGTATCTTGTACAAATTTTCGTTAAATCTTAGAATTGCAAAATTTCTTTCCATTTTCAAAAATATTTGGAACATTAATTTTTTTATTTTCTTTCAACATTTGTTTGACACTCAAAAAATGTTCGTATTTTTTCAAAAAGAATTTCAAATTTTTTTGAGATTTGTAAAATAAATTTCATTTTAGAAATAATAAAAATTAGAAAAATATTATTTTTATCAATATTATTTTTATCGAAATGGCCATAACGTCTACATCTGCTCCTGCAATAGGTTTGTCACCTAGCGGTGCATTAAGGACATAATTCTTCTATGCAGCAATGAGGATAATCCTTAGATCACGGACCCAATTATGGTCCGCAAAATCTCGTGGGCCTTTAGCTGGGCCGGCCCATTATGGTCCGCAAAATCTTGTGGGCCTTTAGTTGGGACGGCCCATTTAAACTTGTTGGGCCGTGCCATGTGTCGACGTATCATAGGCGCCTTCTGTCCAGTGAGTGGATGACATCTGTCCTGACGATGAGCCAACACGTCTTTCCTCTAGCCAATGATGATTTTACACGTGGAAAATCCCCATTGGTCGGGGCTGTTAACGGGTTATCGGATCCAAAACCCGACCCGATAGCTGAACGGTGTTCCATTACGGTGGATGCCACGTGTCGGTCACCCTTGATGAAAGCACTTCTCTGACGCGTGACTTATCGTCATGGAAGTGGACACTTCCGTGATGATAATTTTGGTAATGTCATGGAACACTTCTACGACAGCACAGGTGTGACTATCTTGATTCTGTCATAAATTTGTCATGGATGTACATGCATGACAAAAAAGCGACCTACTGTGACAAACACGTATCATCACGGAAGTGTATTTTTTTAGTGAGTACGGCTACGACGTTCAGACACACCATTACGCTCTGGTGTTCTAGGTGGCGTCAGTTGTGAAACTATTCCACATTGTTTTAAATGAAGGCCAAACTCGTAACTCAAATATTCGCCTCCACAATCAGATCATAGAAACTTCAATTTCTTGTTACGATGATTCTCCACTTCACTCTGAAATTCTTTGAGCTTTTCAAATGTTTCAGACTTGTGTTTCATTAAGCAAATATACCCATACCTACTTAAATCATTTGTGAAGGTCAGAAAATAATGATACCCGCCGCGTGCCTCAACACTCATCGGACCGCATATATCGGTATGTATTATTTCCAATAAGTCATTAGCTCGCTCCATTGTTCTGGAGAACAGAATTTTAGTCATCTTGCCCATGAGGCATGGTTCCCAAGTATCAAATGATTCCTAATCAAGTGATTCCAAAAGTCCATCAACATGGAGTTTCTTCATGCGCTTTACACCAATATGACCTAAACGGTAGTGCCACAAGTATGTTGCACTATCTTTATCAACTTTGCATCTTTTGGCATCAATATTATGAATATGTGTATCACTACGATCGAGTTTCAATAAACCATTAACATTGGGTGTATGACCATAGAAGGTTTTATTCATGTAAACAGAACAACAATTTATTCTGTGACTTAAATGAATAACCGTATTGCAATAAACATGATACAATCATATTCATGCTCAACGCAAACACCAAATAACATTTATTTATGTTCAACACTAATCCCGAGGTAGAGGGAGTATGCGATGGTGATCTTATCAACCTTGGAATAACTTCCAACACACATCGTCACCTTGCCCTTAACTAGTCTCTGTTCATTTTGCAACTCCTATCTCAAGTTACTAATCTTAACAATTGAACCGGTATAAAATAACCAGAGGCTACTATGAACACTAGTAAAGTACACATAAATCACATGTATATCGAATATACCTTTGTTCACTTCTCCATCCTTCTTATCCGCCAAGTATTTGGGGAAATTTCGCTTCCAGTGACCATTTCCTTTGCAGTAGTAGCACTCAGTTTCATGTTTGGGTCTAGCTTTGGGCTTCTTAACGGGAGTGTCAACTTGCTTGCCATTCTTCTTGAAGTTCCCTTTCTTTCCCTTGCCCTTTTTCTTGAAACTAGTGGTCTTTTTAACCATCAACACTTGATGCTATTTCTTGATTTCTACCTTCGCAGATTTCAGCATCGCAAAGAGCTTGAGAATCTTTTTCGTCATCCCTTGCATATTATAGTTCATCATGAAGTTCTAGCAACTTGGTGATAGTGACTAGAGAACTCTGTCAATCACTATCTTATCTGGAAGATTAACTCCCACTTGATTCAAGTGATTGTAGTACTCAGACATTCTAAGCGCATGCTCACTAGCTGAGCTATTCTCCTTCATCTTGTAGGCAAGTACTTGTCAGAGGTCTCATACCTCTTGACTCGGGCATGAGTCTAAAATACCAATTTTAGCTCTTGGAACGTCTCATATGATCCATAGCGTTCAAAACATTTTTGAAGTCCCGGTTCTAAGCCATAAAGCATGGCACCCTAAACTATCAAGCAATCATCATACCGAGCTTGTCAAACATTCATAACGTCTACATCTGCTCCTGCAATAGGTTTGTCACCTAGCGGTGCATTAAGGACATAATTCTTCTATGCAGCAATGAGGATAATCCTTAGATCACGGACCCAATTATGGTCCGCAAAATCTCGTGGGCCTTTAGCTGGGCCGGCCCATTATGGTCCGCAAAATCTTGTGGGCCTTTAGTTGGGACGGCCCATTTAAACTTGTTGGGCCGTGCCATGTGTCGACGTATCATAGGCGCCTTCTGTCCAGTGAGTGGATGACATCTGTCCTGACGATGAGCCAACACGTCTTTCCTCTAGCCAATGATGATTTTACACGTGGAAAATCCCCATTGGTCGGGGCTATTAACGGGTTATCGGATCCAAAACCCGACCCGATAGCTGAACGGTGTTCCATTACGGTGGATGCCACGTGTCGGTCACCCTTGACGAAAGCACTTCTCTGACGCGCGATTTATCGTCATGGAAGTGGACACTTCCGTGATGATAATTTTGGTAATGTCATGGAACACTTCTATGACAGCACAGGTGTGACTATCTTGATTCTGTCATAAATTTGTCATGGATGTACATGCATGACAAAAAAGCGACCTACTGTGACAAACACGTATCATCACGGAAGTGTATTTTTTTAGTGAGTACGGCTACGACGTTCAGACACACCATTACGCTCTGGTGTTCTAGGTGGCGTCAGTTGTGAAACTATTCCACATTGTTTTAAATGAAGGCCAAACTCGTAACTCAAATATTCGCCTCCACAATCAGATCATAGAAACTTCAATTTCTTGTTACGATGATTCTCCACTTCACTCTGAAATTCTTTGAGCTTTTCAAATGTTTTAGACTTGTGTTTCATTAAGCAAATATACCCATACCTACTTAAATCATTTGTGAAGGTTAGAAAATAATGATACCCGCCGCGTGCCTCAACACTCATCGGACCGCATATATCGGTATGTATTATTTCCAATAAGTCATTAGCTCGCTCTATTGTTCTGGAGAACAGAATTTTAGTCATCTTGCCCATGAGGCATGGTTCCCAAGTATCAAATGATTCCTAATCAAGTGATTCCAAAAGTCCATCAACATGGAGTTTCTTCATGCGCTTTACACCAATATGACCTAAACGGTAGTGCCACAAGTATGTTGCACTATCTTTATCAACTTTGCATCTTTTGGCATCAATATTATGAATATGTGTATCACTACGATCGAGTTTCAATAAACCATTAACATTGGGTGTATGACCATAGAAGGTTTTATTCATGTAAACAGAACAACAATTTATTCTGTGACTTAAATGAATAACCGTATTGCAATAAACATGATACAATCATATTCATGCTCAACGCAAACACCAAATAACATTTATTTATGTTCAACACTAATCCCGAGGTAGAGGGAGTATGCGATGGTGATCTTATCAACCTTGGAATAACTTCCAACACACATCGTCACCTTGCCCTTAACTAGTCTCTGTTCATTTTGCAACTCCTATCTCAAGTTACTAATCTTAACAATTGAACCGGTATAAAATAACCAGAGGCTACTATGAACACTAGTAAAGTACACATAAATCACATGTATATCGAATATACCTTTGTTCACTTCTCCATCCTTCTTATCCGCCAAGTATTTGGGGAAATTTCGCTTCCAGTGACCATTTCCTTTGCAGTAGTAGCACTCAGTTTCATGTTTGGGTCTAGCTTTGGGCTTCTTAACGGGAGTGTCAACTTGCTTGCCATTCTTCTTGAAGTTCCCTTTCTTTCCCTTGCCCTTTTTCTTGAAACTAGTGGTCTTTTTAACCATCAACACTTGATGCTATTTCTTGATTTCTACCTTCGCAGATTTCAGCATCGCAAAGAGCTTGAGAATCTTTTTCGTCATCCCTTGCATATTATAGTTCATCATGAAATTCTAGCAACTTGGTGATAGTGACTAGAGAACTCTGTCAATCACTATCTTATCTGGAAGATTAACTCCCACTTGATTCAAGTGATTGTAGTACTCAGACATTCTAAGCGCATGCTCACTAGCTGAGCTATTCTCCTTCATCTTGTAGGCAAGTACTTGTCAGAGGTCTCATACCTCTTGACTCGGGCATGAGTCTAAAATACCAATTTTAGCTCTTGGAACATCTCATATGATCCATAGCGTTCAAAACATTTTTGAAGTCCCGGTTCTAAGCCATAAAGCATGGCACCCTAAACTATCAAGCAATCATCATACCGAGCTTGTCAAACATTCATAACGTCTACATCTGCTCCTGCAATAGGTTTGTCACCTAGCGGTGCATCAAGGACATAATTCTTCTGTGCAGCAATGAGGATAATCCTTAGATCACGGACCCAATTATGGTCCGCAAAATCTCGTGGGCCTTTAGCTGGGCCGGCCCATTATGGTCCGCAAAATCTTGTGGGCCTTTAGTTGGGACGGCCCATTTAAACTTGTTGGGCCGTGCCATGTGTCGACGTATCATAGGCGCCTTCTGTCCAGTGAGTGGATGACATCTGTCCTGACGATGAGCCAACACGTCTTTCCTGTAGCCAATGATGATTTTACACGTGGAAAATCCCCATTGGTCGGGGCTGTTAACGGGTTATCGGATCCAAAACCCGACCCGATAGCTGAACGGTGTTCCATTACGGTGGATGCCACGTGTCGGTCACCCTTGACGAAAGCACTTCTCTGACGCGCGATTTATCGTCATGGAAGTGGACACTTCCGTGATGATAATTTTGGTAATGTCATGGAACACTTCTACGACAGCACAGGTGTGACTATCTTGATTCTGTCATAAATTTGTCATGGATGTACATGCATGACAAAAAAGCGACCTACTGTGACAAACACGTATCATCACGGAAGTGTATTTTTTTAGTGAGTACGGCTACGACGTTCAGACACACCATTACACTCTGGTGTTCTAGGTGGCGTCAGTTGTGAAACTATTCCACATTGTTTTAAATGAAGGCCAAACTCGTAACTCAAATATTCGCCTCCACAATCAGATCATAGAAACTTCAATTTCTTGTTACGATGATTCTCCACTTCACTCTGAAATTCTTTGAGCTTTTCAAATGTTTCAGACTTGTGTTTCATTAAGCAAATATACCCATACCTACTTAAATCATTTGTGAAGGTCAGAAAATAATGATACCCGCCGCGTGCCTCAACACTCATCGGACCGCATATATCGGTATGTATTATTTCCAATAAGTCATTAGCTCGCTCCATTGTTCTGGAGAACAGAATTTTAGTCATCTTGCCCATGAGGCATGGTTCCCAAGTATCAAATGATTCCTAATCAAGTGATTCCAAAAGTCCATCAACATGGAGTTTCTTCATGCGCTTTACACCAATATGACCTAAACGGTAGTGCCACAAGTATGTTGCACTATCTTTATCAACTTTGCATCTTTTGGCATCAATATTATGAATATGTGTATCACTACGATCGAGTTTCAATAAACCATTAACATTGGGTGTATGACCATAGAAGGTTTTATTCATGTAAACAGAACAACAATTTATTCTGTGACTTAAATGAATAACCGTATTGCAATAAACATGATACAATCATATTCATGCTCAACGCAAACACAAAATAACATTTATTTATGTTCAACACTAATCCCGAGGTAGAGGGAGTATGCGATGGTGATCTTATCAACCTTGGAATAACTTCCAACACACATCGTCACCTTGCCCTTAACTAGTCTCTGTTCATTTTGCAACTCCTATCTCAAGTTACTAATCTTAACAATTGAACCGGTATAAAATAACCAGAGGCTACTATGAACACTAGTAAAGTACACATAAATCACATGTATATCGAATATACCTTTGTTCACTTCTCCATCCTTCTTATCCGCCAAGTATTTGGGGAAATTCCGCTTCCAGTGACCATTTCCTTTGCAGTAGTAGCACTCAGTTTCATGTTTGGGTCTAGCTTTGGGCTTCTTAACGGGAGTGTCAACTTGCTTGCCATTCTTCTTGAAGTTCCCTTTCTTTCCCTTGCCCTTTTTCTTGAAACTAGTGGTCTTTTTAACCATCAACACTTGATGCTATTTCTTGATTTCTACCTTCGCAGATTTCAGCATCGCAAAGAGCTTGAGAATCTTTTTCGTCATCCCTTGCATATTATAGTTCATCATGAAGTTCTAGCAACTTGGTGATAGTGACTAGAGAACTCTGTCAATCACTATCTTATCTGGAAGATTAACTCCCACTTGATTCAAGTGATTGTAGTACTCAGACATTCTAAGCGCATGCTCACTAGCTGAGCTATTCTCCTTCATCTTGTAGGCAAGTACTTGTCAGAGGTCTCATACCTCTTGACTCAGGCATGAGTCTAAAATACCAATTTTAGCTCTTGGAACATCTCATATGATCCATAGCGTTCAAAACATTTTTGAAGTCCCGGTTCTAAGCCATAAAGCATGGCACCCTAAACTATCAAGCAATCATCATACCGAGCTTGTCAAACATTCATAACGTCTACATCTGCTCCTGCAATAGGTTTGTCACCTAGCGGTGCATCAAGGACATAATTCTTCTGTGCAGCAATGAGGATAATCCTTAGATCACGGACCCAATCCGCATCATTGCTACTATCATCTTTCAACTTAGTTTCTCTAGGAACATATCAAAAATAAAACAGGGGAGCTATACACAAGCTATTGATCTATAACATAGATCTGCAAATACTATCAGGACTTATTCATGATAAATTAAGTTCAATTAATCAAAATACTTAAGAACTCCCACTTAGATAGACATCCCTCAAGTCATCTAAATGATACGTTATCCAAATCAACTAAACCATGTCCAATCATCACATGAGATGGAGTAGTCATCAATGGTGAACATCTCTATGTTGATCATATCTACTATATGATTCACGTTCGACCTCTCGGTCTCCAGTGTTCCAAGGCCATGTTTGTACATGCCAGGCTTATCAAGTTTAACCCAAGTATTCCGCATGTGCAAAACTGTCTTGCACCCGTTGTATGTGAACATTGAGTCTATCACACCCGATCATCACGTGGTGTCTTAACACGACGAACTGTCGCAATGGTGCATACTCAGGGAGAACACTTATACCTTGAAATTTAGTTAAGGGATCATCTTGTGATGCTACCGCCGTACTAAGCAAAATAAGATGCATAAAAGATAAACATCACATGCAATCAAAATATGTGACATGATATGGCCATCTTCATCTTGTGCTTTTCATCTCCATCTCCAAAGCATCGTCGTGATCTCCATCGTCACTAGCTCAACACCTTGATCTCCATCGTTGTATCGTGCTCGTCTCGCTAACTATTGCTTCTACAACTATCGCTAACGCATAGTGATAAAGTGAATAAATTACATGGCATTTGCATGTCATACAATAAAGAGACAACCATAAGGCTCCTATTGGTTGCCAATAAAATTTACAAAACATGATCATCTCATACAATAACGTATATCACATCATGTCTTGACCATATCACATCACAACATGCCCTGCAAAAACAAGTTAGACGTCCTCTACTTTGTTGTTGCATATTTTACGTGGCTGCTACGGGCTTCTAGCAAGAACCGTTCTTACCTACGCATCAAAACCACAACAGTGATTTATCAAGTTTGTTGTTTTAACCTTCAACAAGGATCGGCCACAGTCAAATTCGATTCAACTAAAGTAGGAGAAACAGACACTCGCCAGCCACCTTTATGCAAAACTAGTTGCATGTCTGTCGGTGGATCTGGTCTCATGAGCATGGTCATGTAAGGTTGGTCCGGGCCGCTTCATCCAACAGTATAGCTGAATCAAAATAAGACATTGGTGGTAAACAGTATGACTATCACCGCCCACAACTCTTTGTGTTCTACTCGTGCATATCATCTACGCATAGACCTAGCTCATGACGCCACTGTTGGGAAACATAGCATGCAATTTCAAAAAAGTTCATACTCTCACGCAAGATCTATCTAGGAGATGCATAGCAATGAGAGGGGGAGAGTGTGTCTACGTAGCCTCGTAGACCGAAAGCGGAAGCATTTGACAATGCGGTCGGTGTAGTCGAACTTCTTCTAGATCCGATCGATCAAGCACGAATGTATGACACTTCCGAGTTCTGCACACGTTCAGCTCGATGACGTCCTTCGCCTTCTTGATCTAGCAAGGTGTCGAGGAAGTAGATGAGTTTCGTCAGCCTGACGGCGTGGTGACAGTGATGGTGAAGTGATTCTCGCTGGGCTTCACCTAAGCACCGCAAAACTATGACCAGGGGTGTAAACTGTGGAGGGGGCGCCACACATGGCTAACAATCTTGGTGTGTGTTCTAGGCGCCCCCTCCTGATACGTCCATTTTGCATCATGTTTTCTTAATGTTATTTATAATGTTTTTGATCCATAATAATACTTTTTGGAGTAATTGTAATTCCTTTTCTCTCATAATTTGCAAGGAACACATCAAGAGGGAGAATTCCAACAGTTGGAAATCTGGACCTGGAAAAGCTACGTCAGGCCACCTATTCTGCACAACTCCAAATGAGCTAAAACTTCATGAAGATTTTTTATGGATTATTTAAGAAATACTGGAGCCAATAAACACCAGAGGGGGGCCACTAGGTGGGCACAACCCACCTAGGCGCGCCAGCCCCCCCAGGCACGCCCTGGTGGGTTGTTGCCTCCTCAGCCCACCTCTGGTACCCATCTTTTGGTATATAAATCATTTTGACCTAGAAAAAAATGGAGGGAGGAGTTTCGGGACGAAGCGCCACCGCCTCGAGGCGGAACTTGGGCAGGAGCACTTTTGCCCTCCGGCGGAGCGATCCCGCCGGGGGAACTTCCCTCTTGTAGGGGGAAATCATCATCATCATCATCATCACCAACAACTCTCCCATCTTGGGGAGGGCAATCTCCATCAACAACTTCAACATCACCATCTCCACTCAAACCCTAGTTCATCTCCTGTGTTCAATCTTGTTACCGGAACTATAGATTGGTGCTTGTGGGTGACTAGTAGTGTTGATTACATCTTGTAGTTGATTACTATATGGTTTATTTGGTGGAAGATTATATGTTCATATCCATTATGCTATTTAATACTCCTATGATCATGAACATGTTTATCATTTGTGAGTAGTTACTTTTGTTCTTGAGGTCACGGGAGAAATCACGTTGCAAGTAATCATGTGAACTTGATATGTGTTTGAAATTTTGATAGTATGTATGTTGTTATTCCCTTAGTGGTGTCATGTGAACGTCGACTACATGACACTTCACCATATTTGGGCCTAAGGGAATGCATTGTGGAGTAGCAATTAGATGGTGGGTTGCGAGAGTGACAGAAGCTTAAACCCCAGTTTATGCGCTATTTCATAAGGGACCGATTGGATCCAAAAGTTTAATGCTATGGTTAGAATTTATTCTTAATACTTTTCTCGTAGTCGCGGATGCTTGTGGGAGGGTTAATCATAAGTAGGAGGTTTGTTCAAGTAAGAACAGCACCTAAGCACCGGTCCACCCACATATCAAATTATCAAAGTAGCGAACACAAATCAAACCAACATGATGAAAGTGACTAGATGAAATTCCCGTGTACCCTCAAGAACGCTTTGCTTATCATAAGAGACTGTTTTGGCCTATCCTTTGCCTCAAAAGGATTGGGCTACCTTGTTACACTTTTGTTACTATTATTTTTACTTGCTCATTACAAATTATCTTACTATCAAACTACTCCACTACTTACAATTTTAGCACATATAGACAATACCTTACCGGAAACTACTTGTCATTTCCTTCTGCTCCTCGTTGGGTTCCACACTCTTACTTATCGAGAAGAGCTACAATTGATCCCCTATACTTGTGGTTATCACCTCCCCACGTATATATAGGTGGGAGGGGGAGGGGAGCAACCATGGGGCACCCCAAGTAGGAGGAAACCTACTTGGGGTCCTATCCCAATTCTCCCCCCCTTCCTTATTTCACCAAAGAGGAAAAGGGAAGAGGGAAGGCAAGAAGTAAAGGGGGGCTGAAAGTGCAACTATGCCTGGGTGGTTTTGGTAATTCCTAACAACATATAGCCCATTGAGCTAATGCTATTTCAAGATAAATATTTCAGGAAAGCTCAATGTTTGGCATGGCATGAAGCAGAAAGTGGACCGCTCAAAATACTAAGAACACATGTTGGCTCAACCTCAAGACTCTACATTTTACTTTTAGTGATCCAAGATCACATTGAGTCCATAGGAAAAGCCGATACTATTAAAAGGGGATGAGGTGTTGCTTAATGAGTTACTTGCTCAAAATGCTTAGTGATATGCTCCAAAACCCTCAACTACTTTCTCATATCCACATATGTCCCAAACCAAAAGTCAAACTCGGCCCCACTGAAATTTCTTACCCAGCGCCACTGAGTTCACTTGACATAGCCACATCCACAAACCCTAGTCATTTCGGTCTCACCGATAGGGATCTCGGTCTCACCGAGATGGGATTGCAACCTCTCTGTTTCCCTTTGTAATGTTTCGGTCCAACAGAGATGAGCGATCGGTCCCACCGAGATTTCAATGCAAACTCTTTGTTTCCCCTTCGTAACGTTTCAGTCTAACTGAGATGAGCGAAACGGTTCCACCGAGTTTGCCTGACCAACTCTCTATTTGCCTATTACCAAAATTGGTCCCACCAAGTTTGTGTAATCGGTCTCATCGAGATTACGTTATGCCCTAACCCTAATGGAATCGGTCCCACTGGGTTGACATGTTGGTCCCATCGAAAATCCTAACGTTCACATTTTGAACTAAATCGGTCTGATCGAGTTTTATGATTCGATCCCACCGAGTTCGGTGATTTGTGTGTAACGGTTAGATTTTGTGTGGAGGCTATATATACCCCTCCACCCACTCTTCATTTGTGGGGAGAGCCATCAGAACATGCCCACACTTCCAACATACATTTTCTGAGAGAGAACCGCCTACACTTGTGTTGAGGTCAATACATTCCATTCCAACCACATGAATCTTGATCTCTAGCCTTTCCAAGTTGCTTTCCACTCAAACTCTCTTTCCACAAAATCCAATCCTATGAGAGAGAGCGTAGTGTTGGGGAGACTATCATTTGAAGCACAAGAGCAAGGAGTTCATCATCAACACACCATCTATTACCTTTTGGAGAGTGGTGTCTCCTAGATTGGTTAGGTGTCACTTGTGAGCCTCCGTCAAGATTGTGGAGTTGAACCAAGGAGTTTGTACGGGCAAGGAGATCACCTACTTCGTGAAGATCGACCCTAGTGAGGCAAGTCCTTCGTGGGTGATGGCCATGGTGGGACAGACAAGGTTGCTTCTTCGTGGACCCTTCGTGGCTGGAGCTCTTCGTGGACTAGCGCAACCGTTACCCTTCATGGGTTGAAGTCTCCATCAACATGGATGTATGATAGCACCACCTATCGGAACCATGCCAAAAATCTCCGTGTCTACATTGCGTTTGCTCCCTCTAAACTCATCCCTTTACCTTCATATGCAATTGTTTTATATTCCACTGCTATACTCTTAAAATTGCATGTGTACGTTGATTACTTTACTTGTGCTAAGTTGTTAAAATCTGCCAAGACTTAAAATTGGGAAATGGCTAGATTTTTATTTGGTCAAGTTGTCTGATCACCCCCCTCTAGACATACTTTCTATCCTATAAGTGATATTAGAGCTTTGGTCTCCATTTGCTTTGATTTCCATAGCTTTTGGTGATCATAGCCTTGGTTTCACAACCTAGGAGAGTATGGCGTCTAGCGAGGGAAATTACCACCGTAGAGGTCCTTACTTTGATGGTACTAATTTTGCTAGTTGTAAGCATAAGATGAAATTGCATATTCTTGGACATAACCCCGCCGTTTGGGCTATTGTGTGTATTGGCTTGCAAGGTGAATTCTTTGATGGGAGAGAACTGAACCGTGAAGCTAACGTGGAAGAGTTGAAGATGTTGCAATACAATGCTCAAGCTTGTGATATTCTCTTCAACGGATTGTGCCCCGAAGAATTCAACAAAATCAGCCGTCTTGAGAATGCAAAGGAAATTTGGGATACTTTGATTGATATGCACAAAGGTACTGACTCTGTCAAGGAATCCAAATTGGATGTGCTTCAAAGTCAACTTGACAAGTTCAAAATGAAGGATGGTGAAGGTATCGCTGAAATGTACTCTAGGCTTGCTCTCATCACAAATGAGATTGCCAGCTTAGGAAGTGAAGAGATGACTGATAGATTCATCATCAAGAAGATCCTAAGAGCCTTGGATGGAAAATATGATACCGTGTGCACATTGATCCAAATGATGCCTAGTTACAAAGATCTCAAGCCAAGGAAAGTCATTGGAAGAATTGTTGCTCATGAGATGTCACTTAAGGTTAAGGAAGAGCTCCACAACAAGTCAAGTGGTGCTTACAAAGCCTCATGTGATGCTCCCACATCATCAAGTGAGAAACAAACCTTCAATGAAGAATTGAGCCTAATGGTGAAGAACTTCAACAAGTTCTACAAGAGTAGATGCAAGGAAAGAAGTTCCAAGTCAAGGTCCTACAATGAAAAAAGATCTTCGAGTCGTGAATGTAACTGCTACAGTTGTGGAAGACCCGAAAACTACTCCAATGAGTGTACGGCTCCCTACAAAAGAAGAGAAGATTCTCCCAAAATAAGAAGTAGGAGAGAAGAATCACCACCTAGAGAGAGAAGGAGTAGAGATGATCGTTATGAGATAAGACCCTCTCGGAGAAGCAAGGATTCGGAAAGGAAGGACAAGTCATCAAAGAGCTACACAAAACAAAGACATCAAGCTCATGTTGGTGAATGGGTATCCGGCTCCGACTCCGACAATCACTCTGAAAGAAGCTACCACTCCGACTCCGAATATACTCAAGATGAAGGTGTTGCCAGTCTAGCACTTGTGTCAACTAACTCTTACGACATATTTGACTCACCAAATGAAGAAATTGGAAGATGCTTCATGGCTAAAGGCCTAAAGGTATCACACCCCAAGTATGTTGATTTCAATAGTGATGAAGATGATTTGCTAGGTGATGATGATTTACTTGTTGACAACTCTAGTGTTGAAAACAATGATGAACTTGTAGTTAATCATGATAATTAAGATAAAGCGAATGACAATGATAAGAAGGAGATTGAGCGTCTAACTAAAGAACTAAACACTCTTAAGTTAGCTCATGAAACTACCTTGGAAGATCATCGAGAACTTTTAAATACTCATGAGAAGCTACACTTTGAAAAGCTCAACCTTGAGTAAGAGCATGAGTTCTTAAAGGAAATCAATGATGATCTTCGCAATAAAAGTTCTGCTTACATTTCCAAGCGTTTACTCTTGTCTACTTACATGCCACAAGTTAAATCTAGCAACAAGAAAAAGAAAGATTCTTCTTCTAGTAGTAACAATAATCATGCTAAAACCAATGTTGTTGCTTCTAGTAGTTCTGTTGATTCCACTAATGATCTCTTAGCCAAGTGTCGGAGTAATGGGCCACGGGTAGGCTAACCCAGGCCCAGAACCTTTCAAGACATTGAGGCAGACTGCGCCCCTCGAGGCCCCAGGATGAAGAGCCGCCTTCTGAGAGTCGGCGGCGAGGCGGCCGGCTGCCCACTCGCGGCCGAGTCCCAGGGACGACTTCAGGATGAGACGACTCCTGACTAGCGACTTCCAGAGAAGCCGGCCTTGGGGAGTCGGCCCGCGACGCCAACAACCCACATGCCCTCATAAAGAGGGACGGGACGGGGAGTGGCCACAGTAAGGTCCACTCCCACCCTTTTCCAAGGGCAGGTGTGGCCACAGTACGTCGTACCCGCGGAGATCTCCGCCCGGCGTGACACTGTTGCCATGCCGGCCCTAACGTCAGCCCCAGTGGGCGGAGTCCTGTGCCCACGACGGCCTGCCGGTATGACCAAGGGACGACGGGTCCCACCAGTCGGCGGGCGTACGGAAGATGGCGAGAGCGCTACCAGTCGGCCCAGTTGGGAGTCGGCCCCCAGGAGTCGGCCGGCCCCTCCCACGGGCCCCATGCGCCATTAACCAGACGCGACAGGGAGTGGCAACAGTGATCGCCCGCCAGACGGCGAAGCTGTTGCCACGACCCCATGACCGAGCCCGCGTCATTAGAAGCACGGTACAATAATCTACAGCCGGCAAGACCCGCCCGCGGCGGACGCGGCCTGTCGGCTCCGTACCGAGCCAGTCGGCGGGCCCCAGGAGTCGGCGGATAAGACGGCGGCCAGAGAGACTGGCGGCTGGGCCCGCGTCCAGCCGGATTACCATTGTACCCCTAGGGGGTAGGCCTATATAAACCCCCAGGGCACCCATGCAAAGGGTTGGAATCCATTAGCACTAGACCAGATCATATAGGAAGGAGAGAGCTAGCCTTGCCTTCTCCTACCTCCGGGAAACAGCTCAAGGAGCGACCGTGTAAACACTTTGCCATAGTGATCATGCGGAGACCCCGTAGAGCAGCAGTAGGGGTATTATCTCCCCGGAGAGCCCTGAAGCTGGGTAAGATTCGCCGGCGTGCATGTCTTCGCCTCATCCCGTTTCCAGGCACCGGCGACGTTCTACTCGCCCCCACCATGATAAGCCATCCTTTGGCATATGTCACACCCAACCCCCGACATTTGGCGCCCACCGTGGGGCCTGGTGCACCGTTGTCCGGAGACCTGCTCTAGACAGGAACCCTTTTCCTCCCTGGCGAGCGCAGCCAGCCAGGCACGCCAGACGGAGTTTGCGCTGACGTGCTGCACGACGTTGAGATCGCCTGCGCAGCCAACTGCCTCGCCGAACTTGTCAATGAGGTTCGCCTCTCCGATGAACCTGCATCCAACGCAGGCACGGGCGGCCCCAAGAGCCTCCTCACGGGCCTCCTCGACCAACTCCACGTCACCGGCGAGCCTGCCGTGGACTTGGAGTCTGTAGGTTCCACTGACCCGATGCTGGTCGACTCCGACACCGCGTCGCTCGACGCGTTCCCCACCAACGTGGTGGTCTACGATGAACCTCTCCCTCGCGCGGAGAGCGACGGAAGAACCATCACCGAGGTGCTCGTCATCAGTCATGATGAGCCTCCCGGCGGAGGAGCGCATGACCCACTTGGCGCAGCACTACAAGACTTGACTGCGTCCATTCCGGAAGACGCAGACGCGGAGACGTTGGAGGCGCGCCGCCTTCAGCTCGTCGATGGCGCGAAGAAGTTGGCTAGCATGAGACGCTTGTCAGAAGCCTACCAGCGTGAGATAGATCGCGCTGTTGGTGGCTCGCCAGCCCCAGCTGGGCCCAGCCGCCTTGGCGCGGTCCAGCAGCGCGGCATGGCCATCGCCAACCTATTCGGGGCAAGTCACCCTATGTATGCCACGCCTGCGGAGAACATTCGAGCCGCCTAGGCGGCGGCGGACGAGCTGGATAACTTTGAGGGCGAAGAGCGCCGCCTGATGATGGAGCGAGTCCAGCGGCTCCTCGACGCGGCTGCCGTGCAGAACGAGGCCGGCTGCCGCACGGAGGCGCCGCAGCGGCATAACGACGACCTTCGCCGAGATCAAGGCGCGATGTCTCGGACGCCGACTGGCGGCGCCCGAGGAAGGAAAGACAAGGATCTGACTGTCAGCCACAGTCGGACTCACATTACCATAGAGCGCGACCAACACGGCCGCCCGAGAGCAGTAGAACGACGGGACGACTGTCCACCTCCTCCTCCTCGCAAGGAAAGGCGAGTCTCCCCGCCGCCTGTTGATCGTCCGACTCCCGACGACCGCCTTGGACACCGAGAGGGAGTCGAGGAAAACGACGCCCGCCACCGGATCGATCGACTTCACCGATCCCTGGCGCTGGAAGAAGAAAACGAGTTGGGTCCGCCTTGTTTCGGGCCCCGCATTCGAGACGAGCCCTTTCCCAAAGGGTTCACCCTCCCAAGAGACACGCCCAAGTACACCGGCTCTGCGAAGCTGGAGGACTGGCTGGTCGACTACTCCACGGTTGTCAACATAGCGAACGGCAACAAGCGTGTCGCCGTAAAATACGTTCCGCTCATGCTCCAGGGCACGGCCCGGACATGGCTGAATAGCCTGAAGCCCCGCAGCATCAACAGCTGCGTCGACTTCACCGAAGCATTCGTCCGCAACTTCACCAGCACGTACAAGCGTCCTCCCAAGCCTCGTCAGCTTTCCTTGTGCATGCAAGGTCCCAACGAGTCGACTCGCGACTACCTCACGCATTGGGCCGAGCTTCGGAACTCCTGCGAGGGCGTGCACGAGGTGCAGGTTATCGAGTACTTCACCGCCGGGTGCAGAGAAGGCACCCTCCTCAAGCACAAGCTCCTCTGCGACGAGCCAGAAACCCTCGACGAGCTGCTAATCATTGCAGACAAGTATGCCACGGCCGGCTCCTCCATGAAGGCGGAGATTCAAGTTAGCGCAACTGGCAAAGTGGCCCCTCAGGCTCCAAGAACTCCGGTAGGAGACGCCAGTCGGCGGCAACAGCAGAACGACCACAAGCGCAAGGCCCCGCAGCCGGCTTCCAGCAGCCGGCAGGTCGCGATAGTTGAAGCCCAGCAGCCGGATGGGCAGCCTCCACCCCAGCGATAGAAAGGTGGCAAGCCCAACTGGTTGCCGGCTTTCTCATACGAGCAGACTCTGGATGGTCCTTGCAAGTTCCATAGCGGCGCGAACCCGTCGAATCACACCACCCGAAAGTGCCATTGGCTCACCAGGATCGCCAAAGGAGATGGCCTCCTACCTCCCCCGCCTGCTGGGCAGCCGCCTCCGCCTCCGCCCCAGCAGCCGGCTGTCAGGCCAGTCGGCGCAGTACAAGATGAGTACCCGAAGAGCACGTAGCCTACGTGATATTTACCAGCATGGCTGATGATCGATGCAGCAGGCGGCTGCAGCAACAAGAGGTGAATGCAGTAGCATCAGAGACGCCAGAGTTCATGCACTGGTCTGAGAAGCCTATCAGCTGGAGCAGGGCTGATCACCCGGAGTTGATGCCGAGTCCGGGCTCTTATGCCTTGGTCTTGGATGCCACCTTTGCCACGGATAGACGAGCTGCTCATTTCTCGCGAGTTCTGATAGACGGAGGCAGCAGCATCAACATCCTGTACAAGGACACCATGGAGAAATTAGGAATCAAGCAAAGACAGCTTCAGAACAGCCGGACTATGTTCCACGGCATTGTTCCTGGGCTTTCCTGCTGACCAATCGGCAAGATGCTGATGGACGTCCTCTTTGGAGACAAAGATCACTTCCGCCAAGAGTCAGTTTGGTTTGAGGTGGTGGACCTCGAGAGCCCATACCATGCACTACTTGGCCGACCCGCCCTGGCCAAGTTCATGGCGGTCCCCCACTACGCCTACCTCAAAATGAAGATGCCCAGTTCCAGGGGGATTCTGACCATAGCCGGCGACTACCGGAAGTCGTCTGCCTGTGCGGCTGAGAGTAGTCGGCTGGCCGAGTCCCTGGTGATCACGGCCGAGAAGCGGCTCCTTGACCGGGTTGTGGCGATTGCCGGCAAGCAGCTAGAGGTTTCACCCAACCCAAAGGAGTCGGAAGCTGAGGGTTCGTTCAAGCCGGCCAAGGAGACAAAGAAGATACCCTTGGATCCGGAGCACCCCGAGAGGTACGCTGTTGTAGGCGCAAACCTCGATAGCAAATAGGAAGGCGAGCTCATCGATTTCCTCCGTGAGAATTGGGACATCTTCGCATGGTCCCCCAAAGACATGCCAGGTGTACCGACGGAATTCGCCGAGCACAAGTTACATGTCCGATCTGATGCAAAGCTGGTCAGGCAGCCCTTGCGCCGCCTGTCAGAAGAAAAGAGAAGAGTTGTTGGAGAAGAGATAGCCCGACTCCTAGCAGCTGGCTTCATTATGGAAGTATTCTTTCCAGAGTGGCTAGCCAACCCAGTCCTGGTACTGAAGAAGAACAAGCAGTGGCGAATGTGTATTGACTACACGAGTCTCAACAAGGCATGCCCCAAGGACCCGTTTGCTCTACCAAGAATTGATCAGGTGATAGACTCCACCGTCGGATGCGAGCTGCTGAGCTTTTTGGATGCATATTCAGGATATCACTAGATCAACCTGAACCCGGCTGACAGACTGAAGACCGCCTTCATCACGCCATTTGGAGCCTTCTGCTATCTCACCATGACGTTCGGCTTGAGGAATGCCGGCGCCACCTTTCAGCATTGCATGCAGAAGTGCCTCGTCAAGCAACTCGGGAGAAACGCCCACGTCTACGTGGACGATGTGGTGGTGAAGATGGAAAAGCGTGGAACACTGCTAGAAGACCTCAAGGAAACCTTTGAGAACCTGCGCTGATTCCAGATCAAGCTCAACCCCGAGAAGTGCGTCTTCAGAGTACCAGCCGGCCAACTCCTTGGCTTCCTGGTCTCTGAACGTGGCATAGAATGCAACCCTGTAAAGATAAAGGCCATTGAGAGGATGGAGGTACCCAGCCGACTACTGGACGTGCAAAAGTTCACCGGCTGCTTGGCGTCCATCAGCCGAGTCATCAGTCGGCTGGGCGAGAAAGCTCTCCCCTTATACCAGCTCATGAAGAAGACCACTTTTTTCGAGTGGAACCACAAGGCGGACGAAGCTTTTCTCCAGTTGAAGAAGATCCTGACTACTCCACCCGTTCTGGTGGCTCCGACTCCTAAGGAACCTATGCTCCTGTACATCGCCGCCACCAGCCGGGTAGTCAGCACAGCCATTATAGTGGAACACAAGGAGGAAGGCAAGGCACTACCTGTCCAGAGACCGGTATATTACCTGAGCGAAGTACTGTCGGCCTCCAAGAAGAACTACCCTCACTACCAGAAGATGTGCTATGACATGCACTTTGCCGCCAAGAAATTGAAGCCTTACTTTCAAGAGCATCCAATCACTGTGGTCTGCACGGCCCCACTTGCCGAGATCATCGGAAGCCGAGATGCTTCTGGCCGAGTGGCCAAGTGGACCATAGAGCTGGCTCCCTACACCATCCACTACTAGCCCCGCACAACCATCAAGTCACAAGCACTGGCCGACTTTCTCGTCGACTGGGCCGAGACCCAGTACCTACCTCCAGCGCCCGACTCCACCCATTGGCGGATGCATTTCAACGGCTCCAAGATGCGCACCGGCTTGGGAGCCGGCGTTGTCCTCACTTCTCCTAAAGGCGACAAGCTCAAATACACACTGCAAATCCATTTTGCCTCCTCCAACAATGTCGCCGAGTACGAGGCGCTCATTCACGGGCTTCGGCTTGCCAAAGAACTCGGCATTCGCCGGATCCTGTGTTATGGCGACTCAGACTTAGTGGTCCAGCAGTCATCTGGCGACTGGGACGCCAAAGATGCAAACATGGTGAGTTACCGTTTCCTCGTGCAGCAACTCAGTGGGTATTTCGAGGGGTGCGAGTTCCTCCATGTGCCAAGAAACGACAACGACCAAGCAGACGCCTTGGCATGAATCGGCTCTACCCGCCAAGCAATACCATCCGGCGTCGCCCTTCAATGCCTCCTCAAGCCGTCTGTCAAGCCTTCACCAGAATCAGACTCCATCTTCATCCCGGCTCCTCCCAAAGAAGTCAGATCTGACTCCAGAGCTCCGGCAGACAGAACGGGGATTTTGGCAGATGGCTCCAAAGCCGCCACAGTCGAGGCCAGCCCAGGGACTGCAGAACCCGGCCCGGGGACCGTGGCGGCCGACCCGAAGACTCCAGAGCTCAGCCCAAGAGCCGCGCCAGTCGGCCCGGGGACTTCATTAACCTAGCAAGCGGTTTTTGACTCCAATCCGCCGCCTCCCAGCCCAGCTGTCCTCGTCCAAGTCGCAGTTCTGGTAGTCAAAGAAATAGCAGCACCCTCATGGGCCCAGCCCATCCTCAAATTTCTGGTGAGCAAAGAGCTGCCGACTGATGAGACCTTAGCTCGGCAAGTACAAGCCTAGCGGCAGCCTACACCATAGTCAACAGAGAGCTGGTCAGGCGCAGCGTCACTGGTGTCTACCAGCGCTGCGTAGAGCCAGAGCAAGGCCAAGCAATTCTCCAGGACATCCATCAAGGCAAGTGCGGCCACCATGCGGCTTCCAGAGCACTCGTCGCCAAAGCTTTCCGACATGGTTTCTTTTGGCCAACGGCCTTAGAAGAGGCCAAGGAATTGGTCCAAAAATGCAAAGGGTGCCAGAAGTTCCGCTCCAAGCCACATCAGCTGGCTTCTGCACTCAAGACCATCCCCATTGCCTGGCCTTTCGCAGTTTGGGGTCTAGACATGGTGGGACCATTCAAGACGGCACGAGGTGGCTTAACTCACTTACTTGTCGTAGTGGACAAGTTCACCAAGTGGATAGAAGCGAAGCCAATCAAGAAACTGAATGGTCCGACTACCGTGACTTTCATCTCCGACATCACAATTCGGTACGGCATACCAAACAACATCATCACCGACAACGGCACGAATTTTGCCAAAGGCGCCTTGGCCCGTTTTTGTGCGACACTGGGCATCCGACTGGACCTAGCATCCATCGCCCACCCACAGTCAAACGGCCAGGTGGAGCGAGCAAACGGCCTCATCCTGTTCGGCATCAAGCCCCGACTGATCGAGCCTCTGGAGCGCTCGGCTGGCTGCTGGCTCGACGAGTTGCCAGCCATCCTCTGGAGTCCGCGCACGACTCCAAACAGGTCAACCGGCTTCACGCCTTTATTCCTCGTCTACGGTGCTGAAGCCGTCATCCCAACGGACATAGAGTTTGATTCCCCGCGAGTCACCATGTACACCGAGGAAGAAGCAGAAGAAGCACAACAAGACGGCGTCGACCTGCTGGAAGAGGGCCGGTTGTTGGCACTCAGCCGGTCCAGCATCTACCAGTAGAGCCTGCGCAGATACTACAATAGGAAGGTCAGGCCGAGATCTTTCCAGGAGGGCGACCTCGTGCTTCGATTAATCCAGCGAACAACCGGCCAACACAAGCTGTCGGCACCTTGGGAAGGCCCCTTCATCATCAGCAAAGTGCTGGGCAACGACTCCTACTACCTGATCGATGCTCAGAAGCCCCGAGCAAGCAAGAGGAACGACTCCGGCAAAGAGACAGAGCGGCCATGGAATGCAAATCTCCTCCGAAAATTTTACACTTAAACGCAGTATGTATCACGCTACCTTTTGTATTAAAAGTACTAAGACTTCGGGCCCCCCGAGAAGAGCTCGGGGACTGCCCTCTTTTATCTATATGATAAGAAATATGCCTTCGAGTATATTACTCCTTGTTATGCCGTTTGGCACCGGGTTCGACTAGTCGGCCAGGGGACTTGCCGACCTGCGCTATGAAATGCTTCCTGCAGCCTGACAAGTAGTGTGTGGCGTCTAAACCGTCTACTGCCAGAAGCCGCAGCTCACAGAGCGACTATCTAGTGGGCAGGAGTAAGGAAGAATGGGCGCCCACATGAAAAAATGGCTAAGGACTCAAAGCACAAACATAGCTTAAGGCCGGCCTCCAGCCTTTTTTCGCAAACCGACTCTTGAATAGTCGGCTTGCCGCCTTCTATCCGACTTGTTAAAACAACCCTAAAACGGCTAAGTACTTGCCTTCCCAAAGTGACCAAGAATTTAATCCAGCAGCAGTCCACGGAGCGGCTGTCTGACTGACAAAGACGACAACTGAGGGAAGACGGCAAAGGAAAAAGCCAAAAGAATAATGAGCAAGAAAGATAGAAGTCGGATGAATATTTACATAACAAAGGCCCTTGGCCGAATCTTTGAGCCGAATTTCAAAATACACCCAGTGGGTGGAATTGTGCGAACTAACAAGTTCTTCAAAAACTATTAGAACAGATAAAACAAAGACAAGGTGGCAACCTAGAGGGCGGCAGACGGGTTTGGAGGATCGGAGGAGACGGCGGTGTTGGATGTTGGGGCGGCCGGCTGGGCGGTCTCGGTTTGATCACCGCCGATAGCAGTCGGCTCGGGCGGGCACGGCTCGTTGCTGGAGGCACGATCAAGCTGAGGCTGGTCGTCCGCTCCGTCTTCCGGTGCCTCCGTCTCGCTCCCGTCCTCCGCCTCATCTTCCTCCTCGACGCTGGAGTCGATCACCTCTGCCGAGTCCTTGCCGAAGTCGGCGTTCCGCCCAAACCACTCCAGGGGAACCTCCTCGCCGTCTTCAGCCCGCTCGGGGACAAAGATGCTGGTGTCGGTGTACTCAGCGATCGCCGCCGCACGCTTGACAAGGGCATCTTCCGCGGCTGCCAGCTCCGGCTGGGCCTCTCACCGGAGTGTGGCCAGCCGGTCTAGGTCCAGCCCCGGATACCATGCCTTGACGAATTCCAAGGCTCGGCGCGCTCCGGCCCAGGCCGAGGAACCCTTCCAGGCCTCAAGACGGCCAGCCGCGACCTCCAGCCAGTCGGCAGTCCGACTGGGGGTGCACGGAGCCTGCACGTCTGGCCACAGGGCGGCGATCACTTGGGCGCCGACACATTGAAGCCGGCGCAGCATCTAGTGGGCCGGCCGCAGGCGAGCCCCAATGCTCAGAATATGCTCGTCAAGAGTCCGAGGGGCATCAGCGGCGATGTCCGTGCCACCCGCCCTCCGCTCCTCGCAGTCGGGCCCGATAGCTTGAATGGCGGCCTGCGAGTGGCCGAGAAAGAAGTCTGCCAAGACGGAAGGAATGAAGATCAAGTCAAAAAAAAACCCGGAGTCGGCTCGACATATAGTCGGCGGTTCCAAGAAGGAAAGCAAAGAAGCTCACCGTCGACAAGGTCCTCGATCTTATGGAAGCCGGAGACCAGCATTGCCTCCTTGTCGGTCCAGGAGGAGCGCTCGCTCGCGAACTCGGCCAGGAGGGCGGCTTCCGCCTCTTCCGCCTCCTTCTACGTCTTCGTAAGCAGCTCATTCTGCTATGCCAATTGTGCGGCCAGCAGATCGCGCTCTGCGGCGAGCTTGCTGCACTCCTCCCCCTTGGCGCGCAATGCGGACTTGGATTCACTCAGCTGCTGTTGAAGAGCGGCGTTGGCCTCTTAAGAGAAAGAAGAAAGAAGGCGTTAAGTCATCAAGGAAGAAGGTCGCCAGGGAGATCCGGCCCGACTTCTCAGCAGTCGGCCCGAATCTCGGGGACTACAGCCCGCGGGTGCGCCAGCGCGCCCCCGCAAAGAAGAAAAAGGACTCACTCCGGCTCTCCGACAAGTCGGCAGTCCGCTTGCCCAGCTCTTCAACGTTACGGTTGAAGGCGGTGACACGGAGGTTGTGATAGTCCTGCAACAAGTATTTTAGAACAAAGGTTAGTACCCTGAACTTACCAATTGGAGTTCCGGGCCGCCTGCTCTGCAGCCGGCCCAGAACTCGGGGACTACACCTAGTGGGTGCGCTGGCGCGCCCCCACAGAGAGAAACAGGAAAACAAGGACGAAGGAGAAAGCATACCCGGATGGCTGCCCGCGACGCCAGGTGCGCCATGGTGCGGTTCTGGATGGCGTCGCTCTCGGCTCGCAGCTTCGTCTGGACATCCAGAAGCGCCTGGTTCAGCGGGCCCGTGCTGCCTCCTCGCACCCACCCAATGGGCGCGGCACTCGTTGCCTCGGCGTCTGGAATCGTCGAGCTGGCGGTGCCGGTCTCCAAGGGGCGTGGCACCGAAGTCACCTTCCCAAGACGGCGGCGCGTTGGCGAACCGACCTGAAGGAGTAGCCTCGCCACGGCCTCGTCTTTAGTCGGCGGCAAGGGCGGATCCGCCAGCTGTTTGCCTTGTGCGCTTCTAGACGGCGGCGGGGGCGGCTGTGGCGGTGCGACCACGTCCGGTACGGGGGCGTCGCCGCCACCTCTCTCCACGATCGGGAACTCACCGCCGGCTTCCCCTGACTGCCCCGTGAACTCCGGGGCGGCGGCGCGGAGTTCAATGGGGTGACGAACACTGCCGACCGCCGGGGCGCGACTTCCTTAGCCGGC
Source organism: Triticum urartu (assembly GCF_056163025.1). Taxonomy (NCBI): domain Eukaryota; kingdom Viridiplantae; phylum Streptophyta; class Magnoliopsida; order Poales; family Poaceae; genus Triticum; species Triticum urartu. The sequence continues at coordinate 36,518,740 of NC_141876.1, forward strand.
TGCTTTGCCGCAACAGCGGCTTCGGCCGCCTCCAGCTTCTTCAGGGCGGAGGCCTCCGCCTTCTCGGCCTCCGCTTTCTCCCGGCGGGCGGCCTCGTCCTCCTCGTGCTTCTCCCGCGCGTTCAGCTCAGTCGCCTCCCGAAGGTCGGCGGCGGGGTCAATCCGCCGAGTGGTGGCAGACGTCTCCACCGACCCCATGACGGAGGCGGCGGCAACCCTCTCAAGAGTGAGGGGAGCCCTGAGGCGAGAAAAGCATATGAAAAACTCAGACAAGATTAACAAAGAGAAAATAAAGATAAGGGATGGAGGCGCTTACGCAGAGACCAGCGGCGGCTTCTTCACCTCCTTGCGGAAGCGGTTGGCTTTCGCGGCCGCCTCTTCCCGCTTGGTCGCGGCGTCCGCTCCCTTGAACTTCTTTGACCGGCCACGAAGCGTACTCGGCTCGGCCCGACGCTTCTTCGCACCGCCTTGAGCGTCCAAGACGGCAGAGGAACTCGCGCTTGGCTGGCCAGCTTTCGGCTGGCGACGCGGGGCGACTTCTCCCTCGGCCTCGTCGTCAGGCCAGTCGATGAAAGTGGCCGAAGGCCTGGAGCCGCCTGCTTCTCCTCCTCCTCCCTCGGCATCGGCTTCCATGGCTGCCGCCCCCAAGTCGGGATCGTCGACATCGCTCTCCGCCCGATCGGGGACGAACTGACAAGCCGGCCCCGCAGTGCCGGCCAAAGGAGGGATGAGAGGATTCTGATTCAAAACAAAAACGGTCAGACTTGACAAGTCGAACTCGGCAGCAAAAGAAACAAAAGAAGAAGGAAGATGACTTACAATAGGCAGGGGGTTGGCGTGCGAATACGGCTCCTTAGCGAACCGCCAGTCCACCGAGAGACCGCAGTTCGCGATGTAGTTCACCGTGTTCACCACCTCCGCGTGAGGCATGTCCTTGGAGCACATCCAACTCGGGTCCCGATGACCGCTCATCTGGCAGATCAGGTGAGGTCGGCCTTGGAGTGGGAGGACTCGGTGCGCCACAAAGGCGGCCAGCAAGTCGGCCCTGGTCAGGCCCTCCGACTGCGTCAGCACTCGGAGTCGCGCGACGGTGGCGGCACCAGCGGGAGACAGCATCCTGGCTCGGTGTGACCAGCTGGGGAGCCTTCCAGCCGGCGCGCCGGCTTCTTAAGCCGGCAGGTTGACCTAGTCACCTTCTGGGGCGACGTTCTTCACATAAAAATATGACCGCTGCCACATCTTCACCGACTTAATCAGTGCGATGGTGGGAAACAGATTGTCGGCCACTGATCTCCGCATCGCGATGAATGCACAGCACTGGGCCAGCATGCCGGCGACGTGCATGCCAAGCTTGGATTGGAAGAACTCACCCCAGAGCTCGATGGTGGGGAGAACGCCGAGGAAGCCTTCGCACAGGGTGGCGAAGGCAGCCAGCGGCACCACCATGTTCGGAGTAAGGTGGTGCGGCTGGAGCCCGTGGAACTCCAAGAAGGAGCGGAAGAAGCCGCTCGCCGGCAGTCCCAGGCCGCGCATGAGGTGCGAGCGGAATATGACCCACTCGCCCTCCTCCGGTGCCGGCGATATCTCTCCCACCGGCGCAAGGCGGACCCGCACTAAGTCCCTGCCAGGAAGCCGCCGTGTCTGCCGGAGGATCTGGATGTCGTCGTCGTCAACCTCGGAGCCATCCCACACTCCGGAGCGAACAGCAGGAGGCGTGGCGGAGGAGGAGGAGCTCATTGCTGCGAGCACGGCGTGGTTCGGAGCAGCAGCGGCAAGAAGAAGAAGAAGCAAGAAGGAGCGAAAGGAAGTGGGGAGAATGGGCGCGCGTGCTTCGCCGCCCCCCCTCCCCCCGCCTACTTGTAGGATCGTGGGCTGAGAAGTCGAGGGGGCGGACGTGGGATTAACTACGCCCGGGACCCCACAACCTCCACGATTTACCACACGAAGTTACCACGCGCAATAGCCGCGCGGGAACCCCAACCGTCCGCGTGGCCGCAACGAATCTGTCTGCATGCCGAGGCGCGGTAGTGGCAGGCCCCGCCTGTAGGCCTGTCCTGTCGCGCGCGAGGGCGATCAGACTAGCTCCGCCACGTGGCGCCTCGCGAAAGGTCAACCACGGATGGCAACCCAGAAGCTTATCAGGCACGCCACTTGAACTCCGCCGCAGCGTTCAAACTTTTTTAGGGGCAAGACGGCCCTGAGCAAGTCCGACTCCAACTAGTCGGCTTGATAGAAGACGGCTAGTGAAGCCCAGATCCGACCGCCGAAGAGAAGAAACTGTTGAGGCTCCATGACATGTCGCCCTCGGAGCCTCACCAGCTTCGGGGACTACTGTCGGAGTAATGGGCCAAGGGTAGGCTAACCCAGGCCCAGAACCTTTCAAGACATTGAGGCAGACTGCGCCCCTTGAGGCCCCAGGACGAAGAGCCGCCTTTTGAGAGTCGGCGGCGAGGCGGCCGGCTGCCCACTCACGGCCGAGTCCCAGGGACGACTTCAGGATGAGCCGACTCCTGACTGGCGACTTCCAGAGAAGCTGGCCTTGGGGAGTCGGCCCGCGACGCCAACAACCCCCATGCCCTCATAAAGAGGGACGGGACGGGGAGTGGCCACAGTAAGGTCCACTCCCACCATTTTCCAAGGGCAGGCGTGGCCACAGTATGTCGTACCCGTGGAGATCTCCGCCCGGCGCGACACTGTTGCCATGTCGGCCCTGACATCAGCCCAAGTGGGAGGAGTCCTGTGCCCATGGCGACCTGCCGGTACGACCTAGGGACGACGGGTCCCACCAGTCGGCGGGTGTACGGAAGACGGCGAGAGCGCTACCAGTCGGCCCCTAGGAGTCGGCCGACCCCTCCCACGGGCCCCACGCGCCATTAACCAGATGCGACATGGAGTGGCAACACTGATCGCCCGCTAGACGGCGGAGCTGTTGCCACGACCCCATGACCGAGCCCACGTCATTAGAAACACGGCTACAGTAATCTACAGCCGGCAAGACCCGCCCGCGGCGGACGCAGCCTGTCGGCTCCGTACCGAGCCAGTCGGCGGGCCCCAGGAGTCGGCGGATAAGACGGCGACCAGAGAGACTAACGGCTGGGCCCGTGTCCAGCCGGATTACCATTGTACCCCTGGGGGTAGGCCTATATAAACCCCCCAGGGCACCCATGCAAAGGGTTGGAATCCATTAGCACTAGACCAGATCATATAGGAAGGAGAGAGCTAGCCTTGCCTTCTCCTACCTCCAGGAAATAGCTCAAGGAGCGACCGTGTAAACACTTTGCCATGGTGATCATGCGGAGACCCCGTAGAGCAGCAGTAGGGGTATTATCTCCCCAAAGAGCCCTGAAGCTGGGTAAGATTCGCCGGCGTGCATGTCTTCGCCTCATCCTGTTTCCAGGCACCGGCGACGTTCTACTCGCCCCCACCATGATAAGCCATCCTTTGGCGTATGTCGCACCCAACCCCCGACACCAAGTTACACTTGAGCAAGAATTGAGCTTATTGAAGGGGATTATAGAGAAAGGTGTTTACAAGAGTCTTGCCGGAAGTAAGCAATTTGAGGAAATTGTACGCAAGCAAGGAAGACACCGGAAGAATCAAGGTGTTGGTTTTGAACGAAAGTTCAATGCCAATGGAGTTGAGTGGGAGGAAGATCAATACCCCAAGACGAAGTTTGTTCCCCAACAAGAGAAGTATGATCCTACTTCTTTCCAAGGAACACAAGCTCAAGATGATCTTCCACCACAAGACCACAAGCTAAAGGGCAAGGCCAAGCTTCAAGAGGAGATTGATGCATTTGAAGAAGCCCCTAAGGCATTGGTCAAGTGGGTTCCCAAGACTACATCAAGTTCTACTTCATCAAGTACAACTACAACTCCAAGGATTCCCATCAAGATGGTGTGGATCTCGAAGAAGAAGAAGAACTAGAGAGTTCTTGAGGGTGACTCTGTCAACATACTTCACTCATATCATTTTGGCAAGGACAAGTGCAAACAACTTCCATATCTTGCAGTAGTTCAAGGAGTCACAAACCCTCTTGTTGGTAAGACAAGGGACAAGGTAACCTAATGCATTCATGAACATCATCTCATGTGAATATCACTCTATGTCTACGGATATCCTTGTTTCTTCCTTGTGGGACTAACCCGTGTAGGTATTGGAAGTACAACTCACTCCAAAGGATTGCTCCGAATGATCTACATCAACTTTGAGCACCTACATCTTCAACACCTACATGAAGTCGTCATCGACAAAACCCAAGGATAGTTCATCCCTCCTAGGGGGGATATCACATATAGGGGGAGCTTTACTCTAATCAATAGAGCTAAAGAAACTCTAACGATGTGAACACAACAATGCATTATGTAAAAGTGGTAACCCCACTTGTGCTTAAACGATGAGTATGACCTACGATCAAATGTTCTCATTTGACTCCTCAGTCAATATACTCCTATATAGATGACCTAGTCATCGCCAAATTGCTTGATAGATGCTAGAGTGATTGTGCATGCTTTGCCACATATTTCATTTGCCATCTTATTGTGTGAGCATGTTGGTTGCGTATTTTACTCATTTGAGGACATCCATTTGTTGCCTTGATTGTTTGGCGTTTTCTCTTTTGCCAAATGCATGGACAAGAATGCCTAAGGACTTCCTCTAGCTATCTATGCTTTTCTCGTCTCAAACTCTATTCATGCTACATCACAAAGTTTGATCAAGTCAGATTCGAACCACTCTATCTGAGGAGCACTCGGAGTCCCCGATTTGTCATAGACTTAAACTTCCAAAACCTCTTTGTGCATTTCGGTATGACCGAGTCATCCATTTCGGTCACACCGAGATCACTAAGTTGATCTAGGTTTTCAATCTCGGTGCAACCGATTTGAACTTTTCGGTCACACCGAGTTGCAGTAACCGCTTGTGATTCTGCATCTCGGTGCCACCGAGTTGTTCCACTCGGTCACACTGACAGGGTCGGGATATATATACCCACGGGTGAGATTTTCGAAAAAAATTCAAACTCCTCAGCCTGCGTGTGTGTCCTGCTCTGCCTCCTCGGGTCTTCCGATCGTCTCCTCGCCGCCAGCGACCTCCCGCCGCTGGTTTCCATCACCGTCAACGGAAATCTACTCCGCCGTTGTCGCCGCAGCGAACTCCCGCCGAACTAGGGTAAGGGTTCGACCCTTGTGCTATTCTTTTACCTCTGATTGATAGCACATTATTTTGCCGTGATCCTTACCACGTATGCAAACACTCTATCCACTGAAAACATCCTTTAGGTTAGAGTTGTTTTGAAAATTTAGGGTTAGGTCTCCGACGAACTCATCTCGGACCGACCGAGTTGTAGAAATCGGTCTCACCAATTTGACTTAGGCCATAGCACTTGCAATTTTCGATCTGACCGAAAACTGCAAATCGGTGTTACTGAGTTCGATTCTCTGTGAAACCCTAGCAGTCTCGGTGCCACCGAATTGTGACTCGGTCTGACCGAGTTCACTAGTTTAGGTTCCAAAAGCTGCTTTGGTATCACCGAGTTTACAAATCGGTAGCTCCAAAATGCTTTCTGTGGAGAACTAAAACTAAGTTTTTAAGTCATCTGTTTTGCAAAAACTCTGCACTTTGTGATGCTCATCCACTCTATCTCATCTACATCTATTCAGACGGTCTGCTGTCAGTGAGTTTGCAGAGATGCCTGATCAGAGTGACAGTTAGAACAGGTCTGAGGAACATGTGCAGCTGAGTGAGGGTTCAGATCCCTTGAGCACTTCTGACGACGGCAGAAGGAGCACTCCCAGCAACTTGCCAAAGGAAACCACCAGATCTAGGAATAAGAGAACCTCAGAATCTAAGGATGAGGATTATGTTGTCACTAAGGAGGAAGTAAGCTCCAAGAAGAAAGTGCTGAAAAAGGAGTATGGCACAGCTCCTACAGTTAAGCCAGGAATGAATAAGAAGGCTCTAGCAAAGAGAATTCCTATGTCTAAGGCCAGAGCCTCTACTCAAGAGACAATGTAGTTCACTCTTGAACCCAAAGAAGGTGGAGAAGGAAAGAAGAGAAAGAAAAGAGTCAAGAAGACCATTGCCAGAGTCATTGGCAAGCCCTCCATGATGAGAGATCCCTCTGAAGAAGAAGAAGAGGATGCTCCAGCACTCACAACTCAGAAGCTTATGGGAGATGCTATAAAGTCAGGGGCTGCAACATCAAATCCCAAAGCTGCCCCCAAAGCTCAAGCTCAGAAGCCTCCTAAGACCAAGAGGAACACCAGAAGTATACTTGCTGAAGATAAGAACAAGGCCCCAGTGCCTGAAGCTGAAGAGGAAGATGATGAGTCTCTTATTTTGAGAAAGTTGAAACCCAAGATCCCAGACCACAATGATACTCATCCAGTAGCTGAAGACATGCACATCAGAAAAGATGCTGGACTGAGATTGTGGAGACAGTCTGATCCCTATGCTGTGAGGAGGAGGACTGCAGTTGACTACCGGTTTCATACAAAGGAACATCAAGACTTTTATGAAACTATTCTGCTTGACAAGAAGCCCATTGTGTGTGACATGAGATGGGTTGATTGGAAATTCATCCAGGAGAATGAAGATCACTTCCCAGGAGTTTATGACAGCTTCAAAGCATGTGGAGTAGATGAGTTTGTTGGACAGAAGCTCACAAAATGGAATGATGAGATGATCATGCAGTTTTACTCCACTGCTCAATTTTACCCAGATGGGAAGATCATATGGATGTCAGAAGGCACTACGTACCAATCCACAGTTGAAGAATGGGAAAAATTGATAAATGCCCCAGAAGAAGATGAAGATGACTTGGATGTGTATGCCAAGAAGAAGAAGGACCACAACACTATGGCTAACATGTACAAGGAGATCCCAGATAAAGTTTTGGAGGCTCACAAGCTTGGATTTGTACATTTCTTGTTGTCTGGTCTGCCTACTATCAATTGGATCCTAAGGCACACTCTGCTACCCAAGTCAGGAGATCACAAGATGATCAGAGGGCACTCTATCAACCTGCTACCGCTTTTTGATGTCCCTCAGAAGTTCAAGGTCATGAGTCTGATTGTAGAGACAATCAAGAGGACTGCTGCTGACCAGAAGAGAAGTTGTGGGTATGCTCCACACATTCAGGAGCTCATCAACTCCAAGATGGGAACATGAATATATGTTGGATAAGGAGCATCTACCCCCTGTATCCTGATTTTGAAGACAATACTATTGTGATGAATGAGGAGGAACCATCATCAGTTCAAGCACAGGTGAAGAGAGCCAAAGCAACGGCTGAGAAAGCTGCCAAGATGCCAAGTGTTGAAGAGACATCTCAGGTTTTCCTGAAGAGCAAGCAAGATTGATGACCCACAAGTATAGGGGATCTATCGTAGTCCTTTCGATAAGTAAGAGTGTCGAACCCAATGAGGAGCAGAAGGAAATGATAAGCGGTTTTCAGCAAGGTATTCTCTGCAAGCACTCAAATTATAGGTAATAGATATCTTTGTGATAAGATAATTTGTAACGAGAAACAAGTAACAAAAGTAAATAAAGTACAGCAAGGTGGCCCAATCCTTTTTGTAGCAAAGGACAAGCCTGGACAAACTCTTATATAGAAAAAAGTGCTCCCGAGGACACATGGGAATTATCGTCAAGCTAGTTTTCATCACGTTCATATGATTCGCGTTCAGTACTTTGATAATTTGGTATGTGGGTGGACCGGTGCTTGGGTACTGTCCTTACTTGGACAAGCATCCCACTTATGATTAACCTCTATTGCAAGCATCCGCAACTTCAACAAAAGTATTAAGGTAAACCTAACCATAGCATGAAACATATGGATCCAAATCAGCCCCTTACGAAGCAATGCATAAACTAGGGTTTAAGCTTCTATCACTCTAGCAACCCATCATCTACTTATTACTTCCCAATGCCTTCCTCTAGGCCCAAATAATGGTGAAGTGTCATGTAGTCGACGTTCACATAACACCACTAGAGGAGAGACAACATACATCTCATCAAAATATCGAACGAATACCAAATTCACATGACTACTAATAGCAAGACTTCTCCCATGTCCTCAGGAACAAACGTAACTACTCACAAAGCATATTCATGTTCATAATCAGAGGGGTATTAATGTGCATATAGGATCTGAACATATGATCTTCCACCAAGTAAACCAACTAGCATCAACTACAAGGAGTAATCAACACTACTAGCAACCCACATGTGCCAATCCCAGACTTAGAGACAAGAATTGGATACAAGAGATGAACTAGGGTTTGAGAGGAGATGGTGCTGGTGAAGATGTTGATGGAGATTGACCCCCTCCCGATGAGAGGATCGTTGGTGATGATTTCCCCCTCCCGGAGGGAAGTGTCCCTGGCAGAACAGCTCCGCCGGAGCCCTAGATTAGTTCCGCCAAGGTTCCTCCTTGTGGCGGCGGAGTCTCGTATCGAAAGCTTGCTTATGATTTTTTTTCCAACGAAAGACTCCATATAGCAGAAGATGGGCATCGGAGGGCCACCAGGGGGCCCACGAGGCAGGGGGCACGCCCAGGGGGTAGGGCGCGCCCCCCACCCTCGTGGCCAGGGTGCGGGCCCCCTATGGAACTTCTTGCGCTCGGTATTTTTTATATATTCTGAAAATAGCTTCCGTGAAGTTTCAGGACTTTTGGAGCTATGCAGAATAGGTCTCTAATATTTGCTCCTTTTCCAGGCCAGAATCCCAGCTGCCGGCATTCTCCCACTTTATGTAAACCTTGTAAAATAAGAGAGAGTAGGCATAATTATTGTCACATAATGTGTAATAACATCCCATAATGCAATAAATATCGATATATAAGCATGATGCAAAATGGACGTATCAACTCCCCCAAGCTTAGACCTTGCTTGTCCTCAGGCAAAAGCCGAAATCGGAAAATATGTCCACATGTTTAGAGATAGAGGTGTCGATAAAAATAAAATACAGACATGAGGGCATCATTATCATTCTTAGAACAGCAGCTTATATAATTATTGTCATATGATCTCTTATGCTAGAGTGATAATTCAATCACAATTTCAAGTATGAATCATAAACTTCATTGAAAACTAACAAACTATAATCTCAGTCATTGAAGCAATTGTAATTTATGATAACATAGGAAAGAGTCAATATAAGAGCTTTTCAGCAAGTCCACATACTCAACTATCATATAGTCTTTCACAATTGCTAACACTCACGCAATACTTATGGGTATGGAGTTTTAATCGGACACAGAGAAAGATAGGGGCTTATAGTTTTGCCTCCCAACATTTTACCTCAAGGGTAATGTAAACAATAATAGTTCATGAAAACTCACATCCAATTAGCCATATATACCAGGATCTTTCCAACATATTGTGCTTGCCAAAAAAATGTAAAAAAAAGGAAAGGTGAAGATCACCATGACTCTTATGTAAGGTGGGAGATAAAAGTAAAAGATAGGCCCTTCGCAGAGGGAAGTAGAGGTTGTCATGCGCTTTTATGGTTGGATGCACAAAATCTTAATGCGAAAGAACGTCACTTTATATTGCCACTTGTGATATGGACCTTTATTATGCAGTCCATCGCTTCTATTTCTTCCACATCACAAGATCGTATAAAGCTTATTTTCTCCCACACTAATAAGTCATACATATTTAGAGAGCAATTTTTATTGCTTGCACCGATGATAACTTACTTGAAGGATCTTACTCAATCCATAGGTAGATATGGTGGACTCTCATGGCAAAACTGGGTTTAAGGGTAATTGGAAGCACAAGTAGTATCTCTACTTGGTGCAAAGAATTTGGCTAGCATGAGGGGGAAAGGAGAGCTCAACCGTGTTGGATGATCCATGGTAATATAATTTATCTTAGATGTAAGAAAACATAACCCATTACGTTGTCTTCCTTGTCCAACGTCAACTCTTTAGCATATCATATTTTAATGAGTGCTCACAATCATAAAAGATGTCCAAGATTGTATATTTATATGTAAGACCTCTCTTTCTTTATTACTTCCTATTAATTGCAACGATGACTAAAACTATATTTGTCAACTCTCAACAACTTTTATTCATAATACTCTTTATATGTGAGCTCGTTACTCTCCATAAGATCCTTATGATCTCTTTTATTTCTTTGCATTCTTTTATCTTTTCTTACTCAAGATCATGGCAAAATAATCAAGCCCTTGACTCAACACTAATCTTTATTATATAGCTCACGGACTCGATTACATAGAGCTATCATAAAGCAAACCTCAAAACTAGATCATACTAAAAACTTTTATTCTACTAGATCAAGATATTACTAAAAGGATCGAACTAAGAAAGACGGTAAAGATAAAAGTGATGGTTATACGATACCGGGGCACCTCCCCCAAGCTTGGTAGTTGCCAAGGGGAGTGCCCATACCCATGTGATCATGTCTCCTTTTTCGGGGATGGTGATGTGATATTCTTGGCGATGATGCCCCTCAAGATATGATACGTCTCCAACGTATCTACTTTTCCAAACACTTTTGCCCTTGTTTTGGACTCTAACTTGCATGATTTGAATGGAACTAACCCAGACTGACGCTATTTTCAGCAGAATTACCATGGTGTTATTTATGTGCAGGAGCAAACGTTCTCGGAATGACATGAAACTTCACGGAGCCACTTTTCAGAAAATAAGAAAAATACCTGTAAAAGATGAAGGCCAGGGGGCCCACCGTCTCTCCACGAGGGTGGGGGTGCGCCTACCCCCCTAGGGCGCGCCCCCTACCTCGTGGGCCTCCTGGAGCTCCTCCGACTCCAACTCCATATATTGAGTTTCGGGGAGAAAAAATCAGAGAGAAGAAATCATCGCGTTTTACGATACGGAGCCGCCTCCAAGCCATAAAACCTCTCGGGAGGGCTGATCTGGAGTCCGTTCGGGGCTCCGGAGAGGGAAATCCATCGCCATCGTCATCATCAACCATCCTCCATCACCAATTTCATGATGCTCACCGCCGTGCGTGAGTAATTCCATCGTATGCTTGCTGGACGGTGATGGGTTGGATGGGATCTATCATGTAATCGAGTTAGTTTTGTTAGGGTTTGATCCCTAGTATCCACTATGTTCTGAGATTGATGTTGCTATGACTTTGCTATGCTTAATGCTTGTCACTAGGGCCCGACTGCCATGATTTCAGATCTGAACCTATTATGTTTTCATCAATATATGAGTGTTCTTGATCCTATCTTGCAAGTCTATAGTCACCTATTATGAATTATGATCCGTTAACCCTGAAGTGACAATAATCGGGATACTTACCGGTGATGACCGTAGTTTGAGGAGTTCATGTATTCACTATGTGTTCATGCTTTGTTCCGGTTCTCTATTAAAAGGAGGCCTTAATATCCCTTAGTTTCCGTAAGGACCCCGCTGCCACGGGAGGGTAGGACAAAAGATGTCATGCAAGTTCTTTTCCATAAGCACGTATGACTATATTCGGAATACATACCTACATTATATCAATGAACTGGAGCAAGTTCTGTGTCACCCTAGGTTATGATTGTTACATGATGAACCGCATCCGACATAATTCTCCATCACCGATCCATTGCCTACGAGCTTTCCATATATTGTTCTTCTCTTATTTACTTTTTCGTTGCTATTGGTATCATCACTACAAAATACCAAAAACATTACTTTTGTTGCCGTTACCTTTTGCTACCGCTACCACTACTATCATATTACTTTGCTACTAAACACTTTGCTGCAGATACTAAGTTTCCAGGTGTGGTTGAATTGACAACTCGGCTGCTAATACTTGAGAATATACTTTGGCTCCCCTTGTGTCAAATCAATAAATTTGGGTTGAATACTTTACCCTCGAAAACTGTTGTGATCCCCTATACTTGTGGGTTATCAAGACTATTTTCTGGCACCGTTGCCGGGGAGCATAGCTCTATTCTTTGAGTCACTTGGGATATATATATCTGCATATCGTTATGAAGAACTTGGGAGATCCAAAAACCAAGATCTATCCCTCAACTACGAGGGGAGGTAAGGGACTGTCATCTAGCTCTGCACTTGATTCACCTTCTGTTATGAGTAAGTTTGCGACACCTACACCTGCTTTTGCTATTAGTTCTGATATGTCGCATGTTATCAATGATGCCACTTCTGCTATGCATGATACTCCCTCTGTAAACTAATATAAGAATGTTTAGATCACTAAAATAGTGTTCTAAACGCTCTTATATTAGTTTACGGAGGGAGTACTTATGATGAAACTACCTCTATGCCTGATACTACTGCGCCACTTAGTGATTTTCTTGATGAACAACTTGCTAGGGCTAGAGAAATTGAAAATATTGAATCTGATGATACTAATGAAAGTGACGATGAAGAATCACTTGTTATTCCTAAGGGTTATGTCTTTGATCAAGAAGCTTATTTAGCTATTTTAGCTTGCCAAAATAGAAATGAACTCAAAAGATTATTAGCTAAATGGAGTAAGCAATCTTTAAATGCTAGAATGAAACCTGACCTTGCCTTTGCTACTTCACCTATCTTTGTTACTGATAAGGATTATGAATTCTCTGTTTAACCTGATATAATTACTTTGGTTGAATCTGATCCTTTTCATGGTTATGAATCTAAAATTGTTGTGGCACATCTTACTAAATTGAATGATATAGCCACCCTATTCACTAAAGATGAGAGAACTCGTTACTTTTATATCCTTAAAATATTTCCGTTCTCATTAAAGGGTGATGCTAAGATATGGTTAAATTCTCTTGATCCTGGTTGTGTGCGTAGTCCCCAGGATATGATTTATTACTTCTCTGCTAAATATTTCCCTGTTCATAAGAAACAAGCTACTTTAAGGGATATATATAATTTTGTGCAAATTGAAGAAGAGAGTCTCCCACAAGCTTGGGGGAGGCTTCTCCAATTACTTAATGCTTTGCCTGATCATCCTCTTAAGAAAAATGAAATACTTGATATCTTTTATAATGGACTAACCGATGCCTCCAGAGATTACCAAGATAGTTGTGTTGGTTCTGTTTTCAGGGAAAGAACACCGGATGAAGCTGAAATTCTATTGAATAATATGTTGACAAATGAAAATAATTGAACACCTCCGGAGCCAATTCCTGAGCCTATTCCTAAACCAACTTCAAAGAAGAGGGGTATTCTATTTCTCGGTCCTGAAGATATGCAAGAGGCAAAGAAATCTATGAAAGAAAAAGGTATTAAAGCTGAAGATGTTAAGAATTTACCTCCTATAGAAGAAATACATTGTCTTAATTTACCATCTGTTGAAGAAACATATAATCTTAATCCTTTACCTATTGAAGAAACTCATGGTCTTGATAACCCGACACAGGTAGTAAAGGTAAATTCTCTCTATAGATATGATAAAGTTGTAATCCCATTTACTAAAATTGCTAGCCCATGCTTAGATGAGTTTGATAAATTTATGGCTAAGAAAGAAGATTTTAATGCTTATTTTGGTAGACAATTGAAATACAATTCAAATATGCTTGAACACTTGGGTGATTATATGGCTAATGTTAAAGGTGAACTTAAACTTATTAGTAAACATGTTTCTATGGTTACCACTCAAGTAGAACAAGTACTTAAAGCTCAAAATGATTTGCTCAATGAATTGAATAGTAAAGATAATGATAATGATGTTAGAGTGGCTACTAGAACTGGTAGAATGACTTAGGAACCTTTGTATCCTGAAGGCCACCCTAAGAGAATTGAGCAAGATTCTCACAGAAATAATATAGATGCACCTAGTTCTTCTAAAAAGAAGAAAAAGAAAAATGATAGGACTTTGCATGCTTCTAGTGATCCTATTGTTGAAACACCTGAGAATCCAAATAATATTTCTATTTCTAATGCTGAAACTCAATCTAGTAATGAACCTGAAACTAGTAATAATGTTAATGGTAATGTTCATGATGATGCTCAACCTAGTAATGATAATGACATAGAAATTGAACCTGCTGTTGATCTTGATAACCCACAATCAAAGAATCAACATTATGATAAGAAAGATTTTGTTGCTAGGAAACATGGTAAAGAAAGAGAGCCTTGGGTTCAGAAACCCATGCCTTTTCCTCCCAAACCATCCAAGAAAAGGATGATGAGGATTTTGAGCGCTTTGCTGAAATGATTAGACCTGTCTTTTTGCGTATGCAATTAACTAATATACTCAAAACCAATCCTTATGCTAAGTACATGAAAGATATAATTACAAATAAAATAAAGATACCGGAAGCTGAAATTTCCACCATGCTTGCTAATTATAATTTTAAGGGTGGAATACCAAAGAAACTTGGAGATCCAGGAGTACCCACTATACCATGCTCCATTAAAAGAAACTATGTTAAAACTGCTTTATGTGATCTTGGAGCCAGTGTTAGTGTTATGCCTCTCTCTTTATATCGTAGACTTGATTTGAATAAGTTGACACCTACTGAAATATCTTTGCAAATGGCTGATAAATCAACTGTTATACCTGTCGGTATTTGTGAGGATGTGCCTGCTGTAGTTGCAAACATTACTATTTTAACGGACTTTGTTATCCTTGATATTCCCGAGGACGATAGTATGTCTATTATTCTTGGAAGACCCTTTTTGAATACTGCAGGGGCTGTTATTGATTGCACTAAAGGCAATGTCACTTTTCATGTTAATGGTAATGAGCATATGGTACATTTTCCGAGGAAACAACCTGAAGTTCATAGTATCAATTCTATTGGAAAAATTCCATCGATTATATTTGGAGGTTTTGAATTTCCTCTTCCTAATGTCAAGAAGAAATATGATATTCTTATTATTGGGGATGTGCATATCCCCGTTGAGGTAACATAGTGTTATTCGAAATTTCTCCGGTTCCATGTTATGTGGAATGAGTTCGTTAACAAGACTTGATCAACCTTGTTAGTGGATTCCTTTTGATGATCATGAGATGGATGAAACTAGAAGGCACATCCTTCTGTACCCCACTTTTACTTTCTGTTACTTATATTAAATAAAATGAAAATAAATATTTTTCTGTCTGTTATCTGATTATCCGTGCAATATAAAAATACCTTGAAAATAAAAGTTCTCCAAATGCCCTGAAATTTAAATATGATTTTTTTCTAGAATATTTGAGAATATTTGGCACTGAGAACACAGCAGGGGGGTCAACCACCAGCCCACGAGGGTGGAGGGCGCGCCCTACCCCCCTGGGCGCACCCCCTGCCTCGTGGGCCCATGGTGGCTCTCCTCCACTTATTCCTGCACCCACACACTTCATCTTCCTCCCACAAACATGAATATCCAGCTCAAGCATGAGTTCTAGCTCATCTTGCTGCCATTTTTGATCTCCTTGCTCAAAGCACCTTTCACAAACTGCTTGGGGAGATTGTTCATTGGTATGTGATTCCTCCATGGGGCCAATTAGTTTTTGTTCTAGTGCTTTATTCATTGCAAATATTTGCTGCTTAGGTGACCCTGTTCTTGAGCTTGCATGTCAAATTTATATGGTGAAAAGTAGTTTTGATGCATGATATAGGCCCTAGGCACTTGTAGGAGTAGTTGTTATCAATATTATTGAGTTTGGTTTACTTTTATTTTGAAGTTACTAAAAATTTCAGAATTTTTCAGAAAATGATGAGGAGACTTTTGAGGGGCTCATCGAGCCAAAGCTCGAAGGAAAAGGCACCAAAGCATAAGTATAATCTACCTCGCACCGCGGAGGTTCAGGCGTGTGAATGGCCGTCCGAGGATTTCTTGAGAGCAGCCGAGATTTATGAAGATTTTCATGAATTGGCTCAGAATGCAGGCCTCACCACTTTCCTCCACGACCAATGCGATCAGTATCTCTTACTCACAAATACCTTTGTGGAAAACTTTCATTTCCATTCTAGGAACTCACCACCTACGGTGGAGTTTCATTTATATGATGAGCATAAGGAGATGTCACTTTATGATTTTTGTCAAATTTGTTTAGTCCCTTTTGAGGGCAAGACAGAGGAACCAGGTCGTGATGATGTGGAGGGGTTTATTGATACTATCACTGTAGGGGAAACAAGGAAGGTTTCCGATGCACGAATCACTAGCATACATTTTCCTGTTTTACGCTATTTTGCACTATTTGCTAGTCGTTGTTTAATTGGTCACGGAAACTATGGAAACTTTAGTATCCCTGATATTATTATTTTGCTCCAAGGTTTATAAAGTGATAACACTTTTAGTATGGGCGGCATTATTGCCAAACGATTAAGTCTGAACCGTATAAAGGGCCCCATCTTTGGAGGCATCTATGCCTCACGCCTAGCTGCACATTTTAACATACCTATTAGGCATTCTGAGAAGGAAGAAAAAGTGCTGCCTTGTGTTTATTTAGATTACAAAAGTATGGTGGCACATGATTTTATTGTTAAGAATAGGGAAGGCGAGCTTAAATATCAATTGTTCTTTAACAAACATCATCCTGAGACTATTACGCTGCCTGCTCCTTCTTTGTTTGATTTATCTGTAAGCACGTACCTTGTTTCGTTGAAGGCTATTCACGCCTACCAGAACCCTGCACCAGCTGAGGAGCCAGAGCCGGAACCACAAGTTGATCCTTCACGACAGTCTAATTCCAAGTGGGATCCGGAGATGATTGTCAGCCAGTGGCAATCGGAGTCTTCCTCTTCTGCATCGCAGTACAACCCCAACTACTATTATGGATATCCGCCAGGCCAGCCGTGGCCATAGACCAACTTAGGCCAAAAGCCTAAGCTTGGGGGAGTACGTATTTCCCACCGACATTACATTTATGTTCACACACTCATTGCTAGATGTCGGTGCTCATACTTTTTCATTGTATCATCCATGCTAGTTTATTTCCCTTTTATGCTTTCTTCTTGTGTGTTTAATAAAACTTAAGAAAAACCAAAAAAATTAGTTGTAACTTTTAGTTAGTTTAATTTCCATGCTTGTAGTAGTAATTAAAAAGAAAACCCAAAAAGATTTCATGTTCTTCTTTTGCTTGTTGGGAGCTTTCCCGTGTAAATAGTTTTATTTCTTTTATTTTCTTTGGGGGTCGATAGGAGAAGACCATAATTAAATTGTTGAAGTGGCTCTTATATGCATTATAGATTATCTGACAAAAGAGCCCATATTTCCTTGTCTTCTCCTGTTTATTGAATGCCTGCAGATTCCAGCTTAGTCCAATGCACGTGCACTACTATTATTATTCACATCGTTCGGTCGTGCAAGTGAAAGGCAATTATGATGATATATGATGGACTGACTGAGATGAGAAAAGCTGGTATGAAGTCGACCTCTTTTGTTTTGTAAATATGATTAGTTCATCATTCCTGATTCAGCCTATTATGAATAAACATGTTTGCAATGACAACTAGAGATCATAGTTTCTTATGCCATGCTTGATTAGCTATGAGTTATGATGGTTTACCTTGTGTGCCAACATGCTATTAAAATAGTTATGATGTGGTATGATACGATGGTATCCTCCTCTGAATAATTTAAGTGACTTGACTTGGCGCATGTTCACGCATGTAGTTGAAATAAAATAAACATAGCCTTCACGATATTTATGTTCATGGTGGATTATATCCTACGCATGCTTGCATTCGGTGTTGATTAATTTTAATGCATGTTAATGACAGTTGTCGCTCTCTAGCTGGTCGCTTCCCAGTCTTCTGCTAGCCTTCACCTGTACTAAGCGGGAATACTGCTTGTGCATCCAAACTCCTTAAACCCCAAAGTTATTCCACATGAGTCCACTATACCTACCTACATACGGTATCTACATGCCGTTCCAAGTAAATTTGTATGTGCCAAACTCTAAACCTTCAAATAAATATCCTGTTTTGTATGCTCGAATAGCTCATGTATCAACTAGGGTTGTCTGTATCTTCCATGTTAGGCGGGCTATCCTCAAGAGGGGTGGACTCCGCTCCTCACTCACGAGATAAATGGCTGGTCACCGGGATGCCCAGTCCCATGCTTTATGCAAAGTAAATCAAAATAATTGCAAACAAAACTCCCCCTGGGACTCTTGTTAGTTGGAGGCACTCGTTGTTTTGAGCAAGCCATGGATTGATGCTTGTTGGTGGAAGGGGGAGTATAAACTTTACCATTTTGTTTGGGAACCGCCTATAATGTGTGTAGCATGGAAGATATCCCCATCTCTTGGTTTTTATGTTGACAATGAAAGTATACCGCTCAAAATATTATTCACCTCTGTTTCAAAACCGAGCTCTGGCACCTCTACAAATCCTTGCTTCCCTCTACAAAGGGCCTATCTATTTACTTTTATGCTGAGTCATCATCCTCTTATTAAAAAGCACCAATTATAGAGCACCGCTGTCATTTGCATTCATTACTGTTAGTTTACATTGAGTGTGACTTGACTGGATCTCTTTTACCATGAATTACAATGTCTAGTCAGTCCTTGGTCTTTAAAGGTGCTCTGCATTTATGTTTTGCGGTCTTAGAAAGGGCAGCGAGATACCATCTTGTTACATCATATTATGATTGCTTTGAGAAAGTGTTGTCATCCGAGATTTATTATTATGGCTTGCTAGTTGATTATGCTATTGATATGAGTAAACTTGAGACCTATGCGTTATTGTGAATGTGGTTAGTTATAATCTTTGCTTAAAACTTGAATGCTGGCTTTACATATTTACAACAACAAGAGCAAACAGAGTTTGTAAAAGATTTTCTCTATCACTTTCAGTTTATCAACTGAATTTCTTGAGGACAAGCAAAGGTTTAAGCTTGGGGGAGTTGATACGTCTCCAACGTATCTACTTTCCCAAACACTTTTGCCCTTGTTTTGGACTCTAACTTGCATGATTTGAATGGAACTAACCCGGACTGACACTGTTTTCAGCAGAATTACCATGGTGTTATTTATGTGCAGGAGCAAACGTTCTCGCAATGACCTGAAACTTCACGGAGCCACTTTTCAGAAAATAAGAAAAATGCCTGCAAAAGATGAAGGCAAGGGGGCCCACCGTCTCTCCACGAGGGTGGGGGGCGCGCCCCCCTACCTCGTGGGCCCCCTGGAGCTCCTCCGACTCCAACTCCAACTCCATATATTTAGTTTCGGGGAGAAAAAAATTAGAGAGAAGATATCATCGTGTTTTACGATACGGAGCCGCCTCCAAGCCCTAAAACCTCTCGGGAGGGTTGATCTGGAGTCCGTTCGGGGCTCCGGAGAGGGGAATCCGTCGCCATCGTCATCATCAACCATCCTCCATCACCAATTTCATGATGCTCACCGCCGTGCGTGAGTAATTCCATCATAGGGTTGCTAGACGGTGATGGCTTGGATGGGGTCTATCATGTAATCGAGTTAGTTTTGTTAGGGTTTGATCCCTAGTATCCACTATGTTATGAGATTGATGTTGCTATGACTTTGCTATGCTTAATGCTTGTCACTAGGGCCCGACTGCCATGATTTCAGATCTGAACCTATTATGTTTTCATCAATATATGAGTGTTCTTGATCCTATCTTGCAAGTCTATAGTCACCTATTATGAATTATGATCCGTTAACCCTGAAGTGACAATAATCGGGATACTTACCGGTGATGACCGTAGTTTGAGGAGTTCATGTATTCACTATGTGTTCATGCTTTGTTCCGGTTCTCTATTAAAAGGAGGCCTTAATATCCCTTAGTTTCCGTAAGGACCCCGCTGCCACGGGAGGGTAGGACAAAAGATGTCATGCAAGTTCTTTTCCATAAGCACGTATGACTATATTCGGAATACATACCTACATTATATCAATGAACTGGAGCAAGTTCTGTGTCACCCTAGGTTATGATTGTTACATGATGAACCGCATCCGGCATAATTCTCCATCACCGATCCATTGCCTACGAGCTTTCCATATATTGTTCTTCTCTTATTTACTTTTTCGTTGCTATTGGTATCATCACTACAAAATACCAAAAACATTACTTTTGTTGCCGTTACCTTTTGCTACCGCTACCACTACTATCATATTACTTTGCTACTAAACACTTTGCTGCAGATACTAAGTTTCCAGGTGTGGTTGAATTGACAACTCGGCTGCTAATACTTGAGAATATACTTTGGCTCCCCTTGTGTCGAATCAATAAATTTGGGTTGAATACTTTACCCTCGAAAACTGTTGCGATCCCCTATACTTGTGGGTTATCAGGATATGATTCTCCTCCTCGAGCTTATTGACTTGCTGCTCGAGGTCCATTATTTCCTTTCGAAGCTTTCCTGTAACAGCCAAAGCTCCTTGCACCCAAGGGTGTTGCATAGCTGCGGGAGAACAAGTGACACTCTTTTTCATATTTCCATAAGAAAGAAATCTAACATTGGAAGGGATAACCGAGTTTGGGATAACCGATCTCTGTAGTTCGCCCATTGTGAATCCAGCTCGGAAGCGAGAAGTGACTTCTTGATCCTCCTCAATGGCATCTATCCTCTTCAAATCAGCCTCCATCTCCTCCTCCGTTGCTAGCCCAAAGTGGTCAGCATTGTTGTTTGTCATTGATCTCGATGCCGGATGAGACACCCGGATCTCCCCGACTGACTCTTGCGAAGACATCTTGCTCTAATCTGCAGCAGCAATAGCTTGAAACACAAACAGAGGATAATTGCGTGATACGGGAGCCAAAACCTTCGGGAGATTATATAATTAATTTTTACCAACCCAAATACGTAAGGTGCAAGAAAACGGAGTCCGGAGAGGACACGAGATGCCCATGAGGCAGGGGGCGCGCCCAGGGGGGCAGGGCGTGGCCTCCACCCTCGTGGAGACCTCGTGTCCTTCTCGGACTGCTTCTTATTTTTCTATTTTTCTAAATATTCCAAAACGGAGAAAAATTGCCATTAGAACTATTTTGGAGTCAGTTTACTTACCGTACCACGTACCTATTCCTTTTTGGAGTCTGAAACATTCTAGAAAGTGTCCCTTATGTATTCCTTCGGGGTTACGGTTTCAATAACATTGGTTTCAACATTTATAGGATTACCTGAGATATAATGTTTGATTCTTTGACCATTCACCACCTTCGGATTTGTGCCTTTGAAGTTGTTGATTTTTATGGCACCGGAACGATAGACCTCCTCGAGAACATAAGGACCTTCCCATTTGGAGAGAAGCTTTCCTGCAAAAAATCTTAAACGAGAGTTGTATAGCAATACATAATCACCTACATTAAACTCACACTTTTGTATTCTTTTGTCATGCCATCTTTTAACATTTTCTTTAAACAATTTGGCATTCTCATAGGCTTGGGTTCTCCATTCATCAAGTGAGCTAATGTCAAATAACCTCTTCTCACCGGCAAGTTTGAAATCATAATTGAGCTCTTTAATAGCCCAATAAGCCTTATGTTCTAGTTCGAGAGGTAAGTGACGTGCTTTTCCATAAATCATTTTATACGTAGACATACCCATAGGATGTTTATATGCAGTTCTATAGGCCCATAATGCATCATCAAGTTTCTTGGACCAATTATTTCTAGATCTATTAACAGTCTTTTGCAAAATTAATTTGAGTTCTCTATTACTCAATTCTACTTGACCACTAGACTGTGGGTGATAAGGAGATGCAATTCTATGATTAACATCATACTTAGCAAGCATTTTACGGAAAGCACCAAGAATAAAATGTGAACCACCATCGGTCATTAAATATCTAGGGACCCCAAACCTCAGAAAAATAACTTCTTTAAGCATCTTAATATAGGTGTTATGATCAACATTACTAGTTGGAATAGCTTCTACCCACTTAGTAACATAATCAAAAACAACTAAAATATGTGTATATCCATTAGAGGCAGGAAACTGTCCCATATAATCAAAGCCCCGAACATCAAATGGTTCAATAACAAGTGAATAATTCATAGGCATTTCTTGACGTCTACTAATATAACCAATTCTTTGACATTCATCACAAGATACAACAAACTTACGGGCATCCTTGAAGAGAGTAGGCCAATAAAAACCGGATTGCAATACCTTATGTGCAGTTCTATCTCTAGCGTGGTGTCCTCCATAAGCTTCGGAGTGACATTTGCGTAGGATCTGTTCCTCTTCATGCTCAGGTACACAACGTCTAATAACACCATCTACTCCTTTATAAAGGTGTGGGTCATCTCAGAAGTAATGTCGTAAATCATAGAAAACCTGTTTCTTTTGCTGGTATGTGAAAATAGGTGGTATAAACTTAGCAACAATGTAATTAGCATAATCAGCATACCATGGAGCACTGTGAGAAGCATTTATGACATTTAATTGTTCATCAGGAAAGCTATCATCAATAGGTAGTGGGTCATCAAGAACATTTTCTAACCTAGACAAGTTATCATTAATGGGGTTCTCAGCTCCCTTTCTATCAATAATATCAAATCAAATTCTTGTAGCAAGAGAACCCATCTAATAAGTCTAGGTTTAGCATCTTTATTTTCCATAAGATATTTAATAGCAGCATGATCCGTGTGAATAGTTACTTTAGAATCAACAATATAAGGTCTGAACTTATCACAAGCAAATACAACTGCTAAAAATTCTTTTTCAGTGGTAGCATAATTTCTCTGGGCATTGTCTAGAGTTTTACTAGCATATTGAATGACATTTAATTTCTTATCAACTCTTTGCCCTAGAACAGCACCTACAGCATAATCACTAGCATCACACATAATTTCAAAAGGTAAATTCCAATCAGGTGGCTGAACAATAGGTGCAGAGATCAATGCTTTCTTAAGTATTTCAAATGCTTCTACACAATCATTATCAAAGACGAACGATATATCCTTTTGTAATAAATTAGTCAGAGGCCGAGAAATTTTTGAGAAGTCCTTAATGAATCTCCTATAAAAGCCGGCATGACCAAGGAAACTTATTATACCTTTGATGTCCTTGGGACACGGCATCTTTTCAATAGCATCAACTTTAGCTTTATCAACTTCAATGCCTCTTTCAGAAATTTTGTGCCCCAAGACAATACCTTCATTAACCATAAAGTGGCATTTCTCCCAATTCAAGACATGGTTAGTTTCTTCACATCTCTGCAAAACTCGATCAAGGTTGCTTAAGCAATCATCAAAAGAGGATCCATAAACGGAGAAATCATCCATGAATACCTCACATATCTTTTCACAGAAAACAGAAAATATAGCCATCATGCATCTTTGAAAGGTAGCGGGTGCATTACATAAACCAAAAGGCATATGTCTATAAGCAAAAGTACCGAAAGGGCAAGTAAAAGTGGTCTTAGATTGATCATCAGCTGATATAGGTATTTGAGAGAAACCAGAATAACCATCTAGAAAGCAAAAATGTGTATGTTTGGATGATCTTTCTAGCATTTGATCAATAAAAGGTAAGGGGTAATGATCTTTTTTAGTAGCCTTATTTAATTTGTGGAAATCAATTACCATCCTATAACCTGTAATAATTCTTTGCGGAATCAATTCATCTTTATCATTAGGAATGACAGTAATACCTCCCTTCTTAGGAACACAATGGACAGGACTTACCCACTGACTATCAGCAACGGGATAAATTATACATGCCTCAAGGAGCTTTAGTATTTCATTTCTTACCACTTCTTTCATCTTAGGATTCAATCGTCGTTGCTGATCAATAACTGGTTTGGCATCTTTTTCCAAATTTATTTTGTGTTGACATAGAGTGGGACTAATGCCCTTAAGATCATCAAGAGTATATCCAATAGCAGCACAGTGCTTCTTCAGAGTTTTCAATAATTTTTCTTCCTCCTTCTCTGAAAGGTTAGCACTAATAATAACAGGATATATCTTCTTTTCATCAAGATAAGCATATTTAAGAGTATCAGGCAATGGTTTAAGCTCAAACACGGGATCACCCTTGGGTGGCGGAGGATCCCCTAAGATTTCAACAAGCAAGTTGTGTTTCAGAATAGGTCCCTGTTTAAAGAACACCTCATCTATTTCCCTTCTTTCATTCATAAACATACCATTTTCATGGTCTAGCAAATATTGTTCTAAAGGATCACTAGGAGGTACAGCAATAGAAGCAAGACCAATAATTTCATCTTTACTAGGCAATTCCTCTTCCCGGTGTTGTCTACGAAATTTAGAAAAGTTGAACTCAAGAGACATATCACCTAAACCAATAGTAACAACATCCTTTTTGCAGTCTATCCTAGCATTAACAGTGTTTAAGAAGGGTCTACCAAATATAATGGGACAAAAGCTATCTTGTGGAGAACCAAGAACAAGAAAATCAGCATGATATTTAGTTTTCCCACACAAGACTTCAACATCTCTAACAATCCCCATTGATGAAATAGTGTCTCTATTGGCAAGTTTAATTGTAACATCAATATCTTCTAACTCGGCAAGTGCAATATCATGCATAATTTCTTTGTATAAGTCAATAGGTATTGCACTAGCACTAGCACCCATATCACACAAGCCATGATAACAATGATATCCTATTTTAACAGAAATAACAGGCATGCCTACCATAGGTCTATGTTTATCTTTAGCACAAGGTTTAGCAATTCTAGCAGTCTCATCACAGAAGTAAATAACATGCCCATCAATATTATCAGCCAAGAGTTCCTTAACAATAGCAATATTAGGTTCAACTTTAACTTGCTCAGGAGGTGTAAAGGTTCTAATATTGCTGTTACGAACCACAGTTGAAGCTTTAGCATGATCTTTTATCCTAACAGGAAAAGGTGGTTTCTCAACATAAGCAGTAGGAACAATAGGATCATTATAAGCGATAGTCTTTTCTTCAACTTTAATAGGTACAAATACTTTTACTTCTATGGGAGGATGATATTTAAACCACTTCTCCTTAGGGAGATCAACATGAGTAGCAAAAGATTCACAGAAAGAAGCTACTATCTTAGAGTCAAGTCCATATTTAGTGCTAAATTTACGGAAAACATTGGTAACCATAAAATATTTAACACAATCAAACTTAGGTGTCATACCTGACTCCTTACCTTCGTCGAGATCCCAATCTTCAGAGTTGCGTTTAATTCTTTCCAATAAATCCCATTTGAATTCAATAGTATTCATCATAAAAGAGCCAGCACAAGAAGTATCGAGCATGGTGCGATTGTTATCAGAAAGCCGGGCATAAAATTTTGGATAATCATTTCTCTTGAGAGCTCATGATTGGGGCATGAATATAACATTGATTTAAGCCTCCCCCAAGCTTGAGCGATGCTTTCTCCTTCGCGAGGCCAAAAATTATATATATAATTGTGATCACGATGAACAAGATGCATAGGATAAAACTTCTGATGAAATTCCAATTTCAATCGTTTGTAGTTCCATGATCCCATATCGTCACATAGCCTATACCATGTCAATGCATCTCCCTCCAAAGATAAAGGGAAGACCTTCTTCTTAATAACATCATCGGGCATACCTGCAATCTTAAATAATCCACAAACTTCATCCACATATATTAGGTGCTCATCAGGATGTAACGTTTCTTCTCCTGCAAAAGGATTAGCTAGCAGTTTTTCTATCATACTCGAAGGAATTTCAAAGTAGAAATTTTCATTTTCAGTAGGTTCAGTAGGTTGAGGAGCAACTCTTTTCTCTACTGGTCGAGGTGAAGATACCCCGAACAAGCCCCTCAGAGGATTACTTTCTATAGTAACAAGTGACAGTAAATTTCAGCACACTATATAAATTTTTCCTTACCACATTCCACCTACCAAAGGCACTTCATTCCCTGGCAATGGCGCCAGAAAAGATTCTTGATGACCCACAAGTATACGGGATCTATCGTAGTCCTTTCGATAAGTAAGAGTGTCGAACCCAACGAGGAGCAGAAAGAAATGATAAGCGGTTTTCAGCAAGGTATTCTCTGCAAGCACTGAAATTATAGGTAATAGATAGTTTTTTGATAAGATAATTTGTAACAAGCAACAAGTAACAAAAGTAAATAAAGTGCAGCAAGGTGGCCCAATCCTTCTTGTAGCAAAGGACAAGCCTGGACCAACTCTTATATAGAGAAAAGCGCTCCCGAGGACACATGGGAATTATCGTCAAGCTAGTTTCCATCACGTTCATATGATTCGCGTTCGGTACTTTGATAATTTGGTATGTGGTTGGACCGGTGCTTGGGTACTGTCCTTACTTGGACAAGCATCCCACTTATGATTAACCTCTATTGCAAGCATCCGCAACTACAACAAAAGTATTAAGGTAAACCTAACCATAGCATGAAACATATGGATCCAAATCAGCCCCTTACGAAGCAACACATAAACTAGGGTTTAAGCTTCTGTCACTCTAGCAATCCATCATCTACTTACTACTTCCCAATGCCTTCCTCTAGGCCCAAATAATGGTGAAGTGTCATGTAGTCGATGTTCACATAACACCACTAGAGGAGAGACAACATACATCTCATCAAAATATCGAACGAATACCAAATTCACATGACTACTAATAGCAAGACTTCTCCCATGTCCTCAGGAACAAACATAACTACTCACAAAGCATATTCATGTTCATAATCAGAGGGGTATTAATGTGCATATAGGATCTGAACATATGATCTTCCACCAAGTAAACCAACTAGCATCAACTACAAGGAGTAATCAACACTACTAGCAACCCACAGGTACCAATCCCAGACTTAGAGACAAGAATTGGATACAAGAGATGAACTAGGGTTTGAGAGGAGATGGTGCTGGTGAAGATGTTGATGGAGATTGACCCCCTCCCGATGAGAGGATCGTTGGTGATGACGATGGTGATGATTTCCCCCTCCCGGAGGGAAGTGTCCCCTGCAAAAAAGCTCCGCCGGAGCCCTAGATTGGTTCCGCCAAGGTTCCGTCTCGTGGCGGTGGAGTCTCGTCCCAAAAGCTTGCCCACCCTCGTGGCCAGGGTATGGGCCCCCTCTGGAACTTCTTGTGCTCAGTATTTTTTATATATTCTGCAAATAGCTTCCGTGAAGTTTCGGGACTTTTGGAGCTGTGCAGAATAGGTCTATAATATTTGCTCCTTTTCCAGCCCAGAATCCCAGCTGTCGGCATTCTCCCTCTTTATGTAAACCTTGTAAAATAAGAGAGAATTGGCATAAGTATTGTGACATAATGTGTAATAACAGCCCATAATGCAATAAATATCGATATAAAAGCATGATGCAAAATGGACGTATCAAAGATCAAATTGCATATCTGATCCATTCTACACTGAGATTGAGAAGGGCTTGGCCACCCTGACTCAAAACCAGGAGAGCTTGGAGAGAATCTTAGAAACTAAATTTTATGATCTTGATCTAAAGGTAACTGAGATTCAAACAGAAGTTGAGCACCTTCAGGAGGAAGCAGAAGAGAAGAGAGCGAAGGCAACCATAGATGCATTTCAGCGAGTGCCAAGGAGTCAAAGGTCTGCTGCCGTGCCAGTGACAGATTCTAGAGCTACAACATCAGCACCAACAGCTACAGCTCCAGTGCCACCTCCAGCAGCCACTCCACCAGCTCCAACTACATCAACGGATGCCTTCGTCCTTGGAGTTCTCTCTACACCACCTCCGAAGACCAAGCCTGAGAGACGCATAGCACTATGCATATTTGAACTTTATGGTAACTTGTTGCCAAAGGGGGAGAAATATGTATAGATCATAGGCTTCTAGAGAGAGTTTTGCATCTTTGCCTTTGGTTGAGCTTTTTATTGTGTGAGATACTTTATGTCCTTGTGTGATCATGTGATTGATCATTTGCTACCTTAATGCTTGTTTAGATGATACTATCTTTATATGATCATTCACTTGCTTGGTGATGAGTGCATGCTTTTAATTTCTATCATTTTGAGCGCTCCACCAAGATGTATGTGACATGGAACAGTGACCCATGATCCTAATCGATTGTGCATTTGCATTCAAAAGCAAATTTTAAACAATGCACAAATTTAGGGGGAGTTCTTGCTTATCACATACTTCTCAAAGCGATGATGTTCTTCAATCTTATTATCATCTGTCGAAGCTTTGATCTATATGTTGTCATCAATTACCAAAAGAGGGGAGATTGAAAGTGCAACTATCCCTAGGTGGTTTTGGTAATTCCTAACAACATATAGCCCATTGAGCTAATGCTATTTCAAGATAAATATTTCAGGAAAGCCCAATGTTTGGCATGGCATGAATCAGAAGTGGACCCCTCAAAATACTAAGAACACATGTTGGCTCAAGCTCAAGACTCTACATTTTACTTTTAGTGACCCAAGATCACATTGAGTCCATAGGAAAAGCCAATACTATTAAAAGGGGATGAGGTGTTGCTTAATGAGTTACTTGCTCAAAATGCTTAGTGATATGCTCCAAAACCCTCAACTACTTTCTCATATCCACATATGTCCCAAACCAAAAGTCAAACTCGGCCCCACCGAAATTTCCTACCCGGCGCCACTGAGTTCACTTGACATAGCCACTGCCACAAACCCTAGTCATTTCGGTCTCACCGATAGGGATCTCGGTCTCACCAAGATGGGATTGCAACCTCTTTGTTTCCCTTCGTAACGTTTCGGTCCAACCAAGATGAGCGACCGGTCCCACCGAGATTTCAATGCAAACTCTTTGTTTCCCCTTCATAACGTTTCGGTCTAACCGAGATGAGCGAATCGGTCCCACCGAGTTTGCCTGACCAACTCTCTGTTTGCCTATTACCAAAATCGGTCCCATCAAGTTTGAGTAATCGGTCTCACCGAGATTACGTTATGCCCTAACCCTAATGGAATCGGTCCCACCGAGTTGACATGTCGGTCCCACCGAAAATCCTAACGTTCACATTTTGAACTAAATCGGTCTGACCGAGTTTCATGATTCGGTCCCACCGAGTTTGGTGATTTGTGTGTAATGGTTAGATTTTGTGTGGAGGCTATATATACCCCTCCACCCACTCTTCATTCGTGGAGAGAGCCATCAGAACATGCCTACACTTCCAACATACATTTTCTGAGGGAGAACCACCTACACTTGTGTTGAGGTCAAGACATTCCATTCCAATGTAGCGACCCGACCTCAAACGGCCAAGTCTCTATGCTTCAGTGTCATCCCTGGATCGGTAATGCTGACACACACAGTACTCGAGGATTTATAACAGAGTAGCAATCACACAATTATTACATTGAATGTCTCAAAAGAGAACTTATTACAATAAATATGGCTTAAGGCCATCTAATACGATAACAGCGGAAGGCTTGGAAGATAAAGTGAGTCCATCAAGTCCAACGGCATAGCTGAGCTGCACGGCAATGACCTAACGAACCTTACTCCTCGTATAAAAAGTCTGCAACATAATACGTTGCTGCCCAAAAACGGGTCAGCACATGGAATATGCTGGCAAAGTAACACAGTAGAGCAAGAACAGAATAATACTATCACTGCATGCATATTTGGCTGGTGGAAAGCTCTATGGTTACAGTTTTTTTTCGAAAAGCCAATTTTTCCATACAACAAAGGAATAGATTTTATTTAACTATCATGGTAGTTGAAACATCATTGAGAAGGTTCCTCCAACTCAATCCCAATTAAAGTAATTAACAACCCAACAATATTAGTTTAGAGTGATGAGATACTTAGGATACTCCAAGTACTAGATACTCAAGATTTCCATAACCGGGGACACGGCTAACCATGATTAGTTTATACACTCTGCAGAGGTTTGCACACTTTTCCCACAAGACCCGATCTCCTCCGTTGGATTTCTCACACTACAAGGTGTTTGAGAAACGGATGACCGAGACAAAGTCTTTCAGAAGCATTAACCCCATACTCCAGGCAGACCATACCAAACCTACATCCCACTACCTGCTGATCCACCTCTTCGGGAGCTTCACGCAACTTACTCAACTATGCTAGAACCCATAATAGCTTGTGGCTGCACACGGAAGTCTCTAGCATGAAAATATCTCAGTTCCCTTTGAGCCCGGGTGGAGGACCATAGGATTATCACACGGGTACTCCGGGATATCCTAGGACAACACTGGATTCTCCAGGTGCCCAACAAACAATCCACCCAGATGTGTATTCAAGTTGCCACCTTAAGTTAAACCATTAATTAACAATCTCACATCTGTCATGGATTTCACTCACCCAAACCACGTCTACGAGCATAGCATAACAATATAAGCAATATGTAGAAGTAACACCCAAGGGTTTGAATATAACAGGGAAATATGTTCTACCTCATCAACTGCTTCCCAACCCACATGTTAATCACATCCTAATCATGCAATGTTTGAGGATTGGAACTAATGCATAAAAACTGGGTGATAAAGAGGTATGATCAAAGTGTTACTTGCCTTGTTGATGATCCGCAAAACCTAGGGACTCGTAGTAGCACGCTTTGCACTCCGGGTGTTCTATCGCAAACAAACAATAGCATACATAAGAAATCAAGCAAAGAAACACGGGTAAAAATCAAATAAGAAGATCTAACCAGAAAGTTCAACTTAAGAACTCCGGTTTGCGAAAAGAATCAAATCAAACAGAGCAACGAAACTCAAACTGCGAAAGAAACGAGATCTGTTTACTAATCTGGACTAAGGTCAAATTTTACAGTAGCAAAAGCTTGTTCAAGTTGGTTAAATGGAAAGAGGATTTCGAGACGAAGATCTAGACGCTTGAATCGCCTGATTCCGACAAACGAGCGAAAAGATAAACTAAAACAAAAATCGGATCAGAAATCACGATCGAAAATAATCGCAGAAAAACCGAAAAAAAGAAAACTGACGAACAGGCTAACGAATGAATGTTCGTTAAAACAAAAGTACGGACGAACGTCCGCTAAAAAGATAAACCGAGAAAACCGGCGAACCAATCTAAAAAAATGAACTAGGGTTTTTCTTTTTAAAAAACGAAGCGGTTTTCAAAAAAATGGCGGCGACGAACGGCGGTGGTACCTCCGGCGTAGCTCCGGCGAGGCGGGGCTGCGACGACGGGGCGGCGGACTGCAGCGGCGGGGCGATGACGGCATGGCGCGGAGAGAGGCGGCGGCAACACTGCAGCGGCAACGGCGAGGCGCGACAGAGGCGATGGCGCGGCTGCGGGCGGTGGGGTGGGTGGTGGTGGTGGGGCTCCGTGGGCGGGGTATTTAGGAGAGGGGGGCGGCTTGGAGGAGGGGCCAAGGCAGCGGCGAGGGGAGTCCCGGCCGGACTCCTCGTCCGAGGCGGCGGCGGCTTGGTCTCCTGGAAGGAGACGGCGGCGCGGGGGAATGGACCGGCGGCTGGACTTCGACCCAGTTAGCCAGTGCGCACCTTTTTAAAAAAATAATTCCGCCGAAAATAAAAAAACTCCTAGGTAATAAAATAAAATTCTAAAAATGCCAAAACAAATTTTCGCCATCTAAATAAAATATTTAGAACAAGATGAACATTTTCTTGGCCCTAAAATGCAACTTTGAAAAATGTGCAATTTTTCTAATTCAAATAAAATAGCAATAAACTCTGGATAAAATCAAATATTTGATTTTAATCTTTTCCCTCCAATATTTCATTTATTTTGGAGAAGTCATATTATCTCCTCTCATGTATTTTAATATAAAATATTTTCGGAGAGAAAAATAATTAAAACCAAAATCCTCGTTTCAATATTTGATAAAACTCAAATATGAAAACTGGGAAATCCCCAACTCTCTCCGAGGGTCCTTGAGTCGCTTAGAATTTCGAGGATCGCAAAACGAAATGCAATAAAATATGATATGCATGAATGATATATGTATAACATTCCAAATTGAAAATTTGGGATGTTACATCCAACCACATGAATCTTGACTTGTGCTAAGTTGTTAAAATCTGTGGGCTGGTGTGCTCCCATCTTATGGGCCATAAGGCCATTATTCCACCCGGGGGTTCCGGTAACCCTCCTGGTACTCCGATAAATACCCAGAACACTTCCGGTGTCCGAATACTATCATCCTATATATCAATCTTTACCTCTCGACCATTTCGAGACTCCTTGTCATGTCTGTGATATCATCTAGGACTCCGAACAACATTCGGTCACCAAATCACATAACTCATATAATACTAAATCGTCATCGAACGTTAAGCGTGCGAACCCTGCAGGTTCGAGAACTATGTAGACATGACCGAAATACCTCTCCGGTCAATAACCAATTGCGGAACCTGGATCCTCATATTAGCTCCTACATATTCTACGAAGATCTTTATCAGTCGAACCGTTATGACAACATACGTTATTCTCTTTGTCATCGGTATGTTACTTGTCCGAGATTCAATCCTTGGTATCTTCATACCTAGTTCAATCTCGTTACCGGCAAGTCTCGTTACTCATTTCATAATACATCATCCTGTAGCTAACTCATTAGTTACTTTGCTTGCAAGTCTTCTTATCATGTGCATTACCGAGAGGGCCCAGAGATACCTCTCCGATACTCGGAGTGACAAATTGATACGTCCATTTTGCATCATGCTTTTATATCGATATTTATTGCATTATGGGTTGTTATTACACATTATGTCACAATACTTATGCCTATTCTCTCTTATTTTACAAGGTTTACATGAAGAGGGAGAATGCGGGCAGATAGGATTCTAGGCTGGAAAAGAAGCAAATATTAGAGACCTATTCTACGCAACTCCAAAAGTCCTGAAACTCCATGGGAATTATTTTCAGAATATATAAAAAATATTGGGCGAAAGAAGTACCAGAGGGGGGCCACCCAATGTCCACCAGGGTGGGGGCGCGCCCTACCCCCTAGGCGCGCCCCCTGCCTCGTGGGCCCCCTGGCAGGCCTCTGATGCCCATCTTCTGCTATATGAGGTCTTTCGTCTAGGAAAAATCATAAGCTAGATCATGGGACAAAACTCCGCTGCCACGAGGTGGAACCTTGGCGGAACCAATCTAGGGCTCCGGCGGAGCTGTTCTGCCGGGGAAATTTCCCTCCGGGGGGGAATCATCACCATTGTCATCAACATCGATACTCGTAGGAGGAGGGGGTCAATCTCCATCAACATATTCACCAGCACCATCTCATCTCAAACCCTAGTTCATCTCTTGTATCCAATCTTTGTCCCAAAGCCTCAGATGTACCTGTGGGTTTCTAGTAGTGTTGATTACTCTTTGTAGTTGATGCTAGTTGGTTTATTCGGTGGAAGATCATATGTTCAGATCCTTTATGCATATTAATACCCCTCTGATTATGAACATGAATATGATTTGTGAGTAGTTATGTTTGTTCCTGAGGACATGGGAGAAGTCTTGCTATAAGTAGTCATGTGAATTTGGTATTTGTTCGATATTTTGATGAGATGTATGTTGTCTTTCCTCTAGTGGTGTCATGTGAACGCCGACTACATGACACTTCCCCATTGTTTGGGCCTAGAGGAAGGCATTGTGAAGTAATAAGTAGATGATGGGTTGCTAGAGTGACAGAAGCTTAAACCCTAGTTTATGAGTTGCTTTGTAAGGGGTTGATTTAGATCCATATGTTTCATGATGTGGTTAGGTTTACCTTAATACTTCTTTTGTAGTTGCGGATGCTTGCAATAGGGTTTAATCATAAGTGGGATGCTTTCCCAAGGAAGGATAGTACCCAAGCACCGGTCCACCCACATATCAAATTATCAAAGTACCGAACGCGAATCATATGAATGTGATGAAAACTAGCTTGATGATAATTCCCATGTGTCCTCGGGAGCGCTTTCCTTTATATAAGAGTTTGTCCAAGCTTGTCCTTTTCTACAAAAAGGATTGGGCCATCTTGCTGCACCTTATTTACTTTCATTACTTGTTACCCGTTACAAATTACCTTATCACAAAACCATCTGTTACCGAAAATTTCAGTGCTTGCTTAGAATACCTTACTGAAAACTGCTTATCATTTCCTTCTGCTCCTCGTTGGGTTCGACACTCTTACTTATCGAAAGGACTACGATAGATCCCCTATACTTGTGGGTCATCAAGACTCTTTTCTGGCGCCGTTGCCGGGGCATGAAGTGCCTTTGGTAGGTGGAATTTGGTAAGGAAAAATTTATATAGTGTGCTGAAATTTACTGTCACTTGTTACTATGGAACATAATCCTTTGAGGGGATTGTTTGGGGTATCTTCACCCTGACCAGTAGAGCAAAGAGTTGCTCCTCCACCTACTGAACCTACTGAAAAATTTTGCTTTGGAATTCCTTCGGGTATGATAGAGAAACTGCTAGCTAAACCTTTTACAGGTGATGGAACATTGCATCCCTATTTGCACCTAATCTATGTGGATGAAGTTTGTGGATTATTTAAGCTTGCAGGTATGCCCGAGGATGTTATCAAGAAGAAGGTCTTCCCTTTATCTTTGAAGGGAAAGGCATTGACATGGTTTAGGCTATGTGATGATATGGGATCATGGAACTACAACCGATTGAAATTGGAATTTCATCAGAAGTTTTATCCTATGCATCTTGTTCATCATGATCGTAATTATATATATAATTTTTGTCCTTGCGAAGGAGAAAGCATCACTCAAGCTTGGGGAGGCTTAAGTCAATGTTATATTCATGCCCCAATCATGAGCTCTCAAGAGAAATTATTATTCAAAAAAATTATGCTCGGCTTTCTCTCGATAATCGCTCCATGCTTGATACTTCTTGTACTGGCTCTTTTATGATGAAGACTATTGAATTCAAATGGGATTTATTGGAAAGAATTAAATGCAATTCTGAAGATTGGGATCTCGACGAAGGTAAGGAGTCAGGTATAACACCTAAGTTTGATTGTGTTAAATATTTTATGGATGCCGATGTTTTCCGTGAATTTAGCACTAAATATGGACTTGACTCTGAGATAGTAGCTTATTTCTATGAATCCTTTGCTACTCATGTTGATCTCCCTAAGGAGAAGTGGTTTAAATATAATCCTCCCATTGAAGTGAAAGTAGTTGCACCTATTAAAGTTGAATAAACGACTATCACTTATGTTGATCGTGTTGTTCCTACTGCTTATGTTGAAAAACCACCTTTCCCTGTTAGAATAAAGGATCATGCTAAAGCTTCAACTGTGGTTCGTAAGAGTAATACTAGAACACCTACACCCTCTGAGCAAATTTAAGTTGAACCTAGTGTTGCTATGGTTAAAGATCTCTTGGCTGATAATATTGATGGGCATGTTATTTACTTCTGTGATGAAGCTGTTAGAATTGCTACACCTGATACTAAAAATAAGCATAGACCTGTTGTAGGCATGCCTGTTATTTATGTTAAAATAGGAGATCATTGCTATCATGGTTTATGTGAAATGGGTGCTAGTACTAGTGCAATACCTCATTCCTTATACAAAGAAATTATGCATGATATTGCACCTGCTGAGATAGAGGAAATTGATGTTACAATTAAGCTTGCCAATAGAGACACTATTTCACCAGTTGGGATTGTTAAAGATGTTGAAGTCTTGTGTGGGAAAGTTAAATACCCTGCTGATTTTCCTGTTCTTGGTTCCCCACAAGATGACTTTTGCCCCATTATATTTTGTAGACCCTTCTTGAATACTGTTAATGCTAAGATAGACTGCAAAAAGGATGTTGTTACTATTGGTTTGGGGGATATGTCTCATGAGTTTAATTTTGCTAAATTTCATGAACAACCCCATGATAAAGAATTGCCTAGTAAAGATGAAATTATTGGTCTTGCTTCTATTTCCGTGCCTCCTAATGATCCTTTAGAACAATATTTGCTAGACCATGAAAATGATATGTTTATGAATGAAAGAAGGGAAATAGATGAAATATTCTTTAAACAGGGACCTATTTTGAAACACAACTTGCCTGTTGAAATCCTAGGGGATCCTCCTCCACCCACAGGTGATCCCATGTTTGAGCTTAAACCTTTACCTGATACTCTTAAATATTCTTATCTTTATGAGAAAGAGATATATCCTATTATTATTAGTGCTAACCGTTCAGAGCATGAAGAAAAGAAATTATTGAAAACTCTGAAGAAGCATCGTGCTGCTATTGGATATACTCTTGATGATCTTAAGGGCATTAGTCCCACTCGATGCCAGCACAAAATAAATTTGGAGAAAGACGCTAAACCGGTTGTTGATCACCAATGACGGTTAAATCCTAAGATGAAAGAAGTGGTAAGAAAAGAAATACTAAATCTTCTGGAGGCAGGTATAATTTACCCCGTTGCTGATAGTTAGTGGGTAAGTCATGTCCATTGTGTCCCTAAGAAGGCAGGTATTACAGTTGTTCCTAATGATAAAGATGAATTGACCCCACAAAGAATTGTTACAGGTTATAAAATGGTAATTGATTTCCGCAAATTAAATAAAGCTACTAAAAAGGGTCATTACCCTTTACCATTTATTGATCAAATGCTAGAAAGACTATCCAAACATACACATTTTTTCTTTCTAGATGGTTATTCTGGTTTCTCTCAAATACCTATGTCAAAAGAGGATCAAGAAAAGACAACTTTTACTTGCCCTTTCGGTACCTTTGCTTATAGACGTATGCCTTTTGGTTTATGCAATGCACCTGCTACCTCTCAAAGATGTATGACTGCTATATTCTCTGACTTTTGTGAAAAGATTGTTGAGGTTTTTATGGATGATTTCTCCGTTTATGGAACTTCTTTTGATGATTGCTTAAGCAACCTTGATCAAGTTTTGTAGAGATGTGAAGAAACTAACCTTGTCTTGAATTGGGAAAAGTGCCACTTTATGGTTAATGAAGGTATTGTCTTGGGGCATAAAATTTATGAAAGAGGTATTGAAGTTGATAAAGCTAAGGTTGATGCTATTGAAAAGATGCCGTGTCCTAAGGACATTAAAGGTATAAGAAGTTTCCTTGTCATGCTGGTTTTTATAGGAGGTTCATTAAGGACTTCTCTAAAATTTCTAGGCCCCTGACTAATCTCTTACAAAAAGATGTTCCATTTGTCTTCGATGATGATTGTGTAGAAGCATTTGAAATACTTAAGAAAGACTTGATTTCTGCACCTATTGTTCAGCCACCTGATTGGAATTTACCATTTGAAATTATGTGTGATGCTAGTGATTATGTTGTAGGGGCTGCTCTAGGACAAAGAGTTGATAAGAAATTAAATGTTATCCAATATGCTAGCAAGACTCTAGACCGTGCCTAAAGAAATTATGCTACTACTGAAAAAGAATTGTTAGCAGTTGTATTTGCTTGTGATAAGTTCAGACCTTATAGTTTTGATTCTAAAGTAATTGTCCACACCAATCATGCTATTATTAAATATCTTATGGAAAAGAAAGATGCTAAACCAAGACTTATTAGATGGGTTCTCTTGCTTCAAGAATTTGATTTGCATATTATCGATAGAAAGGGAGCTGAGAATCCCATTGCAGAAAACTTGTCTAGGTTAGAGAATGTTCTTGATGACCCACTACCTATTGATGATAGCTTTCCTAATGAACAATTAGCTGCCATAAATGCTTCTTGTACTGCTCCATGGTATGCTGATTATGCTAATAATATTGTTGCTAAATTTATACCACCTAGTTTCACATACCAGCAAAAGAAAACGTTCTTCTATGATTTAAGACATTACTTTTGGGATGACCCACATCTTTATAAAGAAGGAGTAGATGGTGTTATTAGACGTTTTGTACCTGAGCATGAACAGGAACAGATCCTACACAAGTGTCACTCCGAGGCTTAAGGAGGACACCATGCTGGAGATGGAACTGCACATAAGGTATTGCAATCTGGTTTTTATTGGCCTACTCTCTTCAAGGATGCCCGCAAGTTTGTCTTGTCTTGTGATGAATGTCAAAGAATTGGTAATATTAGTAGACGTCAAGAAATGCCTATGAATTATTCACTTGTTATTGAACCATTTGATGTTTGGGGCTTTGATTATATGGGACAGTTTCCTTCCTCTAATGGGTATACTCATATTTTAGTTGTTGTTGATTACGTTACTAAGTGGGTAGAAGCTATTCCAACTAGTAGTGCTGATCTTAACACCTCTATTAAGATGCTTAAAGAAGTTATTTTTCCAAGGTTTGGAGTCCCTAGATACTTAATGACTGATGGTGGTTCACATTTTATTCATGGTGCTTTTCGTAAAATGCTTGCTAAGTATGATGTTAATCATAGAATTGCATCTCCATATCATCCATAGTCTAGTGGTCAAGTAGAATTGAGTAATAGAGAGCTTAAATTAATTTTGCAAAAGACTGTTAATAGATCTAGAAAGAATTTGTCCAAGAAAGTTGATGATGCATTATGGGCTTATAGAACTGCATATAAAAATCCTATGGGTATGTCTCCGTATAAAATGGTTTATGGAAAAGCATGTCACTTACCTCTTGAACTAGAACATAAGGCATATTGGGCCATTAAAGAGCTCAATTATGATTTCAAACTTGCCGGTGAGAAGAGGTTATTTGACATTAGCTCACTTGATGAATGGAGAACCCAGGCCTATGAGAATGCGAAACTGTTTAAAGAAAAAGTTAAAAGATGGCATGACAAAAGGATACAAAAGCGTGAGTTTAATGTAGGTGATTATGCTTTGCTATACAACTCTCGTTTAAGATTTTTTGTAGGCAAACTCCTCTCAAAATGGGAAGGTCTTTACATTATCGAGGAGGTCTATCATTCCGGTGCCATAAAAATCAACAACTTCGAAGGCACAAATCCGAGGGTGGTTAACGGTCAAAGAATCAAACATTATATCTCAGGTAATCCTATAAATGTTGAAACTAATGTTATCGAAACCGTAACCCTGGAGGAATACATAAAGGACACTTTCCAGAATGTTTTAGACTCAGAAAAGGAATAGGTATGAGGTACGGTAAGTAAGCCGACTCCAAAACAGTTCTACTAGCAATTTTTCTCTGTTTTGGAATATTTAAGAAAATAGAAAACTAAGAAGCAGTCCGGGAAGGACACGAGGCTTCCACAAGGGTGGAGTGCATGCCCTACCCCCTTGGGCATGCCCCCTGCCTCGTGGGCACCTCATGTGCCTTACGGACTCCGTTTTCTTGCATGATACTTCGTTTGGTCGGTAAAAATTCATTATATAATCTCCCAAAGGTTTTGACCACCGTATCACGCAAATATCTTCTGTCTTTGTCTCGAGTTGTTTTGCTGACAGATCTAGATCGCCATGGCGTCTTCAAGTGCCCCCAAGGACAAGTTCTTCGAGAAGTTCATCAACCCCTACCTCACAGAGGTGCTGCAACACCCTCAAACCATTGAGATGCATGAGGGGTTGCTACACATCCGCGATGTTGAGGGACCAAGGAGGACCGGGAGCGTGGAGACAAGACTCGAAGCAATGGAGAAACAAGTTTTCAAGTGCCAGGAGATGGTGGAACGTGGACTCGACTCCAATCACATAATGATCGCGGAGTTCACCAACAACCACAAGCTGGATGACAAGAACATTGGGGAGGCCATCTTCAAGCTTCACGAGAAAATTGAGCGCCTCCAAGCCCAGATCTGTGACCTGCAAAACCAAAACTGTGAGTATGAATATAGATTCAAGAGGATGAGTTTGGCTGCAGATTTGAGGATCCCGGAGACTCGATCATCCTTCTATGATGGTGAGCCTATGCCTTGGAAGACGAACGACAAGCCTACATCATCAACAACTCCATCATCACCACCTCCGAGGAAGGAGACATAAACACATGGGTATGGGCACTCCCCTTGGCAACTGCCAAGCTTGGGGGAGTGCCCC
The DNA here is from genome assembly GCF_056163025.1 of Triticum urartu. NCBI lineage: Eukaryota > Viridiplantae > Streptophyta > Magnoliopsida > Poales > Poaceae > Triticum > Triticum urartu. Next base: position 36,558,415 of record NC_141876.1, read on the forward strand.
GGTATCGCATCACCATCACACTTTTATCTTTACTATTTTTCTTAGTTCGACCTTTTGATAATATCTTGATCTAGTAGAATAAAGTTTTAGTATGATCTAGTTTCGAGTTTTGCTTTATGATCATTCTATGTAATCGAGTCCGTGAGTTATATAATAAAGATTAGTGTTGAGTCAAGAGCTTGATTATCTTGCTATGATGTTGAGGGAATAAAATAAAAGAGAAAGAATAAAAAGAAACAAAGAGATCATATATGGATCTTATGGAGATTAATGACTTCACATATAAAGAGTATGATGAATAAAAATTGTTGAGAGTTGACAAGCATAGTTTTGGTCATCGTTTCAATTAATAGGAAGTAATAAAGAAACATAGGTTTTCACATATAAATATACTATCTTGGACATCTTTTATGATTGTGAGCACTCATTAAAATATGACATCCTAAAGAGTTGATGTTGGACAAGGAAGACAACGTAATGGGTTATATTTTCCTACATCTGAAATAAATTATGTTGTCTTGGATCATCCAACATGTTGAGCTTGCCTTTCCCTATCATGCTAGCCAAGTTCTTTGCACCAAGTAGAGATACTACTTGTGCTTCTAAATATCCTTAAACCCAGTTTTTCCATGAGAGTCCACCATGCCTACCTATGGATTGAGTAAGATCCATCAAGTAAGTTGTCATCGGTGCAAGCAATAAAAATTGCTCTCTAAATATGTATGACTTATTAGTGTGAAGAAAATAAGCTTTATACGATCTTGTGATGTGGAAGAAATAAAAGCGATGGACTGCATAATAAAGGTCCATATCACAAGTGGCAATATAAAGTGATGTTCTTTCGCATTAAGATTTTGTGCATTCAACCATAAAAGCACATGACAACCTCTGCTTCCCTCTGCGAAGGGCCTATCTTTTATTCTTGTATATTACTTCATAAAAGAGTCATGGTGATCTTCACCTTTCCTTTTTACATTTTATCCTTTGGCAAGCACAATGTGTTGGAAAGATCCGGATATATATAGCTAATTGGATGTGAGTTTTCATGAACTATTATTGTTGACATTACCCCCTGAGGTAAAAGGTTGGGAGGCAAAACTATAAGCCCCTATCTTTCTCTGTGTCTGATTAAAACTTCATACCCATAAGTATTGCGTGAGTGTTAGCAATTGTGAAAGACTAAATGATAGTTGAGTATGTGGACTTGTTGAAAAGCTCTTATATTGACTCTTTCCGATGTTATGATAAATTACAATTGCTTCAATGACTGAGATTATAGTTTGTTAGTTCTCAATGAAGTTTATGATTCATACTTGAAACTGTGAATGAATTGTTACTTTAGCATAAGAGGTCATATGATGATGTATATATACATATATATATATATGTTGCTGTTCTAAGAATGATCATGATGCCCTCATGTCTATATTTTATTTTTATCGACACCTCTATCTCTAAACATGTGGACATATTTTCCAATTTCGGCTTCCGCTTGAGGACAAGCGAGGTCTAAGCTTGGGGGCGTTGATACATCCATTTTGCATCATGCTTTTATATCGATATTTATTGCATTATGGGTTGTTATTACACATTATGTCAGAATACTTATGCCTATTCTCTCTTATTTTACAAGGTTTAGATGAAGAGGGAGAATGCCGGCAGCTGGAATTTTGGGCTGGAAAACGAGGAAATATTAGAGACCTATTTCTGCGCAACTCCAAAAGTCCTGAAACTGCATGGGAATTATTTTCAGAATATATAAAACATATTGGGGGAAAGAAGTACCAGAGGGGGGCGTGGACCCCCTGGCAGGCCTCTGATGCCCATCTTCTACTATATGAGGTCTTTCGTCCAGGAAAAATCATAAGCTAGCTCACAGGACAAAACTCCGCCACCACGAGGGGAAACCTTGCCGGAACCAATCTAGGGCTCCGGCGGAGCTATTCTACCGGGGAAATTTCCCTTCGGGAGGGGGAAATCATCACCATCGTCATCTCAGCGGGAGGGGGTCAAGCTCTATCAACAACTTCACCAGCACCATCTCATCTCAAACCCTAGTTCATCTCTTGTATCCAATCTTTGTCCCAAAGCCTCAGATTGGTACTTGTGGGTTGCTAGTAGTGTTGATTAATCTTTGTAGTTGATGCTAGTTGGTTTATTCGGTGGGAGATCGTATGTTCAGATCCTTTATGCATATTAATACCCCTATGATTATGAACATGAATATGATTTGTGAGTAGTTACATTTGTTCCTGAGGACATGGGAGAAGTCTTGCTATAAGTAGTCATGTGAATTTGGTATTCGTTCTATATTTTGATGAGATGTATGTTGTCTTTCGTCTAGTGGTGTCATGTGAACGTCGACTACATGACACTTCACCATTGTTTGGGCCTAGGGGAAGGCATTGGGAAGTAATAAGTAGATGATGGGTTGCTAGAGTGACAGAAGCTTAAACTCTAGTTTATGAGTTGCTTCGTAAGAGGCTGATTTGGATCCATATGTTTCATTTTGTGGTTAGGTTTACCTTAACACTTCTTTTGTAGTTGTGGATGCTTGCAATAGGGGTTAATCATAAGTGGGATGCTTGCCCAAGGAAGGACAGTGTCCAAGCACCGGTCCACCCACATATCAAATTATCAAAGTACCGAACACGCACTACTAGGGAAAAGCCTAGCAGCAGCGCGGGTTTTGGGTGTATCAGTAGCGCAGGTGCCCGCGCTACTGATACAGCGCCACAACTAACTTGTAGCAGTAACGCGTGTTGACACACGCTACTGCTATACATGGTTAGCTGTAGCGTGCGTTGCAAACAACGCTACTGCTAATTAGCTATAGCGGGTCTTATATCCCGCGCTACTGCTATTACTTTCAAAAAAAAAATCTCGATCCCGTGCGTGTTGTCAATGGTAGCAGTGGTTCGATCTAGCGATGATTGGCGTTGCAGGAGGCATGAACGGGCAGCGGAAGACCAGATCCAGCAGTGGCTGTTGGAGAGGGCCCGTTTCTATCACAGAGCCAGGCCGCGGCGTGGGGCTCCTCTTCCTGACCATGCCAGATAGCTCCGGGTCGTCCATGGAGATGACCTGCACGGGCATGGACATGGGAGGGTGAGTCAAACCAGAGGGAGAGAGAGGAAAGGAAAACCGAGGGAGAAAGGAAGGTGGTGTAGGGAGCAGCGGAGCTAGTCACCGGTGGTGAGGTGCTCCGGTGTGGTGGCGCGGGGCGGCGGCCTCCTAGACGTCGGTGGAAGACTGGCGAGCTCTTAGACGCCGGTGGCGCGAGGCGGTGGCCTCTTTCGGCGCCACGGAGATGGATGGGCGCATGGGCAAGAGGTCCATGTGAGAGCGTATGGAAAGTGAGAGGAGAGAATGGTGGAAGAGAGGAGGGATTTGGGAGAGGAGATGGGGATTCGGCCGAGGATATGGCGACTTCACCTACCTCGTACTTAGCAGTAGCGAGGGGCATAAAACCGCGCTACTACTATCAACTTAGTAGTAGCGCGGGTTTATACCCCTCGCTACTACTATGGCATGTGTCGGGGAGCACGGCAGAGACCGCTTAGTAGTAGAGAGGGTTAAAAACCCGCGCTACTACTATCAACTTAGTAGTAGTGAGGGGTAAAAACCCGCGCTACTACTAATTAGCAGTAGCGCTTCTTTTTGTGTCGCGCTGCTGCTAAGATTCTGTGTATAAGGTTTTCCCTAGTAGTGGCGAATCATATGAACGTGATGAAAACTAGCTTGACGATAATTCCCATGTGTCCTCGGGAGCGCTTTCCTTTATATAAGAGTTTGTCCAGGCTTGTCCTTGGCTACAAAAAGGATTGGGCCATCTTGCTGCACCTTATTTACTTTCATTATTTGTTACCCGTTATAAATTACCTTATCACAAAACTATCTGTTACCGACAACTTCAGTGCTTGCAGAGAATACCTTACTGAAACTGCTTATCATTTCCTTCTGCTCCTCGTTGGGTTCGACGCTCTTACTTATTGAAAGGACTACGATAGATCCCCTATACTTGTGGGTCATAACAAATCCTAATCTTGATCTATGCCAACCCAACAAACACCTTCGGAGATACTTGTAGAGCATCTTTATAATCACCCAGTTACGTTGTGACGTTTAATAGCACACAAGGTATTCCTCTAGTATCCGGGAGTTGCATGATCTCATAGTCGAAGGAATATGTATTTGACATGAAGAAAGCAATAGCAATAAACTGAACGATCAATATGCTAAGCTAATGGATGGGTCTTGTCCATCACATGATTCTCCTAATATATGTGATCCCATTATCAAATGACAACACATATCTATGGTTAGGAAACCTTAACCATCTTTGATCAACGAGCTAGTCTACTATGGGCTTACTAGGGACACAGTATTTGTTTATGTATTCACACATGTATTTAAGTTTCTGATCAATACAATTCTAGCATGAATAATAAACATTTATCATGAATAAGGAAATATAAAATAACAACTTTATTATTGCCTCTAGGGCATATTTCCTTCAGTTGCATGTACTATATTGGTGCTAAAGTATCAGATGTTGATATTTCTTTTTTCTACGTGGCGAGAGGGTGCGCGGGATTGGCACGGTTTTATGGGCTGATTGATTTGAAAAGTTATTGACCTAGTCAGAATCAAGAACCAAATCCAATATTGAATTTCTCAGTGGAGTGTGATTGGTAGGGGATTGGCATGTTACTGGAAACACCCGTATTTAATGGTTATAGTGACGAGTTGATTGCCTGACCGTTGCCATCCTGAGGTGACTCTAGGTCTTCTGTTCTTCGAGTGAAACTAGGTACTCCAAGTGAATAACGGTGGTCGAGTGGAGTTTGGTAACCGAGTGGATCTTCTATCAAGTGACTTGCATGTTGTCGTCATTCTAGTCGGTACCTCCTTTCTAACTTTGTAGGTCTTGGACTCTTGTGTAGTGTCCTTGGGTAGGGCATGTAGGTCAGGCATGGGACCCTACCCTAGGTACATGTCATCGTCAAGCGCTGCTAGTGTCTCCTAACATGGGCGGTGTGGTGTGGCCCACTTAACAGTAGCGTCGTTCCTTCTAATCAGCGCTGCTGCTAAGTTTGTACCAGTAGCACTTGTCCTGCACAGCGCTATTGGTACTTAACAGTAGCATTGTGGCCTTAACCAGCGCTACTAGTAATATTCTACCTATATGCTTTTTCCTAGTAGTGGGAGGATGTTGAAGAATGGCTTGGCCGTGGGAGCTGAGCTCCGTAAAACCTCTGCCATAAAAAACCTCAAATTTTTTGTTTGACGTGTATTTGGGAAGAATCGGTACTGCACTGATTCTGGAGGTGCCCTTATGCCAAGCTCTACTGGGAGCTTGTGCACATGGACCGTGGTGCAGCTATCGAGTTCATGCCTCCAAAGTTTGTTGATACATAGAGGAAGCTATATGGGTGGTTGCTTGACTGGATGCGTTCACACAAGGAGCCGGGAAGAGCTATTATGATCATGAGTCGTTATCACAAGTGGCTAGTGCAAAACAACGTTAGACATACAAGGGTGTTTGAACGAGCTCGTGATGTGGTTGCTCGGGTGTGATGCCGGTTTGACGAATGGACAGAGGTCCATGCATTGAAGGGGACAGCTCTGACGGTGCACATAGAGTATCGTTTGACGCCACCGACGAAAAGCTGCCTCAAAGTTAATGTTGATGGGCATGGGTCTTTGAAGGAACAGGGAGTAGGGGTGGTGGGGGGATGTGGTGAGTGATCACCGCGTGATCTTCAGAGCTAGAGCATGTCATTCTTTCACCAATATCATTGTTCCTAAACATGCGGAGCTGCTTGCATCTCGTCAAGGAGTGCAACTTGCGATAGAAGTTGGCACCAAGAAGCTTGTTCTCGAAACTGACATCCAACTTCTGGCGCAGGTACATAACTCAGGTGATATCGACCAATCCAGGTTTGGTCCTCTTGTCCAGGAGATAAAAGAGATGTTGTGAGGCGTTGACGAGCATCGAGTGGCTTGGGCCAGGCAAACTGGGAACAAAGCTGCTCACCACTTAGCTAGGGAGGGCAACCTTATGAATTTATGCAAATTTTGGTTTAGTGCTTCTCCAACTTGTACTCGAGATGTTATAGTGGCGATAGTGACATGAACTAAGTAATAATAAGGCAGCAGTTTCCTCTAAAAAGAGAGAGACAAAATTAGTGCTAGAGAGACCATGTTGTGGACCCAGTTGATATATAGGGTTTCGTTTTTGTTTCCTTCTGTAACAATAATAGTGGATGTCATTTCATGGTGAAAATGCTCATGAGTTGGCCAGGTTTGATCCCTGGAGGGCCGGATATCATAACTCTTATAACCATTCAACCATAAGTTCATTCACGGTTGTATTTTCATAGACAAATCATGCAAAGGAACAAAAAATCTGCATGAATTGCATGATCATGATAGAATACAAGCTCATGGTACAACGGTTCTACGATGTCGCTGGCTCGCTGCTGCGTCTATGTAGCATCGCTCTCACGGAGAGAAATGGATGCTGAAGAATGCCTTGGCCATGGGAGTTGAGCTGCACGCCGTTGTATAAAACCTCGAATTTTTTGTTTGGCATGTGATTGGGAAGAAGCTATGCTCCACAAATTTTGGAGGTGCCCTTATGCCAAGGTCTACTTAGAGCTTGTGCACAAGGACCATGGTGCAGCTACTGAGTTCATGCCTCCAGAGGTTGTTGATACACAAAAGAAGCTAGATGGGTGGTTGCTTCACTAGATGCATTCGAAGTTAATGTAGGTGGGTCTTTGACGAAACAGGGAGCAGGGGGTGGCGGCGGAGCTGTGGTGAGTGATCATCACGGGATCTTCAAAGCTAGAGCATGTCATTATTTCGCCACTATCGTTGTTCCTGAACATGCGGAGCTGCTCACTTGTCGTCAAGGAGTGCAACTTGCCAATGAAGTTGGCGCCAAGAAGCTTGTTCTCGAAACTAACAACCAACTTGTGGCGCAGGTACATTACTCAGGTGATATTAACCAATCCATGTTTGGTCCTCTTGTACAAGAGATAAGAGAGATGTTGTCAGGCATCGACGAGTATCGATTGGCTTGGGCCAGGCGAACAGCGAACAAAGCTCCTCACAACTTAGCTAGGGAGGGTTGCCTTTTGAATTTATGAAAATTTTGGTTTAGTGTTTCTCCGACTTGTATTCGAGATGTTATAGTGGCTGATGGTGCCATGAACTAAATAATAATAAGGCAGCAGTTTCCTCTCAGACAAAGACAAAATTAGTGATATAGAAACCATGTTGTGGATGCAATTTATAGAGGGTTTTGTTTTTTGTTTCCATCGGTAACAATAATAGTGGATGCCATTTCTTGGTGAAAATGCTCATGAGTTGATCAGGCTTGATCCATGGAGGGACGGATATCATAACTCTTCTAACCATTCAACCACAAGTTCGTTCACAATTGTATTTTCAGAGATGAATCATCCAAAGGAACAAAAAGAAATTCTGAATGAATTACACGATCATAGTAGAATACAAGCTCATGGTACAGCGGTTTTGCAGTGTCGTTGGCTCACTGCTGTGTCTGTGTAGCATCGCTCTCACGGAAAGAGATAGATGCGCAATGGTGGCAGGCATGAGGTGTTGGTTCACCATGACCATGATGGACCCGTATCATGCATATCGGACAAGGTGGGCAGCTCCTCGAGGTAGTCATCTCCAAGGTCCTCCAGCTCCAGCATGCACGTTGGCAATGACATTGACGACGCAGCAGCTACCGCCGTTGCTGTCGTCGACGTGCCCATCCATTTCAGTTTGGCAGTAGCTTCACCTCAATTAGTTCACCCTACCATTTTAGTAGTGGTTTAGAATGTCACCTTCTACCAAGACTAGAAATCTTGCATCTCAAGGGTCTCTGCTTGGTTACTTTGTCAATTACCAGGCATATTTGAGTGTTAGGGTCTTTAAGTTTTGACAAGTGAAGCGGCAAGGATGTGTCTATGGCGATCTGCACTATTGCCTTGCCTATTATTTGTATTCTTTTTTCTCACGTTGTCGATTGCTTTAAGTTAACTATGAAATGTCAAGTATGAAGTCAGTCACATGTACTAGTGAGCTTGACAATGAGTTATTATCTTCCGAGTGATGCTTTGACAAGTGAGCTCTGATTGATCTTGTACTGTTCATATGATGTAGTAGCGCTTGTGGTCTGGCCTATGGTGCCTTATTGTTACTGTCGACATGTTGATGCTTAGCGATATTGTCTCTGTTAATGATCATGGTTGGTTTGTGGATGGTTAGGTTCTATTTAACAACTGGATATGTAACTTGTTTGCCTATTTCTTTTACCCACCTTTTGTGTGCCTCTATTAGTGATGATGATTCTGAGGTGCTAGATCCTTTTTGTGTGCTTTTGCCCTGCACTTTCCTCTCACTTTACCTCTCTTAGCTGTTGATTTTGATGTGGTTGGCTTCCACCTCTTGTAGTTGATGATTTTTATGTGGTTACATTCTGTATGGAACTATCCAAGTAGTTGATAACTCGCTCCATTGGTTATTTGATTACTATAGTATCATGTAGTGATTGTGTTGAGTTTAAAATTTCTAGGCTCGGAATAACTTGGTATTTCATCGCATGCCTGGTAGTTTCTCCTTAGCTAGTCATGTTCCAAGGCTTAATGCCTAATAGTTATGCTAGGTTTTTTTGTGCAGCAAGGACCCAACCATGTCCATGGTGGCCAGGCAATACAAAAAGAGAGCCCTGAAGAAACCAAGGCGAAAATTCATCTGGTTGTTGCCGACACTTTTGAACCTTGCAATGCTTCTGCAAACATGTGAATTGGTATCTACATATCATAGAACCAGACATACAATCTGGACGAGAAGTTGAGTGTGGTCGAGTTGAGTGTTGTGTTGTGGACCATGAGAGAGGATCCTATAACTTTGAACTCTTCTATTTTGTTAATTTATCACTATTTTGGAAATTGCAACTTGATTGTTGCACTGTGTAGGATGCAATGTTTAGTGGTTTTGTTCGGTACCCTAATGTTGCAAATTAAATCTTTTTCAACTGCTGTGTTTTTGTCTTTGAACACTTTTTTTTGTTGTCTACATTTGATCTTGGAAATACAGGTCTAAATGTTTCGGTCTTGTGTGAGTTGCTGCCATGTTGTACAGTACAATAGCCATATTTGCCTTTTGTCTAGACCAAACCAATTAGTTCAAGTTTAGGGATAGAATATTGTATTTTTTTTTGTTCTTGTTAAGAGTTTATGAGAAGAAAATCCTGATGGACATGAACATGAGCATCAAATAAGGCTGAGCATAAGAAAGATGAACAGATGACATGGGCAGTTGAGAGTAATCCTCTGGCCTTCTTCTTTTTTGGTCCTCCTCAAAGCTCAATATAACAACATGTGCAGGTCAAATTTGTTTGCTTGAATCCAAAAAAAGAGCAGCTCAAACTTATATAAGCTCAGTACAAATTTTTTTCCTTGAATCCAAAAAAGAGCAACTCAAACTCATAACTTTGCGCTGCCTTTGTTAATATTTTGTGAAAGGTCGGTGATCCATATAAATAAACGATTGATGTTCCTTTTAGTTTTAGTTGTTGGAAACCTGCTATCACCATCGTCATGTCATTAAACGCCCTAGGGGTGCCCACTAGTCAACAAGGGTCTGGCTTGCGCCACCTCACCGATCCATAGCCTCCTCGTTCTCTACACCAGCTAGCAACGGTCTGTTCACGCCACCTCACTGATCTGTGGCACTGCTGCCTCCTTGTTCTCTCTGCCATGCTTCCAAGACCATCTCTATATATACTAGGGGTAGTTACTCATACGTCTCCGTCGTATCTACTTCTCCAAACACTTTTGCTCTTATTTTGGACTCTAACTTGCATGATTTGAATGGAACTAACACGGACTGACGGTGTTTTCAGTAGAATTGCCATGGTGTTATTTTTGTGTAGAAATAAAAGTTCTCGGAATGACCTGAAAATCAATGGAGAATTATTTTGGAATATATATAAAATACTCGCGAAAGAATCAAGGCCAGGGGCCCACACCCTAGTCACGAGGGTGGGGGCGCGCCTGCCCCCCCCCTCTGGGCGCGCCCCCCTGCCTCGTGGGCCCCCTGGAGCTCCACCGACCTCAACTATGTTCGGGGAGAAAAAAAATAAAGGAGAAAGATTCATCGCGTTTTACGATATGGAGCCGCCGCCAAGCCCTAAACTCTCTCGGGAGGGCTGATCTGCAGTCCGTTCGGGACTCCAGAGAGGGGAATCCGTCGCCGTCGTCATCATCAACCATCCTCCATCACCAATTTCATGATGCTCACCGCCGTGCGTGAGTAATTCCATCATAGGCTTGCTCGATGGTGATGGGTTGGATGAGATTTATCATGTATCGAGTTAGTTTTGTTAGGGTTTGATCCCTAGTATCCACTATGTTCTGAGATTGATGTTGTTATGACTTTGCTATGCTTAATGCTTGTCACTAGGGCCCGAGTGCCATGATTTCAGATCTAAACCTATTATGTTTTCATGAATATATGTGAGTTCTTGATCCTATCTTGCAAGTCTATAGTCACCTACTATGTGTTATGATCCGGCAACCCCGAAGTGACAATAATCGGGACCACTCTCGATGATGACTGTAGTTTGAGGAGTTCATGTATTCACTATGTGTTAATGCTTTGGTCTGGTACTCTATTAAAAGGAGGTCTTAATATCCCTTAGTTTCCAATAGGACCCCGCTGCCACGGGAGGGTAGGACAAAAGATGGCATGCAAGTTTTTTCCATAAGCACGTATGACTATATTCGGAATACATGCCTACAGTATATTGATGAATTGGAGCTAGTTCTGTGTCACCCTATGTTATGACTGTTACATGACGAACCACATCCGGCATAATTCTCTATCACCAATCCATTCCCTTCGAGCTTTCCATATATTGTTCTTCGCTTATTTACTTTTCCGTTGCTATTGTTATCATCACTACAGTATACCAAAAATATTACTTTTGCTACCATTACCTTTTACCACCGTTACCACCACTATCATATTACTTTGCTACTAAATACTTTGCTGCCGATATTAAGTTATCCAGGTGTGGTTGAATTGACAACTCAGCTGCTAATACTTGAGAATATTCTTTGGCTCCCCTTGCGTCAAATCAATAAATTTGGGTTGAATACTCTACCCTCGAAAACTATTGTGATCCCCTATACTTGTGGGTTATCAAGACTAATTTCTGGTGCCGTTGCCGGGGAGCATAGCTCTATTCTTTGAGTCACTTGGGATTTATATCTGCTGGTCACTATGAAGAACTTGAAAGACGCGAAAACAAAAATGTATCCCTCAACTACGAGGGGAGGTAAGGAACTGCCATCTACCTGTGCACTTGATTCACCTTCTATTTTGAGTAAGCTTGCGACACCTAAACCTGCTTCTGCTATTAATTCTGATATGTCGCATATTATTGATGATGCCACTTCTACTATGCATGATACTTATGATGAAACTACTTCTATGCTTGATACTACTATGCCACTTGGTGAATTTCTTGATGAACAACTTGCTAGGGCTAGAGAGAATGAAATTATTGAAACTGATAATATTGATGAAAGTGATGATGAAGGCTCTCCTAATAAATATGAATTGCCTGTTGTGCCTGAGGGCTATGTTATGGATGAAGAAACTAAAAGAGACTTTCTTGCATGCAATGATAGAAGTGATCTTAAGAAATTATTAGCTAAGCTTAAAAAACTCTGAATGCTAGAATGAAATATGATCCTGCTTATGCTACTTCACCTATCTTTGTTATTGATAAGGATTATGAATTCTCTATTGGTCCTGATATAATTACTTTGGTTGAATCTGATCCTTTTTATGGCTATGAATCTGAAACTATTGTGGCACATCTTGCTAAATTAAATGATATAGCCACCCTGTTCACTAATGACGAGAGAACTCGCTACTTTTATATCCTTAAAATATTTCTGTTCTCATTAAAGGGTGATGCTAAGATATGGTTTAATTCTCTTGATCCTAGTTGTGTGCGTAGTCCCCAGGATATGATTTATTACTTCTCTGCTAAATATTTCCCTGCTCATAAGAAACAAGCTGCCTTAAGGGATATATATAATTTTGTGCAAATTGAATAAGAGAGTCTCCCACAAGCTTGGGGGAGGCTTCTCCAATTACTTAATGCTTTGCCTGATCATCCTCTTAAGAAAAATAAAATACTTGATATCTTTTATAATGGACTAACCGATGCTTCCAGAGATTACCTGGATAGTTGTGCTGGTTCTGTTTTCAGGGAAAGAACACCAGATGAAGCTGAAATTCTATTAAATAATATGTTGACAAATGAAAATAATTGGACACTTTCTGACCCAGCTCCTGAGCCTATTCCTAAACCAACTCCGAAGAAAAGAGGTGTTCTATTTCTCAGTCCTGAAGATATGCAAGAGGCAAAGAAATCTATGAAAGAAAAGGTTATTAAAGCTAAAGATGTTAAGAATTTACCTCCTATTGAAGAAATACATGGTCTTAATTTACCGCATATTGAAGAAATATATGGTTTTAATCCATCACCTATTGAAGAAACACATGGTCTTGATAACCCGACACAGGTAGTAAAGGTAAATTCTCTCTATAGATATGATAAAGCTGAAATCCCTCCTACTAAGTTTGCTAGCCAATGTATGGATGAGTTTGATAACTTTATGGTTAAGCAAGAAGACTTCAATGCTTATTTTGGTAGACAATTAAAACGCAATTGTAGCGACCAGACCTCAAACAGTCTGATCTCTGTGCTCCGGTGTCATTCCTGGATCAGTAATGCTGACACCACACAGTACTCAGAGGATTTATAGCAGAGTAGCAATCACACACTTATTACATCGAGTGTCTCCATAGAGAACTTATTACAAATAAATATGGCTTAAGGCCATCTAATAACGATAATAGCGGAAGGCTTGGAAGATAAGTGAGTCCATCAACTCCAACGGCATCACTGAGTATAGAACCATGACCTAAAAACTCCTTAATCATCGTCTGAAAAGTCTGCAACATTAACGTTGCAGCCCGAAACGGGTCAGCACATGGAATATGCTGGCAATGTAACACATAGAGAGTAATGGAATCAAACAGCTATACTATATGCATATTTGGCTGGTGGAAAGCTCTATGGTTACAGTTTTGCGTAAAGCCAATTTTTCCCTACTTCAAAGGAATAAATTTATTTAACTATCATGGTAGTTGTTAAACATTGAGAATGGTTGACAGCATTCTCAATCCCAATTAAGCATCATCATTAAACACAACCCAACAAAATTAATTTAGAGTAACATGTTGAGATTCACATGATAATCCAAGTACTAGATACTCAAGATGTCCATAACCAGGGACACGGCTAATCATGATTAGTTTATTACACTCTGCAGAGGTTTGCGCACTTTTCCCCACAAGACTCGATCGCCTCCGTTTGGTTTCTCGCACTACATGGTGTTTGAGAAGACGGATGACCGAGACATAGTCTTTCAGAAGCGCTAGCACCTTACGATCGGGTAGACCGTACCACCTACATCCCCTACATCTGCTAGTCTACCACTGTAAGAGTTCGCACAACTTAGTCAACTATGCTAGAGCCCATAATAGCTTGTGGTTGCACGGAAGTTTCTAGTATGAATAGTCTCATGATCCCTTTGAGCCTGGGTGGCGGTCCAAAAGAAAAACAGGCAAGTCCTGGAATACCCAGGTGCCTCAATCCACCCAGATGTGTGTTTAAGTTGCCACCTTAGATAAACCATTAATTAACAATCTCACATCTGTCATGGTATCACTCACCCAATCCACGTCTACTAGCATAGCATGGCATAATAAGCAAACGTAGAAGTAACTCCCAAAGGTTTGATAATAAATAGGTAATAGGTTCTACCTCATCTACTTCCCATCCCACAATTTAATTAGATCCTAATCATGCAATGTGTGAGGATTGATCTAATGCAAGAAAACTGGGTAGTAGAAAAGGTATGATCAAAGTGTTACTTGCCTTGCTGATGATCCGCGAAACCTAACGATTCGAAGTAACAGGCGGCGCACTCCAGGTATTCTATCGCAGACAAACAAACAAGCATACAATAAGTACTCATCTAATGCACAGGTAAAACTCAAATAAGATATCTAACCAGAAGGTTCAACTTAAGAACTCCGGTTGGCAAAAAGAATCAAATCGAACGAAACAACGAAAGTCAAACGGCAAAAGAAAACAACTTCGTTCTAGTAATCTGGATCTAGGGAAAATTTTACAGTAGCAAAATCTTGTTTAAGTTGGTTAAACGGATAGAGGGTTTCGAGACGAAACTCTAGGCGCTTGAATCGCCTGATTCCAATAAACGAGAGAAAAGTTATACTAAAACGAAAATCGGATCAGGAATCGCGATCAGAAAAATCGCGGATTTAATCCGAGAAAAAGAAAAACGACGAACGCTCGCTAGAATGAACGAACGGACGAACGCTCGCTATTTAAATAAACCGGAAAAACCGATCTATTTTAAAAAACGAATCTAAAAAACCGATGGAAAAATCCGACAAAAACCGATCTAATTTTTTTACAAAAAAACCGATGGCACGGAAGTCGAGGCGCGGCGAACCTCGGTGGCGGCGGCGGCGGCGTCCGGCGGCAGCGGCGGCGGCGGCGCAGGGCGGGAGCGGGTGGCGGCGGCGGCTTTGGGGCTGGGCGGCTAGGGTTTCTCCCGGGGGCTGGGCCGGCTTTTAAAGGCCACCTCGGGCCGGAGTCCTATCCGGACATGGCCCGTAGGTCGGTTCATTTTTTTTTAATTATTTCACTCGGAACAAAAATAAAAAGAAATACTAAACGGACTCCAAAAATTCCGAAATAAATTTTCACGGGCTTCGAAAATCAAGCCGCACAAGGTGAACATTTATTTGGGCCCTAAATGCAATTTTGAAAAACGCACATTTTTCCTAAATTCAAATAAAACACCGAAAAACTCCGAAATAAAATCTTATTTGATTTTATTATTAAATCCTCAATATTTCTTTATTTTGGGAAAGTCATTTTATTCCTTCTCTCATATTTTTGTAATAGAAATAATTGATGGTAAATTAAATAAAATCAAATGATCCTATTCTCAAAATTTGAGAAAATCAAATATGAAAACAACGAAATCCCCAACTCTCTCCGTGGGTCATTGAGTTGCGTAGAATTTCTAGGATCAACCAAAATGCAAAATGAAATATGATATGCAATGATGATCTAATGTATAACATTCCAAATTGAAAATTGGGGATGTTACAGCAATGCTTACATGATTGAACACTTGAGTGATTATATGGCTAATGTTAAAGGTGAACTAAAACTTATTAGTAAACATGCTTCTATGGTTACCACTCAAGTAGAACAAGTACTTAAAGCTCAGAATGATTTGTTCAATGAATTAAATAGTAAGAAAAATGATAATGTTTTTAGAGTTATGACTAGAGGTGGTAAAATGACTCAGGAACCTTTGTGTCCTGAGGGCCATCCTAAGAGAATTGAGCAAGATTCTCAGAGAAATGATATTGATGCACCTAGTCCTTCTAAGAGGAAGAAAAAGAAAAATGATAGGACTTTGCATGCTTCTAGTGAACCTATTATTGACACACCTGAGAATCCCAATGATATATCTATTTCTAATGCTGAAACACAATTTGGTAATGAACAGGAAACTAGTGATAATGTTAAAGATAGTGTTCATGTTGATGCTCAACCTAGCAATGATAATGATGTAGAAGATGAACCTGATGTTGATCTTGATAACCCACAATCAAAGAATGAACGTTATGATAAAAGAGACTTTGTTGCTAGGAAACACGGTAAGGAAAGAGAGCCTTGGGTTCAAAAACCCATGTCTTTTCCTCCTAAGCCATCCAAGAAAAAGGATAATGAGGATTTTGAGCGCTTTGCTGAAATAATTAGACCTATCTTTTTGCGTATGCGTTTGACTGATATGCTTAAAATGAATCCTTATGCTAAGTACATGAAAGATATTGTTACTAATAAAAGAAATATACCGGAAGCTGAAATTTCCACCATGCTTGCTAATTACACTTTTAATGGGGGGAATACCAAAGAAACTTGGAGATCCCACAGTACCAACTATACCATGCTCCATTAAAAGAAACTATGTTAAAACTGCTTTATGTGATCTTGGAGCCGGTGTTAGTGTTATGCCTCTCTCTTTATATCGTAGACTTGATTTGAATAAGTTGACACCTACTGAAATATCTTTGCAAATGGCTGATAAATCAACTGCTATACCTGTCGGTATTTGTGAGAATGTTCCTATTGTGGTTGCAAACATTACTATTTTAACGGACTTTGTTATTCTTGATATTCCTGAGGACGATAGTATGTCTATTATTCTTGGAAGACCCTTTTTGAATATTGTAGGGGCTATTATTGATTGCACCAAAGGCAATGTCACTTTTCATGTTAATGGTAATGAGGATACGATACACTTTCCGAAGAAACAACCTCAAGTCCACAATATAAATTCTATTGGAAAATTTTCAACAATCACTATTAGAGGTTTTGAATTTCCACTTCCTACTGTCAAGAAGAAATATGATATTCTTATTGTTGGGGATGTGCATATCCCCGTTGAGGTAACCTAGTGTTATTCGAAAATTCTCCGGTTCCATGTTATTCGGAATGAGTTTGTTAACAAGACCTGATCAACCTTGTTAGTGGATTACTTTTGATGAGCATGAGATGGATTAATTTAGAAAACACAACTCTCTGTACCCTCTTTTTACTTTCTATTATTTATATTAAATAAAGCAAAAATAGTAATTTCTGTCTTTTTCTGAATTATCCATGCAATAAAAAATACCCCGAAAATAAAAGTTCTCCATATGCCCTCAAATTTAAATATGATTTTTTTCTGGAATATTTGAGAATATCTGGCACTGAGAACACAGCAGGGGAGCAAGCACCTGGCCATGAGGGAGTAGCGGTGCGGCCGTCTTGCCGCACGGACGGATGCTGAGACGACGCTTGCTGCTCGTCCCCCGCCGGTCCGGTGGCGGCGTTGACGGCAAGTGACGGGGAACGGCGAGGATGCGCGCCGACAGGAGCCGTCTGGGTGACGCAGGAAGCGAGAGCGGCCCGGCGCTCGGCGCGGGCCCGACGAGCGTCAGACATGGGCGCGATGGTCAGAGGAGAATGGGGTGCTGGAAGACGAATTCCAGCGCACCCCTACCTGGCGCGCCAAATGTCGGATTTCGGGTTCCGGCAGACCCTTGAGGTTCGAACACTGGGGTGCGCGCAGAGATTTCGCCTTCTACCTACCTGCACCCCTCCGCCTCGCTAAGATCTAAGCTATGGAAAGAACAGCACAAGAGACACAGGGTTTATACTGGTTCGGGCCACTGTTGTGGTGTAATACCCTACTCCAGTGTGTGGTGTGGTGGATTGCCTTTTGGGCTGATGATGATGAGCAATACAAGGAAGAACAGCCTCGCGAGGGTTTGTTCTTGGCTGGGGGGATGAACTGCTAGAAGGAGTTCAGTCGCCCTTCTCTCTCTCTCTTCTCTCGATTCTCTCTCTGATTTCGATCCGATCTCCCATCTCTCTTCTACCCTGTGGGTGGCTAGTCCTATTTATAGGCAAA
This sequence comes from Triticum urartu, assembly GCF_056163025.1. Classification (NCBI taxonomy): domain Eukaryota; kingdom Viridiplantae; phylum Streptophyta; class Magnoliopsida; order Poales; family Poaceae; genus Triticum; species Triticum urartu. Next base: position 36,576,087 of record NC_141876.1, read on the forward strand.
GGCCCTGGGCCTCTTCCCAAATATTGAGCGGGAAGGGCGCCAACAATTGGCCATTTTGAAGGGGAACATCTGGTACACTTATCCTGACTAAAGTTGGTCCTCGCCTGCCAAAGGCTCTGGCGGTGACGCTGGCTTGGGCTCCACAATGACTTCCTTCCTGCCGTTGGGCCAGTCTTGGTCTCGTTGCACCGAAACGGGTGCCTTTGCTTGATGCTCTCGCCTGCGCTTGCTCCCTTTGCACCAAAGAGGAAAGGAGGACACTGCGCGGGCTGGCCCCACCTGGCACCCTTGGTCGTCATGGCTTGCATCACGGGCACCTCGTGAGGTACCCCGCCTTGATCTCTCCGCCTCCTCGCGAGCCAGCCTGATTAGGCCGTGCCTGAGGAAGCTCCGTGCCGTCCGCCCCGCGAGGCTTGACCCCTCGCGAGGGTCTTGGGTCTGTGTTGATGAAGATGGGCCGTGCTTTGCCCCTCCTCGAGCCATGCCACAGGCCGCAGGCAGGCAAGTCTGGGGACCCCCGTTCCCAGAACGCCGACACGCCGTGCGTGAGTAATTCCATCATAGGCTTGCTCGACGGTGATGGGTTGGATGAGATTTATCATGTAATCGAGTTAGTTTTGTTAGGGTTTGATCCCTAGTATCCACTATGTTCTGAGATTGATGTTGTTATGACTTTGCTATGCTTAATGCTTGTCACTAGGGCCCGAGTGCCATGATTTCAGATATGAACCTATTATGTTTTCATGAATATATGTGATTTCTTGATCCTATCTTGCAAGTCTATAGTCACCTACTATGTGTTATGATCCGGCAACCCCGAAGTGACAATAATCGGGACCACTCCCGGTGATGACCCTAGTTTGAGGAGTTCATGTATTCACTATGTGTTAATGCTTTGGTCTGGTACTTTATTAAAAGGAGGCCTTAATATCCCTTAGTTTCCAATAGGACCCCGCTGCCACGGGAGGGTAGGACAAAAGATGTCACGCAAGTTCTTTTCCATAAGCATGATGACTATATTCGGAATACATGCCTACATTACATTGATGAATTAGAGCTAGTTCTATGTCACCCTATGTTATGAATGTTACATGAGAACCACATCCGGCATAATTCTCTTTCACCAATCCATTGCCTATGAGCTTTCCATATATTGTTCTTCGCTTATTTACTTTTCCGTTGCTATTGTTATCATCACTACAAAATACCAAAAATATTACTTTTGTTACCATTACCTTTTACCACTGTTACCACTACTATCATATTACTTTGCTACTAAATACTTTGCTGCATATATTAAGTTATCCAGGTGTGGTTGAATTGACAACTCAGCTGCTAATACTTGAGAATATTCTTTGGCTCCCATTGTGTCGAATCAATAAATTTGGGTCGAATACTCTACCCTCGAAAACTGTTGCGATCCCCTATACTTGTGGGTTATCAGTTACCCATACGCATGCGGGGTGCGCGTGTGACTTAGGACTTGGGGGCTTGGGGCTTGGGCGAGAGGCAAAGCGGAAGGATCAGCCGCGGTTCGATCAAGTTCATCTTCCTACAGGTGAATCCAACAAGTTGTAGTGATTTGTCCTCATGTTCTTCTGCTTGCTGGTGTTCTTGCTCTACTTTTACAAACCTAAAAGCGCACGTTACGTTATATTGCAAAAGAACATCACGTTATATTGCCCCTTATGATACCAACCTTTATTATGCAGTTCATCGCTTTTCTTACATTGCCATCACAAGTTCGTACAACTCTCAATTTTCTCTTACACTAAATGATCAAATATATTTAGAAGCAATTTTTATTGCCTTATTGCACCGATGACAACTTACTTTAAGGATCTTACTCAATCCATAAGTTGGTATGGTGGACTCTCAAAATAAGATTTTGGGTTTAAAGGTTTTTGGATGCACAAGTAGTATATGTACTTAGTGCGGAATATTTGGCTAGCAAAGATATTGAGAGAGCACCACATGTTAAAGGATCTATGACAATATAATTTCTATGTTAATATGAAGAAACAATATAAGCAATAGGAACAATAGGATCAACATTATAAGTAATAGTTTCTTCTTCAACTTTAATAGGTTCTACTACTATAACTTCAATGGGAGGATGATATTTAAACAAGTTCTCCTTAGGGAGATCAACATGGGTAGCAAATGATTCACAGAAAGAAACTAATATCTCAGAGTCAAGTCCATATTTAATGCTAAAATCACGAAAAGCATCGGTATCGATGAAAGATTTAACACAATCAAACTTAAGGTTTATACCTAACTCATTACCTTCATGGAGTTCCCAATCTTCAGAGTTGCGTTTAATTCTTTCCTATAAATCCCATTTGAATTCAGTAGTCTTCTTCATAAAAGAATCAATACAAGAAGTATCGAGCATGGATTGATCATTACGAGAAAGCCGCGCATAAAAATTCTGAATAATAATTCCTCTTGAGAGCTCATGATTGGGGCATGAATATAACATTGACTTAAGCCTCCCCCAATCTTGAGAAATACTTTCTCCTTCATGAGTCCAAAATATATATATATATATATATAATTCTGATCACGATGAACCAGATGCATAGGATAAAACTTCTAATGAAATTCCAGTTTCAGACGGTTGTAGTTCCAGGATCCAACATCATCACATAGCCTATACCATGTCAATGCCTTTCCCTTCAAAGATAAAGGGAAGACCTTCTTCTTGACATCATCCTCGGGTAAACCTGCAAGCTTAAATAATCCACAAACATCATCCACATAGATTAGATGCATATCAGGATGAAATGTTCCATCTCCTGCATAAGGATTAGCTAGCAGTTTCTCTATCATACCGGAAGGAATTTCATAATAAATATTTTCAGTAGGTTCAGTAGGTTGAGGAGCAAATATTTGCTCTTTTGGTCGAGGTGAAGATACCCCGAACAAGCCCCTCAAAGGATTATTTTCCATAGTGACAAGTGATAGTAAATATCAGCACATAATATAAATGTTTCCTTACCAAATTCCACTCACCAAAGGTGCTTCACTCCTAGGCAACGGCACCAGAAAAGAGTCTTGATGACCCACAAGTATAGGGGATCTATCGTAGTCCTTTCGTAAGTAAGAGTGTCGAACCCAATGAGGAGCAGAAGGAAATGACAAGCGGGTTTCAGCAAGGTATTCTCTGCAAGCACTAAAATTATCGGTAAAAGATAGTTGTGTGATAAGATAATTCGTAACAGGTAACAAGTAACAAAAGTAACTAAGGTGCAGCAAGGTGGCCCAATCCTTTTTGTAGCAAAGGACAAGCCTGGACGAACTCTTCTATAATGCAAAGCGCTCCCGAGGACACATGGGAATTACTGTCAAGCTAGTTTTCATCATGCTCATATGATTCACGTTTGTTACTTTGATAATTTGATATGTGGGTGGACCGGTGCTTAGGTGTTGCCCTTCCTTGACAAGCCTCCCACTTATGATTAACCCCTCTCGCAAGCATCCACAACTATGAAAGACGAATTAAGATAAATCTAACCATAGCATGAAACATATGGATCCAAATCAGCCCCTTACGAAACAACGCATAAACTAGGGTTTAAGCTTCTGTCACTCTAGCAACCCATCATCTACTTATTACTTCCAAATGCCTTCCCTAAGGCCCAAATCATGGTGAAGTGTCATGTAGTCGACGTTCACATAACACCACTAGAGGAAAGACAACATACATATCATCAAAATATCGAACGAATACCAAATTCACATGATTACTTATAACAAGACTTCTCCATGTCCCCAGGAACAAACGTAACTACTCACAAAGCATATTCATGTTCATAATCAGAGGAGTATTAATTATCATTAAAGATCTGAACATATGATCTTCCACCGAATAAACCAACTAGCATCAACTACAAGGAGTTATCAACACTACTAGCAACACACAAGTACCAATCTCGGGTTTTGAGACAAAGATAGGATACAAGAGATGAATTAGGGATTGAGAGGAGATGGTGCTAGTGAAGATGCTGATGGAGATTGACCCCCTCTCGATGAGAGGATCGTTGGTGATGTTGATGGCGATGATTTCCCCCTCCGGGAGGGAAATTTCCATGGCAGAACAGCTCCGCCAGAGCCCTGGATTGGTTCTTGCCAAGTTCCGCCTCGGGATGGCGGCTCTTCATCCCGAAAGCTTCCTTCTAGGTTTTTTTCAGGTCAAAACACACCATGTAGCAGAAGATGGGCATCGGAGGCCCGACAGGGGGGCCACAAGGTAGGGGGCATGCCCCCCACCCTTGTGGATAGTTGGTGGGCTCCCTCTGGTGCTTTCTTCACCCAATATTTTTTATATATTCCAAAATAATTCTCCGTGAAGTTTCAAGACTTTTGGAGTTGTGCAGAATAGGTCTCTAATATTTGCTCATTTTCTAGTCCAGAATTCCAGCTGTCGGCATTCTCCCTCTTCATGTAAACCCTGTAAAATAAGAGAGAAAAGGCATAAGTATCTTACTATAATGTGTAATATCAGCCCATAATGCAATAAATATAAACATAAAATCATGATGCAAAATGGACTATCAACTCCCCGAAGCTTAGACCTCGCATGTCCTCAAGCGAAAGCCAAAATCAAAAAATATGTCCCCATGTTTAGAAATAGAGGTGTCGATAAAATATAATACGGACATGAGGGCATCATGATCATCTTAAGAACAACAACATATAGTGTTATATAATTTCTTATGCTAAAGTAAAAATTCATTCACAAGGTAAAGTATGAATCAAAAACTTCATTGAAAGACTAACAAACTATGATCTCAGTCATTGAGGCAATTGCAGTTTATCATAACATCAAAAAGAGTCAATATAAGAGCTTTTCAGCAAGTCCACATACTCAACTATCATTTAGTGTTTCACAATTGCTAACACTGATGTGATACTTATGGGTTCAAAGCTTCAATAGGACATAGAGAAAGATAGGGCTTATAGTTTCGCCTCCCAACCATTTACCTCAAGGGTAATGTCAACAATGATACTTTATGAAAACCTACATCCAAGTGGATATATATATCTGGATCTCTCCAACACATAGTGCTTTCCAAAGGAAAAAGTGTAAAAAGGAAAGGTGATGATCACCATGACTCTTGTATAAGGGTAGAAGATAAAAGTAAAAGATAGGCTCTTCGCAGAGGGAAGTAGAGGTTTTCATGCGCATTTATGGCTGGATGCACAAAATCTTAATGCAAAAGAATGTCACTTTATATTGCCACTTGTGATAAAGAATTTTATTATGCAGTCTGTCGCTTTTATTTCTTATATATCACAAGTTCGTATAAAGCTTATTTTCTTCACACTAATAGATCATACATATTTAGAGAGCAATTTTTATTGATTTCACCGATGACAACTTACTTGAAGGATCTTACTCAAGGGAAAACTTTGTTTTGCCACTCTAGATTTTGCCAATTTTGCTTATGCCACTCTAGAATTTGACATCTCACTTTTGCCATTCTTTGCTTTCGACAATACATCACAAATGCCATTCCGTGGCAAAACCAATGATTTTTCGTTTCACTTTTGTCACTCTTAGCTTTTGACAATGTATCACAATTGCCACTCGGAAAATTTTGCTTTTGCCATTGAATGGAAAAAGTGATATATTGTCAAAAGCTAAGAGTGGCAAAAGTGAAATGTCAAATTCTAGAGTGGCATAAGCAAAGTGGGCAAAAACTAGAGTGGCAAAAACAAAGTTTTCCCCTTACTCAATCCATAGGTAGGTATGGTGGACTCTCATGGAAAAACTGGTTTAAGGGATGTTTAGAAGCACAAGTAGTATCTCTACTTGGTGCAAAGAATTTGTCTAGCATAAGAGAAAAAAGGCAAGCTCAACATGTTGGAGGATCCATGGCAATATAACTTCTATTCGGATATGAGAAAACATAACCCATTATGTTGTCTTCCTTGTCCAACATCAACTTTTTAGCATGTCATATTTTAATGAGTGCTCACAATTACAAAATATGGCCAAGATAGTATATTTATATGTGAAGCCTTTCTTTCTTTATTACCTCCTATTAATTGCAACAATGACCAAAACTATGTTCGTCAACTCTCAACAACTTTTATTCATCATACTCTTTATATGTGAAGTCATTACTCTCTATAACATCAATATATGATTTTTTTTAATTCTTTTTATTCCTTTCTTTTTTTATTCCCTCAAGATCATAGCAAAAAAGCAAAGCCCTCAACTCAAAACTCTCTTTACTATATATAATTCACGGACTCGATTACATAGATAGAGATGAAAACAAAGCTCAAAGCTAGATCATACTAAAAACTTTATTCTACTAGATCAAGCTATAACCAAAAGGACCGAACTAAGAAAAACGATAAAGGTAAAGGTGTGATGGTGATACGATACCGGGGCACCTCCCCCAAGCTTGGCAGTTGCCAAGGGGAGTGCCCATACCCATGTATTTATGTCTCTTTCTTCGGAGGGATGATGATGGAGTTGATGATGTATTCGTCAGCTTTATTAAGGAACCTTTCAGGACTTGCAATTCTTGCAGCACACGTTGGAGCATATTTGCATTCTTCTGGATTCCTCCAGAAGATGATGCTTATTTTCAGGACACCAAGAACCTTTTCCTACATTGCTTTCACTTGGACGGGATATATCCCAATTGGAGAGTATATGTGTACGAGGGGTGTTCTCCACTCCATAATTATGAACCAAATTATGAAAGTTGTTCCGATGTAACCTGTGTAAGGGCCTCCTAGGGGGAAGCCCATCTCGAACCTCTTGGTCTTCATGGTTGTTTGTAGTACCTATTGCTTGATGACGATTTGAACTAGTGGAGATGCCCTCCAGCGTACCTCTCTCCGATGCCGGAGGCTGTTCCTCAAGCGAATCTCCTTCATCCTCCTCCATCGTGGCTCCCTCGGCTTCTTCCCTTTTAAGTTCCATCTGCATCAGCCAAGCATCACCGTCCACATTGTTGGAGGAGGACATGATGCCTGGCCTTGAAAACTCTGGCAGAAAACAGCTCAAAACGAAAACAGGAGATATTGTCGTGGTACGGTGGTCAAAACCTTCGGGAGATTATATAATGAATTTTTACCGAGCAAAAGAAGTATTGTGCATGAAAATGGAGTCCATAGGGCACACGAGGTGGCCACAAGGCAGGGGGCGCGCCCTCCACCCTTGTGGTCTCCTCGTGCATCTTTTGGACTACTTTTAATTTTCCTAATTTTTTAAATATTCCAAAATGGAGAAAAATTTCCATTGGAAACGTTTTGGAGTCGGTTTACTTATCGTACCACATACCTATTCCTTTTCGAAGTCTAAAATGTTCTGGAAAGTATCCCTTATGTACTCCTCCGGTGTTATGGTATTGATTATATTGGTCTCAACATTTATGGGAGTACCTGAGATATAATGTTTGATTCTTTGACCGTTTACCACCTTTGGATTTGTGCCTTTGGCGTTGTTGATTTTGATGGCACCGGGACGATAAACCTCCTCGATAATGTAAGGACCTTCCCATTTAGAGAGAAGCTTTCCTGCAAAAAATCTTAAACGAGAGTTGTATAGAAAAACATGATCACCTACATTAAACTCACATTTTGTATCCTTTTGTCATGACATCTTTTAACCTTTTTTTAAACAACTTGGCACTCTCATAGGCTTGGGTTCTCCATTCATCAAGCGAGCTAATGTCAAATAACCTCTTCTCACTGGCAAGTTTGAAATCATAGTTGAGCTCTTTGATTGCCCAATAAGATTTATGTTCTAGTTCGAGAGGTAAGTGACATGCTTTTCCATAAACGTTTTTATAAGCAGTTCTATAAGACCACAATGCATCATCAAGTTTCTTAGATCAATTCTTTCTAGATCTATTAACAGTCTTTTGCAAAATCAATTTAATCTCTCTATTGCTCAATTCTACTTGACCACTAGACTGAGGATGATATGGACATGCAATTCTATTGTTAACATCATACTTAGCAAGCATTTTATAGAAAGCACCATGAATAAAATGTGAACCACCATCAGTCATTAAATATCTAGGGACTCCAAACCTCGGAAAAATAACTTCTTTAAGCATATTAATAGAAGTGTTATGATCAGCACTACTAGTTGGAATAGCTTCTACCCACTTAGTAATGTAATCAACGGCAACTAAAATATGTGTATACCCATTATAGGAAGGAAAAGTTCCCATATAGTCAAAGCCCCAAACATCAAATGGTTCGATAACAAGTGAATAATTCATAGGCATTTCTTGACATCTACTAATATTACCAATTCTTTGACATTCATCACAAGACAAGACAAACTTACGAGCATCCTTGAAGAGAGTATGCCAATAAAAACCAGATTGCAATACCCTGTGTGCAATTCTATCTCCAGCATGGTGTCCTCCATAGGCCTCAGAGTGGCATTTGCGTAGGATCTGTTCCTGTTCATGCTCAGGTACATAATGTCTAATAACACCATCTACTCCTTCTTTATAAAGGTGTTGGTCATCCCAAATGTAATGTCTTAAATCATAGAAACCCTTTTTCTTTTGTTGGTATGTGAAACTAGGTGGTATAAATTTAGCAACAATGTAATTAGCATAAACAGCATACCAAGGAGTCTTATGAGAAGCATTTATGACAGATAGTTGCTCATCGGGAAAGCTATCATCAATAGGCAGTGGGTCATCAAGAACATTTTCTAACCTAGACAAGTTGTCTGCAACGGGGTTCTCAGCTCCCTTTCTATCAATAATATGCAACTCAAATTCTTACAGCAAGAGAACCCATCTAATAAGTCTAGGTTTAGCATCTTTCTTTTCCATAATATATTTAATAGCAGCATGATTAGTGTGACCAGTTGCTTTAGAATCAACAATATAAGATCTGAACTTATTACAAGCAAAAACAACTGCTAAAAATTCTTTTTCGGTAGTAGCATAATTTCTTTGGGCACTGTCTAGAGTTTTGCTGACATAATGAATAACATTCAATTTCTTTTCAACTCTTTGTCCTAGAACAACACCAACAACATAATCACTAGCATCACACATGATTTCAAAGGGTAAATTCCAATCAGGTGGTTGAACAATAGGTGCAGAAATCAAGGATTTCTTAAGTATTTCAAATTCTTCTACACAATCATCATCAAAAACAAAAGGAACATCTTTTTGCAAGAGATTAGTGAGAGGCCTAGTAGTTTTAGATAAGTCTTTAATAAACCTCCTATAGAAACCAGCATGACCAAGGAAATTTCTTATACCTTTGATATCTTTAGGACACAGCATTTTTTCAATAGCATCTACTTTAGCTTTATCAACTTCAATACCTCTTTCGGAAATTTTATCTCCCAACACAATACCTTCATTAACCATAAAGTGGAACTTCTCCCAACTCAAGACAAGATTAGTTTCTTCACATCACTGTGAAACTCGATCAAGGTTGCTTAAGAAATCGTCAAAAGAAGTTCTGTAAATGGAGAAATCATCCATGAAAACCTCAACAATCTTTTCACAAAAGTAAGAGAATATAGCAGTCATACATCTTTGAAAGGTAGCTGGTGCATTGCATAAACCGAAAGACGTACTTCTATAAGCAAAAGTACCGAAAGGGCAAGTAAAAGTGGTCTTTTCTTAGTCCTCTCTTGACACAGGTATTTGAGAGAAACCAGAATAACCATCTAGAAAGCAAAAATGTGTGTGTTTGGATAATCTTTTTAGCATTTGATCAATAAAATGTAGAGGGTAATGATCCTTTCTTGTAGCTTTGTTTAATTTGTGAAAATCAATTACCATTCTATAACATGTAACAAATCTTTGTGGGATCAATTCATTCTTATCATTAGGAACAACAGTAATACCTCCCTTCTTAGGGACACAGTGAATGGGACTTACCCATCTACTATCAGCAATAGGATAAATTATACCTGCCTCCAGGAGCTTTAGTATTTCATTTCTTACCACTCCTTTCATCTTAGGATTTAACCGTCGTTGATGATCAACAACTGGTTTAGCATCAGGCTCCAAATTAATTTTGTGCTGACATAGAGTGGGACTAATGCCCTTAAGATCATCAAGAGTATATCCAATAGCAGCACGGTGCTTCTTCAGAGTTTTCAATAATTTGTTTTCTTCATGCTCTGAAAGGTTAGCACTAATAATAACATGATATATCTTCTTTTCATCAAGATAAGCATATTTCAAAGTGTCGGGTAATTGTTTAAGCTCAAACACGGGATCACCCTTGGGTGGAGGAGGATCCCCAAGGATTTCAACAGGCAAATTGTGTTTCAAAATAGGCCCTTGATTAAAGAATAGTTCATCTAATTCCTTTCTTTCATTCATAAACATATCGTTTTCATGGTCTTGCAAATATTGTTCTAAAGGATCAGTACGAGGCACGACAATAGAAGCAAGACCAATAATTTCATCCTTACTAGGCAATTCATTATCATGGGGTTGTCTATGAAATTTAGAGAAATTAAAATCATGACACATATCCCCAAAACTTACAATAACAATTTCCTTCTCACAGTCTATCTTAGCATTAACAGTATTCAAGAAAGGTCTACCAAATATAATGGGACAAAAGTCATCTTGTGGGGAAGCAAGAACAAGAAAATCAGTAGGGTATTTTATTTTCCCACACAAGACTTCAACATCTCTAACAATCCCAATTTGTGATATAGTATCTCTATTGGCAAGCTTAATAATAACATCAATATCTTCTATCTTAGCAAGTGCAATATCATTCATAATTTCTTGATTATAAGGTAAAATAAATTGCACTCGCACTAGCACCCACATCACATAAGCCATGATAACAATGATCCCCTATTTTAAAAGAAACAATAGGCATGCCAACAACGGGTCTATGTTTATCTTTAATATCAGGTTTAGCAATTCTAGCAGCTTCATCACAGAAATAAATAACATGCCCATAAATATTATCAACCAAGATATTTTTAACGAAAGCAATACTAGGTTCAACTTCAAATTGTTTAGGGGGTGTAGGTGTTCTAGTATAACTCTTACGAACCACAACTTAAGCTTTAGCATGATCCTTTATCCTCGCAGGAAAAGGTGGTTTCTCAATATAAGTAGTAGGAACAATATGATCAACATTATAAGTAATAGTTTATTCTTCAACTTTAATAGGTTCTACTACTTTAACTTCAATGGGAGGATGATATTTAAACCACTTCTCCTTAGGGAGATCAACATGGGTAGCAAATGATTCATAGAAAGAAGCTACTATCTCAGATTCAAGTCCATATTTAGTGCTAAAATCACGAAAAGCATCGGTATCCATGAAATATTTAACATAATCAAACTTAATGTTTCTACCTGACTCGTTACCTTCGTCGAGTTCCCAATCTTCAGAGTTGTGTTTAATTCTTTCCAATAAATCCCACTTGAATTCAATAGTCTTCTTCATAAAAGAACAAGTACAAGAAATATCGAGCATGGATTGATCATTACGAGAAACCTGAGCATAAAAAATTTGAATAATAATTTCTCTTGAGAGCTCATGATTGGGGCATGAATATAACATTGACTTAAGCCTCCCCCAATCTTAGCGATACTTTCTCCTTCACGAGGCCAAAAATTATATATATAATTCCGATCACGATGAACCAGATGCATAGGATAAAACTTCTGATGAAATTCCAGTTTCAATCGGTTGTAGTTCCAAGATCCAATATCATCACATAGCCTATACCATGACAATGCCTTTCCCATCAAAGATAAAGGGAAGACCTTCTTCTTGACATCATCCTCGGGCAAACCTGCAAGCTTAAATAATCCACAAAGTTCATCCACATAGATTAGATGCATATTAGGATGTAATGTTCCATCTCCTGCATAAGGATTAGCTAGCAGTTTCTCTATCGTACCCGAAGGAAATTCATAATAAGTATTTTCAGTAGGTTCAGTAGGTTGACGAGCAACTCTTTGCTCTTCCGGTCAAGGTGAAGATACCTCGAACAAGCCCCTCAAAGGATTATTTTCCATAGTGACAAGTGACAGTAAATTTCAGCGCATAATATAAATGTTTTCTTACCAAATTCCACTCACCAAAGGCGCTTCACTCCCCGGCAACGGTGCCAGGAAAGAGTCTTGATGACCCAAAAGTATAGGGGATCTATCATAGTCCTTTTGATAAGTAAGAGTGTCGAACCCAACGAGGAGCAGAAGGAAATGACAAGCGGGTTTCAGCTAGGTATTCTCTGCAAGCACTGAAATTATCGATAACAGATAGTTGTGTGATAACATAATTCATAATGGGTAACAAGTAACAAAAGTAACTAAGGTGCAGAAAGGTGTCCCAATCCTTTTTGCAGCAAAGGACAAGCCTGGACGAACTCTTATATAATGCAAAGCGCTCCCGAGGACACATGGGAATTACTGTCAAGCTAGTTTTCGTCATGCTCATATGATTCGCGTTCGTTACTTTCATAATTTGATATGTGGGTAGACCGGTGCTTCAGTTCTGCCCTTCCTTGGACAAGCCTCCCACTTATGATTAACCCCTCTCGCAAGCATCTGCAACTACGAAAGACAAATTAAGATAAATCTAACCATAGCATGAAACATATGGATCCAAATCAGCCCATTACGAAGCAACACATAAACTAGGGTTTAAGCTTCTATCACTCTAGCAACCCATCATCTGCTTATTACTTCTCAATGCCTTCCGCTACGCCCAAATCATGGTGAAGTGTCATGTAGTCGAGGTTCACATAACACCACTAGAGGAAAGACAGCATACATTTCATCAAAATATCGAACGACTACCAAATTCTCATGATTAATTATAACAAGACTTCTCCCATGTCCTCAGGAACAAATGTAACTACTCACAAAGCATATTCATGTTCATAATTGGAGGATTGTTAATTATCATTAAGGATCTGAACATATGATCTTCCACCGAATAAACCAACTAGCATCAACTACAAGGAGTAATCAACACTACTAGCAACCCACGGGTACCAATCTGAGGTTTTGAGACAAAGATAGGATACAAGAGATGAACTAGGGTTTGAGAGGAGATGGTGTTTGTGAATATGTTGATGGAGATTTACCCCCTCTTGATGAGTGGATCGTTGGTTATGACGATGGTGATGATTTCCCCCTCCGGGAGGGGAATTTCCCTGGCAGAACAGCTCCGCCAGAGCCCTAGATTGGTTCTGCCCAGGTTCCGCCTCGAGACGGCGGCGCTTTGTCCCGAAAGCTTCCTTCTGATTTTTTTCAGGTCAAAACACACCATATAGCAGAAGATGGACACCGGAGGCCTGACAGGGGGCCCACAAGGTAAGGGGTGTGCCCAGGGGGTAGGGCCCCCCCCACCCTTGTGGATGGCTGGTGCCCCCCCTCTGGTGCTTTCTTCGCCCAATATTTTTTATATATTCCAAAATAATTATCCGTGAAGTTTCAGTACTTTTGGAGTTGTGCAGAATAGGTCTCTAATATTTGCTCCTTTTCCAGTCCAGAATTCCAACTGATGGCATTGTCCCTCTTCATGTAAACCTTGTAAAATAAGAGAGAAAAGACATATGTATTGTGCTATAATGTGTAATAACAACTCATAATGCAATAAATATCAACATAAAAGCATGATGCAAAATGGACGTATCACTCCCCCAAGCTTGGCACAAGCCAAGGGGAGTGCCCATACCCGTTACTCAAGTCTCCTTTGGTTGGGAAGATGGTGATGGTGGTGGTGATGAGGTAGTAGCGAGCTTACCTTCCAGCTTCCATGGCAGCGGTTCACCATCATAAGAGGAAGCACGAGTCTCACGAGTCCTAAAACTGGCAGCTAAACTCATACCTTTAAATCTTGCCTCATATTCAAAGACTTGATTTTGGAGATCATAGATTTGGCTTTGTAGGAAATTTATTTGCTCGTTGAGGGTGAAGACGATGTCCTTCATGGATCGGCCATCCACCTTGTGATCACGGCTGAAATCCATAATCACGAGGTGATTGGCACTGAGTCCACGCTCCACTATCCCCTTGCACTTGAAGACCTCCTGCTCCATGGCTTCGAGCCTAGCCTCCATGGTTCCCGTCCTCTTGGGCCCTTGAACATCTCGGATGTGGAGCACCCCCTCATGCATCTCGATGGTTTGAGGGTGCTTCATCACCTCCGACAAGTAGGGGTTGATTACCCTTTTGAAGAACTTTTCCTTGGAGGAGCTCGGAGCGGCCATGGCAGTCTATATCTGTCAGAAAACAACAAGAAATAAGAACAGAGGATTTCTCCACTATGCGGTGGTCAATACGTTTGGGAGGGTATATAAAGATTTTTTCTATCTTGGGAAACAAGCAAACGAGAAGAAAACAGAGTCGGGAAGGGTCCCGAGGTGGGCACAACCCACCTAGGCGCGCCAGGCAAGGCAGGCGCGCCCTGGTGTCTTGTGCCCTCCTCGGTTGCCTTCCTGGTTATTTCTTATTTTCCTAATTTTTGTAATGTTCCAAAACTGACAGAAAATATTTTTGCAGATTTTTTGGAGTCTGTTTACTTATCGTATCACGTACCTCCTCTTTTTCAGGGTTCTAGAGTGTTCATGAAGGTTTCTTTTATGTGTTCCACAGGTGTCTTGGTTTGAATAATATTTCAACATTAATAGGCGTACCTGAGATATAGTGTTAACTCTTTGCCCATTGACCACCTTCGGGTTAGTACCTTCGACATTATTAATTTTTATAGCTCCAGAGCGATAAACCTCTTCGATAATATATGGTCCTTCCCATTTGGAAAGAAGTTTTCCTGCAAAGAATCTAAAACGAGAGTTGTACAAAAGAACATATTCACCAACTTCGAATTCCCTCTTTCGGATCTTTTATCATGCCATCTTTTAACCTTTTCTTTAAATAATTTGGCATTTTCATAAGCTTGGGTTCTCCATTCATCTAGTGAGCTAATATCAAATAGCCTCTTTTCATCAGCAAGCTTGAAGTCATAATTAACTTATTTAATTTCCCTATATGCTTTATGTTCTAACTCAAGAGGCAAATGACAAGCTTTTCCATAAACCATTTTATAAGGAGACATGCCCATAGATTTTTTTAAGGTGTTCTATAAGCCCAAAGTGCATCATCTAATTTCTTAGACCAATTCTTTCGGGACCTATTGATAGTCTTTTGTAATATTAGTTTTATTTCTCTATTGCTAAGTTCAACTTGACCACTAGATTGAGGATGACAAGGTGATGCAATTCTATGGTTGACATCATATTTAGCAAGCATTTTACGGAAAGCACCATGAATAAAGTGTGAACCAACATCAGTCATTAAATATCAAGGGACTCCAAACCTTGGTTAAATAACTTATTTAAGCATTTTAATGGAAGTGTTATGATCAGCACTACTAGTTGGAATAACATCTACCCACTTAGTAACATAATCAACAGCAACCAAAATCTGTGTATACCCATTAGAGGAAGGGAAAGGTCCCATATAATCAAAACCCCAAACATCAAATGGTTCAACAACAAGTGACTAATTCATAGGCATTTCCTGACGCTTACCGATATTACCTATTGATGTCTACTACACAACCTTCTTCTTGTAGACGTTGTTGGGCCTCCAAGTGCAGAGATTTGTAGGACAGTAGAAAATTTCCCTCAAGTGGATGACCTAAGGTTTATCAATCCGTGGGAGGCGTAGGATGAAGATGGTCTCTCTCAAGCAACCCTGCAACCAAATAACAAAGAGTCTCTTGTGTCCCCAACACACCCAATACAATGGTAAATTGTATAGGTACACTAGTTCGGCGAAGAGATGGTGATACAAGTGCAATAAGGATAGTAGATAATGGTTTTTGTAATCTGAAAATATAAAAACATCAAGGTAACTAATAATAAAAGTGAGCGTAAACGGTATTGCAATGCTTTGAAACAAGTCCTAGGGTTCATACTTTCACTAGTGCAAGTTCTCTCAACAATAATAACATAATTGGATCATATAACTATCCCTCAATATGCAACAAAGAGTCACTCCAAAGTCACTAATAGCGGAGAACAAACGAAGAGATTATGGTAGGGTACGAAACCACCTCAAAGTTATCCTTTCTGATTGATCTATTCAAGAGTCCGTAGTAAAATAACACGAAGCTATTCTTTCCATTCAATCTATCATAGAGTTCGTACTAGAATAACACCTTAAGACACAAATCAACCAAAACCCTAATGTCACCTAGATACTCCAATGTCACCTCAAGTATCCGTAGGTATGATTATACGATATGCATCACACAATCTCAGATTCATCTATTCAACCAACACAAAGAACTTCAAAGAGTGCCCCAAAGTTTCTACCGGAGAGTCAAGGCGAAAACGTGTGCCAACCCCTATGCATAAGTTCATGGAACTCGCAAGTTGATCACCAAAACATACATCAAGTGGATCACGTGATATCCCATTATCACCATAGATAAGCACATGCAAGACATACGTCAAGTGTTCTCAAATCCTTAAAGACTCAATCCGACAAGATAACTTCAAAGGGAAAACTCATTCCATTACAAGAGAGTAGAGGGGGGAGAAACATCATAAGATCCAACTATAATAGCAAAGCTCGCGATACATCAAGATCGTGCCACCTCAAGAACACGAGAGAGAGAGAGAGAGATCAAACACATAGCTACTGGTACATACCCTCAGCCCCGAGGGAGAACTACTCCCTCCTCGTCATGGAGAGCACCGAGATGATGAAGATGGCTACCGGAGAGGGATTCCCCCCTCTGGCAGGGTGCCGGAACGGGTCTAGATTGGTTTTCGGTGGCTACGGAGGCTTCTGGCGGCGGAACTCCCGATCTATTCTGTTGTGCGATGTTTCTAGGGTATGTTGATATATATAGGCAAAAGAAGTCAGTCAGGGGGCCACGAGGCAGGGGGCGCGCCCAGGGGGTAGGGCGCGCCCCCCACCCTCGTGGTGGCCTCGGGACTCTTCTGGCCCACCTCCAGTACTCCGTGAGCTTCTTTTGGTCCAAAAATGATCTCCGTGAAGTTCCAGGTCAATTGGACTTCGTTTGATTTTCCTTTTCTGCAATACTTATAAACAAGGAAAAAACAGAAAGTGGCACTGGGCTCTAGGTTAATAGGTTAGTCCCAAAAATTATATAAAATAGCATATAAATGCATATAAAACATCCAAGGTTGGTAATATAATAGCATGGAACAATCAAAAATTATAGATACGTTGGAGACGTATCACCTATCCTTTGGCATTCATCACAAGATAAAACAAACTTATGGGCATCCTTGAAGAGAGTAGGCCAATAAAAGCCAGATTGTAATACCTTGTGAGCAGTTCACTGGTACGCGTCGGTGCTATACACAAACGGTTTTTAACCCCTTTTCGCGACGGCATTTGGAACCATCACCTAGTGAATGACGGTGATAGGGGGGTCCTTCCCACATGACCCAGAAACCGTCGGGGATATGCCCTCCTGGCACACACACTCGGCAAAATGAGTTCGTGTGCGACCGGCGAGCGCTCAAATACGAAAATAGGTATAGTAGAGCTAACAAAATACAATTATACAGGCAAAATTGTTTTTGATCGCAAGTACATCCCACACAGGCAGTCCCTGCTAAACATCTCCGTTCGTATGTACATCCCACACAGTCGCTTCAAGGAAAACATTTCCGTTCACAGATACATCACACACAATTTTTCCCATTAAATCGTTTGTGATAGTGTTGCCATTGTAGATGATATTAACAATTTTATCGTTTGCGTTATTGAATGCATCAAACATAGTCCGTAGAAGAAACTGTGTGGCAAAGGTTGTCCATCACACACGGTTTCTATGTGGTAAACATTTGCACAAGGTGGCCTAATGCAAATAGTTTTCAAGAGAAAGTCGTGTGTGATTGTTCATTGATCCAACACGGTTTATTCCTAGAAACTGTGTGCGTTGCCTGAGGTCATCGCCCATGGTATTTTTTCAATAACCGTTTGCAATAGAAAAACCCAATTAGCAGCCTAATTACCCTATTATTAATAATCCATTTATTAATCTAATTGACATTCATATTAAGCACATAATATATTTCATTTCCATATTAAGGAAGCAGAATTTCATATTTGAAATACATCAGAGTACAACATGATATAGCTTCAGCACTCAGCTATCCCATTACACAACTGCACCAGCACCAAGTTTCACATGCAACATGTAGAACCTTTCAAAATTAGCATCATAGACGGTATATAGGCAGATGCATCTCATCTAGAAAACTGCTGAAGTGGAAGGCGAATATTGATCCTTCATTCATGTTGAAGGTCTTTGCAACTTTAGGCCAGTGCCTGTGGATGATTAACCGTCTGTCCTTCGTCCTCTTCAGAAACACTTCAATATTGAACCGTGGGTGTTGTATGAAAACCTTCCTCGCCTCCTGACCATAGAGGTTGTTTGAGAGGTAATCATCAGTGAACTGCTTTGGAAAGACCTGAAAACAAGGATGTGCATAAATATCTTCTCTATATTGGAAATGGGGAAAAGGAATAAAAAAGGCAAGGTATAATAGTTAATACCATCTTGTAGTGAACTGATGTCTTCTTCATTGTGCACACAAAGATCTTGTTGTTTTTTTGTCGCTGATTTCATTATCCTAACAATCTTTCTGAGTTTCTTGACTTGATTGATATTCATGGACAACTCATTTCCCCATATGCAAAAAGGGTCGAATAGTGGGTCAAAACCTCTGACAGTAGGACCTACATGTGCAAGACCAAATTGTTAAAAACCTAAATATTAGAATGGTTCCTGCAATTGCACAATAATGTGCTATTAAACAATGGACCATGCACGTGCAGTAAACTAAACACCACAACAAATGAACCAAACGTTAACTGAGCACCACATTGCACAATATAACATACTCCTAATAGAAGATCAGACAGTTAACCAAACCAAGCATGCTTAACAACTTGGAAATACAGCAATTGTATTTGTTTCTCATGTATTTAGTACAGCCAAATTCGATTTATTTCTCACATGGTATACAATAACAGAATGCACCCACAACAATTCAACATCGCATTGCAGAATTGAACCAAACAGTTAACTAAACACCACAACAAATGAACCAAACGTTAACTAAGCACCACATTGCACAATATAACATACTCCTAACAGAAGATCGGACAGTTAACCAAACCAAGCATGCTAGACAACTTGGAAAATTGCACCCTGAAGAATTGAACATCACATTTGCAAAATTGAACCAACCAGTTAACTGAACACCACATTGCATGACATATAGAACATATACTCTAGAGCAGAAGATCGCATGGTAAAAGTAGATAGCACAATTCATTGGAATTTGTTAAGGAAAGGCAGTAGCTAGCAATCTGGACATAGGTCCTTATAGTGAGCTAATAAGACAAGCTACTCCTCATTGTCGGAGATATCAATGATGATTGGCTCCTTGGACATGGAAGAGTGTGAGGCCTCCACTTCGTGCGTGCCCTCATCGTAGTGGTGAGCTGCCTGAGCCGCTCCGAGCACCAACGTGCTGGCTCTCGAGATGAGGTAAGCACGTGCACGCTGAGAAAACACCTCGTAGTCTTCGTCGAAGGCACCGATAGTGGCCTCAAGAAAATGACACGAACTGTCGTTTAAAGTAGCAAACCGCGTCACAGCGTCGGCACGCGAGGCGTCAACGGTGGCCTCGACAGTGAGGTGCTCCTCCAAGATCTGGGGGTCGGCATAACTCTAATTTTACCTCATCCACGCGTGCGGTCGTGATTTGCTTCTCCGCTACCAGATGCTCCTTGAGATCCTGGCTATACTGCGTGCACCATGGCTTAGGGCAGCACTTATTTGGTGGAGGGGTCGGTGATTTGGGTGGAAGGTGTCGCGCTTGTGCCGGCAGTCGAGACATGTGGGATGTGGAAGGAGGAGGAGGATGGGGGTCATGTGTGGATTACCTGCCTGGATAGGCGAGGCCGAGCAGCGTGAAGGAGGGTCATCGGCGAGGAGGCGGCACTACAAGCAAGGAGTGAAGGTTTCAACTTGGAAAGGAAGGCGGAAGCAGGGGAAATGTGGCTTTTGGTAAGGAGGAGGGGCGGGGAGGTAGATATTTCCGCGGAAGCCGAAAATTTGGAATCGCTTCAGTGAAAAAACTGGCGCGCAAAGTGTCATCAGACATGGTCCCTTATTCAGAACTTTGTACGGTATGTGAACATCACAAACGATTCAGATAGCTTAACCCGTGTGTGTTGAGTTTGAACGTCGAAATTTTTGGTTCGAATTTCCCTTGTTACAGTGGTCATCCACGTCATTGCATAATTTGGGTACACAAAGGAGACTACAACACACCCACACTTCTTAATCGAGCAAGTTCAGCAATTAAACAGAGCTAGCTGACCTAAACATTACTCTAACAAATTAAAGACCAACGCTCTTAATTAAACAAAATAAAGAGTACTACTACGGCTGGTGCTCGTCGATCTCCGCCGCCGCCTCCATGTCCAGCTCGAGCCTTACTGTCTCCTGGGGAAGGGGCTCCATGGCATCCATTGCACCATACTCCGCAAGCATATCGCCATCTGCGTCCGCCATCTCTTTGGAAAAGGCCTCCACAAGCTGGGTGTGGGCGGCCGTGATTTGGGCTTGGACGGGCTCCGTCGTCGCAAGGTATGCGGCGGAGGAACGGACGGCAGCTCGAATGCTCTCGGCGATTGCCAGCTCTTCGGCCGTGGGTTGCCGACCGTTGTCGGAGAAGCTTCGTTTGATTTGTGTGGTGACCACCAGCGGCTGGGCGTGGGCGGCGTCGACATGGGCATGGGCGGCCTCCATCAGGGCTAAGGCCGCCACTGCGGAACGGACAGCTACTGTGCCGCTCTCGCCAGTTGCTATCCCCGAGGCAGATGTTGCTGCCGCCACCTGAGAAGCAACATCGGTCGTTTGGGCTGCCTTTGCTGCCCGGTCGCAGATTGCGGCCGCGCTCATGCACCTTGTTAGCAGTCGCCAGAGTGGGCCACCGAAGTTGCCCTCATGACGCAGGTCCACGTGCCCATCTTTCACCGGCGATAATTCAATAGTAAAATGATATTTGGGGAGTGAGCTAGTGTGCTTGAGACGTCAGCTATGGACTGAAGCCGACGCACCTTCTCGCGTAAGCCATAGGTGTACTATACACCCACGGTGCTCCAGGATATTTTGTGTTGCATCTCACACGGTTGGTGATAATAAACTATGTGCGATCTACTTGATTTTTCATCTTGATTTGAATTACATAATGGGGTCACAGCGGCAATGGACGGTGTTTGAATTGCTAGACCTTTTATCTGCAGTGAACATGCAATTATATGTGTGTCATAAAAGAATTGGAATTCACTGAGTTTTCTATGCATTCATGTGCATAATTAAAATTTGAACTACATGCACAGCTCTAATGCATATAAATTGGTTGAAAATTCAAATTTGTGTCCTTGGTTGCATGCTTAGGTCCCATACAAGAAATGGGAATGAATGTCAAACACCCTACCACGGTTACTTGGCCGCAAACATTGAGATGCCTGGTTTTTAAATTCTAGTAAATCCAAAGCTCATCTGAAATTCATGAAACTTGGCATGCTATCATGGAGCGGCATCAACATGCCGTGGTAAATTTTTTGTCCCATTTGGGGCGGGTTTGGGGATATGCTTCTCAGAAACCAGAGCTTCTCACAACAAGCCTGATGGTTTCGGTAAGGAACGTCCCACCTTTGGGGACGAAATGATATCCATTGCCTCTTGTTGCCTTCAAAAAATTTCTCGTGTCAACATAGAACAACAGGAGTGTTGTGTCAATTTTTTGGGGATTTGCGGGTTTGGACATTTTTATGCATTAACTGAGTTTTCAACGTATTTATGTGCATAATTCAAATTTGAACTACATGCACATGCTCTAATGCATATAAATTGATTGAAAATTCAAATATGTGTCCTTGGTTGCATGCTTAGGTCCCATGCAAGAAATGGGAATAAATGTCAAACACCCTGCCATGGTTACTCGGCCGCAAACATTGAGATACCTGGTTTTTAAATTCTAGTAAATCCAAAGCTCGTCCGGAATTCATGAAACTTGGCATGCTATCATGGAGCGGCATCAACATGTCATGGTAAATTTTTTGTCCCATTTGGGGCAGGTTTGGGGATATGCTTCTCACAAACCAGAGCTTCTCACAACAAGCGTGATGGTTTCAGTAGGGAACGTACCACCTTTGGGGACAAAACGATATCAATTGCTTCTTATTGCTTTCAAAAAAATTCTCGTGTCAACATAGAACAACAGGAGTGTTGTGTCAATTTTTGGGATTTTTCGGGGTTCGTTTGGACATTTTTATGCATTAACTGGGTTTTCAATCCATTTATGTGCATAATTCAAATTTGAACTACATGCACATGCTCTAATGCATATAAATTGGTTGGAAATTCAAATATGTGTCCTTGGTTTCATGCTTAGGTCCCATGCAAGAAATGAGAATGAATGTCAAACACCTTGCCACGGCCACTCAGCCACAAACATTGAGATACCTGGTTTTTAAATTCTAGTAAATCCAAAGCTCGTCTGGAATTCATGAAACTTGGCATGCTATCATGGAGTGGCATCAACATGGCGTGGTAAATTTTGTGTCCCATTTGGGGCAGGTTTGAGGATATGCTTCTCATAACAAGCCTCATGGTTTCGGTAGGGAACGCCCCACCTATGGGGACGAAACGATATCATTGCCTCTTATTGCTTTCAAAAAATTTCTCGTGTCAATATAGAACAACAGGAGTGTTGTGTCAATTTTTGGGACTTTTCGGGGTTTGTTTGGACATTTTTATACATTAATTGGGTTTTCAATGCATTTATGTGCATAATTCAAATTTGAACTACATGCACATGCTCTAATGCATATAAATTGGTTGAAAAATCAAATATGTGTCCTTGGGTGCATGCTTAGGTATCATGCAAGAAATGGGAATGAATGTCAAACACCCTGCCATGGTTACTCGGCCGCAAACATTGAGATACCTGGTTTTTAAATTCTAGTAAATCCAAAGCTTGTCCGAAATTCATGAAACTTGGCATGCTATGATCGATGGAGCGGCATCAACATACCATGGTAAATTTTTTGTCCCATTTGGGGCAGGTTTGGGGATATGCTTCTCACAAACCAGAGCTTCTCACAACAAGCGTGATGGTTTCGGTAGGGAACGTCCCACCTTTGGGGATGAAATGATATCCATTGCCTCTTATTGCTTTCAAAATTTTCTCGTGTCAACATAGAACAACAGGAGTGTTGTGTCAATTTTTGGGATTTTTTGGGGTTCGTTTGGACATTTTTATGCATTAACTGGGTTTTCAATCCATTTATGTGCATAATTCAAATTTGAACTACATGCACATGCTCTAATGCATATAAATTGGTTGGAAATTCAAATATGTGTCCTTGGTTTCATGCTTAGGTCCCATGCAAGAAATGAGAATGAATGTCAAACACCTTGCCACGGCCACTCAGCCGCAAACATTGAGATACCTGGTTTTTAAATTCTAGTAAATCCAAAGCTCGTCTGGAATTCATGAAACTTGGCATGCTATCATGGAGTGGCATCAACATGCCGTGGTAAATTTTGTGTCCCATTTGGGGCAGGTTTGAGGATATGCTTCTCATAACAAGCCTCATGGTTTCGGTAGGGAACGCCCCACCTTTGGGGACGAAACGATATCATTGCCTCTTATTGCTTTCAAAAAATTTCTCGTGTCAATATAGAACAACAGGAGTGTTGTGTCAATTTTTGGGATTTTTCGGGGTTTGTTTGGACATTTTTATACATTAATTGGGTTTTCAATGCATTTATGTGCATAATTCAAATTTGAACTACATGCACATGCTCTAATGCATATAAATTGGTTGAAAAATCAAATATGTGTCCTTGGGTGCGTGCTTAGGTATCATGCAAGAAATGGGAATGAATGTCAAACACCCTGCCACGGTTACTCGGCCGCAAACATTGAGATACCTGGTTTTTAAATTCTAGTAAATCCAAAGCTTGTCCGAAATTCATGAAACTTGGCATGCTATGATCGATGGAGCGGCATCAACATACTATGGTAAATTTTTTGTCCCATTTGGGGCAGGTTTGGGGATATGATTCTCACAAACCAGAGCTTCTCACAACAAGCGTGATGGTTTCGGTAGGGAACGTCCCACCTTTGGGGATGAAATGATATCCATTGCCTCTTATTGCTTTCAAAATTTTCTCGTGTCAACATAGAACAACAGGAGTGTTGTGTCCATTTTTGGGATTTTTTGGGGTTTGTTTGGACATTTTTATGCATTAATTGAGTTTTCAATGATTTATGTGCATAATTCAAATTTGAACTACATGCACATGCTCTAATGAATATAAATTGGTTGAAGAATCAAATATGTGTCCTTGGGTGCATGCTTAGGTCTCATGCAAGAAATGAGAATGAATTTCAAACACTAGGGCACCGTTGGTTGCCGGCAAAACGTTGAGATACTTTGTTTTTAAATTCTAGTAAATCCGAAACTCGTCTGAAATTCATGAAACTTGGCATGCTTTCATGGAATGGCACCTGACATGCTGCGGTATTTTTCGTGTCCACTTTGAGAGAAGGCGCACTGGAATAATAGCCAACAAAGGCATTTTGGAAAAAATAGCTACCACTTTAATATCTCAAACGGTTGTATAATTCAAATCGTGTGCGTTCTGTTAACCATTCACGTGACGCCACGTGTCTTCGTTGTAATGGCTATTGGAGGTGTTGTGCGGACAACTGCTTGACCTTGACTGAACGGGAGACGTGCGAGCGGTGTCCGGTGCGCAGGCTGACCGAGAGGCGTGCAAGCTGTCCTCCAATGCGCAGGCTCACCGGGAAGCATGTGAGTTGTACACTGCGCAGGCTCACTGGGAAGCGAGCCCTTTGACTTCCATGGCCGCCCGCCTTCCTCTCCATTAATGGCGCCCGAGCCGTTGTTTAATACGGGTGGCCTTACTGTTCGCCTCCCATTCCCCTCCCTCCCGCAGACCTCCACCAATGCCATGGCGCAGAATGATCATCTGCCACTAGTCTTCAAGTTTGGTGAAGTCGACTCCGAGCCGGAGGAGATAGAAAATAAGGAGGAATGGGGCCTCATGGACATGGCCCAGAACGAGCTGGCTACGGCGGTTGCTGCCCCCGCTCCCGTCACAGCTCCCATCCCCGCGCCTGCGCCAGCGACCATCCCCGTAGCATTGACGGGCTGGTCGCCGAGCACTACCGCAGAGCTGGAAGCCGCGGGCGTCAGCGAGGTCTTCGTGGACCCGCACGAGCTCGTGTACATGCTAGCGCCAGCGCCCGTGTCCGTGCCCGTGCACGCCCCTCCACCCACCATCCCCCCCCCCCCCCCGTGCATTTGGCTGCACCCGCCGCACCCGTTCCCCTGCCCGTACGCGCCCCGCGACCCACCGCAGCGCCGGTCCCCGTGCGTTTGGCTGCACCCGCCGCACCCGTGCCCGTGTGCGCGCCCCCCTTAGCGGCATGCGACGTTGTCATTGACCGCTACCTCTCAGCGGCGCCAGTTGTCGTCCTCCCGCGCCCTGACCGTCGATCGCACGACGACATGATGTTTGATTTACAAGTGAAGAACATTTTGTGCTGCCTTGAAGACTTCAACAACGGCGTCCCGGAGGACGACAATGACAACGACGGCACGGCACGCTGCCTCCACCGCCGCCGGATATAGTTTTTTTGGGGTTTAATACTGTATCTCGAATTCTCGGTCATATGAATATAAATTCGCAGTGTGACTGAATGAAAGATATGGTTTGAATGAACTTGCGTCTTTCTCTCTTAATGTACATACTTATCAAACGATTTTCTTTTGAAAAAAACGTCAATGGTATTTAAATATAAAACACTAGCACTGTTCATATGGACACCACTAGCACTGTTCATATGGACACCACTAGCAGGTGTGAGTTGATGGACGCATATGCAAATGTACCATTGATTACATACAACAAGTCATCAACCCACAACGACAATGAGGATACATGTTGGATTATAGATCACTTCCAACCAAACATTCTAGTAAAGTAAGGTTGTTCTCACACAAAAAATAACAAAGCGATGAAATAAACTTCAGCTCAACCACTCGTCTGTTGGGGAACATAGTAATTTCAAAAAAATCCTATGCACACGCAAGATCATGGTGATGCATAGCAACGAGAGGGAAGAGTATCATCCACGTACCCTCGTAGACCGTAAGCGGAAGCGTTATGAGAACGTGGTTGATGTAATCGTACGTCTTCACAATCCGACCGATCCAAGTATCAAACATACGGCACCTCCGAGTTCAGCACACGTTCAGCTCGATGACGTCCCACGAATTCCGATCCAGCAGAGCTTCACGAGAGAGTTCTGTCAGCACGACGGCGTGATGATGTTGATGAAGTTGCTACCGACGTAGGGCTTCGCCTAAGCACCGCTACGATATGATCGAGGTGGATTATGATGGAGGGGGGCACCGCACACGGCTTGGAACTAACTTATGTGTCCATGGGGTTCCCCCTCCCCCGTATATAAAGGAGTGGAGGAGGGGGAGGGCCGGCCCTCTACTACACGCCCTGGGGAGTCCTACTCCCACCGGGAGTAGGATTCCCCCCCCCCTTCCATGTAGTAGGAGTAGGAGAGAATGAAAGGGAAAAGAGAAGAGAAGGAAGGAGGGGGCGCAGCCCCTCCCCCTAGTTCAATTCGGACTAAGCCTTGGGGACGCGCAGCCTCCCCTCTCTCTTTCCCCTAAAGCCCGACAAGGCCCATATACTCCCCGGTGAATTCCTGTAACTCTCCGGTACTCTGAAAAATACCTGAATCACTCGGAACCTTTCCGATGTCCGAATATAGTCGTCCAATATATCAATCTTTACATCTCGACCATTTCGAGACCCCTCGTCATGTCCCCGATCTCATACGGGACTCTGAACTACCTTCGGTACATCAAAACACATAAACTCATATTATCGATCGTCACCGAACGTTAAGCGTGCGGACCCTACGGGTTCGAGAACTATGTAGACATGACCGAGACACATCTCCGGTCAATAACCAATAGCGGAACCTGGATGTTCATATTGGCTCCTACATATTCTACGAAGATCTTTATCGGTCAAAACCGCATAACAACATACGTTGTTCCCTTTGTCATCGGTATGTTTGTTACTTGCCCGAGATTCGATCGTCGGTATCTCAATACCTAGTTCAATCTCGTTACCGGCAAGTCTCTTTACTCGTTCCGTAATGCACTATCCCGCAACTAACTCATTAGTTGCATTGCTTGCAAGGCTTATAGTGATGTGCATTACCGAGAGGGCCCAGAGATGCCTCTCCGACAATCGGAGTGACAAATCCTAGGGGCTGTTTGGATGATGCCCAAGCTAGCCCTGCCAAAACGAGGGTGTGCCAAACTTTTGGCGTAGGAATTTGCTGCCGGGATCTCGCCCGCATGCTGTTGTAGAATCACACGGGATGACCAAATAATTGGCTGAGTTCCAAAATTTTGGCTGTGAACCAAACGCAAGCCAGCCTGCCAGTCAACGACCAATATTTTGGAAGGGTAGCCATAGGCTGCGATCCAAACAGCCCCCTAATCTTGATCTATGCCAAATAAACAAGTACCATCGAAGACACCTGTAGAGCACCTTTATAATCACCCAGTTACGTTGTGACGTTTGGTAGCACACAAAGTGTTACTCCAGTATTCGGGAGTTGCATAATCTCATAGTCATAGGAACATGTATAGTTATGGAGAAAGCAATAGCAACAAACTAAATGATCAAGTGCTAAGCTAACAGATGGGTCAAGTAAATCACATCATTCTCTAATGATGTGACCCCGTTAATCAAATGATAACTCATGTCTATGGTTAGGAAACATAACCATCATCGATTCAATGAGCTATTCAAGTAGAGGCATACTAGTGACACTATGTTTGTCTATGTATTCACACATGTACTAAGTTTCCGGTTAATAAAATTCTAGCATGAATAATAAACATTTATCATGATATAAGGAAATAAATAATAACTTTATTCTTGCCTCATGGGCATATTTCCTTTAGTCTCCCACTTGCACTAGAGTCAATAATCTAGTTCACATCTTTATGTGATTAGTTCACATCTCCATGTGACTAATACCCAAAGGGTTTACTAGAGCCAATAATCTAGTTCACATCGCTATGTGATTAATACCCAAAGAGTGATCATGTTTTGCTTGTGAGAGAAGTTTAATCTACGGGTCTGCAACATTCAGATCCGTATGTATTTCGCAAATTTCTATGTCTACAATACTCTGGTTGTCCTACGAGGTTCGGTAGTAACTTGATCTGAAGTTTCATGATCATCATCATTAGCTTCCTCACTAATTGGTGTAGAGATCACTAGAACTGATTTCTGTGATGAACTACTTTCCAATTCAGGAGAAGGTACAATTACCTCATCAAGTTCTACATTCCTCCCACTCACTTCTTTCGAGAGAAACTCCTTCTCTAGAAAGGATCCACTTTTAGCAACAAAGATCTTGCCTTTGGGTCTGTGATAGAAGGTGTACCCAACAGTTTCCTTTGGGTATTCTATGAAGATGCACTTTTCTGATTTAGGTTTGTGCTTATCAGGCTAAAACTTTTTCACATAAGCATCACAACCCCAAACTTTAAGAAACGACAGCTTAGGTTTCTAGCCAAACCATAGTTCATACGGTGTCGTCTCAACAGATTAGACGGTGCCCTATTTAATGTGAATGTAGTTGTGCCTAATGCATAACCCCAAAATGATAGTGGCAAATCGGTAAGAGACATCATAGATTGCACTATATCCAATAAAGTACAGTTATGACATTCAGACACACCATTATGATGTGGTGTTCCACGTGGCATGAATTTGTGAAACTATTCCACATTGTTTTAGTTAAAGACCAAACTCGTAACTCAAATATTTGTCTCTGCGATCAGATCATAAAACTTTATTTTCTTGTTATGATGATTTTCCACTTCACTCTGAAATTCTTTGAACTTTTCAAATGTTTCAGACTTATGTTTCATCAACTAGATATAGCCATATCTGCTCAAATCATCTGTGAAGGTCAGAAAATAATGATACCCGCCGCGAGCCTCAACACTCATTAGACTGCATACATCAGTATGTATTATTTCCAATAAGTCAGTTGCTCGCTCCATTGTTCTGGAGAACGGAGTCTTAGTCATCTTGCCTATGAGGCATGGTTCGCAAGCATCAAGTGATTCATAATCAAGTGATTCCAAAAACCCATCGGCATGGAGTTTCTTCATGCGCTTTACACCAATATGACCTAAACGGCAGTGCCACAAATAAGTTGCACTATCATTATTAACTTTGCATCTTTTGGCTTCAATATTATGAATATGTGTATCGCTACGATTGAGATTCAATAAACCATTCACCTTGGGTGTATGACCATTGAAGGTTTTATTCATTTAAACAGAACAACAATTATTCTCTGACTTTAAATGAATAACCCTATTGCAATAAACATGATCAAATCATATTTATGCTTAACACAAACACCAAATAACATTTATTTAGGTTCAACACTAATCTCAAAAGTATAGGGAGTGTGCGATGATGATCATATCAATCTTGGAACCACTTCCAACACACATTGTTACTTCACCCTTAACTAGTCTCTGTTCATTTTGCAACTCCCATTTCGAGTTACTAATCTTAGCAACTGAACTAGTATAAAATACTGAGGGGTTGCTATAAATACTAGTAAATTACACATTAATAACATGTATATCAAATATACTTTTGTTCACTTTGCCATCCTTCTTATCCGCCAAGTATCTAGGGCAGTTCCACTTCTAGTGACCATTTCCTTTGCAGTAGAAGCACTCAGTTCCAGGCTTGGGTCTAGCTTTGAGATTCTTCATGGGAGTGGAAACTTGCTTTCCTTTCTTCTTTGAAGTTCCTCTTTCTTTCCCTTTACCCTTTTCTTGAATCTGGTGGTCTTGTTAACCATCAACACTTGATGCTATTTCTTGATTTCTACCTTCACCGATTTCAGCATCACGAAGAGCTTAGGAATTACTTCCGTCATCCCTTGCATATTATAGTTCATCACGAAGTTCTAGTAACTTAGTGATGGTGACTAGAGAACTCTGTCAATCACTATCTTATCTGGAAGATTAACTCCCACTTGATTCAAGTGATTGTAGTACTCAGACATTCTAAGCGCATGCTCACTAGCTGAGCTATTCTCCTTCATCTTATAGGCAAAGTACTTGTCAGAGGTCTCATACCTCTTGACTCGGGCATGAGTCTAAAATACCAATTTCAGCTCTTAGAACATCTTATATGCTCCGTGGCATTTCAAAACATTTTTGAAGTCCCGGTTCTAAGCCGTAAAGCATGGTGCACTAAACTATCAAGTAGTCATCATACCGAGCTTTGGCAAATGTTCATAACATCTGCATATGCTCCTACAATAGGTCTGTCACCTAGCGATGCATCAAGGACATAATTCTTCTGTGCAGCAATGCGGATAATCCTTAGATCACGGATCCAATCCGCATCAGTGCTACTAACATCTTTCAATTTGTTTTTCTCTAGGAACATATCAAAAATAAACGGGGAAGCTATGTGCAAGCTATTGACCTACAACATAGATATGAAAATACTATCAGGACTAAGTTCATGATAAATTTAAGTTCTATTAATCATATTACTTAAGAACTCCCACTTAGATAGACATCCCTCTAGTCATCTAAATGATCACGTGATTCAAATCAACTAAACCATGTCCGATCATCACGTGAGATGGAGTAGTTTTCAATGGTGAACATCATTATGTTGATCATATCTACTATATGATTCACGCTCGACCTTTTGGTCTCAGTGTTCCGAGGCCATATATGCATATGCTAGGCTTGTCAAGTTTAACCCGAGTATTTCTACGTGTGCAAAACTGGCTTGCACCCGTTGTATATGAACGTAGAGCTTATCACACCCGATCATCACGTGGTGTCTCGGCACGACGAACTTTGGCAATGGTGCATACTCAGGGAGAACACTTATACCTTGAAATTTAGTGAGAGATCATCTTATAATGCTACCACCGAACTAAGCAAAATAAGATGTATAAAGGATAAACATCATATGCAATCAAAATATGTGACATGATATGGCCATCATCATCTTGTGCTTTTGATCTCCATCTCCAAAGTACTGTCATGATCTCCATCGTCACCGGCATGACACCATGATCTCCATCATCTTGATCTCTATCAATGTGTCGTCATATGGTTGTCTCCCCAACTATTGGTTTTGCAACTATTGTTATCGCATAGCGATAAAGTAAAGCAATTGTATGACGCTTGCATCTTATGCAATAAAGAGACAACCATAAGGCTTCAGCCAGTTGCCGATAACTTTGACAAAACATGATCATCTCATACAACAATTTATATCTCATCAAGTCTTGACCATATCACATCACAACATGCCCTGCAAAAACAAGTTAAACGTCCTCTACTTCGTTGTTGCAAGTTTTACGTGGCTGCTACGGGCTGAGCAAGAACCGTTCTTACCTACGCATCAAAACCACAACGATATTTTGTCAAGTTAGTGTTGTTTTAACCTTCAACAAGGACCGGGCGTAGTCACACTCGGTTCAACTAAAGTTGGAGAAACTGACACCCGCCAGCCACCTTTGTGCGAAGCACGTCGGTAGAACCAGTCTCGCGTAAGCGTACACGTAATGTCGGTCCGGGCCGCTTCATCCAACAATACCGCCGAACCAAAGTATGACATGCTGGTAAGCAGTATGACTTGTATCGCCCACAACTCACTTGTGTTCTACTCGTGCATATAACATCTACGCATAAACCTGGCTCGGATGCCACTGTTGGGGAATGTAGCAATTTCAAAAAAAATCCTACGCACACGTAAGATCATGGTGAGGCATAGCAACGAGAGGGAAGAGTAACGTCCACGTACCCTCGTAGACCGTAAGCGGAAGCATTATGAGAACGTGGTTGATGTAGTCGTACGTCTTCATGATCCGACCGATCCAAGTACCGAACGTACGGCACCTCCGAGTTCAGCACACGTTCAGCTCGATGATGTCCCACGAACTTCGATACAGCAGAGCTTCACAGGAGCGTTCCGTCAGCACGACGGCATGATGACAGTGATGAAGTTGCTACCGACGCAGTGCTTCGCCTAAGCACCGCTACGATATGATCGAGGTGGATTATGGTGGAAGGGGGCACCGCACACGGCTTGGAACAATCAACTTGTGTGTCCATGGGGTGCCCCCCTCCCCCGTATATAGAGGAGTGGAGGAGGGGTAGGGCTGGCCCTCTACTATGGCGCGCCCTGGGGAGTCTTACTCCCACCGGGAGTAGGATGCCCCCCCCCTCCATGTAGTAGGAGTAGGAGAGAAGGAAAGGGAAAAGAGAAGAGAAGGAAGGAGGGGGCGCAGCCCCTCCCCCTAGTTCAATTCAGACTAAGCCTTGGGGGCGCGTAGCCTCCCCTCTCTCTTTCCCCTAAACCTAATAAGGCCCATATACTCCCCGGCGAATTCCCGTAACTCTCCGGTACTCCGAAAAATACCCGAATCACTCGGAACCTTTCCGATGTCCGAATATAGTCGTCCAATATATCGATCTTTACATCTCGACCATTTTGAGACTCCCCGTCATTTCCCTGATCTCATCCGGGACTCCGAACTACCATCGGTACATCAAAACACATAAACTCATATTACCGATCGTCACCGAACATTAAGCGTGCGGACCCTACGGGTTCGAGAACTATGTAGACATGACTGAGACACGTCTCCGGTCAATAACCAATAGCGGAACCTAGATGTTCATATTGGCTCCTACATATTCTACGAAGATCTTTATCGGTCAAACCGCATAACAGCATACGTTGTTCCCTTTGTCATTGGTATGTTACTTGTCCGAGATTCGATCGTCGGTATCTCAATACCTAGTTCAATATCGTTACCGGCAAGTCTTTTTACTCGTTCCGTAATGCACTATCCCGCAACTAACTCATTAGTTGCATTGCTTGCAAGGCTTATAGTGATGTGCATTACCGAGAGGGCCCAGAGATACCTCTCCGACAATCGGAGTGACAAATCCTAATATCGATCTATGCCAACTCAACAAGTACCATCGGAGACACCTGTAGAGCACCTTTATAATCACCCAGTTACGTTGTGACATTTGGTAGCACACAAAGTGTTACTCCGGTATTCGGGAGTTGCATAATCTCATAGTCATAGGAACATGTATAGTTATGGAGAAAGCAATAGCAACAAACTAAACAATCAAGTGCTAAGCTAATGGATGGGTCAAGTCAATCACATCATTCTCTAATGATGTGATCCCGTTAATCAAATGATAACTCACGTCTATGGTTAGGAAACATAACCATCATCAATTCAACGAGCTATTCAAGTAGAGGCATACTAGTGACACTCTGTTTGTCTATGTATTCACAGATGTACTAAGTTTCCGGTTAATACAATTCTAGCATGAATAATAAACATTTATCATGATATAAGGAAATAAATAATAACTTTATTATTGCCTCATGGGAATATTTCCTTCATAGTCAGCGTTGGAAACGCTTGCTTTGAACCAGAAGTGATTCTCTGGGAAGGGCCAGCTACTGTCAATCTCGAGACCAACGTTGGACTGATCATCCAGGTTGAAGTAGGCTATGTCAGGACCCATAGTGCGATGGTAGGGAAGCATAGCAATGACCGAGGTATAGATACAGTTGCTTCTCATAAATGGTAGTAACATTGTGTCAACAGCAGCTGGATCACCTTTCACCATCATTGGATAGTTTTTTCCAAGGAAGAGTGAGTTTCCTCCAAGACTTTCAATACTGAACCAGGGAGAAGGTGTTGGCGCTAGTACACTAGTATCCATCCCGAATACCCTGCAATGGATGTTGGAATAGGTCCGGAGAGTGCGACCATGCGAGACAACACCTGCTTCCTTAGTAACATCAGAAGTGCCCTGTATATAGACAAGAAGAGGTGATCCATCGAAATAAGTTGCCAGGCGCCACTGAGTATATGGGTCCTGCTCGTCCTCATGCTCGTGATCATCAGCATCGTCATCTCCCCCTTGGTTATAAAAATTTTCAAGTATAGGTGGTGGAATGTTCACATGACCTTAGAAACACAAGAAGGTTAATTAATTAGTAAAGGGAAACTAGCTAACCCGCATGCATGTGGATGAAACAATTATAATTACGGTGGAAGACAAACGTACCGAAAGCATGATGATTCCATGCAAAAACGGTGCCACAAGTGGTGGCAGCAAACACAAGACCCTCGTATTGAATTGCATCATGGTACTCATCCATGTATAGAAATTGATTTTTGAGCAATATCCATCGTGGCGTGGAAGTAAGGAAGGCAACAAGCTTGTCGAAGATAGCGACAACTTCATAGTTCGTGTAATCGCAAGAGCGGTTGGGAACTCGACAAATTGCTATCTTCTGTAGACGACAGTTACCATGATTGTATTTGAACTCACGTAGATCATCTATGTGCTCAAACTCTGGGCAGTCTGAGATTTTTGGAAGTGGAGCCCGGTGACGAGTGTACACATTCACAAGTTCCCTCTCACAGTTGTACCCAATATAAACAACCCAATCTTCATTTGTGCCTGCCTAAGCCTTACCCTCAAGCGATGAGATCTTAACATCACAGGTATCATTATCAAGCGGCATCAACTTGCACAAGGCGAGGCTTCCCTCGTCCCCGTGCCAGTCAACAGGGTCACAACGAAGAAGATAGGGGAGATCAAACCACTCCTAGACCCTTGGGTTGTTTGTAATGATGTTATTAGTTGAGTCGAGAATGGTCTTGAACGAACCTGCCATGCTAGCCGAGGTGATGACGTCGCACCGATCAATGAGTTCCTCAACCACGTCATCTTTCAGATCAGGGCAAGAATAACGGGGTCATTTCCGGCCTGTTCCCTCCATGGAGAAGATGATCGAACAATGGCAGAAGGAAGGGTGAAGGCAAATGGAGGGAGGAAGAGTGTGCGACAACAGTTCCAAATCGAGAGGGAAAGGCGAAGAGGCGGTGGACGGTTGCCACGGTACAAGAAGAGGCTAGTGGGGAGCGAACGCTTGCCACAGAGGTCACACACCGATGACAAGGTCGAGTGAACCGCATGTCGTATATCGCACACACCTTGATCTGGCTGACCGTTTCTTTTGTGTTGCCTAGTCACGAACAGTTCATCTGAGTGAACCGTATGTTGTATATCGCACACACATTTATCTTGTTGCCCGTTTCTTTTGTTCCTCCTCGTTGCAAATAGCTAATTGAACTGAATCGTATGCCCCGCATCACACACGCAACTAAAATCCGAACCGTGTGTGATGCATCTGTCATCGCAAACGTTTTGCACTTTTTTTACAAGTTTTTTACACCACCGTTTGCGATTATTGCATCGCACACAGTTTCGTCGAAGGGTCTCTGATCGTAGTGTCGCATTAGCAGCATCCTGCAGTAGTGGTTCTATCTCCCGCATGATGTCCTCCATAAGCTTCGGAATGACATTTATGTAGGATTTGTTCCTGTTCATGCTCAGCTACACAACTTCTAATAATACCATCTACTACTTTATAAAGATGTGGGTCATCCCAAAAATAATGTCTTAAATCATAGAAGAATTTTTTTTCTTTTGTTCGTATGTGAAACTAGGTGGTATATGTTTAGCAACAATGTAATTAGCGTAGTCAGCGTACCAAGGAGTGTTATGAGAAACATTTATTGCAGCTAGTTGTTCATCAAGAAAGCTATCATCAATGGGTAGTGTGTCATGAAGAATATTTTCTAACCTAGACAAGTTATCAGCTACGAGGTTCTCAGCTCCTATTCTATCAGTGATCTGTAAATCAAATTCTTGTAGCAAAAAAACCAACCTAATGAGTCTAGGTTTAGCATCTTTCTTTTGCATAAGATATTTTATAGCAACATAGTGTCAACAATTACCTTGGAATCAATAATGTAAGATCTTAATTTGTCGCGAGCAAAGACGACTGCTAAAAAATCTTTTTCAGTAGTATCATAATTTTGTTGGGCACCGATGTCGCTTGAAACCGCATTGGTATTTCCCCAAAGAGGAAGGGATAATGCAGTACAGCTACAGTAGGTATTTCCTTCAATTGTTAAACCAAGGTATCAATCTAGTAGGAGAACCAAGCAACACTATGTAAACGGTACCTGCACACAAAAAACAAATACTTGCAAACCGACGCGTATGAGGGGCTGTCAATCCCTATTGGATAATAGCGCCATAAATTGTCAAGTTGATGGCAGAATATTTGTAGTAGATTGGATAAATAACTCTCGATAAAACGCAAAATAAAATAAGTAAGAAAAAAAGTGCAGCAGGGTATTTTTGGTTTTTTGGAATAATAGATCTGAAAACAAAAGCAAATAAAAATAGATCTCAAGGCAAATATGATAAACAATAGACCCGGGGCCGTAGATTCACTAGTGGCTTCTCTCGAGAAATAGCATACGGTGGGTAAATAAATTACTATTGGGCAATTGATAGAAGATTGAATAATTATGACGATATCCAAGGCAATGATCAATATATAAGCATCACATCCAAGATTACTAGACCGACCCCTGTCGGCATATACTATTATTACTCCACACATCAATCGCTATCCAGCATGAATCTAATGTATTACATTCATGGAAAAATGTAGTAATACAATAAGAACGATGACATGATGTAGACGAGATCTATTCATGTAGTAATAGCCCACATCTTATTATCCTTAATAGCAATGATACATGTGTGTCTTGCTACCCCTTCTGTCACTGGGAAAGAACACCGTAAGATCGAACCCATCACACAGCACCTCTGCCCATGGCAAGAAAAAACGATCTACTTGGCCTAACTAAACCAAAGATTCGAAGAATAAATACGAGGCTATAAATAACCATGCATATAAGAGACCAAAGAAGATTCAAATAATATTCATGGATATAGATCTGATCATAAAATCAAAGTTCATCGGATCCCAACAAACACACTGCAAAAATAGTTACATCAAATAGATTTTCAAGAGGCCATTGTATTGAGAATCAAAAGAGAGAGAGGAAGCCATCTAGCTACTACCTACGGACCCGTAGGTCTATGGTGGTCTACTCACGCATCGTCAGAGAGGCACCAATGAGGATGATGAACCGCTCCGTGATGGTGTTAGATTGGATCTCGTGGTTCTGTAACTTGCGGCGGCTGGAATTGTGTTTCGTTGACCCCCCCCTAGGGTTTCTAGAATATTTGATTTATAGGGTGAAGAGGCGGTGCAGGGGGGGCTCCGTGGGGGCACAACCCCCCCTGGGCGCACCCTGGTTGGTTGTGCTCCCCACGGGCCTCCCCTCTAGTACTTCTTTGGCCCACTGGGTGTCTTCTGGTTCAGAAAAAATCTTCAAAAAGTTTCGATGTGTTTGGAATCCGTTTGGTACTGATATTCTGCGAAGTAAAAAACAAGCAAAAACAACAAATGGCACTGGGCACTATGTCAATAGGTTAGTCCCAAAAAATGATATAAAATTGCTATAAAATGATTGTAAAACATTCAAGAATAATAATATAACAACATGGAACAATCAAAAATTATAGATACGTTGGAGACATATCAGCATCCCCAAGCTTAATTCCTGCTCGTCCTCGAGTAGGTAAATGATAAAAACATAATTTTTGATGTGGAATTCTACCTAACATGTTCATCACATATTCTTTTCTTTTGTAGCATTGACATTTGGACTTTTATATGGTTCAAAGCAATAGTCTAGTTTTAACATGAAGATTTCAATACTCAAGCATATCAACAAGCAACCATGTCTATCAAAATATCAACACTAAAGAAAGTTATCCCTAGCCCATCATACTTAATCATTGATCCATTCAAGAAACACACTTAGCTACATCCAATGCTCAAGTATGATCATAGTGCTCTCTAGTTGGTGCTTTGTAAGAAAAGATGGAATTAAAATAAAAATTGCATAAAGTAAATAGATATGTCCTTCGCAGAGAGAAGTGGGGATTTGTAGAGATGCCAGAACTCAAAGCTTAAATTGAGAGATAAATTTTTTGAGAGGCATACTTTTCCTCTAAGCCTTGTGGTTATTGCAGGATCGAGAATCATTGCAGTTATAGCATAGAACATAAACATTAATAACTAACATAGAAACAAATAATAGTGTTTTATTATTGTCTCTATGGCATATTTCCTTCATTCTCCCACTTGCACTAGAATCAATAATTTAGTCAATGTTGATGCACTTTACACCTATGGCACATTGATGTAAAACATGTTTCACTTGTGGTATAGACTTGTCGTACAGATCTGACAAGTACAGATTCATGTGTATATTTGCATATCCACGAACTTGAACTTTTCAGACCCGTTTGACGAAGTGGAAAAAAAAAGATAGTTGAAGACTGAGAAACCATCATAAGGGGCAAGCAACACAGTGTTTCCACATAACGTCCAGGGACCTCCTTCCATGAGTCGCTCCTAGTCCCCTAGAAGTGAACTGCATGGTCTACAAATTGTCCTTGAGGGGCGAATCTTGACTAGTTGGGCAAGATCCCATGCCACATGCATGTTCTTATAGAACAAAAACTAATTGTATGGTTTATCCATGTGTACATGTACGATGGCCATCCGTCGAACAACTTCTTCCGACAGCGTCTCCTCCTGCTCAAACACCATATCTCGACGTCCTACTCTTTCAGCCCAAGCTCCCCCATCATCACATGAGCATAGTCCATGGTTGAAC
Source organism: Triticum urartu (assembly GCF_056163025.1). Classification (NCBI taxonomy): domain Eukaryota; kingdom Viridiplantae; phylum Streptophyta; class Magnoliopsida; order Poales; family Poaceae; genus Triticum; species Triticum urartu. The sequence continues at coordinate 36,614,971 of NC_141876.1, forward strand.
CTGATCTAAACGGTTCGTTACTCATCCTGTTCACCCAATCCGACGAGCATATCACACCGAGCGAAAGAACCCTGGAACCACCTAAAATTCCCAGGCGACAAGGCCAAGATCGGGCAGAGATACAAATCTCCCCTTAATTGATTTGAACCTTGATTGCTAGGGAGGATTGATGGATAGGGGAAGAAGTCTTGACGTCAACGTGAACGTCGCAGCGAGGAACCCAAACCCTAACGAGAGGGGACAGATAGATAGATTCTCACAAACTTAGTGGGTGCGCTCATACATGGCATGAAAAGGCTACAATAAAATTTAGCGGTACACGATGTGGTCCAAGTGCCCTACAAAGGCTTACACCATCCCGGATATAGCTTTGACGGTACGCAACGCTTAACGTATGTTACGTATGGGTCGTCCCATATAGACTGCTCAATTTTTCTCTCTATTCCCAGTCTGATTTTGGAAAGCTTTTGGCCTGGGTTTTTTAGCCATTTTTATGTGTTTTTTGGTAGCTGGTTGGTTGTTGCGCGATGCCTTTGCTCCTTTCGTGGCTGGTCGCTGTTGCAGTCGGCTCAGCTTGTTTTTTTTTTCTATGATTTTTTTGCCATTTTTTTTCTTAGTTATGTTTTTAGTTTTCTTTATTTTTTGATGGTTTTATTCAGTCTATCTTTGTTTCTTTGTATTTTTATTTTCTTTTGTATCTTTCTTGCTTCTTTTGTTTCTTCACCTTTTGTTTTTGGTTTTTATCGGTTTCCTTTGTTTTTTGTTTTTTGAAAATATCTAATTTTCTTTCTTTTTCAAACACATGTATACTTTTCCATACATGTTGTACATTTTTTGTATGCATGGAAAACATTTTTATACTTATTTAACATTTTTAAAATACGTTTTTTATATTTTTACAAACATGTTTTTAATCTATTTTCCAAATACAGGTTAAACATTTTTTCAAATACATGTTGAAACATTTTTCAAATGATATTTTTTACTATGAAAACATTTGGTACATTGTTCAAACATTTTCTGAAAATGCCACAAACATATTTTCGAAACTTGTGAAGATTTTTGAAATGTGATGTACATTTTTTTATTGTACTTAACATTTTTGTTTGAATTACACGAACTTTTTTACCTTGTATAAACACTTTCTAAGAGTGTCACATGTGTTTTTTTAATGCGTGACATTTTTAATTGTCACAAACATTTTTCATACACACGATTAACATTTTTCATACACTTTTTTTAGGCAAAAAATTTTTGTAGACATGATTAAATATTGTTCGTACACATTGGCCCAAACGTAGCCCACCATCGTCCACCACCTGACATTTTGGGCCACAAATCCGAAAACATCCTCGATGCAACGGGGGGGGGGGGGGGGGGGGGGCTCCCATCCCTGGCAACGTGTTTGGCAAAAAATGGGAAGGGGAATGGGAGTTTATGTAGGGAGTTGTATTGAGATTAGACATGAGGTGAGTCGTTTTATTCCTAATCCTCTGTTTGGCGCACGATGAAAATTATGTGTGAGAGTTTGATGAGAAATTGTATTCCCGTGTTTGGTTCGTGGGAATTGACAAGGAAATAGACAAGGGAAATTAACGTAAGTTATGATGAAGGGCTAAGATTGACTCACTAAAACAATTCCCTTCCAACTCCCACCCCCTCCCCTGTTAATAAAAGGATGGGAGTTGGAGTCTCAAGTCCCATGACTATTCCCTTATCAATTCCCAATCCCCCTAACCAAACAATAGATTTGAAGTCTCGTACCCCTTCAATTCCCATTCTCTAGCTCTAACTACCCCCAACCAAACATGTTGTGGGAGTTTCACCTCAAAATAAAAACCTGGGAGTTTAGAATCTGTAGGAATGTATTTTCTAGTCTTAGTCCAACACGTCAAATTAAATGATAACGTCACCCCATAGTGATTTCAGAATTATGGGTTTCCCAGTGGGCGTTACTAGTCGAGAATGCCCAGTACCATATATCATCACATCACAAAAGGTTAGAATAGCTCATCTCAAGTAGCACCCGTCACCAATAGTCAGTCTGTTGCTGGTGTGAAGGTCATATCGCACACAGTTGGATTAATGTGCGCAACGTGGTACCTCAATGCATAATGATTTATGATTGATATGGAGGATCGTGTGTGATGTGGTAGTTCAATGTGCAAGGCCTTCCGGATGGTATGCATGCGTTGTGATCACATCATACACGTGTTTTCTGATTTGACCGTGTGAATAGAGGTCAATTGTTCACTGTCACAATTTGGTCATGTGCGATATAACATCAAGATAGGCATTCATGGATTTTATCAGCCATGCATATTTCATCACACGCACACAAGATTTAATCAGCCATGAATAGACAATCTCCCTTTTTTAGTTGGCCAATTTGAACAAGTTAAAGGTACAGTCGCCTACAACAACTTAAACATGCAAGCTCTACAAAGACTAAGAGTGAGAGCTAAACTTATGATAAATAGATTGAGAGCTAACTTAGATTCCATAAATTTTCTACATTTTCACAATCCTTTTATATTCATGTCTTTTTTCTATTTCTACGTTTTTGAAATCCTACAAAAGTACAAATCCATCAAAATAGGGTGCTGAGACCTCCATTTTTGCAAATCAACCCTGGCAACTGCTCTCCCATGTCCCATGAGAAGATCCCCCTATGGGCCTCAATCTGAAGATATTTCTTTCTTCTTAAGAACATGCCTCATATCTTCAACTATTTTAGAAGTTAGGTCGATAGGGATTGTGATACTAATCGATTCGTATGTGTTATCTAGACTCATTTTAGTGCTAGATACCTTCGTATCTAGACAAATCTAAGACAAGTAATTCGGAACGGAGGGAGTACTACTTTACTTCATCGCTGACCCCATGAAGAGGGGCCCAAGGCGCAGTGTCGATGATATTTGAAAATGCAGGGAAAAAATGTTCTTTGACCAGTACAAGCAGTGCATTATAGAAATATAAAAAATGGTGAATGCGCTAGGAAGGGATCGAACCTTCGACTTTTTGTTTAGGAAACAAATGCTCTATCCACTGAGCTACAAGCGCTGTACATCACAGCAATCCCGCTGGCATCTTTTGGGCTGGGCCGGAATACCACAAACGGACATTTGCAGATTTGGCCTTTTCCGGAAGCTAGCCATCACAATTTGGCCTTTTCTCCGTACTTCAAACTGGTCTGGCACGGCGTTTTCTCTCTCAAAAAAAATGACAACGCATGAGCCTCGTTGAACTACAACCCCCGTCAAACTCAAACAGAAATAACCATCTACAAATGCCGGTGAACGGAACGAACATTTTTGCTATGATCAACAATGAAACAATCAATTACAGCAGGAAGGAGAAAAAGAATCAGCTCGACATTTCCTCTTTAATCATGACCAGGAGAAGAAGAAAAAAGGAAAAGAAAGAGAAACCAGAGCCACTCCACGCCATCGTCTAGACAGTGCACCAGGCAGGGTATACACGGACCTCCATACGCTCACCTCACATTCCAACCCCCAAAAAATGGTGCCTCGGCGACAGTCCGCTGCTTGCGAAGTCATTGGCAACAGGCGAATTCGCCCTCCGGCTTTTCAGCTGAAAGAATCTAATCACACGCTGGCAGCAGAGCTTCAACAGAGCAACCTCTGTTAACCCAAAGGATCGCAAAAAGAAAGAATGAAGTATCCTTAATCCTCTGTGTCACGAGAACCAGATGGCTCGGGGAAGATCTCCTTAGATTGCCTCCTGCGGGACGAAGAGTGATCACCATTGCTCCCTCCAGATGATTTGATTGTCTCTGACCGTTTAAACATGTTATCATCCCTTGAAGGACCAATCTCTGACGAGCTATGCCGCCAACTCCCGAAGAATGCAGCATTCCACGAACCCCTTGAAGATGTTGCTCTCAACCTGGCCGAGCTAGAGCCGTTATCTTCTCTTACCACTTTCAAGGGATTCTCAAGTGCTTTTAGGATATATTTCATTGGTGGCCGCTTCGAAGACCTAGGATTCAAGCAAGACTTTGCGACAATTGCCATTGCCCAGACTTCCTCCAAATGATCCTCATCAATAATGAGGGTTGGGTCAATGATTTTGCTCATGAGCTCTTTCTCATAAATGTTGATGTACCTCAGGGTGTTATCAAGCCAATCACTTGTTGTACCGTCACTTGATGCACTGATACCAAGTCTCCCTGTCACCAGCTCCAGCAATACTTTTCCAAAGCAGTAGACATCGTATGAACATGATGCAGATGGAGAACCTGTTTACATTAGAGCTGCTGGTCAGTTTACTTGCAACCATGAAAAATATTTATGGGCATGTTAAAAATGGGCCTAAACTAGAGGATAATTGCCAATGCTGAAATGCTTCAAATCAATGAAATTGTATGTGGATGCACTCACCAGAAGAACTTTGATCCGCCGTCCTGCATCCCAGAAAACAATACAACGTTAACAACGGAGGGGATTTAATTTAATCTGATATAAAATTAAATTACTTAAAAAGAGCAGAAATTTGGTGACAACTGAAAAATATTAGGATGCCACAAGCAACAAAGAAGAAACTGAGACAAAAATTATTTGCATCAACTAATTCAGGTAATTTTGTTTTCAGATAGTTTGATCTAATACATCCTCAGTGAGTGGCAAGAGTGAGGGACAAAAATCTACAGAAGTGGCATCCAGTAATTGACTGCAATAATTACTACAATGCTCAAGTTGAACACATGCTTTCAAAAGGTACTTGGTTCACAATAATTTGACTTGACCCATGTTAAGTTGCCAGTTACATGATCTAATATTTCCTTGGAGATATTAGCAAATAAATGGCTGTGATCAAGTCAGGTGATAGATGCAGTACCAAATGATATAGAGATTTTGAGTCTAGACACGTGGAAAAAAAAGGCACGGGTTAGCAAATAAGATGGGACATGATCAATTGAAGATGGATGCAATAATGAGAGCTCGAGTCATAAGTGACACGTGAAAGGCTTACACTGACTTTTAAAAAGCATAATTTACAGGCTTGTAACGGACGAGTAGTATGGTGCGATTTTGTAACGGACCGAGTAGTATGGTGCAAAATGGGCATTTTTACAGGTTTGTAACGGACGAGGTAGTATGGTACAAAATGGGCAATTTTACACGTTTGAGCAAATAAGGTACATGAGCCAATCATCCAGTGAAAGAAACAGAAACTTACGATGAGAATCGTAATAGCTTTGTGATGACGTTTTGGTGACTTTCCCCTTCTTGAGGACAAACTTCACTCAAACTTCCAAGACGCACTTCAAATTTATCATCAAGGAGGATACTGCTGGCTTGCACATCCCTGTAGCAGAGAATTCATGAAGTTAGCTCAACAGCTAGTATTTCTCTCAGGATCTTATTCTGCATGACAGGTTGATATTAAAAATAATGTTCCTGGTAAAATGAATGAGAACATTATAGAATTGCCTATCATTTTGTATATTGATATTGTGGTAGGATGATTTTTCAACAGTTTAATACAAGAAACTTGTCGATAGCAACTGACGGCAATGTATGATCTCACAAACAAGAAAATCATTTAAGTAAAAAGAAATAAATTGCTAACCAATTGATGTAGTGATTGGTCGTGTGGAGATAGATAGTTGGTCAGGAGATCACACAAATCATACTGGAAAACTGCAAGCCCCCCCCCCCCCCCCAACCGGTCTCAAAATGTTAATATGCTAATAATGAGATGCCACTACACGACAGCGGAAATTATGTCCAACAAGGTTGATAAATAATGAAGGAAATAATAACATTGTTCGCATTGAATTTTTGTTATTCGGGCAAAGTACAGGACGTACTATATATATAACCAAAACTGATTCAGAAATATCCAGTCCATTAAGTGTGTGGCCACTGGCCAGTGTATTCCTAGCTGTCACCAATTCTGTTGGGACATATGGTGGTGCCCATTGCATAACCATGCCAGTACCAACAGAAAGAAATATGAATTGTCATAACACCCACAATGAAATGCAGAAGGTGGGAATGTTGGGCCAGCACTCAATGCCAGTATAATCATCACGTTGAGAAAAGAGCCCAATATCCTACCTAAGATAAAAGATCACAAACCTGTACATTGCCCATTTTGCACCATACTACTCCATCCGTTACAAATTAATTAAAATTTTAGTATTGTCCTAAATTTGACCAACTCTATAGAAAAAATATATTTGATGTTCTAGATATTAGCACATTTTCACATAGACTTGGTCAGATATAGACAAGTTTGACTTGGACAAAGCTAGAACTTCGATTAATTTGGAATGGGGGTACTTACAAAGAAACATCATTCCGAAATAAATTTGGCATCTACGAACAATACAGAAGTTTATACCTGTGAACCATGGGTGGATTACACTCATGATGAAGGTAGCACAGTGCCTCCGCGACGCCTGTTGCAATCTTCAACCTCTTTATCCAATCCAACGATTGCATTCCCTCCTCTTCCTCCCCTGTCTTTCTGTGCAGTGCACATGACAAGTCACCATTACGGACAAACCTATACACAAGAAGCTTCTCGTCCTCTTTATCAAAGCAATGACCAATTAAGGGCACCAGCCTTTCATGCAATCCCTTTGCAAATAAATCTAACTCCGTCGTATACGCATCTTTCTTAGCGACACGGGTGGTGATCCTCTTCACGACCACGGTGGTCCCATCCTGGAGCACACCATGGTATAGATCACCTGAATGACCATGCTTGATAATCCTGTCCTCTGCAAACCCCGAGGTGGCATTGGCGAGCTGGTCATAAGCAAATGAATCACCGACCTTTGCCAAACTTGCGGGCGAGGCAGAAGGCTGTGTGGCACCAGTAGCTGCCGCAGCCCTTGAACTCCCATGCACTCCTGACGGTGCACTTGGAGCGCCGCTTTCCCTCTGATCACTCCTACCCCTCCTAGAACGCACAATGCAATACACAACGGCTGCAATCACGGCTAGAAGCAGGACACCGCCACCGATGGCCCCAATCAATATATACTTCAAATTCTTGTTCCTTCCATTCTTCTTTTCTGCAGGCGCAGGCGCAGGCGAAGGCTGTGGCGTTGGTGCGGCAACCGGCCCATCGTATGGCAGTCCACGCCCAGCATAGAACTGTTGGCAATCCTCCGGGCTACGCTGCCCGGCAACGTCAAGGAAGCAGTTCATCTCAGAGGACACATTTCCACCGGCAACACTTGACAGCTTGCCCTCAAAGTAATTCCCAGAGATATTGGCCATCACCCGGCTGAACAGCTGATGGAAGGTGTCCGGCACGGTGCCATAGAAGAGGTTCCCAGACAGATCCACCGTCTGCAAGGTGGCTGACGGCGCAATCCCTGCCCCCGGCAGTGCGCCAGTGAGGTTAGTCTGAGACACATCGAGAACGCGCAGCTCCGGGAGCGACCACACCGCGTCAGGTAGCGCGCCCGAGAAGGCATTGCCGGAGAGGTTGAGAGCCCCAAGCTTCGGGAGCCCCGCCAGCGCGGCGGCCGGTAGTTGCCCGGAGAGCAGATTGCCGGCGAGGTTGAGGGTGGTGAGGTTGCCGAGCCCCGCGATGGCCGACGCGGCGATCTCCCCCGTGACGGCGCAGGCGGAGAGGTCGAGGGCCCGGAAAGAGGGCGCGAGCCCCGCGCCGAGCCACGCCGGGATGGAGCCGGGGAGGCCGAAGCCGGCGGCGGTGAAGGACTCGAGCCGCGAGAGGTTGCGCAGGCCGCCGACGTCGAAGCGCGGGGCGAGGCGGCCCAGCCGCGTGCGCCTGAGGCCGACGAGGCTGACGGACACGACGCGGCCGCCCCGGCAGCCCACGCCGGCCCACGCGGAGCACGGGTCCGCCTTGCGCGGCCAGTCCCGCGCCCGCAGCCCGAGCGCGCCCCGCAGCGTGTAGAGCCCCGCGAGATCCGCCCGCGAGGCGAGGTTGCCCTGCCCCCGCACCGCCGCCGCCAGCGCGGCGAGCAGCAGCGCCGCCCAGAGCGCGCGCGCGCGCATCATCACCACCCGCTCCTCCCGCCGCCGCCGCTCCCCATGCCCGTCCGCGACGCTGGGATACTACTGCTGCAGCGGCAGTGCTCCGGCCCCGGGCGTGCGCGCTGAAACTGTGGGCTGGAATTGGGGGGAGGAGGCCGATGGAATTGGGAGGGAAATTAAAAGCAATAAAGGCGGGGGCAGAGCTGCGCAGGTACAGGAACCACTACCCTCCGGGGCTCCGCCATCAATGCCCCGAATTACACTCCCCCAACCGCCTCCCTCCCAGTTATTGCTCCTCCGCCTCCGCCTCCACCTCACCTCCCCGCGCCGCGGCGGCAGAAGCAGCCCTCGCCGCCGATCCGAGCCGAGCCGAAAACCAGACGCTCCCTTCTTACCCAGCTCCGCGGCGGAAGACGGCGGCCGGGCGGAGGACGGCGGCGGCGACGGCGGCCGGAGACGGGGAAGAGGCAGAGGGAGAGTAACAGGAGGGAGATGTGGGCGGGGCGAGGCAGATGGGAGAGGGAGGCGCAGCTAATATCGTGGGGAGGGGTTTTGGTTGTTTAAGGAAGGCGTTTAATGCTTTTGAATTCCTCCTCCGGGCTCGAATGGAAGCTCTTTGCTCCGCCGCGCTGTTGCCTTGCCACGTCTGGGTCCGGGCCGGGCCGGGCCAGGTGGGTTTGGTGAGGTTCTGTTGCGTCGCGTGGCGACGGGGTGGGGTGGGGTGGGTCAACGAGGCCGGAGGCGACTGGTTTCGGTTGCAGTTTTCAGTTCCCGGTCAAGCGAGCGAGCGGGCTGCCGGCGGCGTGGCTGGTGGGCGGCGCTCGGATTCTGATGTTTTGTTTCTCCTGTCCATCGTCGTGACGCTTGAGGCAGGGCGGGGTGGGCGCACGGGTGCCCCATGGGCACAGGGACGGTACTTTGGAAACATCGGGGCGGTATCACTTGGTTGGTGCGGCGTAACGCGAGGGGATGCAAAGGTGGCGCCATGCTCGTGTGTGGCTGTCCCCTCCCATATTGGGACTGGAATTGTTGTTGTTAGGGTGATTATTGGGTAGAGGTAGACCCGGGCATTAGCTGGTCGACGTTCAGCGTAGTAATATGATGCTCTCTTTCATTGATTGGGTTTATTATTATAAGTCGGGCAAGGTTTTTGACTTTTTTTACGTCTTCGGTTTGGCTAGCGAAATGTGTGTTTTGTGGCATAAACGTTTCTTTACATTCGTTTTTTGAAAACCCCGTTTCTTTACATTCTTCGTTGTATGGAATTTCTAGGCATAAATTTTCTGTATGGCATGTTGCCAATGTTATTTTAGTCAAATTGAAGACATAAATATCTGGGCCCGACTTACATATATCCAACGAGAGGAAGCATTATATGTGTCGTGCATCGATCTAATACTCTCTCTCTCTGTTTCTTTCTATTCTGCATATAAAATTTGGTCAAAGTCAAACGTTACAAAGTTTGATTAGCTTTATAGAAAAAAAATCAACATCCACAATACTAAAGTTATATGTTAAGAAAATTAATTTCATCGTGCATCTAATAATGTTGATTACATAGTGTGGATGCTGATATCTTTTCCTACAAAGCTAAACAAACTTTACAAAGTTTGACTTTGACCAATTCTTATATGCAAACTAAAAAAAACAGAAGGAGTATTATTATTATTACTATTACTATTATTATTATTATTATTATTATTATTATTATATGCAATATGGTGGTCATTAGTCCCGCGTGAATAATTTTACTAAAATCAAGTAACCGGACACTTCCCCCATCCGTGATCAATAGGTCGCAGGGCAACCGAAGTCTGTCCATTTTTTCACGGGCGCTGGTCGAAAGCTAATGGTTTTCCCCTGACACCCCCTCCCCCCTTCTCCTTCCCATTGCCGTTTCGTCTACCAATGCGATTATTTCTGACATTTTTGTCTAGGGTTGCGTGTGTGACGTGGGTCGATTTGAGAGTTCATTGACGTGGAATTCAAGGGATTTTATTGACGTGTCTTGGTATCACCAAATCAGCTCGTCAGCCTATTGATCCCGGGCGAGGAAGTACAACATAACAGCTAACAGATGTGGAACACAACATGCACACGAGAAAGAACATGGAAAACAAACAGGAACCGGAAGCGAGTTGTGCCAAGCTACAAAAGTCTTGTACTTCACACCCATCGTCACGACAACAAACAAAGATGAGTCAGCAGAAGTGTTGTTGGATAGGCCGAAACGAATCCAGTATGATACTCCAACGAGATAACGACATCATGACGACATACATTCTAAAAATTGGATCCGAGCCTTCTACTGAACGCCCATCACCATGGGAACAACTAAAGATGAATAATAAGTAGTATTGTTGGATCTGTCAAAATAAGTCTAGGACGACGCCCCTAAGGAGGTAGCGCCATCGATGATGTTGTCGACGTCCAACCCAAAGACTGGAGACTTTCTGCCAGAGCGTAGATAGTGTGGATGAGATACAAAGCTTCATGACCGTGAAGGAAATATGTCCTAGAGGCAATAATAAAGTTATTATTTATATTTCCTTATATCATGATAAATGTTTATTATTCATACTAGAATTGTATTAACCGGAAACTTAGTACATGTGTGAATACATAGACAAACAGAGTGTCATTAGTTTGCCTCTACTTGACTAGCTTGTTGAATCAATGATGGTTATGTTTCCTAACCATAGACATGAGTTGTCATTTGATTAATGGGATCACATCATTAGAGAATGATGTGATTGACTTGACCCATCCGTTAGCTTAGCACGATGATCGTTTAGTTTGTTGCTATTGCTTTCTCTATAACTATACATGTTCCTATGACTATGAGATCATGCAACTCCCGAATACCGGAGGAACACTTTGTGTGCCACCAAACGTCACAACGTAACTAGGTGATTATAAAGGTTCTCTACAGGTGTCTCCGATGGTGTTTGTTGAGTTGGCATGGATCAAGATTAGGATTTATCACTCCGATTGTCGGAAAGGTATCTTTGGGCCCTCTCGGTAATGTACATCACAATAAGCCTTGCAAGCAATGTAGCTAATGAGTTAGTTACAGGATGTAGCATTACGGAACGAGTAAAGAGGCTTGCCGGTAACGGGATTGAACTAGGTATTGAGATACCGATGATCTAATCTCGGGCAAGTAACACACCGATGACAAAGGAAACAACATATACCGTTATGCGGTTTGACCGATAAAGATCTTCGTAGAATATGTAGGAGCCAATATGAGCATCCAGGTTCCGCTATTGGTTATTGATCAGAGACATGTCTCGGTCATGTCTACATAGTTCTCGAACCCGTAGGGTCCGCACGCTTAACGTTCGGTGACGATCGGTATTACGAGTTTATGTGTTTTGATGTACCGAAGATAGTTTGGAGTCCCGGATTTGATCACGGACATGACGAGGAGTCTCGAAATGGTTGAGACATAAAGATTGATATATTGGATGACTATGTTTGGACATCAGAAGGGTTCTGAGTAAGTTTGGACAAATACCGGAGTACCGGGGGGTTACCGGAACCCCTCGGGGAGTGTATTGGGCCTCATGGGCCTTGGTGGAGAGAGGAGGGGGCGGCCAGGGTAGGCCGCACGCCCCCTCCCCCTCTAGTCCGAATTGGACTAGGAAGGGGGGCGCCCCCCCCCCCCTTTTCCTTCCCCCTCTCTTCTCCTTCCTTCCCTCCTACTCCTACTCATGGAAGGGGTGGAATCCTACTCCCGGTGGGAGTAGGACTCCCCTTGGGGCGCGCCTAGGAGGCCGGCCTCCTACCCCTCCTCCACTCCTTTATATACGGGGGAGGGGGCACCCCATAGACACATAAGTTGATCATTGATCTTTTAGCCGTGTGCGGTGCCCCCTCCACCATAATTCACCTCGGTTATATCGTAGCGGTGCTTAGGCAAAGTCCTGTTCCGATAGCATCATCATCACCGTCATCACACCGTCGTGCTGAAGAAACTCTCCCTCGAAGCTCTACTGGATCGTGAGTTCGCGGGATGTCACCGAGCTGAACGTGTGCAGATCGCGGAGGTGTCGTACCTTCGGTGCTAGATCGTTCGATCGTGAAGACGTACAACTACATCAACTGCGTTGTCATAACACTTCCGCTTACGGTCTACGAGGTTACATAGACGATACTCTCCCATCTCATTGCTATGCATCACCATGATCTTGCGTGAGCGTAGGATTTTTTTGAAATTACTACGTTCCCCAACAGTGGCATCCGAGCCAGGTTTATGCGTAGATGTTATATGCACGAGTAGAACACAAAGGAGTTGTGGGTGTGGGTATATACATATTGCTTGCCGTCACTAGTTGATTCTTGATTCGGCGGTATTGTTGGATGATGCGGCCCAAACCGACATTACGCTTACGCTTACGCGAGACTGGTTCTACCGACATGCTTCGCACACAGGTGGCTGGTGGGTGTCAGTTTCTCCAACTTTGGTTGAATCGGACTCAATGAACAGGGTTCTTTCTGAAGATCAAAAAGCAATCACTATACCATGTTATGGTTTTTGATGCGTAGGTAAGAACGGTTCTTGCTCAGCCCGTAGCAGCCACGTAAAACTTGCAACAACAAAATAGAGGATGTCTAACTTGTTTTTGCAAGGCTTGTTGTGATGTGATATGGTCAAGACATGATGCTAAATTTTATTGTATGAGATGATTATGTTTTGTAACATAGTTAACGGTAACTGGCAGGAGCCATATGGTTGTCGCTTTATTGTATGAAATGCAATCATCATGTAATTGCTTTAATTTATCACTAAGCGGTAGCGATAGTCGTAGAGGCAATAGTTGGCGAGACGACAACGATGCTTCGATGGAGATCAAGGTGTCAAGCCGGTGACGATGGTGATCATGACGGTGCTTTGGAGATGGAGATCAAAGGCACAAGATGATGATGGCCATATCATATCACTTATATTGATTGCGTGTGATGTTTATCCTTTATGCATCTTATTTTGCTTAGTTCCGATGTAGCATTATAAGATGATCTCTCACTAAATTTCAAGGTATGAGTGTTCTCCCTGAGTATGCAACGTTGCTACAGTTCGTCGTGCCGAGACACCACATGATGATCAGGTGTGATAAGCTCTACATTCACATACAACGGGTGCAAGCCAGTTTTGCACACGCAGAATACTCGGGTTAAACTTGACGAGCCTAGCATATGCAGATATGGCCTCGAAACACTGGAGACCAAAAGGTCGAGCGTGAATCATATAGTAGATATGATCAACATAGTGATGTACACCATTGAAAACTACTCCATCTCACGTGATGATCGGACATGGTTTAGTTGATATGGATCACGTGATCACTTAGATGATTAGAGAGATGTCTATCTAAGTGGGAGTTCTTAAATAATTTGATTAATTGAACTTTAATTTTGTGGGAACGAAGTAATTTCAAAAAAAATTCTACGCACACGCAAGATCATGGTGATGCATAGCAACGAGAGGCAAGAGTATCATCCACGTACCCTCGTAGATCTTAAGCAGAAGCGTTATGACAACGCGGTTGATGTAGTCGTACGTCTTCATGATCGACCGATCCTAGTACCGAACGTACGGCACCTCCGCGATCTGCACACGTTCAGCTCGGTGACGTCCCGGGAACTCATGATCTAGTAGAGCTTCGTGGGAGAGTTTCGTTAGCACGACGGCATGATGATGGTGATGATGTTGCTACCGGAACAGGGCTTCGCCTAGCACCGCTATGATATTACCAAGGTGGATTATGGTGGAGGGGGGCACCGCACACGGCTAAAAGATCAACTTATTAACTTGTGTGTCCATGGGGTGCCCCCCTCCCCCGTATATAAAGCAGTGGAGGAGGGGGAGGGCCGGCTCTCTCTATGGCGCGCCCTGGGGGAGTCCTACTCCCTCTGGGAGTTCCCCCCTTTCCTAGTAGAAGTAGGAGCCCTTCCAAGTAGTAGTAGGAGAGGAAGGAAGGAGGAGAGAGGGAGGAAGGAAAGGGGGGCCGGCCCCATTCCCAATTCGGATTGGGCTTGGGGGCGCGCCTCCCTCTTTTCCCTTCCCTCTCCTCTATTCCACTAAGGCCCAATGAGGCTCGTATACTCCCCGGGGGGTTCCGGTAACCTCCCGGTACTCCGGAAAAATGCCCGAACCACTCGGAACCATTCCGATGTCCAAATTGAAGGAAATATGCCCTAGAGGCAATAATAAAGTTATTATTTATTTCCTTATATCATGATAAATGTTTATTATTCATGCTGGAATTGTATTAACCGGAAACATAATACTTGTGTGAATACATAGACAAACAGAGTGTCACTAGTATGCCTCTACTTGACTAGCTCGTTGATCAAAGATGGTTATGTTTCCTAGCCATTGACATGAGCTGTCATTTGATTAACGGGATCACATCATTAAGATAATGATGTTATTGACTTGACCCATTCCGTTAGCTTAGCCCTCGATCGTTTAGTATGTTGCTATTGCTTTCTTCATGACTTATACATGTTCCTATGACTATGAGATTATGCAACTCCCGTTTACCGGAGGAACGCTTTGTGTGCTACCAAACATTACAACGTAACTGGATGATTATAAAGGTGCTCTACAGGTGTCTCCAAAGATACTTGTTGGGTTGACATATTTCGAGATTAGGATTTGTCACTCCGATTGTCGGAGAGGTATCTCTGGGCACACTCGGTAATGCACATCACTTAAGCCTTGCAAGCATTGCAGCTAATGAGTTAGTTGCGGGATGATGTATTATGGAACGAGTAAAGAGACTTGCCGGTAATGAGATTGAACTAGGTATTGAGATACCGACGACCGAATCTCGGGTAAGTAACATACCGATGACAAAGGGAACAACATATGTTGTTATGCGGTCTGACCGATAAAGATCTTCGTAGAATATGTGGGAGCCAATATGAGCATCGAGGTTCCGCTATTGGTTATTGACTAGAGACGTGTCTCAGTCATGTCTACATAGTTCTCAAACCCGTAGGGTCCGCACGCTTAAAGTTTCGATGACAGTTATATTATGAGTTTTGATGTACCGAAGGTTGTTCGGAGTTCCGGATGTGATCACGGACATGACGAGGAGTCTCGAAATGGTCGAGACATGAAGATTGATATATTTGAAGCCTATATTTGGATATCGGAAGTGTTCCGTGTGAAATCGGGATTTTACCGGAGTACCGAGGGGTTACCGGAACCCCCTGGGGGCTTAATGGGCCATAGTGGGCCTTTGTGGAGAAGAGGAGAGGCGGCCAGGGCAGGGCCGCACGCCCCTCCCCCTAGTCCAAATAGGACAAGGAGAGGGGGGCGGCGCCCCCCTTTCCTTCCTCTCTCCCTCCTCTTTCCCCCTCCACTCCTAATCCAACAAGGAAAAGGGAGGGAGTCCTACTCCCACTGGGAGTAGGACTCCTCCTGGCGCGCCCCTCCTGGCCGGCCACACCTCCCCCCTTGCTCCTTTATATACGGGGGCAGGCGGCACCCCATAGACACAACAATCGATCGTTTGATCTTTTAGTCGTGTGCGGTGCCCCCCTCCACCATAGTCCACCTCGATAATACTGTAGCGGTGCTTAGGCGAAGCCCTGCGTCGGTAGAACATCATCATCGTTACCACGCCGTCGTGCTGATGAAACTCTCCCTCAACACTCGGCTGGATCAGAGTTCGAGGGGCGTCATCGGGCTGAACGTGTGCTGAACTCGGAGGTGCCGTACGTTCGGTACTTGATCGATCGGATCGTGAAGACGTACGACTACATCAACCGCGTTGTGCTAACACTTCCGCTTTCGGTCTATGAGGGTACGTGGACAACACTCTCCCCTCTTGTTGCTATGCATCACCATGATCTTGCGTGTGCGTAGGAATTTTTTTGAAATTACTACGTTCCCCAACAGTGATATCAGAGCCTGGTTTTATGCGTAGATGTCATATGCACGAGTAGAACACAAGTGAGTTGTGGGCGATATAAGCCATACTGCTTACCAGCATGTCATACTTTGGTTCGGCGGTATTGTTGGATGAAGCGGCCCGGACCGACATTACGCGTACGCTTACGCGAGACTGGTTCTACCGACGTGCTTTGCACATAGGTGGCTGGCGGGTGTCAGTTTCTCCAACTTTAGTTGAACCGAGTGTGGCTACGCCCGGTCCTTGCGAATGTTAAAATAGCACCAACTTGACAAACTATCGTTGTGGTTTTGATGCGTAGGTAAGAACGGTTCTTGCTAAGCCCAGTAGCAGCCACGTAAAACTTGCAACAACAAAGTAGAGGACGTCTAACTTGTTTTTGCAGGGCATGTTGTGATGTGATATGGTCAAGACATGATGCTAAATTTTATTGTATGAGATGATCATGTTTTGTAACCGAGTTATCGGTAACTGGCAGGAGCCATATGGTTGTCGCTTTATTGTATGCAATGCAATCGCCCTGTAATGCTTTACTTTATCACTAAGCGGTAGCGATAGTCGTAGAAGCACAAGCTTGGCGAGACGACAACGATGCTATGATGGAGATCAAGGTGTCGCGCCGGTGACGATGGTGATCATGACGGTGCTTCGGAGATGGAGATCACAAGCACAAGATGATGATGGCCATATCATATCACTTATATTGATTGCATGTGATGTTTATCTTTTTTGCATCTTATCTTGCTTTGATTGACGGTAGCATTATAAGATGATATCTCACTAAATTTCAAGATAAAAGTGTTCTCCCTGAGTATGCACCGTTGCCACAGTTCGTCGTGTCCAGACACCACGTGATGATCGGGTGTGATAAGCTCTACGTCCATCTACAACGGGTGCAAGCCAGTTTTGCACACGCAGAATACTCAGGTTAAACTTGACGAGCCTAGCATATGCAGATATGGCCTCAGAACACTGAGACCGAAAGGTCGAGCGTGAATCATATAGTAGATATGATCAACATAGTGATGTTCACCATTGAAAGCTACTCCATTTCACGTGCTGATCGGTTATGGTTTAGTTGATTTGGATCACGTGATCACTTAGAGGATTAGAGGGATGTCTATCTAAGTGGGAGTTCTTAAGTACTATGATTAATTGAACTTAAATTTATCATGAACTTAGTACCTGATAGTATCCTGCTTGTCTATGTTGATTGTAGATAGATGGCTCGTGTTGTTGTTCCGTTGAATTTTAATGTGTTCCTTGAGAAAGCAAAGTTGAAAGATGATGGTAGCAATTACACGGACTGGGTCCGTAACTTGAGGATTATCCTCATTGCTACACAGAAGAATTACATCCTAGAAGCATCGCTAGGTGCCAAACCTACTGCATGAGCAACACCAGATGTTATGAACGTCTGGCAGAGCAAAGCTGATGACTACTCGATAGTTCAGTGTGCCATGCTTTACGGCTTAGAACCGGGACTTCAACGACGTTTTGAACGTCATGGAGCATATGAGATGTTCCAGGAGTTGAAGTTAATATTTCAAGCAAATGCCCGGATTGAGAGATATGAAGTCTCCAATAAGTTCTACAGCTGCAAGATGGAGGAGAATAGTTCTATCAGTGAACACATACTCAAAATGTCTGGGTATAACAATCACTTGATTCAACTGGGAGTTAATCTTCCGAATGATAGCGTCATTGACAGAATTCTTCAATCACTGCTACCAAGCTACAAGAGCTTCATGATGAACTATAACATGCAAGGGATGGATAAGATAATTCCCGAGCTCTTCGCAATGCTAAAGGCTGCGGAGGTAGAAATCAAGAAGGAGCATCAAGTGTTGATGGTCAATAAAACCACCAGTTTCAAGAAAAAGGACAAAGGGAAGAAGAAGGGGAACTTCAAGAAGAACAACAAGCAAGTAGCTGCTCAAGAGAAGAATCCCAAGTCTGGACCTAAGCCTGAGACTGAGTGCTTCTACTGCAAGCAGACTGGTCACTGGAAGCGGAACTGCCCCAAGTATTTGGTGGATAAGAAGGATGGCAAGGTGAACAAAGGTATATGTGATATACATGTTATTGATGTGTACCTTACTAGAGCTCGCAGTAGCACCTGGGTATTTGATACTGGTTCTGTTGCTAATATTTGCAACTCAAAACAGGGACTATGGATTAAGCGAACACTGGCCAAGGACGAGGTGACGATGCACGTGGGAAACAGTTCCAAAGTCGATGTGATCGCCGTCGGCACGCTACCTCTAATCTACCTTCGGGATTAGTATTAGACCTAAATAATTATTATTTGGTGCCAGCGTTGAGCATGAACATTAAATCTGGATCTTATTTGATGCGAGATGGTTATTCATTTAAATCAGAGAATAATGGTTGTTCTATTTATATGAGTAATATGTTTTATGGTCATGCACCCTTGAAGAGTGGTCTATTTTTGATGAATCTCGATAGTAGTGATACACATATTCATAATGTTGAAGCCAAAAGATGCAGAGTTGATAATGATAGTGCAACTTATTTGTGGCACTGCTGTTTAGGTCATATCGATGTAAAGCACATGAAGAAATCCATACTGATGGACTTTTGGAACCACTTGATTATGAATCACTTGGTACTTGTGAACCATGCCTCATGGGCAAGATGACTAAAACGCCGTTCTCCGGTACTATGGAGAGAGCAATAGATTTGTTAGAAATCATACATACAGATGTATGTGGTCCGATGAATGTTGAGGCTCGCGACGGGTATCGTTATTTTCTCACCTTCAAAGATGATTTAAGCAGATATGGGTATATCTACTTAATGAAACATAAGTCTGAGACATTTGAAAAGTTCAAAGAATTTTAGAGTGAAGTTGAAAATCATCGTAACAAGAAAATAAAGTTTCTACAATCTGATCGTGGAGGAGAATATTTGAGTTACGAGTTTGGTCTACATTCGAAACAATGCGGAATAGTTTCGCAACTCACGCCACCCAGAACACCACAGCATAATGGTGTGTCCGAACGTCGTAATCATACTTTACTAGATATGGTGTGATCTATGATGTCTCTTACTGATTTACCGCTATCGTTTTGGGGTTATGATTTAGAGACGGTTGCATTCACGTTAAATAGGGCACCATCGAAATCTGTTAAGACGACGCCTTATGAATTGTGGTTTGACAAGAAACCAAAGTTATCGTTTCTTAAAGTTTGGGGCTGCGATGCTTATGTGAAAAAGCTTCAACCTGATAAGATCGAACCCAAATTGGAGAAATGTGTCTTCATAGGATACCCAAAGGAGACTGTTGGGTACACCTTCTATCACAGATCCGAAGGCAAGACATTCGTTGCTAAGAATGGATCCTTTCTAGATAAGGAGTTTCTCTCGAAAGAAGTGAGTGGGAAGAAAGTAGAACTTGATGAGGTAACTGTACCTGCTCCCTTATTAGAAAGTAGTTCATCACAGAAACCGGTTCCTATGACGCCTACACCAATTAGTGAGGAAGTTAATGATGATGATCATGGAACTTCAGATCAAGTTGTTACTGAATCTCGCAGGTTAACCAGAGTAAGATCCGCACCAGAGTGGTACGGTAATCCTGTTCTGGAGGTTATGTTACTAGACCATGACGAACCTACGAACTATGAAGAAGCGATGGTGAGCCCAAATTCCGCAAAATGGCTTGAGGCCATGAAATATGAGATGGGATCCATGTATGAGAACAAAGTATGGACTTTGGTTAACTTGCCCGATGATCGGCAAGCCATTGAGAATAAATGGATCTTCAAGAAAAAGACTGACGCTGACGGTAATGTTACTGTCTATAAAGCTCGACTTGTTGCAAAAGGTTTTCGACAAGTTCAAGGGATTGACTATGATGAGACTTTCTCACCCGTAGCGATGCTTAAGTCTGTCCGAATCATGTTAGCAATTGCCGCATTTTATGATTATGAAATTTGGCAAATGGATGTCAAAACTGCATTCCTGAATGGATTTCTGAAAGAAGAGTTGTATATGATGCAACCAGAAGGTTTTGTCGATCCAAAGGGAGCTAACAAAGTGTGCAAGCTCCAGCGATCCATTTATGGACTGGTGCAAGCCTCTTGGAGTTGGAATAAACGCTTTGATAGTGTGATCAAAGCATTTGGTTTTATATAGACTTTTGGAGAAGTCTGTATTTACAACAAAGTGAGTGGGAGCTCTGTAGCATTTCTGATATTATATGTGGATGACATATTGTTGATTGGAAATGATATAGAATTTCTGGATAGCATAAAGGATACTTGAATAAGAGTTTTTCAATGAAAGACCTTGGTGAAGCTGCTTATATATTGGGCATCAAGATCTACAAAGATAGATCAAGACGCTTAATTGGACTTTCACAAAGCACATACCTTGACAAAGTTTTGAAGAAGTTCAAAATGGATCAAGCAAAGAAAGGGTTCTTGCCTGTGTTAGAAGGTGTGAAGTTGAGTAAGACTCAATGCCCGACCACTGCAGAAGATAGAGAGAAGATGAAAGATGTTCCCTATGCTTCAACCATAGGCTCTATCATGTATGCAATGATGTGTACCAGACCTGATGTGTGCCTTGCTATAAGTTTAGCAGGAAGGTACCAAAGTAATATAGGAGTGGACACTGGACAGCGGTCAAGAACATCCTAAAATACCTGAAAAGGACTAAGGATATGTTTCTCGTTTATGGAGGTGACAAAGAGCTCATCGTAAATGGTTACGTTGATGCAAGCTTTGACACTGATCCGGACGATTCTAAATCGCAAACCGGATACATGTTTACAATGAACGGTGGAGCTGTCAGTTGGTGCAGTTCTAAACAAAGCGTCATGGCGGGATCTACGTGTGAAGCGGAGTACATAGCTACTTCGGAAGCAGCAAATGAAGGAGTCTGGATGAAGGAGTTCATATCCGATCTAGGTGTCATACCTAGTGCATCGGGTCCAATGAAAATCTTTTGTGACAATACTGGTGCAATTGCCTTGGCAAAGGAATCCAGATTTCACAAGAGAACCAGGCACATCAAGAGACGCTTCAATTCCGTCCGGGATCTAGTCCAGGTGGGAGACATAGAAATTTACAAGATACATACGGATCTGAATGTTGCAGACCTGTTGACTAAGCCTCTTCCACGAGCAAAACATGATCAACACTAAGGCTCCATGGGTGTTAGAATCATTACTATGTAATCTAGATTATTGACTCTAGTGCAAGTGGGAGACTGAAGGAAATATGCCCTAGAGGCAATAATAAAGTTATTATTTATTTCCTTATATCATGATAAATGTTTATTATTCATGCTAGAATTGTATTAACCGGAAACATAATACTTGTGTGAATACATAGACAAACAGAGTGTCACTAGTATGCCTCTACTTGACTAGCTCGTTGATCAAAGATGGTTATGTTTCCTAGCCATTGACATGAGTTGTCATTTGATTAATGGGATCACATTATTAGGAGAATGATGTGATTGACTTGACCCATTCAGTTAGCTTAGCACTCGATCATTTAGTATGTTGCTATTGCTTTCTTCATGACTTATACATGTTCCTATGACTATGAGATTATGCAACTCCCGTTCGTCGGAGGAACACTTTGTGTGCTACCAAACGTCACAACGTAACTGGGTGATTATAAAGGTGCTCTACAGGTGTCTCCAAAGGTACTTGTTGGGTTGGCGTATTTCGAGATTAGGATTTGTCACTCCGATTATTGGAGAGGTATCTCTGGGCCCACTCGGTAATGCACATCACTTAAGCCTTGCAAGCATTGCAACTAATGAGTTAGTTGCGGGATGATGTATTACGGAACGAGTAAAGAGACTTGCCAGTAACGAGATTGAACTAGGTATTGAGATACCGACGACCGAATCTCGGGCAAGTAACATACCGATGACAAAGGGAACAACGTATGTTGTTATGCGGTCTGACCGATAAAGATCTTCATAGAATATGTGGGAGCCAATATGAGCATCGAGGTTCCGCTATTGGTTATTGACCGGAGACGTGTCTCGGTCATGTCTACATAGTTCTCGAATCCGTAGGGTCCGCACGCTTAAAGTTTCGATGACGGTTATATTATGAGTTTATGAGTTTTGATGTACCGAAGGTTGTTCGGAGTTCCGGATGTGATCACGGACATGACGAGGAGTCTCAAAATGGTCGAGACATGAAGATTGATATATTGGAAGCCTATATTTGGATATCGGAAGTGTTCCGGGTGAAATCGGGATTTTACTAGAGTACCGAGGGGTTACCGGAACCCCCCGGGGGCTTAAGGGCCATAGTGGGCCTTTGTGGAGAAGAGGAGAGGCGGCCAGGGTAGGGCCGCGCGCCCCTCCCCCCTACTCCAAATAGGACAAGGAGAGGGGGGCGGCGCCCCCCTTTCCTTCCTCTCTCCCTCCTCTTTCCCCCTCCACTCCTAATCCAACAAGGAAAAGGGAGGGAGTCCTACTCTCGGTGGGAGTAGGACTCCTCCTGGCGCGCCCCTCCTGGCCAGCCACACCTCCCCTCTTGCTCCTTTATATACGGGGGCAGGGGGCACCCCATAGACACAACAATTGATCGTTTGATCTTTCAGCCGTGTGCGGTGCCCCCCTCCACCGTAGTCCACCTCGATAATACTGTAGCGGTGCTTAGGCGAAGCCCTGCGTCGGTAGAACATCATCATTGTTACCACGCCGTCGTGCTGACGAAACTCTCCCTCAACACTCGGCTGGATCGGAGTTCGAGGGACGTCATCGGGCTGAACGTGTGCTGAACTCGGAGGTGCCGTACGTTCGGTACTTGATTGGTCGGATCATGAAGACGTACGACTACATCAACCGCGTTGTGCTAACGCTTCCGCTTTCGGTCTACGAGGGTACATGGACAACACTCTCCCTCTCGTTGCTATGCATCACCATGATCTTGCGTGTGCGTAGGAATTTTTTTTAAATTACTACGTTCCCCAACACAAATATAGGCTTCCAATATATCAATCTTTACGTCTCGACCATTTCGAGACTCCTCGTCATGTCCGTGATCAAATCCGGGACTCCTAACTACCTTCGGTACATCAAAACACATAAATTCGTAATACCGATCGTCATCGAACGTTAAGCGTGCGGACCCTACGGGTTCGAGAACTATGTAGACATGACCGAGACTCATCTCCGGTCAATAACCAATAGCGGAACCTGGATGCTCATATTGGTTCCTACATATTCTATGAAGATCTTTATCGATCAAAACGCATAACAACATACGTTGTTCCCTTTGTCATCGGTATGTTACTTGCCCAAGATTTGATCGTCGGTATCTCAATACCTAGTTCAATCTCTTTACCGACAAGTCTCTTTACTCGTTCCGTAATACATCATCCCGCAACTATCTCATTAGTTGCATTGCTTGTAATGCTTATAGTGATGTGCATTACCGAGAGGGCCTAGAGATACCTCTTCGACAATCGGAGTGACAAATCCTAATCTCGATCTATGCCAACCCAACAAGTACCTTCGGAGACACCTGTAGATCACCTTTATAATCACCCAGTTACGTTGTATTAGAACAAAGTGTGGACTTTGGTTAACTTGCCCGATGATCGCCAGGCAATAGAGAATAAATGGATCTTCAAGAAGAAGACTGACGCTGACGGTAATATTACTCTCTAAAAAGCTCGACTTGTTGCAAAAGGTTTTCGACAAGTTCAAGGAGTTGACTATGATGAGACCTTCTCACCCATAGCGATGCTTAAGTCCATCCGAATCATGTTAGCAATTGTCGCATTTTATGATTATGAAATTTGGCAAATGGATGTCAAAACTGCATTCCTTAATGGATATCTTAAAGAAGAGTTGTATATGATGCAACCAGAAGGTTTTGTCGATCCAAAAGGTGCTAACAAAGTGTGCAAGCTCCAGCGATCCATTTATGGACTGGTGCAAGCCTCTCAGAGTTGGAATATACGCTTTGATAGTGTGATCAAAGCATATGGTTTTATACAGACTTTTGGAGAAACCTGTATTTACAAGAAAGTGAGTGCGAGCTTCGTAGCATTTCTGATATTATATGTAGATGACATATTGTTGATCGGAAATGACACTAAATTTCTGAATAGCATAAAAGGATACTTGAATAAGAATTTTTCAATGAAAGTCCTCGGTGAAGCTGCTTATATATTGAGCATCAAGATCTATAGAGATAGATCAAGACGCTTAATTGGACTTTCACAAAGCACATACCTTGATAAAGTTTTGAAGAAATTCAAAATGGATCATGCAAAAAAAAGGGTTCTTGCCTGTATTACAAGGTGTGAAGTTGAGTCAGACTCAATGTCTGACCACTGCAGAAGATAGAGAGAAAATGAAATGTGTTCCCTATGCTTTAGCCATAGGCTCTATTATGTATGCAATGCTGTGTACCAAACCTGATGTGTGCCTTGCTATAAGTTTAGCAGGGAGGTACCAAAGTAGTCCAGGAGTGGATCACTAGACAGCGGTCAAGAACATCCTGAAATACCTGAAAAGGACTAAGGATATGTTTCTCGTATATGAGGTGACAAAGAGCTCGTCGAAAACGGTTACGTCGATGCAAGCTTCGACACTGATCCAGATGACTCTAAGTCACAAACCGGATACGTCTTTTTATTAAATGGTGGAGCTGTTAGTTGGTGCGGTTCCAAACAGAGCGTCGTGGCAGGATCTACGTGTGAAGTGGAATACATAGCTGCTTCGGAAGCAACAAATGAAGGAGTCTGGATGAAGGAGTTCATATCCGATCTAGGTGTCATACCTAGTGCATTGGGTCCAATGAAAATCTTTTGTGACAATACTGGAGCAATTGTCTTTGCAAAGGAATCCAGATTTCACAAGATAACCAAGCACATCAAGAGACTCTTCAATTCCATCCGCGATCAAGTCAATGAGGGAGTCATAGAGATTTGGAAGATACATACGGATTTGAATGTTGCAGACCCATTGACTAAGCCTCTCTCACAAGCAAAACATGATCAGCACCAAGACTCCATGGGTATTAGAATCATTACAATGTAATCTAGATTATTGACTCTAGTGCAAGTGGGAGACCGAAGGAAATATGCCCTAGAGGCAATAATAAAGTTGTTATTTATATTTCCTTATATCATGATAAATGTTTATTATTCATGCTAGAATTGTATTAACCGGAAACTTAGTACATGTGTGAATACATAGACAAACAGAGTGTCACTAGTTTGCATCTACTTGACTAGCTCGTTGAATCAATGATAGTTATGTTTCCTAACCATAGACATGAGTTGTCATTTGATTAACGGGATGACATCATTAGAGAATGATGTGATTGACTTGACCCATCCGTTAGCTTAGCATGATGATCATTTAGTTTGTTGCTATTGCTTTCTCCATATCTATACATGTTCCTATGACTATGAGATCATGCAACTCCCGAATACCGGAGGAACACTTTGTGTGCTACCAAACGTCAACGTAACTGGGTGATTATAAAGGTGCTCTACAGGTGTCTCCGGTGGTGTTTGTTGAGTTGGCATGGATCAAGATTAGGATTTGTTACTCCGATTGTCGGAAAGGTATCTCTGGGCCATCTCGTTAATGTACATCACAATAAGCCTTGCAAGCAATGTAGCTAATGAGTTAGTTACGGGATGTAGCATTACGGAACGAGTAAAGAGACTTGCCGGTAACGAGATTGAACTAGGTATTGAGATACCGACGATCGAATCTCAGGAAAGTAACATACCGATGACAAAGGGAACAACGCATACCGTTATGCGGTTTGACCGATAAAGATCTTCATAGAATATGTGGGAGCCAATATGAGCATCCAGGTTCCGCTATTGGTAATTGACCGGAGATATGTCTCGGTCATGTCTACATAGTTCTCGAACCCGTAGGGTCCGCACGCTTAACGTTCGGTGACGATCGGTATTATGAGTTTATGTGTTTTGATGTACCGAAGATAGTTCAGAGTCCCGGATTTGATTACGGACATGACTAGGAGTCTCGAAATGGTCGAGACATAAAGATTAATATATTGGATGACTATTGTTTGGACATCGGAAGGGCTCCGAGTAAGTTTGGACAAATACCGGAGTACCAGGGGGGTTACCGGAACTCCCCGGGGAGTGTATTGGGCCTCATGGGCCTTGGTGGCGAGAGGAAGGGGCGGCCAGGGCAGGCCGCGCGCCCCCTCCCCCTCTAGTCCGAATTGGACTAGGAGGGGGGGCGCCCCCCCCTTTTCCTTCCCCTCTCTTCTCCTTCCTTCCCTCCTACTCCTACTCATGGAAGGGGTGGAATCCTACTCCCGGTGGGAGTAGGACTCCCCTTGGGGCACGCCTAGGTGGCCGGCCTCCTCCCCCTCCTCCACTTATTTATATACGGGGGAGGGGGGCACCCCATAGACACACAAGTTGATCATTGATCTTTTTAGCCATGTGCGGTGCCCCCCTCCACCATAATTCACCTCGGTTATATCGTAGGCGGTGCTTAGGCGAAGCCCTATTCCGGTAGCATCATCATCACCGTCATCACGCCGTCGTGCTGACGAAACTCTCCCTCGAAGCTCTACTGGATCGTGAGTTCGCGGGACGTCACCGAGCTGAACTTGTGCAGATCGCGGAGGTGCCGTACCTTCGGTGCTAGATCGGTCGATCGTGAAGACGTACGACTACATCAACTGCGTTGTCATAACGCTTTCACTTACGGTCTGCGAGGGCACGTAGATGATACTCTCCCCTCTCGTTGCTATGCATCACCATGATCTTGCGTGTGCGTAGGATTTTTTTTAAATTACTACATTCCCCAATAGATAGGGCCTCCAAGAAGGAAGGTGGCACACAAAAGCATCATAGTCGTGTCGTCGGTGCCGACAAAGCAAGTGCAAGGCTTTCGCCCGAAGCATCAAATCACCACTCATACTCAACCACTCTATCATCGACTCATGCTAAAACCCCGAGCCCGTGACCTCGCCAACCCTCCAACCCATCCCCGAAGTCCGCACACCCACCAGTCCTAGCAAGGTGCCATATGAACCCACCATCACGCTATATCAACACACCTCGCCATCGAAGAACGTGTTGGGGAACGTAGCAGAATTTTAAAATTTTCTACGCATCACCAAGATCAATCTATGGAGTCATCTAGCAACGAGGGAGAGAGGAGTGCATCTACATACCCTTGTAGATCGTGCGCGGAAGCGTTCAAGAGAACGGGTTGATGGAGTCGTACTCGTCGTGATCCAAATCACCGATGACCAAGCGCCGAACGGACGGCACCTCCGCGTTCAACACACGTATGGTTGGGAAGACGTCTCCTCCAACTTGATCCAGCAAGGGGGAAGGAGAGGTTGATGAAGATCCAGCAACACGACGGCGTGGTGGTGGAAGCAACGGTGATCTCGGCAGGGCTTCGCCAAGCACAGGAAGACGAAGGAGTGTCACGGGAGGGAGAGGGAGAGGCCAGGGGCTTGGGGTGCGACTGCCCGCCCTCCCCCCCACTATATATAGGGTCCCTAGGGGGGCGCCGGCCCTAGGAGATCCAATCTCCTAGGGGGCGGCGGCCAAGGGGGTGCCTTGCCCCCCAAGGCAAGGGTGGCGCCGCCCACCCCTAGGGTTTCCAACCCTAGGCGCGGGGGAGGCCCAAGGGGGGGGGGCTCACCAGCCCACTAGGGGCTGGTTCCCCTCCCACTTTAGCCCATGGGGCCCTCCGGGATAGGTGGCCCCACCCGGTGGACCCCCGGGACCCTTCCGGTGGTCCCGATACAATACCGATTACCCCCGAAACTTTCCCGATGGCCGAAACTTGACTTCCTATATATAAATCTTCACCTCTGGACCATTCTGGAACTCCTCGTGACGTCCGGGATCTCATCCGGGACTCCGAACAACTTTTGGGTTACCGTATACTAATATCTCAACAACCCTAGGGTCACCGAACCTTAAGTGTGTAGACCCTACGGGTTCGGGAGACACGCAGACATGACCGAGACGACTCTCCGGTCAATAACCAACAGCGGGATCTGGATACCCATGTTGGCTCCCACATGCTCCTCGATGATCTCATCGGATGAACCACGATGTCGAGGATTCAATCAATCCGTATACAATTCCCTTTGTCAATCGGTACGTTACTTGCCCGAGACTCGATCGTCGGTATCCCAATACCTCGTTCAATCTCATTACCGGCAAGTCACTTTACTCGTACCGTAATGCATGATCCCGTGATCAACCACTTGGTCACATTGAGCTCATTATGATGATGCATTACTGAGTGGGCCCAGAGATACCTCTCCGTCATACGGAGTGACAAATCCCAGTCTCGGTTCGTGCCAACCCAACAGACACTTTCGGAGATACCTGTAGTGTACCTTTATAGTCACCCAGTTACGTTGTGACGTTTGGCACACCCAAAGCACTCCTACGGTATCCGGGAGTTGCACAATCTCATGGTCTAAGGAATGATACTTGACATTCGAAAAAGCTACAGCAAACGAACTACATGATCTTTGAGCTATGCTTAGGATTGGGTCTTGTCCATCACCTCATTCTCCAAATGATGTGATCCCATTATCAATGACATCCAATATCCATAGTCAGGAAACCATGACTATCTTTTGATCAACGAGCTAGTCAACTAGAGGCTCACTAGGGACGTGTTATGGTTTATGTAGTCACACATGTATTAAGATTTCCAGATAACACAATTATAGCATGAACAACAGACAATTATCATGAACAAAGAAATATAATAATAACCATTTTATTATTGCCACTAGGGCATATTTCCAACAGTCTCCCACTTGCACTAGAGTCAATAGTCTAGTTAAATTGTGATGAACCGAACACCCATGTAGTTCTGGTGTTGATCATGTTTTACTCTAGGGAGAGGTTTAGTCAACTGATCTACTACATTCAGGTCCGTATGTACTTTACAAATCTCCATGTCTCCATTTTGAACACTTTCACGAATGGAGTTGAAGCGACGCTTGATATGCCTGGTCTTCCTGTGAAACCTGGGCTCCTTGGCAAGGGCAATAGCTCCAGTGTTGTCACAGAAGAGAGTCATCGGGCCCGACGCATTGGGTATGACTCCTAGGTCGGTAATGAACTCCTTCACCCAGACTGCTTCTTGTGCTGCCTCCGAGGCCGCCACGCACTCCGCTTCACATGTAGATCCCGCCACAACGCTTTGCTTGCAACTGCACCAGCTTACTGCCCCAGCATTCAAAATATACACGTATCCGTTTTGTGACTTAGAGTCATCCAGATCTGTGTCGAAGCTAGCGTCGACGTAACCCTTTACAACGAGCTCTTCGTCACCTCCATAAATGAGAAACATATCCTTTGTCCTTTTCAGGTACTTCAGGATATTCTTGAGCGCTGTCCAGTGTTCCATGCCGGGATTACTTTGGTACCTTCCTACCAAACTTACGGCAAGGTTTACATCAGGTCTGGTACACAGCATAGCATACATGATAGACCCTATGGCCGAGGCATAGGGGACGACACTCATCTTTTCTCTATCTTCTGCCGTGGTCGGGCATTGAGTCGTGCTCAATCTCGTACCTTGCAATACAGGCAAGAACCCCTTCTTTGACTGATCCATTTTGAAATCTTCAATATCTTGTCAAGGTACATACTCTGTGAAAGACCAATGAGGCGTCTCGATCTATCTCTATAGATCTTGATGCCTAATATATAAGCAGCTTCTCCAAGATCCTTCATTGAAAAACACTTGTTCAAGTAGGCCTTTATGCTTTCCAAGAATTCTATATCATTTCCCATCAACAGTATGTCATCCACATACAATATGAGAAATGCTACAGAGCTCCCACTCACTTTCTTGTAAATGCAGGCTTCTCCATAAGTCTGCGTAAATCCAAACTCTTTGATCATCTCATCAAAACGAATGTTCCAACTCCGAGATGCTTGCACCAGCCCATAAATCGAGCGTTGGAGCTTGCACACCTTGTCAGCATTCTTAGGATCGACAAAACCTTCCGGCTGCATCATATACAGTTCTTCCTTAAGGAAACCATTAAGGAATGCCGTTTTTACGTCCATTTGCCATATCTCATAATCATAGAATGCGGCAATTGCTATAATGATTCGGACGGACTTCAGCTTCACTACGGGTGAGAAAGTCTCATCATAGTCAACCCCTTGAACTTGTCAATAACCCTTAGCGACAAGCCGAGCTTTATTGATGGTCACATTACCATCCGCGTCTGTCTTCTTCTTAAAGATCCATTTATTTTCTATGGCTCGCCGATCAACGGGCAAGTCAGTCAAAGTCCATACTTCATTTTCATACATGGATCCTATCTCGGATTTCATGGCTTCCAGCCATTTGTTGGAATCCGGGCCCGCCATCACTTCTTCATAGTTCGAAGGTTCACCGTTGTCTAACAACATGATTTCCAGGACAGGGGTGCCGTACCACTCTGGTGCAGAACGCGTCCTTGTGGACCTACAGAGTTGAGTAGCAACTTGATCTAAAGTTTCATGATCATCATCATTAACTTCCTCTCTAGTCGGTGCAGGCACCTCAGGAACATTTTCTTGAGCTGCGCCACTTACCGGTTCAAGAGGTAATACTTCATCAAGTTCTACTTTCCTCCCAGTTATTTCTTTCGAGAGAAACTCTTTCTCTAGAAAGGACCCATTCTTGGCAACAAATATCTTGCCTTCGGATCTGAGGTAGAAGGTATACCCAATAGTTTCTTTAGGGTATCCTATGAAGACGCATTTTTCCGATTTGGGTTCGAGCTTTTCAGGTTGAAGTTTCTTGACATAAGCATCGCATCCCCAAACTTTTAGAAATGACAGCTTAGATTTCTTTCCAAACCATAATTCATATGGTGTCGTCTCAACGGATTTTGACGGAGCCCTATTTAAAGTGAATGCGGCAGTCTCTAAAGCATAGCCCCAAAATGACAGCGGTAAATCGGTAAGAGACATCATAGATCGCACCATATCTAATAGAGTGCGATTACGATGTTCAGACACACCATTACGCTGAGGTGTTCCAGGCGGCGTGAGTTGTGAAACTATTCCACATTTTCTTAAGTGTATGCCAAATTCATGACTCAAGTATTCTCCCCCACGATCTGATTGCAAGAACTTGATTTTTCTGTCATGTTGATTCTCAACCTCACTCTGAAATTCCTTGAACTTTTCAAAGGTTTCAGACTTGTGTTTCATTAAGTAGACATACCCATATCTACTCAAGTCATCAGTGAGGGTGAGAACATAACGATAACCACCGCGAGCCTCAACACTCATTGGACCGCACACATCAGTATGTATGATTTCCAATAAGTTGGTTGCTCGCTCCATTGTTCCTGAGAACGGAGTCTTGGTCATTTTACCCATGAGGCATGGTTCGCAGGTGTCAAATGATTCGTAATCAAGAGACTCCAAAAGTCCATCGGCATGGAGCTTCTTCATTCGTTTGACACCTATGTGACCAAGGCGGCAGTGCTACAAGTATGTGGGACTATCATTATCAACCTTACATCTTTTGGTATTCACACTATGAATATTTGTAACATTACGCTCGAGATTCATTAAGAATAAACCATTCATCAACGGAGCATGACCATAAAACATATCTCTCATATAAATAGAACAACCATTATTCTCGGATTTAAACGAGTAGCCATCTCAAATTAAACGAGATCCTGATACAATGTTCATGCTCAAAGCTGGCACTAAATAACAATTATTGAGGTTTAAAACTAATCCCGTAGGTAAATGTAGAGGCAGCGTGCCGACGGCGATCACATCGACCTTGGAACCATTCCCGACGTGCATCGTCACCTCGTCCTTCGCCAGTCTCCGTTTATTCCGCAGCTCCTGCTTTGAGTTACAAATGTGAGCAACCGCACCGGTACCAAATACCCAGGAGCTACTACGAGTACTGGTAAGGTACACATCAATTACATGTATATCACATGTACCTTTAGTGTTGCCGGCCTTCTTGTCCGCTAAGTATTTGGGGCAGTTCCGCTTCCAGTGACCACTTCCCTTGCAATAAAAACACTCAGTCTCGGGCTTGGGTCCATTCTTTGGCTTCTTCCCGGTAGCTTGCTTACCGGGCACGGCAACTCCCTTGCCGTCCTTCTTGAAGTTCTTCTTACCCTTGCCTTTCTTGAACTTAGTGGTTTTATTCACCATCAACACTAGATGTTCCTTTTTGATTTTCACCTCTGCTGATTTCAGCATTGAATACACCTCAGGAATGGTCTTTTCCGTCCCCTACATATTGAAGTTCATCACAAAGCTCTTGTAGCTCGGTGGAAGCGACTGAAGGATTCTGTCAATGACCGCGTCATCCGGGAGATTAACTCCCAGCTGAGTCAAGCGGTTATGCAACCCAGACATTTTGAGTATGTGCTCACTGACAGAACTATTTTCCTCCATCTTACAGCTAAAGAACTTGTCGGAGACTTCATATCTCTCGACCCGGGCATGAGCTTGAAAAACCATTTTCAGCTCTTCGAACATCTCATATGCTCCGTGTCTCTCAAAACGCTTTTGGAGCCCCGGTTCTAAGCTGTAAAGCATGCCGCACTGAACGAGGGAGTAATCATCAGCACGTGACTGCCAAGCGTTCATAACGTCTTGGTTCTCTGGGATGGGTGCGTCACCTAGCGGTGCTTCTAGGACATAATCTTTCTTGGCAGCTATGAGGATGATCCTCAGGTTCCGGACCCAGTCCGTATAGTTGTTGCCATCATCTTTTAGCTTGGTTTTCTCTAGGAACGCGTTGAAGTTGAGGACAACGTGGGCCATTTGATCTACAAGACATATTGTAAAGATTTTAGACTAAGTTCATGATAATTAAGTTCATCTAATCAAATTATTCAATGAACTCCCACTCAGATAGACATCCCTCCAGTCATCTAAGTGAAACATGATCCGAGTTAACTAGGCCGTGTCCGATCATCACGTGAGACGGACTAGTCAACATCGTGAACATCTTCATGTTGATCGTATCTTCTATATGACTCATGCTCGACCTTTTGGTCTTCTATGTTCCGAGGCCATGTCTGTACATGCTAGGCTCGTCAAGTCAACCTAAGTGTATTGCGTGTGTAAATCTGGCTTACACCCGTTGTATTCGAACGTGGTGCTTCGAAACAACGAACCTTCGCAACGGTGCATAGTTAGGGGGAACACTTTCTTGAAATTATTACGAGGGATCATCTTATTTAAGCTACCGTCGTTCTAAGCAAATAAGATGTAAAACATGATAAACATCACATGCAATCAAATAGTGACATGATATGGCCAATATCATTTGCTCCTTTTGATCTCCATCTTCGGGGCTCCATGATCATCGTTGTCACCGGCATGACACCATGATCTCCATCATCATGATCTCCATCATCGTATCTTATTGAAGTTGTCTCGTCATCTATTACTTCTACTACTATGGCTAACGCTTTAGCAATAAAGTAAAGTAATTACATGACATTTATGTTGACACGCAGGTCATAAATAAATAAAGACAAGTTCTATGGCTCCTGCCGGTTGTCATACTCATCGACATGCAAGTCGTGATTCCTATTACAAGAACATGATCATCTCATACATCACATATATCATTCATCACATCCTTTGGCCATATCACATCACAAAACACTTGCTGCAAAAACAAGTTAGACGTCCTCTAATTGTTGTTGTAAGTTTTTTACGTGGCTGCTATAGGTTTCTAGCAAGAACGTTTCTTACCTACGCCAAGACAACAACGTGAATTGCCAATTTCTATTTACCTTTCAAAAGGACCCTGTTCATCGACTCCGATCCGACTAAAGTGGAAGAGACAGACACCCGCCAGCCATCTTATGCAACTAGTGCATGTCAGTCGGTGGAACCAGTCTCATGTAAGCGTACGTGTAAGGTCGGTCCGGGCCGCTTCATCCCACAATGCCGCCGAATCAAGATAAAGACTAGTAACGGCAAGATAATTGACAATATCGACGCCCACAACTACTTTGTGTTCTACTCGTGCATAGAAACTACGCATAGACCTAGCTCATGATGCCATTGTTGGGGAACGTAGCAGAATTTTAAAATTTTCTACACATCACCAAGATCAATCTATAGAGTCATCTAGCAACGAGGGAGAGAGGAGTGCATCTACATACCCTTGTAGATCGTGCGCGGAAGCGTTCAAGAGAACAGGTTGATGGAGTCGTACTCGTCGTGATCCAAATCACCGATGACCAAGCGCCGAACGGACGGCACCTCCGCGTTCAACACACGTACGGTTGGGAAGACGTCTCCTCCAACTTGATCCAGCAAGGGGGAAGAAGAGGTTAATGAAGATCCAACAGCACGACGGCGTGGTGGTGGAAGCAACGATGATCTCGGCAGGGCTTCGCCAAGCGCAGGGAGACGGAGGAGTGTCACGGGAGGGAGAGGGAGAGGCCAGGGGCTTGGGGTGCGGCTTCCCTCCCTCCCCCCACTATATATAGGGTCCCTAGGGGGGGCGCCGGCCCTAGGAGATCCAATCTCCTAGGGGGGGCGGCGGCCAAGGGGGTGCCTTGCCCCCCAAGGCAAGGGTGGCGCCCCCACCCCTAGGGTTTCCAACCCTAGGCGCAGGGGGAGGCCCAAGGGGGGGGGGCGCACCAGCCCACTAGGGGCTGGTTCCCCTCCCACTTCAGCCCATGGGGCCCTCCGGGATAGGTGGCCCCACCTGGTGGACCCTCGGGACCCTTCCGGTGGTCCCGGTACAATACCGATTACCCCCGAAACTTTCCCGATGGCCGAAACTTGACTTCCTATATATAAATCTTCACCTCCGGACCATTCCGGAACTCCTCGTGACGTCCGGGATCTCATCCGGGACTCCGAACAACTTTCGGGTTACCGTATACTAATATCTCAACAACCCTAGCGTCACCGAACCTTAAGTGTGTAGACCCTACGGGTTCGGGAGACACGCAGACATGACCGAGACGACTCTCCGGTCAATAACCAACAGCGGGATCTGGATACCCATGTTGGCTCCCACATGCTCCTCGATGATCTCATCGGATGAACCACGATGTCGAGGATTCAATCAATCCGTATACAATTCCCTTTGTCAATCGGTATGTTACTTGCCCGAGACTCGATCGTCGGTATCCCAATACCTCGTTCAATCTCGTTACCGGCAAGTCACTTTACTCGTACCGTAATGCATGATCCCGTGATCAACCACTTGGTCACATTGAGCTCATTATGATGATGCATTACCGAGTGGGCCCAGAGATACCTCTCCGTCATACGGAGTGACAAATCCCAGTCTCGGTTCGTGCCAACCCAACAGACACTTTCGGAGATACCTGTAGTGTACCTTTATAGTCACCCAGTTACGTTGTGACGTTTGGCACACCCAAAGCACTCCTACGGTATCCGGGAGTTGCACAATCTCATGGTCTAAGGAATGATACTTGACATTCGAAAAAAGCTACAGCAAACGAACTACACGATCTTTGAGCTATGCTTAGGATTGGGTCTTGTCCATCACATCATTCTCCTAATGATGTGATCCCGTTATCAATGACATCCAACGTCCATAGTCAGGAAACCATGACTATCTTTTGATCAACGAGCTAGTCAACTAGAGGCTCACTAGGGACGTGTTATGGTCTATGTATTCACATATGTATTACGATTTCCGGATAACACAATTATAGCATGAACAATAGACAATTATCATGAACAAAGAAATATAATAATAACCATTTTATTATTGCCTCTAGGGCATATTTCCAACAGAACGTGCATCACATCCACTTTTGGCTGCCTTCCTCCTACGTTGAGTGCGCTCTAGATCCACATGTCTTCGAGTAAGGAGACCTCGAGAAGTGCTGAGAGAGGTAACCGAAGATAGACACTGGCCAAATTTTGAGGCTTGGTCCATCATCGCTAACCGGATCATCGGCCCCTCCACCGCAATCCTCATGCCATGGCACCACCGAAATAAACTACTAGTAATTCTCCCACACATGACGCGCTATACACGCGCGCCCAGTAATGAGCAGCCATTTTTGCACCCACACTAACAAATAGTAGTTACCACTAAGTCCTTGAGTAGCCACCTCCATGGGACCCTTCGAGCACTCTCCACCACATCCTGAGCAACCGCCGCGTTGGGTCACCTAACAGTTTGTTGCCGACTAACTGCCCAGCAAAGTGCCCCAGTTCCACCAGCCTTGGAGCCTATATGAGCTTCATCGAGGCGACGAGACAAGAAGCGCGTGCACGGGGGGGGGGGGGGGGGAGGTGGAAACCATGCCAGGGCTTTCATTGGAGGCGGTAGAGCAGTGGCGAAGAGGAGGTCACAAGCATAGTTTTTAAAACCGGACCGGTCCGCGGTCCGACTAATTGTGGCCAGCTCGTCTGATTTTTTAAGGTGTCGGTCTTATAGGAATAAACCAGCAAAAATATCAAGAGAATCATGTGTAAATCGGGGATCGAGCATTTGACCTTTAGCCACTACATGCACAATGGCCCAATACCAACTTGGCTAACTTCAAGTTGTGATTTAATAATGGATTAGAACCAAAACTAAATCATTTGATCAAAGGTTAAGTTTTTAGAAACATATCTTAGATATTCCCTTTTTTGTTGCTATTGAACCAATTAAATGGGCAGTCCGACCGATAAAAACCTAAACCGATAGCCTCATCGATTTGATTATCAGTCCGATTTTCTGAACTGTGGCCACAAGGCGAGGAAGGTCTTAGATGTCATGCTTGGAAGACCATTTTTTTACACTATGTTGCCACACGAAGATTGCTTAGGCCCCGCTTGGATGGCCGATTGGCTCCTAAGAGCATCTACAACTGGACTACCCATAATCACCTTAAACGTCCGCACGGGCTGTCTGTTCAGTTCGGATTAGTTTTGGCCACCCAACCGGGTTCCTCATAGCTAGGGAAAACGTCTGAACTAACCGGCACTTCTTATATCCGGCTCATATCTGGGGCGGATATGGGGAGGCCCGGATGCGTCCGGGCACGCCCGCCACATAAGACTGATGGATAGGGCCCACGTGGGGATGCAGAGAGACCCCTGGTCCGACGAGGGCCTCCTTCGCTCCGTGTTTCGTGGCGCCGCTCCGGCGTGCCGCCTAATGTACGAAGCCGATTATTTAAGCCGGACGGGCTTCACCATGGCAGACGTGCAGGCGAAGTACGAAACCGCCCAAGCGATGGAGATGACGGAGCAGACCGTCATCCTCGAGTCCATCCAGGACGAGCCCTACGTCAAGGCCATCCGACAAGAACAGGCGGCGACGAAGGCGCTATTCACCGAACTGGACGCAGAGGTGGGGGGTGGAGGTGCTGGAGCCTCCGCAGGCATGGCTCCCAATGTTGGTGACTGTAGGTAGATCGACAAATATTGCTAAATTCACAGGCATGCGTGTGAATCTGAGGACCAAGATTTGAGCATCCAAGCATTATTTCAGATTCTGAAACATGTCGCATTAGGATCTCATTATGAAATAATCATTTCGAATGTCAAAAAATCATTTTCCTCTGAGAAGATGTTTGAAAATCACAGGCGGTAGAATGACGTGACATGTGCTGCAAATACCTTTATGCCAGGCTACTATGATTATTTCCGCAAAACTACTAATCATGGCTTTGGCTTTTTCCACATGAAAGAAACGACCATCATCTGGATGAAAATAGACATCGCCCCATTCACGTACGGTCGCTTTCGTATCGTGCATCGGCGGAAGGAACTGGAAGAGCTGCCGGATGAGCATACGTGTGGAGCCGCGACGCGGGCACGGTGGCGACATGGGATCCACCACCCTGTGCCCTGGGAGCCGGGGCGAAGGACGCACGCACGGCCCGTCCCGTCCCGCGGCGGCGTCACATCTCCGGCTGCCTCCAAGAAAAACCGCCGCCCTCCCTGCTACGCACGCAACCTCGATAGACGCGGCAGAAAACGGCCGGCGCAAACAAACGAACCGCGCGCGCGCGCGGCGTGCCGCCTGCGCCTGTCTCACGAGCGCCGCCGAATGTTTTCATTCTCCGACGGCTTTGCGCGGTTGCGCCCTTGGATTTTTGCTTCCCCCGCGCGCGCGCATATGACTTTGTTCCCTTCGATGGCGTCGCGCTCGTGCGGTCGTGCGTCGTGCGTGCTCCGCCGGATCGAGGCCGCGACTCCTTTGCTGGACGCGTCGTGATTCGCGCGCAGGTTTCGCACATGGAACCCATCCACGTACGTACCATCCTTTTGGTGCCCTGGCTATAGCCTGGTCGAAACGACAACCATGAAGATTTCATGGGTGGCACTGAAACGTGCACGCGAGCACCGAGCAAGGAGCCGAGCAAGTGTGCGAGTGACAGAAACTAGACCCGATCACCGGGAAAACGATTGCTTTCAAGCTGGTTCTAGCTAACAATTTTTTTTGCGGGATTCTATTTACTCCCTCCGATGCATATTACTTATCGTAACTTTAGTATAATTTTATGAGGAAGCAATTTACTTCTCTTTTCTCAGTTACGAACTCCCTCAAAGAAAGAAACGGTGCTCGGTTACAACTAAAAATGTGTGCTATTTTGTACTTTCTCCGTCCTAAAATAAATGTTTCAACTTTGTACTAATTCTAGTACAAAATTATACTACTAAGGTTAGAGCATCTATAGCCGGACTCCTCAAATTGACCAAGCGGACGCGGGGACCACTAACCGGACAGGAAAGAGTAGCAAAAGAGTTTCAAAAAGTAAACCCAACCGAACCCCTCAAAGTCTTCTTAAATGCCCGAGC
This sequence comes from Triticum urartu, assembly GCF_056163025.1. Taxonomy (NCBI): domain Eukaryota; kingdom Viridiplantae; phylum Streptophyta; class Magnoliopsida; order Poales; family Poaceae; genus Triticum; species Triticum urartu. The sequence goes on from NC_141876.1 coordinate 36,653,677, forward strand.
TGTCCGGCAGCCCTCATATTCATCTCATATATGGGATGAGTATGAGGAGTGTTTGGGTGTGTCTGGTCAGTGATCCTGTGTCCACCACATATAATTGAGCCCCCATAGAGCATCTTTTTTCTTTCTTTATTATTTCTTTCATTTCTCTTTCTCTCCTTCTTCACCAATCACATGCATGTGACCGGGTATATAAGGAAAAAGTAAGGGGTGTGACTGCGTGAACAGAAAAATAGGGAGTCAAAGCGGACACGCTCGGACACTGGTCGGGCACGTCCGCGGGTGTTTAAGATGCCAAATTTGTTCGATCCGACTGTAGATGCCATTAAGACTTATTTTAGAATGAAGTGGGTATAAAAAAGACAGAGGATAAACTCATGTATGTTTCCGTCATAGATGACCGTGACCTTTTCTCCTAGAAAGAAGGAAAGAACATGAAGAACCCACTTTTTCCTCTAGTAAAAAATGGGGGTATGGACATTCGACCAAAGCACACCTCCTCCTTTTGCCTTTTTGAAATTCCCATACGTAACAAGCACTACTACAGTGCGCATCCACAAAAATGGATCGGAGGCATGCACAAAAATGGATCGGAGGCATGCATGCATATACGCACGGGCCCATGCACTACGCCACTAGCCCGACGTGTTGCTTCAAGGTTTTCCCTGTACGTACATGTGCGGATGTGCTCGAGCTGGATGCCACAATATTCTACACCCAAACGAACGGCCTCTACACTCGAATGATTGGGAATTTGGGATCGAGCCGGCACTACACATCCCAGTTGTAAAGTGAGCCGATCCGTTTTAATTTTTAATTTATTATTAGTATAGGTAGGCCCGAGTTGTAGGTGATGAGCTCCACGTATCCGATGCTCTCTACCTGCGCTCTACCAACTACGAGTCAACTGGTACACTGTACGTATCCCAACCCATATCTGAGATGCATGCACTAGTCATGCATGATTATATCGATGTAGTTAACCTAATTTAGCACACATCTGCTGCTGCTTCCGCTGCCGCAACAATATCTTCGGCCAGAACTGCTAAATATAGTTAGCCTAATTAAGTGGGAGTAGTAGCGGTGGTAGTAGCACACTACAGGTATTGACAAGGAGGTGGCCTCGTTAACTAACTAGTTCTAGCTAGTAGGCACAGTGATGACAACATGTTTGATGGAGAAAGAAAAAAGACAACATGTTTGCGTATCAACGACAGTAATAGCACAACCGATTGGAGTTGTCATGGTCATTAGATTAGTCGCAAAGAACTAGGCTAGAGTAGCAAGACGTTGTCATGAGTGCGCTAGTGCTAGTAGCAGTACTGATTTCTGGAGGTTAAGGATGACGCAACCGATTAGCAAAGGCTGCATCAGGCCCTGGGCTGCATAGTGACTTACCCAATAATCAGTGAGCAATCGAGCAATCAGGGGAATACTCACTTGTTTTCCCCAGAGAAACTTCAAATCTAACTCATCATCTGTCATAACAATACAAAGAATACCATTTGCAGGTGATAAGACCCTGCAACATGTTTTTTCCACAGAGAGGATGAAGACCCCTCCAAATAATTATATAAGGCCAGTGACAATAAGAGTATCATAAATAGTATCATAAGAAAAACAAAGTCAATATAGGATCACACACGAAGGGTGCAGACATATATGCAGTCTGAGAAAATGAACCATGATTTAATATCAGCTGTCTAATCGGCAAATCAACGGCTGGCTGGTTGGTCCTTATTGTCGTCGTGGTCCCGCATAAGACACACATTGATCCGTTCCAACGAAGGAGCGTAGTACAAGACTAAATGGCAGAAAATGAGAGTTTTTTTTTGCAGGTGGCAGAAAATGAGAGTTGCACTTGTTCTTCTGAAAAAAAGTAGTGTGGTGAAAAGTTCCAGAAAAGTCAAAATGTCTGTAAGTCTACTTGTATTTTAATTCACACACATGCGAAAATTGCAGACGTGTTGGAACGCATCATTGACGATTTGCAGCCCAAGACCAACAAGTTGTCTCACCGTTTCTCCATAAATTTTATGCTTAAAGATAGTACTAATACGAGGTCAAATCATAAGAAGAAAATCAAGGTGTTAGTTGGCTGGCCCTGAACCATACACCCTACCATGAACTATTTGGAACTTCTCTTTTCAAAAAGGAGGTATGACCCCGGCCTCTGCAATGATCTATCTGGATGAAATTTACATATGCACTACTGACCGTCAACACCAATATATCACTCTAGTGAATGGACTATGATACAGTTCTTACATGAAACATAAGTATTGTTTTTATGGTAATTTGCTGTTTCAGAGTGAAATATGAAAAAAGTAGTAGTAGTTCTTTTCTTGCGAGAGAGTACGTAGTAGGCATTTCTTGAGCTAGTTGATTTTGTAAGGTAGAAATTTAAACTGATTGTGACAAGTTTCTTTTATGCATGTGATTTTTTATTAGCTATCAAACCTATCAGTCAACAAACACTATTAATAACTCAGCCCGTCGAATGGTAACGACAATTTAATGGTTAACATTTTCGTGGATTTTTAGTTTGTCAAATTAAACATAGGTCAAATTATGTTTCTAAATAACAGAGTAGAGAAATATTTATGTCACCAGCCAATCATTACCGGAACAAGTATTGGTTTAGGGAAGAAACAAGAGAACTATCGAAAGTCCTATTTTGATCCCGAACCCAAAATCACCATAATGAATAGTAAAATCAAAAGAAATAGAAAATATTCAAAAAATTCTGAATATTTTTTGTGGTAAACTTTGACACATGTTTTGTATGCTTAAAGACTTTCAGAACGAAATGACATTCCTGGAAGTCGTGTCAAAAAACACCAAAATCAGCACTTCAAATGGTTTTCAAAACTAGTATGTTTGGAGCATCAATTTTTTTTGCCATGACTTCCATGAATATCATTTCATGCTGAATTTTGCAAGCATACAAAACATTTGTCAAAGTTTACCACAAAAAAATTCTGTTTTTTTATTTTTTATTTTACTGTCCATCGGAGAGCATTTGAGCTCGTGAGCATATACTCCAAGTCCGAGAACTATTCACAACATTGAGAAGACATGATATTATAGACACAATCTCCAATATTCAACTTTGATAATCATTTTGTATGTTTGTCAGTTATTTTGTACAAAATTGGAGGGTCATGAAAAAAAATCATAATAAAATCTAATGATGTTACATTTCGTCTTACCAAATTGGATGTACGTTTTATGTATCTTTAGTTCGACTCCCACTTTTTAGGGAGAGTATTGCTAGTACTTTGCAGAGTGCCACCTTTTATATGCCAATTCAAAACCATGAGTTGGTTGTGATATTTATTACCTATTTTTAATCTTTAATACAATTTCTTAATTATCCATCCAATGGAGTACCTCTTTATTCATTTTTTATGCATGTGATGTTTCTCTGCTAGCAGTGTTTTTTTGCTTATCAATACAAAGGTTTATTGTCTTTCCTCACATGTTTCCATGTTATATAAAACCTTTCAAAGACTATTTCCTAATTCAACATGAAATTTGATGATCTCGATAGGTGCGGTCATAAAACGCGTGCAAAATCACATGATTTTTCCACATCGACAATATTAAATTGAAGTAAAGAATACATGCAAGAAAATAAATCCATATGGCAAGTAGAGAACAATATTTCTCAATATGATATAGCCCAACTTTTATCCCTGTAATGTATAATTACTTATTTTCCGCAGTTGTGGACTTTTGATGTTGACATCCTTTCTTATAACCACTGCATGGGAGTATTTTCAATTTCATAAAATAGGATACTTTCCTCTTGGTCCCAGCACATCATGCATAAAATTTATCTCGAGGTGGTAGGTCCCTAAGCTTTGAAAATACCAACTCAAACCTTTGAAAATACATGTGTTCCTTTATTAGCTACCAACCTATCGGTCAACATCACTATTAGAAACTCAACCCATCAAATGGCAAAAACAATTGAAATAGTTATATTTTCATTACTTTGCAGTTTGTCAAAGTCAACATGGCTCAAATTATGTCTCTAAATAACATAGTAGACAAATGCTCAAGTCACCGGCCAATCATTACCAGAACAAGTATTGGTTTCGGGTAGAAACGGGAGAACTATTTACAAGATCGAAAAGATATGGCATTTTATATATGGGCACAATCTCTAGTATTCAACTTTGATAATCATTTTTATGAATGATAGTAATTTTGTACAAAATGGGCGAGTCATGAGAAATTTCATCAAAAAAATCTGATGATGGCACATTTTGTCTAATTCGATGTACATTTTACATATTGTTATTTTGTGTGCCGCTTTTTAGGGAGAGTATTTGTAGTACCTTGCAGAATGCCGCCTTTTATATGCTAATTTAAATATATACTTCCTCCATTCGGAATTACTTATCTCGGATATGGATGTATCTAGAACTAAAATACGTCTAGATACATCCATTTCCGCGACAAGTAATTCCGAACGGAGGGAGTAGTTGGCTACTACCATATTTATTACCTGTTTTTTAATCTTTAATACTCCATCCAATGGAATACCTCTTATCACTCTTTAGTTTCATCTTTTATGCATATGTTGTTTTTCTACAAGCGGATTTTTATTGCTTATTAGTACAAAGGTTTGGTGCCTTTCCTATGAAGATGTTCATGCATATAAATGTTTCCGAACATTGTTCCCAATGCAACATGAAATTTGATGATATGATATGTATATGCATAGAAGGCGTGCAAAATTACATGCTTTGTCCACATCAATAGTATTAAACTGAAGGTAAGAAAACATGCAAGAAAATACATCCATTGAAATAGAGAATATTTTCTAATTATGATAGCCTGACATTTTCTCTATAATTTGTAAATACTCATTTTTGGCAGGTTTGGACTTTTGATGTTTAAATCATTGCTTGTAGACCTGGCCATGGGCAGCCCTGACCGGCCCGACGCTGCTCCCGGGCCGGGCTCGGGCCTAGATTTTGAGCCCGGTGGCCTGGCTGGGCCGGGCCCGGGCCCGTCATTTTTGCAGTTTTCTGAAGGGGCCTGGTCCGAGGCCCGAGGCCCGGTGGGCTTTTGCATGTTCGGCCCGGGCTTCGGCCCAAAACTAGGCCCGTTGGCCGAGCCGGGCCAGGCTCTGTTGGGGAACGTAGCAGAATTTTAAAATTTTCTACGCATCACCAAGATCAATCTATGGAGTCATCTAGCAACGAGTGAGAGGGGAGTGCATATACATACCCTTGTAGATTGCGAGCGGAAGCGTTCAAGAGAACGGGGTTGATGGAGTCGTACTCGTCGTGATCCAAATCACCGATGACCGAGCGCCGAACGGACGGCACCTCCGCGTTCAACACACGTACGGTTAGGAAGACGTCTCCTCCTTCTTGATCCAACAAGGGGAAGGAGAGGTTGATGGAGATCCAGCAGCACGACGGCGTGGTGGTGGAAGCAGCGGTGATCTCGGCAGGGCTTCGCCAAGCACCAACGAGAGGGAGAGGTGTCACAGGGGGAGAGGGAGGCGCCAGGGACTTGGGTGCGGCTGCCCTCCCTCCCCCACTATATATAGGGCCCCTAGGGGGGCGCCGGCCCTAGGAGATGGGATCTCCAAGGGGGGGGGCGGCCAAGGGGGACTTGCCCCCCAAGCCAAGTGGGGCGCCCCCCATCCCTAGGGTTTTCAACCCTAGGCGCAGGGGGAGGCCCATGGGGGGCGCACCAGCCCACCAGGGGCTGGTTCCCCTCCCAATTCAGCCCATGGGGCCCTCCGGGATAGGTGGCCCCACCCGGTGGACCCCCGAGACCCTTCCGGTGGTCCCGGTACAATACCGATTACCCCCGAAACTTTTCCGATAGTCGAAACTTGACTTCCTATATATAAATCTTCACCTCCGGACCATTCCGGAACTCCTCGTGACGTCCGGGATCTCATCCGGGACTCCGAACAACTTTCGGGTTACCGCAAACTAATATCTCTACAACCCTAGCGTCACCGAACCTTAAGTGTGTAGACCCTACGGGTTCGGGAGACACGCAGACATGACCGAGACGACTCTCCGGTCAATAACCAACAGCGGGATCTGGATAGTCATGTTGGCTCCCACATGTTCCATGATGATCTCATCGAATGAACCACGATGTCGAGGATTCAATCAATCCCGTATTCAATTCCCTTTGTCAATCGGTACGTTACTTGCCCGAGATTCGATCGTCGGTATCCCAATACCTCGTTCAATCTTGTTACCGGCAAGTCACTTTACTCGTATCGCAATGCATGATCCCGTGACCAAACACTTGGTCACATTGAGCTCATTATGATGATGCATTACCGAGTGGGCCCAGAGATACCTCTCCGTCATACGGAGTGACAAATCCCAGTCTCGATCCGTGTCAACCCAACAGATACTTTCGGGGATACCTGTAGTATACCTTTATAGTCACCCAGTTACGTTGTGACGTTTGGTACACCCAAAGCACTCCTACGGCATCCGGGGGTTACACGATCTCATGGTCTAAGGAAATGATACTTGACATTAGAAAAGCTCTAGCAGACGAACTACACGATCTTGTGCTATGCTTAAGATTGGGTCTTGTCCAGCACATCATTCTTCTAATGATGTGATCCCGTTATCAATGACATCTAATGTCCATAGTCAGGAAACCATGACTATCTGTTGATGAACGAGCTAGTCAACTAGAGGCTCACTAGGGACATGTTGTGGTCTATATATTCACACATGTATTACGATTTCCGGATAACACAATTATAGTATGAACAATAGACAATTATCATGAACAAGGAAATATAATAATGACCATTTTATTATTGCCTCTAGGGCATATTTCCAACAGTCTCCCACTTACACTAGAGTCAATAATCTAGTTACATTGTGATGAATCGAACACCCATAGAGTTCTGGTGTTGATCATGTTTTGCTCGAGGAAGAGTTTTAGTCAACGGATCTGCGACATTCAGGTCCGTATGCACTTTGCAAATATCTACGTCTCCATTTTGAACATTTTCACGAATGGAGTTGAAGCGACGCTTGATATGCCTGGTCTTCCTGTGAAACCTGGGCTCCTTGGCAAGGGCAATAGCTCCAGTGTTGTCACAGAAGAGAGTCATCGGGCCTGACGCATTGGGAGTAACTCCTAGGTCGGTAATGAACTCCTTCACCCAGATTGCTTCTTGTGCTGCCTCCGAGGCTGCCATGTACTCCGCTTCACATGTAGATCCCGCCACGACGCTTTGCTTGCAACTGCACCAGCTAACTGCCCCACCATTCAAAATATACACGTATCCGGTTTGTGACTTAGAGTCATCCAGATCTGTGTCGAAGCTAGCATCGACGTAAACCTTTACGACAAGCTCTTCGTCACCTCCATAGACGAGAAACATATCCTTAGTCCTTTTCAAGTACTTCAGGATATTCTTGAGCGCTGTCCAGTGTTCCATGCCGGGATTACTTTGGTACCTTCCTACCAAACTTACGGCAAGGTTTACATCAGGTCTGGTACACAGCATGGCATACATGATAGACCCTATGGCCGAGGCATAGGGGACGACACTCATCTTTTCTCTATCTTCTGTCGTGGTCGGGCATTGAACTGTGCTCAATCTCACACCTTGCAGTATAGGCAAGAACCCCTTCTTGGACTGATCCATATTGAACTTCTTCAATATCTTGTCAAGGTATGTACTTTGTGAAAGACCAATGAGGCATCTCGATCTATCTCTATAGATCTTGATGCCTAATATATAAGCAGCTTCTCCAAGATCCTTCATTGAAAAACACTTGTTCAAGTAGGCCTTTATGCTTTCCAAGAATTCTATATCATTTCCCATCAATAGTATGTCATCCACATACAATATGAGAAATGCTACGGAGCTCCCACTCACTTTCTTGTAAACGCAGGCTTCTCCATAAGTCTGCGTAAACCCAAACGCTTTGATCATCTCATCAAAACGAACGTTCCAACTCCGAGATACTTGCACCAGCCCATAGATTGAGCGTTGGAGCTTGCACACCTTGTCAGCATTCTTAGGATCGACACAGCCTTCCGGCTGCATCATATACAATTCTTCCTTAAGGAAACCATTAAGGAATGCCGTTTTGACGTCCATTTGCCATATCTCATAATCATAGAATGCGGCAATTGCTAACATGATTCAGACGGACTTCAGCTTCGCTACGGGTGAGAAAGTCTCATCGTAGTCAACCCCTTGAACTTGTCGATAACCCTTAGCGACAAGCCGAGCTTTATTGATGGTCACATTACCATCCGCGTCTCTCTTTTTCTTAAAGATCCATTTATTTTCTATGGCTCGCCGATCAACGGGCAAGTCAGTCAAAGTCCATACTTCGTTTTCATACATGGATCCTATTTCAGATTTCATGGCTTCCAGCCATTTGTCAGAATCTGGGCCCGCCATCGCTTCTTCATAGTTCGAAGGTTCACCATTGTCCAACAACATGATTTCCAGGATAGGGTTGCCATACCACTCTGATGCGGAACGCGTCCTTGTGGACCTTCGAAGTTCAGTAGCAACTTGATCTGAAGTTTCATGATCATCATCATTAACTTCCTCCCTAGTCGGTGCAGACTCCTCAGGAACAATTTCTTGAGCTGCGCCACTCTCCGGTTCAAGAGGCAATACTTTATCAAGTTCTACTTTCCTCCCACTTACTTCTTTCGAGAGAAACTCTTTCTCTAGAAAGGATCCATTCTTGGCAACAAATGTCTTGCCTTCGGATGTAAGATAGAAGGTATACCCAATAGTTTCTTTAGGGTATCCTATGAAGACGCATTTTTCCGATTTGGGTTCGAGCTTTTCAGGTTGAAGTTTCTTGACATAAGCATCGCATCCCCAAACTTTCAGAAATGACAACTTAGGTTTCTTGCCAAACCACAATTCATACGGTGTCGTCTCAACGGATTTCAACGGAGCCCTATTTAAAGTGAATGCGGCAGTCTCTATAGCATAACCCCAAAATGATAGCGGTAGATCGGTAAGAGACATCATAGATCGTACCATATCCAATAGGGTGCGATTACGATGTTCGGACACACCATTACGCTGTGGTGTTCCAAGCGGAGTGAGTTGTGAAACTATTCCACATTTCCTTAAGTGCGTGACAAATTCGCGACTCAAATATTCTCCCCCACGATCTGATCGTAAGAACTCTATTTTCCTGTCACGTTGATTCTCAAGCTCACTCTGAAATTCCTTGAACTTTTCAAAGGTCTCAGACTTGTGTTTCATTAAGTAGACATACCCATATCTACTTAAGTCATCAGTGAGGGTGAGAACATAACGATAGCCACCGCGAGCCTCAACGCTCATTGGACCGCACACATCAGTATGTATGATCTCCAATAAGTTGGTTGCTCGCTCCATTTTTCCGGAGAACGGAGTCTTGGTCATTTTACCCATGAGGCATGGTTCGCATCGTGTCAAATGATTCATAATCAAGAGACTCCAAAAGTCCATCTGCTTGGAGTTTCTTCATGCGTTTACACCAATGTGACCAAGGTGATAGTGGCACAAGTATGTGGGACTATCATTATCAACCTTACATCTTTTGGCATTCACACTATGAATGTGTGTAACATCACGTTCAAGATTAAATAAGAATAAACCATTGACCAGCGGGGCATGACCATAAAACATATCTCTCATATAAATAGCACAACCATTATTCTCAGATTTAAATGAGTAGCCATCTCGCATTAAACGAGATCCAGATACAATGTTCATGCTCAAAGCTAGTACTAAATAACAATTATTGAGGTCTAAAACTAATCCCGTAGGTAAATGCAGAGGTAGCGTGCCGACGGCGATCACATCGACCTTGGAACCATTCCCGACGCGCATCGTCACCCCGTCCTTCGCCAGTCTCCGTTTATTCCGTAGTTCCTGTTTTGAGTTACAAATATGAGCAATTGCACCAGTATCAAATACCCAGGAGCTACTACGAGCGCTAGTAAGGTACACATCAATAACATGTATATCACATATACCTTTGGTATTGCCGGCCTTCTTTTCCGCTAAGTACTTGGGGCAATTCCGCTTCCAGTGACCGTTTCCCTTGCAATAAAAGCACTCAGTCTCAGGCTTGGGTCCATTCTTTGACTTCTTCCCGGCATCTTGCTTACCGGGCGCGGCAACTCCCTTGCTGTCCTTCTTGAAGTCCTTTTTACCCTTGCCTTTCTTGAACTTAGTGGTTTTTTTCACCATCAACACTTGATGTTCCTTTTTGATTTCCACCTCCGCTGATTTCAACATTGAATATACCTCGGGAATGGTCTTTTCCATCCCCTGCATATTGAAGTTCACCACAAAGCTCTTGTAGCTAGGTGGGAGTGACTGAAGGATTCTGTCAACGACCGCATCATCCGGGAGATTAACTCCTAGCTGAGATAAGCGGTTATGCAGCCCAGACATTTTGAGTATGTGCTCGCTGACAGAACTGTTCTCCTCCATATTACAACTGTAGAACTTGTCGGAGACTTCATATCTCTCGACCCGGGCGTGAGCTTGGAAAACCATTTTCAGCTCTTGGAACATCTCATATGCTCTGTGTTGCTCAAAACGCTTTTGGAGCCTCGGTTCTAAGCTATAAAGCATGCCGCACTGAACCAGGGAGTAATCATCACTACGTGTCTGCCAAGCGTTCATAACGTCTTGTTCTGCAGGGAAAACAGGTGCTTCACCTAGCGGTGCATCAAGGACATATGATTTCCTGGCAGCTATGAGGATAATCCTCAGGTTACGGACCCAGTCCGTGTAGTTGCTGCCATCGTCTTTCAGCTTGGTTTTATCTAGGAATGCGTTAAAGTTGAGGGAAACATTAGCGTGGGCCATTTGATCTACAAGACATATTGCAAAGATTTCAGACTAAGTTCATGATAATTAAGTTCATCTAATCAATTTATTTAATGAACTCCCACTCAGACAGACATCCCTCTAGTCATCTAAGTGATACATGATCCGAGTCAACTAGGCCGTGTCCGATCATCACGTGAGACAGTCTAGTCATCATCGGTGAACATCTTCATGTTGATCGTATCTTCTATACGACTCATGTTCTACCTTTCGGTCTTCCGTGTTCCGAGGCCATGTCTGTACATGCTAGGCTCATCAAGTCAACCTAAGTGTATTGCGTGTTACACCCATTGTATTCGAACGTTAGAATCTATCACACCCGATCATCACGTGGTGCTTCGAAACAACGAACCTTCGCAACGGTGCACAGTTAGGGGGAACACTTTCTTGAAATTATGTGAGGGATCATCTTATTTAAGCTACCGTCATTCTAAGCAAACAAGATGTAAAACATGATAAACATCACATGCAATCAAATAGTGACATGATATGACCAATATCATTTGCTCCTTTTGATCTCCATCTTCGGGGCGCCATGATCATCATCGTCACCGGGATGACACCATGATCTCCATCATCATGTCTTCATGAAGTTATCTTGTCATCTATTACTTCTACTACTATGGCTAACAGTTTAATAAAAAAGTAAAGTAATTACATGACGTTTATGTTGACACGCAGGTCATAAATAAATTAAGACAACTCCTACGGCTCCTGCCGGTTGTCATACTCATCGACATGCAAGTCGTGATTCCTATTACAAGAACATGATCAATCTCATACATCACATATATCATTCATCACATCCTTTTGGCCATATCACATCACATGGCACATGCTGCAAAAACAAGTTAGACGTCCTCTAATTGTTGTTGCAAGTTTTTACGTGGCTGCTATAGGTTTCTAGCAAGAACGTTTCTTAGCTACGCCAAAACCACAACGTGATATGCCAATTTCTATTTACCCTTCATAAGGACCCTTTTCATCGAATCCGATCCGACTAAAGTGGGAGAGACAGATACCCGCTAGCCACCTTATGCAACTAGTGCATGTCAGTCGGTGGAACCAGTCTCACGTAAGCGTACGTGTAAGGTCGGTCCGGGCCGCTTCATCCCACGATGCCACCGAATCAAGATAAGACTAGTAACGGCAAGAAAATTGACAAAATCAACGCCCACAACAACTTGTGTTCTACTCGTGCATAGAAACTACGCATAGACCTAGCTCATGATGCCACTGTTGGGGAACGTAGCAGAATTTTAAAATTTTCTACGCATCACCAAGATCAATCTATGGAGTCATCTAGCAACGAGTGAGAGGGGAGTGCATCTACATACCCTTGTAGATTGCGAGCGGAAGCGTTCAAGAGAACGGGGTTGATGGAGTCGTACTCGTCGTGATCCAAATCACCGATGACCAAGCGCCGAACGGACGGCACCTCCGCGTTCAACACACGTATGGTTGGGAAGACGTCTCCTCCTTCTTGATCCAGCAAGGGGAAGGAGAGGTTGATGGAGATCCAGCAGCACGACGGCGTGGTGGTGGAAGCAGCGGTGATCTCGGCAGGGCTTCGCCAAGCACCAACGAGAGGGAGAGGTGTCACGGGGGGAGAGGGAGGCGCCAAGGACTTGGGTGCGGCTGCCCTCCCTCCCCCCACTATATATAGGGCCCCTAGGGGGGGCGCTGGCCCTAGGAGATGGGATCTCTAAGGGGGGCGGCGGCCAAGGGGGACTTGCCCCCCAAGCCAAGTGGGGCGCCCCCACCCCTAGGGTTTCCAAGCCTAGGCGTATGGGGAGGCCCATGGGGGGCGCACCAGCCCACCAAGGGCTGGTTCCCCTCCCAATTCAGCCCATGGGGCCCTCCGGGATAGGTGGCCCCACCCGGTGGACCCCCGGGACCCTTCCGATGGTCCCGGTACAATATCGATTACCCCCGAAACTTCCCCGATGGCCGAAACTGGACTTCCTATATATAAATCTTCACCTCCGGACCATTCCGGAACTCCTCGTGACGTCCGGGATCTCATCCGGGACTCCGAACAACTTTCGGGTTACCGCATACTAATATCTCTACAACCCTAGCGTCACCGAACCTTAAGTGTGTAGACCCTACGGGTTCGGGAGACACGCAGACATGACCGAGATGACTCTCTGGTCAATAACCAACAACAAGATCTGGATACCCATGTTGGCTCCCACATGTTCCACGATGATCTCATCGGATGAACCACGATGTCGAGGATTCAATCAATCCTGTATTCAATTCCCTTTGACAATCGGTATGTTACTTGCCCGAGATTCGATCGTCGGTATCCCAATACCTCGTTCAATCTCGTTACCGGCAAGTCACTTTACTTGTATCGTAATGCATGATCCCGTGACCAAACACTTGGTCACATTGAGCTCATTATGATAATGCATTACCGAGTGGGCCCAGAGATACCTCTCCGTCATACGGAGTGAAAAATCCCAGTCTCGATCCGTGTCAACCCAACAGATACTTTCGGGGATACCTGTAGTATACCTTTATAGTCACCCAGTTACGTTGTGACGTTTGGTACACCCAAAGCACTCCTACGACATCCGGGGGTTACACGATCTCATGGTCTAAGGAAATTATACTTGACATTAGAAAAGCTCTAGCAGACGAACTACACGATCTTGTGCTATGCTTAAGATTGGGTCTTGTCCATCACATCATTCTTCTAATGATGTGATACCGTTATCAATGACATCTAATGTCCATAGTCAGGAAATCATGACTATCTGTTGATCAACGAGCTAGTCAACTAGAGGCTCACTAGGGACATGTTGTGGTCTATATATTCACACATGTATTACGATTTCCGGATAACACAATTATAGTATGAACAATAGACAATTATCATGAACAAGGAAATATAATAATAACCATTTTATTATTGCCTCTAGGGAATATTTCCAACAGGCTCGGGCCCAGGTTTTTTGGCTCGGGCTTGGCTAGGCCCGGCCCGAAGCCCGGCCCGGCCCGGCCCGAGGTTTGGCCAGTTATAATTGCTTGTAACCACTCCGTGGGCACCCGCAAAAAAATACTATGTGGGAGTATTTCTACTTTCATAAAAATAGTATAGTTTCCTCTCGGTCCTAACGCATCATGCATAAAATTTATCTCGTGGTCGTTGGCCTCTAAGTTTTGAAAATATCAACTCAAACCTTCGAAAATACATGTGTTTTCCATTAGCTATCAATCTATGGCAAGCAATCACTATTAGAAACTCAACCCATTGAATGGTAACAATAATTGAAATGGTTATATTTGTGTTGCTTTGTAGCTTGTCAAAGTCAACATGGCTCAAATTATGTTTGTAAATAACAGAGTAGAGAAATGTTCAAGTCACGAGCCAATTATTATCGGAACAAGTATTGGTTTTCGGGAGAAACGGGAGAATTATTCACAAGATCCAAAAGACATGGTATTTTAGATAAGGACACAATCTCCAGCATCCAACTTTGATAATCATTTTCATGAGTGTTAGTAATTTTCTACAAAATGGGTGAGTCATGAGAAAATTTTCATTAAAAAAATCTGATGAGGTCACAATTTGTCTACCAAATTCGATGAAGATTTTACATATCATTGGTTTGATTGCCGCTTTTTAGGGAGAGTATTGCTAGTACCTTGCAGAATGCCACCTTTGATATGCCAATTTAAATACATTAGTTGTTTGCCACATTTATTACATGTTCTTTTAGTGTTTAATACTCCATCTAATGGAGTATCTCTAATCACTCTTTAGTTTCATTTTTTATGCATGCATTGTTTTCCTGCTAGCGGATTTTTATTGCTTATTTGTACAAAGTTTTGGTGCCTTTCCTCTGAAGATGTTCACGTTATATAATTTTTTTCCGAACATTGTTTCCAATTCAACATGAAATTTGATGATATGATAGGTACGGGCATAGAAGGCACGCAAGAGTATATGCTTTGTCCACATCTACATTATTTAATTGAAGGTAAGAAAACATACAAGAAAATAGAGAAGATTTTTTTAATTATGTTAGCCCTTTCAATAATTTGTAGTTACTCCTTTTTGGCAGTTGTGGACTTTTCATGTTGAAATCCTTGCTTGTAACCACTCTGTGGGTACCCGCAAAAACACACTACATGAGAGTATTTCTAATTTCAGAAAAATAGTACTCCCTCCGTCCAGGTGTATAGGGCGTCTAAGACAAAGCTCTGCGATTTAGGTGGGTTGAGCTTGGACGAGAGAGCGCGCAGGTTCCCCTCAAAATCAAAACTGAATTTGAAAATTAATCCTGTCATTAGTGCTGGGAAGGAGCGCCATGGAAACATGCAGCATGCATGATTGCTTTACACAGGAGAGAGAAGAAGCAACATGCATGTTGTTTGCTTTCACACACATGAGATTACTAGTAGGAGGTGGACCGATGGGAGATTAGGAGAAGGAGCACGTCCTGGTGGAGCGAACAACGAGAAGCATTTAATTGACTTACGCCTAACACTTTTGGAATTTTAGGATTCTCTTAGGTGCCCTATGCACATGGACGGAAGGAGTATAGTTTCCTTTCGGTCCTAACACATCGTGCATACAATTTATCATGAGGTCTGTCGTCCCTAAAATATAAAATTGAAAATACCAACTCAAACGTTTGGACCATGGATAAACTAGTATCTAAAGGTTATGCATGGATCCAAGGATCATGGTTATTTATATTTATATTTCCATTGGGATGACACATATAGCACAACAAGAAAATCATCATTAATTAAAACGAGAAGTAAAATTGGATATTGGTCTACATCTCACGTCTCACTTGGAGAGAGAGTGGCCGTCTAAACAAGCCTCGATTAGAGAGAGAGAGAGAGAGAGAGTAGCTGCCTAACAAGCCTCGTTCACGTGAAGCTGGCAGATTTATTCGCCGTCATTTGGATAAGACCATATTTAGTTATCAATCCCGATGTCGGAGAGCACAAGCAGTAAACTGCGATTAACACTTATTAAACCGCGATCAGGTCTCGCACGTCACACTTGTCGATCGACTGCAGTACGAGGAAGAAAGGCGTTTCGACTTCGAGAGGAGGTTTCCTACCAGCATAAATCCTGTTATGGAATTCATATTCATCGGGCGAGCTCTCAGCTCTCCACTGATCCACTCGACCACTCCACGGAAACCTTTCACGACGGAAACGGTCGAGGCGTAACTTCGTCATGGACGAAGAATTTCGATCGATCGGAGAGCGTTGCGTCCTCCCGACCGAGACGCAGGACGGTGGAACCGGCTGCCTTGTCTCGTCCCGTGGACGGACGGACGGTTTATGCGCAGCTTCAATACGCCCTGGCTCCATATTCCAAACGCAATCATTCCGCCGTACGACGTACTTACGTACCAAGCAGGCAGACGTCGACGAGCCGCAGGCGACCAATTGATGGCGCCGGCGGCACTGCACTGCACTCTTGGGGCTGGAATGGTCGCGGCTGAAGCGAAAATTTCAAATTACGGAGCGACGTGGCAACGGCGCATGCAACGGACTGGATCGAGCGCCAGGACTTGGACCAGAAACAGTTGAGGTTTCGCGCCACAACATCTTCAATCCTGTTAAGGACCAGTTCAGCTCGGCCGAGGCCAGGTGACATAAAACGGAAAATTTATTGGTGCATTACACCGAGGACCATTTCGTGCATTATTTCGCAGCTAGGTCGTGGGCCGTTTGACCAAGTCGTTTCTATTTCTTTTCAAGAAAACTTTCAATATATTCATCTTTAATCATGACAATACAACAAACATCGAAGATAATAAAAATTACATTCAGATCCATAGACCACGTATCAACGACTACAAACACTGAAGCGAGGCGAAGGCGCGCCGCCGTCATCGCCCCTCCCTCGCCGGAGCCGGACAAAACTTGTTGCAGTAGACAGTCGAAAAGTCGTCGTACTAAGATCTCATAGGACCAGCGCAGCAGAACAGCAACCGTCGTTGATGAAGAATAGCGTAGATCAAAAGGATCTAACCTAAAGAAACACAAACGTAGACGAACTACGACTAGATTGGACCAAATCCACCAAGGATAGATCCGCCGAAGACACACCTCCACATGCCCACCAACGATGCTAGACACACCACCGGAACGGGGACTAGGCGGGGAGAAACTTATTCCATCGATGTCTTGTTTTCCTGAGCAGAACACAAACCCTAACAAAAGTTGAAGAAACATCTAAAAACGGAGCCCTCCCGCCGGCAAGGGCCGGGATCCACCGCAGCGCCATGGTCCTAACGCCATCGGAGACGAGGCGGACCGGCGGCGGCGCCGGCGGGAGGCAAAGGAACCCAATGCTTTTCTTGGGAGGAGGTGCTTCTGAATTCTTTCCTTGCATGTCTTTGGTTTCAATTTGTTCAAAAAATTATTGAATCTTGTATGCACGAAAGTAATTGTGAACCGAGAATAGATCAGATGTTTAGGTTCTTGTGGTGGAACTAACACACCAGGATTCTACTCCTAGACCTCGCATTGATGATCGCATTTTTTTAGATTTATTTTAGGCCTTCCGACGATGTGCGTTCAGTGGGAGGAGACATCCCGTCGACGGAAGGAAATATGCCCTAGAGGCAATAATAAAGTTGTTATTTATATTTCTTTATATCATGATAAATGTTTATTATTCATGCTAGAATTGTATTAACCGGAAACTTAGTACATGTGTGAATACATAGACAAACAGGGTGTCACTAGTATGCCTCTACTTGACTAGCTCGTTAATCAAAGATGGTTAAGTTTCCTAGTCATAGACAAGAGTTGTCATTTGATGAACGGGATCACATCATTAGAGAATGATGTGACTGACTTGACCCATCCGTTAGCTTAGCACGATGATCGTTTAGTTTGTCACTATTCCTTTATCCATAACTTATACATGTTCCTATGACTATGAGATTATGCAACTTCCGAATACCGGAGGAACACTTAGTGAGCTATCAAACATCACAACGTAACTGGGTGACTATAAAGATGATCTACATGTGTCTCCGATGGTGTTTGCCGAGTTGGCATAGATCGAGATTAGGATTTGTCACTCTGTGTATCGGAGAGGTATCTCTGGGCCCTCTCGGTAATGCACATCACTATAAGCCTTGCAAGCAACATGACTAATGAGTTAGATACGGGATGGAGCATTACAGAACATGTAAAGAGACTTGCCGGTAACGAGATTGAACTAGGTATTGGGATACCGACGATCGAATCTCGGGCAAGTAACATACCGATGATAGAGGGAACAACGTATGTTGTTATGCGGTTTGACCGATAAAGATCTTCGTAGAATATGTAGGAACCAATATGAGCATCCAGGTTTCGCTATTGGTTATTGACCGGAGATGAGTCTCGGTCATGTCTACATAGTTGTCGAACCCGTAGGGTCCACACGCTTAACGTTCGGTGACGATCGATATTTTGAGTTTATGTGTTTTGATGTACCGAAGGTAGTACGGAGTCCCGGATTTGATCACGGACATGACGAGGTGTCTCGGAATGGTCGAGACATAAAGATCGATATATTGAAAGGCTATGTTTGGACATCGGAAGGGTTCCGGATGAGTTCGGCCATTTACCGGAGTACCGGGGGTTACCAGTGATGAAGCTATGTACCTAGGGTAGGGTCATGGATCTGTCCAACATACCCTCCCCAAGGACATCTCTACAAAGAATCAGAAGCAGTCGAAGAGAAACCATCATCCACTCGACCATGAAGATATCCTCACTCGACCACCTTGAAGACACTCGACCACCAGAAGGTGAGAAACCCTCCACTCTGCAACGGTCAGGACTTAAACCATAGCTTTATGGGCATTTACAACACTTTATTGCAGATGTTACCAGTAACGCCCCTCCTTTATGAGCATTGAACCTTGTGTAAAAGAGGGGAGCCGGGGTCCTGGCGCACTCTATATAAGCCACCCCCTCCTCTGGGACAAGGGTTGGCACTTTCGGTAATTCACACACATATATTTAGTCGACCGCCTCTGGGTTCCGAGACGTAGGGCTGTTACTTCCTCCGAGAAGGGCATGAACTCGTAAACTCGTGTGTACAACTCCTCCATAGCTAGGATCTTGCCTCTACATTCCTACCCCCCTATTCTACTGCCAGTCTTAGAACCACGACAGTTGGCGCCCACCGTGGGGCAGGTGTCTTAGCGACTTGTTGGAGAAGTTGCAATTTTCCGATCCCCTTCATCATGGTTCCGGGCGGAGGTTTGGCTGAGGGCCGCGAGATCCGTCTCGGCGCGCTCGTGTTTATCGCCGACGACTCCGCTTGGCTTCAGGAGGCACCACTCGACGCCGACGCGCTCCCCGCCCGCGGGGCGACGCACTTTTGCGCGTGCGTCCGTGGCGTCCTCCCGCGACAACCGTCGACCCAGTACCAGTCGACTCTAGCAGCTTTCCCCCTCCCTATGACCCGCCGGAGCAAGCGCACCGGTCGGTCGAGGCTTCAGCGGTGGGTGAAGCATGCGGTGGCCCGCCAGTCGGCCACCCCTCAAGTTGCGGCGATCGAGCCCGACGAAACTCTCTACGGCCTGTTCGATCTGTCGACTGGCTCCGTAGAGACCACATCCGAGTGCGACAGCAGTGACCCAGCGGCGGAAGTTTTGATGGTCAACGGACCACGCAGCCCGCCTGGCTTCAACCGCGAAGACGGCGGCGACGGGAACGGCGATCCGATGCGCGTTCACGAGGAGTACCACCCCGAACCCCTATCCTCGCAGCAGAGGGAGGAACTTCACCGCCGGAATATGGATGATTGCATACTCCTATAGTTGGAGAAACCCCTGAGGCCCAGGCCTTGGAGCAGGCGCGCTTGGCCAACCTGGCTGAGCGCACTCGACTGGAGAACCTCCAGCGCGCACTCGACGATCGCGCTCGACAGCATGCTCCTGAGTCCAGTCGACGCCATCTTTTTCCACCTCCGACTCAGGTATAACGAACACCGATCCAAAATCTAGCAGCTGCTGCCCGGATAGTAGAGTCGATCCAACCTTCCCAATCAGAAGCTGGCCGAAGTCTGGTGCAGATCAGAGCCTTGCTCCGGGCAGCGGGAGAGCTGAATATGGTCGTGTCTCAATCGCGGAATAGGATCCATAGCAGTGGTCGCAGACACAGTTCAGTCGGCCCATAGCCCGAGATCGCCCCCGAGGCGTGAGGGACATGGAGATCGGCGTTATCAGTATAGAAACCGAGAGCAGTATGATCGCCGTGCCGATCGCGATGATCGCCGTCGAGTGCCCACGCCTCCTCCAAGGAGTGGGTCATACGTGCCTCGACCACATGAAGACAGACGCCCCCACAGTGTCGGGAGAGGTATTCTAGTCGACCCCAGGGAACCAGGCTTTGATGTGAGATCTATTCTCATGCAGGGCTTGGTCGACAGAAACAGGCTCACCGAGAGGGCCATGACAGAGATCCGCAAACCAACAACAGGGTGCATGTCTCTGGTCCAGAGTGCTTCAGCAAAGCTATCAGAGCTGCGGTGATTCCCCCAACTTCAGGTTGGCGTTTGGAGTTAGTAAGTTCACCGGAGAGTCCAAGCCTGACACTTGGCTTGAAGATTATCGAGTGGCTGTCCAGATTGGTGGCGGCAATGATGAAGTGGCCATGAAACACCTTCCTCTGATGTTGGAGGGCTCAGCTAGAGCATGGCTGAATCAGTTAGCGCCTGGCAGCATCTATACTTGGGAAGATCTCGCACGAGTGTTTGTCAGAACATTCGAGGGCACTTGCAAACGGCCGGCAGGTTTGACAGAATTATAGTGTTGTGTTCAGAAACCGAATGAAACTTTGAGGGATTATATCCAGAGATGGATCACCCTACACCACACGGTAGAAGATGTGTCAGATCATCAGGCAATTTGTGCCTTTAAGGAAGGCGTCAGGTATCGGGAGTTGAATATGCAATTTGGCCGGACAGGAAATATGACTCTGGCTCGGATGATGGAAATTACCACCAAGTATGCCAATGGTGAAGAAGAAGAGCGACTCCAGAGTGGCAAGCACAAAGCAGTCGCCCACGAAGCCGGAGGAGGAAACTCCGGTCGGAAACAGAAGCGCAAGGCCGAGCCAGCTGCTCCGGGTGAAGCCTTGGCTGTAGTTCAAGGAAAGTTCAAGGGGAATCCCAAAGGGCCGTGGAAACCCAAGAAAGTAAAAGATCAAGATGGAAATGACGTGTTGGATCTGCCGTGCCATATCCACACCAAAAAAGATGAAGAAGGTAATTTCATTTACCCGAAGCACACCACTCGGCAGTGTCGGCTCCTAATCCAGTAGTTCCGAGAGAAACAACCCAAGGAAAAGGAGAAGGAGGCAGACAAGGCTGAGAATGAGGGAGAGGACGATGATGGTTATCCCCACGTGAATTCCACTCTGATGATTTTTGCTGACGTTGAGAGAAAAAGTCGATTGAAATTCATCAACAGGGAAGTGAACATGGTCGCTCCGGTGACACCCAGTTACTTGAAGTGGTCGCAGACTGCCATTACATTCGACCAGTCTGATCATCCAGCGCACATCGCCACCCTTGGGAGGCAAGCACTGGTGGTTGACCCGGTGGTCAAAGGCACTCGACTGACAAAGGTCCTGATGGACGGTGGCAGTGGCCTGAACATACTGTATGCAGAAACGTTGAAAGGAATGGGCATTCCGATGTCCGACTCAGTGAAAGCCATATGAGTTTCCATGGGGTCATTCCAGGCAAGAAGGCTCCATCCCTCGGTCAGATTGCACTCGACGTGGTTTTCGGTGATTCCAAAAATTACCGCAAAGAAAAGTTGACGTTTGAAGTTGTGGATTTCGAGAGTGCTTATCATGCAATTCTAGGCAGGCCAGCTTATGCACGATTTATGGCTCGACCATGTTACGTGTACTTCAAACTAAAGATGCCTGGTCCCAGAGGAGTGATCACTATCTATGGTAACCAGAAGAAGGCAGAAGAGTGCTTCCAGAAGGGCTCAAAGATCGCCGATGCCCAGATGGCCGTGGTAGAATTGCAAGAATACCAGAAAAATGCAGATCCGGGTGACTTGCTGCGAGCCAAGAAGCCAGCCACAGATTCAGCATTCTAGTCGTCTGGTGAAATGAAGTCGATTCACATTCACCCGACGGATCCCAATGCAGCTCCGACTCACATTTCCACCACACTCGACCCCAAATAGGAAGAAGCGCTCATCCAGTTCCTCCGTGAGAATTGGGACATCTTTGCATGGAAGCCTTTTGACATGCCGGGTGTTCTCAGGGGACTAGCTGAGCATCGTTTGCGAGTCGACCCGAAGGTGAAACCAGTCAAAGAGCATCTTTGACGGTCCGTCATCCAGAAAAGAAAGGCAATCGATGAAGAGGTGGCTCGGCTTTTGGCGGCTGAGTTTATCCGAGAGATTTATCACTCCGAGTGGTTAGCCAATGTTGTCATGGTCCCAAAGAAAGACGACTCACTTTGCATGTGTATTGATTTCAAGCATATCAATTGGGCCTGCCCGAAAGATCACTTCCCTCTCCCTCGCATCGATCAGATAGTCGACTCGACTGCAGGGTGCGAGCGTTTGTCCCTTTTGGATGCCTACATCAGGTACCACCAGATCCGTCTGTACGGACCCGACGAAATAAAGACAGCTTTTATCACCCCGTTTGGGTGCTTCTGTTATGTCACAATGCCATTTGGTTTGAAGAACGCCGGAGCCACATTCATGCGGATGATTCAGAAGTGCCTGCTCACTCAGATCAGTCGGAATGTGGAAGCATACATGGATGACATTATGGTCAAGTCACGTAAAGGTTCCAACCTACTGACTGACCTTGCTGAAACCTTTGCCAACCTCAGAAGGTATGATATCAAGCTCAATCCATCAAAGTGCACGTTTGGAGTTCCAGGGGGAAAGTTACTCGGTTTTCTTGTTTCCGAACGAGGAATCGATGCTAACCCAGAGAAAGTAGGCGCTATACTCCGAATGAAACGCCCTATGCGTGTGCATGATGTCCAGAAGCTTACTGGTTGCTTGGCCGCCCTAAGTCGATTCATTTCTCGCCTCGGTGAAAAGGCGCTGCCTCTTTACCGACTGATGAAGAAACCAGACAAGTTCGAGTGGACCCCAGAAGCTGATGCAGTGTTTGCAGAGCTAAAAGCCCTGCTTTCCACCCAGCCGGTGCTTGCTGCTCCAATCAGCAAAGAGCCTCTACTGCTTTATATAGCAGCCACTGGATAAGTCGTCAGTACAGTACTTACGGTCAAGTGGGAAGAAGAAGAAAAAGCTTATAAGGTTCAACGCCCAGTTTATTATATTTCTGAAGTCCTGACCCCGTCAAAGCAGAGATATCCTCATTATCAGAAGCTTGTCTATGGGATTTACATGACCACGAAGAAGGTTTCACACTATTTTTCGGATCACTCTGTTACAGTCGTCAGCGACGCTCCATTGTCAGAGATTCTGCACAACAGAGATGCAACTGGTCGAGTGGCCAAATGGGCGAGTGAACTCCTTCCCTTGGATATCAAGTTTGAGACAAAGAAAGCTATCAAGTCCCAAGCAATGGCAGATTTCCTCGCCGAGTGGATCGAACAGCAACTACCGACTCAAGTTCACTCTGAGCACTAGACCATGTTCTTTGACGGATCCAAGATGCTGAACGGTTCTGGTGCTGGAGTAGTTCTGGTATACCCCCAAGGAGACAGGCTCAGATATGTCCTCCAGATTCACTTTGATTCCTGCAACAATGAAGCAGAATATGAAGCACTCCTGTATGGGTTGCGCATGGCCATCTCACTCGGCGTCCGTCGCCTCATGGTCTATGGCGACTCAGATTTGGTAGTTAATCAAGTGATGAAGGAGTGGGACGTCAGAAGCCCAGCCATGACTGGTTACTGCAACGCGGTGAGAAAGCTTGAGAAGAAGTTTGAGGGGTTAGAACTCCACCACATACCCCGACTGAAAAATCAAGCAGCCGACGATTTGGCAAAGATAGGTTCCAAGAGAGAAGCCATTCCCAGCAATGTGTTTTTGGAGCATATTCACTCGACAACAGTTCAGGAAGATCCTTTTACTGAAGAGCCCCCGCAACCTAAGAGCGCCACAGATCCGACTGAAGTCGAGGTCCCAGTCGTGGTCGACCTGATCATGGAGGTTCTGGCTATTACTCCCGACTGGACGGTGCCCTACATTGCGTACATACTCAGGAAAGAACTCGCATAGGATGAAGAAGAGGCTCGACAGATCGTCCATCGATCCAAGGCCTTTACTGTGATAAGAGGGCAGCTGTTTAGGGAAAGCGTGACTGGAGTCGGTCAGAAATGCATAACACCAGAAGAAGGTCGAATGATCCTCAATGACATCCACTCGGGGACCTGTAGTCATCATGCGTCCTCTCGGGCCATCGTGGCTAAAGCATACCGAGCTGGATTCTATTGGCCACACGCAAATGAAATGGCGAAAGATATAGTCGACAGATGTGAAGGCTGCCAGTTTTACTCCGACATGTCTCACAAGCCAGCGTCAGCCCTGAAGACCATCCCCCTCATCTGGCCCTTTGCTGTTTGGGGACTGGATATGGTTGGACCACTGAGAACTGGCAGGAGCGGCTTCACTCATGTGGTCGTTGCAGTCGACAAGTTTACCAAATGGATCGAAGCTAAACCTATCAAGAACCTTGATGCTAGCACCGCTGTCAGTTTTATCAGAGAATTGACATTCAGATATGGAGTCCCACACAGCATCATCACGGACAACGGATCGAACTTCGATTCTGATGAGTTCAGAGCTTTCTGCGCCTCTCAGGGCACTCGAGTCGACTATGCTTCTGTCGCTCACCCGCAGTCGAACGGACAAGCAGAAAGAGCCAATGGCCTAATTCTCAAAGGACTGAAACCCC
Organism: Triticum urartu; assembly: GCF_056163025.1. NCBI lineage: Eukaryota > Viridiplantae > Streptophyta > Magnoliopsida > Poales > Poaceae > Triticum > Triticum urartu. Next base: position 36,678,464 of record NC_141876.1, read on the forward strand.
GACTGATGCGTGATCTCAAACACGCAGCATGTGCTTGGGTTGATGAACTTCCGTCAGTTCTGTGGGGTTTGAGGACAACTCCTAATCGGTCGACCGGACGAACTCCTTTCTTCTTAGTCTATGGAGCCGAAGCTGTTCTGCCAAGTGATCTGCTCCACAATGCACCCCGAGTTGAGCTCTTCTCCGAAGAGGAAGCAGAGCAGGCCCGGCAAGATTCAGTCGATCTCTTAGAGGAGGAAAGAGAGATGGCCTTGGTCCCGCTCGACCATTTATCAGCAAGACCTGCATCGATTCCACGCCAGAAATGTGAGGGGTCGAACCTTTCAAGAAGGAGACCTGGTTCTTCGAGTGGATCAACAGAAACCACACAAGCTTGCCCCGACTTGGGAGGGCCCCTTCATCATCACCAAAGTTCTCCACAGCGGAGCATACCATCTTTACAGTATTGAGCATCAGAAAGATGAGCCACGAGCTTGGAACGCGGAGCTGCCCCGCCCCTTTTATACTTAAGCACTCGTTCGAATAAAATGTAATAAGAAACACCTTTGTAATTTGTTTATCAAAGACAAGAGCTTAGGGTCCTATCATTCGATTGTTGTGTTCTTATTTACATCTGAAATCCCCCAGTGGATGGGCTTAGTCGCGAATCCGTTTCGCCTAAGTTCGAAAGAAAATCCTACCGAGTGGAGAGCAATCCTCCCACTCGGGGGCTTAGCTGCAGTCCAGTACCCGCCTAAGTTCTCTCACTAGGAGACTTAGCTGCAATCCAGTACTCGCGTAAGTATTCTGCTGAGCTAATTCCAAGTCGAGGTTGAGTTGCCTCTGCTTCTCCTCAAGTTCAGCAAACTTAGAAATAAGAGTACAAGACTTCTGCAGAAGGCAAAAGACGGATCAGTCGATAAGATCAAAGGTTGTTTACTTCCGAGTGAATAAAACCTAAAGAAGTTCGCTTAGACCCCAGCCGACTGCACACAGTCGACTGCAGTCTCGGGGACTACACCCAGTGGGTGCACTTGGCGTGCCCCCACCGGTTCGGATCCTGAGTCGAGTGTAAGGAGTAAAAAAAGAAAAGAAAGGAGAACTCAGACCCTAGTCGACTGCCAGCAGTCGACCGCGGTCTCGGGGACTACACCCAGTGGGTGCACTTAGCGTGCCCCCACCGGTTCAGATCCCACTCGCCCAGACCGAGTGGAAGATCGAAACTACCAAAAACAACAAAACACCCAGTGGGTGCTCTAATTCGACGCAAACAACAGCAGATTATGTAGAAGAAGATTTTTTTCGAGTAACACTTCCTCACAGAGCAAAAACAGTCGGAAAGTCTACTCACCTGGACATTGGCCCGAAGGGCAGCACTGGCGTCGTAGGCAGCCTGGCTGTTCTCATGCACCATCTTCACCCGCTCCATCATCAAGTCAGCCTGTCGGATGGCTCCTGCAGCCGCTTCCGACTGTTTGTCCGGGACGGGGTAGCTGGTGAAAAAGTGTCCAGTCGACCCAGGTGCGGCGGCTTGGAGCTCCGTGGTGTGGAGTTGGATGACCGAAGGAATCATAGGTGCAGTCAGCGGTGTGAGGTGCTCACTCGACAAGGGTGCAGCGAAGGTCACAGAAGCCCTGCCCGCGTCTTCAGGTTGACGGACGGGAGGTGTCATAGTGGGTTCTTGCCGAGACATCCTACCAGCTGCTACCTTCTTGCTCTTCCTGGGCTTAAGAGCCACATCTTCATCGTCATCTGGAAGATCGATGACGTTGGGTGGAGCTGCAAGGCAGATCATTCGACCCCAAGTGAATCATTTGAACGCAATCGACCAAAGAATCAAGAGCAAAATCGCAAGAGTTTATACCTGGGTTGGAGGTTACCGCATCTTCCATTTCCTCATCCCGGTACTGGAGAGAAGAGGTTCCTGACATAGCAGCACTGCAAAGACCCGCATTCAATCGGTTACGTCCGGTTAATTGAGTCGACGAAAAGGACAAGTCAGATGGTTACCCGGAGATAGTAGGAACGGTTTGATCCTGGGCAAAGCTTTTGGCAGTTTGGAGGAGGTAGCTTTCGGCGCTTTTGGCGCTGGAGGCAGCGCAACTTTGGACTGCTTTGGAGCCTTTTCAGTCGACGTTGGGGAAGACGTCCTAGGACGCTTCGAAGACTGACCAGTCGGCGCGGCCACCATGTCCGGAGCGCTCGCCGGGTCATGAGCGTGTTTGGATCTCCTCTCCCTGCGAGGAGGCGAGTCGACTTCTTCGTCATCGGTCGATTCGTCGCTCTCCTCGTCCTCCTCGGCCTCCGAATGCTCCTCGCCGCTCTCGCCCCCGCTCGCTTGTTCCTCGGCGTCTTGGTCCTGCACTCCGTTGGGCATTGAGTACATGTCGATGAGGGCCTGAAAGGACAACGATCAAAGGAAATTCAGTCGACCATAAAACAAGATATCACACGGTGAACCGGAAAGATACTTGATAAAACAGAATTATACCTGCTCCGGCTGGTGCGAGTGGTCGAATGGAATCACCCTCCTAGACCCCCGAGGGTTGTCTTTATTGCTGGTGATCCCCATCAACCACTTCTCCAAGGTATCCTCGCTGACATCCTCCGGGTGGATCCGAGTGGAATCCACGAGCCCAGAGTACATCCACATCGGATGATCACGCGCCTGGAGCGGTTGAATGCGTCGAGCGAGAAAGACCTCCAGCAGGTCTCCCGGTCACCCCATCACGGACGAGTTGGATGACCCGCTCGACCAGCACCTTGACCTGCGCCTTCTCTTCTGGAACTACTTTCAGAGGGGCGGGCTTCTCCACTTGAGCCAAAGAAAAAGGAGGAAGTCCAGTCGACTGACCCGGGGTCGGCTGATCCTTGCAGTAGAACCAAGTCGACTGCCAGCCCCGGACCGAGTCGGGAAGGATCATGGCTGGGAAGGTACTCTTGCTCCTCATCTGGATCCCCAGACCCCCGCACATCTGGTTCACTTGTGTCCTCTCGTCACTCGATTTGGCCTTTTTGACCGACTGGGAGCGGCAGGTGAAGATGTGTTTGAAAAGACCCCAGTGCGGTCGACAGCCCAAGAAATTTTCACACATCGACATGAAAGCGGCTAGATAGACTATAGTGTTTGGAGTGAAATGGTGAAATTGAGCCCCAAAGAAGTTCAAAAAACCCCGGAATAAAGGATGGGAGGCAGTGAGAATCCGCGAGGGGGCCGGCCCCCCTTTCCTTTCTCCTTCTCCGTCTTCTTCTATTCCTAGTGGGACTAGGAAAGGTTGAGTCCTACTCCCACTAGGAGGAGGACTCCTTCCCCCTTGGCGCGCCTACAGAGGTCGGCCGGCCTCCACCCTCCCTCCTTTATATACGTGGGGAGGGGGGCACCCTAGAACACACAAGTTGATTGTTTAGCCATGTGCGGTGCCCCCCTCCACAGATTTCCACCTTGGTCATATCGTTGTAGAGCTTAGGCGAAGACCTGCGTCGGCAACTTCATCATCATCGTTATCACGCTGTCGTGCTGATGAAACTCTCCCTCGACCTCAGCTGGATCTAGAGTTCATGGGACGTCACCGAGCTGAACGTGTGCAGATCGCGGAGGTGCCGTACCTTCGGTGCTAGGATCAGTCGGATCATGAAGACGTACGACTACATCAACCTCGTTGTCATAACGCTTCCGCTTACGGTCTACGAGGGTACATGGACAACTCTCTCCCCTATCGTTCTTATGCATCACCTAGATGGATCTTGCGTGTGCGTAGGATTTTTTTGAAATTACTGCGTTCCCCAACATCGACTATAAAGGCATTTTTGGGCGACTTCATCAATCTAAAGATGTTGAAGGAAATATGCCCTAGAGGCAATAATAGTGTTGTTATTTATATTTCCTTATATCATGATAAATATTTATTACTCATGCTTGAATTGTATTAACCGAAAACTTAGTACATGTGTGAATATATAGACAAAACAGAGTGTCCCTAGTATGCCTCTACTTGCCTAGCTCCTTAATGAAAGATGGTTAAGTTTCCTGACCATAGACATGTGTTGTCATTTAATGAACGGGATCACATCATTAGAGAATTATGTGATGGACAAGACCCATCCATTAGCTTAGCATAAATGATCGTTTAGTTTTATTGTTATTTCTTTCATCATGACTTATACATGTTCCTCCGACTATGAGATTATGCAACTCCCGAATACCGGAGGAACACCTTGTGTGCTATCAAACGTCACAACGCAACTGGGTGATTATAAAGATGCTCTACAGGTGTCTCCAATCGTGTTTGTTGAGTTGGCATAGATCAAGAGTAGGATTTGTCACTCCGATTGTCGAAGAGGTATCTCTGGCCCCTCTCGGTAATGCACATCACTATAAGCCTTGCAAGCAATGTGACTAATGAGTTAGTTGCGGGATGTTGCATTACAGAATGAGTATATAGACTTGCCGGTAACGAGATTGAACTAGGTATGATGATACTAATGATCGAATCTCGGGCAAATAACATACCTATGACAAAGGGAACAACGTATGTTGTTATGTAGTTTTACCAATAAAGATCTACATAGAATATGTAGGAACCAATATGAGCATCCAGGTTCTGCTATTGGTTATTGACCGGAAGTGAGTCTCAGTCATGTCTACATAGTTCTCGAACCGGTAGGATCCACATGCTTAACATTCGATGACGATCGGTATTATGAGTTTATGTGTTTTGATGTACCGAAGGTAGTTCGGAGTCCCAGATGTGATCACGGACATGACGAGGAGGCTCGAAATGGTCGAGACATAAATATTGATATATTGAAAGGCTATGTTTGGACACCGGAATGGTTTCGGATGAGTTCGGGAAAATACCGGAGTACCGGGGGTTACCGGAACCCCCCGGGAGTCAATGGGCCTTATTGGGCCTTAGTGGGAGAGAGGAGGAGGCGGCCAGGTGGAGGGCGCTCCCCCCCAAGCCCAATCCGAATTGGGTGGGGGCCGCCCCCCTTTCCTCCCCTCTCTCTCTCGCTCTTCCTTCTTCTCCTACTCCTACTAGGAAGGGGGGAAACCTACTCCTACTGGGAGTAGGACTCCCCCCTTGGGCGTTCCCTATGAGGGTCGGCCCTCCCCTCCTCCACTCCTTTATATACGGGGGAGGGGCACCCCATAGACACACAAGTTGATTGTTTAGCCGTGTCCGGTACCCCCTCCATAGATTTCCACCTCGGTCATATTGTTGTAGTACTTAGGCGAAGCCCTGCGTTGGTAACTTCACCATCACCATCATCACACCGTCGTGCTAACATAACTCTCCTTCAGCCTCAATTGGATCAATAGTACGAGGGACGTCACCGAGATGAACGTGTGCAAATCACGGAGGTGCCGTGCGTTCGGTACTTGATCGGTTGGATTGCAAAGATGTTCGACTACATCAACCGTGTTTCATAACGCTTCCGCCTTCGGTCTACGAGGGTACGTAGACATACTCTTCCTCTCTCGTTGCTATGCATCATCTAGATGGATCTTGCGTATGCGTAGGAAGATTTTGAAATTACGGTGTTCCCCATCAGTGGTATCAGAGCTAGGTCTATGCGTAGATGTTATATGCACGAGTAGAACACAAATGAGTTGTGCGCGAGGGTATATACATATTGCTTGCCGTCACTAGTTGATTCTTGATTCAACGGTATTGTTGGATGAAGCGGCTCAGACCGACATTACGCGTACGCTTATGCGAGACTGGTTCTACCGATGTGCTTCGCACACAGGTGAATAGTGGGTGTCAGTTTCTTCAACTTTAGTTGAATCGGATTCAATGAACATGGTTCTTTCTAAAGATCAAAAAGCAATCACTGTACCACGTTGTGGTTTTTGATGCGTAGGTAAGAACGGTTCTTGCTAAGCCCGTAGCAACCACGTAAAACTTGCAACCACAAAGTAGAGGACGTCTAACTTGTTTTTGCATGTTGTGATGTGATATGGTCAAGACGTGATTATATAAATTGTTGTATGAGATGATCATGTTTCGTAACACTGTTATCGGCAACTGGCAGGAGCCATATGGTTGTCGCTTTATTGTATGAAAATCAATCGCCATGTAATTGCTAAGCGGTAGCGATAGTCGTAGAAGCAATAGTTGGCGAGACAACGACGATGCTTCGATGGAGATCAAGGTGTCAAGCTGGTGACGATGGTGATCATGATGGTCCTTTGGAGATGGAGATCAAAGGCACAAGATGATGATGGCCATATCATATCACTTATATTTATTGCATGTGATGTTTATCCTTTATGCATCTTATTTTGCTTAGTATGACGGTAGCATTATAAGATGATCTCTCACTAAATTTCAAGGTATAAGTGTTCTCCCTAAGTATGCACGGTTGCTATAGTTCGTCGTGCAGAGACACCACGTGATGATCGGGTGTGATAAGCTCTACGTTCACATACAATGGGTGCAAGAAAGTTTTACACAAGCAGAATACTCGGGTTAAACTTGACGAGCCTAGCATATGCAGATAAGGTCTCGGAACACTGAGGCCGAAAGGTCGAACGTGAATCATATAGTAGATATGATCAATATAGTGATGTTCACCATTGAAAACTACTCCATCTCACGTGATGATCGGACATGGTTTAGTTGATATGGATCACGTGATCATTTAGATGACTAGAGGGATGTCTATCTAAGTGGGAGTTCTTAAGTAATATGATTAATTGAACTTTAATTTATCACGAACTTAGTACTGATAGTATTTGCAAATTATGTTGTAGATCAATAGCTCACATTATAGCTCCCCGTTTATTTTTGATATGTTCCTAGAGAAAAATAAGTTGAAAGATAATAGTAGCAATGATGCGGACTGGATCCGTGATCTGAGGATTATCCTCATTGCTGCACAGAAAAATTATTTTCTTAATGCACCGCTAGGTGACGGACCTTTTGTAGGAGCAGATGCAGAAGTTATGAACGTTTGACAAGCTCGGTATGATGACTACTTGATAGTTTAGTGCGCCGTACTTTACGGCTTAGAACCGGGACTTCAAAAACATTTTGAACGCCACGGAGCATATGAGATGTTCCAAGAGCTGAAATTTGTATTTCAGACTCATGCCCGTGTTAAGAGGTATGAGACCTCTGACAAGTACTTTGAATACAAGATGGAGGAGAATAGCTCAGCTAGTGAGTATGTGCCCAGAATGTCTGAGTACTACAATCACTTGAATCAAGTGGGAGTTAATCTTCCAGATAAGATAGTGATTGACAGAGTTCTCTAGTCACTATCACCAAGTTACTAGAACTTCATGATGAACTATAATATGCAAGGGATAACGGAAACGATTCCCAAACTCTTCGCGATGCTGAAATTGGCGAAGGTAGAAATCAAGAAAAAGCATCAAGTGTTGATGGATGACAAGACCAATAGTTTCAAGTAAAAGGGCAAGGGAAAGAATGGGAACTTCAAGAAGAATGGCAAGCAAGTTTCCACTCCCATGAAGAAGCCCAAAGCTAGACCTAAGCCTGAAACTGAGTGCTTCTACTGCAAAGGGAATGGTCACTGGAAGTGGAACTACCCCAAATACTTGGCGGATAAGAAGGATGGCAAAGTGAACAAAAGTATATTTGATATACATGTTATTAATGTGTACTTTACTAGTGTTCATAGTAACCCCAGGGTATTTAATACTAGTTCAGTTGCTTAGATTAGTAACTCGAAACAGGAGTTGCAAAATGAACAAAGACTAGTTAAGGGCAAGGTGACGATGTGTGTTGAAAATGATTCCAAGGTTTATAAGATCACCATCGCACACTCATTTTACCTTAGGGATTAGTGTTGAACCTAAAATAAACGTTATTTGGTGTTTGCGTTGAGCATGAATATGGTTGGATCATGTTTATTGCAATACGGTTATTCATTTAAGTCAAAGAATAATTGTTGTTCTGTTTACATGAATAAAACCTTCTATGGTCATACACTTAATATAAATGGTTTATTGAATCTCGATCGTAGTGCACATATTCATAATATTGATGCCAAAAGATGCAAATTGATAATGATAGTGCAACATACTTGTGGCACTGCCGTTTAGGTCATATTGGTGTAAAGCGCATGAAGAAACTCCATGTGTATGGACTTTTCGAATCACTTGATTATGGATCATTTGATTCTTGCGAACCATGCCTCATGGGCAAGATGACTAAGACTCCGTTCTCCGGAACAATGGAACGGGCCACTGACTTATTGGAAATAATACATACCGATGTATGCAGTCCGATGAGTGTTGAGGCTCGCGACGGGTATTGTTATTTTCCGACCTTCATAGATGATTTGAGTATATATGAGTATATCTACTTAATGAAACACAAGTCTGAAACGTTTGAAAGTTCAAAGAATTTCAGAGTGAAGTGGAGAATCATCGTAACAAGAAAATAAAGTTTCTACGATCTGATCGCGGAGACGAAATATTTGAATTATGAGTTTGGCCTTCAGTTGAAACAATGTCAAATAGTTTCGCAACTCACGCCACCTGGAACACCATAGCGTAATGGTGTGTCCGAACGTCATAACCATACTTTTATTAGATATGGTGCGATCTATGATGTCTCTTACCGATTTACCACTATCGTTTTGGGGTTATGTATTAAAGATAGCTGCATTCACGTTAAATAGGGCACCGTCTAAAAATCCGTTGAGATGACACCGTATGAACTGTGGTTTAGCAAGAAACCTAAGCTGTCATTTCTTAAAGTTTGGGGTTGCGATGCTTATGTGAAAAAGTTTCAGCCTGATAAGCTCAAACCCAATTCGGAGAAGTGCGTCTTCATAGGATACCCAAAAGAAACTGTTGGGTACACCTTCTATCATAGATCTGAAGGCAAGATCTTTGTTGCTAAAAATGGATCCTTTCAAGAGAATGAGCTTCTCTCGAAAGAAGTGAGTGGGAGAAAAGTAGAACTTGATGAGGTAATTGTACCTTTTCCCGAGTTGGAAAGTAGTTCATTACAGAAATCAGTTCCAGTGATGCCTACACCAATTAGTGAGGAAGTTAATGATGATGATCATGAAACTTCGGATCAAGTTATTACCGAACCTCATAGGTCAACAAGAGTACGTTCCACACCAGAGTGGTACGGTAATCCTGTTCTGGAGGTCATGTTACTTGACCATGACGAACCTACGAACTATGAGGAAGCGATGATGAGCCCAGATTCCGCAAAATGGCTCGAGGCCATGAAATCTGAGATAGAATCCATGTTGAGAACAAAGTGTGGACTTTGGTGGACTTGCCCATTGATCGGCAATCCATTGAGAATAAATGGATCTTCAAGAGGAAGACTGACACTGATAGTAGTGTTACTATCTACAAAGCTCGAATTGTCGCAAAAAGTTTTCGACAAGTTCAAGGTGTTGACTATGATGAGATTTTCTCACTCGTAGCGATGCTTAAGTCTGTCCAAATCATGTTAGCAAATTGCCACATTTTATGAAATCTGGCAAATGGATGTGAAAACTGCATTCCTTAATGGATTTCTTAAAGAAGAGTTGTATATGATACAACAAGAAAGTTTTATCAATCCTAAAGGTGCTAACAAAGTGTGCAAGCTCCAACGATCCATCTATGGACTGGTGCGAACATCTCGGAGTTGGAATATACGCTTTGATGAGTTGATCAAAGCATATAGTTTTATACAGACTTGCGGTGAAGTCTGTATTTACAAGAAAGTGAGTGGGAGCACTACATCATTTCTGATAAGTATATGTGAATGACATATTGTTGATCGGAAATAATGTAGAATTTTCTGGAAAGCATAAAGGAGTGTTTGAAAGGAGTTTTTCAAAGAAAGACCTTGGTGAAGTTTCTTACATATTGAGCATCAAGATCTACAAAGATAGATCATGACACTTGATAACTTTTTTCAATGAGTACATACCTTGACAAGTTTTTGAAGTAGTTCAAAATGGAACAGTCAAAGAAGGAGTTCTTGCTTGTGTTGCAAGGTGTGAAGTTGAGTAAAGACTCAAAACCCGACCATGGCAGAAAATAGAAAGAGAATGAAAAGTCATTCTCTATGCCTCAGTCATAGGTTCTAGAAAGTATGTTATGCTGTGTACCAGACCTATTGTGTACCTCACGATGAGTTTGGCAAGAGGATACAATAGTGATCCAGGAGTGAATCACTGAACAATGGTCAAAATTATCCTTAGTGGAAAAAGGAAATGTTTCTCGGTTATGGAGGTGACAAAGAGTTTGTCGTAAGGAGTTACATTGATGCAAGATTTGACACCGATATGGATGACTCTAAGTCTTGATCTAGATACATATTGAAAGTGGGAGCGATTGGTTAGAGTAGCTCCGTGCAGAGCATTGTAGACATAGAAAATTTGCAAAATACATACGACTCTGAATGTGGCAGACCCGTTGACTAAAATTCTCCCACAAGCAAAACATGATCGCTCTTTGGGTGTTAATCACATAGCGATGTGAACTAGATTATTGACTCTAGTAAACCTTTTGGGTATTAGTCACATGGAGATGTGAACTAATCACATAAAGATGTGAACTATTGGTGTTAAATCACATGGTGATGTGAACTAGGTTATTGATTCTAGTGCAAGTGGGAGACCGAAGGAAATATGCCCTAGATGCAATAATAAAGTTGTTATTTATATTTCCTTATATCATGATAAATGTTTATTATTCATGCTAGAATTATATTAACTGGAAACTCAGTACATGTGTGAATACATAGACAAAACAGAGTGTCCCTAGTATGCCTCTACTTGACTAGCTCGTTAATCAAAGATGGTTAAGTTTTCTGACCATAGACATGTGTTGTCATTTGATGAACGAGATCACATCATTAGAGTGATGCGATGGACAAGACCCATCTGTTAGCTTAGCATAAATGATCGTTTAGTTTTATTGCTATTGCTTTCATCATGACTTATACATGTTCCTCTGACTATGAGATTATGCAACTCCCGAATACCGGAGGAACACCTTGTGTGCTATCAGACGTCACAACGTAACTAGGTGATTATAAAGATGCTTTACAAGTATCTCCAATGGTGTTTGTTGAGTTGGCATATATCGAGATTATGATTTGTCACTCCGATTGTCGGAGAGGTATCTCCGGGCCCTCTCGGTAATACACATCACTATAAAACGAGTAAACAAACTTGTAAATAATGGTGAATAATGATTTAGTTGTGGGATGTTGCATTACAGAACGAGTAAAGAGACTTGCCGGTTACTAGATTGAACTAGGTATGATGATACTGACGATTGAATCTCGGGCAAGTAACATACCTATGACAAAGGAAACAACGTATGTTGTTGTGTGATTTGACCGATAAAGATCTTCGAAGAATATGTAGGAATCAATATGAGCATCCAGGTTCCGCTATTGGTTATTGACCGGAAGTGAGTCTCGATCATGTCTACATAGTTCTCGAACCCGTAGGGTCCGCATGCTTAACGTTCGATGACGATCGGTGTTATGAGTTTATGTGTTTTGATGTACCAAAGGTAGTTCGGAGTTTCGGATGTGATCACGGACATGATGAGGAGTCTCGAAATGGCCGAGACATAAAGATTGATATATTGAAAGGCTATGTTAGGACAACGGAATGGTTTCAGATGAGTTCGGGAAAATACCGGAGTACCGGGGGTTACCGAAACCCCTCGGGGAGTCAATGGGCTTTATTGGGCCTTAGTGGGACAGAGGAGGAGGCGGCCAGGTGGAGCCCCCCTGCCAAGTGCAATCTGAATTGGGTGCCCCCCCTTCCTTCCCTCTCTGTCCCTCTTCCTTCTTCTCCTACTCCTACTAGGAAGGGGGGAAACCTACTCCTACTGGGAGTAGGACTCCCCCCCTTGGACCCTCCCTATGAGGGCCGACCCTCCCCTCCTCCACTCCTTTATATACGGGGGAGGGGGGCACCCCATAATAGACACACAAGTTGATTCTTTAGCCGTGTGCGGTACCCTTCTCCAGAGATTTTCACCTTGGTCATATCGTTGTAGTGCTTAGGCGAAGCCCTGCGTCGGTAACTTCATCATCACTGTCATCACGCCGTCGTGCTGACGAAACTCTCCCTCGGCCTCAACTAGATCAAGAGTACGAGGGACGTCACCGAGCTGAACGTGTGCAGATCACGGAGGTGCCGTGCGTTCGGTATTTGATCGCTTGGATCGTGAAGACGTTCAACTATATCAACCGTGTTTCATAACGCTTCTGATTTCGGTCTACGAGGGTACGTAGACATATTCTTCCCCTCTCGTTGCTATGCATCATTTAGATGGATCTTGCATGTGCGCAGGAAAATTTTAAAATTACTGCGTTCCTCATCAGATGTTGTGTCAGCTGAGTATTTCAAAGGTGCTTATAGAGATAGTGTAAGCGCGGAACACGTCAAATCATCGAGCAGTGTTTCCTTTAGATGTATATATAAACAGACGAGTTTAACCGCAGTCAAGTACAACAGCTAAGCATAAGTACCTAGAGTACATGTACCATCATCATCAAGCTATTAGTGTCCACCAACTATGCTTTTTCATGGACAGCTTGCCTGATTTTCTTTCGACAGACGTAGGTCCTCGAAACAGTCCACAAGAGCTCAACAGGATCTGCCATATAAACAGAAAAAAAAATTGGCTATCTAAATCATCCTCTCCCATAGCCTAAAACTGAATTTCGGTAGCCAAATACTTTGTCTGCCGCAACAAGTTTTCCCTTTTTTTCACTTTTCTCCGTAAAAACTGTCATAACAAGCAGATGGTGCGGTGCAAGCACTTTCTCTCGAAACAGGCGAAAAGCCTGGCTTTATATAAGTATAAAACAACATTCGAACGAAGTATATAAAGCAACATCCAAACTAAATACACGGCTGAACGATACAAGCTGACGTGGCACGCAGTTATCAAAGTACGGATCCAGCTCCCGACCTAAGCAAGGAAGACGTAATCGTACTGTGAGAAATATACATGAACCGGCGTACCCAAAAGGTGTATTGAGAAGCCACGTAGTATCTCATCTGGCAGACATGAGATGCAGCGCTCAACCACTTTAGCAGCTGCAAAACATTGGACTGGACCCGATCGGTTGTATGATTATGCATGAATGGATCAGTACTTGAATAGTACATGTATTGTGCGTGCACGTATAAACCCACTGTATCCACATGCATGGGAAGTACACCGGTGGCGGTGGGCACATCGCAGAACACGCACGTACGGTGTATGAGCATGAGCATTGACGCATTGTACCACACCTATACAACGGTAGTAGTAGGAAGGAAATTCTGGTGATTTATTTTGCGGAAAAGCTAACTTGGGCGACCGTTCATTAGAAGAGCATTTCATGTTGAAAGTTTCTTTTGGCAATTTGAGCTGTATCGGGATGTGGCAGTTTCTTCAGAACAGCCTAGCATTTTTATACAATATCATCCTTCTAGAAAATGCCAAAATATTCTGAAGAAACTGTCACCCCGTGACCAACTAAAACTGCCATCAAAATGTTTGCAAATATCACCTCCTAGCGAACGGTTCGCTAGATAAGAAAGTCCTCATTTTGAAATTAATATAATACATACAGACTAATTATTCGATGATAGGGCGACCAGAAGGTCTGAAGATGATCTACACAAGGTTTGACACCACCTAAACTCAGGATCCATATGAAGATGATCTACATATGCGGATTAGTCGCACTAGGAGTTTTGAGTCAAAGAAGCCCAAATGATGAGACGACTGCACTTTATTAAAGAAATACTAATATGGTGTGAAATTCATTTGGCAACATGATTTGGCTTGTTAATTCCAAACGTGCATTACGGAGACGTGATCAAGATTGCTACATGCCACCCTCTTGACCTGCGAACAGTAGAGCAAACATGATTGTTCTTTCTTGTCTTATAAAAGTTTACAGAGTGAGTACTAAGTTGCAAGAGTTGACCGAGGAACGGGTTTTCAGTTTAAATTCTTTGAATTTTAGTGCTAGTTAACTATGCAAAAGTGTTACTCTAATCTCGATCACAAATGCACATGTATGAACAGTAATTACCAATAAAATAGGAAATGAAATTTAAAAAATCTGTTTTTTCTTGGTGTATGAACATCAACAAAAGTTCTAACATCGTGCATATTTTTGCCACAAAAAGACATCCATAGAGGTGTCTGTACAAAAAAATAAGTGCTCCAAAATGCGTCTTTTTTGTGCTCCATAACTATGGCTATACTGGAAAAAAAAATCTGTTTTCGCCCTGCCTCCTCTCTTGGGCGACAAGAAGCGACCAAGTCCCATCCCCGATCTCTGCGGCGAGGGCGTTGGTCCCCTCTCCCTATGCTTGCCGCTCCGGTGGCAGGAGGGAGTGGGGGATCTCGTTCTTCCGTTCTGGCCTACTAGGTAGGTCAGGGTTTGTCTGTTGTGGTGCGTCGTTGGGGTGGTGGGCTCAGCGTTCGGGTGAATAAATCTACCTTAACTCCATTCCCACACCGTCGGCGACCTTCATGGCGGCGCCCCGTAGTTGATAGCAATGTGTGCTTGTTGTGCTTCCACCGTTCCTGTCTTACGGTTATGGTGATGGCTGCGTAGAATAAATTTGCTTCGGACTCGACTTTGGTGGGTTGCTATGAGACGGTCGTCGGCGAATCTGGTAGCAGACAAACCAATCGAGGCTGGTGCTGAAGGAAATATGCCCTAGAGGCAATAATAAAGTTATTATTTATTTCCTTATATCATGATAAATGTTTATTATTCATGCTAGAATTGTATTAACCGGAAACATAATACATGTGTGAATACATAGACAAACAAAGTGTCACTAGTATGCCTCTACTTGACTAGCTCGTTAATCAAAGATGGTTATGTTTCCTAACCATGAACAAGGAGTTGTTATTTGATTAACGGGATCACATCATTAAGTGAATGATCTGATTGACATGACCCATTCCATTAGCTTAGCACCCGATCGTTTAGTATGTTGCTATTGCTTTCTTCATGACTTATAGATGTTCCTATGACTATGAGATTATGCAACTCCCGTTTACCAGAGAAACACTTTGTGTGCTACCAAACGTCACAACGTAACTGGGTGATTATAAAGGAGCTCTACAGGTGTCTCCAAAGGTACATGTTGGGTTGGCGTATTTCGAGATTAGGATTTGTCACTCCGATTGTCGGAGAGGTATCTCTGGGCCCTCTCGGTAATGCACATCACTTAAGCCTTGCAAGCATTGTAACTAATGAGTTAGTTGTGGGATGATGTATTACAGAACGAGTAAAGAGACTTGCCGGTAACGAGATTGAACTAGGTATTGGAATACCGACGATCGAATCTCGGGCAAGTAACATACCGATAACAAAGGGAACAACGTATGTTGTTATGCGGTCTGACCGATAAAGATCTTCGTAGAATATGTAGGAGCCAATATGAGCATCCAGGTTCCGCTATTGGTTATTGACCGGAGACGTGTCTCGGTCATGTCTACATTGTTCTCGAACCCGTAGGGTCCGCACGCTTAAGGTTACGATGACAGTTATATTATGAGTTTATGCATTTTGATGTACCGAAGTTTGTTCAGAGTCCCGGATGTGATCACGGACATGACGAGGAGTCTCGAAATGGTCGAGACATGAAGATTGATATATTGGAAGCCTATATTTGGATGTCGGAAGTGTTCCGGGTGAAATCGGGATTTTACCGGAGTACTGGGAGGTTACCGGAACCCCCCGGGAGCTATATGGGCCTTAATGGGTCTTAGTGGAAGAAGAGGAGAGGCAGCCAGGGCTGGGCCGCGCGCCCCTCCCCCCTAGTCCGAATAGGACAAGGAGAGGGGGGGCCGGCGCCCTCCTCCTTCTCTCTCTCTCTCTTTTCCCACCTCGCGAATCCTATTCCAACTAGGATTTGGGGAGAAGTCCAACTCCCGGAGGGAGTAGGACTCCTCCTGGCGCGCCCTATGATGGCCGGCCGGCCACCCTCTCTTGAGCCTTTATATACGGAGGCAGGGGCACCCCAGAGATACAAGTTGATCCACGTGATCTTATTCTTAACCGTGTGCGGCGCCCCCTGCCACCATAGTCCTCGATAATATTGTAGCGGTGCTTAGGCGAAGCCCTGCGACAGTAGTACATCAAGATCGTCACCACGCCGTCGTGCTGACGGAACTCTTCCCCGACACTTTGCTGGATCGGAGTCCGGGGATCGTCATCGAGCTGAACGTGTGCTAAAACTCGGAGGTGCCGTGGTTTCGGTGCTTGATCGGTCGGGCCGTGAAGACGTACGACTACATCAACCAAACGCTTCCGTTGTCGATCTACAAGGGTACGTAGATCACACTCTTCCCTCGTTGCTATGCATCACCATGATCTTGCATGTGCGTAGGAAATTTTTTGAAATTACTACGTTCCCCAACAGTGGCATCCGAGCCTAGATTTTATATGTTGATGTTATATGCACGAATAGAACACAAATGAGTTGTGGGCGATATAAGTCATACTGCTTACCAGCATGTCATACTTTGGTTCGGCGGTATTGTTGGACGAAGCGGCCCGAACCAACATTACGCGTACGCTTACGCGAGACCGGTTCTCCCGACGTGCTTTGCACAGAGGTGGCTTGCGGGTGACAGTTTCTCCAATTTTAGTTGAATCGAGTGTGGCTACGCCCGGTCTTTGCGAATGTTAAAACAGCACCAACTTGACAAACTATCGTTGTGGTTTTGATGCGTAGGTAAGATTGGTTCTTGCTTAAGCCCGTAGCAGCCACGTAAAACTTGCAACAACAAAGTAGAGGACGTCTAACTTGTTTTTGCAGGGCATGTTGTGATGTGATATGGTCAAGACATGATGCTAAATTTTATTGTATGAGATGATCATGTTTTGTAACCGAGTTATCGGCAACTGGCAGGAGCCATATGGTTGTCGCTTTATTGTATGCAATGCAATCGCGCTGTAATGCTTTACTTTATCACTAAACGGTAGCGATAGTCGTGGAAGCACAAGCTTGGCGAGACGACAACGATGCTACGATGGAGATCCAGGTGTCGCACCGGTGACGATGGTGATCACAACAGAGCTTCGGAGATGGAGATCACAAGCACAAGATGATGATGGCCATATCATATCACTTATATTGATTGCATGTGATGTTTATCTTTTATGCATCTTATCTTGCTTTGATTGACGGTAGCATTATAAGATGATCTCTCACTAATTATCAAGAAGTGTTCTTCCTGAGTATGCACCGTTGCGAAAGTTCTTCGTGCTGAGACACCACGTGATGATCGGGTGTGATAGGCTCTACATTCAAATACAATGGGTGCAAAACAGTTGCACACGCGGAATACTCAGGTTAAACTTGACGAGCCAAGCATATACAGATATGGCCTCGGAACACGGAGACCGAAAGGTCGAGCGTGAATCATATAGTAGATATGATCAACATAGTGATGTTCACCAATGAAACTACTCCATCTCACGTGATGATCGGACATGGTTTAGTTGATTTGGATCACGTAATCACTTAGAGGATTAGAGGGATGTCTATCTAAGTGGGAGTTCTTTAAGTAAATTAACTGAACTTAAATTTATCATGAAACTTAGTACCTGATAAGTATCTTGCTTGTTTATGCTTGCTTGTAGATAGATGGCTCGTGCTGTTGTTCCGTTGAATTTTAATGCGTTCCTTGAGAAAGCAAAGTTGAAAGATGATGATAGCAATTACACGGACTGGGTCCGTAACTTGAGGATTATCCTCATTGCTGCACAGAAGAATTACGTCCTGGAAGCACCGCTGGGTGCCAGGCCTGCTGCTGGAGCAACACCGGATGTTATGAACGTCTGGCAGAGCAAAACTGATGACTACTCAATAGTTCAGTGTGCCATGCTTTACGGCTTAGAATTGGGACTTCAACGACGTTTTGAACGTCATGGAGCATATGAGATGTTCCAGGAGTTGAAGTTAATATTTCAAGTAAATGCCCGGATTGAGAGATATGAAGTCTCCAATAAGTTCTATAGCTGCAAGATGGAGGAGAACAGTTCTGTCAGTGAGCATATACTCTGGGTATAATAATCACTTGATTTAATTGGGAGTTAATCTTCCAGATGATTGCGTCATTGACAGAATTCTCCAATCACTGCCACCAAGCTACAAGAGCTTCGTGATGAACTATAATATGCAAGGGATGAACAAGACTATTCCCGAGCTCTTCGCAATGCTAAAAGCTGCGGAGGTAGAAATCAAGAAGGAGCATCAAGTGTTGATGGTCAACAAGACCACTAGTTTCAAGAAAAAAAGCAAAGGGAAGAAGAAGGGGAACTTCAAAAAGAACGGCAAGCAAGTTGCTACTCAAGAGAAGAAACCCAAACCTGGACCTAAGCCTGAAACTGAGTGCTTCTACTGCAAGCAGACTGGTCACTGGAAGCGGAACTGCCCCAAGTATTTGGCGGATAAGAAGGATGGCAAGGTGAACAAAGGTATATGTGATATACATGTTATTGATGTGTACCTTACTAATGCTCGCAGTAGCACCTGGGTATTTGATACTAGTTCCGTTGCTAATATTTGCAACTCGAAACAGGGACTACGGATTAAGCGAAGATTGGCTAAGGACGAGGTGACGATGCGCGTGGGAAACGGTTCCAAAGTCGATGTGATCGCAGTCGGCAGGCTACCTCTACTCTACCTTCGGGATTAATATTAGACCTAAATAATTGTTATTTGGTGCCAGCGTTAAGCATGAACATTATATCTGGATCTTGTTTAATGCGAGACGGTTATTCATTTAAATCTGAGAATAATGGTTGTTCTATTTATATGAGTAATATCTTTTATGGTCACGCACCCTTAAAGAGTGGTCTATTTTTATTAAATCTCAATAGTATTAACACATATATTCATAGTGTTGAAGCCAAAAGATGCAGAGTTGATAATGATAGTGCAACTTATTTGTGGCACTGCCGTTTAGGTCATATCGGTGTAAAGCGCATGAAGAAACTCCATACTGATGGACTTTTGGAACCACTTCATTATGAATCACTTGGTACTTGCGAACCGTGCCTCATGGGCAAGATGACTAAAACACCGTTCTCCGGTACTATGAAGAGAGCAACAGATTTGTCAGAAATCATACATACAGATGTATGTGGCCCGATGAATATTGAGGCTCGTGGCGGATATCGTTATTTTCTCACCTTCACAGATGACTTAAGCAGATATGGGTATATCTACTTAATGAAACATAAGTCTGAAACGTTTGAAAAGTTCAAAGAATTTCAGAGTGAAGTTGAAAATCATCGTAGAAAATAAAATTTCTACGATCTGATCGTGGAGGAGAATATTTGAGTTACGAGTTTGGTGTACATTTGAAACAATGCGGAATAGTTTCGCAACTCAGCCACCCGGAACACCACAGCGTAATGGTGTGTCCGAACGTCGTAATCGTACTTTACTAGATATGGTGCGATCTATGATGTCTCTTACTGATTTAGCGCTATCGTTTTGGGGATACGCTCTAGAGACAGCCGTATTCACGTTAAATAGGGCACCATCAAAATCCGTTGAGACGACGCCTTATGAACTGTGGTTTGGCAAGAAACCAAAGTTGTCGTTTCTGAAAGCTTGGGGCTGCGATGCTTATGTGAAAAACCTTCAACCTGATAAGCTCGAACCCAAATCGGAGAAATGTGTCTTCATAGGACATCCAAAGGAGACTATTGGATACACCTTCGATCACAGATCCGAAGGCAAGACTTTTGTTGCTAAATTCGGAAACTTTCTGGAGAAAGAGTTTCTCTCGAAAGAAGTGAGTGGGAGGAAAGTAGAACTTGACGAGGTAACTGTACCTGCTCCCTTATTGGAAAGTAGTGCATCACAGAAAACTGTTTCAGTGACACCTACACCAGTTAGTGAGGAAGCTAATGATAATGATCATGAAACTTCAGAACAAGATACTACTGAACCTCGTAGATCAACCAGAGTGAGATCCGCGCCAGAGTGGTACGGTAATCCTGTTCTGAAAGTCATGCTACTAGATCATGATGAACCTATGAACTATGAAGAAGCGATGGTGAGCCCAGATTCCGCAAAATGGCTTGAAGCTATGAAATCTGAGATGGGATCCATGTATGAGAACAAAGTATGGACTTTGGTTGACTTGCCCGATGATCGGCAAGCAATTGAGAATAAATGGATCTTCAAGAAGAAGACTGACGCTGACGGTAATATTACTGTCTACAAAGCTCGACTTGTCGCAAAAAGTTTTCGGCAAGTTCAAGGGATTGACTACGATGAGACCTTCTCACCCGTAGCGATGCTTAAGTCTGTCCGAATCATGTTAGCAATTGCCGCATTTTATGATTATGAAATTTGGCAGATGGATGTCAAAACTGCATTCCTGAATGGATTTCTGGAAGAAGATTTGTATATGATGCAACCAGAAGGTTTTGTCGATCCAAAGGGAGCTAACAAAGTGTGCAAGCTCCAGCGATCCATTTATGGACTGGTGCAAGCCTCTCGGAGTTGGAATAAACGTTTTGATAGTGTGATCAAAGCATTTGGTTTTTTACAGACTTTTGGAGAAGTCTGTATTTACAAGAAAGTGAGTGGGAGCTCTATAGCATTTCTGATATTATATATGGATGACATATTACTAATTGGAAATGATGTAGAATTTCTAGATAGCATAAAGGGATACTTGAATAAGAGTTTTTCAATGAAAGACCTCGGTGAAGCTGCTTACATATTAGGCATTAAAATCTATAGAGATAGATCAAGACGCTTAATTGGACTTTCACAAACCACATACCTTGACAAAGTTTTGAAAAAGTTCAAAATGGATCAAGAAAAGAAAGGGTTCTTGCCTGTGTTACAAGGTGTGAAGTTGAGTAAGACTCAATGCCCGACCACTGCAGAAGATAGAGAGAATATGAAAGATGTTCCCTATGCTTCAGCCATAGGCTCTATCATGTATGCAATGCTGTGTACCAGACCTGATGTGTGCCTTGCTATAAGTCTAGCAGGGAGGTACCAAAGTAATCCAGGAGTGGATCACTGGACAGCGGTCAAGAACATCCTGAAATACCTGAAAAGGACTAAGGATATGTTTCTCATATATGGAGGTGACAAAGAGCTCATCGTAAAAGGTTACGTTGATGCAAGCTTTGACACTGATCCGGACGATTCTAAATCGCAAACCGGATACGTGTTTACATTAAACGGTGGAGCTGTCAGTTGGTGCAGTTCTAAACAAAGCGTTGTAGCAGGATCTACATGTGAAGCGGAGTACATAGCTGCTTCGGAAGCAGCAAATGAAGGAGTCTGGATGAAGGAGTTCATATCCGATCTGGGTGTCATACCTAGTGCATCGGGTCCAATGAAAATCTTTTGTGACAATACTGGTGCAATTGCCTTGGCAAAGAAATCCAGATTTCACAAGAGAACCAAGCACATCAAGAGACGCTTCAATTCCATCCGGGATCTAGTCCAGGTGGGAGACATAGAGATTTGCAAGATACATACAGATCTGAATGTTGCAGACCCATTGACTAAGCCTCTTCCACGAGCAAAACATGATCAACACCAAGACTCCATGGGTGTTAGAATCATTACTGTGTAATCTAGATTATTGACTCTAGTGCAAGTGGGAGACTGAAGGAAATATGACCTAGAGGCAATAATAAAGTTATTATTTATTTCCTTATATCATGATAAATATTTATTATTCATGCTAGAATTGTATTAACCAGAAACATAATACATGTGTGAATACATAGACAAACAAAGTGTCACTAGTATGCCTCTACTTGACTAGCTCGTTAATCAAAGATGGTTATGTTTCCTAACCATGAACAAGGAGTTGTTATTTGATTAACGGGATCACATCATTAAGTGAATGATCTGATTGACATGACCCATTCCATTAGCTTAGCACCCGATCGTTTAGTATGTTGCTATTGCTTTCTTCATGACTTATACATGTTCCTATGACTATGAGATTATGCAACTCCCGTTTACCAGAGGAACACTTTCTGTGCTACCAAACGTCACAACGTAACTGGGTGATTATAAAGGAGCTCTACAGATGTCTCCAAAGATACATGTTGGGTTGGCGTATTTCGAGATTAGGATTTGTCACTCCGATTGTCGGAGAGGTATCTCTGGGCCCTCTCGGTAATGCACATCACTTAAGCCTTGCAAGCATTGTAACTAATGAGTTAGTTGCGGGATGATGTATTACAGAACGAGTAAAGGGACTTGCCGGTAACGAGATTGAACTAGGTATTGGAATACCGACGATCGAATCTCGGGCAAGTAACATACCGATGACAAAGGGAACAACGTATGTTGTTATGCGGTCTGACCGATAAAGATCTTCGTAGAATATGTAGGAGCCAATATGAGCATCCAGGTTCCGCTATTGGTTATTGACCGGAGACGTGTCTCGGTCATGTCTACATTGTTCTCGAACCCGTAGGGTCCGCACGCTTAAGGTTACGATGACAGTTATATTATGAGTTTATGCATTTTGATGTACCGAAGTTTGTTCAGAGTCCGGGATGTGATCACGGACATGACGAGGAGTCTCGAAATGGTCGAGACATGAAGATTGATATATTGGAAGCCTATATTTGGATATCGAAAGTGTTCCGGGTGAAATCGGGATTTTACCGGAGTACTGGGAGGTTACCGGAACCCCCCGGGAGCTATATGGGCCTTAATGGGCCTTAGTGGAAGAAGAGGAGAGGCAGCCAGGGCTGGGCCGCTCGCCCCTCCCCCCTAGTCCGAATAGGACAAGGAGAGAGGGGGCCGGCGCCCTCCTCCTTCTCTCTCTCTCTCTCTTTTCCCACCTCGCGAATCCTATTCCAACTAGGATTGGGGGAGAAGTCCTACTCCCGGAGGGAGTAGGACTCCTCCTGGCGCGCCCTATGATGGCCGGCCGGCCTCCCCCTCTTGAGCCTTTATATATGGAGGCAGGGGCACCCAGAGATACAAGTTGATCCACGTGATCTTATTCTTAGCCGTGTGCGGCGCCCCCTGCCACCATAGTCCTCGATAATATTGTAGCGGTGCTTAGGCGAAGCCCTGCGACAGTAGTACATCAAGATCGTCACCACGCCGTCGTGCTGACGGAACTCTTCCCCGACACTTTGCTGGATCGGAGTCCGGGGATCGTCATCGAGCTGAACGTGTGCTAAAACTCGGAGGTGCCGTAGTTTCGGTGCTTGATCGGTCGGGCCGTGAAGACGTACGACTACATCAACCAAACGCTTCCGTTGTCGATCTACAAGGGTAGGTAGATCACACTCTTCCCTCGTTGCTATGCATCACCATGATCTTGCATGTGCGTAGAATTTTTTTTTGAAATTACTACGTTCCCCAACAGGTGCGGCTACGATACCGACCTCAATGTGGGGTTTATGCCCTGGGCACGTCATCGTGATGACGCACGCTCCGGGGTCAACATGGGGGCCTGGAGCTTTTTTGTAGGAGCGTGGTGACTCCGCATTTGCAGGCTCTCGTCGGTGGCAATGCTTCATCATCGTCGCTCAACAAGCCGGCGCAAGTGGCATCTCAGTTTCAATCAGGCTTATCTCCGGCGCGCTGGTCCTCCAGGACTGAGGATGGTGACCTCCCGTCGGCATTGGTCCGTGCGCACAACCAAGGGTTTCGCCGGCACTGGCAGGGAGCGGCGGTGACGGCGGCGCGCCCTCATCCCGCATTGGTGGTGTGGCTAGACTGGTTTCATGGGGCGCCTTTTGCAAAAAAAATATTCTGGAGTTGCTTTGTACCCCTACTTATTTTCAATATAATCTGGAGTTCTTCTAAAAAATACTATGGCCATACTGTTGGCATGTTCAATATATGCACACTCTTCTTAATTACTGGAACATATCTTGGTTCACGGAATTGTTTTTTTCTAAAAGGGAATTGATTGAAGAGCGTTCTTTTCTTAATGAAAACAGAACCAGGGGCGACCCCTGATTATCGGAAACAAAACTCAAGATCCTGTCATATGCGAACAGATTAGTCACACTAGGAATTTGAAGTCAAAGAAGCCCAAATTATGAGACGACTGCAATTCATTAGATAAATACTATTCTGTAGTGAGAAATTCATTTGTTAACATGAGTTGCCTTTTCAATCTCAAACGTGCATCATTGAGACGTGATCCAGATTGCTACATGCCACCCTCTTGACCTGCCAACAGCAGAGCAAACCTGATTATTCTTTCTTCCTGTTTTGCTCTTTTTGATTTATAGTACTACTTAGTTGCATGAGCTGACTGAAGACCGGGTTTTCAGTTTAAAGTTTAAACCCTACGAAGGAGTAGTATAGTTCTTCTTTTTTTGGGGTCAGAACTCTTCTAATTACCGGAACATTTCTTGGTTCAGGGAATTGATTGAAGAGCACTCCAGGTCTACGCATGCACGCATCTCAACACAGACTTGCACACGTAAACTACTCATCAAGCGGCGAGTGTGTGGTAGTGTTTGACCGTGCGTCCGTCTAAGTCCAATCCATCTATGTTTGTTTTTTGATCAAACAAACGCAGCGACGTTGTTTACTCACGATGATCGCTGGAGTGTAAAGTAGAGCGGGAGCAGTCGCAGCCACCTCCTGATGTGGAGAGGAGGAGAGGACACGTCCCTCAAGAAAGATCATCTAGATAAATGGGTTACATCGCCATCAGTGGATCAAGTCCTTGTCATTTTGCGCCGGTCGGTCGCGTTCGGAGCACCTGGACAATCCAGTCGCCGCAGCTAGGGAGGGTTAGGGGTAGATGCGAGTCAGCATCATCTCCTGTTCAAACGCCCACCGGCCGCGCGAGGAAGGAGAAGGGAGCAAGCAAGGTCACATCAGCGGGACGGGACCAAACCGAGCGGAGACGACTATCTCGACGCCGACCGACGGCCGTTGTCGAATCTGAACGAAAACCGGCAGTAACCGTGACGGCGAAGTGGGAAATCCTAGGGGGGCGGCGCGGGCCGGGGGAGAGGGTCAAAGTGCGGCGGGTCGTGTGGTGTGCTGGCGGTGCCGCGCCCTAGCGGGCCATTTCTGGGGCTGAGGTGAGGCAAGGTCGTGTCGAGCAGCTAGCTAGTTGCCGGCCCCCCGCGCGAGAGGGCTGGTCTGCTGGTGGTGATACGTCCCGTTGCCGGGGTGGCGAGGCAACGGGCCGTGCCCAGTCGATTCGCCTCCAGTGGCCGACATGCAAAGATCGCGAGTGATGATGTCTCAGAGAAGGAAAATATCTGAGTGACACAGAAGTGTTACCGTGGATGGCTAGTATATGCATAGCGTCTATTCTGTAGTCTTTCCTTTCCTTAGAGCATCTATAGCTGGACTTTGCAAATCCGGCCACTCAAACGCCCGTGAACGCATCCGGACTTGTCCGCGGGCACTGACCGACCGGGTACGTCTCAAATCGTGTCGGCCACATCCATGTCTCTCATATCCGAACCCCTATATCCATACTATAGCATGCAACGTCGATTAAACTACGTAGATCAGCTCTGAACATAAAAATTGCACAATAGTTCTTCAAAAGACCCATCAAAGTTCACACAAACGACAGAAAACTATATACTACATCTAAAACTTGAAATTAAAATCAAATTCACCACTTCTCGGCCGGCCCTTTCCCCTTTTGATTGCCGGTGTATCAGTAACCATTGTCGGCTGGTGGAGGAGAGTCCGATTCGTCGGAGGAGGAGCCGTTGTCGTCAGAGGAGGAGGAGTCGACGATGACGAGGCCCTTGAGGCGTTGGACGGCCTGCTCCTGCTGCCGCCTGAGCTTGGCTAGCCGAGCCGCCTCATTCGCCTTCTCCAACGCCTCCCGCTCGGACTGCTCGATGGCAAGTCGAAGAGCCTTGGCATTTTTTCGGCGGAGCTGTCGAGCGTCAGTCTCTGCCGTTGTAAGCGACCAACGGTAGACCTACACGAGGAGCCGTTGGTCCTCGTCGGGCTCCGCCGGTAACTCATGTCGGCGACGGACAAAGCTCTCCACAGCCTTCCTCTCCGTTGCCTGCTGCCTCTCGCGGCGGGCGGCACGCGCCTATGGCTCTGGCGTGCGCGTCCGGGCCGGTGGGCGGGAACAAGCACCCACTGCTGCCCACGAGGGGAAGCAGCAGCCGGCGGGGCGAGGGGACGGCGTGGGGAAGCAGCAGCCGGCGGGGCGATGGGACAGCGTGGGGAAGACGCCGATTGCACTGGCCGCCTGTCAGAGCTGCCCATGGGCCGGGAGGGGCCAGCGCCGGTGTCCGAGATGAGCCGACAGGGAAGCGGCGGCTGCAGTGAGGCTGCAGATCAGGAGTTGCCCCCACTGTCCACCTTGGACCACTCCACGGCGATGTGGAGGCCAAGCTCATACTCTGAATCCTCCTTGTCGTCGGAGCGGCTGCCGGAGCTCGACATTGCGCCGGATTTGATCCCAATCGGTGAGAGGAGAGGAGAGGACGTACAGAGCGAGAGAGGAGAGTGAGTGAGCTAGGGTTTCGGATCGACGAGACCGATGGAATTTTTTGTGGGACATTCGTGGAGTCGATTATGGGCCGGGCTTGTTAGGCGGACGCATCCGGGCGTGCCCGGGCCACCCCATATTTGCCCCATATTTGGGTTGGATATGGGGGTGCCAGTCAGTTTGGGTGTTTGAGGCGTCCATCTAGATCGAAAAAACATGACCGGACAGCCTGCCCGGACATATGAAGCGGCTTTGAGAGGTCCGGCTGTAGATGATCTTAGGCCTCTTTGATTCACATGATTGCGAAATCGTGGGAATAGGGAAAAATGTACGTATGATTGCAATGTCATGGTCATATGAATTCCCCAAGATTTTGGTTTGTTTGTGCTTCATAGGAAAAACAATGTCATGGTCATATGAATTCTATAGGATTTGGATTGTTTGAACAATGTCATGGTCATGTGAATCAGACCATCAAAAAGGAAAAATTCCAATCCTTTGAAATTCCTATGAAAACCCTTTGGATCGAAGCCGATCTTATTGTTTTTTTTCTAATTCAACGAGATTCTTGAACACAATGGAACAACAAAACAACAAAACAACAACAACAAAGCCATTAGTCCCAAACAAGTTGGATTAGGCTAGAGTTGAAACCATAAGATCTCACGACCAACTCATAGTTCACGCACCTCTGTTCATAACTAGTTTTTTGGTGATACTTCAATCCTTCAAATCTCTCTTTACGGATTTCTTCCATATCAAATTCGGACTACTCCGATTTCTCTTGACATTATGCGAGGAAATTTTGCTGTGGACAGAGGTTTTTTAGACAGAGACAAGGCTTTTCTTCTTCGTTTTGTGTCAAAACTAGTTCATTGGATTTTAATGTTTTTGAGCAGAATTAGGTCGTTGCATGAACTGGATGAGCGGCCGAGTTTAAGATACACGTGAATTAGGTCAGTTGCTGTTAGTGGGCTATTCTGGAATTGTTTGCTTACTATTATCGTGGGCCATTACTCCAGTCTCAGGTTATACTCCTGTACTTTCACTCGAAGTTTCTTACACGAAATTTGTACTGACCATACTGAAACAGTTGGAAGAAAAAAAGACACGAGCTGGACTCCTGACACAAGAACAAGGCTACCAGAAAGCAACACGGGGACGCCACAAAAGGGCATTCTTCTACTATGACACACTGGTCTGAAGAGGCAGAGCACTTTCAACTTCAGCTTCCTTTGCAGCAGCGGACTGCTCCGCGACAACCTTGGACATCCCAAACATCTAAGCAACACAAAGCAAGTACCTGTTCACAAACATATACAAAAAAGAGGTAGGACGACTGAAGTTTCGAGTTTTAGTGTCATAAGAGCATCTACAGCCCGACATAGCAAGTATGACCCCATCAACGCCTGCGAACATGCCCGATGATCGGACGTGTCTGTTTTGAGCCACACTCCTTTTTTTTCTCATATGTCCAGTCACTTACACGTGATTGGTGAAGATGAAGAAAGAGAAATAAAAAATGAATAAAGAAAAAGAAAAGGTGGTCCGGGGTAGGGCCGCGTCCTACGTGGCGGAATGCTCGGGCGCACCCGTACGCGTCCGCGAGCCCTCATATCCTCCCCATATTGGAGATGGATATGAGGGTTCGCGGACAGTACGGACGTATAGGGATGATATGAGGGGTCCGGTTGGGTCACGTTTTCCCTTCTCTCTCCTATCCGGTCACTGGTCGGGCGCGTCCGCGGGCATATGAGGGATGGTTTGAGGCGTCTGCTAGTAGATGCTCTAAGATTCATCCGCCGGTCGTGTTGGCCAGCTGCCCTAAAGAGTCTTTTTTCTGGTCCCTTGATCCGGATTTTTCTTCGACCGGTGTTTCTTTTTGTTTTTTATACCGATCTACGATCAGTTTGCGTCGCCTGCCGCCACCGTCGACCCCCACGCCTCTACTTTGACATCGACATCAACTCTGCACCGGGCCCTTCATCATCAACCGCGTGGCACGGCTGGACACTGCGCCCAAGGGATGCCTTCGTGCATCGCTGCCGGCCGCTCGTCCGCGTGGTCTTTATTGTCGGTTTGTCTTCATTGTCAGCGACCGGGACATCACCGACAACGTCTTCATCGACTCCGATCTATGCTCGTCCCCGCCATGGCGCAGCGCCGTCGTCGGTCTGATCAACCAATCACACACCTATTTTTGCCAAGCCGGTTACCGAGCACGCGCCTACTGTCGATCGAGCCATAGGTTATTGTCGCACCGTCCCTTTGGACCGCTGCGTCGCCACCATGAGGTCCTCCTGCCAGCTGCCCCGACCCGCGCGCCGTCGCCCCTTCGGGCCGTCCCGCTGTGACACGCGGTCCACACCGCCGCCCCGAGATCCCCCCCGACGGCTATCCTTGTACCCGCCGTCTTTCCGTCGCCCCTTCGAGCTATCGCGCCGTGGCACGCGGTCCAGGCTGCCGCCCGTCGCGTCATCGCGACCAACCAGTGATTCTCCCCGCGGCTACCCCGACCCGCGAGCCGCCGCATCACCGCCCCATTTAGGCTGTAGTGTCGCGGCACGCGATCCCCGCCGCCGTCCGAGACTGTCCCCGTGGCTGCACCGAACCGTGCTCCGCCGCCCCTTCGGGCCGTAGTGCCCCTGCTCGTGGTCCACGCCGCTGCTCCGAGGTCTTCCCGCCGTCTCCCGAACCCGCTGCTACCTCTTGAGCACTGTGTTGGTTTTTCCCGAAGAGGAAGGGATGATGCAGCAAAGTAGCGTAAGTATTTCCCTCAGTTTTTGAGAACCAAGGTATCAATCCAGTAGGAGGCTATGCGCGAGTCCCTCTTACCTGCACAAAACAAATAAATTCTCGTAACCAACGCGAATAGGGGTTGTCAATCCCTACACGGCCACTTACGAGAGTGAGATCTGATAGATATGATAAGATAATATTTTTGGTATTTTTGTGATAAAGATGCAAAGTAAAATAAAAGCAAAGTAAAAAAGCAAAGGAAATAACTAAATAGTAGGAGATTAATATGATAAAGATAGACCCGGGGCCATAGGTTTCACTAGTGGCTTCTCTCGAGAGCATAAGTATTCTACGGTGGGTGAACAAATTACTGTTGAGCAATTGACAGAATTGAGCATAGTTATGAGAATATCTAGGTATGATCATGTATATAGGCATCACGTCCGAGACAAGTAGACCGACTCCTGCCTGCATCTACTACTATTACTCCACTCATCGACCGCTATCCAGCATGCATCTAGAGTATTAAGTTAAAAACAGAGTAACGCCTTAAGCAAGATGACATGATGTAGAAGGATAAACTCATGCAATATGATGAAAACCCCATCTTGTTATCCTCGATGGCAACAATACAATACGTGCCTTGCTGCCCCTACTGTCACTGGGAAAGGACATCGCAAGATTGAACCCAAAGCTAAGCACTTCTCCTATTGCAAGAAAGATCAATCTAGTAGGCCAAACCAAACTGATAATTCGAAGAGACTTGCAAAGATAACCAATCATACACAAAAGAATTCAGAGAAGATTCAAATATTATTCATAGATAGACTTGATCATAAGCCCACAATTCATCGATCTCAACAAACACTCCGCAAAAAGAAGATTACGTCGAATAGTTCTCCACAAGAGAGGGGGAGAACATTGTATTGAGATCCAAAAAGAGAGAAGAAGCCATCTAGCTACTAACTATGGACCCGTAGGTCTGAGGTAAACTACTCACACTTCATCGGAGGGGCTATGGTGTTGATGTAGAAGCCCTCCATGATCGATGCCCCCTCCGAAGGAGCTCCAGAACAGGCCCCAAGATGGGATCTCGTGGATACAGAAAGTTGCGGCGGTGGAATTAGGTTTTTGACTCCGTATATAATCATTTGGGGGTACGTAGGTATATATATAGGAGGAAGGAGTACGTCGGTGGAGCAACAGGGGGCCCACGAGGGTGCAGGGTGCTCCTGGGGGGGGGGGGGGGGGGGTAGGCGCGCCCCCTACTTCGTGGTCTCCTTTTTTGTGTCTTGAGGTAGGGTCCAAGTCTCCCGGGTCTTGTTCGTTGAGAAAATCACGTTCCCGAAGATTTCATTCCGTTTGGACTCTGTTTGATATTCCTTTTCTTCGAAACCCTAAAACAGGCAAAAACATCAATTCTGGGCTGGGCCTCCGGTTAATAGGTTAGTCCCAAAAAAAATATAAAAGTGGATAATAAAGCTCAATAATGTCCAAAACAATAGATAATATAGCATGGAGCAATCAAAAATTATAGATACATTGGAGACGTATCAAGCATCCCCAAGCTTAATTCCTACTCGTCCTCGAGTAGGTAAATGATAAAAACAGAATTTTTGATTCGGGGTGCTACTTGGCATAATTTTAATGTAATTCTTCTTAATTGTGGTATGAATATTCAGATCCAAAAGATTCAAGACAAAAGTTTAATATTGACATAAAAATAGTAATACTTCAAGCATACTAACAAAACAATTATGTCTTCTCAAAATAGCATGGCCAAAGAAAGTTATCCCTACAAAATCATATAGTCTGGCTATGCTCCATCTTCACCACACAAAATATTTAAATCATGCACAACCTCGATAACAAGCCAAGCAATTGTTTCATACTTTTGACATTCTCAAAACTTTTTCAATCTTCACGCAATACATGAGCGTGAGCCATGGACATAGCACTATAGGTGGAATAGAATGGTGGTTGTGGAGAAGACAAAAAGAGAGAAGATATTCTCACATCAACTAGGCGTATCAACGGGCTATGGAGGTGCCCATCAATAGATATCAATGTGAGTGAGTAGGGATTGCCATGCAACGGATGCACTAGAGCTATAAGTATATGAAAGCTCAAAAAGAAACTAAGTGGGTGTGCATCCAACTTGCTTGCTCATGAAGACCTAGGGCATTTTGAGAAAGCCCATCATTGGAATATACAAGCCAAGTTCTATAATGAAAAATTCCCACTAGTATATGAAAGTGATAGCATAGGAGACTCTCTATCATGAATATCATGGTGCTACTTTGAAGCACAAGTGTGGTAAAAGGATAGTAACATTGTCCCTTCCCTCTTTTTTCTCTCATTTTTTATTTGGGCATTTTCTTTTTTATGGCCTCTTTTCTTTCTATTTTTTTCGTCCGGAGTCTCATC
Source organism: Triticum urartu (assembly GCF_056163025.1). Lineage (NCBI taxonomy): Eukaryota > Viridiplantae > Streptophyta > Magnoliopsida > Poales > Poaceae > Triticum > Triticum urartu. The sequence continues at coordinate 36,710,058 of NC_141876.1, forward strand.
CCGACTTGTGGGGGAATCATAGTCTCCATCGTCCTTTCCTCACTGGGACAATGCTCTAATAATGATGATCATCACACTTTTATTTTTCTTACAACTCAATAATTACAACTCGATACTTAGAACAAAATATGACTCTATATGAATGCCTCCGGCGGTGTACCGGGATGTGCAATGATGCATGAGTGACATGTATGAAAGAATTATGAATGGTGGCTTTGCCACAAATACGATGTCAACTACATGATCATTCTAAGCAATATGACAATGATGGAGTGTGTCATAATAAACGGAACGGTGGAAAGTTGCATGGCAATATATCTTGGAATGGCTATGGAAATGCCATAATAGGTAGGTATGGTGGCTGTTTTGAGGAAGGTATATGGTGGGTGTATGATACCGGTGAAGGTGCGCGGTATTAGAGAGGCTAGCAAAGGTGGAAGGGTGAGAGTGCGTATAATCCATGGACTCAACATTAGTCATAAAGAACTCATATACTTATTGCAAAAATCTACAAGTTATCAAAGCAATGTATTACGCGCATGCTCCTAGGGGGATAGATTGGTAGGAAAAGACCATCGCTCGTCCCCGACCGCCACTCATAAGGAAGACAATCAAAAAATAAATCATGCTCCGACTTCATCACATAACGGTTCACCATACGTGCATGCTACGGGAATCACAAACTTTAACATAGGTATTTCTCAAATTCACAACTACTCAACTAGCACAAATTTAATATTCACCATCTTTATATCTCAAAACAATTATCAAGCATCAAACTTCTCATAGTATTCAACACACTCATAAGAAAGTTCTTTTATTATTCTTGAATACCAAGCATATTAGGATTTTAAGCAAATTACCATGCTATTTAAGACTCTCAAAATAATCTAGGTGAAGCATGAGAGATCAATAGTTTCTATAAAACAAATCCACCACCATGCTCTAAAAGAGATAAGTAAAGTACTAGAGCAAAACTATATAACTCAAAAGATATAAGCGAAGCACATAGAGTATTCTAACAAATTCCAAATCATGTATGGCTCTCTCAAAAGGTGTGTACAGCAAGGATGATTGTGGTAAACTAAAAAGTAAAGACTCAAATCATACAAGACGCTCCAAGCAAAACACATATCATGTGGCGAATAAAAATATAGCTCCAAGTAAAGTTACCGATAGAAGTAGACGAAAGAGGGGATGCCTTCCGGGGCATCCCCAAGCTTTGGCTTTTAGGTGTCCTTAGATTATCTTGGGGGTGCCATGGGCATCCCCAAGCTTAGGCTCTTGCCACTCCTTGTTCCATAATCCATCAAATCTTTATCCAATACTTGAAAACTTCACAACACAAAACTTAAAGTAGAAAATCTCGTGAGCTCCGTTAGCGAAAGAAAACAAAAGACCACTTCAAGGTACTGTAATGAACTCATCTTTATTTATATTGGTGTTATACCTACTGTATTCAAACTTCTCTATGGTTTATAAACTATTTTACTAGCCATAAATTCATCAAAATAAGCAAACAACACACGAAAAACAGAATCTGTCAAAAACAGAACAGTCTGTAGTAATCTATAGATAGCGCAAGATCTGGAACCCGAAAAATTCTAAAATAAATTACTGGACGTGAGGAATTTATCTATTAATCATCTTCAAAAATAATTAACTAAATAGCACTTTCGAAATAAAAATGGCAGCAGTTCTCGTGAGCGCTAAAGTTTCTGTTTTTTACAGCAAGTGTAACAAGACTTTTCCCAAGTCTTCCCAACGGTTCTACTTGGCACAAACACTAATTAAACAAAACAAACACAACCAAAACAGAGGCTAGATAAATTATTTATTACTAAACAGGAGCAAAAAGTAAGGAATAAAAATAAAATTGGGTTTCCTCCCAACAAGCGCTATCATTTAACGCCCCTAGCTAGGCATTGATAATTTCAATGATGCTCACATGAAAGACTAGAATTTAAGCACAAGGAGAGCATCATAAAACACGTGACAAACACATCTTAGTATAACATACTTCCTATGCATAGGCATCTTATAGGCAAACAAATTAGCAAGGCAAGCAAAAACTAGCATATGCAAGGAAGCGGAAAGAAACAATATCAATCTCAACATAACGAGAGGTAATTTAGTAACATGAAAATTTCTACAACCATATTTTCCTCTCTCATAATAATTACATGTAGGATCACAATCAAATTCAAAAAATAGCTATCACATAAAATATTTTCAACACGATCCATATGCATGCAAAGTTGACACTCTTCCAAAATAGTGGGATTAACATTAATTAAAGTCATGACCTCTCCAAACCCACTTTCAATGTTATAGCAAACACTATTATCAATCTCATATTCATCATGGGGCATAAATAAATTTTCAAGATCATAAGAAGAATCACCCCAATCATGATCATTGCAACAAGTAGTAGACATAGCAAAACTAGCATCCCCAAGCTTAGGGTCTTGCATATTATTAGCACAATTGACATCAATAGAATTTATGATAACATCATTGCAATCATGCTTTTTATCAAAGGAACTACCAAGTATGGGTGCAATAGCAACGATCTCATGTTTAACATGAGGAACTATAGCAAATTCATCTTCATAAATATTGGCATCATGGCCACAAGAATAGCAAGCATCATGTTCATCAAGGGATGTTTCAATCAAATCACTGGAATCATCGTTATCTATAGATTCATGCATATCATTATTTTCTTCCAAAGCAATGGTCATTCTCTCAATAAATTATTTGGCATATACATTATGAGCATAGTTTTCATAGCAATATTTAAGTATGTCAAAATTTTCAGATTCATAGAGAGTAGTAGCATACTTTTCAATCAAAGAAGCAACTTCATAAGCACCCTTAAAAGCAACAAATTCTTCAATTTGTTCGATATCATAGTAACTATAAACACCATTTGCATAAGAAGATAAGATTTCATTATCATTAAACTCACATAGGTAGGGGAGGTGTTTTTTAGGGTTCTTAGAGTAACAAGTAAAACCATGAATTTCACAAAGATTCCACGCATAACACAGCAATTTGTTTATTTGATTCCATAAGAGTTTCCCTTTTTCAGACAAACAGTGACGCACAAAATGAGCATGCTCATCTAAAGATTTCCCATCAACTAGGCTAGTTGGGGTTTCAGCACGAGCACATAAGGATCAAAGATGATCTAAGTAGAACACTTTAAGTGGACCCATATCAATAGATTTTTAGCAAGCAAAGATGCAAGCAAATAGAAGGCACATGGAAACATAAACAAGGATACATACGAGAAGAAGGAAAATAGGGAAAGAGAGGGAGGATGGAGAGAAAGAGGGCGAATAAAACGGCAAGGGTGAAGTGGGGGAGAGGAAAACGGGAGGCAAATGGCAAATAATGTAATGCGGGAGATAAGGGTATGTGATGGGTACTTGGTATGTTGACTTTTGTGTAGACCTCCCCGGCAACGGCGCGAGAAATACTTCTTGCTACCTCTTGAGCACTGCGTTGGTTTTCCCCGAAGAGGAAGGGATGATGCAGCAAAGTAGCGTAAGTATTTCCCTCAGTTTTTGAGAACCAAGGTATCAATCCAGTAGGAGGCTACGCGCGAGTCCCTCTTACCTGCAGAAAACAAATAAATCCTCACAACCAACGCGAATAGGGGTTGTCAATCCCTACACGGCCACTTACGAGAGTGAGATCTGCCAGATATGATAAGATAATATTTTTGGTATTTTTGTGATAAAGATGCAAAGTAAAATAAAAGCAAAGTAAAAAAGCAAAGGAAATAACTAAGTAGTAGGAGATTAATATGATAAAGATAGACCCGGGGGCCATAGGTTCCACTAGTGGCTTCTCTCAAGAGCATAAGTATTCTACGGTGGGTGAACAAAATATTGTTGAGCAATTGACAGAATTGAGCATAGTTATGAGAATATTTAGGTATAATCATGTATATAGGCATCACGTCTAAGATAAGTAGACCAACTCCTGCCTGCATCTACTACTATTACTCCACTCATCGACCGCTATCCAGCATGCATCTAGAGTATTAAGTTAAAAACAGAGTAATGCCTTAAGCAAGATGACATGATGTAGAGGGATAAACTCATGCAATATGATGAAAACTCCATCTTGTTATCCTCGATGGCAACAATACAATACATGCCTGGCTGCCCCTACTGTCACTGGGAAAGGACACCGCAAGATTGAACCCAAAGCTAAGCACTTCTCCTATTGCAAGAAAGATCAATCTAGTAGGCCAAACCAAACTGATAATTCGAAGAGACTTGCAAATATAACCAATCATACATAAAAGAATTCAGAGAAGATTCAAATATTATTCATAGATAGACTTGATCATAAACCCACAATTCATCGGTCTCAACAAACACACCGCAAAAAGAAGATTACATCGAATAGTTCTCCACAAGAGAGGGGGAGAACATTGTATTGAGATCCAAAAAGAGAGAAGAAGTCATCTAGCTACTAAGTATGGACCCGTAGGTCTGAGGTAAACTACTAACACCTCATCGGAGGGGCTATGGTGTTGATGTAGAAGCCCTCCGTGATCGATGCCCCCTCCGGCGGAGCTCTGGAACAAGCCCCAAGATGGGATCTCGTGGATACAGAAAGTTGCGGCGGTGGAATTAGGTTTTTGGCTCCGTATCTGATCGTTTGGGGGTACGTAGGTATATATAGGAGGAAGGAGTATGTCGGTGGAGCAACAGGGGCCCCACGAGGGTGGAGGGTGCGCCTGGGGGGTAGGCGTGTCCCCTACCTCGTGGCCTCCTTTTTTGTGTCTTGACGTAGGGTCCAAGTCTCCCGGGTCTTGTTTGTTGAGAAAATCACATTCCCGAGGGTTTCATTCCGTTTGGACTCCGTTTGATATTCCTTTTCTTTGAAACCCTAGAATAGGCAAAAAACAACAATTCTGGGATGGGCCTCCGGTTAATAGGTTAGTCCAAAAATAATATAAAAGTGGATAATAAAGCCCAATAATGTCCAAAACAGTAGATAATATAGCATGGAGCAGTCAAAAATTATAGATACGTTGGAGACGTATGACCCGCCTGCTGGCGCTGCATCGCCCCCTCGGGCCGTAGAGCCGCTGCCCGCGGTCCACTCTGTCGTCCCCGTGTGTCGACTTTCCCTCGGTATGCGCCGTGCCGAATCTCCCGGTGAGGGAAGGCCAACATCCTCACCGGTCTTCGTCATGCTACCAGATTCTTCCTCGCCTACTTCAAGCATCATCGCCACGCTCCTAACAAAGCCGTCGCCGCGGCCGCCGCTCATCTTCGGCGTCGCTGCCGCTTGATGACCAACAAGTATAGGGGATCGTTTGTAGCCTTCTTCGATAAATAAGAGCTTCAAACCCAACGAGGAGCTAAATGTAGAACAAATATTCCCTCAAGTTCTATCGACCACCGATACAACTCTACGAACACTTGACGTTTGCTTTATAGAAAACAAGTATGAAACTATTTGGCAAGAATAAAACTACGAGTACTTTGCGAGAATAAAACTATGAATAAATTGCAAGGTAATAAAAGTGGATAGCTTTTGTCAACAAGAAAGTCATTTGTCCCTAGGCAATCGATAACAAGTACCGGTAATCATTCTTACAATTCTACATGAAGGAGAGGCATGAGCTAACATACTTTCTCTACTTGGATCATATGCACTTATGATTCGAACTCTAGCAAGCATCCGCAACTACTAAAGATCATTAAGGTCGTCAAACCCAACCATAGCATTAAGTATCAAGTCCTCTTTACTCCCATACGCCATAACCAACTTATCCGTGTTTAGGCCGTTGTCACCCCCGCAACACTAACAATAAGCACACCATGAACATATTGCAACACTGTACATCGGGGCCCCTCACGTTTGCGCGAGACGGAGGGCATCGTAGGCCAGCACCATAAATAAAATATACAATCATACCAACCAAGATCACGATTAACCCACATGACAAAACGGACCTACTCAAACATCATAGGATTACCATAGATCATTGGGAAATAATATATGGAGTTAAGCACCATGTTTAAGTAGAGATTACAGCGGGGGGGGGGGGGGGGGGAGGGGGGAAGAGGTGTTACACCACTGCATAGAGGGGGAGAAAGTTGGTGTTGATGGTAGCAAGATTGTTGATGTAGATCGCCATCACGATCCTGTTGACGCTCAAAAGTGGCATGTTTATAAAGAGTGGCTTGAAGCTATGTCAAGAGTAATTCAAACTTACTATTGAAAGTCACTATGAGATGGCTCTCTTCGAGAAGATCAAGATGAATATGAAGATGGTCTAAAACGGAGTTCGGATGCAAAAGTTATGACAACTTCAGAGATGCTCATGTTGACACCAGATTAAAGAATGGCTTGAAACCCAATTATGATGTCCTTATATGGAAAAATTATCAACATGAAAGTTGTGCGTCTCGTTGAAACGGTGGATTTTGATATAAAAATCATCTTAATCCGAGGTCGGATGCAACCTGTGAAGGCAAAACAAGGTCAGAAATAGAAGCTGCAGAGTCATTTCGGACCGACCGAGTTGATTTGATCGGTGAGACCGAGTTGGTCCGAAAATTTACCAGAGAGTTGGCAATGTTGACTCGGTAGGACTGAAGCAAACTAATCGGTAAGACCGAGATTGATCCGGAAATTACAGAAAGTTACAGAGAGTTGGCCACGTACACTCGGTGGGACCGAAGCAAACCAATCGGTGAGACCGAGATTGATCCGGAAATTACCAGAGATTCGTGTCCGAGTTAGGTTAGGGTTTTTGATGTTTTGGTCGGAATTTTTAGTCCTTTTCATGTACGTAAAGTCCAGCCGCCTCATAAATAGATGAGAGGTGACGGCCGATTGAAGAACACACAATCAAACAAATCTATCTACATCTTTTATCTTTACTTTTCCTTCTCCCTTGTTCTTCTTCTTCCTCGTTCTTCGTTCGTTCTTCTTCATTGCAGGGCGGCGAACCTCGAGGCCCTAGGGGCGATCAGGTCGACCTAGGGCAGCCCATAGCCGCCGCGAGCCCTGACGGGGTCCCTCCCGGACAAACGGGGCTTCGGGTCTACAAAAGCATTTGCCGGCTATCCTGCGTATCGCGCTGCCGGTCAGATCTCCTTCGACGCGAGCTGCGATGCATCACCCCCGGCGTCGAGGGTACACGGTGACGTGTTCGTGTGCGAACACACTTTTTGGCGACTCCGCTGGGGAAGAAGCTTTGAACGGTCTCCGGCCCGTTCTTGCTATGAAGAGATCGTCATCAAGTTGCTGCAATCTACAAAGGTAATATGAATACCCAATTCCCCTTTGTAGATGCAAATAATCCATATGTTGTTGCTGGATCACCTAATGAGCATAATGTATCGGCTAGCCCTAGCTTTATCAATCATGCACCTAATTATGTGCAAGGGCCGATGCAACAAAATCTCCATGATTCTACTTCATATAAGTTTAGCAACATGTGGCATATGTATCCCAGCTCCCATGCATCGGCAACCCCACAAATTTATATGCCGATGAATAACATGATGAGTTCGGTTAATCAAGTTGAGACACCCTATGTAGGAACTTCCAATGTTATGCAACAAAGTGTTTCAAGTTTTTATTCATCGGCAAATAACTTGCAGTATGTTAATCCAAACGTGCCGGTGGATAGGGGAATTGGCCATGTTACTACTAGTTATTTGGCCAATTACCCTCAAACATCATATGCTACACCTAGTGCTACTAATTTTTTGGCACCATACGCAACTGTTGATGTCCATAATTCGGCTCCGCGCCTTCATGGTCATGGCCGAATAAGTGAAACTTCTGCAGGAGCACAAATGCCTTCACCTACTACCGTGGCATATCATGTACCCCTACACAATTACAGAATTTCGGCAACATCTCATTGCCGAAAGAGTCTAAAAGCATCGGGGGGCAACCATATCCATACTGGGTGGTTGAGAACAAGCTTACACTCTCTTGGGATTTGTGCAACTCCATTCGACAGGAACTAATAGAAGGCGGGAAGCCTCATGATTTTGCTGCAGTAAAAGCTAGAGTTGTGCAAATGATGCAGTCGCCCAGTGATGTACCATCTAGTGTACCCCCTAAACAATTGCAAAGTTTTGGCACCTCATTGCCGGAAAAGTCTGAAAGTATTGGGGGGCAATCTCATGAGGAGTGGATGGAAATTGAGATGAAAAAGTTTAAAGCTCGCCAAGCTGAGATGTGGGCTAAAAATAGACAAGAGCGAGAAGCCTTGCAAATTAAAAAAGATAAATTCATTGATTCAGGTAACAAAGAAAATTCAGTTATTGGAAAAGCCGAATCAAGTAGTATATATTCTGAGTCCATCAAATCCAAAGAGGCAAGCATTATTGAGAAAGAGCATGGAAAGCATAGCAAACAACCATGCTTGATTTTTCTGAAATTAATGGAACCTACTTCCTGCCCTATGAGTTTCGTGCCATAGAAATTGACGAGCTTCAAGGACAAGAACAAGTAGCCGAACAAAGTTCGGTTGAAAAAGATCTTCAAATTTATGATGCGGTTTCAAGAAGAAAATTGTGACGCGATGTTGGGAAGCCATCCAAAAGCAAAGCACAATATTATTCATGACATGCAATCATCATGCTCTCCCGACATATTTGAAGAGGTATGTCTAGAAAGTAATTTACCTATTTCCAGATTTGGTCACAACTTTATTGTTGATGCATCTATTAGAAAAATTCTAATAAGTAATTTTCAAAGACCAATGAAGAAGGGCAATTTAATTGTTAGCAATAAAATTGTTACTAAGCATATCGGTCAATATATTGTACTATTCAAAGAGACTGATAGTGACTTATTACTGCAGCCAAAGTTTTTCCCATTGCTTTATTTAAAGTTCATATCTAATTGGGTAGCTTTGCTTGCTTCATACTTGGCTTACGCATGGTCTCAATTAAGACATGTATGTTCTAACTACTTTGATTTCAGAAATTTAAAGCCAAGGTTAAAATCTTTTGAGAAAACGGACGCTAGTATAGTTTCTTATTTAAAGATATCGGAAAAAGAATGTGAAAGAGAATTCATAGCCGAATGGGAAGGTGCCAAATCTGAACCATTCATTTGCTTAACTCCAAAGCCGTTCTCACAACAAGATTGGCTAGAAAACAAAAGGTATACCTTCGATTCGAACATGTGTGACCAAATCTTTGATTTGTTATTGAAAAATAATTACATTGAAATTCTTGATCACCATGTCAAGCCATCTATCCAAGGACGAATGTATTGTAAGTTGCACGATTCATTCAAGCATAGTTTTGAGGATTGTAACATGTTTCATCAAATAGTTAAATCGGCCATTAATAAAGGATGATTAAAATTTGTCGACACACCAAGAGATGACCAGTCTTTTCCGATTGGTCCCGATGGCAGAATTTTTTTGCATCGACTACTTCAAGCCGATCCATTCAAAGAGAAGGTAAAAACTGTAGGTGATGGGATCAAGCTTTCAAGTAAAGAAGTTGTTGAAGAGCATAATGAGTATAATCTTGAGGGCGAAAATTCCATCGAAGCTACAATGGAGACGCCAAGGACTGGGGGGCAGCAAGGAAATCCAATGATCGATGAAAGCAAACCAAAAGAAAACAAAGGCCGAAATAAGCGCAAGTGTAAGAGATCAAAAATCACCTTCGCTGAAATATTGGATAAATATCAAAAGAAGAGTGGAGAGAAGAATGCTTATCAGCCAAATCATGCAAAGAAACCAAGATCACCCCAAGGCGCAAGTATGCGGATCGGTATTGGCAAAGTGAGCATTTTAATGCAACATATTCATATCCTTATTTTGGGCCGCCAGTGCCAATGCCGTGGATGCATCCCTATGCTCATGTAGATCCATATCCATCATGGGACAGGTATGATGCAAGGGCACACTCTCCATCTTATTTTAGACCATCTAACCAATATTATGCATCTCCGAGAAGATCAACATTTGAACAATCATATGTTAAAGACCGTTTCAATCATAAGGAATCGGTCCGGAGCTCAAAGAAGAAGAAAGAAGTGGTCAAACAAGTGTATCGTGTTAAAAGAGATGGTCGTAAGAGTGCAACTTCAGATTTGATCTCAAATGAAAAAGAGCCAATTAACGTGTTGACATTGGCTACTAAAGGCAATGAGATGAAGCAACCAATTATCAAGAGTCAAAGTGCCAAATCTGAAGAAAAGAAGTTGACAGTGCACAAGGTAAAACAAGAATTGTCATTGCTTCAAACAAAATCATAGCCGGGGTGCCCACTCGGCTTATCGTATTGGTGAAAGAAGGAATTACAAAAACTTAGTGCACAAGAGCTGAAAAAGAAGAACATGGCATGGGTTCCCAAGAGGAGCAGTCAAAATAAAAATGATGTGCAACCTTCTATTGCAACAAGTGTTATAAAAGTGAAGAAAGAGAAGGATGGAAACCAGAAACAATTAAGCCGAAGGTTTGCATCACCCCATCAAAATCTTCGGTTAGCACATCATCCATGTTTTTCAACCATACCATTGATGCCTTTGCCATGGAATTCATCATCAGGTATGATAAATTACCCTACCTGAATTTATTTTGATCCATGGAAGCGACATAAGTTTCTGCATCATGAGAGGGTATTACCAAATCTCTATACAATTTATTAGCTACATTTTTTCTTGCTAATCCAAAGGGCCGAAATATTTGATTGCTATTTCATTTGTTTATTTCGGCTATACATGATTTGGTGAATGAATTCTACATGGACCTCATGGTAATGGCCAGTACTTATCTATCGCCCTAAGAATATATGTAAGAATGGCTGGTGTGGTACTCTAACACCGTCCTTAGTTTTAGTAGAGATTGAGATAAGTGCTTGCAAAGGAATTTGTCAAATTTATGCCATTGAGGATATTATGCATAGACCAATTCACCAAAATTGCAAAGCGGACTTATGTTTTGATTGGGTGTGCTTTGGCCTATTAGTTTTCAGAACTTACGTAAGGCCAAATCATGGTTGATTTTATTATTGAGCATCATATTGACATCATGCATAATATTGATTTTAGCTTGATCTCTCTAGTACCATGGAGATTATATATTGATGGTTAAATTTGTAGCAATGGCCAAGGTGTTGGTGTTGTTTATATATCTCCTTATGGTGCTATTTTGTGAAGCCTCATGCCGCTTAAAATATTTTTGCACAATGATCAAAGCCGAATATGCATTGTCATTCGGACTGGAGCTTTGCCTTGCTATAGGTGCTATACATATTGAGGCTTCCGGTGATTCGTTATTAGTAGTGCAACAAATATCCAAGGGTTATCAATGTTATAACGAATCACTTATAGTTTATCTTTTGGTGTGTCTAGATGCAAAATTTACCTTGGTTTGCTTTAAAATTATTCATGTATTTAGACATGAATATTCGAAAGAATTGGCACAGCAAACATCCGGCTACTATGTTAATCATGTTGTATTGCATTTCTCTCAATAGCCGATGCTTAGTCTCGTCAACATAGGTAACGCCGAACCGAAGTCCACAGCTTCGGCCACTAATGAAATTTTTATGTAGGCAAAAGTAAGGATTGGAGAAAGTATTGTTGATTATCTACAAAATCCTATCAAGAGGGTGAACAATATGGTCCGGAGGATGACCTTGAGATACATATCTATGGTACTTTATCACCGGATTGTTAATGAAGCTGAGAAGGTTTCACCCAAGTTTGCATCAGAAAGTTCACACAAGACATGGTCAATATATATACTTATTGTCCTAAGGACATATAAATGGCCGATGGAGTGTTGACATCATCCTTAGAACAAACTTGGTACAAGTTATTTTTCGGCACACTAGCTTTGCCGAAAAACAGGGGGGCATGTGTTGACGATCAAAAGTGGCATGTTTATAAAGAGTGGCTTGAAGCTATGTCAAGAGTAATTCAAAATTACTATTTAAAGTCACTATGAGATGGCTCTCTTCGAGAAGATCAAGATGAATATGAAGATGGTCTAAAACGGAGTTCGGATGCAAAAGTTATGACAACTTCAGAGATGCTCATGTTGACACCAGATTAAAGAATGGCTTAAACCCAATTAAGATTTCCTTATATGGAAAAATTGTCAACATGAAAGTTGTGCGTCTCGTCGAAACGGTGGATTTTGATATAAAAATCATCTTAATCCAAGGTCGTATGCAACCTGTGAAGGCAAAACAAGGTCAAAAACAGAAGCTGCAGAGTCATTTCGGACCAACCGAGTTGATTTGATCGGTGAGACCGAGTTGGTCCAAAAATTTACCAGAGAGTTGGCAATGTTGACTCGGTAGGACCGAAGCAAACTAATCGGTAAGACCAAGATTGATCCGGAAATTACAGAAAGTTACAGAGAGTTGGCCACGTTCACTCGGTGGGACCGAAGCAAACCAATCGGTGAGACCGAGATTGATCCGGAAATTACCAAAGATTCGTGTCCGAGTTAGGTTAGGGTTTTTGATGTTTTGGATGGAATTTTTAGTCCTTTTCTTGTACGGAAAGTCTAGCCGCCTCATAAATAGATGAGAGGTGACGGACGATTGAACAACACACAATCGAACAAATCTATCTACATCTTTTACCTTTACTTTTCCTTCTCCCTTGTTATTCTTCTTCCTCGTTCTTCGTTCGTTCTTCTTCATTGCAGGGCGGCGAACCTCGAGGCCCTAGGGGCGATCAGGTCGACCTAGGGCAGCCCATAGCTGCCGCGAGCCCTGACGGGGTCCCTCCCGGACAAACGGGGCTTCGGGTCTACAAAATCATCTGCCGGCTGTCCTGCGTATCGCGCTGCCGGTCAGATCTCCTTCGACGCGAGCTGCGGTGCATCACCCCCGGCGTCAAGGGTACACGGTGATGTGTTCAAATCCTTGCCCCGGTGGCACTCCGGCGCCACCGTGAGAGAGGGGGAGAGAGAGCCCCCCCTCCTTCTTCTTCTTCCTTGCCCCCCCTAGATGGGAGGAGATTTTCCCCTCTGGTCCATGGCCTCCATGGTGGCGGAGTGGCGGGAGCCCCTCTGAGATTGGATCTCCCTCTCTGTTCTCTTCTGTTTCACGCTCCCAGATCTGGCCGAAAACAGTTTCTTATATTTCGAGAGATCCGTAACTCCGATTGCGTTGAGATTTTAACACGACTTTATTCCGGATATAAGCTTCCTTCTACCCGAAGTAGAGTTACAACCGACGTTCGAGGAGGTCACAACCCACCACCACGTGCCAGAGGCCTCTGGCACGCCCTGGTGTCTTGTGGGTTGTGTAGGCCTTCGTTTACGGTGATTCCAACTCCCCAAAATCACATATATTCCAAAATAATTCTCCGTAAAATTTTATTGCATTTGGACTTCGTTTGATATGGATTTTCTGTGAGATAAAAACATGCAAAAAACAGGAACTGGCACTGGGCACTGGATCAATAGGTTAGTCCAATAAATCATATAAAAATTTGCCAAAAGTATGTGAAAGTTGTATAATATTGGCATGAAACAATCAAAAATTATAGATACGACGGAGACGTATCAGCATCACCAAGCTTAATTCCTGCTCGTCCTCGAGCAGTTAAATGATAAAAAAGATTATTTTTGATGTGAAATGCTACCTAGCATAAACTTGATCATATATCTAATCATGGCATGAATATTAAGACATAAGTGATTCAAAGCAATAGTCTATAATTTGACATAAAGACATCAATACTCAGGCATCCCAACAAACAATCATGTCATTTAAAATATCAACGCTAAAGAAAGCTATCCCCACAAAATCATATAGTCTTGTCATGCTCTGTGTTCTTAACACAAAGTATTTATCATGCACAACCCCGATGACAAGCCGAGCAACTGGTTCATACTTTTTAACGCGCTTCATCTTTTTCAACCCTCACGCAATACATGAGCGCAAGCCATGGATATAGCATTATGGGTGAAATAGAGTATGATGATAGGGGTAAATATAGAGAAGACAAAAAGTAAGAAAAAATCACATCGACGCGGCTAACCAACGGGCTATGGAGATGCCCATCAATCGATATCAATGCGAGTAGTAGGGATTGCCATGCAACGAATGCACTAAGAACTAAGTGTATGAAAGCTCAATATGAAAACTAAGTGGGTGTGCATCCAATCCTATAATGAAAAATTCCCACTGGTATATGAAAGTGACAACATAGGAGACTCTCCATATGAAAAACATGGTTCTACTTTGAAGCACATGTGTGGTAAAGGATACTAACAATGCCCCTTCTCTCTTTGTTTTTTCTTTTTCTTTTTCTTTTTCCTTTCTTTTTTTATCTCATTGTCCGGAGTCTCATCCCGACTTGTGGGGGAATCATAGTATCCATCATCCTTTCCTCACTGAGGCACTGCTCTAAAAATGAATAATGATGATCATCACACTTGTATTTACTTATAACTCAAAAAGAAATAAAATTACAACTCGATACCTATGACAAAGTATGACTCTATATGAATGCCTCTGACAATGTACCAGGATGTGCAATGATCTAGTGTAACATGTATGAAAAATGATAAACGGTGGCTGAGCCACAACTACCATGTCAGCTATATGATCATGCAAAGCAATATGACAATGAATGCTGAAGTCATCAATCTGAAGCGGTGAAAGTTGCATGGCAATATATCTCGGAATGGCCATGGAAAAGTCATAATAGGTAGGTATGGTGGCTGTTTTGAGGAAGATACAATAAGGCTTATGTGTGATAGAGTGTATTATATCATGGAGTTTGGATGCGCCGGCGAAGTTTGCACCGACTGTCGATGTTAGAAAGGGCAATGCACGGTACCGTAGAGGCTAGCAAATTGTGGAAAGGTAAGAGTGTGTATAATCCATGGAGTCACATTAGTCATAAAGAACTCATATACTTATTACAAAAATTTATCAGCCCTCGAAGCAAAGTACTACTACGCATGCCCCTAGGGGGATAGATTGGTAGGATAAGACCATCGCTCGTCCTTGACCGCCACTCATAAGGAAGACAATCAATAATAAATCGTGCTCCAACATCATAGCACAACGAGAGACTATATGTGCATGCTTCGGGAATCACAAATCTTAACAGGAATATTCTTACTAAACACAATCGTTTACTAGTACCTCCCACATATTCCATCTCTATATCGCAAAACTATTGCAAGGAATCAAACATATCATATTCAGTGATCCATAAGTTTTATGTAGGATTTTATGACTAACCA
Organism: Triticum urartu; assembly: GCF_056163025.1. NCBI lineage: Eukaryota > Viridiplantae > Streptophyta > Magnoliopsida > Poales > Poaceae > Triticum > Triticum urartu. The sequence goes on from NC_141876.1 coordinate 36,725,302, forward strand.
TGCAAATGACCAATTCCCGTTGGCTCTCTAAATAGATATAAGTGAAGCATGAGAGTTTAATTCTTTCTACAAAAGGCCATGCTCTAATAAATATAAGTGAAGCATAAGAGCATTCTTCAAACAATGGTTTTCTAAGTGAAGAGAAACAGGCAATCCAAACTTCAAATGATATAAGTGAAGCACATGAAGCATTCTATAAAGCCATACTCAAAAGATATAAGTGAAGTGCAATGAGCATTCTATAAATCAACCATGGACTATCTCATACCAGCTTGGTGCATAAAATAAAAGTAAAAAATAAACACAAAAGACGCTCCAAGATTCACACATATCACATGAACGAAACAAAGACGAAAATGTTTTCCGATACACATTGAAGAAAGATGCGATGCCTTCCGGGGCATCCCCAAGCTTAGAAGCTTGAGTCTCCTTGAATATTTACTTGGGGTGCCTTGGTTATCCCCAAGCTTGAGCTCTTGCCTCTCCTACTTCTCCTCATATCGAGACTTCCTCGATCTTTGATCACTTCATCCACACAAAACTCAACAGAAAGCTCGGTAAGATCCGTTAGTATAATAAAGCAAATCACTACTGTAAGTACTATTGAAAACCAATTCATATTTCGTTTTTGCACTGTAGCTACTGTAATATAACTTTTCCATGGCTTATACCATCGATAAGAATCGATAGTTTCATCAAAACAAGCAAAACAATGCATCAAAAAACAGAATATGTCTTAAACAGGACAGTCTGTAGTAATCTGAACATTCACCACACTTCTGGCACTCCAAAAATTCTGAAACACTTAGCAAAAATAAACATTTTGTATAGCAAGACTGTGCAAAAGGTTTCAGAAACTTTAGACATTCCAGTAAAAAATGTAAAATTGCGCACTACAGCCAAAGTTTCTGTTTCTGCACCGCACAAACCAACAAGCAATCTAAACATCCTAAAGGCAAATCTTGGCACATTATTTTTATAATACAATGGAATTGTACAAGGGGATAATTATTTTTGTTGAAAAGGTTCTGCAAGTCAAGATTCACAAAGTTTCCATGGGCATGAACAAAGTTCAAGGCACGCTCCCGCTTCCACGGTGCTCGTCTATCTCATTTTCACTTTTCTTTTTGTGAAGTTTTAAGTTCCCCTCTATATTTTTTTGTTTTTAAACTTTATAAAATCACTCAACAGAAATAAATGACTATCTAAAACTTCCAGATTGTCTCCCTGGTAGCGCTTTCTTTAAAGCCATTAAGCTAGGCATAAGGTGCTCAAGTAATGGATCCACCCGGATCCCAAGGTATATCAAAGCCAATTTTAATTAACAATGATTTGACACTTAGTAGTGAGCACAAAGAAACATATATCATGCAATGACGAATTCTAACTCTCTTCCTATGTATCGGCATGTCATACAAGAACAATTCATGCACATCAAGTAGAGGCCAATACATAGCATAAGCAGTTTCCTGCAATATTGTCGTGTTGGAAACATAAAGAGGCAGAGATGTAGTTCCTCTCTCATAATAATTACAAGTAGGAGCGGAAAGCACATGCATATTATACTCATCAAAATTATCATGTGCAGTGGTAATAGGTAACCCATCAATGTAATCCTTAATAAATGCTAACTTCTCCAATATAGTGTAGTTTGGAGAATTCAAGAAGATAATAGGACTATCATGTGTGGGTGCAATAGCAACAAATTTCATTCTTAATATAAGGAACTATAGCAAGTTCATCTCCATAAGCATAATTCATATTGGCATCTAGGCCACAAGCATAGCAAGCATCAAGTTCATCAAATGGGATATTTCAAATGAATCAACGGGATCATAACAATTATCATAGCATTCCTCCTTCGCTAAGAACGAAGGGACCTTAAACAATGTATGATTTGGAGGGTTACTCTCATTAGAAGGTGAGCACGGGTAGCTAATCCTCTCTTCCTCCTTTTGTTCTTCGCTCTCCTCATCATCTTTTTCATCCAATGAGCTCACAGTTTCATCAATTCCTTCTTCCATAGACTCCTGCAAAATATTAGTCTCTTCTTGGACAGTGGAAACTCTCTCAGTAAATTCATCAATATCGGAATTAAATTTATAATTATCATAGCAATATTTAAGGATAGCAAAATTTTCAGGTCTACAAACTGAATCATTAAAATCTTCAAACTTTTCAAACAAAGATTCAATTTCATAAGCACCCTTAAAAGCAACAAATTCTTCTATTTGTTCCACATCATAGTAATCATATATACAATTAGCATAAGAAGCCAAGGTTTCATTGTCATTAAATTTGCATGAAAAGGGAAGGTGTGTAGAATTCATCCTAGAGAAACAAGTATAATCATATCTCTGACATAAATTCCAAGCATACCAATACAACATATGAATTTGATCCCATAAAACTTTCCCTTTTTGTGTCAACCGATAATCCCTAAAGTATTCACGTTGATCCAACGTTACTCCCATTATCATGTTGAATGGGGTTTTCCCAGGATTATCGAAGTAATGCATAATATTTTCCACATAACAAGCATCGAGGGTTTTAGGAGGTTCCCCATCTCCATGAGTAGCAAGTGCAACTATTTTTTTGGACTTTCGTGTTCCATATCCATAATTAAAGATAGAGAACAACTAAGAACAGAAAATAAAAACTACTTAGTGATAAAGCAAATAAGCATACATGAGAATATTCATCCCACGCTATTGCTCCCCGGCAACGGTGCCAGAAAAAGTTCTTGATAACCCACAAGTATAGGGGATCGTTTGTAACCTTCTTTGATAAATAAGAGTGTCGAACCCAACTAGGAGCTAAAGGTAGAACAAATATTCCCTCAAGTTCTATCGACCACCGTTACAACTCTACCCACACTTGACGTTTGCTTTATCGAAAACAAGAATGAAACTATTTTGCAAGAATAAAACTATGAGTACTTTGCAAGAATAAAACTATGAATAAATTGCAAGGTAATAAAAATGGATAGCTTTTGTCAACAAGAAAGTCATTTTTCCCTAGGCAATCGGTAACAAGTACCGATAATAATTCTTGCAATTTTACATGATGGAGAGGCATGAGCTAACATACTTTCTCTACTTGGATCATATGCACTTATGATTGGAACTCTAGCAAGCATACGCAACTATTAAAGATCATTAAGGTCGTGAAACCCAACCATAGCATTAAGTATAAAGTCCTCTTTACTCCCATACGCCATAACCCACTTATCCGTGTTTAGGCTGCTGTCACCCCTGCAACACTGACAATAAGAAACCATGAACATATTGCAACACCCTACAGCGGGGGCCCCTCACGTTTGTGCGAGACAGAGGGCACCGTAGGACAGCACCATAAATAAAATATACAATCATACCAACCAAGATCACGATTAACCCACAGGACAAAATGGATCTACTCAAACATCATACGATAACCATATATCATTGGGAAATAATATATGAAGTTGAGCACCATGTTTAAGTAGAGATTACAGCGGGAGGAAGAGGTTTTACACCGCTGCATAGAGGGGGAGCAAGTTGGTGTTGACGGTAGCAAGATTGTTGATGTAGATCGCCGTCACGATCCTCGCCCCGGTGGCACTCCGGCGCCATCGGGAGAGAGGGGGGGAGAGAGAGCCCCCTCCTTCTTCTTCTTTCTTGGCCTCCCCCCTAGATGAGAGGAGATTTCCCCCTCTGGTCCATGGCCTCCATGGTGGCGGAGGGGCGGGAGGCGTGACCGGAAAGTGTCCGCGGATGCATCCAGTCATGTCTGCGAGCGTTTGAGGGGCCAGATTTGCCAAGCGCGCCCGCGGCGTGCCGCTTGCGCCTGTCTCCGCATATGCGCGCCTTACACCCACCTCACGAGCGCCACTGAATGCTTTCATTCTTCGACGGCTTTGCGCGCTTGGATCTTTGCTCCCCCCGTGCGCACATATGGCTTTGTTCTATACCCGGCCATCCGCCGGGCCGGGTCGGGCTTTGGGCTGGGCCTGACCAAGCCCGAGGCAGAAAATCTAGGCCCGAGCCCGACACAGCCCAGTCGTCGGGCCTACTTTTCAGGCCTAAACCCGGCCCATCAAAGGAAAAGCCCGTCAGGCCTCAGGCTAGGCCCCTTCCCTAAAACGTGAAAGACCCAAGCCCAGGCCTGGCCCGACGTGTGCTTCAGGCTCAAAACTAAGGCCCAGGCCCAGCCCAGCGTATGTCTTGGGCTGGGTCGGGTCGGGCCAGCCGGGCCGGGTATCCGGTGGCCAGGTATACTTTGTTCCCTTTGACGGCCTCGCGCTCGAGTGTCATGGCGGCTCATTTGTTGGCCGCGTCGTGACTCGCGCACAGGTTTGGCACATGGAACCCATCCACGTAGCATCCTTTTGGTGCCCTGGCTATAGGCCTATAGCCTGGTCGAAACGACAACCATGAAGATTTCCTGTGGATGGCACTGAAACGTGCACGCGAGCAAGTGTGCGAGGGACAGAAACCAAACTGGATCACCGGGAACACGATTGCTTTCAAGCTGGTTCTGGCTTCTGAACTTTTTTTGCGGGATTCAAGTTATTCCATCTGCAGGGCCGGTCCTGTGATTTCAGGGGCCCGGGGCGAAACCAAACCTTGAGGGCCCTCGTATAAACATCATATAACAATAATAAGCAAAATCTATGTATACCATATTACCGGTAAAAATTCTTATCACTAATGTATACATTGTTTTCCCCAAAAAAATATGCATACATTGTTGTTGCCGACGTTGATGTCAATACTTTCATCTTGGTTCCTCTTCCTTCACAAGAAGTATCCCCAATACCCAACTCACCATTTGGGTTCATCGAAGCACCAATGATCCACACGTTGTTCCCTTTCCTTTTTTTTTTGCTACCAGAAGCATACTTTATAGATGACATGATAACAGAAGAGCTGATATTCTTTGTTTTTTTTGGAGACTTGTCACGGGATACGAAGGTCAGTCGGGAAAGCCATTATAGATATGTTGGAGTTTACCCTCCCCCTACGCTCCTGCCGCCCCCCGAGGCGGCGGAGCGCCCCCCTGCCCTCCCCCCGTCTCGGTCCTCCTCCTCCCTCATCCCCCTTCGCCGCCGCCGGCTGCGGCCTCCGGCGTGTCCGGGTGGCGCCGGCGCCGGCGCCGGCAGACGTCCCTTCCCCGCGCTCCCTCCTCCCCGGCGGCGGTGCTGCTCGGCTAGCGGCGGTGAGGCTCGGCGGCGGCGTCCTGCGGGCCTCGGGTGCCCTCGACGCGGCGGCGTGGCCGTTGGCTGCGGGGCGGCGCGGTGGGCGGCTGGCCGGCGGCGCCCGCTCGGCCCAGATCTGGGCCCTTCCGGGCCCCATCTGGGCTGGGGCGGGCCTGCGGTCTGGTGCGCGACGGCGTGGCTCCCTGGTGGTGGGACGAGGGGGGCGTGGCTGCGGTGGTGGTGGCTCCGGCGACCGGCATGCTGCAGCGTGGCTGCAGGGACTGTCCGGACCCGTTGGGGTCCGGCCGGGCCAGTGGTGCCCGGCAAGTCCCTGTTGCCATGTCCGGTCGGCTCCGCGCGGCGGTGGAGGTTGTTCCCTCCTGTCGGCTGCGGTGCGGTTGCCTCCGTGCCCGGTGTCTTCTCGTCCCACCTCCAGGTCTCGTGTTGGTAACCTCAGTGAAACGGTGAAGATGGTGCGATATCCGTGGTGGCACAGGCTGGTGGGCGGCTTGTTGGGCGGTGCGTTTCCGATTGTCTGAGGTGGCGGTGGTGGCTTCGGGGCGGGAGAAATCTCTGGCGGCTCGTTCGCCACCGGCGCGGCTTCGCCCGTGGGCGTTGCCGGACCCTCCTGAGGGGCGTCGGTGATACCCCCTTCCCCATTGCTATCCGCGTACCGGGGGAAACCCTAGGACTTGTCCGGGCAGCAGAGGCGTCGTCGTCGCATTTCTTCCTGAAGATGTTGCTTGGTACGCGAGGCTTCGGAGTGCTTGGCGGGCGGTGGTTCTTCTTCGGTGGGTGCAGCGGGTGTCGGTCATCTTTGCTTAGTTGAGCTGCCGGCGTTGGCATTTGTTTCTTTTTTCTTTCTTTCCTTTTTCTTTTGGGCTTGTTTGTGCTGCGGCCCCAGCAAGTTGGTTGTATCGGTTGGACAGTGCTTTATAATCTAAAGCGGAGGGAAACCCTTTTTCTTCCTATTCATATTCTTTGATTTTTTTTTTTGCATCGAAAGGTTGAACAGTCTTGTAAATTACTACTTCGTTAACAGTATATATATGTATAGAGAATGGTTATGTGAATATGAGATATACCTGAAATCGGTCAGATCAGCGTCAGTGAACACTCATCGGACGCTCGGGACGGCAATGGTGCTATTTGGACTGGCGTTTGCCGGACGCCCTCAACGATGTGCTCCAGCGCCTAGGGAGAGGGGAGCGGAGTTTATCGGCGTACTACGGCGTTCAGGGCCCTGGCGGAAACCTCGAGCGTCTGCTATGCCGGAACTCGCGATCTGGGCTCAGACGAATATCCTAAGGCCGTAGGGAATTAGGGATCGTAGTAAGGAACCAGATGCGAGCTTATGATGGAAAGAAAACAAAATTGGCAATTGCCCCGAGAGTAGTAGACGGGATTCTCAGGATGGATTGAGAGCTACCTAAGTAGGTGTCGTACCTGCTAGCTGGACTAGAATGTTTATTTTGCATACACAAAGTCAAGGCTGCTAGCTTGTTACCACGAGGCTGTGTATCGGGACAGGGTCATGGGCTAGCGTATATAGTACCTGGCGCGGTGCCCCTCGATTTCGGGGGCCCGGGGCGGCCGCCCCCTGCCCCCCCCCCCCCCCCCCCCCCCCCCATCAGGGCCGGCCCTGTCCATCTGATCCATATTACTTAACACAGCTTTAGTATAACTTTGTGAGGGAGTAATTAACTTTTCTCTTATCAGTTACGAAATCCCTCAAGGAAAGAAAATGTGCTCAGTTGCAACTAAAAATGTGTGCTATTTTGTAGTATGAAAACGAAAGGATAAACTCATGTACGTTTCCGTTCATAGATGACTGCGACCTTTTCTTCTAGAAAGAAGGAAAGAACATGAAGAATCCACTTTTTCCTCTCATAAAAAAGATAGACCCACCATTGCCTTTCTGAAATTCTCATATGTAACAAGCTACAAGCACTACTACAGTGCGCATCCACAACTAGTGCTCCCTCCGTTCTAAATTATTTGTCATGATTTTAGTTTAAATTTAAATTAAAATCTCAACGAATAATTTGGAACGGAGGTAGTATATCTGATTCTCCCTTCGCTTCCACAAAAATAGATCGGGTGCATGCATGCATATACGCATGGGCCCGTCGTGTTGCTTCAAGGCTTTCCCTGTACGTGCATGTGCAGATGTGCTCGAGCTGGATGCCACAATATTCTACGCCCAAACGAGCGGCCTTCTACACCCGAATGATTGGGATCGAGCCGGCACTAAACGTCTACACATCCCAGTTGTCAAATGAGCAGATCCATCTAAATTTAAATTTAATACTAGGCCCGAATTGTAGGTGATGAGCTCCACGTATCTGATGCTCTCTACCTGTGCTCTACCAACTACGGAGTACGAGTCAACTGGTACAGTGTACGTATCCCAACCCATCTCTGAGATGCATGCACTAGTCATGCAGTAGTTAACCTAATTTAGCATAACTTGCTGCTGCTGCTTCAGCTGCCGCAGCAACATCATCGGCCGGAACTGCTAAATGTAGTTAGCCTAATTAAGTAGGAGTGGTCGCAGTGGCAGTGTACTGAAGGTATTGACAAGGAGGTGGCCTCTTTAACTAACTAGTTCTAGTAGGTACAGTACTGACAACATGTTTGCGTATCAACGACAGTAATAGCATAACCGATTGGAGTTGTCATGGTCTGTAACATCCCAAATTTTTAATTTGGAATGTTATACATTAGATCATCATTGCATATCATATTTATTGTATTTTGGTTGATCCTAGAAATTTTTCGCAACTCAAGGACCCTCAGAGAGAGTTGGAAATTTCGTTATTTTCATATTTGAGTTGTCTCAAATTTTGAAAATAGGATCTTTTGATTTTATTTATTTTATCTTTAATTATTTCTATTACAAAAATATGAGAGAGTGAATAAAATGACTTTTCCAAAATAAAGAAATATTGAGGATTTAATAAAAAAATCAAATAAGATTTTATTTGGTTTTATTTGCTATTTTATTTAAATTTAGGAAAAATGCGCGTTTTTAAAATTGCATTTAGGCCCCAAATAAATGTTCATCCTGTGCGGCTTGATTTTAGAAACCGGAGAAAATTTATTTCGGGATTTTTGGAGTCCGTTTAGTAGTCCTTTTGTTTTTTTTCCGAACGTAAGTTTTAAAAAAAAACGTCCGAACCGACCCACGGGCCGTGCTAGGCCCGGACTCCTCCAGGCCTCAGCCTTTATAAGCCGCCGGCCCACCCTGGGCCGGAACCCTAGCCGCCGCCCGCCTCGAACCCCGCGCCGCCGCCGCCGCCTTTCGCCGCCGCAGCCGCGCCCGACGCTGCCGCCGACGCCGCCGCCCCGCGCCCACCGCCGCCGACGCCGCCGCCGCCGCCCCGCGCCCCGCCAGACCCCGCCGCCGCCGACGCCGCCGCCTCGCCGGAGCCGCCGCTGATGAAGCTATGTACCTAGGGTAGGGCCATGGACCTGTCCAAACTGACCTACCCAAGGACACCTCCAGAAGAAATCACATTTCAATCGACTTGGCGGTGTTTCACTCGACGGACTCGAAGACACTCGACCAAGATCCAACCACCCGACGGACAGGAGACCTAAAGTCACTCCACACGCTAACGGTCGGTCATTAAGTAGCTTTTATGGTCATCATAGCACTTTATTAGGGGCGTTACCAGTAACGCCCGACCTTAATGTACTTAAAACCCTGCATAACTGAGGGCCGGAGGGGTCTGGCGGACTCTATATAAGCCACCCCCCTCCTCAGTGTAAAGGGTTCGCACCCCTGTAATTCATACACGCATAATCCAGTCGACCGCCTCCGGGCTCTGAGACGTAGGGCTATTACTTCCTTCGAGAAGGGCCTGAACTCGTAAACCTTGCGTGCTTACAACTTCTCCATAGCTAAGATCTCGCCTCTCCATACTTACCCCCCTACACTACTATCAGACTTGGAACAACGACAGTTGGCGCCCACCGTGGGGCCGGTGTTTTAGCGTTTGTTGGAGGAGTTGCGACCTTTTCTGACCCGAATCATCATGGTTTTCGGCGGAGTTTTGGTGGAGGGCCGCGAGATCCGTCTCGGTGCGCTCACGTTCATCGTCGACGACTCTGCTTGGCTCCAGGAGGCTCCGCTCGACGTGGACGCACTCCCTGTTCGCGGGGCAACGCACTTTAGCGCGTGCGTCCGCGGCGTTCTCCTGCGGCAACCGTCGACCCCCTACCGATCGGCTCCTGTGTTGTCCTCCCTCCCCGTTTCCCGCCGGCGCAAGCACTCCAGTCGGTCGAGACTTCAGCGGTGGGTGAGACACGCGGTGGCACGTCAGTCGGCCACCCCACAAGTCGCGGTGATCGAGCCCGACGAATCCCTCTACGGCCTGTTCGACCTGTCGACTGGCTCCGCAGGGACCGCATCCGAGTGCGATAGCAGCGATCCGGCGGCGGAGGTTCTGATGGTCGATGGACCGCCCAGTCCTCTCGGTTTTCCCCGCACCGACGGAGGCGTGGGTGGAGGCGACCCGTCGCGTTCCCATGAGGAGTATCTTCCCGAGCCTCTCACGTCGCTGCAGAGAGAAGAACTTCGCCGCCGGAACGTGGATGCACTGCACACTCCTATCGTTGGAGAAACCCCCGAGGCTCGCGCCTTGGAAGACGCGCGCCTGGCAAACTTGGCCGAGCGCACTCGACTGGAGAACCTCCAGCGAGCACTCGACGAGCGTGCGCGACAACGGGTTCCCGAATCCAGTCGACGTCAGCTCTTCCCGCCCCCGCAGGTATATCGAACTCCGATTCAGAATTTAGCAGCTGCAGCCCGTATAGCGGAGTCGATTCAGCCTTCCCAGTCAGAGACTGGCAGAGGCTTGCTGCAGATCAGAGCGTTACTCCGGGCAGCAGGAGACCAGAATTCCGCTGTTTCTCAGTCGCGGAACAGGATTCACAGCAGATCCGTTGCCGCGGACACAGTCCAGTCGGCTCACAGCCCGAGATCGCCCCCGAGGCGTGAGGGACGTGGAGACCGGCGTGAACAGTATGGGAACCATGAGCAGTATGATCACCGAGTCGATCGTGACGGTCGACGTTGAGTGCCCACGCCTCCCCCGAGGAGCGGGTCGTATGTGCCTCGCCAGCAGGATGACCGGCGCCCTCATGGTGGTGGGCGAAGGATTCCAGTCGACCCCAGAGGGCCAGGCTTTGATGCGAGATCCATTCTCGTCCAAGGTTTGGTTGACAGGAATAGGGCTCACCGAGAAGGTCACGACGGAGATGCACCTACCAGCAGCAGAATACATGTTTCGGGGCCAGAGTGCTTTAGTAGAGCCATCAGGGCCGCTGTGATTCCTCCCAACTTCAGGTTGGCGACTGGAGTCAGTAAGTTCAGTAGCGGGTCCAAGCCCGATACTTGGCTTGAGGACTACCGAGTGGCTGTCCAGATTGGGGGCGGCAATGATGAAGTGGCCATGAAGCACCTGCCTCTCATGTTGGAGGGCTCGGCCAGAGCGTGGCTGAACCAGTTAGCACCTAGCAGCATTTACACCTGGGAAGATCTCTCCCGAGTGTTCATCACCATATTTGAAGGCACATGCAAGCGACCGGCAGGGCTGACGGAACTGCGGTCTTGCGTGCAGAAGCCGAATGAAACTTTGAGGGATTACATCCAGAGGTGGATCACGTTACATCACTCGGTGGAGAATGTGCCTGACCACCAAGCAGTTTGTGCCTTCAAGGAAGGAGTCAAGTACAGAGAACTGAATTTGAAATTCGGTCGAACCGGAGATATGTCCCTGAATCGGATGATGGAGATTGCCACTAAGTACGCTAATGGTGAAGATGAGGATCGACTCAGGAGTGGCAAGCTCAAGTCAGTCGCCCAAGAAACCGGAGGAATTTCCAATCGGAAACAGAAGCGGAAAGCCGAGCCAGCGGCTCCCGGGGAAGCCTTGGCTTTAACCCAAGGAAAGTTTAAAGGGAAACATAAAGGACCTTGGAACCCCAAAAAGGTTAAAGACCAGGAAAGAAATGATGTGTTGGACTTACCATGTCTTGTCCACACAAAGAAAGATGAAGAGGATAATTTCATTTACCCGAAACATACCACTCGACAGTGTCGACTCTTGATCCAGCAGTTCCAGGGCAAGCAGCCCAAAGGTAAGGAAAATGAGTCGGACAAGGTCGAGGACAAAGAAGACAGTGACGACAGATACCCTCAGGTCAATTCCACTCTGATGATTTTTGCCGATATTGAAAGCAAAAGTCGACTGAAAGTTATTAACCGAGAGGTGAATATGGTCGCTCCGGCGACACCTAGTTACCTGAAATGGTCTCAGACTGCCATAACATTCGACCAGTCCGACCACCCAACGCACATCGCCACCCCTGGGAGGCAAGCTTTGGTGGTCGACCCAGTTGTTGAAGGCACTCGACTGACCAAAGTCCTGATGGATGGTGGCAGTGGTTTGAACATATTGTATGCTGAGACGTTGAAAGGGATGGGTATTCCGATGTCCAGACTCAGTGCCAGCAACATGAGTTTCCATGGAGTCATTCCTGGGAAGAAGGCTGAATCACTCGGCCAGATTGCTCTTGATGTGGTTTTCGGTGATTCCAAAAGTTACCGCAAAGAAAAGTTGACATTCGAAGTTGTAGACTTCCAGAGTGCCTACCACGCTATTTTGGGGAGGCCGGCTTATGCACGCTTCATGGCCCGATCATGTTACGTGTACCTCAAATTGAAGATGCCTGGCCCCAAAGGTGTGATCGCTATTACGGGCAATCGGAAGAAAGCGGAAGAATGTTTTCAGAAAGGTTCGAAGATCGCTGATGCTCAGATGGCAGTGGTGGAGTTGCAGGAATACCAGAAGACTGCAGACCCGAGTGATTTGTTGCGAGCCAAGAAGCCCGCTACAGAGTCAGCTTTTCAGTCGACTGGCGATACGAAGATAGCTCACATCCACCCGACCGACCCCAGCGCTGCTCCAACTCATATCTCGACAACACTCGACTCCAAATAGGAAGAAGCGATCATCCAGTTCCTCCGTGAGAACTGGGACATTTTTGCATGGAAGCCCTCTGACATGCTGGGTGTTCCCAGGGAGCTGGCTGAGCACCGCCTAAGAGTCGACTCAAAAGTAAAACCCGTCAAGGAACATCTCCGATGGTCTGCCGTCCAGAAGAGAAAGGCCATTGGCGAAGAGGTGGCTCGGCTCTTAGCGGCGGAGTTCATCCGAGAAATCTACCACTCCGAGTGGCTCGCCAATGTTGTCATGGTCCCCAAGAAGGACAAGTCACTTCACATGTGCATTGACTTTAAACATATCAATCGGGCCTGCCCGAAAGATCATTTTCCTCTCCCCCGCATCGACCAGATAGTCGACTCGACTGCGGGATGTGAGCGACTGTCTTTTTTAGACGCCTATTTCGGGTACCATCAGATCCGTCTGTATGGACCTGACGAGATCAAAACAGTTTTCATCACTCCATTCGGGTGCTTCTGTTATGTTACCATGCCATTCGGCCTCAAGAATGCCGGAGCCACATTCATGAGGATGATTCAGAAGTGTTTGCTCACCCAAATCAGTCGGAATGTGGAGGCGTACATGGATGATATTGTGGTCAAGTCACGGAAGGGTTCCGACCTGCTGACTGACCTTGCTGAAACCTTTGCCAACCTCAGAAGGTTTGATATCAAGCTTAATCCATCAAAATGCACATTCGGGGTTCCTGGCGAAAAGTTACTCGGTTTTCTCGTTTCCGAACGGGGAATCGACGCCAATCCAGAAAAAGTTGGTACTATACTCTGAATGAAAAGTTCTGTGCGAGTGCACGATGTTCAGAAGCTTACTGGTTGCTTGGCCGCCCTAAGTCGATTCATATCTCGTCTCGGTGAAAAGGAATTGCCTCTTTACCAATTGATGAAGAAGTCTGACAAGTTCGAGTGGACTCCTGAAGCTGACGCTGCGTTCGCAGAGCTCAAAGCTCTGCTCTCCACCCAGCTGGTGCTTGCTGCCCCAATCAGCAAGGAGCCTTTGCTGCTTTACATTGCAGCCACAGGACAAGTCGTCAGTACGGTACTTATGGTCGAGCGGGAAGAAGAAGAGAAAACCTTCAAAGTTCAGCGCCCAGTGTATTATATTTATGAAGTCTTGACCCCATCGAAGCAAAGATATCCTCATTATCAAAAGCTCGTATATGGGATTTATATGACCACAAATAAAGTTGCCCACTACTTCTCTGATCATTCCATTACAGTCGTCAGCGACGCTCCGTTGTCAGAGATCTTGCATAACAGGGACACAACTGGTCGAGTGGCAAAATGGGCGATTGAACTCCTTCCTCTAGATATCAAGTTTGAGGCAAAGAAAGCTATCAAGTCCCAGGCAATCACGGATTTCGTCGCCGAGTGGATTGAACAGCAACTGCCGACTCAGGTTCACTCGGAGCATTGGACCATGTTTTTCGACGGTTCCAAGATGCTAAATGGTTCCGGCGCCGGAGTGGTGTTGGTATCCCCCAAAGGAGATAAACTCAGATATGTTCTTCAAATCCACTTCGATTCCTCTAACAACGAGGCAGAATACGAAGCACTTTTATATGGGTTGCGCATGGCCATTTCACTCGGCGTCCGTCGCCTCATGGTCTATGGCGACTCAGATTTGGTGATTAATCAAGTGATGAAGGAATGGGACGTCAGGAGTCCAGCCATGACTGGTTATTGCAATGCAGTGAGAAAGCTGGAGAAGAAATTCGAGGGGTTAGAGCTTCATCACATACCCCGACTGAAAAATCAAGCAGCTGATGATCTGGCAAAAATAGGTTCCAAAAGAGAAGCCATTCCCAGCAATGTGTTTTTGGAAAACATCCACACACCATCAGTCCAGGAGGATCCCTTCACTGAAGAGGCCCCGCAGCCAAAAAGCGCCACAGATCCGACTGAAGTTGAAGTTCCAGCTGTGGTCGACCTGATCATGGAAGTCTTGGTTATCACTCCCATCTGGACAGAACCGTACATCGCGTACATCCTAAGGAAAGAACTCCTAGAAGACGAAGAAGAGGCTCGACAGATCGTCCGTTGATCCAAGGCCTTTACAGTCATAAAGGGACAGTTATATAGAGAAAGCGCGACTGGGGTCGGCCAGAAGTGTATCACACCAGAAGAAGGTCAGATGATCCTTAACGATATCCACTCGGGGACCTGTGGTCATCATGCATCCTCTCGGACCATTGTGGCAAAAGCATACCGAGCGGGGTTCTACTGGCCAAGAGCCAATGAGATGGCAAAAGAGACAGTCGACAAATGTGAAGGATGTCAGTATTATTCCAATATGCCTCACAAGCCCGCGTCAGCCCTGAAAACCATTCCACTCGTCTGGCCCTTCGCTGTTTGGGGGCTGGACATGGTTGGACCACTGAGAACAGGCAGGAGCGGCTTCACTCATGTGCTGGTAGCAGTCGACAAGTTCACCAAATGGATTGAAGCCAAGCCTATCAAGAATCTTGATGCTTGCACCGCTATCAGTTTCATCAGAGAGTTGATATTCAGATATGGAGTTCCACACAACATCATCACCGACAACGGGTCAAACTTCGATTCCGACAAATTCAGGGCCTTTTGCGCCTCTTAGGGCACTCGAGTCGACTATGCTTCGGTCGCTCACCCCCAGTCGAATGGGCAAGCAGAAAGGGCGAAGGGCCTGATTCTCAAAGGACTGAAACCCCGATTGATGCGCGATCTCAAGCACGCAGCAGGTGCATGGGTCTACGAGCTTCCGTCAGTCCTTTGGGGATTAAGAACAACCCCGAATCGATCGACCGGAAGAACCCCATTCTTTCTGGTCTACGGAGCTGAGGCAGTCTTACCGAGTGACCTGCTTCATAACGCTCCCTGAGTCGAGCTCTACTCTGAAGATGAAGCAGAACAAGCCCGGCAGGACGCAGTCGACCTCCTAGAAGAAGAAAGAGAAATGGCCTTGATTCAATCGACCATCTATCAGCAAGACTTGCGTCGATTCCATGCCAGAAACGTGAAGAGCCGAGCCTTCCAAGGAGACTTAGTCCTCCGAGTGGATCAGCAGAAACCACACAAGCTCGCTCCTACTTGGGAAGGCCCCTTCATAGTCACCAGAGTCCTCCACAATGGAGCATACCACCTCTACAATGTCGATCGCCAGATTGATGAGCCACGAGCCTGAAATGCGGAGCTACTCCGCCCCTTTTATACTTGAGTTATCATTCAGATAAAACGTAATAAGAAAAAAACTCTTGTAGTTTATTTATCAAAGACAAGAGCATTATAATTTTCCCAGTGATTATTATTGTTTTTGTTTACGTAAGAAATCCCCTAGTGGGTGGCTTAGCTGCGAATCCGCTTCGCCTAAGTTTATAAAAACGATTTCCTACCGAGTGGCGAGCCAGCCTCCCACTCGGAGTCTTAGCTGCGAATCCGCTTCGCCTAAGTTTGAAAAAAAATCCTACCGACTAGAGAGCAGCCCTCCCACTTGGAGGCTTAGCTGCAGTCCAGTACTCGCCTAAGTTCTCTCGCTTGAGGACTTAGCTGCAGTCAGGCACTCGCCTAAGTTTGAAAAAATCCTATCGAGTGGAGAGCAACCCTCCCACTCGGGGGCTTAGATGCAGTCCAATACTCGCCCCTAAGTTCTCTCTCTTGAGGACTTAGCTGCAGTCAGGCACTCGCCTAAGTTTGAAAAAATCCTACCGAGCAGAGAGCATCCCTCCCACTCGGGGGCTTAGTTGCAGTCCAGTACTCGCCTAAGTTCTCTCTCTTGAGGACTCAGCTGCAGTCAGGCACTCGCCTAAGTTTGAAAAACAAAAATCCTACCGAGTGGAGAGCAGCCCTCCCACTCAGGGGCTTTGCTGCAGTCCAGTACTCGCCTTAGTTCTCTCTCTTGAGGACTCAGCTGCAGTCAGGCACTCGCCTAAGTTTGAAAAACAAAAAATCCTACCGAGTGAAGAGCAGCCCTCCCACTCGGAGGCTTAGCTGCAGTCCAGTACTCGCCTAAGTTCTCTCGCTTGAGGACTTAGCTACAGTCAGGCACTCACCTAAGTTTGAAAAAATCCTACCGAGTGGAGAGCAGCCCTCCCACTCAGGGGCTTAGCTGCAGTCCAATACTCGCCTAAGTTCTCTCTCTTGAGGACTTAGCTGCAGTCAGGCACTCGCCTAAGTTTGAAAAAATCCTACCGAGTGGAGAGCAGCCCTCCCACTCGGGGGCTTAGCTGTAGTCCAGTACTCGCCTAAGTTCTCTCTCTTGAGGACTCAGCTGCAGTCAGGCACTCACCTAAGTTTGAAAAACAAAAAATCCTACCAAGTAGAGAGCAGCCCTCCCACTCGGAGGCTTAGCTGCAGTCCAGTACTCGCCTAAGTTCTCTTGCTTGAGGACTTAGCTGCAGTCAGGCACTCGCCTAAGTTTGAAAAATCCTACCGAGTAAAGAGCAGTCCTCCCACTTGGGGGCTTAGCTGCAGTCCGGTACTTGCCTAAGTTTTCTCGTTTGAAGACTTAGCTGCGGCCGGGTACTTGCCTAAGTACGAAACACATCCCGCTCTGCAGTAACAAGCTGCAGATCGACGGCCACCTCCTCCTTGGAGAGCTTCGCCACAAATACAACGTGCACTCCATCCTGCTCTGCAGTAACGAGGTGGAGGTCGACTACTACCTTCCCCTTTGGAGCCACACCACAAGTACAAAAAAGTTGTCTCGAAAGAAGAACTATTTCCACTCGATGGGGGATTCATAAAGATATTCAATGATAAACCGAGTTCAGATAAATCCTAAAGGGTCCGGACCATAGGTCAAAGTGCTCAGGCATTCAGCCCGAAAGAGTTTAACAGTTACAAAAACCACTCGGCATTCCGAGGCAAATTTAAGGTGGGGCATAAAAGTTCGTTCACTCTGCAGGAGGAGGGCTAGCAGGCTCGACGAACTCGTCCAGGTCGACGCCATCGGCAATCCGAGTGGCGGCAGCAATGAAAGTCTCCATAAAAGTTCAGAAGTCGTGCTTTTGGGTGTTGGCGACCTTGATTGCGGCCAGCTTATCTTATCGCACCTCCTTGCAGTGGACACGAACCAAAGACAGGGCCACATCAGCGCCACACCGAGCAGAAGACTTCTTCCACTCCTGCACTCGGTCAGGGATTCCGTTAAGTCGAGTCATCAGAGACTCAAGATCGTTTTGGAGTGTGGCCTCTGGCCAAAGTGCCGGGTCGATCCGTGACATGGCGACCTTCAGTCGAGCCAAGTAGTCCACGGCACCGTCGATGCGAGATTCCAGTCAGAGCAGATTCATGGCAGTTTCATCTTTCACGGGAGAGTTGATTGGATCCAAACCTGGTTCGATCCGCCCAGTCTCCTCTGGCAGAACTCTGCATTCACGATCCAAGGATAAGTCAATTTTTGTACACTGAGTCGACATCAAAAAAAAATCAGTCGGAACAGAATGTGCACCTTCAAGCTTGATGAACAACTTCTTGGCAAGACTTCTTAGATAGGTCTCCAGATCATCCCTCCTACGAGCAATGCTTTCCATTTTCTCACCCTGAACGAGATTCGCCTTCTTCCAGCACGAGCACTCCTTGTTGGAGTCATTCAGAGCAGACTTCAGCCTGGTATTCTCTTCTTCCAACTGGCCGACCGAAGCCAGCTTCTGTTCGGCCAGAGCGACTCTGTCGTCAGCTTCCTTTCAGGCAGCAACCAGATCCTGGTCCTTCTTTGCCAGAGCTTCTCTCAGCTTTTCTGCAAAGAAATGGTGCTTGATTCAGAAAGAGCAGAAGGGTACTCAAGCCCAAGGCAAACCAGTCGACAAACTCGTCTTACCATTGGCACCATCCTTAGCCTTTTGCAGCTCTGTCTTGGCCAGCTTCAAGTCAAGGTTCAGTTGGATCTGCTATTTCTCCAAATCAGCAAAGCGAGCTCCCAGATCACAAGATTTCTGCAATCAAAGAGGAGAAGTTATTTTACAGCGAAAAACAACAAAGGCAATAAATACTAAGACCACGGTCGACTGCCCGCAGTCCACCATAGTCTCGGGGACTACACCCTGTGGGTGCACTTTGCGTGCCCCCACCGGTTCTGATCCCACTCGACCGGCCCGCCGAAGTCGAGTCCAGGAAGTAAAAAAAGAGAGAAAAAGTAGAACTCAGACTACAGTCGACTGCCAGCAGTCCAGCATAGTCTCGGGGACTACACCCAGTGGGTGCACTTTACGTGCCCCCACCGGTTCTGATCCCACTCAACCAGACCGAGTGAGACAAACCACCAGTTTGGTTTATTCATTCGAAAAAAATACAACGACTATAGTCGACTGCCAGCAGTCCACCGTAGTCTCGGGGACTACACCTAGTGGGTGCACTCAGCGTGCCCCCACCGGTTCAAAAATTTCAATCGACGCACCCAGTGGGTGTACAAATGCAAAGATTTTCGGAAAGAGTCTTCATATATCATATCCTAACAGAACAAGCGGCGACCAACTAACCTGAACGTTGCTTTGGAGAGCCGAGTTGGCGTCGTAGGCAGCCTGACTAGCGTCCCGCACCATCTTCATCTTCTCCATCATGACGCCCGCCTGGCGTATAGCTTCCCTGGCAGCATTCACTTCGTCTTCTGGGACATGATGGGTCGCAAAAACTGAAGGTGGGTCGACAGGGGCCTGAGCAGTCGACGAAGAAGGCAAGGCACTCGACAGTGGCACGACGAAGGTAACAGAACCACGATTGGCGTCGCCGGTGTCCTGAACGACTAGTTCCGCCCTCGGCGTTGACTGTAGCGCCTCGCTTGCAGGAGCTTGCCTATTCTTCCTCGTCAAAGACCTCTCGGGCTCTTCATCATCATCGGGGAGGTCAATAATGTTGGGAACTGTGCAAAGTTTAATTGCCAAAATCACGTCACCCAATGATGCACATTGCAGTTGAATCGACCGAACAAAGACAGTATGGCAGAAATCATACCCAGATTAGAAGTGACCGCATCCTCCATCACCTCATCATCATCCCTGTAAGCTGAGGTCCCGGAAGTGGCAGCGCTGACGGTTCCAAAGTTCGTCCGGTTAAAACAAGAAAAACAAACGGTGCTGAGCATCAAGTGTATGCAGAGGAAGATACTTACGCAGAAGCGACGGGGATGTCAATCTTAATCTTCGGCAATGCCTTCCAGATTTTCGGCTTCGCAACTTTGGCGTGCTTGGGCGCTTTCTCGGTCGGGGTTGGTGAAGAGATCCGAGGACGCTTCGAAGATTGACCAGCTTGAGCAGTCGCCTTTTCACGAACGCTCGGTCATTCTTGGGGAAGTTTGGATCGCCTCTCCCTGCGAGGAGGCGACTCAACTTCTTCTTCGTCGCTTGAGTCTTTGCTTTCTCCATCCTCTTCACCATCAGAAGTCCACTCGCCACTGTCGCTGCCGCTCGCCTCGCCTTCCAAGTCTTGCCCATGCTCTCCATTGGGCATTGAGTACATTTCAATGAGGGCCTGAAAAAATAACAATCAAAAGACATTCAGTCGACCGCAAACGGGACATCACATGGAGAGTCGGAAAGTTACTTACAGAAACATACCTGCTCCGGCTGACGCGAGTTGTTGAATGGAATCACCCTCCTGGATCCCCGAGGGTTGTCTTTGTTGCCAGTGATTCCTCTCAACCATCTCTCCAAGGTATCCTCACTGACCTCCTCCGGGTGGATCCGGGTGGTATCTTCGAGCCCAGAATACATCCACATCGGATGATCGCGCGCCTGAAGGGGTTGGATGCGTCGACCGAGAAAGACCTCCAGCAGATCCATCCCGGTCACTCCGTCACGGACGAGCTGGACGACCCGTTCGACCAGCTCCTTGACCTGCGCCTTCTCTTCTGGAACTATCTTCAGGGGAGCAGGCTTCTCCACTCGAGCCAAGGAGAAAGGAGGAAGCCCAGTCGACTGGCCAGGGGTCGGCTGATCCTTGCAGTAAAACCAAGTCGACTGCCAGCCCCGGACCGAGTCAGGAAGGATCATCGCTGGGAAGGTACTTTTGCTCCTCATCTAGATCCCCAGACCACCACACATCTGGATCACCCGAGTCCTCTCGTCACTCGACTTGGTCTTTTTGACCGACTGGGAACGGCAAGTGAAGATATGTTTGAAGAGCCCCCAGTGCGGTCGACAGCCCAAGAAGTTTTTGCACATAGACACGAAAGCAGCTAGATAGACTATGGTATTCGGAGTAAAATGGTGGAGCTGAGCCCCAAAGAAGTTCAAAAAACCCCGGAAGAAAGGGTGGGGAGGCAGCGAGAACCCACGATCTATGTGAGTTGCTAAGAGGACGCACTCACCCTCTCTGGGCTGCGGCTCAGTTTTGTCTCCCGGGAGCCGAGCCGACTTGTGGGGGATAAATCCCCCTTCCACCAGGTCGTCGAGGTCGTCCTGCGTGATTGCCGAGCGGATCCAGTCGCCCTGGATCCAGCCCGCCGGTAGGCCGGACCTCGACGAGGATCCGCCCCGGTTGGTCCGCTTGCCCTTCACCTTCGCGGTTGCCTTCTTCGCGCGTTCCAACGCCGCCGTCTTGTCCTTCCCAATGGTGGCAGTTCGAGCTCGAGCGGAGATCCGGCGACGAGACGGGAGCAAGGGTGGCGGAGAAATCGGGAGAAGACAGAGAGAGAATGGTGGCGTGCGGAACAGAGCCCCGGCCCAACACCTTATATGAGGCTGCTTCCGAGTGGCTGACTGGTAGGCCCGGACGGCCCTGCCAAATCCCGTGGCGATCGCGCGCGCGATACGTGGCGAAAAAGGTGGTGCGGGGATCGAGGCGACTCCGCGCTATCCCATCCGTTTACTGCGGCCTCTCCCGTCCCGCGCGCTTCCTGAAATTTGGATCCCACGAAATCCGCGAGCTGCAGAACAACTCGTCGGACCGAAGATCTCCTCCACACCGTCACTCAGAACTCTTCAAGTATAAGAACTCACTCGACAAAACCTAAGAATGGGTCAAGGCGACTGGAAAGAAAGTTGTTGTTATCACTCTGGTCCATTGATCCGAAACAAGGTATGTTCATGAAATGAAAAATGAGTCGGAGATGTGCTCAAACCCTTTCCCACTCAAACCTCGATCCATTCGGGGGCTAATGATGAAGCTATGTATCTAGGGTAGGGCCATGGACCTGTCCAAACTGACCTACCCAAGGACACCTCCAGAAGAAATCACATTTCAATCGACTTGGCGGTGTTTCACTCGACGGACTCGAAGACACTCGACCAAGAAGCAACCACTCGACCAAGATCCAACCACCCGACGGCCAGGAGACCTAAAGTCACTCCGCACGCTAACGGTCGGTCATTAAGTAGCTTTTATGGTCATCATAGCACTTTATTAGGGGCGTTACCAGTAACGCCCGACCTTAATGTACTTAAAACCCTGCATAACTGAGGGCCGGAGGGGTCTGGCGGACTCTATATAAGCCACCCCCCTCCTCAGTGTAAAGGGTTCGCACCCCTGTAATTCATACATGCATAATCCAGTCGACCGCCTCCGGGCTCCGAGACGTAGGGCTATTACTTCCTCCGAGAAGGGCCTGAACTCGTAAACCTTGCGTGCTTACAACTTCTCCATAACTAAGTTCTTGCCTCTCCATACTTACCCCCCTACACTACTGTCAGACTTGGAACCACGACAGACGCCGCCCGTCTCGCCGCCGAGTCGCCGAGGTTGACCCGCCGGTTTTCGTTCGGTTTTCGCCGATTTTCGTTCGGTTTTTCTAGTTTCGTTTTTTTTTCTTTAGATCGGTTTTTTTCCGGTTTAGGCTAATTAGCGAGCGTTCGCTCGTTCGTTCGTTTTAACGAACGCGTTCTTCATTTAGATTCAGTTAACGAACGTTCGTTCGTTAAGCTGTTCGTCGTTTTTCTTTTTATAGGATTAAATCCACGATTTTTCTGATCGCGATTTCTGATCCGATTTTCGTTTTAGTCTAACTTTTCGCTCGTTTATCGGAATCAGGCGATTCAAGCGCCTGGAGTTTCGTTTCGAAACCCTCTTTTCGTTTAACCAACTTAAACACGTTTTTGCCACTTTAAAAAATTTCCTTAAATCCAAAATAGTAAACGAAGCCTATTTTTTTGCCTTTTGTCCTTCGTTGCTTCGTTCGATTTGACCTTTTTTGCCAACCAGAGTTCTTAAGTTGAACTTTCTGGTTAGATCTCTTATTTGAGTTTTATCTGTGCATTAGTGAGTACTTATTGTATGCTTGTTTGTTTGCGATAGAGTATCCGGAGTGCGCCTCTTGCTACTTCGAATCGTTAGGTTTCCCGGATCATCAGCAAGGCAAGTAACACTTTGATCATGTTTTTCCCTCTACCCAGTTTTATTGCATTAGATCAATCCTTACACATTGCATGATTAGGATCTAATTAAATTGTGGGTTTGGGAAGTAGTTGAGGTAATACCTATTACCTGTTTATTATCAAACCTTTGGGAGTTACTTCTACGTTTGCTTATTATGCCATACTATGCTAGTAGACGTGGATTGGGTGAGTGTATCCATGACAGATGTGAGATTGTTAATTAATGGTTTATTTAAGGTGGCAACTTAAACACACATCTGGATGGATTGAGGTACCTGGGTATTTCAGGATTGCCTGTTTTTCTTTATGGACCGCCACCCAGGCTCAAAGGGATCATGAGATTATTCATGCTAGAAACTTCCGTGTGCAGCCACAAGCTATTATGGGCTCTAGCATAGTTGACTAAGTCATGCGAACTCTTACAGTGGTAGACTAGCAGATGTAGGGGATGTAGGTGGTACGGTCTACCCATCGTAAGGTGCTAGCGCTTCTGAAAGACTATGTCTCGGTCATCCGTTTCTCAAACACCATGTAGTGCGAGAAATCCAATGGATGAGATCGAGTCTTGTGGGGAAAAGTGCGCAAACCTCTGCAGAGTATATAAACTAATCATGGTTAGCCGTGTCCCCGGTTATGGACATCTTGAGTATCTAGTACCTGGATTATCATGTGAATCTCAACATGTTACTATAAAATTAATTTTGATGGGTTTGTTTAATGATGATGCTTAATTGGGATTGAGAATGCTGTCAACCATTCTTAATGTTTAACAACCACCATGATAGTTAAATAAATTTATTCTTTGCAGTAGGGAAAAATTGACTTTACGCAAAACTGTAAACATAGAGCTTTCCACCAGCCAAATATGCATATAGAATAGCTGTTTCATTTCATTACTCTCTATGTGTTACATTGCCAGCATATTCCATGTGCTGACCCGTTTCGGACTGCAACGTTAATGTTGCAGACTTTTCAGACGACGATTAAGGAGTTTTAGGTCGTGGTTCTATACTCAGTGATGTCGTTGGAGTTGATGGGCTCACTTATCTTCCAAGCCTTCCGTTGTTATCGTTATTAGATGGTCTTAAGCCATATTTATTGTAATAAGTTCTCTATCGAGACACTCGATGTAATAAGTGTGTGATTGTTACTCTGTTATAAATCCTTCAATTACTGTGTGGTGTCAGCATTACTGATCCAGGGATGACACCGGAGCACAGAGATTGGACCGTTTGAGGTCTGATCGCTACATGGTCATTTGATTAGTCACATAGTACTAGGCTAGAGTAGCAAGACGTTGTGTGCTACGAGCCTACATGAGTGCGGTAGCAGTATTAATTCTGGAGGTTAAGGATTCGCTCCCTGCATATCAACAGTGGGTATGCGTTGAGAATTAGTGATGACGCAACCGATTAGCAAATGCTGCATTGTGACTTATCAAATGATCAGTGAGCAATCCATTAATCCAGGGAATATCCACTTCTTTTTCCAGAGAAACTTCAAATCTAGTCATCATCTGTCATGACAGTACATAGAACACCAGTTACAGGTCATAAGACCCTGCAACGTGTTTTTCTCATAGAGAGGGTTGGGAGCTCTCCAAGTCAATATATAAGAGAAACAAAGTCGATATACGATCAGAAAATGAACCGTGATTTAATATCAGCTGTCTAGTCGGCAAATCAACGGCCGGCCGGCTGGCCCTCGTTGTCGTCGTGTTCCTGCAAAAGACACACATTGATCCATTCCAACAAAGGAGCGTATAAGAGTAAATGGCAGAAAATGAGAATTGTTCTTCTTCTGAAGAAAAAGTAGTGTACTCCAAAAGGTTCCAGAAAAGTCAAAATGTCTGCAAAGTCTATTTGTATTTTAATTCACACACATGCACCAATTAGAGCCGTGTTGGAACACAACATTGACGATTTGCAGCCGAAGACCAGCGAGTTGTCTCTCCGTTTCTCCGTGA
The DNA here is from genome assembly GCF_056163025.1 of Triticum urartu. Classification (NCBI taxonomy): domain Eukaryota; kingdom Viridiplantae; phylum Streptophyta; class Magnoliopsida; order Poales; family Poaceae; genus Triticum; species Triticum urartu. Next base: position 36,749,754 of record NC_141876.1, read on the forward strand.
ATTTTATGCTTAAAGATAGTACTAATACAAGGTCAAGTCATAAGAAGAAAATCAAGGTGTTAGTTGGCTGGCCCTGAACCATACACCCTACCATGAACTATTTTGATTTTTCTCTCAAAAAGGAGGTATGACCCCCGATCTCTGCAATGAACTATTTGGATGAAATTTACATATGCACTACCGACCGTCCAACACAAATATACCCTCTCTAGTGAATGGACTGTGATACAGTTCTTACATGAAACAGAAGTATTCTTTTTGTTGGTAATTTGTTGTTTCAGAGTGAAATTTGAAACTAGTAGTAGTTTTTTTTTGCGAGAGAGTAGTAGGTATTTGTTGAGCAAGGTAGAAATTTAAACCGATTGCAACAAGTTTCTTTTATGCATGTGTTCTTTTATTAGCGATCAAATCTATCGGTCAACAAACACTATTAATAACTCAACCCGTCGAATGGAACAAAAATTAAATGGTTGAGATTTCTATTGCCATGTAGTTTGTCAAATTAATCATAGCTGAAATTATGTTTCTAACCAACCTGTGGTTGAATGGTTAGAGGGACTGTGGTATCCCCAGCCCACAAGGGTTCAAATCCCGGTGCTCGCATTTATTCCTGGATTTATTTCAGGATTTCTGGCGATGTGCATTCAGTGGGAGGAGACGTTCCCGTCGACGACGAGGTGCCTACGGTGACTTCGTAAATTTCAAGATGATATGTCGGCTCAGTCTTTCGGAGGTGCTCATAGGGGTAGGGTGTGCGTGTGTGCGTTCATAGGGGTAAAGTGTATGCGCGTGTATATGAGTGCCTGCGTTTGTACCGTGTTAAAAAAAAGAGTAGAGAAATGTTTAAGTTACCAACCAATCATTACCGGAACAAGTATAGGTTTAGGGGACAAACAAGAGAACAATCGAAAGTCCTATTCTGATCCCGAGCTAAAATGCACCCTGATCTATAGTAAAATTGAAAAACAGAAATAAAAGTTTGAGTTTTTTTTGTGGTAAACTTTAGCGAATGTTTTGTGCGCTTAACAAATTTCAGAACGAAATGACATTTGTGGAAGTTGTGGAAAAAAATCAACACTCCAAAATATTTTCAAAACTAGCATATTTGGAGCATCGACTTTTTTGCCACGACTTCCACGAATGTCATACCGTGCTGAAATTTTGCAGGCATACAGAATATTTGTCAAAGTTTTTCACAAAAAATAGAATGTTTTAAATTTTTCTACTTTTTAAATTTTAGTATTCATGAGAGAGCATTTGAGCTCGCGAGCAGATACTCTACGTCCGAGAAATATTCACAACATCCAAAAGACAGGATATTATAGACACAATCTCCAATACTCAACTTTGATGATCATTTTTGTATGATTGTTAGTTATTTTATACAAAACTGGAGGGCTGTGAGAAAAATTCATTAAAAATATATGATGATGTCACATTTCGTCTTACCAAATTCGATGAACATTTTACATATCCTTAGTTTGACTGCCGCTTTTTAGGGAGATTATTGCTATTACCTTGTAGAGTGCCGCCTTTTATATGCCAATTCAAATCCATGAGTTGGCTGTGATATTTATTACCTTCTCTTAATCTTTAATACAATCTCTTAATTATCCATCCAGTGGAGTAGCTCTTTAATTTCATTTTTATGCATGTGGTGTTTCTATGCTAGCGGATATTTTTTGCTTATTAGTACAAAGGTTTAGTGTCTTTCCTCACAAGATTTCAGACTATATAAGACCTTCCGAACACTTTCCAAATTCAACATGAAATTTGATGATCTCGATAGGTGAGGTCATAAAAGGTGTGCAAAATCACATGCTTTTGCACATCAACAATGTCAAATTGAAGGTAAGAATACATGCAAGAAAACAAATCCATATGGTAAGTAGAGAATATATTTTTCAATTATGATATAGCCCAACTTTTTCCCCTGTGATGTGTAATTACTTGTTTTCTACAGTTGTGGACTTTTCATGTTGAAATCCTTGCTTATAACCACTGTGTGGGAGTATTTTCAATTTCATAAAAGTAGGATGCTTTTCTCTCGGTCCTAGCATATCGTGCATAAAATTTATATCGAGATGGTTGGTCCCTAAGCTTTGAAAATACAGGTGTTCTTTTATTAGATACCAACCTATCGGTCAACATCACTATTAGAAACTTAACCCGTTGAATGGTAACAAGAATTGAAATGGTTATATTTTCATTGCTTTTTAGCTTGTCAAAGTCAACATGACTCAAATTGTGTTTCTAAATAACATAGTAGATAAATGTTCAAGTCACCAGCCAATCATTACAGAACAAGTATTGGTTTTGAGGAGAAACGGGTGAACTATTCACAAGATCCAAAAGACATGATATTTTAGATATGGGCACAATCTCCAATATTCAACATTGATAATAATTTTTATGACTGTCAGTAATTTTGTACAAAGTGGGTGAGTCATGAGAACCATTTCATCAAAAAATCTGTTGATGTCACATTTTATCTAGCCAAATCCAATGAACATTTAACATATTGTTAGTTTGACTGTCGCTTTTTACGGAGGGTATTGCTAGTACCTTGCACAATGCCACCTTTTATATGCCAATTTATTACCTGTTTTTTAATCTTCAATACTCCATCCAATGGAGTACCTCTAATCACTTTCATTTTTATGCATGCGTTGTTTTTCTGCAAGCGTATTTTTATTGCTTATTAGTGCAGAGGTTTTGTGCCTTTCCTCCAAAGAAGTTTATGTTATATAATTTTTCCAAACATTGTTTCCAATTCAACATGAAATCTGATGATATAATATGTACGTGCATAGAAGGCGTCCAAAATTACATGCTTTGTCCACATTAGCAATATCAAATTGAAGGTAAGAAAACATGCAAGAAAATACATACATGGAAACAGAGAATTTTTTTAATTATGATAGCCCGACATTTTTTAATTTGTATATACTCATTTTGGGCAGTAGTGGACTTTTGATGTTTACATCATTGCTTGTAACCACTCTGTGTGTACCCATAAAAAACCCACTCTGTAGGAGTATTTCTAATTTCCAAAAAAATAGTATAGTTTCCTCTCAGTCCTAGCGCATCGTGCATAAAACCTATCTCGAGGTGGTTGGACCCTAAGCTTTGGAAATACCAACTCAAATCTTTGAAAATACTCCCTCCGTTCGGGTTTATTAGGCCTAAAGAAAACATCTCTTAGACCAAGATACATAGTAATTTGCTCACATTAATTATTAATTCTTCCATTCCACTCCCAATGCACTCTCTCACATGCATGCAGCCAATGAAAAAACACGCATGAGGTGTATTAATTTCTCAGGCATGGCACCAACAACAATGGCTTTCAATGCAACCAATGAAATGGTTCCATGCATGCGCCTTTCCAAAGCGAGGCCTTATAAAAAGGGACATGCTTGTGATGCTGAGAGGCCTAATAAACCCGGACGGAGGGAGTACATGTGTTCTTTTATTAGCTATCAACCTATCGGTCAACAATCACTGCTAGAAACTCAATCCAACGAATGGTAACATCAATTGAAAAGGTTATATTTTTGTTGCTTTGTAGCTTGTCAAAGTCAACATTGCTCAAATTATGTTTCCAAATAACATGGTAGAGAAATGTTCAAGTCGCCAGCCAATCACTACCAGAACAAGTATTGGTTTAGGGGAGAAACAGGAGAACTATTCACAAGAACCAAAAGACACGATACTTCAGAAATGGACACAATCTCTAGTATTCAACTTTGATAATCGTATTTTATGAATATTAGTAATTTTATACAAAACGGGCGAGTCATGAGATAAATTTCATTAAACAATCTGATGATGTCGCATTTTGTCTAACCAAATTTGATGAACATTTTACATATTGTTAGTTTGACTAAAGCTTTTTAGGGACAATTTTGCTAGTACCTTGCAGAATGCCGCCTCTTATATGCTGATTTAAATACATTTGTTTGTTTCCATATTTGTTACTTGTTTTTTTATCTTTAATACTTCGGACAATGGAGTACCTCCAATCACTTTTACTTTCATTTTTTATGCATGAGCTGTTTTTCTACTAGCGGATTTTTATTGCTTATCAGTACAAAGGTTTGGTACCTTTCCTCTGAAGATATTCACGTTTAATTAAATGTCCCGAACACTGTTTTTAATTCAACATGAAATTTGATGATATGATATATATGGGCATAGAAGGCGCACACAAATTACATGTTTTGCCCACATCAACAGTATAAAGTTGGAGGTAAGAAAACATGCAAGAAAATACATCCATGGAAATAGACAAAAATAATAATTATGATAGCCCGACATTTTCTCTATAATTTATATATACTTGTTTTTGGCGGTTGTGGACTTTTGATTGAAATCCTTGCTTGTAACCACTCTGTGGGCACCTGCAAAACAAAAACTACTCCGTGGGAGTATTTCTAATTTCATAAAAATAGTATAGTTTCCTCTCACTCCTAGTGCATCATGCATAAAATTTATCTCGAGATGGTTGGCCCCTAAGCTCTGAAAATATCAATTCATACCTTTGAAAATACATGTTTTTTTATTAGCTATCAACTATGGTAAACAATCACTATTAGAAACTCAACCCATTGAATGGTAACAACAATTGAATGGTTATATGTGTTGCTTTGTAGCTTGTCAAAGTCAACATGACTCAAATTATGTTTCTAAATAACGGAGTAGAGAAATGTTCAAGTCACCAGCCAATAATTACCAGAACAAGTATTCGTTTCGGGAGAAACAGAAGAATTGTTCACAAGATCCAAAAGACATGGTATTTAAGATAAGGACACAATCTCCAGTATTCAACTTTGATAATCATTTTTATGACTATTAGTAATTTTGTAGAAAATGGGTGAATCTCGAGAAAAAATTCATTTAAAAAACCTGATGATGTCACAATTTCTCTATAATTTGTAAATACTTATTTTCGGCGGTTGTGGACTTTTGATGTTGAAATCCTTCCTTGTAACCACTTTGTAGATACCCGCAAGAGAACACACTATGTGGGAGTATTTCTAATTTCATAAAAATAGTATAGTTTCCCTCGGTCCTAGCGCATCGTGCATACAATTTATCTCGAGACACGTCGCCCGCAAAAAAAAAAGAACTTTGAAAATACCAACCCAAACTTTTGACCATGGATAAACTAGGATCTAAAGGTTCTACAGGGTCCAAGGATCATGATTATTCATATTTGTATTTCCATTTGGATGACACATATAGCACAACAACAAAAATCATCATTAATTAAGTCGAGAAGTAAAATTGTATACTGCTCTACATCTATGTAGTTTTATCACTTGGAACCAAGTACATTGTCCAGATGTAGAAAACAATCTTCCAGCGTGTACAATTAGACCACCTCTTCAAAATCTAAGTTTTAAACTTCAAGCTGTAATGTGTCCTGAATAAATAAAGATCACTTTTAGGGAAGAGAGAGAGAGAAATCTATATATGTAGAGAGAGAGTAGCCGCCTAAACAAGCCTCGATTAGAGAGAGAGAGAGAGAGAGAGTAGCTGTCTAAACAAGCCTCGAGCACGTGAAGCTGGCAGGTTTATTCGCCGTCACTTTGGATAAGACCATATTTAATTTGGTTATCAATCCCGACGCCGAAGAGCAGCAGCGGCGGTACCAGTAAACTGCGATTAACACTTGTTAAACCGCGATCAAGTCTCGCATGTCACACTTGTCGATCGACTGCAGTACGAGGAACAAGGGGTTTCCTACTAGCATAAACCCTGTGATAGAATTCATTCATCGGGCGAGTTCTCAGCTCTCCAGTGATCCACCTCGACCACCCACGGAAACATTTTCATCACGATAGAAATGGAACTTCTGGCGAGTAAAACGTTGGTTCCGGAAAGGGAAAAGACTTTGAGTGTTGTGTGCTCATGCCGCTGCGGCGGCACTGGTACTACTGGAGTGCACGCGAGCTGCCACGAGAAATAAAGACACTGTGGTCCACGGAGATCGTGCAGAAACGAATCAAACGATTGAGGTGTAAGAGCGTCTAGAGACGCGATGGGCAAATCCGGTGGCACTGACCGGGTGCGTCTCTATTTCTCTTTCCACATTCGCGTACCTCATGTCCTACATCCTATGTCAATACTATGCAAGCAGCATAATGAATTATTCTACGTGATCAAACAACGAACAAAGAAAATAACATCAAACGGACCCACTTTACATCATTCAAAAGATCACCGCGGTTCATTGCCGGACAAGTTCAACTACTAAAAATGGTAATTAAACATAGGAGGGAGCTTCTTCACCACTTCATTGCCGGGCCTTTCCCCTTCTGGTCGCAGGCGTAGCTGTAGGCGTCCGCGGCTGGTGGAGAATCTTGGTCGTCAGAGGAGGTGAAGTTGCCGTCAGAATCGGAGTTAGAGGAGGACAGGACTACCAGCCCATTCATTCGGCAGACGGCCTTGTCCTGGTACTGCTTCAGTTTGGCGACCCGAGTCGCCTCCGCCGCTGCCTCCTTCGCCTCGTGCTCGGATGGCTCTATGGTTAACCGGGGGGACGTTGCGTTCTTCCGGCGAAGGCGGCGAGTGTCCTCCGCCGTCGTGAGCAACCGACGGTAGACCTCGGTGAGGAGCCGCTTCTCCTCATTGGGCTCCGCCCGCATCCCGTGCTGACGGCGCATGGCCCGCTCCGCCGCTTCCCTTTTCGTTGTCTGCCGCCTCTCGCGGCGGACGGTGCGTACCTCCAATTCCAGAGTGGGCGTGCGGGCCGATGTCGCAGGAATTAGCACCCACCGCGGCCCGCACGGAGGAGCGGACGGGCGAGGAAGGGGACAACACGAGGGTGGTGCAGACTGCGCTATCCCGCTGGAGCTCAGCATGGGCCGGGAGGCTCCAGCTCCGGCGTCCACGCTGCGGCGACGTGGGAGCTGCGGCGACGCTACAGGTCTGGAGCCGCTCCCGTTGTCCATCTTGGACCGCTCCAAAGCAATGCGGAGAGCCAGCTCCTCGTCGACGTCGAGGTCAGAGCTGGAGTCGCTGCCGGAGCTGGACGTTGCGCCAGGATGAATAGAAATCGAAGAGGGGAGAGGAGAGGACGAAGCGACAAAGGAGAGTAAGAGAGCTAGGGTTCCGACTTCCGAGCGAGGAGCCGGATGTGGTTTTATTGTGGGGCAACCATGAGGTTCGTCGTGGGCTAGGCCTATCAGCTTCGACGTGGTGAACGCGCCCGGTCCGCCTCATATCTACCTCATATTTAGGCTGGATATGAAGGATGCCAGATAGTTTAGACGTTTAAGACCGGTTTGAGACGTTTGTTTGACTCATTTTTTGTGACCGGTCAGTGATCGAACAGGCTGTCCAGACGTTTGAGACCGATTTGGAAGATCTGACTGTGCATGTGCATGCTCTAACTTCGCCATGAACGAAGAATTTCGATCGATCGGAGAGTGTTGCGTCCTCCCGGCCGAGATGCAGGACGGTGGAACCAGCTGCCACATGCACGTAGTAATACTATTAAACAGTTTGACTGCAAATTAACCCGTAGTTGAATGGTTAGAGAGGCTGTGATAGTTCAGTCTTTTAAAGATTCTCATAAGATAAGATATGCCTGTGTGTGTTTATGAGATAAATGTATGCGTGTGTATATAAATGCTTGTATCTGTACTGATGTTACAATAAAAAAATTGATCTGGGGCAGCGAGGCACTCGAAGAAGACGTCGATGGCCTTGTCTTGTCCCGTGGACGGACGGACTGTTTATGCGCAGCTTCAATACGCCCTGGCTCCATATTCCAAACGCAATCATTCCGCCGTACTACCAACCAGGCAGACGTCGACGACAAAAAACATAAATTCAATCCTAGGATCAAATTATTTCACAAACTAAACTATGTTTTAAAGTATTTCACCCAGCTGACCTCTAATGTGCAGCGCCCAACAGCAAGGCGCTACACTCTTACTATGCAGCGCCTAACACACAGGCGCCACACTGTGCAGCGCCTAGCTGTAAGGAGTTGCACTACACTGTGCAGCGCCTAACTGTAAGGAGTTGCACAGTAGAGTGCAACGCCTTACTGTTGGGAGCTGCACAAAAGGATCAGCGGTGTGAAATATTTTCAAAAACAGTTTAGTTTGTAAAATACTTTCGTTTTAAGGTCAAATTTGTCAATTCTGTCGACGTCGACGAGCCGCAGGCGACCAATTGATGGCGCCGGCGACAGTGCACTGGACTCTTGGGGCGTGTACTGAACTGTACTCCCTCCATTCCACAATGTAGTGCTTCTTTTATCCATGTGCTTCAACTTTGACCGTAAATTTAACTACCAAAACCGATTGCGGCGGGAGCAAAAATTATATCAGTGAATTCGTATTTGAAAAAAGTTTTCAATTATATAATTTTTTCTCCCGCCGCACTTGGTCTCGTTGGTTAAATTTATAGTCAAAGTTGAATCTCGGAAAGCACGAGTGCACTATATTATGAAATGGAGGGAGTAGTACACTAGTAGCAGGAATGGGCGTGACTGAAACGAAACAATTTCAAATTACAGAGCGACGTGGCAACGGGAATACCATGGAAACCTTTAGCCCGAGGAGCGTTCCGCATAAGAGTGTTGATATTCTTTGCGAGCATCTCGGCAAGACTTAATTGGGTTAGAGTATTTATATCCGGGCATCCCGACCTTTTTATACGCTCGGGCGGATCCCCGGTCACTGATTAGTCATGAAATTTTGACCCAACCGGTCGTTTCAAAAAGACTTCAAACAACCGGACTGATCGGCAACCCTCGTATGCAGATCAAATATGGGGTGGATATGAGGCGCCCGAGCACGCCCGTCACGTCGGACTGACGTCAGGGACCCACACGAAATCGCCTGGAAATCCGGCGGTCCGAAGCTCGTCTCCTCCGTCAGACCAATGTCGTCGCGTGGCGCCATTCCGGCAGGTCGCGTAGTGCCTAGCCTGACTATTTAAGCTGACCGCCGGCACCGATACCCTACCCCTCCATATTTCCCTCCGCCCATCTGCCGCCGCTGCCACTTTCCACTCTCCCTCCATCACCACTAGTAGCCATGCCCGCATGCCGCCGGATAGCGGCCACCCATTTCCAACGCTGGAGCGCCGACTGCAGCTCCTTGAGCAGATCCGGGCAAGACGCGAAGTACGGATCGCCGTGAGGCTACCTCCGGATGCAGTGGATCCAGAGGTTGAGGAGGAGGAGGAGGAGGATGTGGGAGACGCCAGGGACGCGCATCTGCAGGCGGAGCAGCAGACCATCCTCGATTTCCTCCGCTCGGAGGCGGATGTGGAGGCGAGACGGCATCGTCGGCAGGAGATGGAGGCGCAGCATGCCGTGGAGGAGGAGATGTCCGCCTACATGGATGAGGTCGAGCGGTAGGAGGAGGAGCCGGAGCCCTCCTACGCGCCCGTCCACCCGACGCCCGGCACCGACGCCGTGGACATCTCCGACGATGAAGATTGGCTAGGGTAGTACGTATGATTTTTTTTTTGCATGCTTTGAACGAATCTATGGGTTGAAATATAAAAAACTCGGATGCAAAGTGGCTAATTTGAGACGTGACCGGTCACTGTCTGTGGATGCGCCCGATCACGTCCGCAGGCATTTGAGGGACCGGATTTGTGAAGTCCGGTTGTAGATGCTCTTAGTTCCTAAGGCATCTCCACCATGGACCCTTAAAATCACCCAAATATATTATTTGCAGAAGTCCTGACACCTTATTTTTCGTCGGTGGGCGTGTGGAGTTGTGTCTCCGGTGGATCCATTTTTGGTGGATTTCCTCAGGTCTGTTCGTCGTTCGTCTTCGTTCGTGTGTTTTCAGGTTTGGATCCTTTTGATCTACACTCTTCATCCGCGGCGGTTGTTGTTCTGGTGCGTTGGTTCTATGGGGCCTTAGCACGACGACTTCCCGACTGTCTACTACAACAAGGTTTGTCCGGCTCCGCCGAGGGATGGGCGATGACAACGGCGCGCCTTCGGCTCGCTTCAGTGCTTGTAGTCGTCGCTAGGTGGTCTACAGATCTGGTTGTAATTTTTATTATTTCTAATGTTCATTGTACTACCATGATTGAAGATGAATAAATTGAAAGTTTTCCCGCAAAAAAAGTCCTGACACCTTTTTACCATTGCTATCTCTCGAACCTCCACGGACTGGTCGGGGTGTTCAAATTTCGGCAAACTAGAAGCAAATTTAAGAGGGTTTGGGGGAGTCCACACATCCGTCTAGCCAACAAACAGACACCACATCGGATATCAAGACATCCCATCTCTCTACTCATCTGCGACATGTATATGCATAGATGAACATTTAAGGGCATCTCCAACGCGGACCCGCAAATTCCTCTGGTATATGTTCGGACGTGGTCCATGGATCTAATACGGGAGGGAGCCATCCAACGCTAATTACGCAGTATCTGATTGCGAGGAGAAAAAGTAGATGAGGACCATGCATGTGGTGGGATATTTGTGATTTAGTATCTGGTCGGGAGAAGAGAGAGAAGAGGGGGACCATGCATGTGCGGTTGAAAGGAGAGAGAGAAAAGGGGGCATGCATGTGATTGGTCAATTGCATGCCCGGACTCCGGCGAAACTCCCTCACGTTTGTCTCCAAAATACCGAAATTTGGACGTCCGGATAGCTTCGCAGACTGATATATGTCTCCATTGGATTGCGAAAGTGAACACATGCGTCCGACCGGACATATACCAATGTTTTACAGGTCTCCCTTGGAGATGCCCTAAGGGAAATGGTCGAATGTCCGACTCCCGCATCAGTGCCTGTGGCTTGGTTTTGACCAGTTCACATACGAATAGTATGTCCATTTTAGAGCATCTACAGTCTAACACCTCAAACCCATTTATATGCCCGAGTGGGCCGCCCGGTCACTGTCCAGTCATGATTTTTTTACCCGGACAGGCTCCTTGTAAGTGCATCTAGTGCCCCTTAGTGATTTTGGTGTATTGAAGACTTATAGGTTAAGGGACTAATGCGTTTGTGAGTGTACATAGGTCTATAAGTCTATGAGGAGTTTGATATTTACAGAGAAAATCGACCCCTAAAAATGAAGTTCTTCGACTGAAGACTTTGAAAGTGAAGAAGTTGGCGTGACCGTGAAGACTTGGTATTCATTCGAGGAACATGAAGCATGAAGACTTTTGTTTTCGTAGTTTCATTTTCTCTTTCTTGAGTCATAGGAAACACCGTACTGTTAAAGGGGGTCGAGAAAATACTAAGGAATTTTTTTCATGTGATGCTCAACTCAAAATCCTACACCTACCAATCCCTTCGAGTGAAGCCATTGAAAATCTCATATAGTTCAGTCAATTTCTTCAGTGACAGAGACGAAGTTCTTCTGGTCTTTGAGGAATTTGTTTTGACTGAGGAGTTAGGAATTCGCCAGTGCGGATTACCTACACAGTGAGGAACATGATAGCCCTGAAGATTTTGCAACTCAAAATTCCGACCGTTGTTGTGCTATGCGCCAGCTGTCCCAAAATATCTATCCACCTAACGGTCATATCATTGAAGGGCATTTATATCTTATCATGTCGGGCTGCTCCCTAGGCTATAAATAGCCGCCCCTACAACCACTAGCTGGTTGGCGGCTCTGAGAGAAACTGACACTTGTCATTTGAGAGCAACCCATCCTCCGAGGACTTTGAGCGGAAATCATCAAGTGAGGAAAAACCTAAAACCTAAACACCTACAAACCCCAAGTGATTGAGCATCACTGAAGAGAATGATCCTGCGTGGATCCGACGCTTGTTACCTTTGAAGACTGTGCTTCTTCCAGATGGTTAGGTGTCATGGTCTAGAGCATACAAGAGGAATTGTGGATTGCCGAGTGACCAAGTTTGTGAAGGTTTGGAAGTTGCCTGAAGACTTACAACGAGTGATTGGGCGAGGTCTGTGTGACCTTAGCTCAAGGAGAATACGGTGAGGACTTGGTGTCCTGAGCTGCGTGTTCAAGACTGGGTGTCCGGTACTGTGTGTCCTCGAGTTTAAATACTCAACAACTCTAACCAGACGTACAACTGAGACAGCAGTTGGAGCTGGTCTACCAAATCATTGTCTTCACCAAGCTTACTGGTTCTATTTCCTCAACTCTTTCATTTCCTCATAACTGTGTTGTGTGCTTGTTCATATCTGTGTTTGAAGACTTTGACTGAAGACTTTCTCAATTTCCTCAGTTTAATTTCTTCAGTCTGTTTGTCTTCATCCTGTGTTATCCTGTGATTACGCTTCCTGTACTCTATGCCTGTCTTCATTTCATCATGATGATTATGCTTGTATTCTGTTATGTTTACTCTTGAGTACTTATTCCGCTGCTAGAAGTTCTTCATTAAGAAATTTCCTCGCCGGCAAATTCCTCAGTGAAGAATTCATAAAAATCGCCTATTCACCCCCCTCTAGTCGATATAACGCACTTTCAATTGGTATCAGAGCAAGGTACTCCCTTGTTCTGTGTGATTTTGGTTTAACCACCTGGAGTTTTAGTTATGTCGACCGCAGGTATGACGAAAGTGACATGCCCCATCTTTGACGGTCACGAGTATCCCAAGTGGAAGGCCATGATGAAGAAACGCCTCATGGCGATGAACATCGAGCTGTGGACCGTCACTGAGATTGGTCTGACCGATCTGTGCAAGATGGCGGAAGCTGATGACATTCGCAAGTACACTCTTCTCAACCTCACGGCAAAGGATGTCATCTACTCCAGTCTGTCACAAAATCAGTTCAGGAATATCATGCATCTCGATCATGCGAAGCTCGTCTGGGAACGTCTCTCTGAGGTCTATGAAGGTCATCGAACCTGTCGTGATCCTTGGTTTGAGGACTTCAAGGAATCTCTCAAAGCGATGACATTCGAACCAGAATCATCATCTTCTGCGTCATGCCTTATGGCAAAAGATGCTGAGGTAACTGAATGCTACCTATCCGAGTCTAGTGATGATGAATCTGGTGATGAATTTGGACCCAGCTATGTCAACTTGCTTACCTTGCCACTAAACAACAAAGAGCTTTGGAAAAGGTTTACTACATGCTAAATAAGAGCGATGATATGTTGGGTGAAGAAATGGATCAGTCAAAAGCTTTGGCTGAAAGTCTTCAGAGACTTCATACTAAGTATGACACCCTTCAAGATCATCATAACACTCTCTTATCCGATCATGAGAAGCTTTCTTATGAATTTCTTCAAAGAAAGCAAGACCTTGAGAAGTTAAGAGTGAGTTATGAAGATCTTCAGAAGGAGCGCGATTCATTACTTGCTCAACAAATCAGCGCTTCTTAGGAAGAATTTGTTCCTCCATGCTTGAAGTGCATTGAACGTGAATCTGCTAATTCTTCACCTGAATGTTCAAATGTTGCTAATGTTTCAAATTCTTCACATGCCTGTGCTATCACTAATTCCTCATCTGAGGACATTGCTAGTATCACTGACGATGCAGGGCTGAAGGAATTGTACACGGCAGGCATGTACAAAAGCCTCAAAGGGCATCAGGCTCTTTGTGATGTGCTTAAAAAGCAGATCCTCAACAGGAACCCTAGGAAAGAGGGTATCGCCTTTGAGAGGAAACTCAATGCTGATGGTACATATTGAAAGCCTGAGCAGTACCCCAAAACTACATGGGTTGCTGCAAAGGGACCTCCAGTTGATCCATCTAACTTATCTGGATTTGCATGTGAATCTTCTCCTTCTGGTGATGAGTCAATTGACTCCAACTATAAACTGTTCAAAAATCAGAATGGTGAAGTATTTGCTAAATATGTTGGCACTAACTGCAGGAACGACTCCCTTATGAAGAAAATATGGGTTCCCAAAAGATGCCTTGAAAATCTTCAGGTGAATGTCAAAAGGACACCACCTGTGAAGAATAGGAACCCCAGATCAAATTCTTCATATGGATTCAAGTCCTCATACGGACCAAATTCCTCATATGGATCAAAGTCCTCATATGAACATCATCGTGCTAACCCATCTGTTTCGCAGGGAAGATCTAAGGATTATGGATATGTGCATTATTCTTCAAATCATTATGTCCATAAGTCCTCGAAGAATTTCTCTGCATACTCTTATGCTTACTCTAACCCCTCTTATGTGAAATGAAATGGATTGGCTTCTATGCCATCTTTCTCGTATGGAGCTCGCAGAATGATGAACTCTTTGCCACCCCTTCAGATGTGGGTGGTGAAGAAAAAGAACTAATCTCTTCTGCAGGGCCAGGTCTCCAGACGCACGTAATCGTCTGAGGAATTTGCTGGAGACCTGAGCATGCCTGATAGGACGCAGGCTAATCATGAAGAAATGAACTTTCATTTCTCACGTCCTCATATTGCTTTATCAGTTCTTTTACTTGATGAAATTGATCTGATGAATTGATGTCATATTCTTCACTGATGAAGTATATGAGTTTGTAAGCTGCACTAATTCGTCTGCAGGATGATCAACCCAAAGCCACTGAGTGGGTCCTCGATAGTGGATGTACAAACCACATGACTGGTGACAAGAATCTATTGATGGGTGCTCTATTATCTCCGTCGCATCTGAAGCATATCATTTTTGCTGACAAAGGCAAAAGTCAGGTATTGGGTCTAGGTAAGGTTGCGATTACAAAGGATCGACACATGGACAAAGTCATGCTTGTTGAGTCCTTAGGATACAACCTTATGTCTGTCTCAATGCTTTGTGATCTTGATATGGTTGTTGTCTTTGGCAAGTACCGTTGTGTTGTGGTTATGGAAGCTGACAATTTCAAAGTCTTCGAAGGCTTTAGGAGAGGAGACCTGTATATTGTTGATTTCTCTACAAGACCACAACCAGCCGTGTGCTTACTTGCAAAAGCTTCAGAAGGCTGGCTCTGGCATCGACGACTTGGTCATGCAGGCATGAGGAATTTGCACACGCTTGCGAAGAAGAAGCATGTCATTGGCATCAAGAATGTCAAATTCCTCAAGGATCACCTATGCGGAGCCTGTGAAGCTGGGAAGATGACAAAGGTCAAGCATCCAGCAAAGACTATCATGACCACCACTCGCCCGTTTGAATTGCTTCATATGGATCTCTTTGGTCCTAATCATTATTCTGCTATTTCAAATGAAGCATCTCAATATGGCTTTGTTATTGTTGATGATTATTCTCGCTACACATGGGTACACCTTATTACTTACAAACATGAAGTGCAGGAAGTCTTCAAACGATTTTCCTCAAGGGCTTCAACCAACTTTGGTGTGAAGATCAAGCACATCAAAAGTGACAATGGCACTGAGTTCAAGAATTCTGGTCTCGATGACTATCTTGATGAACTTGGTATTACTCATGAGTAATCTGCTCCTTACACTCCTCAGCAGAATGGCGTCGTGGAGCGCAAGAATAGGACTCTTGCTGAGATGGATCGCACTATGCTTGATGAATACAAAATGCCTCGTCGTTTCTGGACTGAGGCAATTGATACTACGTGCCACATCATCAACAGAGTATATCTTCACAAATTCTTCAAAAAGACTGCCTATGAACTCCTCACTGATAAGAAACCCAATGTAAGTTATTTCAAAGTCTTCGGTGCTAAATGTTGGATTAGAGATCCTCATCACAACTCAAAATTTGCACCGAAAACACATGAAGGTTTTATGCTTGGTTACGGAAAGGACTCGTACACCTACAGAGTCTTCAACAACGTTCTTCACAAAGTTGTTGAAACTGTAGATGTGCGGTTCGATGAAACTAATGGCTCGCAAAGAGAGCACCCACCTACTGTGATAGATGAACCAGCACCTGAGGAAACTATCAAGTTCAAGGCTACTGAGGATGTCATTCCTACTGAAGAATCTGCTGGAGAATTCATTCCAGAACATGAAGAATGTCGGGCTAATGCACCTGAAGAAAATGCTGAAGAAAATAGTGCTGAAGAAAACGCTGATCAAATTCTTCAACGATAACCAGCTCATCCTCGCATTGCAAAAGAAGTGCAAGTTGAAAAGATCATCAATGACATCAAAGCGCCAGGTCCTCTCACACGCTCAAAAGTTTCTCATTTGTCTAACTTTTATGGGCACTATGCTTTTATCTCTATTACAGAGCCCACTAAGGTAGATGAAGCATTTCTGGAGCCTGAGTGGATTCAGGCCATGCAAGAAGAATTACATCAGTTCGAGCTCAACAATGTCTGGGAACTGGTCAAACATCCAAATCCTCGCAAGCACAATATCATCAGCACAAAGTGGATCTACCGCAACAAGCAAGATGAAAATGGCCTTGTGGTGAGGAATAAGGCACGTCTTGTAGCTCAAGGCTACACACAGGTTGAAGGAATTGATTTCGATGAAACTTTTGCACCTGTTGCTATACTTGAGGCTATTCGCATATTACTTGCTTATGCTAACCATTATGATATCACTTTATATCAAATGGATGTGAAAAGTGCATTCCTCAATGGTAAGCTTGAGGAAGAAGTATATGTTGCTCAACCCCCAGGTTTTGAAGATCCAAAAAATCCCGACAAAGTCTTCAGACTCAACAAGGCCCTCTATGGCCTCAAGCAGGCCCCACGGGCTTGGTATGATACCTTGAAGGAACTCTTCATGAAGAAAGGCTTCAAACCCGGTTCACTCGACCCTACTCTTTTCACTAAATCTTATGATGGTGAATTGTTTGTGTGCCAAATATATGTTGATGATATTATCTTTGGCTATACTGACCAACATTATAGTGATGAATTTGCCTATATGATGAGTGAAGAATATCAAATGTCTAGGATGGCAGAGTTGAAATTCTTCTTAGGTCTTCAAATTCATCAACAATGCAATGGCATATTCATATCTCAGGAGAAATACCTCAAGGATGTACTGAGGAAATTCGGCATGCAAGATTGCAAAGGCGTCAAAATTCCTATGCCCACAAATGGCCATCTGTGCACTGATGAAAATGGTATTGACTTCGATCATAAGGTATACCGCTCCATGATGGGTTCCTTATTGTACTTATGTGCATCTAGACCAGATATAATGCTTAGTATTTGCATGTGTGCCCGATTTCAAGCTACACCGAAGGAATCACACCATAAGGCTGTGAATCATATTCTTCGATATCTAGCTCACACACCAACACTTGGATTATGGTACCCCAAGGGCTCGGCTTTTGATCTCATTGGATATTCTGACTCTGACTATGCTGGTGATCGTGTGGACCGCAAGTCAACATCTGGTACATGTCATTTCCTCGGGCGATCTTTGGTCTGTTGGTCCTCAAAGAAACAGAACTGCGTATCACTATCTACTGCTGAAGCTGAGTACATTGCCGCTGGTTCTTGTTGTGCCCAATTGCTATGGATGAAGCAAACTCTCAAGGACTACGGCGTCAACATGAAGAATGTGCCTCTCTTCTGTGACAATGAGAGTGCCATCAAGATTGCTCACAACCCAGTTCAGCACTCGAAGACAAAGCACATTCAGATTCGTCATCATTTTCTTCGTGATCATGTGTTGAAGGGCGACATTTCTATTGAGCATGTGAAGTCTGAAGAACAGCTAGCCGATATCTTCACAAAGCCCTTGGACGAGAAGAGATTTAGCAAGTTGCGGTATGAGCTAAATATCCTAGAATCTTCGAATGTTCTTTGAAAAGGACACTCATCCTAACACTTATGCAAAATTGATGACTTAGATGTGCAACACATGAAGAAACGTTTTTCTTCAATCAATGAAGAATAACACTCTTAGTGTGAAGAAATTAATGAAGAATTTGATTCTCAGAACCCTACGATAATTGTACAAGGTGTCTGAAATCATCATTCTTATACGGTGGATCACGCCACCACCAAAAGTTGAAATTCCTCAAATTATTCATATTCTTCAACTTTGCATAGTCTTCACTGGTTCCGTCGTTATTCTTCATTGGCTATATATATATATATGAGTTTATGTCCTCTACAGCATTCACTTATTGCTATTTCTTCAAGTTGGTTCTCTGCTAAGTGAATATGATCGGACCCTTCCCCTCTATGCTATACTCAACCCAATCTATTCACAAATTCTTCATGTGCGTTCTATTTGAAACTCGTTCAAAATCTTCACTGTGTCCTTGTCAGCTGAAGAAATTGCGAACGGAACTTTAAAACCTATCTTATCGAAATTTTCGGCTTTGCCGCTGAAACCGTTCCGCATCCCACGATACACTTATCCACTCACCCACGATCTAACACGATCTCCACCTCTCACTACGTGGGTGACACATGTCATGCGAATGAAAAGGGTCAGGGGCACGTTCGTCCAATTTCTTCGGGCGAACAGTTTTTCACCGTGGCTATAAATACCCCTTCTTCCCTTCCTCACTTCTTTTACTCTGCTTGACCTCTCTCTCCAGCTCGAGCTTCTCAAACCCTAGCGCCGCCGCTACTTCATCGCTGTCGGTGAGGAAGAGCTTCACTGCCTCGACCTCGTCACCGACGTACTCGCGCCAACCGCGGAAATCTTCACTCCGACATCGTCGTAGCTGTCTTCCTCCGCCAAGTAAGGGCGTGGAAGATCTGCACAGACGAACTTCACATCTCCTCACTCCAGTTTGTCATGTTCTTCGTCCAGGGTAATTAAAAGTTACTTTTACTACCCTCGTTGATTCGAATGATTATCTTCAAAATCTTCAAAGGCGTTTTTCTTCATAGATTCACACACTAAACACCTCACAAGTCATGTGTTCTTGACTCGTTTCTCTAAGCCATGTTTTTTCTTTAAGATTCCTCAAATGTGTGGATTTTTAATCTACACATCTCTGGAACCTAAGACAAAGAACGCTTAGTGAAATTCTTCAAGACTCATCTGGTCAAATTCCTCAAACTTGTTCTTTTTTAAAACCTTCTGAGAACGCATATGACCTCTCCAAATTCCTCGCAACTATACTTTGTTCACAGGTACACATGTCAGCTGCTGAATCACTAGGTTCTCATCAACTTAACTCATTTGCAGCGTTCCTCGAAGAAAAGTTGCATACTTCTTCAGAGAATTCAATTGTTCAAATTCCTCAACTGAAGAAAATGGCTGACGGTAAGAAGCCACAGAAGGGAGGAAAGAGGCCTGAGGTAAATACATCGTTTGAGATCCCTGATGACATATATGCTGGGTACTGCACACCTACAGAAGAAACCAACAATGAGCGCAAAGTGCGCATTCAGAAGATAGAGAGGAGATGGGCAAGAGAATGGAGGGAGTACAGATATGTCACTCCTAACTATATGAAGAAATTCGCACTCAATCCTCCATGCCCAAGAGCTCCATTGGCACCTGGCCAAATTGCTGATCCCACCAGCCTCAAGCGCGGTGAGAACTATCCTAATGAATGGGCCAAGCGCCAAGCCAAGCTGGCTAAGCAAGCCAGAGAAGCAGTGAGGAAATTTAATGAAGACTCTGTTGTTGCTGCTGCTGCCTCTGTTGCGCCTTTGCTGTCAAGCCAAAGAAGGCTATGTCAAAGAAGCCTGCGCGCAAGCCAAGTGCTTCACCAACAATGCCCTCAAGGCCAATTTCCTCAGCAATGCCCTCACGGCTAGAATCCTCAAAGCCCTCACGGCAAATTCCTCATGCTGCTCCTGTTCCTCCAAAGTCCTCAGCTCGTCCGCCAAAGCCTTTAGCTGTTCCGACTAAATCCTCAGCACCTGTGCATCTCGCCTCGTGCCAAAGGACTGCCGGCATCTCCATTGCCTCAGGTGTCTCAGCTAGTTCCTCAGCTGCACCAAGTTCCTCAGCTGGCCCCTCACTACTGAAGACAAAGGCCACTGCTGGACGAGGTCCTCGCCCAAGTCCTCAAAAGAAGCAAGTCGCTTTCCAAGTGCCATTTGATGAACGAAGCTGATGATGATGAACTTGCAGAAATCATCAGAGACAGGCAAGTCAGGGCCGCTAGAGCCAAAGGATCATAGGTGCCACTGCTTTTGGATCCCAAGCTGATCCTCGACTACATTGATGATTGGCACAAGGACCCCAACACTCCCTTGCCTAACTTCAAGCTGACTCCTGGCCAGAGTCACATGCTGACCCTCTTCATTCAAGAAGAAAAGTGGAAATTTGAGAAAGCCGGGCAGATCAAGAAAGCGCAGTACAAGAAAGAGCGCTATCTGAAGAAAAACATTGTCTCTATGACAACTGAAGAACTTGTCACTATTCAGACTGAGATTAAGAAACTCAGTGATGACTTTGACGCATATCGCGCTGATTGGCTTGGAGCCAAGGTTCGGTTTGTGAAACTTGCGGATAACTTCACTTCCAATGTTGTAGCCCCAACGCAACAGGAAATTCCTCAGACTGAAGCATCTGCTCAGCCTACTGAAGAAAATGCCAGCACCGCTGATGACAATCAGGCTGCTGAAGAAAATGTGAGTTCCAGGGCTGATGACTGCATTCCAGCCACTGAAGAAATTGCCAGGGCACCCACTAGTGGTGTGCCTAAAGAAACTGAAGAACTCAGGGCAACTGCATCAGTTGTGCTTGAAGAAAATCAACCAGATTCCTCAGCTACTCCTGCACCAACTTCAACTCCAATCCTTCCATCTGCATCAGATGTGAAGAAGACCAAGGCTGCAGAGCGTGCTGCAGTGAAGAAAAGGAAAGCATCAGTTGCTTCAGATTCTTCAGCTCCGAAGAAAATGAAGCATATGACAAGTTCATTTGCAAATCCGATTGATGTTGTTCCCATCTCAACCATGCCATCAAAGGACCTTGTTCCTTTTGATGAAGAATATGTGATCCCTAGCGGATCTGATAAAGAAACTCCTTCTGCTGCTTCGTCTGAACCGTTGGATGAAGAAATTGAAGTGGATGTGATCCCTTCAACACCTATCATCTCCTCGCCTATGCCTCAGTTCACAGCTGAAGAGGCTGGCGTTGAAGAAATGGAAGATGAAGATGTGGACATTGGCTGCTCCCCGCCCGTAATCAGTGATGAATTCTGGGAAAGTCAGCATCCAAACTCTCCAATGGTCACCCCTCTACAGCAAATTCCTCAGTCCCCCACACAAACTGTTCACATGGGCTCTGAAGAAACTCATCCCACTGCATCTGTCCATGAGAAAATTCCAGCCACTAGCGTTGAAGAAACTGCTGCTGCTGAACAACCAACGACGCAGACTTCCACTAAGGAGGAACCAGAAATTCCTCAGCCTGAAGAACCTGCGATTGAGATTCCTGAGGTCGTGATGCAACTCACTGACACTCCTCTGCCGAAGCCAAAGGATCCATTCTCATGCAAGCAAAAGTTCAAGGCTGGTGATCTTTTTGGGGAGCACGTATTCTTCGAAGATTACAACCCATATGACTCTGCTCGCATTAGGAAGAGGCGTTTCTGGACTGCTGGTCAAGCCAATTTCTATTCCTCAGTGTTGTTCAACAAGGAGAAGATCTTCTACCATGAGCATATTCCTCACGTGGATATGGAATCTCTGCCGTGCTTCGCACCAGTCCTCAGTGTTCTTCACGACGCTGGACTGCTAAACTTTTGCTCTGACATCTGCGATTGGAATGAAGAACTGATTCTTCAATTCTATGCAACGTTGCACATCACCGAAGATGCTGAAGATGTGAATTCATGGGTGTTGGACTGGATGTCTGAAAACACTCACTACACTGCACCAGCCTCTGAATTGCTTCGTGCTCTACCACTCAGTCCTCCCCTTGAAGAAGCTCGCTGAATCTACAGTGAACCTGAGCTCACACATCATTACATGCAGGTGCTGATAAAACCTTTGAAGCCAGGTCAAGCACCAAGAACCAAATTCCTCGTGAAGGAATTGTTGTACGTGCCCAGAACTGACTATCGTATTCTTACGAGGACAATCAGTCCCATCAAAGGCCACGACTCATCTGATGAGGAAATTGTTGGCATCATGAAGAATCTGGTATTCAACATCGTTCATGGCATTCCTGTCAATTATCACGATTTCTTCATGAGGACTATGGCCAATGTTGCACTGTCTCCGTTTGAGCTAAAGCCTTATGCACCTAGGAAGCGTGAAGACTTTTGTTTTCGTAGTTTCATTTTCTCTTTCTTGAGTCATAGGAAACACCGTACTTTTAAAGGGGGTCGAGGAAATACTAAGGAAAAATTTCCTCATCAGATGAGTCGTGGCCTTTGAAGCCTTATGCACCTAGGAAGCGTGAAGGCTTTTGTTTTCGTAGTTTCATTTTCTCTTTCTTGAGTCATAGGAAACACCGTACTGTTAAAGGGGGGCGAGGAAATACTAAGGAAAAATTCCCTCACCTAGGTGCATAAGGCTTTAGCTCAAACGGAGACAATGCAACATTGGCCATAGTCCTCATGAAGAAATCGTGATAATTGACAGGAATGCCATGAACGATGTTGAATACCAGATTCTTCATGATGCCAACAATTTTCTCATCAGATGAGTCATGGCCTTTGATAGGACTGATTGTCCTCGTAAGAATACGAAAGACAGTTCTGGGCACGTACAACAATTCCTTCACGAGGAATTTGGTTCTTGGTGCTTGACCTGGCTTCAAAGGTTTTATCAGCACCTGCATGTAATGATGTGTGAGCTCAGGTTCACTGTAGATGCAGTGAGCTTCTTCAAGGGGAGGACTGAGTGGTAGAGCACAAAGCAATTCAGAGGCTGGTGCAGTGTAGTGAGTGTTTTCAGACATCCAGTCCAGCACCCATGAATTCACATCTTCAGCATCTCCGGTGATGTGCAACGTTGCATAGAATTGAAGAATCAGTTCTTCATTCCAATCGCAGATGTCAGAGCAAAAGTTTAGCAGTTCAGCATCGTGAAGAACACTGAGGACTGGTGCGAAGCACGGTAGAGATTTCATATCCACGTGAGGAATATGCTCATGGTAGAAGATCTTCTCCTTGTTGAACAGCACTGAGGAATATAAATTGGCTTGACGAGCAGTCCAGAAACGCCTCTTCCTAATGCGAGCAGAGTTATATGGGTTGTAATCTTCGAAGAATACGTGCTCGCCGAAGAAATCATCAGCCTTGAACTTTTGCTTGTGTGAGAATGGATCCTTTGGCTTCGGCAGAGGAGTGTCAGTGAGTTGCATCATGACCTCAGGAATCTCAATCGCAGGTTCTTAAGGCTGAGGAATTTCTGGTTCCTCCTCAGTGGCAGTCTGCATCGTTGGTTGTTCAGCAGTAGCAGTTTCTTCAGCGCTAGTGGCTGGAATTTCCTCATGGACAGATGCAGTGGGATGAGTTTCTTTAGAGCCCATTTGAACAGTTGGTGCAGGCGACTGAGGTATTTGCTGCAGCGGTGTGAACATTGGAGAGTTTGGATGCTGACTTTCCCAGAATTCATCACTGATTACAGGTGTGGAGCAGCCAACGTCCACATGTTCATCTTTCATTTCTTCAACGCCAGCCTCTTCAGCTGTGAACTGAGACATGGGCGAGGAGATGATAGGTGTTGAAGGGATCGCATCCACTTCAATTTCTTCATCCAACGGCTCAGACGAAGCAGCAGAAGGAGTTTCTTCATCAGATCCGCTAGGGATCACATATTCTTCATCAAAAGGAACAAGGTCCTTTGATGGCATGGTTGAGATGGGAACAACATCAATCGGATTTGCAAATGAACTTGTCATATGCTTCATTTTCTTCGGAGCTGAAGAATCTGAAGCAACTGATGCTTTCCTTTTCTTCACTGCAGCACGCTCTGCAGCCTTGGTCTTCTTCACATCTGATGCAGATGGAAGGATTGGAGTTGAAGTTGGTGCAGGAGTAGCTGAGGAATCTGGTTGATTTTCTTCAAGCACAACTGATGCAGTTGCCCTGAGTTCTTCAGTTTCTTTAGGCACACCACTAGTGGGTGCCCTGGCAATTTCTTCAGTGGCTGGAATGCAGTCATCAGCCCTGGAACTCACATTTTCTTCAGCAGCCTGATTGTCATCAGCGGTGCTGGCATTTTCTTCAGTAGGCTGAGCAGATGCTTCAGTCTGAGGAATTTCCTGTTGCGTTGGGGCTGCAACATTGGAAGTGAAGTTATCCGCAAGTTTCACAAAACGAACCTTGGCTCCAAACCAATCAGCGCGATATGCGTCAAAGTCATCATTGAGTTTCTTGATCTCAGTCTGAATAGTGACAAGTTCTTCAGTTGTCATAGAGATAACGTTTTTCTTCATATAGCGCTCTTTCTTGTACTGCGCTTTCTTGCTCTGCCTGGCCTTCTGAAATTTCCACTTTTCTTCTTGAATGAAGTGGGTCAGCATGTGACTTTGGCCAGGAGTCAGCTTGCAGTCAGGCATGGGAGTGTTGGGGTCCTTGTGCCAAACATCAATGTAGTCGAGGATCAACTTTGGATCCAAAAGAAGTGGCACATTTGTTCCCTTGGCTCTAGCGGCCCTGACTTGCCTATCTCTAATGATTTCTGCAAGTTCATCATCATAAACTTCATCTTCTTCAGACGGCACTTGGAAAGCGACTTGTTTCTTCTGAGGACTTGGGCGAGGACCTCGTCCAGCAGTGGCCTTTGTCTTCAGGAGAGAGGTCCCAGCTGAGGAACTTGGTGCAGCTGAGGAACTAGATGAGACACCTGAGGCAATGGAGATGCCTGCAGTCCTTTGGCACGAGGCGAGATGCACAGGTGCTGAGGATTTAGTCAGAACAGCTGAGGGCTTTGGCGGAGGAGCTGAGGACTTTGGAGAAATATGAGCAGCATGAGGAATTGGCCGTGAGGGCATTACTGAGGAACTTGGCCTTGAGGGCATTGTTGGTGAAGCACTTGGCTTGCGTGCAGGCTTCTTTGACATAGCCTTCTTTGGCTTGACAGCCAAGGCCTCAGCAGAGGCAGCAGCAGCAGAGTCTTCATTGAATTTCCTCACTGCTTCTTTGGCTTGCTTAGCCAACTTGGCTTGGTGCTTGGCCCATTCATCAGGATAGTCCTCACCACACTTGAGGCTGGTGGGATCAGCGATTTGGACAGGTGCTAATGGAGCTCTTGGGCATGGAGGATTGAGTGCGAATTTCTTCATGTACTTTGGAGTTACATACCTGTACTCCCTCCACTCTCTTGCCCATCTCCTTTCTATTTTCTGAATGCGCACCTTGCGCTCATTCTTGGTTTCCTCAGTAGGTGTGCAGTACCCAGCATATATTTCATCAGGGATCTCAAACGCTGTATTGACCTCAGGCCTCATTCCTCCCTTCTGTGCCGTGTTACCGTCAGCCATTTTCTTCAGTTGAGAAATTTGCACAATTGAATTCTCTGAAGAAGTATGCAACTTTTCTTCGAGGAACGCTGCAAATGAGTTAAGTTGATGAGAACCTAGTGATTCAGCAGCTGACATGTGTACCTGTGAACAGAGTATAGTTGCGAGGAATTTGGAGAGGTCATATGCGTTCTCAGAGGGTTTTTTCGAAAAGAACAAGTTTGAGGAATTTGACCAGATGAGTCTTGAAGAATTTCACTAAGCGTTCTTTGTCTTAGGTTCCAGAGTTGTATAGATCGAAGATCCACACAATTGAGGAATCTTGAAGAAAAATGATGCTTAGAGAAACGAATCAAGAACAGAAGACTTGTGAGGTGTTTACTGTGTGAAGCTATGAAGAAAAACACCTTTGAAGATTTTGAAGATAATCATTCGAATCAACGAGGGCAGTAAAAGTAACTTTTAATTACCCTGGACGAAGAACACGACGAACAGTGAGGTGTAGAGATGAAGTTCGTCTGTGTAGATCTTCCACGCCCTAAGTCGGCGGAGGAAGACGGCTACGACGGCGGCGGAGTGAAGATTTCCGCGGTCGGCGCGAGTACGTCGGCGACGAGGTCGAGGCAGTGAAGCTCTTCCTCACCGGCGGTGATGAAGTAGCGGCGGCGCTAGGGTTTGAGAAGCTCGAGCTGGAGAGAGAGATCGAGCAGAGTAGAAGAAGTGAGGAAGGGAAGGAGGGATATTTATAGCCACGGCGAAAAACTGCTCGCCCGAAGAAATTGGACGAACGTGCCCCTGACCTTTCTCATTCGCATGACATGTGTCACCCACGAAGTGAGAGGTGAAGATCGTGTTGGCGTGACCCACCGTATAAGAATGATGATTTCAGACACGTAGTATAATTATTGTAGGGTTCTGAGAATCAAAATCTTTGTTAATTTCTTCATATTAAGAGTGTTATTCTTCATTGATTGAAAAAAAACGTTTCTTCATGTGTTGCACATCTAAGTCATCAATTTTGCATAAGTTTTAGGATGAATGTCCTTTTCAAAGAACATTCGAAAATTCTAGGATATTTAGCTCACAACGCAACTTGCTAAATATCTTCTCATCCAAGGGCTTTGTGAAGATATCGGCTAGCTGTTCTTCAGTCTTCACATGCTCAATAAAAATGTCGCCCTTCAACACATGGTCACGAAGAAAATGATGACGAATCTGAATGTGCTTTGTCTTCGAGTGCTGAACTGGGTTGTGAGCAATCATGATGGCACTCTCATTGTCACAGTAGAGAGGCACATTCTTCATGTTGACGCCGTAGTCCTTAAGAGTTTGCTTCATCCATAGCAATTAGGCACACCAAGAAACAACGGCAATATACTCAGCTTCAGCAGTAGATAGTGATACGCAGTTCTGTTTCTTGGAGGACCAACAGACCAAAGATCGTTCGAGGAAATGACATGTACCAGATGTTGACTTGTGGTCCACATGATCACCAGCATAGTCAGAGTCAGAATATCAAATAAGATCAAAAGCCGAGCCCTTGGGGTACCATAATCCAAGTGTTGGTGTGTGAGCTAGATATCGAAGAATATGCTTCACAGCCTTATGGTGTGATTCCTTCGGTGTAGCTTGAAATCGGGCACACATTCAAACACTAAGCATGATATCTGGCCTAGATGCACATAAGTACAATAAAGAGCCAATCATGGAGCGATATACCTTATGATCGAAGTCAATACCATTTTCATCAGTGCACAGATGGCCATTTGTGGGCATAGGAATTTTGACGCCTTTACAATCTGGCATGCCGAATTTCCTCAGTACATCCTTGAGGTATTTCTCCTGAGATATGAATATCCATTGCGTTGTTGACGAATTTGAAGTCCTAAGAAGAATTTAAGCTCTCCCATCATAGACATTTGGTATTCTTCACTCATCATATAGGAAAATTCAGCACTATAATGTTGGTCAGTACATCCAAAGATAATATCATCAACATATATTTGGCACACAAACAATTCACCATCAAAAAATTTAGTGAAAAGAGTAGGGTCGAGTGAACCGGGTTTGAAGCCTTTCGTCATGAGGAATTCCTTCAAAGTATCATACCACGCCCGTGGGGCCTGCTTGAGGCCATAGAGGGCCTTGTTGAGTCTGAAGACTTTGTCAGGATTCTTTGGATCTTCAAAATCTGGGGGTTGAGCAACATATACTTCTTCCTCAAGCTTACCATTGAGGAATGCACTTTTCACATTCATTTGATATAAAGTGATATCATGATGGTTAGCATAAGCAAGTAATATGCGAATAGCCTCAAGTCTAGCAACATGTGCAAAAGTTTCATCGAAATCAATTCATTCAACCTGTGTGTAGCCTTGAGCTACAAGCCATGCCTTATTCCTCATCACAAGGCCATTTTCATCTTGCTTGTTGCGGTAGATCCACTTTGTGCCAATGATATTGTGCTTGCGAGGATCTGGATGTTTGACCACTTCCCAAACATTGTTGAGCTCGAACTGATGTAATTCTTCTTGCATGGCCTGAATCCACTCAGGCTCCAGAAATGCTTCATCTACCTTAGTGGGCTCTGTAATAGAGACAAAAGCATAGTGCCCACAAAAGTTAGATAAATATGAAGCTTTTGAGCGTGTGAGAGGACCTGGCGCTTTGATGTCATTGATGATCTTTTCAACTTGCACTTCTTTTGCAATGCGAGGATGAGATGGTTGCCGTAGAAGAATTTTATCAGCATTCTCTTCAGCACCATTTTCTTCATTATTTTCTTCAAGTGCATTAGCTCGATGTTCTTCATGTTATTGGGTTTCTTATTAGTGAGTAGTTTATAAGCAGTCTTCTTGAAGAATTTGTGAAGATATACTCTGTTGATGATGTGGCATGTAGTATCAATTGCCTCAGTCCAGAAACAACGAGGCGTTTTGTATTCATCAAGCATTGTGCGAGCCATCTCACATCCTAGGGTTCCTATTAAGGATCTGCTTTTTAAGCACATCACAAAGAGCCTGATGCCCTTTGCGGCTTTTGTACATGCCTGTCATGTACAATTCCTTCAACCCTGCATCATCAGTGATACTAGCAATGTCCTCAGATGAGGAATTAGTGATAGCAAAGGCATGTGAAGAATTTGAAACATTAGCAGCATTTGAACATTCAGGTGAAGAATTAGCAGATTCACATTCAATGCATTTCAAACATGGAGGAACAAATTCTTCCTGAGAAGCGCTGATTTGTTGAGCAAGTAATGAATCGCGCTCCTTCTGAAGATCTTCATAACTCACTCTTAGCTTCTCAAGATCTTTCTTTCTTTGAAGAAATTCATAAGAAAGCTTCTCATGATCCGATAAGAGAGTTTTATGATGACTTTGAAGATTGTCAAGCTTGGACTGAAGTCTCTGAAGATTTTCAGTCAAAGTTTCAGTGCGATCCATTTCTTCACCCAACATATCATCACTTTTGTCTAGCATGTTTTGAACCTTTTCAAGAGCCCTTTGTTGTTTTACAGCAATATTAGCAAGTTTAGAATAGCTGGGCTTAAGGTTTTCATCAGATTCATCATCACTAGACTCAGATGAGGAACATTCGGTTACCTTGGCACCTTTTGCCATGAGGCATGGTGCAGAAGATGATGGTTCAGGTTCGAAAGTCATCGTTTTGAGTGATTCCTTGAAATCCTCAAACCGGGGATCATGAAAAGTTCGATGACCTTCATAGACGTCAGAGATTCGGTCCCAGATAAGCTTCGTATTGCAAAGATGCATAATGCGTTTGAATTCATCTCTGGATAGGCAGGAACAGATGATACCTTCGCCATGATGTCAAGTCAAGTGTACTTGCGAATATCATCAGTGTCCGCTATCTTGCATATATCGGTAAGACCAATCTCAGTGACGGTCCACAGCTCGCTGTTCATTGCCATGAGGCGCTTCCTCATCATGGCCTTCCACTTGGGATAATCATGACCGTCAAAGATGGGGCATGTCACTTTCTTCATACCTGCGCTCGACATAGCTGAACTCCAGGCGGTTAAACCAAAATCACATAGAACAAGGGAGTACCTTGCTCTGATACCAATTGAAAGTGCGTTATATCG
This sequence comes from Triticum urartu, assembly GCF_056163025.1. Classification (NCBI taxonomy): domain Eukaryota; kingdom Viridiplantae; phylum Streptophyta; class Magnoliopsida; order Poales; family Poaceae; genus Triticum; species Triticum urartu. Next base: position 36,779,015 of record NC_141876.1, read on the forward strand.
ACTAGAGGGGGTGAATAGGCGATTTTTATGAAATTCTTCACTGAGGAATTTGCTGGTGAGGAAATTCCTTAGCGAAGAACTACTAGCAGCGGAATAAGTACTCAAAAGTAAACATAACAGAATACAAGCATAGTCATCATGATGAAATGAAGATAGGCACATAGTACAGGAAGCGTAAGCACAGGATAACACATGATGAAGACAAATAGACTGAAGAAATTGAACTGAGGAAATTGAGAAAGTCGTCAGTCAAAGTCTTCAAACACAGATATGAACAAGTACACAACTCAATTATGAGGAAATGAAAGAGTTGAGGAAATGGAACCAGTAAGCTTGGTGAAGACAATGATTTGGTAGACCAGTTCCAACTGCTGTCTCAGTTGTATGTCTGGTTGGAGCGGCTGAGTATTTAAACTCGAGGACACACAGTCCCGGACACCCAGTCCTGAACACGCAGCTCAGGACACCCAGTCCTCTAAGGTCACACAGACCTCGTCCAATCACTCATGGTAAGTCTTCAGGTGACTTCCAAACCTTCACAAACTTGGTCACTCGGCGATCCACAATTCCTCTTGGATGCTCTAGACCATGACGCCTAACCGTCTGGAAGAAGCACAGTCTTCAAAGGTAACAAGCGTCGGATCCACGCAGGATCAATCTCTTCAGTGATGCTCAATCACTTGGGGTTTGTAGGTGTTTGGGTTTGGGTTTTTGGTTTTCCCTCACTTGATGATTTTCGCTCAAAGTCCTCGGAGGATGGGTTGCTCTCAAATGACAAGTGTCAGTTTCTCTCAGAGCATCCAACCAACTAGTGGTTGTAGGGGGCGGCTATTTATAGCCTAGGGAGCAGCCCGACATGATAAGACATAAATGCCCTTCAATGATATGATCGTTAGGTGGATAGATATTTTGGGACAGCTGGTGCATAGCACAACAACGGTCAGAATTTTGAGTAGCAAAATCCTCAGGGCTATCATGTTCCTCACCATGTAAGAAATCTGCACTGGCGAATTCCTAACTCCTCGGTCAGGACAAATTCCTCAGAGACCAGAAGAACTTCGTCTCTGTCACTGAAGAAATTGACTGAACTATATGAGATTTCCAATGGCTTCACTCGAAGGGATTGGTAGGTGTAGGATTTTGAGTTGAGCATCACATAGAAATTTTTCCTTAGTATTTTCTCGACCCCCTTTAACAGTACGGTGTTTCCTATGACTCAAGAAAGAGAAAATGAAACTACAAAAACAAAAGTCTTTACGCTTCATGTTCCTCGAATGAATACCAAGTCTTCACGGTCACACCAATTTATTCACTTTCAAAGTCTTCAGAAAGTCTTCAAAGATCCAAAGTCTTCAGTCGAAGAACTTCATTTTTAGGGGTCGACTTTCTCTGTAAATATCAAACTCCTCATAGACTTATAGACCTGTGTACACGCACAAACGCATTAGTCCTTTAACCTATAAGTCTTCAATACACCAAAATCACTAAGGGGCACTAGATGCACTTACAGCTTGCGAAGAAGAAGCATGTCATTGGCATTGAGAATGTCAAATTCCTCAAGGATCACCTATGCGGAGTCTGTGAAGCTGGGAAGATGACAAAGGCCAAGCATCCAGCGAAGACTATCATGACCACTACTCGTCCATTTGAATTGCTTCTCATGGATCTCTTTGGTCCTAATCATTATTCTGCTGTTTCAGATGAAGCATCTCAATATGGCTTTGTTATTGTTGATGATTACTCTCATTATACATAGGTACACCTTGTTACTTACAAACATGAAGTGCAGGAAGTCTTCAAACGATTTTCCTCGAGGGCTTCAACCAACTTTTGTGTGAAGATCATGCACATCAGAAGTGACAATGGCATTGAGTTCAAGAATTCTGGTCTCAATGACTATCTTGATGAACTTGGTATTACTCATGAGTTATCTGCTCCTTATACTCCTCAGCAGAACGGCGTCGTGGAGCACAAGAACAGGACTCTTGCTGAGATGGCTCGCACAATGCTTGATGAATACAAAACGCCTCGTCGTTTCTGGACTGAGGCAATTGATACTACGTGCCACATCATCAACAGAGTATATCTTCACAAATTCTTCAAGAAGACTGCCTATGAACTCCTCACTGATAAGAAACCCAATGTAAGTTATTTCAAAGTCTTCGGTGCTAAATGTTGGATTAGAGATCCTCATCACAACTCAAAATTTGCACCCAAAGCACATGAAGGTTTTATGCTTGGTTACGGAAAGGACTCGCACACCTACAGAGTCTTCAACAACGTTCTTCAAAAGGTTGTTGAAACTGTAGATGTGCGGTTCGATGAAACTAATGGCTCACAAAGAGAGCACCTACCTACTGTGATAGATGAACCAGCACCTGAGGAAACTATCAAGTTCAAGGCTACTAAGGATGTCAATCCCACTGAAGAATCTGCTGAACAATTCATTCCAGAACATGAAGAACGTCGAGCTAATGCACCTGAAGAAAATTCTAAAGAAAATGGTGCTGAAGAAAACGCTGATCAAATTCTTCAACGGCAACCACCTCATCCTCGTATTGCAAAAGAAGTGCAAGTTGAAAAGATCATCAATGACATCAAAGGGCCAGGTCTTCTCACACGCTCAAAAACTTCACATTTATCTAACTTTTGTGGGCACTATGCTTTTGTCTCTATTACAGAGCCCACTAAGGTAGATGAAGCATTTCTGGAACCTGAGTGGATTTAGGCCATGCAAGAAGAATTACATCAGTTCGAGCTCAACAATGTTTGGGAACTGGTCAAACGTCCAGATCCTCGCAAGCACAATATCATCGGCACAAAGTGGATTTACCGCAACAAGCAAGATGAAAATGGCGTTGTGGTGAGGAATAAGGCACGGCTTGTAGCTCAAGGCTACACACAGGTTGAATGAATTGATTTTGATGAAACTTTTGCACATGTTGCTAGACTTGAGGCTATTCGCATATTACTTGCTTATGCTAACCATCATGTTACTTCACTGTGTCCTTGTTAGCTGAAGAAATTGCGAACGGAACTTTAAAACCTATCTTATCTAAATTTTCGGCTTTGTCGCTCAAACCGTTCCGCATCCCACGATACACTTATCCATTCACCCACGATCGCACACGATCTCCACCTCTCAGTACGTGGGTGACACATGTCAAGCGAATGAGAAGGGTCACGGGCACGTTCGTCCAATTTCTTCAGGCGAACAGTTTTTCACCGTGGCTATAAATACCCCTCCTTCCCTTCCTCACTTCTTTTACTCCGCTCGACCTCTCTCCAGATCGAGCTTCTCAAACCCTAGCACCGCCACTACTTCATCGTCACCGGTGAGGAAGAGCTTCACTGCCTCGACCTCATCGCCGACGTACTCGCGCCGACCGCGGAAATCTTCACTCCGCGGCCGCCGTAGCCGTCTTCCTTAGCCGAGTTAGGGCATGGAAGATCAACACAGATGAACTTCACCTCTCCACTTCACTGTTCGTCGTGTTCTTCATCCAGGGTAATTAAAAGTTACTTTTACTGCCCTCGTTGATTCGAATGATTATCTACAAAATCTTCAAAGGTGTTTTTCTTCATATCTTCACACACTAAACACCTCACAAGTCATCTGTTCTTGATTCGTTTCTCTAAGCATCATTTTTCTTCAAGATTCCTCAATTGTGTGGATCCTCGATCTATACAACTCTAGAACCTAAGACAAAGAACGCTTAGTGAAATTCTTCAAGACTCATCTGGTCAAATTCCTCAAACTTGTTCTTTTTGAAAAACCTTCTGAGAACGCATATGACCTCTCCAAATTCCTCGCAACTATACTCTGTTCACAGGTACTCATGTCAGCTGCTGAATCATTAGATTCTCATCAACTTAACTCATTTGCAGCATTACTCGAAGAAAAGTTGCATACTTCTTCAGAGAATTCAATTGTCCAAATTCCTCAACTAAAGAAAATGGCTGATGGTAAGAAGCCACAGAAAGGAGGAAAGAAGCCTGAGCTCAATACAACGTTTGAGATCCCTGATGAAATATATGCTGGGTACTGCACACCTACTGAGGAAACCAAGAATGAGCGCAAGGTGCGCATTCAGAAGATAGAGGGGAGATGGGCTAGAGAGTGGAGGGAGTACAGATATGTCACTCCCAAATACATGAAGAAATTCGCACTCAATCCTCCATGCCCCAGACCTCCATTGGCACCTGGCCAAATAGCAGATCCCACCATCCTCAAGCGCGGTGAGGACTATTGAGGGAGTCCTGGATTAGGGGGTGTCCAGATGGCCGGACTATACCTTCAGCCGTACTCCTGGACTATGAAGATACAAGATTGAAAACTTCGTCCCGTGTCCGGGAGGGACTTTCCTTGGCGTGGAAGGCAAGCTTGGCGATACGGATATGTGGATCTCCTACCATTGTAACCGACTTTGTGTAACCCTAACCCTCTCCGGTGTCTATATAAACCGGAGGGTTTTAGTTCGTAGGACAATATACAGAACAACAATCATACCATAGGCTAGCTTCTAGGGTTTAGCATCTCCGATCTCGTGGTAGATCTACTCTTGTACTACCCATATCATCAATATTAATCAAGCAGGACGTAGGGTTTTACCTTCATCAAGAGGGCCCGAACCTGGGTAAAACTTCGTGTCCCTTGCCTCCTATTACCATCCGGCCTAGACGCACAGTTTGGGACCCCCTACTCGAGATCCACCAGTTTTGACACTGACATTGGTGCTTTCATTGAGAGTTCCTCTGTGTCGTCGCCGTTAGGCTTGATGGCTCCTACGATCATCAATAGCGATGCAGTCCAGGGTGAGACCTTCCTCCCTGGACAGATCTTCGTCTTCGGCGGCTTCGCACTGCGGGCCAATTCACTTGGCCATCTGGAGCAGATCGAAAGCTATGTCCCTGGCCGTCAGGTCTGATTTGGAAGTTTAAACTACACGGCTGACATCCGCGGGGACTTGATCTTCGACGGATTCGAGCCACTGCCGAGCGCGCCGCACTGTCACGACGAGCATGATCTAGCTCTGCCGCCGAACAGTGCCCTGGAGGCCGCACCCGCATCGGCTTCGACCCTTATTTCGGAGCCAACTGTGCCGATCGAGGATGTGTGGTTGGACGCCTCCTCGAGGGCTGCGATCCCAACGACGATTGAGCCGAACACCAGCCCCGCACTCCGCGAGACTCGTGACTCCAAGGAGCCAGACTCCTCCCCGGACTCCGAACCTTCCGCGCTCCTGCCAATCGAATCTGATTGGGCGCCGATCATGGAGTTTACCGTCGTGGACATCTTTCAGCACTCTCCCTTCGGCGATATTATGAAATCACTAAAGTCTCTCTCTTTGTTAAGAGAGCCCTGCCCGGATCATGGCCAGCAGGATTGGGATGCGGAAGACGAAGAAATTCGACGCCCACCCACCACCCACTTTGTAGCCACTGTCGACGATTTAACCAACATGCTCGACTTCGACTCTGAAAACATCGACGGTATGGACGACGATGCGGGAGGCGAAGAAGAACCACCGCCCATAGGGCGCTGGACGCCCACCTCATCATATGACGTATACATGGTGGACGCACCAAAAGATGATGACGAGGAGCGGAAGGACGCACCAAAGGCTTGTTCCCTCGAGAAGCAGTCAAAGCGGTGACGCAAGCGCCGCCCCAAATCCCGCCTCGACAGAAATAACGATCACACAGACCCAGCGCTGGAGCAGGGCGAACCGCTGCCGGACAACGGCAATCCAGATAATCAAACCGAACAAACAAATTCTATCAAGGATAATAGTCCGGACGACATAACGCCGGACAGGCACCCGGAGCAGTAGAATGCCCGTAAAAGGCTTGTTGCCACCGCGAGGAGTCTTAAAAAGCAGAAGCAAAGGCTCAAGGCTGCGCAAGACACACTCCAAATCAGATGGAGTAAAATACTCAACACAGCAGCGAGGTACGGCGACAATCGCCCCTCCAAGAGCTACCCAAAGCGGAAGCTGCTACCTGAATTCGATGAGGAGGCCTCAGACCCCCCACAACCAAATATCAAAGCAGCCACCTGGCCGGATAGACGACCCCTCTACCAACACGGAGCGGCATACAATGCCACTCACAATGCAACACGCGACCCATGCGAGGGCTTGCACCCAAAGGACGGCGCAACAAGATCCATCTATGGACCACGCAAGCGCGCCCCAGCATACAATGCAACACAACAAACATCTGAACAACGCGGTACACCCAGCTACAGGGGTGCCGCACACCCCCTATGATTCACCGATGAGGTGCTGGACCATGAATTTCCAGAGGGATTCAAACCCGTAAACATAGAGACATACGACGGAACAACAGACCCTGGGGTCTGGATTGAGGACCACATCCTTCATATCCATATGGCTCGAGGAGATGATCTCCACGCCATCAAGTACTTACCCCTCAAGCTCAAAGGGCCAGCTCGTCACTGGCTTAAAGGCCTCCCCGAAAGCTCCATTGGAAGTTGGGAAGAGCTCGAAGACGCCTTTCGGGCAAATTTTCAAGGGACTTATGTCCGACCTCCGGATGCGGACGAGTCATATAACTCAATAGCCCGGAGAGTCGGCCCGAAAGCTTTGGAACAGGTTTCTTACTAAAAAGAACCAGATTGTCGACTGTCCGGACGCCGAAGCCTTGGCAGCTTTTAAGCATAGCGTCCGTGACGAATGGCTCGCCAGACACCTCGGCCAAAATAAGCCGATAACGATGGCCGCATTAACAAGCCTCATGACCCGCTTTTACGCGGGTGAGGACAGCTGGCTAGCCAGATGCAGCACCAGCGACCCCAGTACATCAAAAGTTAGAGATGGAAACGGGAAATCACGGCGCAACAGCAATAACAAACGCTGAAATAAAGAAGACAACACGAAGGGCACGGCGGTGAACACCGGATTCAAAAGCTCTCGGCCAGGTCAGCAAAAGCCGCCCTCTAAAGGCACCAGGGATGAACTGTCCAGCCTCAACAAAATTCTGGACCAAGTATGTCAGATCCATAGTACCCCTGGTAAACCTGTTAATCATACCCACAGAGAATGTTGGGTCTTCAAGTAGTCCGGCAAGCTCAACGCCGTACACAAGGGGGAGGATACACCAAGTGAAGACGAGGATGAGCCTCCCAAGCAAGACACTGGGGAACAAAAGAAATTTCCACCAGAAGTCAAAACAGTAAACGTGTTACACGTGATCAAGGGAAAAAACAATGCGGCACTCCCAGGAAAATATACCCAAGTGCCTGTCACCGCGAAGTCCTGCCACTGGTCGTCTCAACCTATCACTTTCGACCATCACGATTACTCAGCAAGTATCCGACGCGCAGGATGGGCTGCCCTGGTATTAGACCTAGTAATTGGCGGATATCACTTCACACGAGTCTTGATGGACGGTGGCAGCAATCTAAACCTAATATATCAGGATACAATCCGCGGGATGGGGTTAGACCCAACAAAAATTTGCCATAGCAATACTACCTTTAAAGGAGTAACGCCAGGCCCAGGGGCTCGTTGTACGGGCTCCCTCCTACTACAAGTTATATTCGGCTCCCCCGATAAATTCTGCCGCGAGCATTTAACCTTCCACATCGCTCCGTTCCAAAGTGGATATCAACAACTGCTCGAACGCGAAGCTTTCGCTCGCTTTAATGCAATACCACACTACGCCTCCCTCACACTCAAGATGCCCGGTCCACGTGGCATCATTTCAGTGAACGGAAACATCAAGCGATCTCTGCGCGCCGAAGAGAGTGCGGCTGCCTTGGCGGCCGCACACTAAAGGCGCCCGGACCGGCGAAAGCATCCAATAGGTCGTCAAGACCTCAGACACAACTAATCAAGTTCGGCGCCGCTATTTATACCGAATAAATGGTCACACCCCTATTTGTCAATACAATGGGCTCAATGCGCGTAGACAAGTGGCAATTTTTTCTCATCTTGAATTATACATGGTTTCTTTAAAAACTATCTTTTTGCACGACAACTTTTTCACCTAAATTCCTCTCTTTTACAGACGATGCTACACCCATCCAGGATACGACACAACGGAGACACGGGCGCAGACGTGCAGCAGGGACCCGCTCCAAGGATTCTTTTTAGATTAAGACCCTGCGTAAACCTTTTTTACTGTCTCTTGTTGATACATATCCATCGTTGAGAAGGCTGCTGACGTCTTGGCATGTGGCCACGCCAGAACAATGCACGTACCTGGACACAAGGGGCTTCTTACAAAGGCCATTATTTAGGCCCGGTTTATACCACAAAGACCGAATACCTTAGGGAGTGTTCGGCGTCGCGAGTTTGGCCCTATATGCATCAGCTCTGAATCATTGTCTTTGGTCAAATGTTGGGTTTGCCCGGCTCCTGTGTTTTGGTGCCTTACGTTCCGCTTTACCGGCTAAGGTAGCACCAGGAGAACTACTGCGATTGTGCCCTGGTTCATCTGGATGAGCACCTCAGTAGAGAAAGCCGAAAACTGACTGTCATGATATAGCATGAGACTAGTCAACCACTCGATGACCTGTTGGAATGTTAGAATTCCTCCGCCTTAACGAAGGGCCGTTTTTCGGCCAGGCATTTACGCACCCCGGGATCAAGAGAGTGCGGAGCCACCAGGGGCTATCTAGTAGCCCCACTGTCAAACTCCTATGGCTAAGTGAAAGTGCTAAAGCATTATAGTCCGGTTGCCTCGCTCGCTCCGCTATCACCTCCTTAATAGGACCAACACGTTGGGTTAAGTGTGAACACGTGTTTTTTGTGAGCACCTCCGCATTATATGTGTGGGGGTTGAAACCGACGGCTGCAATCTTTCAGGTTATACACATGTATACATAAACGGCCGCCCAGGAGGCATCATATTAGTTTCGGGCAAAAGTATAAAAATAGCCTTATAAAAATTTATAAAAGCATTTCGCTTACAATGAGATTACATATCACTGAAACATAATATTTTTTAAGCACTGGGTCTCTATCAAACGAGCACCCTCAAGAACTTCTTCAAAGTAGTGCTCAGCAGCCATTCGGCCTATGGCCGAATCCCACGCTGCAACAGTGGTAGCATCCATCTCCGCCCAGTATGCTTTAACACGGGCAAAAGCCATTCGTGAGCCCTCTATGCACGCCGACCTCTTCATCACATTAATGCGCGGCACCACGTCAAGGAACTGTTGCACCAAGCTGAAATAGTTGTTCGGTTTTGGCCTTTCCGGCCATAGCTGATCCACAACAGACCTCATGGCGAGTCCGGACAACCTATTCAGTTCGGCCCATTCGGCTAATTGGTCAGTCAATGAAAGCGGACGCTCAGGAGAATGGAATTGTGTCCAAAACAGCTGGTCCACTTCACGGTCTGTCTGACCCTGGAAGTACTCGGCCACATCGGCAGCGCTCGCCGCCAAATCCATATACACATCCTCCGAACTCCACAGCCGATCCAGAGGGGCATACCGCAGATCTCCGAACTTCCTTCGCAACATAAAGGATTTCCCAGCTACAATATCCCCGGTTTCCCGCAGCTCCTCCTTCTTCGCCCTCATAGCAGAGCGGATGTCTTTTCTCATCGCAGCAGCCTTCTCAAGGTCCGATGCCTTTGCTAGGTTTTCCTTTTCAAGAACCCGGCAACGGTTGGCGGCGGCTTTTAATTCTATGGCCATCTTGGCCATCTTAGCTCGGCTGTCGCCATGCACGGCCTTCTCGGCTTTCAACTCTTCGGCCGCCTTCAAAGCAGCCGCATTACCAAACCTCGCTTGTTCCTTGGCTCGGGCAAGTTCTGCCCGCAAGGCTTCAACAGTGGCAACTCCATCTGCAGTCACAACATATTAATGATACTAGCATCATGCTGCTCTTACTATGTGGCATTTACCAGATAATGACACTTACCCTGTGCCTCGTCAAGCCTTTTGTTAACAAGCTCGGTGTCGGCGTCTGCCGCATCCAACTGCTGTTTTAAATGGGCAAACTCGCTAGTCCGGCTAGCCACCGGAGCTTCCATCACCTGCACATAGAGGCAGTATGGTTATTACCTGGGAATATGATCCTCTATTCGTCATCGTTTCGGACGACAACCAGAGTCTCAGGGGCTACTATCTACACAGGACACACCTAGCATGTGCAGGACTATCATACATTATTTTACGTACCTCAAAGCATGTCAGTAGACTCATAAAAGCTTCATGCAATCCGCTTTCGGCGGACGAGATTCTCTCCATCGTCGTATTCATCAGCATACGGTGTTCATCTGAGATGGCCGCTCGCCCCACCAACTCCCTCAGAACATCCGATCGCACACCAGACGGTGCCGGATTCTTTTGTCTGCTCTCTTCGGGAGCCGGACACTGGGAGCTTCGGGGGTCAATGGGATTATCTTCTGGCCTCACCGGACTCAGAGAGGCCCTCCGCGACGACACTTCGGGGTCGCCCGCTTCCGGAGCAGAGGAGTCCGGAGGAGGCGTTTCGCTCTCCATCATCTCTGGAAGAAGATCCCCCGAAGACGAGCTCATTTGAGAGGGGCTAAGTCCCAAACTGCAAAGATATATGCGGTGGTTATTTTCTTAGAAGAAAAAGATGCCATACCTGTACTATTAAAGTATTTCGGGTCACTTACGACTCGCTAGAGAATTGATCCCCCCGCGGACTTTGTGCGGCAAAAGCACCCCCCAAGGTAGGACCCTCTGTGGGAGACTTCTTCTCCCGTTTGGAAGCTTCGGCTTCCGAATCCCCGGGCGCGGTCCTTTTCCTCCTTCGGTCGTCTTCCTTCATGGAGACGCTCGCTCCCTCGGTTAGAATGGGCAGCGTTGGGGGCCCGCGTCCGCCCGTATTATCCTCCCCAGTATCTTCCTTCAAGGGCTCCGGGCAAGGTGCGACCTAGAGCATCTTTTCCAATACCGGATTGTCCAAACCCTCAGGGAGGGGGGCCGAACACCAAATCAACTTCGCCTTTGTTAGCCAGTCCTGGTCAAAAAGCGAACTCTCAGAAATAACTTCGTAACAAATGAGAGATAGTATGTTCGGCCGGAAGATTCCTTACCTGTTCAGCGGCGCGGTTACTGCTCAGGCCCACGTTCTCGGTGATTTCCGGACACTCTACCTGAGGTCCAAAGAATGACTTGTACATCTCCTCGTGCGTCAGGCCGAGGAAATTTTGAATGACACGTGGTCCCTCGGGATTGAACTCCCACGAGCGAAGGGGCCGGCGTTTGCAAGGCTGGACTTGACGAACCAGCATAACTTGTATTACCGCAACCAAACTAAAATCTCCATTGAAGAGATCTCGAATGCGGCTTTGCAGTATAGGCACGTCCTTGGCTGGACCCCAGCTCAGACCTCTGCTGATCCATGACATCAGTTGTGGTGGAGGGCCCGAGCGGAAAACAGGGGCGGCTGCCCACCTGGCACTTCTAGGAGCCGTGATGTAGAACCACTCCTGTTGCCACAATTCAGACACCTCTGGAATGGAACCTTTGGGCCATGGAGCTCCCGTCATCTTGCATATTGAGGCACCTCCGCACGCTGCATGTTGCCCCTACCCGATATCCGCCGGTTTTGACACCGACAATTATCCTGACGAATGGGCCAAGCGCCAAGCCAAGTTGGCTAAGCAAGCCAGAGAAGCATTGAGGAAATTCAATGAAGACTCTGCTGCTGCTGAGGCCTCTGCTGTCAAGCCGAAGAAGGTTATGTCAAAGAAGCCTGCGCGCAACCCAAGTGCTTCACCAACAGTGCCCTTAAGGCCAAGTTCCACAACAATGCCCTCACGGCCAGAATCCTCAAAGCCCTCAAGGCCAATTCCTCATGCTGCTCCTGCTCCCTCAAAATCCTCAGCTCCTCCAAAGTCCTCAGATGTTCCGACAAAGTCCTCAGCATCTGTGCATCTTGCCTCATGCCAAAGGACTGCAGGCATCTCAATTGCCTCAGGAGGTTCAACTAGTTCCTCAGCTGCACCAAATTCCTCAACAGGACCCTCTCTACTGAAGACAAAGGCCACTGCTGGACGAGGTCCTCGCCCTAGTCCTCAAAAGAAGCAAGTCGCCTTCCAAGTTTCATCTGATGAAGACGAAGCTGATGATGATGAACTTGCTGAAATCATCAGAGATAGGCAAGTCAGGGCCGCTAGAGCCAAGGGAACAGATGTGCCACTACTTTTGAATCCCAAGTTGATCCTCGAATACATTGATGTTTGGCACAAGGACCCCAACACTCCCATGCCTGATTTCAAGTTGACTCCTGGCCAAAGTCACATGCTGACCCATTTCATCCAAGAAGAAAAATGGAAATATGAGAAGGCCAGGCAGATCAAGAAAGTGCAGTACAAAAAGGAGCGCTATCTGAAGAAAAACGTTATTTCTATGACAACTGAAGAACTTGTCACTACTCAATCTGAAATCAAGAAACTCAGTGATGACTTTTACGCATACCATGCTGATTGGCTTGGAGCCAAGGTTCGTTTTGTGAAACTTGCGGATAACTTCACTTCCAATGTTGCTGCCCCAACGCAACAGGAAGTTCCTCAGGCTGAAGCATCCGCTCAGCCGACTGAAGAACATGCCAGCACCGCGGATGAAAATCAGGCTGCTGAAGAAAATGTGAGTTCCAGGGCTGATGACTGCATTCCAGCCGCTGAAGAAATTGCCAGGGCATCCACTAGTGGTGCTCGTGAAGAAACTGAAGAAATTAGGGCAACTGCATCAGTTGTGCCTGAAGAAAATCAACCAAATTCCTCTTCTCCTCCTGTGCCAACACCAACTCCGATCCTTCCATCTGCATCAAATGTGAAGAAGACCAAGACTGCAAAGCGTGCAACAGTAAAGAAAAGGAAAGCATCAGCTACTTCAGATTATTCAGCTCCGAAGAAGATGAAGCCTTTGAACAGTTCATTTGCTAATCCCATTGATATTGTTCCAATCTCAACCATGCCATCAAAGGACCTTGTTCCTTTTGGGGAAGAATATGAGATCCCTAGCAGATCTGATGAAGAAAATCATTCTGCTGCTTCGTCAGAGCAGATTGATGAAGAAATTGAAGTGGATACGATCCCTTCAACACCTGTCATCTCCTCGACCATGCCTCAGTTCATAGCTGAAGAGGATGGCATTGAAGAAATGGAAGATGAAGATATGGACGTTGGCTGCTCCACACCCGCAATAAGTGATGAATTCTGAGAAACTCAGCATCCAAACTCTCCAATGTTCACACTGCTACAACAAATACACCAGCCCCCCGCACAAACTGTTCAAATGGACTCTGAAGAAACTCACCCCACTTCATCTGTACATGAGGAAATTCCAGCCACTAATGCTGAAGAAACTGCTGCTGCTGAACATCTGAAGACGCAGACTGCCACTGAAGAGGAACCAGAAATTCCTCAGTCTGAAGAACCTGAGATTGTGATTCCTGAGGTCGTGATGCAACTCACTGACACTCCACTGCCCAAGCCAAAGGATCCATTCTCACGTGAGCAAAAGTTCAAGGCTGATGATTTCTTTGGCGAGCATGTATTCTTCGAAGACTACAACCCTTATAACTCTGCTCGCATTAGGAAGAGGCATTTCTGGATTGCTAGTCAAGCCAATTTCTATTCCTCAGTATTGTTCAACAAAGAGAAAATCTTCTACCATGAGCATATTCCTCACGTGGATAAGGAATCTCTGTCGTGCTTCGCACCAGTCCTCAGTGTTCTTCACGATGCTGGACTGTTAAACTTTTGCTCTGACATCTGCGATTGGAATGAAGAACTAATTCTTCAATTTTATGCAACGTTGCACATCACAGGAGATTCTGAAGATGTGAATTCATGCGTGCTGGACTGGATGTCTGAAAACACTCACTACACTGCACCAGCTTCTGAATTGCTTCGTGCCTTACCACTCAGTCCTCCCCTTGAAGAAACTTGTTGCATCTACAGTGAACCTGAGCTTACAAATCACTACATGCAGGTTCTGATGAAACCTTTGAAGCCAGGTCAGGCACCAAGAACCAAATTCCTCGTGAAGGAATTGCTTTATGTGCCCAGAACTGTCTATTGTATTCTTACGAGGACAATGAGTCCTATCAAAGGCCACAACTCAACTGATGAGGAAATTGTTGGCATCATGAAGAATCTGGTATTCAACATCGTTCATGGCATTCCTGTCAATTATCACGATTTCTTCATGAGGACTCTGGCAAATGTTGCACTATCTCCGTTTGAGCTGAAGCCTTATGCACCTTGGATTATAAGATTCCTCAGGACAAGATCTTCACTCAACTACAAAGGTAATTTTTAGAATCGCCTCAGCTATTTGCCCCCGATTGAAGTCCTCAAGCAGACCTATTCCTCATTTGATGGAAAGGGCAAGGCACCAGCTGTTATAGATGAAGGCATTCGTCCATTGGATGGTCAGTTTCGCAAAGCTGCCTCTTATTCCACCAATGACGACTCTGCCACACATGACTCTGCCAATGCATCCAAGTCTACTCCTCAAGCCACTGCTCCGTGCGTGATGACTGGCCGTGAACTTCTGCTTAGTCTTCACCAGAAGGTGGATCGAAATCACAAATGGGTTAAGCGTCAGTTTGGTTCCCTTCTTCACAACATGACTGCCACACACAATGCAGTGAAGAAAAACCATTACTACCTCCATCAAGTCTTAGGTCGCACCTGGGCAATCCTGTCACATATGTATGGTGAAGAAGATCTGAAGAAAATGGGTCTCAATGAAGATTTTGACTGGTCTGCACCTCCACCGAAGAAATTCAAGAAGGTCAAGGTTCCTTCTCTGGTGGCCAGCTCATATTCTTCATCGCGCGACACTGATGAAAATGAAGACTTTGACGACACTGCGGCAGGCCCTACTACAACAAACGACCCTAACAATGTTTGCGCTCCTTCATCAACTTGTTATTCTTGAGGGGCGTTAGTCCTCATATTCGATCCTTTTGGTCATTTGATGACAAAGGGGGAGAATTTTGAGTTAGTCTTCAAGCGGGTCTTTCTATATGGGCGTTTTTTTGTTAAGTTACAACTCTCGTTCTTCTGAGACTTTATTGGATCGAGTTGTAAACTTAAACCCGATGGTGCTCTGATCCTCTTGATACGTTTTTCTGCATGCTTATTCCTCGTTAATATTATTGCATGCATGCTGAATTACATCAGTCACCATATTTCATCATGCATTTCAAATTCTTCACTGTTATATGTCAAATGCGTGTATGAATTACAAGATATAGGGGGAGATCTCCATGATTCAACTCTTCAAGTGTGCATCGCTTCAAAAGCAAATTCCTCACTATGCACATCTTCAGGGGGGGTTCTTCTATATCTTGCAATCAAATTCCTCAATATCAGTATTTACAATTCATATGTTTATCCCCGTTGAAAGCTTAACCTATATTGTCATCAATCACCAAAAGGGGGAGATTGTAAGTGCATCTAGTGCCCCTTAGTAATTTTGGTGTATTGAAGACTTATAGGTTAAGGGACTAATGCGTTTGTGAGTGTACACAGGTCTATAAGTCTATGAGGAGTTTGATATTTACAGAGAAAGTCGTCCCCTAAAAATGAAGTTCTTCGACTGAAGACTTTGTATTTTTGAAGACTTTCTGAAGACTTTGAAAGTGAAGAAATTTGCGTGACCGTGAAGACTTGGTATTCATTCGAGGAACATGAAGTGTGAAGACTTTTGTTTTCATAGTTTCATTTTCTCTTTCTTGAGTCATAGGAAACACCGTACTGTTAAAGGGGGTCGAGGAAATACTAACGAAAAATTTCCATGTGATGCTCAACTGAAAATCCTACACCTACCAATCCCTTCGAGTGAAGCCATTGGAAATCTCATACAGTCCAGTCATATTCTTCAGTGACAGAGACGAAGTTCTTCTGGTCTCTAAGGAATTTGTTCTGACTGAGGAGTTAGGAATTCGCCAGTGCGGATTACCTACACAGTGAGGAACATGATAGCCTGAGGATTTTGCTACTCAAAATTCCGACCGTTGCTGTGCTATGCGCCAGCTGTCCCAAAATATCTATCCACCTAACGGTCATATCATTGAAATGCATTTATGTCTTATCATGTCGGGCTGCTCCCTAGGCTATAAATAGCCGCCCCCTACAACCAATAGCTGGTTGGCTGCTCCGAGAGAAACTGACACTTGTCATTTGAGAGCAACCCATCCTCCGAGGACTTTGAGCGAAAATCATCAAGTGAGGAAAAACCCAAAACCTAAACACCTACAAACCCCAAGTGATTGAGCATCACTGAAGAGATTGATCCTGCGTGGATCTGACGCTTGTTACCTTTGAAGAATGTGCTTCTTCCAGAAGGTTAGGCGTCATGGTCTAGAGCATCCAAGAGGAATTGTGGATTGCCGAGTGACCAAGTTTGTGAAGGTTTGGAAGTTGCCTGAAGACTTACCACGAGTGATTGGGCGAGGTCTGTGTGACCTTAGCTCAAGGAGAATACGGTGAGGACTTGGTGTCCTGAGCTGCGTGCTCAGGACTGGGTGTCCGAGACTGTGTGTCCTCGAGTTTAAATAGTCACCCGCTCCAGCCAGACGTACAACTGAGACAATAGTTGGAACTGGTCTACCAAATCATTATCTTCACCAAGCTTACTGGTTCTATTTCCCTGGTTCTATTTCCTCAACTCTTTCATTTCCTCATAACTGTGTTGTGTGCTTGTTCATATCTGTGTTTGAAGACTTTGACTGACGACTTTCTCAATTTCCTCAGTTCAATTTCTTCAGTCTGTTTGTCTTCATCCTGTGTTATCCTGTGCTTACGCTTCCTCTACTCTGTGCCTGTCTTCATTTCATCATGATGACTATGCTTGTATTCTGTTATGTTTACTTTTGAGTACTTATTCCGCTGCTAGTAGTTCTTCGTTAAGGAATTTCCTCACCGGCAAATTCCTCAGTGAAGAATTCATAAAAATTGCCTATTCACCCCCCCCCCTCCTTGAATGGGCCCCAAACGCCCGGGCTGACCGGCACCCCTCATATCTGTTGGGGAACGTAGTAATTTCAAAAAAAAATCCTACGCACACGCAAGATCATGGTGATGCATAGCAACGAGAGGGGAGAGTGTTGTCTACGTACCCTCGTAGACCAGAAGCGGAAGCGTTAGCACAACGCGGTTGATGTAGTCATACGTCTTCACGATCCGACCGATCAAGTACCGAACGCACGGCACCTTCGAGTTCTGCACACGTTCAACTGATGACGTCCCTCGAACTCCGATCCAGCCGAGATTTGAGGGAGATTTCCGTCAGCACGACGGCGTGGTGACGATGATGATGTTCTACCGACGCAGGGCATCGCCTAAGCACCGCTACGATATGACCGAGGTGGATTATGGTGGAGGGGGCATCGCACACGGCTAAGAGATCAAGAGATCAATTGTTGTGTCTTTGGGGTGCCCCCTGCCCCCGTATATAAAGGAGTGGAGGAGGGGGAGGGCCGGCCCTCTCTATGGCGCGCCCTAGGGGAGTCCTACTCCCACCGGGAGTAGGATTCCCCCTTTCCTAGTAGAACTAGGAGCCCTTCCAAGTAGTAGGAGTAGGAGGGAAGGAAAGGGAAGGGAAAAGGAGAAGGTAGGAAGGGAGCGCCACCCCTCCCTAGTCCAATTCGGACCAGCCCATGGGGAGGGATGCGGCCACCCTTTGAGGCCTTTCTCTCCTTTCCCGTATGGCCCATTAAGTCCCAATACGAATTCCCGTAACTCCCCGGTACTTCCCAAAATACCCGAATCACTGGAACCTTTTCGATGTCCGAATATAGTCGTCAATATATCGATTTTTACGTCTCGACCATTTCGAGACTCCTTGTCATGTCCCCGATCTCATCCGGGACTCCGAACTCCTTCGGTACATCAAAACACATAAACTCATAATATAACCGTCATCGAACTTTAAGCGTGCGGACCCTACGGGTTCGAGAACTATGTAGACAAGATCGAGACACGTCTCTAGTCAATAACCTATAGCGGAACCTGGATGCTCATATTGGCTCCTACATATTCTACGAAGATCTTTATCGGTCAAACCGCATAACAACATACGTTGTTCCCTTTGTCATCGGTATGTTACTTGCCTGAGATTCGATCGTCGGTATCTCAATACCTAGTTCAATCTCGTTACCGGCAAGTCTCTTTACTCGTTCCATAATACATCATCCCGCAACTAACTCATTAGTTGCAATGCTTGCAAGGCTTATAGTGATGTGCATTACCGAGTGGGCCCAGAGATACCTCTCCGACAATCGGAGTGACAAATCCTAATCTCGAAATATGCCAACCCAACAAGTACCTTCGGAGACACCTGTAGAGCACCATTATAATCACCCAGTTACGTTGTGACGTTTGGTAGCACACAAAGTGTTCCTCCGGTAAACAGGAGTTGCATAATCTCATAGTCATAGGAACATGTATAAGTCATGAAGAAAGCAATAGCAATAAACTAAACGATCAAGTGCTATGCTAACGGAATGGGTCAAGTCAATCACATCATTCTCCTAATGATGTGATCCCGTTAATCAAATGACAACTCTTTGTCTATGGCTAGGAAACATAACCATCTTTGATCAACGAGCTAGTCAAGTAGAGGCATACTAGTGACACTCTGTTTGTCTATGCATTCACACATGTATCATGTTTCCGGTTAATACAATTCTAGCATGAATAATAAACATTTATCATGATATAAGGAAATAAATAATAATTTTATTATTGCCTCTAGGGTATATTTCCTTTAATATTCATCCCAAATATGAGGCGGATATGGGGGCACCCGGGCACGCCCACCATGTCGGACCTGACAGCCCAACCGCACTCCAAATTGCACCAAATCCACCATACCCTTGCTCCTCCTCCCGCCATCCTCCAACCTTTCCCGTGCCCGAACCCTTGCCGTCCTCCTCCATTGCTCCCGATCCTCACCACCGGCCCCAATCCACTACCGAAGATGTCGTCCAGCCTGACTCACAGCTCCGCGACGGAGACGCAGTCCACCTCGTTCGCAGTGGCGGATCCAGGAATTCAACTTTGGGTGTTCAAAAGAAATTCACCATGAGAAGCCAATTGATCGACTGCAATACAGAGTGTTTACAATAGCAACAATATCTCACAAGATAAAGAAAATTGCAAAACAGAGAAGAAAATTTTCAGTGTTGGAACTTGGAAGGGGATTCATCTTAGGCCTAGAGATCAGGTTGTTGGTCATGTTGGAGCCATTTTGCACTGACATGCTCCCCTCCCGGCCTCGACGACTGCGGCGGCCGCCGCCACAACGCTCATGCCCACCCTTTGTACTGCAAGCATTCCATTCCCGTCGCTCCTCCCCACCGGCGGCGATCAGCACGGCACTACGCGAGCATGACTTGTCCGTGACCTCCGCGGAAACCATGGGAGCCCCGGCGCCGGTGGCTCCCTCGCCTGGTTGTGGCTCGCCATAGGCGTTCGGCACAGAATCGTGCTGCCGCCTCGTCCATGGGAAGAAGCGAAGACGGAACCGGCTGTCTGCTGGGTGAGTATCTCATGCGTACATGCGTGGCCGGCTGCTAGCTGCTGCTGAACTAGGCATATTTGCGTGTACATCTGAAATGGGCTGCGTGGACAATGGACAGAAATGGCTGGCTGCTGCCGTCCTATGTGGTTGTTGTCATATATTGATATATGCCTATATATAAGATTTTTCTTGCAGAAAAATTTGGGTGTACATCTGTACACCCATGCCCCATGGTGGATCCGCCCCTGCTCGTCCGTCGGTGGGGCCACTTCGTCGGCTGCGATTTGCAAGGTGGAGAACGTCACCTAGAAGTTGCGGCGACGCCGGCAGCGAGAGAGGGAGGTGGCGGCGGCGTTGCAGGTAGGTCCGGACATGGTGGAGCAGCTGCCTCCTCCGCCGCGCCCCTTCCCTCCGACCGCCAACACAGGTTACACCGTCCGACCCAATTTTGGCATGTCTGGTTTGTTGAACTATGATTTGCTTTGGTTTTTTTCAAACTTTGGAATTTGGACAATTTGTATCGTATGATTGACGCGCATGGATTGCATGAATTTAAGGATCGAAATTTGCGGTATGTGAATACGCAACGCATTATTTAAGGGGTGACCGGTTAATGCCCGCGAACGCGCCCAGGCGCATCCGGTCATCGTTGAAGATGCACTTATGTTTCTATTCATAGCTAAAAGGATTACCTGATTCAAATTTACAGCAGGATTGTGACCATCTTTCGGTATTGTGTAACCATCTTTATATTTTGCGAGACTGCGAGAGTTGGCTGATCAAGTTCGAATTTCAAATTGTGTAACCATCTTTTGGTATCATACGCCTACACCATGCAGTAGCGATATGAAACTCGCCACTTGCCACGCATTATGAAGCCACTACTACGGAGTAGCTAGCAGCTGGCTAGTACTCCCTCCATTCTAAAATACTTGACTTTCATTTGTTTAAAAAATGAATGTACTTATATATTAAAACATGTCTAAATACATTTATATTTTGATAAAGGGAAGGCAAGTATTATGGAACGGAGGAAGTAGATGTTTCCTCTGGGAGGGTACGTGGGCGTGTATAAAACAACACGCATGGCGTGTCTCCTTGAGAGTTGATGGCGGTAGGTTGGTGAATCATGGAGATGAGCATCTATATATCTGGACTGGATCGAGCACCGGGACCTGGACCAGAAACAGTTGAGGTTTCGCGCCACAACATCTTCAATCCTGTTGACTGTTGAGGACCAGCTCAGCTCGGCCGAGGCCAGGTGACATAAAACGGAAATTTATTACTGCATTACACCGAGGACCATTTTGTGCGTCATTTGGTAGCTAGGTAGTGGGCCATTTGACCGAGTCATCTTTCGGGAGATAGCGCGCCATGTCTGCTTGAGATTGAGACTCTCTCTAATCAATTGTCTCAAGTTTTTCGAAAATGAGTGAATCTCGTACGCATGAAGCTAATAATTAATATTCATTAAAAGTAGAATTGTGGTTTCTGTTAATCTTTGTCATGGTTTTAAGTTTTTCTACAGACCTAGTAAGTATATATTGCTACTGATCGTTATCTTGTTTTGTTTAGATTAGATGCTAAGTAAACCGGAAACTCGCGGACCTGCAAATGCATCTATTTCTGGGACCTTTGTGCGTTTATGTAGGCCTGCAAATGCAGCCCCAACACTTGAAGCAGCTCTTTAAGCCAGTCCTCTCTCTCCTCTCTCCACAACAAACTCTTTGTCTCTGCACAGAACACGATCGAATCATCGAGCTGCATTTCCTTAATCCTTAAGATGTAAACAGACGAATTTACATGCAGTCAAGTAGAACAGCTAAGCATAAGTGCCTAGAGTACAAAATGTACAATCATGAATTCATGATCAAGCTAATAGTGTCTACCAAGCAAAAAAAAAGAAGCTAACAGTGTCTACCAGCTCCGCCATACAAACAGAAAAACAAAATAGCTACTGTGTGCATTTCCATTTAACCAACAAGTTTTTCTTTCTTTTCTTTTGACAATAACCAACAAGTTTTTCCCTTGTTTTTCACTTTTCTTGATAAAAACTGTGGAAACAAGCTGATGGTGCGGCGCAAGCTGGCGCAGTGGTAGGGAGTTCTCGCATCGCACATGACATGCACGTGCCGGGCACCATGTAAAAAGTACGGATCCAGCTGCTGAGCTGAGCAAAGAAGACGTACGTACGCACACGTACTCCCTCCGGTCCTTTTTACTCTGCATATAACAATTGTCTGAAGTCAAACTACTCAAAGTTTGACCATATTTATATGAAAAAATATTAACATCTATCATGCTAAAGTTATACAATATGAAACTTTATATCATGATGCATAAACTGGTATTGATTTCACATTGTGAATGTTGATATTTTTTTTCTATAAAGTTGGTCAAACTTTACGAGGCTTGACTTCAGACAAATCTTATATGCGAATTAAAAAGGACCGGAGGGAGTACTGTGAGAAATATACGGGGAGCCGACGTACCCAAAAATGAAGGGTGTTGAAAGGCCACATACATAGTATGCAGCGCCCAACCACTTTAGCAGCTGCAAAACATTGGAATGGACCAGATCAGGTGCATGATGATGCATCATGCTTGAATCAGTACTTGAATAGTACGTGTATTGTACGTGCACGTATAAGCCCACTGTATCCACATGCATGGGTCAGTACACCGGTGGGCACAGCGCACAACACGCACGTACGGTGTATGACTATGAGCATTGACACATCGTACCACACCAATACGTACAGTACAACGGTGGTACTAGTAGGACATTTTTTTTTGATTGAAAATAAAACAACAATTACAATGTTCATCAAAGCAAGCATGGCGCAATATGAAATTGCGCTCTGCATGGATATCTAGGTTTGGAAGGAAATTCTGATGATTTATTTTGAAGTTAATAGTACGTACAGACCGGGCCTAATTATCCTGTCATAGGTCGACCAGAAGGTCTGAAGATGACTCACCCATTAAGATTTGGCACCTCCTAAACTCAGGATCCTGTCATATGCGGATTAGTCGCACTAGGAAAGAAGCCCAAATGATGAGACGATTGCGCCTTATTAAATAAACACTAATCTGTAGTGAGAAATTCATTTGTCAACATGAGTTGCCTTTTCAATCTCAAACGTGCATATGGAGACGTGATCCAGATTGCTACATGCCACCCTCTTATCTTGACCTGCCAACAGTAGAGCAAACATGATTGTTCTTTCTTCCTGTTGATTTATAGTACTCCGTCTGTAAGCTAATATAAAAGCGTTTAGATCATTAATTAGTAATCTAAAACGTTTTTATATTAGTTTACAGAGGGAGTACTACAGTAGGTTGCATGAGTTGACCGAGGACCAGGTTTCCAGTTTAAAGTTGTACGAAGAAAAAAGGAGAACTCTTCTAATTACCGTAGCATTTCTTGGTTCATGGAATTGATTGTGGAGCACTCCGGGTCTACGCATGGCACGCATCACAACACAAGCTTGCACACGTAAACTACTAAACTGCCCTCATCAAGCGGTGAGAGCGCTGTGTTCTGATCAAGACAAGCTTCGGGACGTTGTTTACTAACTCATGATGATCGCCGGAGTGTAAAGTAGAGCAGGAGCGACGTGGAGAGCAGGAGAGAGCAGTGTTCTGATCAAGATCCTCTAAACAAACAAATCGGTTACATCGCCATCAGCGGATCAAGCCCTTGTCAGTATACTTTGCGCCGGTCCGTCGCGTTCGGGGTACCTGGACGGACGATTCAGTCGCCCACCGGCCGCGCGCGCACGCGAGGGGAAGAGAGGGCAACATCACATCAGCATCAGCAGGACGGGACACACCGAACCACAACTATATTTTCTTGGGTTAACGACGAAAGCCATGGTCGAATCTGAACAAAAACCGGTGATGGCACTGCAGCGATGGCGAAGTGGGAAATCATCGTCGGGAGGCGGGGCGGGGGAGAGGGTCAAAGGGCGGCGGGTCGTCGCCCGTGGGTGCCGCGCGCTGGCGGGCCATTTCCTGGGGCTGGGGCGTGGGGCGAGGTCGTGTCGAGCAGTTGGCTAGACTAGTTGACGGTTCCCCGCGCGAGTGGGCTGGTCTGCTGGTGGCGGTGATGCACTGATGCCCCGTCGTTGCCGCGGGGTGGCGAGGCAAACGGGCTCTGCCCAGTCGATTCACCTCCAGTGTCCGACACGCAAAGACTACACGACTGATGTCCTCTCGATCTAAAAAAAACAGCTCTCGGTGACAGAGATGTGTCCCTGTGGGTGGCTTTCCATCAGTTGAATATGTATTGCGTCTACTCTCTAAGCTCTCTCTTTTTTTCTTAGAATTCAAAGGAATTCCAGGAGACACTGAAACAGTACCTAAAAAATCCGCTCACTTACTGAACCGGTAGCAAATTTTGCTGCAGACAGATTATACAGTATTATTTTGACACGAGACAAGGCTTTTCCTCTTCGTTTTGTATCAAAATGAGTTCGATGTATTTTTTTTTTTGAGCGGAATCAGTTGGTTGGATGAACTGGACGAGTTTAAGATACACACGAATCGGCCCATCACATGCGCAAAGACTTGTTGCCTTTCTGTTGCTCTTATTGGGCTATACTCTGGAACTCTATACCGTGGGCCTTGTATAGCAAGGCCTGCCAGCGATCCAGTCTCAGGTTATACTCATGCTATTACTCGAGGTTTCTTACACGAAATTTATAGTGACCAGTTGAAACAAATGAAAAAACACCTGATACAAGAACAAGGCCACCAGAAGGCAACAAGGGCCAGCCACCAGCGCATTCTTCTACTGGGACACACTGGTCTGAAGGGGCAAAGCACTTTCGACTTCAGCTTCCTTTGCTGCAGCGGACCGCTCTGCGACAACCTTCGACATGCCAAACATCTGACCAACACAAAGAGCAAGTAGCTTGATCATGAACACACCAAAGTTCTAAAATGCAGGACAGAAGTTTCGGGTTTCAGTGTCAGCACAGTTACCTTCTGAATGGTCTTCTTGAAGCAGGTCTTGTGTTCATCCATGGACGCGTGGATGAACTCATCGATGTGCTCTTTCACATCTTCAAGGAAGGTAACATCATCATCAGTTTTCTTCTTCCGGCATGACGTCATGGCAGGGTTCTTAGGAAGTGGCTGAGAACCTTCTGTCTGCGTATTACCGGAATCCATGTCAATGCTGAAACAAACCAAGGGTGAAAAGGTTGATAGGCACACCCCAAAGAAGAGATCAGGGTAACATTAATCTCAAAGGTAACTTCTGCATCATTGCAGCTACTCTAAACGTTTCGATCAGGGAAGGAACACAAATGTTCATAGAGTAAAGAACGTATGTCATCTGCTACAAGCATAAACTGAGACAGGTGGCTGAGAACCTCCAGGCTCGTGTATTGCTGGAATCCATATCAATACCGAGACAAACAAAGGGGGGAGATTTTGACATACATATTCCAAAGAGGAGATCAAGGTAATATGGATCTGAAAGTTAACTCCTGCATCCTTGCAGCTAATCTACAGAATTTATCAGGGAAAGGACACAAATGTTCATAAGGTAAAGCACATATGCCATCTGGAATTTATTGTTTAACTACCGCAGGCATAAAGCAGAACGAGCCTTAGTCCAGTTGAAGAAAGAGGACCACTCCAGAGGCTTAAACTAAGATTGAAGAGTGTGCAGCAAAGAAGTGTTCAGAGTAGTATTGATCTCAAGGCTCACTTCTGCATCATAGCAGCTACTCTACACATTCAATCAGGAAAGGGACATAAATGTTCATAGAGTAAAGAACGTATGTCATCTGCTGCAAGCATAAGCTAAAACGAGCATTGATCTACTTGAAGAAAGAAGACTACTCTGGAAAGGCTTAAACTCTTAAACTTGAGATTTAATAGAGTGCAGGTAATCTACTTGAGGTGGGATTCAAAAGGAACAGAGACAAATCTGTAACGCAAGACTGATATATGAAACCAGAGGCGGAATATAGTAACCATTAATTTTTAGGTAACTACTCCTACTACAATGAGAAGATTGAAGGAAAACAAATTAGAGCATAGTTAAGGTTAAAGAACTAAAACAATGAGTAAAATATAAGTAATACTACCGCAATATCCCATTCTGTAGGCTGGCATCTAAAGATGCATCAAATAGCAAGTATTGCGCCTATCACTGTACATTTGGAGAAACATCATGTTACAATGGTGTTAACGCAGTTAATTACTACTCCCTCCGTCCGGAAATACTTGTCCTTGAAATGGTTGTATCTTGACTTATTTTAGTTATAGATACATTCATTTTATCTATTTCTAGGACAAGTATTTCCGGATGGAGGGAGTACAATGGTTTTCCAGTTCCAGGTGAACAGGAGGTTAAGTAGTACAATGCTTTAGCTAAGTTTTGTAAACGATAAACCAAGCAGGGAGCCGAGCAATATCCCAGAACAAGCGACAAAGTAATGCACTGTGTGTTGATTCCAGATCCATGAACGAGATAACTATAATAATTTGACATCAGCTGTCACTTAAATTGCTTTGAAGAAAAAGAGAGGGGGCAAACCAGCATGGTCAAGGCTGGACAACAAAATTCAAGGCGGGAGAACAGAAAACAACAGATCACCAATTACATGAAAATACGGCATCATCATGCCTGCTAAGCACCTGGCTGAATTAGAATGCACGCGCAGAACTCTACAGATTCAGAGACTTCACTAGTACAATTCGGCTGAATACAATCCGGACGCCATTAATTCCGTAGCCAAAGTACATGATTCTCAAATAAAACGTTCAGTAACGCACGGAGCATCACACGGGCATTTCGACGAACAACTCGCGGGCGCTCTCCCACCTCGCGTTTTCGGTATACACCGGCGAGAGAACTCCTCTCTTGCGTTTACACCAAGAGAGCCAAGCAGTTCCGCAGGCCGCAGGGTAACCACAAGAAAAGGTCTGCTACCTGCGATTGCGTCCACGGCCCGACGCGACGCACCGTAGTACCCTAGATGGACTACTTCGTAGAAGGACGAGCGTGCCACATATAGATAGAACTAGGAGGAAAGGGAGGATCGAGTATTGCTGTTACCTTGGTTGAGCTCCGAGGATCGTCCGAGGACGGGCGGAGCGGAGGCGCGGCTGCCTGAGACCGACGGGGAGGGGGAGGAAATTGCAGGAGATTTGGCTTTCAGTTTCTTTCTTGGAGGAAGGGGGAAGCGGCTATCCTCTTCTCTTTCTTGGAGGGCCGGAAAGGAAAGGGAAATCACCGGGGGCGGGGGCGCACACGGGAAAGACGAGACGGAAGCCCACACCTTGGACGTTCCCGAAGGATTTAGGCCTTCTGGACCATGGACGCTCCCTCGACTGGGCCGGCCCAGCAGTGAGTGATACAAGCAGTGAATATTCTAAGAAAAAGTAGCACGCGTGTGGGAGATCGAGCAATTTTTTTTAGACACTCTCGCCAAGCTTTATTTATGTAACCACAATGTTTATAGGTACAAAAAGAAGATCACCGGGCTGGCCAAACCAGACATGGCGGCCGAACCCTACAGTTAAAGCATATGCTTAGCGAGACTGTGAGCCTCGGTATTTGAGGCTCTATACTCGTGGACCATATTACAGGAAGTAAAACACAGACGAATGATCTCCGATTTCATGTAAGGTTGCTCCATACTCCGCCCATGATCAAGCACATGACCTCCTTCTAACGGTTGGAGTTGATGAGCTTTGTGTCTAATAGGCCGCGTGAAAACATACGACAGATGGTCTGTTGATGTCCCGGAGGAAAAAAAACTATAACTGCTTATGGAGGCTCACAAAGCACTATCTCCCCACAGAAGATGTGTGTCATAGGAGTTTCCTTGTTCATGATAATCGTTTATTATCCATGTTAGAATTGTATTGATAGGAAACTCAGATACATGTGTGGATACATAGACAACACCATGTCCCTAGTAAGCCTCTAGTTGACTGGCTCGTTGATCAATAGATGGTTACGGTTTCCTGACCATGGACATTGGATGTAGTTGATGACGGGATCACATCATTAGGAGAATGATGTGATGGACAAGACCCAATCCTAAGCCTAGCATAAGATCGTGTAGTTCGTATGCTCAAGCTTTTCTAATGTCAAGTATCATTTCCTTAGACCATGAGATTGTGCAACTCCCGGATACCGTAGGAATGCTTTAGGTGCACCAAACGTCACAACGTAACTGGGTGGCTATAAAGGTGCACTGCGGGTATCTCCGAAAGTGTTTGTTGGGTTGGCACGAATCGAGACTGGGATTTGTCACTCCGTGTAACGGAGAGGTATCTCTGGGCCCACTCGGTAGGACATCTTCATAATATGCACAATGTGACCAAGGAGTTGATTACGGGATGATGTGTTATGGAACGAGTAAAGAGACTTGCTGGTAACGAGATTGAACGAGGTATCGGGATACCGACGATCGAATCTTGGGCAAGTATCATACCGATAGACAAAGGGAATTGTATACGGGATTGATTGAATCCTTGACATCGTGGTTCATCCGATGAGATCATCGTGGAACATGTGGGAGCCAACATGGGTATCCAGATCCCGCTGTTGGTTATTGGCCGGAGAGTTGTCTCGGTCATGTCTACATGGTTCCCGAACCCGTAGGGTCTACACACTTAAGGTTCGATGACGCTAGGGTTATAGGGAAAGTATGTACGTGGTTACCGAATGTTGTTAGGAGTCCCGGATGAGATCCCGGACGTCATGAGGAGTTCCGGAATGGTCCGGAGGTAAAGATTTATATATGGGAAGTCCCGTTTTGGTCACCGGAAAAGTTTCGGATGCTATCGGTAACGTACCGGGACCACCGGGAGGGTCCCGGGGGTCCACCAGGTGGGGCCACCAGCCCTAGAAGGCTGCGTGGGACAAGTGTGGGAGGGGACCAGTCCCAGGTAGGCTGGTGCGCCCCCCACCAAGGCCCAAGGCGCAGGAAGAGTGGGAGGGGGCAAATCCTAGGTCCAGATGGGCCTTAAGGCCCACCCTAGGGCGCCCCCCTCTCTCCCTCTCCCCTCTAGCCGCCACCCTAGATGGGATCTAGGGCTGCCGCCCCCCTTGGGGAGGGAACCCTAGAGGGGGCGCAGCCCCTCCTATCCCCTATATATACTTGAGGTATGGGGCTGCCCAACATATGTGATTTGATCTCTCTCTTGGTGCAGCCCTACCCCTCTCCCTCCTCGTCTCTCGTAGTGCTTGGCGAAGCCCTGCTGGAGTACCGCACTTCTCCACCATCACCATGCCGTTATGATGCTGCTGGACGGAGTCTTACCCAACCTCTCCCTCTCTCCTTGCTGGATCAAGGCGTGGGAGACGTCACCGGGCTGTACGTGTGTTGAACGCGGAGGCGCCGTTGTTCGGCGCTTAGATCGGAATCGACCGCGATCTGAATCGTTGCGTGTACGACTCCACCAACCGCGTTCTTGTAATGCTTCCGCACTGCGATCTTCAAGGGTATGAAGATGCACTCCCCTTCCCCTCGTTGCTAGATTACTCCATAGATTGATCTTGGTGATGCGTAGAAAATTTTAAATTTCTGCTACGATCCCCAACAGTGGCATCATGAGCCAGGTTTATGCGTAGATCCTATGCACGAGTAGAACACAAAGTAGTTGTGGGCGATGATTTGTTCAATTTGCTTGTCGTTACTAGTCTTATCTTGATTCGGCGGCATTGTGGGATGAAGCGGCCCGGACCGACCTTACACGTACACTTACATGAGACTGGTTCCACCGACTGACATGCACTTGATGCATAAGGTGGCTGGCGGGTGTCTGTCTCTCCCATTTTGGTCGGATCGGATTCGATGAAAAGGGTCCTTATGAAGGGTAAATAGAAATTGGCATATCATCGTTGTGGTTTTGCGTAGGTAACAAACGTTCTTGCTAGAAACCCATAGTAACCACGTAAAACATGCAACAACAATTAGAGGACGTCTAACTTGTTTTTGCAGGGTATGCAATGTGATGTGATATGACCAAAAGGATGTGATGAATGATATATGTGATGTATGAGATTGATCATGTTCTTGTAATAGGAATCACGACTTGCATGTCGATGAGTATGACAACCGGCAGGAGCCATAGGAGTTGTCTTAATTTATTTATGACCTGCGTGTCAATGAAAACGCCATGTAATTACTTTACTTTATTGCTAACCGTTAGCCATAGTAGTAGAAGTAATAGTTGGCGAGGCAACTTCATGAAGACACGATGATGGAGATCATGATGATGGATATCATGGTGTCATGTCGGTGACGATGGTGTTCATGCCGTGCCTCGAAGATGGAGATCAAAGGCGCAAGATGATATTGGCCATATCATGTCACTTTATGATTTGCATGTGATGTTTGTCATGTTTACATCTTATTTTCTTAGAACAACGGTAGCATAAATAAGATGATCCCTCGCAATAATTTCAAGAAAGTGTTCCCCCTAACTGTGCACCGTTGCTAAGGTCCGTTGTTCCGAAGCACCACGTGATGATCGGGTGTGATAGGTTCTAACGTTCGCATACAATGGGTGTAAGCCAGATTTACACACGCAATACACTTACGTTAACTTGACGAGCCTAGCATGTACAGACATGGCCACGGAACACGGAAGACCGAAAGGTCGAACATGAGTCGTATAGTGGATACGATCAACATGAAGATGTTCACCGATGATGACTAGTCCGTCTCACGTGATGATCGGACACGGCCTAGTTGACTCGGATCATGTATCACTTAGATGACTAGAGGGATGTCTATCTAAGTGGGAGTTCATTGAATAATTTCATTAGATGAACTTAATTATCATGAACATAGTCAAAAGATCTTTGCAAATTATGTCGTAGCTCACGCTTTGGTTCTGCTGTTTTAGATATGTTCCTCGAGAAAATTTAGTTGAGAGTTGACAGTAGCAATTATGCGGACTGGGTCCGTGAACTGAGGATTGTCCTGATTGCTGCACAGAAGGGTTATGTCCTTAATGCACCACTCAGTGTGTTGAATCTCGAGCAACGTCTGTAGATGTTGGGAAACATCTGACATACACGTTTTGATGACTACGTGATAGTTCAGTACGTAATACTAACGGTTTAGAATTGTGGCACCAAAGACGTTTTTGAAACGTCGCAGAACATATGAGATGTTCCAAAGACTGAAACTGGAATTTCAGACTAGTGCCCACGTCAAGAGGTATGAGACCTCTGACAAGTTTCTTAAGCCTGCAAACTAAGGGAGAAAAACTCAATCGTTGAGCATGTGCTCAGATTGTCTGAGTACTGCAATCGCTTGAATCGAGTGGGAGTTAATCTTCCAGATGAGATAGTGATGGTTCTCCATAGTCACTACCACCAAGCTATTGGAGCTTCGTGATGAACTATAACATATCAGGGATAGACATGATGATCCTTGAGCAACTCGCGATGTTTGACACCGCGAAAGTAGAAATCAAGTAGGAGCATCAATTTTTGATGGTTAAACCACTAGTTTCAAGAAGGGCAAGGGAAAGAAGGGATACTTCATGAGACGGCAAATCAGTTGCTGCTCTAGTGAAGAAACCCAAGGTTGAACCAAACCCAAGACTAAGTGCTTCTATAATGAGGGGAACGGTCACTGAAGGAGAACTACCCTAGATACTTGGTAGATGAGAAGGCTGGCATGGTCGACAGAAGTATTTTAGATATACGTCATATTATTGTGTACTTTACTAGTACTCCTAGTAGCACCAGGGTATTAAATACCGGTTCGGTTGCTAAGCGTTAGTAACTCAAAATAAAAGGCTGCAGAGACTAGCTAAAGGTGAGATGACGATATGTGTTGGAAGTGTTTCCAAGGTTGATGTGATCAAACATCACACGCTCACTCTACCATCGGGATTGGTGTTAAACCGAAATAATTGTTATTTGGTGTTTGGTTGAGCATAGACATGATTGGATTATGTTTATCGCCACACGGTTATTCATTTAATGAGAATAATGGTTACCCTGTTTATTTGAATAATACCTTCAATGGTCTTGCACCTAAAATGAATGGTTTATTGAATCTCGATCGTAGTGATACACATGTTCATGCCAAAAGATATAAGATAGTAATGATAGTACCACGTACTTGTGGCACTGCCATTTGAGTCATGTTGGTATAAAACGCATGAAGAAGCTCCATGTTGATGGATCTTTGGACTCACTCGTTTTTGAAAAGATTGAGACATGCGAACCATGTCTATTGGTAGATATGCATGAAGAAACTCCATACAGATGGATCGTTTGGACTCACTTGATTTTGAATCACTTGAGACATGCAAATCATACCACATGGGCAAGATGACTGAAAGGCCTCGTTTTCAGTAAGATGGAACAAGAAAGCAACTTGTTGGAAGTAATACATTTTGATGTGTGCAGTCCAATGAGTGTTGAGGCACGCAGTGGATATCGTTATGTTCTTACTTCACAGATGATTTGAGTAGATGCTAAGTATATTTACTTGATGAAACACAAGTCTGAATTATTGAAAGGTTCAAGTAATTTCAGAGTGAAGTTGAAGATCGTCGTGACAAGATGATGAAATGTCTATGATATGATCATAGAGATGAATATCTGAGTTACGAGTTTGGCACATAATTAAGACATTGTGGAAATTGTTTCACAACTAATACCGCCTGGAACACCATAGTGTGATGGTGTGTCCGAACATCATAACTGCACCCTATTGGATATGGTGCATACCATGTTGTCTCTTATCGAATTACCACTATCGTTTATGGGTTAGGCATTAGAGACAACAGCATTCACTTTAAATAGGGCACCACACAATTCCGTTGAGACGACATCGTATGAACTATGGTTTAGAGAAACCTGAGCTGTCGTTTCTTAAAAGTTTGGGGCTGCGATGCTTATGTGAAAAGGTTTCAGGCTGATAAGCTCGAATCCAAAGCGGATGAATATATCTTCGTAGAATACCCAAAACAGCTGGGTATACCTCCTATTTCAGATCCGAAAGCAAAATTGATTGTTTCTAGAAACGGGTCCTTTCTCGAGGAAAAGTTTCTCTCAAAAGAATTGAGTGGGATGATGGTGGAGACTTGATGAGGTTATTGAACCGTCACTTCAACTAGTGTGTAGCAGGGCACAGAAAGTTGTTCCTGTGGCACCTACACCAATTGAAGTGGAAGCTTATGATAGTGATCATGAAACTTCGGATCAAGTCACTACCAAACCTCATAGGTCGACAAGGATGTGTACTACATCAGAGTGGTACGTAATCCTGTCTTGGAAGTCATGTTGCTAGACAACAATGAACCTATGAGCTATGAAGAAGCGATGGTGGGCCCGGATTCCGACGAATGGCTCGAGGCCATAAAATCCGAGAGAGGATCCATGTATAAAACAAAGTATAGACTTTGAAAAGAACTACTTGATGGTCATAAGGCTGTTGGGTGCAGATGGATTTTAAACGGAAGACGGACAATGATGATAAGTGTCACCATTAAGAAAGCTCGACTTGTCGTTAAGATGTTTCCCGACAAGTTCAAGGAGTTGACTACGATGAGACTTTCTCACTCGTAGCGATGCTAAGAGTCTGTTGGAATTATGTTAGCAGTTACTGCATTATTTATGAAATCTTGCAGATAGGATGTCAAAACACTATTTCCTCGACGTTTTTTTCTTGAGGAAAGGTTGTATGTGATACAACCAGAAGGTTTTGTCAATCCTGAAAGATGCTAACAAGTATGCAAAGCTCCAGCAATCTTTCTAAGGACTGGAGTAAGCATCTTGAAATTGGAATGTATGCTTTGATGAGATGATCAAAGATTTTGGGTTTATACAAAGTTTATGAGAAACTTGTATTTCCAAAGAAGTGAGTGGGAGCACTATAGAATTTTTTGATGAGTATATGTTGTTAACATATTGTTGATCAGAAATGATGTAGAATTTCTGGAAAGCATACAGGGTTATTTTGAAAAGTGTTTTTTAATAGAAAACCTGAATTAAGCTACTTGAACATTGAGCATCAAGATCTATAAGGATAGATCAAAATCGCTTAATAGTACTTTCAAACGAACACATACCATGACAAAAATTTGAAGGAGTTCAAAAATAGATCGCCAAAGAAGGAGTTCTTGGCTGTGTTATAAGGTATGAGTATTGAGTAAAAATCAAGACCTGACCACGGCAGAATAGAGAGAAAGGACGAAGGTCGTCCCCTATGCTTTAGACGTAGGCTCTAAAGTATGCTATGTTGTGTACCGCCAAGCCATGAGTCAGTCAAGGGGTACAAGTGTGATCTAGGAATGGATCACAGGACAACGATCAAGATTATCCTTAGTAACTAGTGGACTAAGGAATTTTCTCGAGTATGGAGGTGGTAAAAGAGTTCATCGTAAAAGGTTACGTCGATGCAAACTTTGACACTAATCCGGATGACTCTGAGGAGTAAATCGGATTCATATAGTAGAGCAGTTATTTGGAATAGCCCCAAGTAGCGTGTGGTAGCTGCATATACAAGATGACATAGAGATTTGTAAAGCACAAATGGATCTAAAAGGTTCAGACCCATTGACTGATAAACCTCTCTCACAAGCAAGATATGAACACACCCCATGGGTGTTGGATTCTCTACAATCACATAGTGATGTGAACTAGATTATTGACTCTAGTGCAAGTGGGAGACTGTTGGAAATATGCCCCACAGGCAATAATAAATTAGTTATTATTATATTTCCTTGTTCATGATAATCGTTTATTATCCATGCTAGAATTGTATTGATAGGAAACTCAGATACATGTGTGGATACATAGACAACACCATGTCCCTAGTAAGCCTCTAGTTGACTAGCTCGTTGATCAATAGATTGTTACGGTTTCCTGACCATGGACATTGGATGTCGTTGATGACGGGATCACATCATTAGGAGAATGATGTGATGGACAAGACCCAATCCTAAGCCTAGCACAAGATCGTGTAGTTCGTATGCTAAAGCTTTTCTAATGTCAAGTATCATTTCCTTAGACCATGAGATTGTTCAACTCCCGGATATCGTAGGAATGCTTTGGGTGCACCAAACGTCACAAGGTAATTGGGTGGCTATAAAGGTGCACTGCGGGTATCTCCGAAAGTGTTTGTTGGGTTGGCATGAATCGAGACTGGGATTTGTCACTCCGTGTAATGGAGAGGTATCTCTGGGCCCACTCGGTAGGACATCTTCATAATGTGCACAATGTGACCAAGGAGTTGATCACGGGATGATGTGTACCGGAACGAGTAAAGAGACTTGCCGGTAACGAGATTGAACGAGGTATCGGGATACCGACGATCGAATCTCGGGCAAGTATCGTACCGATAGACAAAGGGAATTGTATACGGGATTGATTGAATCCTTGACATCGTGGTTCATCCGATGAGATCATCATGGAACATGTGGGAGCCAACATGGGTATCCAGATCCCGCTGTTGGTTATTGGCCGGAGAGTTGTCTCGGTCATGTCTACATGGTTCCCGAACCCGTAGGGTCTACACACTTAAGGTTCGATGACGCTAGGGTTATAGAGAAAGTATGTACGTGGTTACCGAATGTTGTTCGGAGTCCCGGATGAGATCCCGGACGTCACGAGAAGTTCCCAAATGGTCCGGAGGTAAAGATTTATATATGGGAAGTCCCGTTTTGGTCACCGGAAAAGTTTCGGGTGCTATCGGTAACGTACCGGGACCACCGGGAGGGTCCCGGGGATCCACCTGGTGGGGCCACCAGCCCCAGAAGGCTGCGTGGGCCAAGTGTGGGAGGGGACCAGTCCCAGGTAGGCTGGTGCGCCCCCCCACCAAGGCCCAAGGCGTAGGGAGAGTGGGAGGGGGCAAATCCTAGGTCCAGATGGGCCTTAAGGCCCACCCTAGGGTGCCCCCCTCTCTCCCTCTCCCCTCTAGCCGCCACCCTAGATGGGATCTAGGGCTGCCGCCCCCCCCCCCTTGGGGAGGGAACCCTAGAGGGGGCGCAGCCCCTCCCCTCCCCTATATATACTTGAGGTATGGGGCTGCCCAACATATGTGATTTGATCTCTCTCTTGGTGCAGCCCTACCCTTCTCCCTCCTCGTCTCTCATAGTGCTTGGCAAAGCCCTGCTGGAGTACCGCGCTCCTCCACCATCACCATGCCGTTGTGCTGCTACTGGACGGAGTCTTCCCCAACCTCTCCCTCTCTCCTTGCTGGATCAAGGCGTGGGAGACGTCACCGGGCTGTACGTGTGTTGAACGCGGAGGCGCCGTTGTTCGGCGCTTAGATCGGAATCGACCACGATCTAAATCGCTGCGTGTACGACTCCACCAACCGCGTTCTTGTAATGCTTCCGCATTGCGATCTTCAAGGGTATGAAGATGCACTCCCCTTCCCCTCATTGCTAGATTACTCCATAGATTGATCTTGGTGATGCGTAGAAAATTTTGAATTTCTGCTACGATCCCCAACACAGGTATGTAGTGCACATGGTTCTTGGCGGCATTCCTCCTGGAATGCTCCGTGACCCGATGTGTTTGGGCTTTGGTGGATGACGAACTTGAAGAACATCTTCAAGCAACAAGGGGGCCCAGGTGCTAAACAGTGGATTTTTGCTATGATTGAATCCTTACCACATGCATGTTTGATCAAGCTAGTCGTCGCACTTTGGCCAATCTGGACACCTAAACGGAAATCAATCCATGAAGGAGTTCTCCATAGCCCACATCTGCCCCATTCCTTTGTTGATAGCTTCATAGCCGAGCTCAATACCATTAAGCTCCCTCAAGGACGCTGGTGGTACATGTAGCCACAGAAAACACCACGAGGGCGGGTGACATGCACGTGTGGAAGGCCCCCAGCACGTGGTTGGCAAAGATCCATGTTGATGGAGGACTACCAAAGGAATGGCACTAGGGGAGCTTCTTCTATCGTTTGCCGGGACCATTCTGAAAAGTTTTTGGGCTCTTCGACAATGGTCTTCTTTGACATAAATGATCTGGTCACACTTGAAGCTCATGCATGTCGAGATGCCTTAGCACTTGCACTTGATCTTTCGCTGGATAGAGTTGTTATCAAATGTGACGACAAACTAGTTGTTTAAGAGAGCAGACCCTTTTATCATTCCTGTAAACTTTATACTTGATTAATAAAGCTTGGTTTACCGCTTTATTGAAGTTCAAACATTTTTCTGAAAAGAAGTGAACATTTAAAAAGATTTTTTTCGAAAGTGCATGCATTTTTTTGGAAATATCGAACATTTTTAATCTCTAGATAAGTTTTTAAAACAAGAACGCTACTTGAAGTTTTGAACAAAATATGAAAATACTAACTTTTTAAACTCATTTCGAAATTTGAAGATACAAAGATTTTTTGGATTTGAGAACATTTTCTAAAAGAGGACCATTTTTTAAAACTCC
The DNA here is from genome assembly GCF_056163025.1 of Triticum urartu. Classification (NCBI taxonomy): domain Eukaryota; kingdom Viridiplantae; phylum Streptophyta; class Magnoliopsida; order Poales; family Poaceae; genus Triticum; species Triticum urartu. The sequence continues at coordinate 36,815,920 of NC_141876.1, forward strand.
CAAACAATTTGAAAAATCATTTCTTGGAAAGCAAGAACTTTTTTTGAAAACACATTGTTTTTTGCAAAATGAATTTTTTTTCAAATTTTCGAAACATTGTTGAAATTCTGAACATTTTTTAAAAATTGTGAATTTTATGAAAAAATGAAAATGAGAAAAATCTATTTAAAAAACAAAATGATAAAGGAAAGAAAAACAGTGAAGAAAAAACGAAAAGGAAGAAAAAACAGAAAATTCCATCATGAAAAGAATAGGATCCTAGCTAATTTTTCCAAGCCATCTTCGGTTTGCTCGTTGGTCGCATGTGCGAAGCGGCGGCATTTTGCCGCATCGAGCGGCGTATAGTGTTTTCTCTCCTGTTTAGCACCAGATTTGCCCCTAAAGCACGCATTAGGCGTGATCTTCGCTAGTTCGCTCGCAATGGCTCGCTTGCTCCTTTTCTTTCACACCTGTTCCTCTCCTGCATGCTAAGGAAAAAACCAAACATCAGAGTTTTTCTTGTTAGTGTTGAAAAAGTTGGTGAAATCAAAAAATATTTACATATTTTAAAATACGTTCCTTTTTTTAAAATCATGTAGTTTATTTTTTTCATGAATTTAATTTTTTAGAAAATCTAATTGCTCATGAATTTTGAAAAGTTCAGGAATTGGAAAAATGATAAAAAGTTTAGATTTTTTTATTGAATTGTAGAATGTTTACAAATTAAAATACTCATGAATTAAAATGGAAAATGGAAATAAACATTAAAAACATGAAAAAAAACTAGTAAACCAGAAAAGGTCGGAAGCTTCACAAAGCCGGTCAAAGGTGCCTACATGGCACGCCCCCCTTACCACACATATCGCTGGGAGGTGTGTGAACACGTCAATAACGCTTTTATACCTCCTTTCCAAACGCTTTTATACCTCCTTTCCAAACGCTTTTATACATGAGCAGCAACAATAGCTGGGGCAGCGGCAGAACCGGCGACAGCGATCGGGGGCGCCAGAATAAGGGCAAACAAGATGTGCCAGTGAAACATAATTTGAATAAGGAGTTGTCCAGATCAATGGATTCCCGCACTGGCGGTGGATCTAGGACGGAGAGGACAGAAGTTAACAGTCCGTCCAAGGACTGGATCAGAAGGGATGAGAGCAAGGAGTTTGACGTGAGAACGGGCCTTGAGCAGAAGAAGGAAAATGAGCTGAGAAATAAGCTACATGAGAGGCAACAATTCAACTATGGGGGCAGCTCAAGGGATGCTGGGAGAGAGAGAAGGCCTGCGACTGGGGAGTACTACAGGGGTGGCCATAGAGGTGATGCTATGACCCGCTCGGGGCAGGGAGAAGAGCAGGGCAGAACAAGAACCAAGGGCTGCTATATCAGAAAACCAAGGCAGGAGTATAGAGAGGTGCAACATGACAGGCACCAACCAAGATATGAACATGGTGGACGCAAGAGGGGGCCGAAGCAATATTGGGTGGCAAAGGACAACCCGCACAGGCAGACTTCACAAGATGTTTTTATTCGTGATACGAGGCAGAAAACGACCACTGTGTTTGACCATATTTCTGACACCAATGATAGATCGGCGGACCCCAGGTCAGGGGGCGCCGGACGCCATGAATCTCTTGGCCTGAAACTGTTGAGGATTGGGGTTGGACTCGACAGTTGGCGAATTAAGAAACCTGATACGGTCCTATAACCCGGCGGTGGTTTTTCTCTGTGAAACGAAGAAAACGGTGAGAGCAATGGAGCGACTACAGTGGAGCGTGGGTTTTAATCATGGTGTAGTGGTAGACTGTCAAGGGAGGAGTGGAGGTCTTGCTCTATGGTGGAGAGATCATCTTCAGGTTATCGTGCGGCCGTGGAGCCAGTACATTATCGATGCCGAGGTGATGTGTGAGGGGAAAACTTATAGGATCACTGGATTCTACGGGGAACCCCAAACGGAACTACGCAAGAAATCATGGGATGCTATTAGATACTTGCGAGCTCAAGACGATCTGCCGTGGATTTGCTTGGGTGATTACAATGAAGCCTTGTTTCTCTCTGACCAGATTGGTGGTAACCCAAGACCCTTCTTGCAAATGGAAGATTTTCGCGACTGTCTTGCTGATTGTGGCCTGGCAGACTTGGGGTTCTCGGGCTATCAGTATACATGGGATAATAAGCAGGATGGCATGGAAAATATTCAGGTTCGGTTAGATCGAGCCACATGCACTGATTCTTTCTTACGGATGTTCCCCGAGACAACAGTTGAACACATCATGACCGAAGAGTCTGACCACCAAGCTCTGTTGGTCCGGGCGCTGGAGACGGCTCTACGTCGAGATGGGCCAAAGGATAGAGCTTTTAGATATGAGGAAGCTTGGACTCGCCACGAGACCTATCAAGCTATGTTTGAAAAAGTGTGGGAGGCAGCAGGAACCGGGGACCAAGGTCTAGCTGCAGTGTGGCAGCGACTCAGAGGCACGACGGGGGCGATGCAAAGGTGGGCGCGTGAAGTTTTTGGCTTGATCAGAAGGATGATTGCAAAGTTAAAAGGGCAGCTGAGCGAAGCTAAGGTGAGAGCTCTTTCGACTGGACACTCACTGGAGGTCCGCGAGATTGAAGCGCAGGTGAGGGAAATTTATACACGTGAAGAGATCATGTATAAGCAGAGGTCAAGAGTGGACTGGTTGAGTGCGGGCGATCAGAACACAAAATATTTTCAGAGTCGTGCTACTCATAGGAAAAGGAAAAACACGATCAAAGCTCTTCGGAGGGAGGATGGAACTAGATGTACAGTTGATGAACAGATGAGAGAAATGGCCGCCAGTTTCTATGAGGGGTTGTTTACTTCGGATGGTACGTCGGGGGCCAATGTTCTACTACAGAACATACATCAAGTGGTCTCTCCGGATATGAATGACGCACTTACTGCTCCTATCACTGATGAAGAGATACATGCGGCTCTATTCCAAATGGGGCCAACGAAGGCGCCCGGTCCGGACGGGCTTCCGGCTCTTCTCTACCAGCGGCACTGGCCGCAGGTCCGTGACGATGTGTGTCGAGCTATGAGGGATTTCTTGGGTGGTGTGGCCACCCCGGAGGATTTTAATGATGCCATCATTGTCATGATCCCCAAGACCAACTCACCTGAGTTGTTGTCTCAGTTCAGACCAATTAGTTTGTGCAACGTGCTTTATAAGATTGCAACCAAAGTATTGGCCAATAGATTGAAAGGCATCCTCCCCATTCTTATCTCAGAGGAGCAAAGCGCGTTTGTACCGGGAAGTCTCATCACTGACAATGTCCTTATTGCGTACGAGTGTGTTCATGCAATACGGACTAGGAAAAGGAAGAAACCATTATGCGCGGTAAAACTGGACATGATGAAGGTGTATGATAGGGTTGAATGGGTATTTTTGCAACAGATGTTGGAGCAGTTTGGTTTTTCACCACAGTGGATTATGATGATCATGAGGTGTGTCAGCACTGCTAATTTTTCTGTCAAGATGAATGGTGCTTGTTCTAGGAGGTTTTCACCCTCCCGGGACTACGGCAGGGTGACCCGCTCTCCCCATATCTCTTCCTCTTTTGTGTTGAGGGTTTCTCGGCGCTATTGAAGAAGGCACAAGAAGACACTAAGATCAAAGGGGTGACTTTTGGGAGCACTGGCCCCCATGTAACTCACCTCCTTTTCGCGGACGACAGCATAGTGTTTTTGGAGGGATCGAGGGACAATATGGAAGCCTTAAAGGAGATTTTAAATAGTTATGAAGCGGCTTTAGGGCAACGTGTGAACTTACAAAAATCTTCAATCTTTTTTGGCAAGGGGTGCGGAGATGATACAAAGGTAGCGCTGAAGAGTGCTCTTGGGATTGGGTCAGAAGCTCTAAGTGAGCGATATCTTGGGCTGCCAACACTGGTTGGTCGTTCTAAGGAGGGCACTTTCAAGTATGTCACGGAAAGTTCCAAGTCAAAAGTGGGTGGCTATAAGGGCCAAGGTTTGTCCAAATCGGTGAAGGAGGTTTGGGTGAAATCCGGACTCCAAGCTGTACCTACGTTCACCATGAGTTGTTTTCAGCTCACTAAGAAAACGTTCCGGAATCTGACTTCGATCTCTTCGAAATTCTGGTGAGGTGAATCGAATGGTGAAAAGAAAGTACATTGGATCTCTTGGCAAAAAATGTGTGCTGCAAAAAGAGTTGGGGGTCTCGGTTTCAGTGATCCTGAGGGCTTCAACCAAGCTTTGCTAGCAAAACAGGCGTGGAGGATTTTACAAGAACCGAACTCGCTGTGCGCAAGAGTTCTCAAAGCTCGCTATTTTAAGGAGCAAACAATCATGACGGCCACATGCCCTTCCAACTCCTCCTACACCTTCCGCAGTGTGCTGTATGGGAGAGATCTTTTAAGGGAGGGAACAATATGGCGCATATGAGATGGTTCGAAGGTGAATATACACCATGACAACTGGATTCCGAGGTAGGGAAGTTTGAAGCCACTGGGCCAATTCTTCATGCCCGGTGTGACAAGGGTGGCAGACTTGTTAACTCCAGACGGTCGTTTGTGGGATGCAGCAAAGGTGGATGCCATGTTCAGTCCGAGTGATGCGGCGGACATATAACATATCGCTATTGGGGGTCCGAAGGAACAGGATTATATGGCCTGGAACTATACAAAAAATGGGTGCTTTACTGTTAAATCAGCATACCACCTGAGAAGGGCGATGGGAAGAACGAGGACCGGACAGCCGGAGTCCTCTAATATTGTGTCTGCGCACAAGGGGTTCATGGCGCTATGGGACACATGTGCACCGTCTAAAGCAAAGATTCATATGTGGCGTTTGATCAAAAATGGGTTGGCTGTGGGTTTTGAACTACATCGACGACGGAATAAACCGGGTGTTTTTTGTGTTGCATGCGGTAGAGAAGAAACCATCTATCACCGTTTTTGGGCATGCCAACATTCAGTAAGGTTCTTGCAGCTCTTTGCTACCTCTTGAGCACTGCGTTGGTTTTCCCCGAAGAGGAAGGGATGATGCAGCTAAGTAGCGTATGTATTTTCCTCAGTTTTTGAGAACCAAGGTATCAATCCAGTAGGAGGCTACGCGCGAGTCCCTCGTACCTGCACAAAACAAATAGATCCTCGCAACCAACGCGAATAGGGGTTGTCAATCCCTACACGGCCACTTACGAGAGTGAGATCTGATAGATATGATAAGATAATATTTTTGGTATTTTTGTGATAAAGATGCAAAGTAAAATAAAGGCACAACAAAAAAGCAAAGGAAATAACTAAGTAGTAGGAGATTAATATGATAAAGATAGACCCAGGGCCATAGGTTTCACTAGTGGCTTCTCTCGAGAGCATAAGTATTCTACGGTGGGTGAACAAATTACTGTTGAGCAATTGACAGAATTGAGCACAGTTATGAGAATATCTAGGTATGATCATGTATATAGGCATCACGTCCGAGACAAGTAGACCGACTCCTGCCTGCATCTACTACTACTACTACTCCACTCATCGACCGCTATCCAGCATGCATCTAGAGTATTAAGTTAAAAACAGAGTAACGCCTTAAGCAAGATGACATGATGTAGAGGGATAAACTCATGCAATATGATGAAAACCCCATCTTGTTATCATCTATGGCAACAATACAATATGTGCCTTGCTGCCCCTACAGTCACTGGGAAACGACACCGCAAGATTGAACCCAAAGCTAAGCACTTCTCCCATTGCAAGAAAGATCAATCTAGTAGGACAAACCAAACTGATAATTCGAAGAGACTTGCAAAGATAACCAATCATACATAAAAAAATTCAGAGAAGATTCAAATATTATTCATAGATAGACTTGATCATAAACCCACAATTCATCGGTCTCAACAAACACACCGCAAAAAGAACATTACATCGAATAGTTCTTCACAAGAGAGGGGGAGAACATTGTATTGAGATCCAAAAAGAGAGAAGAAGCCATCTAGCTAATAACTATGGACCCGTAGGTCTGAGGTAAACTACTCACACTTCATCGGAGGGGCTATGGTGTTGATGCACAAGCCCTCCGTGATCGATGCCCCCTCCGGCGGAGCTTCGGAACAGGCCCCAAGATGGGATCTCGTGGATACAGAAAGTTGCGGCGGTGGAATTAGGTTTTTGGCTCCGTATCTGATCGTTTGGGGGTACGTAGGTATATATAGGAGGAAGGAGTACGTCGGTGGAGCAACAGGGGGCCCATGAGGGTGGAGGGCGCGCCTGGGGGGGGGGGGTAGGCGCGCCCCCTACCTCGTGGCCTCCTCTTTCGTGCCTTGACGTAGGGTCCAAGTCTCCTGGGTCTTGTTCGTTGAGAAAATCATGTTCCCGAAGGTTTCATTCCGTTTGGACTCCGTTTGATAAACCTTTTCTTCGAAACCCTAAAACAGGCAAAAAACAGCAATTCTGGGCTGGGCCTCCGGTTAATAGGTTAGTCCCAAAAATAATATAAAAGTGGAAAATAAAGCCTAATAAGGTCCAAAACAGTAGATAATATAGCATGGAGCAATCAAAAATTATAGATACGTTGGAGACGTATCAAGCATCCCCAAGCTTAATTCCTGTTCGTCCTCGAGTAGGTAAATGATAAAAACATAATTTTTGATGCGGAGTGCTACTTGGCATAATTTTAATGTAATTCTTCTTAATTGTGGTATGGATATTCAGATCCGAAAGATTCAAGACAAAAGTTTAATATTGACATAAAAATAATAATACTTCAAGCATACTAACAAAGCAATTATGTCTTCTCAAAATAGTATGTCCAAAGAAAGTTATCCCTACAAAATCATATAGTCTGTCTATGCTCCATCTTCACCACACAAAATATTTAAATCATGCACAACCCCGATGACAAGCCAAGCAATTGTTTCATACTTTTGACATTCTCAAAAAAAATTCGATCTTCACGCAATACATGAGCGTGAGCCATGGATATAGCACTATAGGTGGAATAGAATGGTGGTTGTGGAGAAGACAAAAAGGTAGAAGATAGCCTCACATCAACTAGGCGTATCAACGGGCTATGGAGATGCCCATCAATAGATATCAATGTGAGTGAGTAGGGATTGCCATGCAACGGATGCACTAGAGCTATAAGTATATGAAAGCTCAACAAAAGAAACTAAGTGGGTGTGCATCCAACTTGCTTGCTCATGAAGACCTAGGGCATTTTGAGGAAGCCCATCATTGGAATATACAAGCCAAGTTCTATAATGAAAAATTCCCACTAGTATATGAAAGTGATAACATAGGAGACTCTCTATCATGAATATCATGGTGCTACTTGGAAGCACAAGTGTGGTAAAAGGATAGTAACATTGTCCCTTCTTTCTTTTCCTCTCATTTTTTGGGGCCTTTTCTCTCTTTTTATGGCCTCTTTTCTTTCTCTCTTTTTTCGTCAGAAGTCTCATCCCGACTTGTGGGGGAATCATAGTCTCCATCATCCTTTCCTCACTGGGACAATGCTCTAATAATGATGATCATCACACTTTTATTTTTCTTACAACTCAACAATTACAACTCGATACTTAGAACAAAATATGACTCTATATGAATGCCTCCGGCGATGTACCGGGATATGCAATGAATCAAGAGTGACACGTATGAAAGAATTATGAATGGTGGCTTTGCCACAAATACGATGTCAACTACATGATCATGCTAAGCAATATGACAATGATGGAGTGTGTCATAATAAACGGAACGGTGGAAAGTTGCATGGCAATATATCTCGGAATGGCTATGGAAATGCCATAATAGGTAGGTATGATGGCTGTTTTGAGGAAGGTGTATGGTGGGTGTATGATACCGTGAAAGGTGCGCGGTATTAGAGAGGCTAGCAAAGGTGGAAGGGTGAGAGTGCGTATAATCCATGGACTCAACATTAGTCATAAAGAACTCATATAGTTATTGCAAAAATCTACAAGTTATCAAAGCAAAGTATTACGCGCATGCTCCTAGGGGGATAGGTTGGTAGGAAAAGACCATCGCTTGTCCCCGACCGCCACTCATAAGGAAGACAATCAAAAAATAAATCATGCTCCGACTTCATCACATAACGGTTCACCATACGTGCATGCTATGGGAATCACAAACTTTAACACAAGTATTTCTCAAATTCACAACTACTCAACTAGCACAACTTTAATATCACCATCTTTATATCTCAAAACAGTTATCAAGCATCAAACTTCTCATAGTATTCAACACACTCATAAGAAAGTTTTATTATTAATCTCCTATACCAAGCATATTAGGAATTTAAGCAAATTACCATGCTATTTAATACTCTCAAAATAATCTAAGTGAATCATGAGAGATCAATGGTTTCTATAAAACAAATCGACCACCATGCTCTAAAAGATATAAGTGAAGTACTAGAGCAAAACTATATAACTCAAAAGATATAAGCGAAGCACATAGAGTATTCTAACAAATTCCAAATCATGTATGGCTCTCTCAAAAGGTGTGTACAGCAAGGATGATTGTGGTAAACTAAATAGTAAAGACTCAAATCATACAAGACGCTCCAAGCAAAACACATCATGTGGCGAATAAAAATATAGCTCCAAGTAAAGTTACCGATAGAAGTAGACGAAAGAGGGATGCCTTCCGGGGCATCCCCAAGCTTTGGCTTTTAGGTGTCCTTAGATTATCTTGGGGGTGACATGGTCATCCCCAATCTTAGGCTCTTGCCACTTCTTGTTCCATAATCCATCAAATCTTTACCCAAAACTTGAAAACTTCACAACACAAAACTTAAGTAGAAAATCACGTGAGCTCCGTTAGCGAAAGAAAACAACAGACCACTTCAAGGTACTTTAATGAACTCATTCTTTATTTATATTGGTGTTATACCTAATTTATTCCAACTTCTCTATGGTTTATAAACTATTTTACTAGCCATAGATTCATCAAAATAAGCAAACAACACACGAAAAACAGAATCTGTCAAAAACAGAACAGTCTGTAGTAATCTGTAGCTAGCGCAAGATCTGAAACCCCAAAAATTCTAAAATAAATTGCTGGACGTGAGTAATTTATCTATTAATCATCTGAAAATAACTAAATAGCACTTTCCAAATAAAAATGGCAGCAGTTCTCGTGAGCGCTAAAGTTTCTGTTTTTTACAGGAAGTGTAACAAGACTTTCCCCAAGTCTTCCCAACGGTTCTACTTGGCACAAACACTAATTAAACACAAAAAACACAACCAAAACAGAGGCTAGATAAATTATTTATTACTAAACAGGAGCAAAAAGCAAGGAATAAAAATAAAATTGGGTTGCCTCCCAACAAGCGCTATCGTTTAACGCCCCTAGCTAGGCATAACAAGCAAGGATAGATCTAGGTATTGCCATCTTTGGTAGGCAATCCATAAGTGGCTCTCATAATAGATTCATAAGGTAATTTAATTTATTTCTAGGAAAGTGTTCCATGCCTTTCCTTAATGGAAATTGGAATCTAATATTTCCTTCCTTCATATCAATAATTGCACCAATCGTTCTAAGGAAAGGTCTGCCAAAAATAATAGGACATGAAGGATTGCACTCTATGTCAAGAACAATAAAATCTACGGGCACATAATTCCTATTTGCAACAATAAGAACATCATTAATTCTTCCCATAGGTTTCTTAATAGTGGAATCCGCAAGGTGCAAGTTTAAAGAGCAATCATCAAAATCACGGAAACCTAACAATTCACACAAAGTCTTTGGAATCGTGGAAACACTAGCACCCAAATCACATAAAGCATAGCATTCATGATCTTTAATTTTAATTTTAATAGTTGGTTCCCACTCATCATAAAGCTTCCTAGGGATAGAAACTTCCAATTCAAGTTTTCCTTCATAAGATTGCATCAAAGCATCAACGATATGTTTAGTAAACGCTTTATTTTGACTATAAGCATGAGGAGAATTTAGCACAGATTGCAACAAGGAAATACAATAAATCAAAGAGCAATTTTCATAGTTAAATTACTTGAAATCCATAATAGTGGGTTTAGCAACATCTAGGGTTTTAATTTCTTCAATCCCACTTTTATCAATTTTAGCATCAAGATCAACAAATTCCGAATTCTTGGAACGCCTTCTAGGTAAAGGTGGATCATATTCAGTCCCATCACTATTAAGATTCATATTGCAAAACAAAGATTTAATAGGGGAGACATCAATAACTTTTAGATCTTCATCATTATTTTCATAGGAACTAGAAGAACACGCTCTTATAAAGGCATCTTTCTTAGCACGCTCCTAGCGGTTCTTTCTTTGCACTCATCAATGGAAATTCTCATGGCTTTGAGAGACTCATTGATATCATGCTTAGGTGGAATATATCTAAGTTTCAAAGAATCAACATCAAGAGAAATCTTATCAACGTTCCTAGCTGACTCATCAATCTTAAGCAATTTTTCTTCAATCAAAGCATTAAAATTCTTTTGCGAAGTAATAAATTATTTAATATTAGATTCAAAATCAGAGGGCATCTTATTATAATTTCCATAGGAATTGTTGTAGGAATTACCATAATTATTAGAGGGATTACTAGGATAAGGCCTAGGATTAAAATTTCCTCTATACGCGTTGTTACCAAAATTGTTCCTACCAACAAAATTCACATCCATAGATTCATTATTATTCTCAATCAAAGTAGACAAGGGCATATCATTAGGATCAGAAGAAACACTCTTATTAGCAAATAATTTCATAAGTTCATCCATATTTCCACTCAAAACATTAATTTCTTCTATCGCATGCACGTTTTTATTAGTAGATCTTTCAGTATGCCATTGAGAATAATTAACCATAATATTATCTAGGAGTTTAGTAGCTTCTCCTAAAGTGATTTCCATAGAAGTGCCTCCTGCGGCTGAATCTAAAAGATTTCTAGAAGAAAAATTCAATCCGGCATAAAAAATTTGTATAATCATCCACAAATTTAAACCATGAGTAGGGCAATTGCGTATCATTAGTTTCATTCTCTCCCAAGCTTGTGCAACATGTTCATGATCAAGTTGCTTAAAATTCATAATATCGTTTCTAAGAGAGATGATCTTAGCGGGAGGAAAATACTTAGAGATAAAAGCATCTTTGCACTTATTCCATGAATCAATACTATTTTTAGGCAAAGACGAAAACCAAGCTTTAGCACGATCTCTAAGCGAAAAAGGAAATAGCTTCAGTTTAACAATATCATTATCCACATCTTTCTTCTTTTGCATATCACACAAATCAACGAAGCTATTTAGATGGGTAGCGGCATCTTCACTAGGAAGGCCGGAAAACGGATCTTTCATGACAAGATTCAGCAAAGCAGTATTAATCTCACAAGATTCAGCATCGGTAAGAGGAGCAATCGGAGTGCTAATAAAATAATTGTTGTTGGTATTGGTGAAGTCACACAATTTAGTGTTATCTTGAGCCATCGTGACAAACAAGCAAACAAAAAGCAAGCGAGCAAAAAGAGGCAAATAGGGAAAGAGATGGAGGATAGAGAGAGAGGGCGAATAAAACGACAAGGGTGAAGTGCGGGAGAGGAAAACGAGAGGAAAATAGAAAATAATGTAATGCGGTAGATAAGGGTATGTGATGGGTACTTGGTATATTGACTTTTGCGTAGACCTCCCCGACAACGGCGCCAGAAATCCTTCTTGCTACCTCTTGAGCACTGCGTTGGTTTTCCCCGAAGAGGAAGGGATGATGCAGCAAAGTAGCGTAAGTATTTCCCTCAGTTTTTGAGAACCAAGGTATCAATCCAGTAGGAGGCTACGCGCGAGCCCTCATACCTGTACAAAACAAATAAATCCTCGCAACCAACGCGAATAGGGGTTGTCAATCCCTACACGGCCACTTACGAGAGTGAGATCTGATAAGATAATATTTTTGGTATTTTTGTGATAAAGATGCAAAGTAAAATAAAGGCAAAACAAAAAGCAAAGGAAATAACTAAGTAGTAGGAGATTAATATGATAGACCCCGCGGCCATAGGTTTGACTAGTGGCTTCTCTCGAGAGCATAAGTATTCTACGGTGGGTGAACAAATTACCGTTGAGCAATTGACAGAATTGAGCATAGTTATGAGAATATCTAGGTATGATCATGTATATAGGCATCACGTCCGAGACAAGTAGACCGACTCCTGCCTGCATCTACTACTACTACTCCTCTCATCGACCGCTATCCAACATGCATCTAGAGTATTAAGTTAATAACAGAGTAACGCCTTAAGCAAGATGACATGATGTAGAGGGATAAACTCATGCAATATGATGAAAACCCCATCTTGTTATCCTCGATGGCAACAATGCAATACGTGCCTTGCTGCCCCTACTGTCACTGGGAAAGGACACCGCAAGATTGAACCCAAAGCTAAGCACTTCTCCCATTGCAAGAAAGATCAATCTAGTAGGCCAAACCAAACTGATAATTCGAAGAGACTTGCAAAGATAACCAATCATACATAAAAGATTCAGAGAAGATTCAAATATTATTCATAGATAGACTTGACCATAAACCCACAATTCATCGGTCTCAACAAACACACCGTAAAAAGAACATTACATCGAATAGTTCTCCACAAGAGAGGGGGAGAACATTGTATTGAGATCCAAAAAGAGAGAAGAAGCCATCTAGCTAATAACTATGGACCCGTAGGTCTGAGGTAAACTACTCACACTTCATCGGAGGGGCTATGGTGTTGATGCAGAAGCCCTCCGTGATCGATGCCCCCTCCGGCGGAGCTCCGGAACAGGCCCCAAGATGGGATCTCGTGGATACAGAAAGTTGCGGCGGTGGAATTAGGTTTTTGGCTCCGTATCTGATCATTTGGGGGTACGTAGGTATATATAGGAGGAAGGAGTACGTCGGTGGAGCAACAGGGGGCCCACGAGGGTGGAGGGCGCGCCTGGGGGGGGGGGGGTAGGCGCGCCCCCTACCTCGTGGCCTCCTGTTTCGTGTCTTGACGTAGGGTCCAAGTCTCCTGGGTCTTGTTCATTGAGAAAATCATGTTCCCGAAGGTTTCATTCCGTTTGGACTCCGTTTGATATTCCTTTTCTTCGAAACCCTAAAACAGGCAAAAAACAGCAATTCTGGGCTGGGCCTCCGGTTAATGGGTTAGTCCCAAAATAATATAAAAGTGGAAAATAAAGCCCAATAAGGTCCAAAACAGTAGATAATATAGCTTGGAGCAATCAAAAATTATAGATACGTTGGAGACGTATCACTCTTCCACTCAGAGAAGGGAGTTGCGGTGGCGATCCCACCGTGCACGATGAACTCCCAGAGTGCTGTAGCTCGCTGGCTCCTCGACTGGTTTGCCGGGGCATCTGACGAAGACCGAGAGGCAATGGTGCATTCGGTGTATGGCCTCTGGCTCGCCCGGAATAATGCTCGGGATGGCAAGTCGATCGCCCCAGCACATGAAATAATGAACTCTATTTTTGCCCATATGAGGGAATGGAGGGAGATACATCCATGGAAGACGGGCGCGCCTGTACGGCATGAACCACAGCATTGGGAGCCCCGTGACGAGGGATGGGTTAAAGTAAAATTAGATGGAGCTGTGTCAAAGTTTGGAGTGAAAGGAGGAGGACCGGTCCTTAGAGACCACAATGGTGCTTTTCTGGCAGCAACCTGTCATCATTTCCCAAACATTGTGGATCCGGAAGCTACTGAGGTACTGGCGTGCCGACGAGCCTTGCAGCTAGCTGCAGAAATTAACGCAACACGAGTTCATCTGGAATTGGATGCTCAAGTTGTGGTGAATATGCTGAAACATTCAGCGAGGAATCTATCGGCTAATGGTCCATGGATTGAGGAGGTGAAAGCTCTTCTTGGGTCCTTCGTCGAGTACAAGATATCGCGGGTTCGGCGTTCTACTAATATTGCCGCGCATAAATTAGCTAAAGTGGGTGTTGGTGATGAATTGTGTAAGGTGTGGTTGGGGGTCCCCCCAGACTTCGTTCTTTCTGTAATCGCGGATGACATTCCGGTGTTTGAGTTTTAAATAAATGCGGCAATATTTACCCTAAAAACGATTTTATACTATGGTACGGAGGGAGTAGTATTCCGGAGATTATGTGCTAAATAGGAAGGTACGTAATGGGTGGACAAAATCATAACACTACAACCTCCTATCCATAATAAGTATCACATTCTTGAACTAACCACAATTCAAAACTATGACAATTATTTTAGATCTGAGGGAGTACCGTAATTATGATAGCACTCGTTAACTCGCGCGCTTGTCTTGGGTCGGCGAGTAGGAAGCATCCAGAGCTATTTTGGGAAGCTTCCTCCTTGATTTTCAAGCCTGTCAACCAATTTTGGGAAGGTTTGTTCTGTACTTTTACCATATTTTCTGGTTTACTTATGTTTTTTATTTCCATTTTTGTTTTTTTCTTGTTTGAAACACATGTTGAGTCTTTTTCAAATACACTTAAAAATTAGAAGAATATCATATGAATATTTTCTAAAACATTGTGATTTTTTTCAGATACAAGATGAGCATTTTTTTACAATATTTTCAAATACACGTTAAATGTTTTTTGAATGCATAGTGATTTTTTTAAACACATGGTGAACATTATTTAAACACATCATGAATTTTTTCAAATTGCTATTTTTCTTTCACACCAGTGAACATTTTAAATTTCAAATTTGTGATTTTTTCATATTAAAACAAACCAAACCAAAAGAAAGAAATGACAGAAACAAAAGGAAATAAAGTCGAGTCTGTTGGCTGACTTGGAGGCACGGGTAGGCCATGGCGTGCTGTGATGGTGTCCTGGATTAGGGATCACTCACCACATAGTCTCCCATCCAGGTGGGACGGGCTATGCACCCCCATGTCCGTTCATCAGCGGGCCATGTCGAGGAGGCCCATGGCACAAAGGAGGAAACTTACATTCTTAAGAAGTTGCTCCCCACTACAAGTCATTCTATCAACATGCAGATAGTGATCCACCTCAGCATGCATGCCATGTCATCGTTTAGTTACAAATAGCTATCTACTCTCGTCATTTTTTTCTCTCCTGAAACATCTGTTCCAAACTTCCCATCTTCTCCATGGCAGCACTCCATGGTAATTACTCTCCCACCCATTAATTTCCCTCTTCCTATTTACCATTTCCACCAAATATTATTCCTCAGCCTCTTATATATTGTTTCTATAATCTTCTCCACGGTAATTACACACCCATCTGTTTATTTCCTTCTTCCTTTTCACCTTCTCCATCAAATATTATTCATCAACCTTCGGTTAATATTTTCCAGATCGGCCCAGGAGTAACCGATGATGGTGCTATATATTGCAGGTCCCCGATCGGTCTGGCCTCACCAAGAAAAGGTGTCAGAGGAGTAGGCCCAGAGGATTCCAGGTGAGCGATTCTTCTTGTTGCCCGTCTATTTTCTCCCTCGTCCCTCCCGCACCCGTCACTGCCTCACATGCCCACGGTTCCTGGAGGCAGCGACGGGCGAGCACCCTTCATCCCCTCCCATATTAACAGTTTGCGGCAGCTCAGCGGGCTGGCGGCAACTTCGGCGCAAGCTAGAGGCACCAACGTGTGAGGCAGCAAGGCGGCGACCAAGGATCAGACGACAAGCCGGAGACAATGATGTGCGAGGCGGCGACCTGGTTCCAGACAACAGGAAGGAGGCTACAGGGCGACGAGTCCCAGCAGGTACATGCAAGCCATCACTGTCCGTTTCCTGATTCAGTAGCACTAGCAAGTACAACACCATGTTAATATTCAATTCTTCACCAGTTCTGTTGGAGCACTTCTCACTTTCAGCCAACTTTGTTCAAGTAAACCTTTTTCCTACAGTAGATCCTCTGTTTTCCTATTGAAGATCCCCTATTTTTCTAATGAAAATGCTTCCCCGCTAAATGGCTCAGGGGTTTCTATTGCCCACAATAGCGGCTGTTGGGCGTGTTTGGTTGCCTGCATAAGGCCCAATCAGGCCCACGCGGGAAGGGAACTGGCTGTTTGGACGCCTGGTTTTACTATTGGGCCTGCACAGCACGAAACTTAAAGCACCTCTGGGCCTGGCTCACTCGGAACGCATGAATCAGCAGTTTCTCCAGGGCTAGGCCCGAGCGGTGCACGTGGGCAGCGGCGGCTGCAGGCGCGCGGCCACGCTCGAGAAGCCGCGTTGCTTTCCGAAGCGCCGGCGGTTATTAGCCTCACCACCCCTCACTGCTCCCTCTTCCCAGTCTTCCCCACTCTCCCAACTCTCACCGGCGGCGGCGGATCGGAGCAGAGGAAGAAGACCACCAGACTCCATCACCGGCGAGCGGATTAGCAGTTGGCCCACGGCAATGGCGGTAAGCACTTCTCTCTCTTCGACATGCACGCTAGATTCGATCCATGGCGATAGATTCGATCCACGGCGGAGGGGAATGGGGAATAGAGGTAGATAAGCATAGGGGTAATTCATACTAGTTCATAGCAGTTCATACGAGTTCATAGATGCAAGATCGGAATGCAGAAGGGGGATTGGGGGATAGGGGTACACAACGGACACCGGCTGGCCGCGGCGGCCGTCACCGGCGTGCGGAGCGGCTGGTCGAGCCGCTGCCCTTCATCTTCTTCTTCATCACCATGCGGGCCGGCGGGTCATCGTCGTCGTCCTCGGTGGAGTCGAGGTCGATCTGACAGGTACGACGGCCTGGCTCCGGCGCCCTCACTGGCATCTGCACCGCTTCTTCTTCCTCTTCCTTAGGCTCCCCACCAATGACCGCCGGCGGCGCGATAGCCATCTCCCAATACACTGCGGCACGGCGGTCATTAGGAGCCCAGTAGGTCTTGCACTTTCACCACTTCTTCCTCTGTTTACCATCATCGGAGACGGCCTGATTCATGGCCCAGCGAACGATGTCAACTGCCATCGCGCCCTTCGCTGGGTCAGGAATCAGGGTCTTTAGCTCTTCTTTACCGGCCTTCATGAGCACTGCATTAGATTCGTTCTGCATGTAATGCATGGAGCCGAAGTTCGAGCACACCTTCATGGTGTTCTCAAACTTGGTGCGGTCACAAGCCGACCACCCGAGGAAGAAGGCCCTCCAGCCAATACTCCAAGGGAAGGGGTTGGCGTTGGAGCTGGAGCTAGAGCTCATGGCGATGGGGAGGAGGAAGGTTGACAGTGAGAGAAGAGGGGGTGGGTAAGTAGTGGTGGGCGGGGTGAGTAAATATAGGGGGGTGGAGAGGAGGAGAAGAGTGGCATTCATGCCGTTTTAACTACATGCTCTTCAATTAGCCATGAATCCTGTGTTGTACTTGACTCCATCAATTGTGTGCATATCGAGGAGAGCAATGAGATGGGCACGGAGGTTGACAACAAGGGCAAGCAGCCCCTTCACCCAATGACCGACGAGGTTGTGCTACCGCCCACCTCCGAGGAAGACCCGAAGATGCCTGAGGATGGCGACGACGAGGGCATGGAGGAGCCCCCCAACAACAAGCGCCGCAACTACGGCCACTACCATCAGGAGGATGGCCCGACTCACTTTTGCAAGGTCATGATACGTCTCCAACGTATCTATAATTTCTGATTATTCCATGCTATTATATTATCTATTTTGGATGTTAATGGGCTTGTTTATACACTTTTATATTATTTTTGGGACTAACCAACTAACCCAAGGCCCAGTGCAAATTGCTGTTTTTTTTGCCTATTTCAGTGTTTCACAGAAAAGGAATATCAAACGGAATCCAAACGGAATGAAACTTTCGGGAGAGTTATTTTTGGAACAAACGTGATCCAGGGGACTTGGAGTAGACGCCAATAAAGAAACGAGGTGGCCACGAGGCAGGGAGGCGCGCCTGCCCCCCTGGGCGCGTCCCCACCCTCGTGGGCCCCTCGCAACTCCACCGACCTACTTCTTCCTCCTATATATATCCATATACCCCGAAAACATCCAGGAGCACCATAAAACCCTATTTTCACCGCCGCAACCTACTGTACCCAAGAGATCCCATCTTGGGGCCTTTTCCGGAGCTCCGCCGGAGGGGGAATCGATCACGGAGGGCTTCTACATCAACACCATAGCCTCTCCGATGATGTGTGAGTAGTTTACCACAGACCTTCGGGTCCATAGTTGTTAGCTAGATGGCTTCTTCTCTCTCTTTGGATCCCAATACAATGGTCTCCTAGATCTTCTTGGAGATGTATTTGATGTGAGAAGTGATTAGCTTTGGGTTCAATCTTGCGGTAGAGAGATAAATTCATGCAATATGAAATAAACCCCATCTTGTTATCCTCGATGGCAACGATACAATACGTGCCTTGCTGCCCCTTCTGTCACTGGGTAAGGACACCGCAAGATCGAACCCAAAGCTAAGCACTTCTCCCATGGCAAGAACTACCAATCTAGTTGACCAAACCAAACGGATAATTCGAAGAGACTTGCAAAGATAACCAATCATGCATAAAAGAATTCAGAAAAGATTCAAATATTATTCATAGATAGACTTGATCATAAACCCACAATTCATCGGTCTCAACAAACACACCGCAAAAAGAAGATTACATCGAATAGATCTCCACGAGAGAGGGGGGACTTTGTATTGAGATTCAAAGAGAGAGAAGAAGCCATCTAGCTACTAACTATGGACCCAAAGGTCTGAGGTAAACTACTCACACTTCATCGGAGGGGCTATGATGATGTAGAAGCCCTCCGTGATGACGGCCCTCTTCCGGCGGAGCTCCGGAACAGGCCCCAAGATGGGATCTCGTGGATACAGAAAGTTTCAGCGGTGGAATTAGGTTTTTGGCTCCTGTTCTGATCGTTTGGGGGTACGTGTGTATATATAGGAGGAAGGAGTACGTCGGTGGAGCACCGAGGGGCCCACGAGGCAGGGGGCGCGCCCCCCACCCTCGTGACCTCCTCTTTGATCCCTTGCAGTAGGGTCCAAGTCTCCTGGATCACGTACGGTGAGAAAATCACGTTCCCGGAGATTTTATTCCGTTTGGACTCCGTTTGATATTCCGTTTATCCGGAACACTGAAATAGGCAAAAAACAACAATTCTGGGCTGGGCCTCCGGTTAATAGGTTAGTCCCAAAAATAATATAAAAGTGGAAAATAAAGCCCAATATAGTCCAAAACGGTAGATAATATAGCATGGAGCAATCAAAAATTATAGATATGTTAGAGACGTACCAGGCATCCCCAAGCTTAATTCCTGCTCGTCCTCGAGTAGGTAAATGATAAAAAGAGAAATTTTGATGCGGAGTGCTACTTGGCATAATTTCAATGCAAATCTTCTTAATTGTGGTATGAATATTCAGATTAGAAAGATTCAAGACAAAAGTTTATATTGACATAGAAAATAATAATACTTCAAGCATACTAACAAAGCAATTATGTCTTCTCAAAATAACATGGCCAAAGAAAGTTATCCCTACAAAATCATATAGTCTGGCTATGCTTCATCTTCCCCACATAAAGTATTTAAATCATGCACAACCCCGATGACAAGCCAAGCAATTGTTTCATACTCTTAACTTTTTCAAAACTTTTTCAATCTTCACGCAATACATGGGCGTGAGCCATGGATATAGCACTATAGGTGGAATAGAATGGTGGTTATGGAGAAGACAAAAAGGAGAAGATAGTCTCACATCAACTAGGCGTATCAACGGGCTATGGAGATGCCCATCAATAGATATCAATGTGAGTGAGTAGGGATTGCCATGCAACGGATGCACTAGAGCTATAAATGTATGAAAGCTCAACAAAAGAAACTAGTGGGTGTGCATCCAACTTGCTTGCTCACGAAGACCTAGGGCAATTTGAGGAAGCCCATCATTGGAATATACAAGCCAAGTTCTATAACGTAAAATTCCCACTAGTATATGAAAGTGTCAACATATGAGACTCTCTATATGAAGAACATGGTGCTACTTTGAAGCACAATATATGAGACTCGCTATATCATGGTGCTACTTTGAAGCACAAGTGTGGAAAAAAGGATAGTAGCATTGCCCCTTATTTTTTTGGGGCCTTCTTTTTTTTCTTTGGCCTTTCTCTCTTTTTTTTCTTTTTTTGGGACAATGCTGTATTGAATGATGATCATCACACTTCTATTTATTTACAACTCAATGATTACAACTCGATACTAAAACAAAGTATGACTCTATATGAATGCCTCAGGCGGTGTACCGGGATATGCAATGAATCAAGAGTGACAAGTATGAAAGAATTATGAACGGTGGCTTTGCCACAAATACTATGTCAACTACATGATCATGCTAAGAAATATGACAATGATGGATGTGTCATGATGAACTAGATGGTGGAAAGTTGCATGGCAATATATCTCGGAATGGCTATGGAAATGCCATAATAGGTAGGTATGGTGGCTGTTTTGAGGAAGGTATATGGTAGGTGTATGATACCGGCGAAAGTTGCGCGGTATTAGAGAGGCTAGCAAGGGTGGAAGGGTGAGAGTGCATATAATCCATGGACTCAACATTAGTCATAAAGAACTCATATACTTATTGCAAAAATCTAGAAGTTATCAAAGCAAAGTATTACGCGCATGCTCCTAGGGGATAGATTGGTAGGAAAAGACCATCGCTCGTCCTCGACCACCACTCATAAGGAAGACAATCAATAAATAAATCATGCTCTGACTTCATCACATAACGGTTCACCATATGTGCATGCTACGGGAATCACAAACTTCAACACAAGTATTCTTTAAATTCACAACTACTCAACTAGCATGACTTTAATATTATCACCTCCATATCTCAAAACAATTATTATGCTTCAATCTTTTCTTAGTATTCAATCACACTCAAAAGAAAGTTTCACAAATCATGAATACTAAGCATATTATTATTAGGCAAATTACCATGCTATTAAGAGTCTCTCAAATTAATTTAAGTGAAGCATGAGAGATCAATAGTTTCTTTAAAACGAATCCACCACCGTGCTCTAAAAGATTTATGTGAAGCAAATAGAGCAAAATTATCTAGCTCAAAGGATATAAGTGAAGCACATAGAGCAAAACTATAACGCTCAAAAGTTATAAGTGAAGCACATAGAGCAAAACTATCTAGCTCAAAAGATATAAGTGAAGCACATAGAGTATTCTATCAAATTTTAATTCATGTATGGCTTTCTCAAAAGGTGTGTACAGCAAGGATGATTGTGGCATACTAACAAACAAAGACACAAATAATACAAGACGCTCCAAGCAAAACACATATCATGTTGGTGAATAAAAATATAGCTCCAAGTAAATTACCGATGGAAGTGGACGAAAGAGGGGATGCCTTCCAGGGCATCCCCAAGCTTTGAATTTTTGGTGTCCTTGGATTATCTTGGGGGTGCCATGGGAATCCCCAAGCTTGGGCTCTTGCCAATCCTTTTTCCATGATCCATCAAAAGAATTCACCCAAAACTTGAAAACTTCACAACACAAAACTCAAAATAGAAAACTCGTGAGCTCCGTTAGCAAAAGAAAACAAAAGACCACTTCAAGGTACTGTAATGAACTCATTATTTATTTATATTGGTGTTAAACCTACTGTATTCCAACTTCTCTATGGATTATAAACTATTTTACTAGCCATAGATTCATCAAAATAAGCAAACAACACACGAAAAACAGAATCTGTCAAAAACAGAACAGTCTGTAGTAATCTGTATCTAGCGCAAGATCTGGAACCTCAAAAATTCTAAAATAAATTGCTGGACGTGAGGAATTTATCTATTAATCATCTTCAAAAAGAATTAACTAAATATCACTCTTCAAATAAAAATGACAGCAGTTCTCGTGAGCGCTAAAGTTTCTGTTTTTTACAGCAAGTTCAACAAGACTTTCCCCAAGTCTTCCCAACGGTTCTACTTGGCACAAACACTAATTAAACACCAAAAACACAACCAAAACAGAGGATAAATAATTTATTTATTACTAAGCAGGAGCAAAAATCAAGGAATAAAAATAAAATTGGGTTGCCTCCCAACAAGCGCTATCGTTTAACGCCCCTAGCTAGGCATAACAAGCAAGGATAGATCTAGGTATTGCCATCTTTGGTAGGCAATCCATAAGTGGCTCTCATAATAGATTCATAAGGTAATTTAATTTTATTTCTAGGAAAGTGTTCCATGCCTTTCCTTAATGGAAATTGGAATCTAATATTTCCTTCCTTCATATCAATAATGGCACCAATCGTTCTAAGGAAAGGTCTGCCAAAAATAATAGGACATGAAGGATTGCACTCTATGTCAAGAACAATAAAATCTACGGGCACATAATTCCTATTTGCAACAATAAGAACATCATTAATTCTTCCCATAGGTTTCTTAATAGTGGAATCCGCAAGATGCAAGTTTAGAGAGCAATCATCAAAGTTACGGAAATCTAGTAAATCACACAAAGTCTTGGGAATAGTGGAGACACTAGCACCCAAATCACACAAAGCATAAAACTCATGATATTTAATTTTAATTTTAATAGTTGGTTCCCACTCATCATAGAGTTTTTTAGGGATATAAACTTTCAAGTCAAATTTTTCTTCATAAGATTGCATCAAGGCATCAACAATATGTTCGGTGAAGGCTTTATTTTTACTGTAAGCATGTGAAGAATTTAGCACGGATTGCAACAAGGAAATACAATCAATTAAAGAGCAACTTTCATAATTAAATTCCTTGAAATCCAATATAGTGGGTTTAGCAACATCTAGATTTTTATTTCTTTCAATCCCACTTTCATCAATTTCATCATTAAGATCTAAACACTCCAAATTTTTAGAACGCCTTCTAGGTAAAGGAAGATCATATTCAGTTTCATCAAGATTCATATTGCAAAATAAAGATTTAATTGGAGACACATCAATAACTTTTAGATCTTCATCTTGATTTTCATAGGAATTGGAAGAACACGCTTTAATAAAGGCATCTTTGGAAGCACGCATCCTAGCGGTTCTTTCTTTACACTCATCAATTGAAACTCTCATGGCTTTTAGAGACTCATTAATATCATGCTTAGGTGGAATAGATCTAAGTTTCAAAGCATCAACATCAAGAGCAATTCTATCAACGTTCCTAGCCAAATCATCAATCTTAAGCAAATTTTCTTTAATCATAGCATTAAAATTCTTTTGCGAAGAAATAAATTCTTTAATATTAGATTCAAAATCAGAGGGCATCTTATTATAATTTCCATAAGAGTTGTTGTAGGTATTCCCATAATTATTAGAAGGGTTACTAGGATATGGCCTAGGATTAAAATTCCCTCTATAAGCGTTGTTACCAAAATTATTCCTACCAACAAAATTCACATCCATAGATTCATTGTTATTCTCAATCAAAGTAGACAAAGGCATATCATTAGGATCAGAAGAAACACTCTTAGTAGCAAATAATTTCATAAGTTCATCCATCTTTCCACTCAACACATTAATTTCTTCTATCGCATGCACTTTTTATTAGAAGTTCTTTCAATATGCCATTGAGAATAATTAACCATAATATTATCTAGGAGTTTAGTAGCATCTCCTAAAGTGATTTCCATAATAGTGCCTCCCACGGCCGAATCTAAAAGATTTCTAGAAGCAAAATTCAATCCGGCATAAAAAAATTGTATAATCATCCACAAATTCAAACCATGAGTAGGGCAATTACGTATCATTAATTTCATTCTCTCCCAAGCTTATGCAACATGTTCATGATCAAGTTGTTTAAAGTTCATAATATTGTTTCTAAGAGAGATGATCTTAGCGGGAGGAAAATACTTAGAGATAAAAGCATCTTTGCACTTGTTCCATGAATCAATACTATTCTTAGGCAAAGACGAAAACCAAGCATTAGCACGATATCTAAGCGAAAAAGGAAATAACTTCAATTTAACGCAATTATTATTGACATCTTTCTTTTGCATATCACATAAATCAACGAAGCTATTCAGATGAGTAGCGGCATCTTCGCTAGGAAGGCCGGCGAATTGATCTTTCATAACAAGATTCAACAAAGCAGTATTAATTTCACAAGATTCAACATCGGTAAGAGGAGCAATCGGAGTGCTAAGGAAATCATTATTATTGGTATTGGTGAAGTCACACAATTTAGTAGTATCTTGAGCCATCGCGACAAACAAGCAAACTAACACACGAGCAAACAAAAAGCAAACGGGCAAAAAGAGGCAAATAGAGAGGGAGGATAGAGAGAGGGCGAATAAAACAGCAAGGGTGAATTGGGGGGAGAGGAAAATGAGAGGCAAATGGCAAATAATGTAATGCGAGAGATAGGGATTGTGATGGGTACTTGGTATATTGACTTTTTGCGTAGACTCCCAGGCAACGGCGCCAGAAATCCTTCTTGCTACGTCTTGAGCTTGCGTTGGTTTTCCCCGAAGAGGAAGGGATGATGCAGCAGAGTAGCGTAAGTATTTCCCTCAGTTTTTGAGAACCAAGGTATCAATCTAGTAGGAGCCCACGCTCGAGTCCCTCGTACCTGCACAAAGCGATAGCTACTCGCAACCAACGCGATTAGGGGTTGTCAAGCCCTTCACGGTCACTTACGAGAGTGAGATTTGATAGATATAATATTTTTGGTATTTTTGGTATAAAGATGCAAAGTAAAAAGTAAAAGCAAAGTAAAAAAGCAAAGCAATATTAAAGTGATGGAGATTGATATGATGAGAATAGACCCCGGGGCCATAGGTTTCACTAGTGGCTTCTCTCAAGAGCATAAGTATTCTACGGTGGGTGAACAAATTACTGTTGAGCAATTGACAGAATTGAGCATAGTTATGAGAATATCTAGGCATGATCATGTATATAGGCATCATGTACGTGACAAGTAGATCGAAACGATTCTGCATCTACTACTATTACTCCACTCATCGACCGCTATCCAGCATGCATCTAGAGTATTAAGTTAAAACAGAGTAACACCTTAAGCAAGATGACATGATGTAGAGAGATAAATTCATGCAATATGAAATAAACCCCATCTTGTTATCCTCGATGGCAACGATACAATACGTGCCTTGCTGCCCCTTCTGTCACTGGGTAAGGACACCGCAAGATCGAACCCAAAGCTAAGCACTTCTCCCATGGCAAGAACTACCAATCTAGTTGGCCAAACCAAACGGATAATTCTAAGAAACTTGCAAAGATAACCAATCATACATAAAAGAATTCAGAAAAGATTCAAATCTTATTCATAGATAGACTTGATCATAAACCCACAATTCATCGGTCTCAACAAACACACCGCAAAAAGAAGATTACATCGAATAGATCTCCACGAGAGAGGGGGAGAACTTTGTATTGAGATTCAAAGAGAGAGAAGAAGCCATCTAGCTACTAACTATGGACCCGAAGGTCTGAGGTAAACTACTCACACTTCATCGGAGGGGCTATGATGATGTAGAAGCCCTCCGTGATGAAGGCCCTCTTCCGGCGGAGCTCTGGAACAGGCCCCAAGATGGGATCTCGTGGATACAGAAAGTTGCTGCGGTGGAATTAGGTTTTTGGCTCCTGTTCTGATCGTTTGGGGGTACGTGTGTATATATAGGAGGAAGGAGTACGTCGGTGGAGCACCGAGGGGCCCATGAGGCGGGGGGGGGGGAGCCCCCCACCCTCGTGACCTCCTCTTTGATCCCTTGCAGTAGGGTTCAAGTCTCCTAGATCACGTTCGGTGAGAAATCACGTTCCCGAAGATTTTATTCCGTTTGGACTCCGTTTGATATTCCGTTTATCCGAAACACTGAAATAGGCAAAAAACAGCAATTCTGGGTTGGGCCTCCGGTTAATAGGTTAGTCCCAAAAATAATATAAAAGTGGAAAATAAAGCCCAATATAGTCCAAAACAGTAGATAATATAGCATGGAGCAATCAAATATTATAGATACGTTAGAGACATATCATGAATCTTTTCATGAAAGATCCGTTCTCTGGCCTTTCTAGTGAAGATACCGCTACCCATCTAAACAACTTTGTTGATTTGTGTGATATGCAAAAGAAGAAATACATGGATAATGATATTGTTAAATTGAAGGTATTTTCGTTTTCGCTTAGAGATCGTGCTAAAACTTGGTTTTCGTCTTTGCCTAAAAATAGTATTGATTATTGGAACAAGTGCAAATATGCTTTTATCTCTAAGTATTTTCCTTCTGCTAAGATCATCTCTCTTAGAAACGATATTATAAATTTAAGAAACTAGATCATGAGCATGTTGCACAATCTTGGGAGAGGATGAAATTAATGATTCACAATTGCCCTACACATGGTTTGAATTTGTGGATGATCATACAAAATTTTTATGCTAGATTGAATTTTGCTTCTAGAAATGTTTTAGATTTGGCCGCAGGAGGCACTTTTATGGAAATCACTTTAGGAGAAGCTACCAAACTCCTAGATAATATTATGGTTAATTATTCTCAATGGCACACCGAAAGATCTACTAGTAAAAAAGTTCATGCTATAGAAGAAATTAATGTTTTGAGTGGAAAGATGGATGAACTTATGAAATTGTTTTCTAATAAGAGTGTTTCTTCTGATCCTAACGATATGCCTTTGTCTATCTTGATTGAGAATAATTATGAATCTATGGATGTGAATTTTGTTCGTAGGAACAATTTTGGTAACAACGCGTATAGAGGAAACTTTAATCCTAGGCCGTATCCTAGTAATTCCTCTAATAATTATGGTAATTCCTACAACAATTTCTTATGGAAATAATAATAATATGCCCTCTGATTTTGAATCTAGTATTAAAGAATTTATTAGTTCACAAAAGAGTTTCAATGCTTTGATTGAAGAAAAATTGTCTAAGATTGATGAGTTGGCTAGGAACGTGGATAGAATTTCTCTTGATGTTGATTCCTTGAAACATAGATCTATTCCACCTAAGCATGATATCAATGAGTCTCTCAAAGCCATGAGAATTTTCATTGATGAGTGCAAAGCAAGAATCGCTAGGATGCGTGCTAAAAAAGATTGCTTTATTAAAGCGTGTTCTTCTAGTTTTGATGATAATAAGGATGAAGATCTAAAAGTGATTGATGTGTCTCCTATTAAATTTTTGTTTTGCAATATGAATCTTGATAATGTTGGGACTGGAGATGAGTCAACTTTAGTTAAAAGGCGTCCCAATGATTTGGGGTTTTTAGATCTTGATGCAAAAATTGGTAAAAGTGGGATTGGAGAGGTCAAAACTTTACATAGCATTGAACCCACTATTTTGGATTTCAAGGAATTTAATTATGATAATTGCTATTTGATAGATTGTATTTCCTTGTTGCAATCAGTGCTAAATTCTCTGCATGCTTATAGTCAAAATAAAGCTTTTAGCAAACATATCGTTGATGCTCTAATGCAATCTTATGAAGAAAAACTTGAATTAGAAGTTTCTATACCTAGAAAACTTCATGATGAGTGGGAACCTACTATTAAAACTAAAATTAAAGATCATGAATGCTATGATTTATGTGATTTGGGTGCTAGCGTTTCCATGATTCCAAAAACTCTGTGTGATGTGTTAGGTTTCCGTGAATTTGATGATTGTTCTTGAAATTTCACCTCGCGGATTCCACTATTAAGAAACCTATGGGAAGGATTAATGATGTTCTTATTGTTGCAAATAGGAATTGTGTGTTGGAAATATGCCCTAGAGGCAATAATAAAATGGTTATTATTGTATTTCCTTGTTCATGATAATTGTCTATTGTTCATGCTATAATTGTATTAACCGGAAACCGTAATACATGTGTGAATACATAGACCACAACATGTCCCTAGTAAGCCTCTAGTTGACTAGCTCGTTGATCAATAGATGGTCATGGTTTCCTGACCATGGACATTGGATGTCATTGATAACGGGATCACATCATTAGGGGAATGATGTGATGGACAAGACCCAATCCTAAGCCTAGCACAAGATCGTATAGTTCATGTGCTATAGCTTTTCTAATGTCAAGTATCATTTCCTTAGACCATGAGATTGTGCAACTCCTGGATACCGTGGGAATGCTTTGGGTGTACCAAACGCCACAACGTAAAAGGGTGGCTATAAAGGTGCACTACGGGTATCTCCGAAAGTGTCTGTTGGGTTGGCACGAATCGAGACTGGGATTTGTCGCTCCGTGTAAACGGAGAGGTATCTCTGGGCCCACTCGGTAGGACATCATCATAATGTGCACAGTGTGACCAAGGAGTTGATCACGGGATGATGTGTTATCAAACGAGTAAAGAGACTTGCCGGTAACGAGATTGAACAAGGTATCGGGATACCGACGATCGAATCTCGGGCAAGTACTATACCGGTAGACAAAGGGAATTGTATACGGGATTGACTGAATCCTTGACATCGTGGTTCATCTGATGAGATCATCATGGAACATGTCGGAGCCAACATGGGTATCCGGATCCCGCTGTTGGTTATTGACCAGAGAGATGTCTCGGTCATGTCTGCATTATTCCCGAGCCCGTAGGGTCTACACACTTAAGGTTCGATGACGCTAGGGTTATAGGAAAAGTATGTACGCGGTTACCGAATGTTGTTCGAAGTCCCGGATGAGATCCCGGACGTCACGAGGAGTTCCGAAATGGTCCGGAGGTGAAGATTGATATATTGGACGAAGGTTTTTGGAGTCCGGAAGTGTTCCGAAGGTACCGGGTGATGACCAGCATGACCGAAAGGTGTTTCGGGAGCCCCGACAAGTGTTGGGGGCTTCATGGGCCAAGGGAAGGGGGCAAACCAGCCCACTAAGGAGCTGTGCGCCCCCTCACCTATTCCCATGTGACCAGGGGGTTTGGGGCGCCCCATCTAGGGTTCCCACCTCCTGGCTTGGGGGCCAAGTCACCCAAGGGGGAGATCCCATCTGCCCTGGCCGCCGCCCCCCTAGGGGAAACCCTAGGGCGCCTCCCCTTGCCCTTGCCCCTATATATAGTGGAGGTTTTGGGGCTGCCCAACACATGAGTCTCTCTCTCCCAAGGCGCATCCCTACCTCTCTCCCTCCTCGTCTCTCGTAGTGCTTGGCGAAGCCCTGCAGGAGTACCGCGTGTTGGGGAACGTTGCAGAAAACAAAAATTTTCCTACGGTTTCACCAAGATCCATCTAGGAGTTCATCTAGCAACAAGTGATTAGATGCATCTACATACCTTGTAGATCGCGAGCGGAAGCGTTCAAAGAACGGGGATGATGTAGTCGAACACGACGTGATCCAAATCACCGAAGATCTTAGCACCGAACGGACGATGCCTCCGCATTCAACACACGTACGGAACGGATGACGTCTCCTCCTTTCTTGATCCAGCAAGGGGGGAAGATAGGTTGATGAAGATCCAGCAGCACGACGGCGTGGTGGTGGATGCAGGGCGTCACAGTAGCAGGGCTTTGCCTATACTACGAGAGAGAGAGACGTAACGGGGAGAGAGGAAGCACCAAAGGCTGAGGTATGAAGTCCTCCCTCTCCTCAACTATATATAGGAGGGCCAAGGGGGGTTGGTGCGCAGCCTAGGAGATCTGATCTCCTAGGTGCGGCGGCCAGGGGAGGGTTTCCCTCCCCCCCAAGGCACCTCGGGGTGCCTTCCACCACTTGGACTCCTCCTTGGTGGAAACCCTAGGCGCATGGGCCTAGTAGGGCTGGTGCCCTTGGCCCATGTAGGCCAAGGCGCACCCCTACAGCCCATGTGGCCCCCCGGGACAGGTGGCCCCACCCGGTGGGCCCCCGGGACCCCTCCGGTGGTCCCGGTACAATACCGATAACCCCGAAACTTGTCCCGATGCCCGAAACAGCACTTCCTATATATAATTCTTTACCTCCGGACCATTCCGGAACTCCTCGTGACGTCCGGGATCTCACCCGGGACTCCGAACAACATTCGGGTTACTGCATACACATATCTTCATAACCCTAGCGTCACCGAACCTTAAGTGTGTAGACCCTACGGGTTCGGGAGACAAGCAGACATGACCGAGACGACTCTCCAGTCAATAACCAACAGCGGGATCTGGATACCCATGTTGGCTCCCACATGCTCCACGATGATCTCATCGGATGAACCACGATGTCGAGGATTAATCAACCCCGTACACAATTCCCTTTGTCAATCGGTATGTTACTTGCCCGAGACTCGATCGTCAGTATCCCAATACCTTGTTCAATCTCGTTACCGGCAAGTCACTTTACTCGTACCGTAATGCATGATCCTGTGATCAACCACTTGGTCACCTTGAGCTCATAATGATGATGCATTACCGAGTGGGCCCAGTGATACCTCTCCGTTATATGGAGTGACAAATCCCAGTCTCGATCCGTGTCAACCCAACAGACACTTTCGGAGATACCTGTAGTGCACCTTTATAGTCACCTAGTTACGTTGTGACGTTTGATACACCCAAAGCACTCCTACGGTATCCGGGAGTTACACGATCTCATGGTCAAAGGAAAAGATACTTGACATTGGAAAAGCTCTAGCAGACGAACTACACGATCTTTGTGCTATGCTTAGGATTGGGTCTTGTCCATCACATCATTCTCCTAATGATGTGATCCCGTTATCAATGACATCTAATGCCCATAGCCAGGAAATCATGACTATCTGTTGATCAACGAGCTAGTCAACTAGAGGCTTACTAGGGACATATTATGGTCTATGTATTCACACGTGTATTACGATTTCCGGATAATACAGTTATAGCATGAATAAAGACAATTATCATGAACAAATAAATATAATAATAATGCTTTTATTATTGCCTCTAGGGCATATTTCCAACACCGCGCTCCTCCACCACCACCACGCCGTCGTGCTGCTGCTGGACGGAGTCTTCCCCATCCTCTCCCTCTCTCCTTGATGGATCAAGGCACGGGAGACGTCACCGGGCTGCATGTGTGTTGAACGCGGAGGCGCCGTTGTTCGGCGCTTAGATCGGAATCGACCGCGATCTGAATCGCTACGAGTACGACTACCTCATCCGCGTTCTAGTAACGCTTCCTCTTAGCGATCTACAAGGGTATGTAGATGCACTCCCCTTCCCCTCGTTGCTAGATTACTCCATTGATTGATCTTGGTGATGCGTAGAAAATTTTAAATTTCTGCTACGATCCCCAACATTATGTGCCCATAGATTTCATTGTTCTTGATATTGATTGCAATCCTACATGTCCTATTATTCTTGGTAGGCCTTTCCTTAGAACGATTGGTGCAATTATTGATATGAAAGAAGGGAATATTAGATTCCAATGTCCTCCTGCCTTTCGCTCGGGTCCCCCATCACAGCTAGCGTCATGGGTCAACAAAGGATTAGATTGGGGTTTGCCCAAAGACGTGCCCCTGTTACAGGGCCGAATTAAGGATCTCTTGGAAGGAGACCCCAGTTTGGTCAAGGTGACGCAGGTCATGCTGATTCGCCGAATATTGCCCGGCAAACGTCGCCCCCTTCGCCTGTGGGAGTTTAATCCAGAGGGACCGCGAGTTCTCCAGAATTTTATGGGCGCAACGCCCGCGGAGATGTATAGGATGTACTTCGGATCACAAGAGATGTGTCCGGATTTAACCGAGGACGCAGGCCTAAGCTGCAATCGCCCGGATACTCAAGTAAGCAACCCTGTGCCCGGACCTTCTATCCGTATAATTGTCATAAACTTGCCCCTAAAAGAGCCGTCCTTTTAAACAGGAGTGGATAGCGAAGGCAAAGCTAATCAGGTGTCCGACTCCACTTCCTGAAACCAGGCCGGATCCCGTGCTGGTCAGGATGTTGGAGATAATGCCTTTGGAGGGGGAGGACAAGGAAGCTATGGCCTCCTCGAAGGAGGCTGCCCCGAAGGGAGGAACCGAAAATTCCTCTCCTAAGGGGAAGAAGAGAGCCGCCGCTGACGACCCGGAAACCATGGCCTCGAAACAGGGGAGAAAATCCTTGTCAGAGGGTCCGACTCTGGGGAGTTCCTCGGCCGGACTACGCCCTCAAGGGGATCAGCCCTCCAGCGAGCCGTAAGTAGAGAGAGGTTTTCCTTTTGAGGGATGAGAGAAATCCTTGATTTATATCTGAGAAGATTAACCGAAATTTTACCTTGTAGCTCGGACCTCAGCCCTTCTCAGCAGAGCTCGTC
The DNA here is from genome assembly GCF_056163025.1 of Triticum urartu. Classification (NCBI taxonomy): domain Eukaryota; kingdom Viridiplantae; phylum Streptophyta; class Magnoliopsida; order Poales; family Poaceae; genus Triticum; species Triticum urartu. Next base: position 36,848,003 of record NC_141876.1, read on the forward strand.
TTCGGGAGATGATGGAGAGCGGGACGGCTCCCCCTGCCGTACCGCCTAGCGAGGCGGGCGACCCTGAGGTGCCGTCGCGGAGGGTTTCTCTGAATCCGGCAGGGGCGGAAGATAGCTATGTGGCCTCCCAAGGCTCTCCGCGTCCGGCCTTCGAAAGAGGCCATAGGACAAGTCCGGCACCGTCTGGTGCTCGGCTGGAGGAGCTGAAGATTCTGCTGGGGCGAGCTTCTATCTCAGAGGAGCACCATGCATTGATGGGCACGGTGATTTAAAGGATTTCATCCGCAGAAAGCGGATTGCATGAGGCCGTCAAAAGTTTACTGATGGGTTTTGAGGTACGTTAGATAATGTACACTTTTGTCAGTTGCGCATAAGTAAAATGCGCCCTGTATAGATAGTAGCCCCTGAGACTCTGCGCGTTGTCAAGAAATGACGGCACGCAGAGGATCATAATCCCAGGTCTAAGATGTCGCCTTTGAATGTAGGTGGCGAGGTGTCCGGAATCAAGCCAAACTGATGATGTGGCCGAACTAAAGCGGCAACTGGACGTGGCAGACGCCGACATCGCGCTTGTCAACAAGCGGCTTGATGAGGCTCAAGTTATGTAATTCTTTGGGTGGCATCATGTAAGAGGAGCTTCATGTCAGTGTCTTACAATGTGTATGCTTGACGCAGATGGTACGACCGCCGTGGAGAATCTTAGGGCAGAACTTGCCCGAGCTAAGGAGCAAGCCAGAAAAAGCGATGCGGCTGCCAAGAAGGCCCTTGAAGAGCTGAAAGCCGAAGAGGCTGCTCACTGCCGAAGCAAAGAATAAATGGCCGAGATGGCCGAGAAGTTAAAGAGCACTGCAGACCGTTGCAAACTTCTTGAAAAAGAAGACGGGGCAAGACAGACGGACTTAGAGAAGGCCGTTGCCGATGCCAAGGATGCTCGCTCTGTGATGAGAGCTGCGAAGGAGGAGCTGCATCAGGCCGAACAGATTGCGGCTGGAAAGCCCCTTATGCTGCGGAGGAAGTTTTGTGATCCGAAGTTTGCTCCGTTGGACCGGATGTGGAGTGTGGAGGATACCTGTCTGGACTTGGCAGCGAGTGCTGCTGATGCGACCGAACACTTTCGAGATCAGAAAGATCGCGAAGTGGAAAAGCTTTTCTGGTCGCAGTTTCACAATCCAGAGCGTCCACTGGCAGTGGATGATCGTTTGGCTCAATGGGCCGAACTCAATAGGTTGTCTGGACTCGCCATGAAGTACGTCATGGGTCACCTGTGGCCGGGGAGATCGGAGCCGAAGAGTTATTTCAGCTTGGTGCAGCAATTCCTTGACGCGGTGCCGCGTATAAATGCAATGAAGAGGTCAGCATGCATAGAGGGCGCTAGGATGGCTCTTGCCCGTGTTAATACATACTGGGCAGAGATGGAGACCACCGTTGTTGCATCCCGAGATTCGTACAAAAGCCGAGTACCCTCCGAGCACTATTTTCAGGAAGTTCTTGAAGGCGCTCGTGTAATAGAGACGCAGTGCCCGAAAGATGCTATGTTATGATAGCATATGTAATTATAAAGTAATATTTTGATAAACTGTAGTGGCCTTTTTTATACTTGTGCCTCCAAGTATTGGGAACACCTCCTATGCGGCCGTTTTAAGATATATATATATATATATATATATATATATATATATAGAATCTGAAAGATGGCAGTCGTTGGCTTCAGCCCCCATGCACATAGTGCGGGGGTGCTCGCAGAAGACGCATTTTCACACTTAACCCAACGTCTTGGTCCTACAAAGGAGGTGATAGCGCAGCGGGCCAGGCAACCGGACTATAATGCTTTAACACTTTCACCTAGCCATAGGTGTTTGACAATGAGACTCTTTAGGTAGCTCCTTGGTGGCAACTGCGCTCGTCCGAATTTGGGGCGCGTATGTGCCTGACCGGGAAGCGGCCCTTCGTTAAAGCGGAGGAATCTGATAGATTCCGATAGGTCATCGAGTGGCTGACCAGTCACACGCTGCATCATGACAGTCAGTTTTAGGCTTTCTCTACTGAGGTGCTCGCCCTGGCCGAACCGGGGGCACAATCGCAGTAGTTCTCCTGGTGCTACCTTAGCCGATAGAGCGGAACGTAAGGTAGCCGAACTCAGGAGCCGGGCAACCCAACATTTGACCAAAGACATGATTCGGAGCTGATGCATATAATGCCAAAACTCGCGACGCCGAACACTCCCTAAGGTGTTCGGTCTTTATGAGTGCGGGCGAAATGACACTCTTTATTAAGAAAGCCCCTAGTGTCCAGGTACGTGCAAAAATTCTGACGTGGCCACATGCCAAGACGCCAGCCTCCTCCTTGGTTATATCAGAAAGAAAAAACCAGGGGACGTGTAGCAACAAGAGACAGTAAAAAAGGTTTACGCAGGGTCTTAATCTAAAAAGAATCCTTTAGGACGGGTCCCTACTGCACGTCTGCGCCTCTGTCTCCGTTGTGCCGTATCCTGGACGGGCGCCGCACGACGTTCATCTGTAAAAGAGAGGAACTGAGTTGAAAACGGGTTGTGCCGAAAAAGTTTAAAATAAGCAAAGTATAAAGTAAGATATATAAGTTTGAGCTTTATTGTCTCTTATTGTATATGCGTGGAGCCCCTAGTGCAGGGGTATATGGCTTCTAGGCCTGCATCAATGATGATTTTGCACCGAACTCGTCTATCCGCGTTCGTGGTCTTGAATGACCTATTTTGAAGTTTTTTTGGCCGGTGAGGCCATTTTGCTGTGGGGCTGTCAAAGCGGCCGCACAGTCCTCCGCTTGGGGAGGCGCACTTTAGTGCTTTCCCTTCAAAGAGATGATGCCTCGTGGACCGGGCATCTTAAGCGTAAGAGATGCATAATGCGGTATTGCATTAAAGCGAGCGAAAGCTTCACGTCCCAGTAGTGCTTGATAGCGACTTGAAAACGGGACGATATGGAAGGCCAGCTTTTCGCGGTGGAGGTTATCGGCAGAGCCGAATGTGACTGTGAGCCGGAGAAAACCCGTACAATGGGTGTCCGGACCAGGTATTACCCCTTGAAAGGAGGTTTTGCTGCGGTGGATTCTTGCTGGGTTTATCCCCATGTGCTGGATTGTATCCTGATATATCAGGTTTAGTCCACTGCCGCCATCCATAAGGACATTTCAAAACTGGAGTCCGCCAATTATTGGATCGATTATCAAGGCAGTCCAGCCTACATTCTTGATATTCCTAGAATAATCTAGCTGATCGAAGATGATCGATTTTGACAACCAGTGGCAGGACCCTTTGGGGATGGGCCGTGTGGTGCGTACCTTTACGGGCGCCGCACGTTTTGTTATGTGAAGTGAGTTCACTATTTTTACTTCTTGTGGGAAGTTCTTTTGTTTCCTGGTGCTCTGCTTTTGGGGTTCACCCTCGTCTTCGCTTGGTGTGTCGAGCCCCTTGTGTTCGGCATTGAGTCTGCCGGATTGTTTGAAAACCCAACAGTCTTTGTGGGTATGGTTAGCAGGCTTCCCGAGAGTACTGTGTATCTGACATATCCTGTCTAGGATTTTATTTAGGTTGGATGGATCGTCCCTGTTATCCTGGGGGGCGATTTTTCCTGATTTTGTCGTGAGCCTTTGAATCCGGCATTGACTGCCGTGCTCTTCAGACTTTTGTCCTTATTCCAGCGACGGTCCTTGTTGCGTCGCGGTTTTCCGTTTCCATCCCTAGTTTCGGATGTACTTGGGTCGCTGGGGCTGCACCTTGCCAACCAGCTGTCCTCCCCTGCACAAAAGCGGGTCATGAGGCTTGTTAGTGCGGCCATTGTTCTTGGCTTTTCTTGGCCGAGGTGTCTGGCGAGCCATTCGTCTCGGACGTTATGCCTAAAAGCTGCTAAGGCGTCCGGACAGTCGACTATCTGATTCTTTTTAGTGAGGAATCTATTCCAGAACTGCCGAGCTGATTCTCCGGGTTGTTGAGTTATGTGACTAAGATCGTCTGCATCCGGAGGGCGGACATAGGTCCCTTGAAAGTTTGCTCGGAAAGCATCCTCGAGCTCTTCCCAGCTTCCTATTGTGTTTTCGGGAAGGCTTTTAAGCCAATGCTGGGCTGGCCCTTTAAGCTTAAGGGGTAGATATTTTATGGCGTGGAGATCATCTCCTCTAGCCATGTGTATGTGGAGGATATAATCCTCGATCCAAACTCCAGGGTCTGTTATTCCATCATATGCCTCTATGTTTACGGGTTTGAATCCCTCTGGGAATTCATAGTCCAGGACCTCATCGGTGAAACACAGGGGGTGTGCGGCACCCCTGTATTTGGGTGTGCCGGATTCTGATGATGGCTTCATAGCGTTGCTTACGAGAGCTTGCTTTCTTGGCCCATAAATGGACCTGACTGGGCCATGATGCGAATCCTTAAGTGGGTCGCATGCCGATTTAGGTGCGGCGCCGCTTGCCGCTTTATGGGGTCGTCTATCCGACCGTGTGGCTTTTTCATTTTTTGAATGCAAGGGCTCTAGGGCCTCTTCGTCGAATTCAGGCAGTAGCTTTCTTTTCGGATAGCTTTTAGTGCAGCGACTGTCACCGTACTTATCTGTGGTATTGATTACTTTTCTCCATCTAATCCGGAGTGCGTCTTCCACTGTTTTTAGCTTCCGCTTCTGCTTCTTTAGGCTGCATGCAGTTGCAACGAGCCTCTCGTGGAGATTCTTCTGCTCCATAGGTTTATTCGGCGTGAGGTCGTCCGGAATGCCGTTTTCGCCGGGGGAGGGATGTTCGGTTTCTCTATCCGTGTTGCCCTGTTCGGACGGTTGCTCTAAGGCCTGCTTGTCGTCTACCGGCTCGTCCTGCTCTATGGCTGGGTTTTTGCCGAGGCGGGCTTGGGTCGGCGTTTACGCCGACGCTTTGATTGCTTTTCGGGGGGTCGATCTCCCGTCTCATCCCCTTTTTTCCTTGTTGTCGCTTCCTTTAGGGGTATCCACCATGTACACATCGTGAGATGCGGTGGCTATCCAATGCCCTATGGGCGTTGGTTCGTCGGTATCTCCTGCATCGTCATCCATGCTGTCGATGTCTCCGAAGTCGAAGTTGAGCACGTCGTTTAAATTGTCGACAGTGGCTACCAAGTGGGTGGTGGGTGGGCTTTGAATTTCTTCATCATCCGTATCCCATCCTCGCTGACCGTAGTTCAGCCAGGGCTCTCCTGATAAGGAGAGAGACTCGAGAGTTCAGGATATCGCCACAAGGCGAGTGCTGAAAGATGTCTGCGGCGGTGAACTCCATTATCGGTGCCCCATCGGATTCGATTGGCAGGGGTGCGGGGGGTTCGGAGTCCGGGGAGGAGTCCGGATCCTAGGAGTCATGGGTCGTGCAGAGTGCGGGGCTAGCGTTTGGCTCGATCACTTTCAGGATCGCAGCCCCCGAGGTGATGTCCAACCGTTCATCCTCGATTGGCGCAGTAGGCTCCGAGTTAGGGGTTGGAACTGATGCGTGTGCGGCCTCCAGGACATTGTCCGGAGGCAGAGCTAGGTCATGCCCCTCGAGATAGTGCGGCGCGCTTGGCCGTGGCTCGAACCCGTCGAAGATCAAGTCTCTGCGGATGTCAGCCGTGTAGTTTAAGCTTCCAAACCTGACTTGATGGCCAGGGGCATAGCTTTCGATCTGCTCCAGGTGGCCGAGCGAATCGGCCCGCAAAGCGAAGCCGCCGAAGACAAAGATCTGTCCGGGGAGAAAAGTCTCACCTTGGACCGTATCGTTGTTGATGATCAAAGGAGCCATCGGGCCTAAAGGCGACGACACAGAGGAACTCTCAATGAAAGCACCAATGTCGGTGTCAAAACCGGCGGATCTCGGGTAGGGGGTCCCGAACTGTGCGTCTAGGCCGGATGGTAACAGGAGGCGGGGAACACTTTGTTTTACCCAGGTTCGGGCCCTCTCGATGGAGGTAATACCCTACTCCTGCTTGATTAATATTGATGGTACGGGTAGTACAAGAGTAGATCTACTCCGAGATCAAGGAGGCTAAACCCTAGAAGCTAGCCTATGATATGATTGTTGTGTATGGAGTTGATTGCCTACGGACTACAACCCTCCGGTTTATATAGACACCGGATAGGGTTAGGGTTACATAAAGTCGGTTACAATGGTAGGAGATCTTGAATATCCGCATCGCCAAGCTTGCCTTCCACGCCAAGGAAAGTCCCATCCGGACATGGGACGAAGTCTTCAATCTTGTATCTTCATAGTCCAGGAGTCCGGCTGAAGGTATAGTCCGGCTACCCGAACACCCCCTAATCCAGGACTCGCTCACTTCCGCTTAGCAATCTACAAGGGTATGTAGATGCACTCCCCTTCCCCTCGTTTCTAGATTACTCCATAGATTGATCTTGGTGATGCGTAGAAAATTTTAAATTTCTGCTACGATCCCCAACAGTGGTATCAGAGCTAGGTCTATGCGTAGATTCTATGCACGAGTAGAACACAAAGTAGTTGTGGGCGATGATTTGTTCAATTTGCTTGCCGTTACTAGTCTTATCTTGATTCGGCGGCATTGTTGACTGAAGCGGCCCGGACCGACCTTACACGTACACTTACGTGAGACAGGTTCCATCGACTGACATGCACTTGATGCATAAGGTGGCTGGCGGGTGTCTGTCTCTCCCACTTTAGTCGGATCGGATTCGATGAAAAGGGTCCTGATGAAGGGTAAATAGCAATTGGCATATCACCGTTGTGGTTTTCCATAGGTAAGAAACGTTCTTGCTAGAAACCCATAGCAGCCACGTAAAGCATGCAACAATAATTAGAGGATGTCTAACTTGTTTTTGCAGGGTATGCTATGTGATGTGATATGGCCAAAAGGATGTGATGAATGATATATGTGATGTATGAGATTGATCATGTTCTTGTAATAGGAATCACGACTTGCATGTCGATGAGTATGACAACCGGCAGGAGCCATAGGAGTTGTCTTAATTTATTTATGACCTGCGTGTCAATGAAACGCCATGTAATTACTTTACTTTATTGCTAACCGTTAGCCATAGTAGTAGAAGTAATAGTTGGCGAGGCAACTTCATGAAGACACGATGATGGAGATCATGATGATGGAAATCATGGTGTCGTGCCGGTGATGATGGTGTTCATACCGCGCCTCGAAGATGGAGATCAAAGGCGCAAGATGATATTGGCCATATCATGTCACTTTATGATTTGCATGTGATGTTTGTCATGTTTACATCTTATTTGCTTAGAACGACGGTAGCATAAATAAGATGATCCCTCGCAATAATTTCAAGAAAGTGTTCCCCCTAACTGTGCACTGTTGCTAAGGTCCGTTGTTCCGAAGCACCACGTGATGATCGGGTGTGATAGGTTCTAACGTTCGCATACAACGGGTGTAAGCCAGATTTACACACGCAATACACTTAGGTTAACTTGACGAGCCTAGCATGTACAGACATGGCCTCGGAACACAGAAGACCGAAAGGTCGAACATGAGTCTGTTGACACCTGATTTTGGCAAGATACAGATTGCAATGAAGATGGTCTCGAGTGAATGAGTTTTCAGCATAAAAATATTCACGTCACCGAGTGGAACCACTTTGATGTTTCGGTTATATTCGTTCGACTTTATCTTACGGATCGAAACTATACTCTGAGTGGCATATTTCAATGTTCCGAGTGGTTTTTTGCCAATCACGTCTTCAAGATGACCTCGGATGAAGGAGCACTCTTAAAGAATTGTCTTAGTCTCGTCGAGGCAATCGATTTTGATATATAAATCATCTCAATCCGAGTTCATATGCAAAAGTTAGAGGCAATATACTGCAGACTGAACCTCAACGGAAATATGGCGCGAGGTGCCAGACACTTGTCTGATAGGTTGCGCGAGTAATTCGGCCATCAATAAGGCCTTGAATCGAAAAACCTTCAACATGGAAAAGTTTCGTCTCGTCGAGCCGATTGATTTTCATATATAATTTGTCTCAATCCGAGATCATATGAGGCCTGGAGAGACAAATCAAGATCGGGCTATGTTTTCAGTCGGAAATCCGAGTGAAAAGTTTACCATCTGAGTGAAAGTTTACGGTCGAGTGAAATTTTACGGTCGAGTGAAAGTTTGCTGACCGGATGAACTTATTATTATCCAAGTGGAAATATAGTCATCCGAGTGAAAATATGATCATCCCAGTGAAATTGTCGTCCAGGTGAAAATATTCCGAGTGAAAAGATTACCATCGGGACGAAAACTTGCCGATTGAATAAGATAGTACCTTCCGAGTGGAAATATAGTCATCCAAGTGAATAAGATAGTGCCTTCCGAGTGGAAATATAGTCATCCGAGTGGAAATATAGTCATCCGAGTGAAAGATTGTCTTCTGAGTGAAAAAGTCCAATCGGACGATCCGAGTGAAAGTATCTAATATCCGAGTGGATGGGCTCAAGTCCGAGTGAAATTGAACATGTGCTCGAAAGTTTATCAAAATGACCTTGGACGAAGAAGTTTTCAATACAGAAGTTGTGCGTATCATCAAGACGGTAAACTTTGATTTTGGAGTCATCATCATCAGAGATAATATATAGCCTACAAATTCACTACGAGACTCGGATAATCCAGTCTACTGCAAGACCGAGTCCGACTGGAAGATAAAGATGACCTCGAAAAGTATTCAAGATGGCCTTACTTGAAAAAGTGATCAACATGAGAGTTGTTCGTATCGTCGAGGCGCGCAAGTTTGATACTTGGGCCATCTCGATCGGAGATCATATGCAAGCCCGGCGGCCCGCGCAAGAAGGAAGACAGAGTTTGGGCCAGATTCAGACTGAATCCGAGTTGGAATAGAATTAGGACTCTAGGACGTGAATTGATGTAATTTTTCTTGTAAGGAAAGCCTAGATGAATCCTTTACTTGTACGGGAAGTCCAGCCGCCTCTTATATATGTTGGGGGTGACGGCCAATTGAACAACACACAATCGAACAAATCAATATACTACTTTTTCATCTACGTTTTATCTCTCCACCGTTTTTCTATCTCGTTCTTCGTTGTTCTTCGTGTTTGAGAGCTGCGAATCCCGAGGCTCTAGGGGCGAGCGAATCGACCTAGGGCAGCCCATAGCCGCTGCACTCCCTGACGGGGTCCCTCCCGGGGGTGTGGGGTTTTCGGGTCTGCAAAAGCGCCCGTCGACTGTCTTGCGTATCGCGCTGTCGGTCGGGTCTCCTTCGACGTGAGCTGCGGTGCATCACCCCCGGTGTCGAGGGTACACGTGACGTGTTCGTGTGTCAACAGAGTCGTATAGTGGATATGATCAACATGAAGATGTTCACCGATGATGACTAGTCCGTCTCACGTGATGATCGGACACGGCCTAGTTGACTCAGATCATGTATCACTTAGATGACTAGAGGGATGTCTATCTAAGTGGGAGTTCATTGAATAATTTGATTAGATGAACTTAATTATCATGAACATAGTCAAAAGGTCTTTGCAAATTATGTCGTAGCTCACGCTTTGGTTCTACTGTTTTAGATATGTTCCTAGAGAAAATTTAGTTGAGAGTTGACAGTAGCAATTATGCAGACTGGGTCCGTGAACTGAGGATTGTCCTCATTGCTGCATAGAAGGGTTATGTCCTTAATGCACCGCTCAGTGTGTTGAACCTCGAGAATCATCTGTAGATGTTGGGAAACATCTGACATACACGTTTTGATGACTATGTGATAGTTCAGTACGTAATACTAACGGTTTAGAATTGTGGCACCAAAGACGTTTTTGAAACGTCGCAGAACATATGAGATGTTCCAAAGACTGAAATTGGAATTTCAGACTAGTGCCCACGTCAAGAGGTATGAGACCTCTGACAAGTTTCTTAAGCCTGCAAACTAAGGGAGAAAAACTCAATCGTTGAGCATGTGCTTAGATTGTCTGAGTACTGCAATCGCTTGAATCGAGTGGGAGTTAATCTTCCAGATGAGATAGTGATGGTTCTCCATAGTCACTGCCACCAAGCTATTGGAGCTTTGTGATGAACTATAACATATCAGGGATAGACATGATGATCCTTGAGCAACTCGCAATGTTTGACACCACGAAAGTAGAAATCAAGTAGGAGCATCAATTGTTGATGGTTAAACCACTAGTTTCAAGAAGGGCAAGGGAAAGAAGGGATACTTCATGAAACGGCAAATTAGTTGCTGCTCTAGTGAAGAAACCCAAGGTTGAACCAAACCCGAGACTAAGTGCTTCTATAATGAGGGGAACGGTCACTAAAGTAGAACTACCCTAGATACTTGGTAGATGAGAAGGCTGGCAAGGTCGACAGAAGTATTTTGGATATACGTCATATTATTTTGTACTTTACTAGTACTCCTAGTAGCACCAGGGTAATAAATACCGGTTCGGTTGCTAAGCGTTAGTAACTTGAAATAAAAGGCTGCGGAGACTAGCTAAAGGTGAGATGACGATATGTGTTGGAAGTGTTTCCAAGGTTGATGTGATCAAACATCGCACGCTCCCTCTACCATCGGGATTGGTGTTAAACCGAAATAATTGTTATTTGGTGTTTGCGTTGAGCATAGACATGATTGGATTATGTTTCTCGCCACACGGTTATTCATTTAAGGAGAATAATGGTTACCCTGTTTATTTGAATAATACCTTCAATGGTCTTGCACCTAAAATGAATGGTTTATTGAATCTCGATCGTAGTGATACACATGTTCATGCCAAAAGATATAAGATAGTAATGATAGTACCACGTACTTGTGGCACTGCCATTTGAGTCATGTTGGTATAAAACGCATGAAGAAGCTCCATGTTGATGGATCTTTGGACTCACTCGTTTTTGAAAAGATTGAGACATGCGAACCATGTCTATTGGTAGATATGCATGAAGAAACTCCATACAGATGGATCGTTTGGACTCACTTGATTTTGAATCACTTGAGACATGCAAATCATACCACATGGGCAAGATGACTGAAATGGCTCGTTTTCAGTAAGATGGAACAAGAAAGCAACTTGTTGGAAGTAATACATTTTGATGTGTGCAGTCCAATGAGTGCTGAGGCACGCAGTGGATATCGTTATGTTCTTATTTCACAGATGATTTGAGTAGATGCTAAGTATATTTACTTGATGAAACACAAGTCTGAATTATTGAAAGGTTTAAGTGATTTCAGAGTGAAGTTGAAGATCGTCATGACAAGATGATAAAATGTCTATGATATGATCATAGAGATGAATATCTGAGTTACGAGTTTGGCACACAATTAATACATTGTGGAAATTGTTTCACAACTAATACCACCTAGACCACCATAGTGTGATGGTGTGTCCGAACATCACAACTGCACCCTATTGGATATGGTGCATACCATGATGTCTCTTATCGAATTACCACTATCGTTTATGGGTTAGGCATTAGAGACAACCGCACTCACTTTAAATAGGGCACCACACAATTCCGTTGAGACGACACCATATGAACTATGGTTTAGAGAAACCTAAGCTGTCGTTTCTTAAAAGCTTGGGGCTGCGATGCTTATGTGAAAAAGTTTCAGGCTGATAAGCTCGAACCCAAAGCGGATAAATGCATCTTCATAGAATACCCAAAAATAGTTGGGTATACCTCCTATTTCAGATCCGGAAGCAAAAGTGATTGTTTCTAGAAACAGGTCCTTTCTCGAGGAAAAGTTTCTCTCGAAAGAATTGAGTGGGAGGATGGTGGAGACTTGATGAGGTTATTGAACCGTCACTTCAACTAGTGTGTAGCAGGGCACATGAAGTTGTTCCTGTGGCACCTACACCAATTGAAGTGGAAGCTTATGATAGTGATAATGAAACTTCGTATCAAGTCACTACCAAACCTCATAGGTCGACAAGGATGCATACTACTTCAGAGTGGTACGTAATCCTGTCTTGGAAGTCATGTTGCTAGACAACAATGAACCTATGAGCTATGGAGAAGTGATGGTGGGCCCAGATTCCGAAGAATGGCTCGAGGCCATAAAATCCGAGAGAGGATCCATGTATAAAAGGAAGTATAGACTTTGAAAGAACCACTTGATGGTCATAAGGCTGTTGGGTGCAGATGGATTTTAAAAGGAAGGCAGACAATGATGGTACGTGTCACCATTAAGAAAGCTCGACTTGTCGTTAAGATGTTTCCCGACAAGTTCAAGGAGTTGACTACGATGAGACTTTCTCACTCGTAGCGATGCTAAGAGTCTGTTGGAATTATGTTAGCAGTTACTGCATTATTTATGAAATCTTGCAGATAGGATGTAAAAACATTGTTTCCTCGACATTTTTCTTGAGGAAAGGTTGTATGTGATACAACCAGAAGGTTTTGTCAATCCTGAAAGATGCTAACAAGTATGCAAAGCTCCAACAATCCTTCTAAGGACTGGAGTAAGCATCTCGGAGTTGGAATGTATGATTTGATGAGATGATCAAAGATTTTGGGTTTATATAAAGTTTATGAGAAACTTGTATTTCCAAAGAAGTGAGTGGGAGCACTATAGAATTTTTGATGAGTATATGTTGTTAACATATTCTTGATCAGAAATGATGTAGAATTTCTGGAAAGCATGCAGGGTTATTTGAAAAGTGTTTTTCAATGGAAAATCCGGGTTAAGCTACTTGAACATTGAGCATCAAGATCTATAAGGATAGATAAAAAACGCTTAATAGTACTTTCGAATGAATACATACCATGACAAGATTTTGAAGGAGTTCAAAATAGATCAGCAAAGAAGGAGTTCTTAGTTGTGTTACAAGGTGTGAATATTGAGTAAGACTCAAGACCTGACCACGGCAGAAGAGAGAGAAAGGACGAAGGCCGTCCCCGATGCTTTAGACATAGGCTCTACAGTATGATATGTTGTGTACCACACCTGAAGTGTGCCTTGCCATGAGTCAGTCAAGGGGTACAAGAGTGATCCAGGAATGGATCACATGACAGCGGTCGAACTTATCCTTAGTAACTAGTGGACTAAGGAATTTTCTTGATTATGGAGGTGGTAAAAGAGTTCGTCGTAAAGGGTTACGTCGATGCAAACTTCGACTCTAATCCGGATGGCTCTGAGTAGTAAACCGGATTCGTATAGTAGAGCAGTTATTTGGAATAGCTCCTTGTAGTGCGTGGTAGCTGCATCTACAAGATGACATAGAGATTTGTAAAGCACACATGGATCTGAAAGGTTCAGGCCCATTGACTAATAAACCTCTCTCACAAGCGATATATGAACAAACCCCATGGGTGTTGGATTCATTACAATGACATAGTGATGTGAACTAGATTATTGACTCTAGTGCAAGTGGGAGACTGTTGGAAATATGCCCTAGAGGCAATAATAAAATGGTTATTATTGTATTTCCTTGTTCATGATAATTGTCTATTGTTCATGCTATAATTGTATTAACCGGAAACCGTAGTACATGTGTGAATACATAGACCACAACATGTCCCTAGTAAGCCTCTAGTTGACTAGCTCGTTGATCAATAGATGGTCATGGTTTCCTGACCATGGACATTGGATGTCATTGATAACGGGATCACATCATTAGGAGAATGATGTGATGGACAAGACCCAATCCTAAGCCTAGCACAAGATCGTATAGTTCGTGTGCTATAGCTTTTCTAATGTCAAGTATCATTTCCTTAGACCATGAGATTGTGCAACTCCCGGATACCGTAGGAATGCTTTGGGTGTACCAAACGCCACAACGTAACTGGGTGGCTATAAAGGTGCACTACGGGTATCTCCGAAAGTGTCTGTTGGGTTGGCACGAATCGAGACTGGGATTTGTCGCTCCGTGTAAACGGAGAGGTATCTCTGGGCCCACTCGGTAGGACATCATCATAATGTGCACAATGTGACCAAGGAGTTGATCACGGGATGATGTGTTATAGAACGAGTAAAGAGACTTGCCGGTAACGAGATTGAACAAGGTATCGGGATACCGACGATCGAATCTCGGGCAAGTACTATACCGGTAGACAAAGGGAATTGTATACGGGATTGACTGAATCCTTGACATAGTGGTTCATCTGATGAGATCATCATGGAACATGTCGGAGCCAACATGGGTATCCGGATCCCGCTGTTGGTTATTGACCAGAGAGATGTCTCGGTCATGTCTGCATTATTCCCGAGCCCGTAGGGTCTACACACTTAAGGTTCGATGACGCTAGGGTTATAGGAAAAGTATGTACGCGGTTACCGAATGTTGTTCGGAGTCCCGGATGAGATCCCGGACGTCACGAGGAGTTCCGAAATGGTCCGGAGGTGAAGATTGATATATTGGACGAAGGTTTTTGGAGTCCGGAAGTGTTTCGAAGGTACCGGGTGATGACCAGCATGACCGAAAGGTGTTTCGGGAGCCCCGACAAGTGTTGGGGGCTTCATGGGCCAAGGGAAGGGGGAAAACCAGCCCACTAAGGAGCTGTGCGCCCCCCTCACCTATTCCCATGTGACCAGGGGGTTTGGGGCGCCCCATCTAGGGTTCCCACCTCCTGGCTTGGGGGCCAAGTCACCCAAGGGGGAGATCCCATCTGCCCTGGCCGCCGCCCCCCTAGGGGAAACCCTAGGGCGCCTCCCCTTGCCCTTGCCCCTATATATAGTGGAGGTTTTGGGGCTGCCCAACACATGAGTCTCTCTCTCCCAAGGCGCAGCCTTACCTCTCTCCCTCCTCGTCTCTCGTAGTGCTTGGCGAAGCCCTGCAGGAGTACCGCGCTCCTCCACCACCACCACGCCGTCGTGCTGCTGCTGGACGGAGTCTTCCCCAACCTCTCCCTCTCTCCTTGATGGATCAAGGCACGGGAGACGTCACCGGGCTGCATGTGTGTTGAACGCGGAGGCGCCGTTGTTCGACGCTTAGATCGGAATCGATCGCGATCTGAATCGCTACGAGTACGACTACCTCATCCGCGTTCTAGTAACGCTTCCTCTTAGCGATCTACAAGGGTATGTAGATGCACTCCCCTTCCCCTCGTTGCTAGATTACTCCATTGATTGATCTTGGTGATGCGTAGAAAATTTTAAATTTCTGCTACGATCCCCAACATTATGTGCCCATAGATTTCATTGTTCTTGATATTGATTGCAATCCTACATGTCCTATTATTCTTGGTAGGCCTTTCCTTAGAACGATTGGTGCAATTATTGATATGAAAGAAGGGAATATTAGATTCCAATTTCCGTTAAGGAAGGGCATGGAACACTTTCCTAGAAATAAAATTAAACTACCTTATGAATCTATTATGAGAGCCACTTATGGATTGCATACCAAAGATGATAATACCCAGATCTATTCTTATTTTTATGCCTAGCTAGGGGCGTTAAACGATAGTGCTTGTTGGGAGGCAACCCAATTTTATTTTTGTTTATTGCTTTTTGGTTCTGTTTAGTAATAAATAATTCATATATAATTACGATACTCGGAGTGACAAATCCTAATCTCGATCTATGCCAACCCAACAAACACCTTGAAAGATACCTGTAGAGCATCTTTATAATCACCCAGTTATGTTGTGACGTTTGATAGCACACAAGGTATTCCTCCGGTATCCGGGAGTTGCATAATCTCATAGTCGAAGGAATATGTATTTGGCATGAAGAAAGCAATAGAAATAAAACTGAACGATCAATATGCTAAGCTAACAGATGGGTCTTGTCCATCACATCATTCTCCTAATGATGTGATCCCGTTAATCAAATGACAACACATGTCTATGGTTAGGAAACTTAACCATCTTTGATCAACGATCTAGTCTAGTAGAGGCTTACAAGGGACACAATGTTTTGTCTATGTATCCACACATGTATCAAGTTTCCGGTTAATACAATTCTAGCATGAATAATAAACGTTTATCATGATATAAGGAAATATAAAATAACAACTTTATTATTGCCTCTAGGGCATATTTCCTTCATCTCCTCCTACTCATCGTCCTCCAGAATGATGGTGGTCGGTGCCACCACAATGGCCGGTTGGTCATGAAGAGCCCTAACAAACCTGCACTTAGCCCACCTGGATCTTTGACCAGGATCATCCCACTCGGCATGATCCATCTCCTAGCGCAGTATGCCCACTGATATAACGCCTTTGGTTGGGTCATGTATGAGCATCTTCAACTCCTCCATCGTGGCCTTCATCACCGTAATGTCTGCCTCTTTATGCATGTCGTCAATGTTGTTGAACTGAGTGCACACCTCCATGGTCTTCGCGAACTTGGTGCAGTCATCGAGCAAGCACCCAAGGAGGAATGTCCAACATCCAATGTCGTTGGGGAAGGTGCCGAGACTGGAGTTCATGGCGATGAAAAGGTGGTGAGACAGAGAGACGAAGTCGTGGAAGATGAGACAGTACAAGAGAGAGAGAGAGAGAGAGAGAGAGAGAAAGACAGAGATGGTCGGAAGAGGTAGTGGAGTGTGGTGGTGGATAAATAGGGACTTTGGAGTAGGTGGGTGGGATGAGTGAATGATGATCTTTGATCAACATGTATGGTAATGGTGGTCAAACAATTCTCCATTCCTCATTGATCTTGCGCATATGTATGTCGCATTTGTCCTTTAATTGACCTTCATTCATATTGTTCATAATCCAGATCAACCAGGCTGCTTCGGGGACCTCCAAGGACAAGGAGGTGGTTGTTGATGAAATAAAGGGCAAGGCTTCATCACGCTAGGTAGGATTTTCTTTGCTTCTTTCTGCACCTCGGTTTGTGGCGCAAATTTTTTGCATCAAGCCACAGACCAACGTCAATGAGATGTGTGAATGTGGTGGCGCCAACATCGGCAAAATCATCGGGTTTAGCACTTGGAAGGGGATTTCGTCAAGATTTACAAAATCTGGCAGGAGGAATGGTTATAATACCAGATGTAGGACTTGAAGATCCAACCTGGACCAAGATCGTCACCCTCCCCCCCCCCCAGTCCTACTCAGGAGCACTCATGGAAGCCAAAGAGTTGTGCTCTGCAGGAGTCTGCCATGCTTACCAGGCTTGCCGAGAAAATAGTCAAGCTATCCGACAAAGGTACGAGGTTGGTGGATGTCAAGCTCATGGTTCTAAGCCGCTCCAAGACATGGTTTATCGATGTGGTAGTACGATGACATGGAGGACGCCACTCGGACCACCCTAAGGGAAATGTTCTCGTTGATGTTCAAGGGCAAGGTCGCCAACTTCCCGAACAAGCCGCATGATGCAGGATTTTCCAGCATCACGCCAATGCAGGGTAAGCACTTTCCTTTATTCCTTTCATCTACTGATTTTTTGTGTGTGAGAGAGGTAGGGGTGGGGGGGGGGGGGGGAGGGGCCTTTCTTTCATCTAATGATGATACTTGCTTCTATGTCATCGACAATTTGCTCATCGTGGTAGGCATGAAGGGCGTGGGCAGCCGGCCTCACGACTGGAAGATCCCCAGCCTGCGAGGCGGGTGCCGCTCCGGTCTGAGGACACCTCGAAGACCACCAAGCGCGGTCGAGGTGCCGCCCTCAAGATCTACCTTAACGATGATGACGAGGTCAACCTTGACAAGTGACGACAAAGACACCCCCAGAAAGGGCGACTCATCGGCACCTTGGTCTCTGGTGCCATCGGGCAAGACCCGCTTGAGGACGCAGGGTGGGAAAAAAAGCCGAAAGGTGCTTCAAGACAAGGCTCCGGTGCTCACCGTCGCGCACGTCTCCACCATCCCCGCCCGAGATTATTTCCACAAGTACTTTAACAGTGACGTTTTCTCTACTATACTTTGTTGGAAAACTGGGAAGAAAGACATTGACAGGCTGATCGGATGCTGAAGGGACGAGGTGTCGTGCAACAACCAGCCGCGCCCACGGTGCCATTGGAGCAGCACAGTTAGGCTAGCGATCGATGGGGTCGTTGAACAGTGCCTCACATTGACATCGTACTGCACGTCGTTGATAGTCACAGGCTAAGAATTGGCTCGGCCGCTCACGTGACAGTGAAACAAAGAATAATTTTACCGCATATAAAGTGGTCTTCCACTCCGAGTCGTGATAACCATGTGTAGGCATTTCTTCCGTTTATTTATTCAATCTATCTACGTGTAAAATCTAAAAAGACATTTACGGATTGATTTCTTTATCGCGGTCGCTATTTACTGAATCTTTTCAGCCGCATCAGTCAGATTCTTCTTTTTTAGCTTAACGTTTAATTTATTCGGACATCTCCACTAGGGATCTCGTCTGACACTACATGCAAAATGATGTCTGAAGGCCTATGTGGTCACAAGTGGGCGTGTGTGCTGTCCGGAAGCCGCAAAGCTTCACATGTTTGTCTTCGATTTGTAAAGAAAGTATCGTCTGGACCGCGTCGTGGACCAATACAAATATGCGTTGGGTGGCTTCCACGGTCTAGATAACGCAATTCAGACGGATGCGGGTGATTTGAAGGTCGGCGTTGGAGATGCCAAAGGACATTGAAGGTAGCAAAAGAACAACTAGGTCCATATAAATCATCTAACGACGAATACAAGCACTATAGCAAATCGAAGATGCGTCACCGTCATTTTATCTTTCTTACCGGAGCCAGCAAACGTTGTTGTAATATACAATTAAAAAGTCGTCGGAGTAAGACCCCATAAAACCAGCACACAAGAGCAGCAACTATCGCTAGTGAAGAGCCGTAAATCAAAAGAATTAAACATGTGAACACATGAACAAAAAACTGGATTCAAACACATCAACCAAAGACCACCATCAATCGAATCCCATAAGATCCGACCGGGGCGATGTTGGTACGGCGAAGGGAACGGTCATGGTAGGTCGGGCAGCGAGTTGGATGTGGCAACACCGCCCGTTGCAGGAGCTGTTGGTGGTGGCGACAGAAGGGTGGTGCTGCCAGAGAGAAAAAAAGAAAGCTAAAGGAAGAAGAATGATGCTGCTCCATTGGCTACAGATCGAACAATTGAGTAAAAGGCGACTGGCAATTTTATTCCAAGGAGCATGAATTGTTCGTCCCTTTGTTGGCGCGGATTTTGGGTCTCTGGTGTCAATGGAGCCTAATTAAGAAATACTCCATTCATCCGAAAATACTTGTCAAGGAAATGGCTAAAATAAAATGTATCTATAACTAAGATATGACTAAGATATGTTTAAATAGGTCTATTTTTTGACAAGTATTACAGAGGGAGTAATAATTAAAAATTGCAAAGTACCTAATAAAATTCTTCAAACTTTTGAAGACAAATACGATCACATACAGTACCCATGTAGAAAAAATCGTGAATGAATGCCTTTCATCGTATTCTGATGAGAAAAGAATCAACGGTATATCAACATTCTCGAAATAGGCTTTCATCTCGCTTTATATATAAAAGCAACACCCGAAAAAGTAGAGGGCTGAACGATATAAGATGGTGAGGTAGCCTTCTTATAAAGCCGATCCTGAGATAACCGACACACCTAGAACGCACGCGACTACGCTACCAACAACGAGCACCGGAAGACCTAAACATCACCATGCTACGACCTATCACACCTAAGCTCCACGACAACACCCTCAAGAGGGAGAATGACGCAAAGCGTCGCTGTTGTCGAGTACACACCGAACAAAGATCCTCATCTGGAGCCCTGACACGGAAAGAAGAACCCACAACGACGTCTTCAAGAAGAACGCATCACCCACGGGGTCGCCGTCACTGGCGCCAAGGCACAGAGCTTTCGCTCCGCAACTCAACTGTGCCACCACGAGGCCGCCAGGAGGAATGTGACAATGCCAGATCCCCAAATCCGGATCGGAGCACCGCCCTTCCAAGAGAGGACACGCTCGGGCTACCCGCTGCAACACCTCCTGATGCCCACACAACACGAGAGGAGCGCCGCCACCACCGCAATAATGCCCGCCGAAAAGCAACCATCCAAACCACCATCCGGGACCGCCGCCCCGGTATCCATGTCGCGAGATATCGTATGCCACTCACATCACAACTCACCGAACCACGTTAGGAAGAGCGACAACACTCCATCCACTCCTAGCCCGGCATCAGTCCCTGAGTCTAGGTAGGCGTTTCCATCATAGGAGGCACCCACCCTGCGTCCCCAGCCACCCGGTGGACTGGGGGACATGACTCTGAAGCTAGCGATGGCCGCTAGCGAGCCAAGCCCTTGGTCAGGCGAGCTTACACGACGCCATGTCCGTCGTCACCGGCGCCGATCCGCACATCGACACAACGATAACACGACCACCACCACCGAGCACCATACCCACGAGAGGAGCACGAGCACCACTCACGAGCACATCCCAGGTCAAGCCCGACCTCTCCTACATGGAGCACAAGCTCTGATCCGCCCCGGGCCCCGAATTGGCCAACGTGAGCACGAACCCTAGATCTGAACCTACCCATCAGTCCAAAACCAAGAGAAGGAGGCCACCACCACCACGCCGCACTGCCTTCATCACACCATGCAAGATGCACAACGCACACCGCCGCATACCACCCACCAGGGAGCCTAGAAGGACCCACTCCACCACCCTGTGCCACTAGATGTCCTCCCGACGACAGATCCGGCCGAAGCTGGCCGGACCCCTCCAGGCTGGCAACAGATCCGACAGTACATAAACATTACTATTCACTCTTTTTGTACTCACAATTTTGTTTCCTTTTTTTGCCCCGAAGTCGACTGAAGTTATTCCTTCGCGGGGACCTTTTATACAAGTACAACATTCGGTCCTTTTAGTCTTATATAAGTTTTGTCTGAAGTCAAAATATCTCTATTTTGATCAAACTTATAGAAAAATATATCGACATTCACAATGCCAAATCAATATTGTTAGATTCATTATAAAGTGTAGTATATATATTTGGTATTGTAAATGTTGATATTTTTTAATACAAATTTGGTCAAAGTTTATAAAGTTTGACTTGACACAAATTTAATATGCGAAGTAAAAAGGACAAGAGGGACTATAACACTAGATTAAGTTTGTTTCAAAAAAAATCAGTTTTTTTTTACTTTTTCTTAAACCATTTGTTTAAGGTGAAATTTCAAATTATTTGTTGATGCCTTGGGAGCCCCTTTGTTCCTTTGTTCGCTAAGTATAATTACATGCACATCACATGCGGCTCATGTTTAACTAGACCAGATGCTCACAAGATGCTTGTGTGATTAACAAACCGGTCGCTCACATCTTGCCACCGGTGCTACTAAGTAGTACTAACGATGGGGTCGTTCACGAACGCCGGCTCCGCGCCAGCCCCATCCGCGGCGAGGCCGCACGTCGTGCTGCTGGCCAGTCCCGGCGCCGGCCACCTCATACCGCTGGCCGAGCTTGCGCGGCGGCTCGTGGAGCACCACGGCTTCGCAGCCACGATCGTCACCTTCAGCGGCCTCTCCGACTCAGAAGCCCTCCCCAGCGGCATCCTTGACTCCGTCTCCACCGTTGCGCTCCCTGCCGTCAAGATCGACGACCTCCCCGCCGACGCCCTCCGCGGCAGCCTGCTCGTGGAGCTTATTCAGCGCTCCCTCCCAAGCCTCGGCACCCTGCTCCGCTCCATGGGCTCCACCACCCCGCTCGCCGCGCTGGTGCCGGATTTCTTCTGCTCCGCGGCGCTGCCCCTCGCCGTCGAGCTCGGCGTCCCGTGCTACGTCTTCGTCCCCAGCAGCCTCACCATGATCTACCTGATGCGCCGCATCGTGGAGCTCCACGACGACGCGGCCCCTGGCGAATACCGCAACCTCCCGGAGCCTCTCGAGATCCCCGGGGGCTTGTCGCTGCGCCGCGCAGAGCTTCCGGTCCCGTATCGCGACTGTAACGGTCTGGCTTACGCGCAACTGCTCCGGGGAGGCCGGCGATACCGCCGTGCCGACGGTTTGTTGATGAACACCTTCTACGAGATGGAACCTGCCATGGTGGAAGAGTTCAGGCAGGCGGCGGAGCAAGGCACGTTCCCACCGGCGTTCCCCGTGGGGCCGTTCGTCCGGTCAAACTCCGACGAGGAAACCGGCGCGTCGGCCATCCTAGAGTGGCTGGACCGCCAGCCGGCAAGGTCGGTGGTGTACGTCGCGTTCGGAAGCGGCGGAGCGCTGTCTGTGGAGCAGACGGCCGAGCTCGCCGCCGGGCTAGAGGCGAGCAGCCAGAGGTTCCTCTGGGTGGTGCGGATGCCGAGCCTGGATGGCCGCACGTGTGTCTTCGGGACCGGCGACGACGACGACGACCCGTTGGCGTGGCTTCCCGAGGGCTTCCTGGAGAGGACGAGGGGCAGGGGCCTCGCCGTGCCGGCCTGGGTGCCGCAGGTGCGCGTCCTGTCCCACCCGGCGACGGCGATCTTCGTGTCGCACTGCGGGTGGAACTCGGCGCTGGAGAGCGCGGCGTCCGGCGTGCCGATGGTCGCGTGGCCGCTTTACGCGGAGCAGAGGATGAACGCCGCTCTGCTGGAAGGGGCCCTCGGGGTGGCGCTGCGGCCGAGGGCGCGAGAGGACGGCGGCGCCGTGGCGCGCGAGGAAGTCGCGGCCGCGGTGAACGAGCTCATGGAGGGGGAGAATGGACTCGTCGTGCGGCGCCGGGCCGAGGACCTGCAGCGAGCGGCGGCACGCGCGTGGTCGCCGGATGGTTCGTCCCGCCGGGCGCTGGAGGATGTCGCCGCCAAGTGGAGGGCGGCGCTTGGCGCGGGCAGTTGAGGCACGTACACTCGTGACTGCACCAACTGCGCATGGCACCCCCCTGCCAGTTCAATTCGAATTTTATTAGTAACCAGTAATAATCCTGATGATTTTCGCCTCGCTATGCACCCACCCCTCTCCTCTCCTCCGCTGCCCCCACGGCGGCCGGAGCCCAAGATCCACCTTCAAGCCCCAACCACCGCTCCCCTGCCGATGCTACATCTCTCCTGCAGCTACTGGCATCCCCGCCGGCCGGCCTATCCTCGGCGTCCCCTTGCCTGCGTAAAGATGCGGACCTGGTGGAGATCCCCTCTCCAGATCTCCCCTCGGCCACCATTTTGGGTACAATTCAAAGCCGTATCCCGCCCGCGGCAGTGGAATCTTGCCCTGCTTCGGCTCCGGCCGCACAGCCCAGGCTGCGCTCGCTGATCGTCGCGCCTGACGGTTGGGCTGCGCCCTCCTCGGTGGGTTGCTGCGCCGCGCCTCGCCTCCATTCCATTATTGTGGCACCAGAGGGTGGGTTGCTGCCTGATGCCGCTCTGCCTGCCGCGGCTGGGCAGCAGCCTGCTACTGGATCCGGCGATGCTGCTGCCGAGGATAGCTCCCTTGGATGGCAACAAGTGCGCTCCAGGAAGGAGAAGCGCAATCCGCAGGCCCTCGTTTTGGGAGATCCGCGGCAGGGGCGACAGGGCCGGCGTGCTCCGCCCTCTGATCCCATGGCTTTGAAGCAGCATCTCGCGTTTAAGGCTAGACTCCGCGGCAAATGTTTTCGCTGCCTGTCAAAGCGCCATCGCCTTGCTGACTGCCGTGAACCTCTCCGCTGCATCCGGTGCAAGGGCATTGGCCACTTTGCGCGTACTTGCTCTGCTTCCCTCCCCCAGCCACCACCCCCGCCCGCTCGCAAGCCATCCGAGCCCTCCGCCCTCCCCCCGCCGGCAGGCATCTTCAGGCTCCTACTCCGCCGTCCCGGCTGGCTCTGTCCACCGTTCTGCGGCACGCTGTTCGGCCCAACCAGTTAGTCCAGTGCGGGGAGACCAGCCTGCTCTCTCTGCTGCCCGTGATGCGCCTGTCTCGATGGCCTCCCCACACCTGCAGTTCCAAGCCCCCTCCTTCACGCATGCTGCTTCGGTGCCAGGGCTGCCTTCAGGCTTAGCTGTTTCAGGCTGCTGGAAGAACTTTGAGATCGGTGAGGCAAGCGGTGCTGCGCCTTACTTGCAGCGACACTCCAACCTTTCCCCTCTGCTGCTTCTGGACAGAACCACGGGCTGGGTTGTGAGTCCGCCACTGCAGCTTGGCACGCATCTACCGAGGCTGTATTCAGCTCCTTTGGGGACCTTGGGATGTCCATGTGCTCCTTTTCTGAGGAGGACAGGAAGGAGCTAGGGGGAACGTTGCTTCAAGGTGCAGTTGCGCTGCCTGCCCAAGGTACAAGAGGAGGCACACCATCTCTGATGTAGTGCTTAAGGAATTCTCCATCACGGCCCTTGTTAAACCTCTGTATGGATGCCCATGGACAATCTCCACTGTGTATGGACCTCATGATGATCAAAGGAGAGCCAGCTTCCTGTTAGAGCTGCAGGAGATAGCTAATTCAGTAAGCACCCCATGGCTAGTCTTAGGCGACTTTAACCTCATAACCTCGGCGGCAGACAAGAACAATCCTAACGTGGATCGGCGATGGATGCTTCGCTTTCGGAATCCCCTGCACACCTCAAGTCTGACGAACAATCTCCGCCGAGGTTGACCTGATCGGACGGCGGTACACTTGGTCCAACGAACAATCTCCGCCAACATTGGTCCGTCTGGACCGTGCATTCTGCACTGTGGATTGGGAGCTCAAATTTCGGGCAGCTAAACTTCTCCCTCAGTCTTCTTCCATTTCGGATCATTGCCCGCTGCTCCTAGTGAATGAGGGGATGATAAAAAAACAGAGAAGGTTCCAGTTTGAGTTATATTGGCAACACATCCATGGGTTCCAGGAGGTGGTGACTGTGGCTTGGAATAGTGTGCAAGGATCTAATGATCCGATTAGCTCGTTTAATATTAAGCTTAGGACCATTGCGCGTGCGCTTACTGTCTGGAGCAGGACAAAAATTGGAAACCTACAACTCCAGTTCGCGGCAGCGCAGGAGCTTATTCTGCGATTAGAATCTGCTCAAGATGAGAGATCCTTGACTAATCATGAGTCAGCAATTCGTTCACTTCTGAAGTCTCGATGTCTTGGCCTTGCAGTCCTGCTCAGAATTAAGCAACGCCAAAGAGTTAAAGTATCTTGGCTAAAGGATTCTATGTCCAGTTCCAAGATGTTCTTCATCAAGGCTAATTCTCGGGCAAAGAGGAATGCTATCCACTCCATGCTAAACTCCAATGGTGTGCTGCTTAGTGACCAGGAGGGCATACTTGACTCAGTTGGTGAGCATTTCAGGACGGTTCTGGGCACTCCGAGTGAAACATCATCGGCATTCTGTTGGGATTTCCTCAAATTTAACCCAACAAATCTGCAAGATCTAGAACAAAATTTTTCCTTGGAGGAAATAAAGGAGGCGATCTGGGACATGCCAGCGGACAAAGCTCCGGGGCCCGATGGGTTCTCGGGAGCATTTTACCGTGTTTGTTGGGACACAATCAAAGACGACCTTCTGTGTGTCTTCCAGCGACTGTTCAATCTCAATGCTCGATCGCTCCATAAGATAAATGATGCGCTGATTGTACTGATTCCAAAGAAGAAGGACCCGATGGGGATCGGCGACTACCGTCCCATCAGCTTAATTCACAGTCTTATGAAGATCATCATGAAGGTCCTCTCAAGAAGATTAGCACCGTGGCTGCCAGCTCTCATCTCTAAATGCCAGAGCGCGTTCATTAATGGTCATTGCATCCAGGAAAACTTCATCTATGTCCAACACCTTGCGAAGCACTTCCACCGGGCTCATCTCCCGGCGATACTGCTAAAGCTCGATCTGGCAAAGGCCTTTGACTCCATTTCCTGGCCTTACATTTTGGACTGCCTACGAGCCATGGGATTTGGGGCGCGATGGCGTGAATGGATTGCCCTTATCTTATCATCCTCTTCTTCTATGGTTATGGTTAATGGCATACCATCAGTAAGAATTTGGCACAAGTGCGGCGCTCGCCAGGGTGACCCGCTGTCCCCTTTCCTATTCATCCTCGCAATGGAGCCCTTGCACCGAATTTTTGACCTGGCAACCGAGCATGGGCTGCTCTCGAAGCTGCGAGGGCGAGCGGCCACAATGAGAACCTCATTATATGCGGACGACCTGGCGCTCTTTGTCAACCCTTCGCAGGATGATATGAGGATGGTGAGACACATTCTGGACATCTTCCAAAAGGTAACAGGTCTGTGGACTAATTTCGCAAAGAGTGTTGCCTTGCCAATACGTTGCGATGAAGTGGACCTGGAGCATGTGCTGCTGCCGCTGGGCGTGCCCACGGGCACGTTCCCCTGTACCTTCCTCGGGGTGACTCTATCCATTAGAAAACTTCAGAAGATTCACTACATCAACATAATGACCAAGCTCGATTCCAGGATGGCTGGTTGGAAGGGAAAGCTGATGTCTAAAGGGGACAGATTACTTCTTGCAAGAGCAGTCCTACAGTCCTTGCCAGTGTACATGTTCTCTTCGCAAAAACCCCCAAAATGGCTTCTAAAATGGTTCGCTCAGCGAACACGGGCTTGGTTCTGGTGCGCTGAGGAGAAATGCAATGGTGGCCAATGCAGAGTGCGCTGGGATATGGTATGTCGCCCGAAACACTTAGGAGGCCTTGGACTCCAGGACATGGAAAAATTCGCACGAGCTCTCCGGATGAGATGGATTTGGCTAAGATGGACCGCTGCTAAGATCCCAATAATTGGCACGTACGGACCCTGTGACGACGAAGACTTCGCGCTATTTGCAAGTGCTACGAGAGTGACAATTGGAGATGGGAAGACTGCGCTTTTTTGGAAAGATGCCTGACTGAATGGCATGGTGCCCAGGGACATTGCTCCCGCTCTATTCGGCGCGGCCTCTCGAAAAGAATGCACTGTCTATGACGCACTATCAACGAACAATTGGCTGCATGATCTGGAGCGAAACTGGAAAGATGATATGATCCAAGAACTCATCAACCTATCTAGTTTGCTTGACCATACAGAGCTTAACCCAGTTGTAGAAGACCACATTACCTGGAAGTTAACAAATGATGGTGCTTACTCCGCCAGATCGGCCTACCTCCTCCAGTTTGAAGGAATGATCAAATCTCCTATATACAACAGTGTCTGGCGTGGATGGGCTCCTGCCAAATGCAAGATCTTCCTATGGATGGCCTTGCAGCGCAAGATTCTTACGGCGGACGTGCTATTGTTGAGAGGTTGGGACAATAACTATTTTTGCCCTCTCTGCATGCGCTGCCTTGAAACGGCCGCACACCTATTCTCAGAGTGCTCATGGTCCAGACGAGTCTGGGACTATATGGCCACGACTGCAAACATTCCTTCTTTTAAGTCTTCTCAGTGGAGCGTGGATGCAACGCTCCATGAATGGCTACAAGAGCTTACACCCCAGGACACTGATACAACGCGTAGAAGAGGTACGCAGGCGCTGCCAATGCTAATCTGCTGGGAACTTTGGCTCGAGCGAAACTGACGAATTTTCCACCAGCAAGAACTACCGCTGCCAACGCTGGTCAACCGAATTAGGGATGAAGCAGCAATCTGGAAACTCGCTGGATGCCCAATCCCATTTGACCCAGGCTGAGCACTATTTATAAACTCGTCGCGATCTTGTATGGCAAAGCCAACAGCGGTTGTATTTTTATTTTTCTCACTTGGTCTCCGACCTGACGTTGTTTTCGGCCATCGGCCTTTCTTCTTCTTAATGGAATCACAGCAGCTCTCCTGCTGTCTTTCAAAAAAAAAAGTAATAATCCTGATAACCGGCAGACTTCTTTCGGTCCATAACTCCCAACACACAGGCATGAATAATGTGTGACGAGAGGAAAATGTGCTAAAACTCGATGTCCATGTGAATTAGGCCAAATACGCGCTGAGACATTTGAAAAGAAGACGAGTGGTTGTATTCGGCTCTTATAAAACTGACAAAGGCCACAATTTAGCCAACCCTTTCCTTAAAGGCGATCGGTGGTCCAAACTCTGCATCGAAGTGGAGTCACGTAAAAAACACTTCGTGCAGGTCTGACGTCCTAGCCGTAGAGGAACCACGTCAATACATCTCGAATTTGGTGGTTAAACTCTACTGTGGTAACAAAGATCCTGTAGCCTGTAGGGGAGGGGTGGTGGTGGGAGGGGGGGGGGGGGGGTACGTGCTTGTGTTTTAATGGACATCTCCTTTGGGCCTTTTTTAGTTTCTCTAATAATTAGCTAAGAGACTTCAGTGAGTGAGAATTTTTTGGTCCCTCCCTTTTTCTGTGTCTTTTGGAGTTTTGCTTTGTGGTGAGAGGAGGATAGAGATACTCAACAGGGGCCGCCCTCTTCCTCTTCCGAACAAGATCCCCAAGAGCCTGTACCCACTTGTATGTACTCTGCACATGTGAACTCGACATGTTGTCTGAACTGAAGCTTAAACTGTATGTGCAGGAGAAGAGCTCGATGAGCTGCACGGCCTCACGCATGATGAGCAAGAGGCCCAGGGAGGAGGAGGAGTTTGTTTACAGTAGGAAGATTGGCTTATGACCTGGTGCATACCTGCATGGTATTTTCAGTAGAGATGATTCAAAATCAAATCAGCTGTTTGTTAACGTGGTGTTGCCTGCTGCGGTTTTACTATATTGTGAATTTGTGATTGTGTGCAAAGGGGACACATGTTCAACTAATTAGATCAGTTTCTTAACTATAACGTGTTATTGGGAATAAACACAGATCAATTGTCAGCACAAGAAATGTGGGATGCATTAAAAGTCATTGATGTTATTGTTATAATGTTTAATCTTAAAAAAGTATACCTACTCTCTCACATGGTTACTGATAGGCAATTTTTGTTTGCCTCTTCTCGTGCTGCAGGATGGAACTGGAACCAAACTTGGTAGTTGAAATAATTCTCTGCCGTAAGTTGCATATCCTAAACAGTAATTTATGACATTTCGTTTTCGTCCTTATGACTTATCCTTAATAGGTTTTTATCTTAGAGCCGGAAATAATATACCCAATTCATATGCAACAAATACACACGAAATATATGAATACTAATGAAGGCCATGTGTCTTTCTTATTTCATGCACTCTATGCCCAGTTACCTACTTAAGAGTTTCAGTTTGTTGCATAATTCTCGTGCCACTGAAATATGTAATGTGAAACCCGCTCCCATCTGCTCTCATTGTATAAGAATGTAACTTTTTATATAACCAGAACCCTTCCAGGTGTTAGATTTATAGTTAATTACTACTTAGTTCAGGATGTTCCCACATTTTTCTTGGGTACAATTAATAATTTTCATGCTTTATGCAGGTTTGGAGATGACATGTACTAAAATCTAATTATTTTCTCTTGTCGTTCTTTTGTAGTTAATTCATGGAGGACCCTACATCTAAAGGTAACAGAGCAGTTTATATCATAATTCCATTGCTGGATTTCTAGAAGAATGAAAAAGGGAGAAATGGTTGTTTCATTTGGTGTGCGGATCTGGTTTAAAGTGTGCGTGCTTATATCTGGAAGATCTTGGTTGCAAAAGTATATTAGGAAGATCTTGGTTGCAAAAGTGATCAGATATACTCCTCGGTACCAAAATATAAGACGTATTCTTCAGTTCAATTGAATTGCAAAAATGTCTTGTATTTTCGTACGGAGGGAGTAATAGTCAACACAACCAGGTTGGTTCTGTAATTAAATGCCTATGATCTTGTAATTCTGAATCAAATAGTTTGATTACACAAAGAATGATATTTACTTTGTGTAAGATCTTGTAATTCTGAACCAGTTAATTCTGAATGAAATATTTTTTTCTACTATTCTATATGTAATAAATAGAGCACAAAGAATGATATTTTCTTTGTCAGCATATATAGGTCTTAAGTAGCAAATCTGGGCATTATACATAGTTTTATTTTGCTTTGGATTTCAATTAACTTGGAATCGAGGGAGAAGTTATGCTCTCTGTAATTTTAGCCTAACAGGTAATTCTTATCCGTTCGAATATGGTATGGTATTTTTTTACTTAATTAGTTTGGCGTTTCCTGTAGGCGAAAGTTCTTCCATGGGTGTTTAGAATTGGAAATGGTTAACTTACGTTGATATGGTACCATAACAATTCCACTTGCAAGAATATGTAAGGGTATATGGCAAGGCAATTCTTGTTTGACGAGCATAATGAAAAACAAAGCGGCAAAAGAAGATAAATGACGAAAGAAGAGATAATTTTTTGCTCGAGGGTGGGGATGGAAATAATATGTGGCAATGGATAAGCAAAATCATCTTGGTCGCCATATGAAAATGAAATGATGGAAAAAATGGAATTAACATGTTAGCTGGACATGGCACATTCATGAAACATAAAACCCATCTAATTAGTTTCTCTCACAATCTTTATTTTGTTATATTCCGTTCTATTCCCGATCTCCAATTGATGCATGTGTATGTGAACACTTGCATCGATCCATCCACCTTGTGCTGTAATTAACATGAACAAATGGAGGTGGTGTGGGTGGACGAGACTTGCCTGCTCCCTGCACGTGCTCCTATCCGTGCTCCCGCATACGTGGCTTGATTTGATTGGAACAAAATAAGGCCTGGCCCCACCCCCTTAAAATCAGGGAGAGATTATTAGATTAGAAAGAAAAAAAAAGAAAAAAAGACAGCCGTAAAATGAAGTGGGAGCACGGATGGGAGCATGGGGAGGGAGCAGGCAAGCCGGATCCGGTGTGGGGATGCAGGGAGGGGGAACAACTTGAAGATGGGTAGCACTGTACAGTTTCCTAGCAGTGAATGTTGCCAGCTTCTTACATTTTATTTGTATCATAGTCGATCTGTTCGTTTTGATTTATAGCCTTGTATATGTTCACCTCTACTACCAAATTTTCATAATGGAAGGTCGTCTGGTGTATTTGAATGTTGCGAGTTTATGTGGGCCAACAACCAAGCATGATGTCTCTTTGATTATTTTAGGGTCCTGTCATGATCGGTGTGTAACTGAATCTTGAGAATTCATTGGATGTTCCGCGGGTGTGCAATCGAACTTGTACGACTTGACATACAAATGCATTATTCATAATGAAAATAGTATAATTAAGTGTTTAAAAAACCATTCCATAATTCTGTAAAAAAATGGCATCTTTTTCCAGGTAACTAAGTGATAATGGTAAAAAAAACGTTTTTTGGACAATCTCATGTCTACAAGGTTGGAACGTTGAGATATTAGGAAATGTGCATTAATACTCCCCATGAAAAACCGACCGGCGGGGAATAAGAAAAGCCCACGAACTCCAGATTTTTTTGATGTGTTTGTATTTGAATTTCTGTATCTTGATAGAAGTTTAAAGAAATATGGCTAACAGTATGCACACCATCAATAGACACATGCACTCACACATGGTCGGTACCACCACTATCCTAACCATTTAACTACTAGTTGGTTCAAAAATATTTTTTCCGGGTGGGGGCACATGCCATTTTTTCTCCTTCACCATGGACACTGAATTTGCTTAACTCTAGACGTGTCGATGGGCTGCTGTAACGCCCTCGATGCAGCTATATCTCCTACGTGTCGAAGCACGGCTTAGAGGCATAACCGCATTGAAAGCAATGTTGCAAGTGAGGTAATCTTCACAACAACCCATGTAAATAAATAAAGGGGAAAGTTACATAGTTGGCTTACACTCGCCACGTCACACAATACATAAATAAGTCATTACATTCATCCAATACACTCATAGTCCGACTACGGTACCAAAATAAATATCAACCCCCAAATGCGACACGGTCCCCGATCGCCCCAACTGGGCACCACTACTGATCATCTGGGAAAGACACATAGTAACGACGAGAGTCTTCATCGAACTCCCACTTGAGCTCAAGCGCATCGTCTGGAACGGTATCATCGGTCCCTGCATCTGGTTTGGAAGTAAACTGTGAGTCACGGGGACTCAGCAATCTCGCACCCTCGCGATTAAGACTATTTAAGCTTATAGGTAAGGTAAATGTATGATGTGGAGCTGCAGCAAGCGACTAGCATATATGGTGGCTAACATATTCGCAAAAGAGAGCGAGAAGAGAAGGCAAAAGCACGGTCGAACAACTATGATCAAGAAGTGATTCTAGAACAACCTACGTCAAGCATTACTCCAACACCGTGTTCACTTCCCGGACTCCGCCGAGAAGAGACCATCACGGTTACACACGCGGTTGGTGCATTTTAATTAAATTAAGTTTCATGTTATCTACAATCGAACATTAACAGATTTCCACCTGCCCATAACCGCGGGCACGGCTTTCGAAAGTTCAAATCCCTACAGGGGAGTCCCAACTTAGCCCATCACAAGCTCTCACGGTCAAGGAAGGATATTCCTTCTCCCAAGACAATCCGATCAGCCTCGGCATCCCGGTTACAAGACATCCTCAACAATGGTAAAACAAGTCCAGCAAGACCACCCGCTGTGCCGACAAATCCCGATAGGAGCTGCACATATCTCGTTCTCAGGGCACACCGGATAAGCTAAGCGTACGGGAGCCAACGTAACCCAAATTGCCAAGGGACGGCCCCGCACGATGCTCTGGGTTGGACCAACACTTAGAGAAGCACTGGCCCGGGGGTTTAAAATAAAGATGACCCTTGAGTCCACGAAACCCAAGGGAAAAAGGCTAGGTGGCGAATGGTAAAACCAAGGTCGGGCCTTGCTGGAGGAGTTTTATTCAAGGCGAACTGTCAAGGGGTTCCCATTATAACCCAATCGTGTTAGGAACGTAAAATCCGGGAACATAACACTGATATGACGGAAACTAGGGCGGCAAGAGTGGAACAAAACACCAGACATAAGACCGAGCCTTCCACCCTTTACCAAGTATATAGGTGCATTAAGATAAACAAGATAATATTGTGATATCCCAACGATAACAAGTTCCAATAAGGAACGATCTCCAATCTTCACCTGCAACTAGCAACGCTATAAGAGAGGCTGAGTAAAGCGGTAACATAGTCAAACAACGGTTTGCTAGGACATGATGGGTTAGAGGTTTGACATGGCAATTTGGGAGGCATGATAGAAGTGGTAGGTATCGTAGCATAGGCATAGCAAAAGAGCGAGCATCTAGCAAGCAAAGATAGAAGTGATTTCGAGGGTATGGTCATCTTGCCTGCAAAGTACTCAGAGTTGCCTTGATCCTCGTAAGCGAACTCAACGGGCTCCTCGTTCACGAACTCGTCTCCCGGCTCTACCCAAACAAGAACAACAAGCAAAAAGGAGCACAATCAACCACGTGCAATGCTCAAGCAATATGATGCAAACATGGTATGATATGCGGGATGCGATATGTGATGCATATACAAGATTTGCAAAGGAATAATTGAACCTGGCCTCAACTTGGAAATACAAGAGTGCCACTGAAAAGGTGAGGTGATTTCGGCTGAAATCGATATAAAGATCACCGGAATCGGATGCACGGTTTCGAAATGGCAAACAAAACAAATATGGCACCGGTCTGCGATAATCAGCAAGTAGCCATCTAAATGCATCAAGATAAATATGCTACAGCACTCAAACATAACAAAAAAATACATGGCAGTGATCCACTCATGATGCTTGAAAAAAGATGAACACTGAGCTACGGATAATTCATCTATTAACAGGTTCAAACAAGCATGGAAAAATTGCAAATGATAACAGGTTTCAGACTTAGTGAAATTAATACAAGTCTGGAATTTATTATCAGGAAGCAATCTTAAGAGCATGAAAACTACATGCTACAGGAACTTAACATGGCAAATCAAGGCATGGCATGAAGCTACTCAAAGCACTTAACAAAAGTCCCTTAGTGACCTTGAGTCAAAAGGGATCAGAAAATACAATTGCAAGCATGTGAACATGGCAAAAACATAAACAGATTCAGACTTAGTGAAAAACTGGAGCATACAAAACAGTTAACAAGTAGGCATGTTTACGAGCTCGATGCACTCACTACAGAGCATGTCATGACAAACTAAGCATACATCCATCAAGAAGACATGGCATAGAAGCTAGACATGGCAAGAACAACAACATAGCATGCACGGATCAATAGCAACATTCTCGGCAAAATCGCTAAACATGTCAACAATCTGCCAGGATCATTTTATAGCAAAAGTAGAGCTCGATTGACTCAAGTTAGGGTGCTCCATAAATGCAAACAAAGACAAGGATGGATAGAGCACCATAATATTAATAAAACATCCTTACTGATCATCCTCAAAAGAGGCACGGATCACTAGGAAACAACATGAACATATGGCATAAAGACAAAAATAGGACAAGGACTTGAAATACTAAGTCCCTGAAATCAGCATCAACGATTACGCTACTTTGCATGCTTGTGCTAGTCACCACAAAGATCACAAAAATACATGGCAAGCACCCCTGTAAAGATAACATGGCATTCTACAAAACACATGTAGAGCTCAGGATCATAGCATGCACACATTAATCATGGCAAAAATGACAAAAGGCCATTTGCTGAAACAGATCTGAAATATTCCTCATATAGCCCTCTTCCTACAGCATTTCGGGCATCAAGATGAGCTCAAATGAAAATGATGTAATGAGATGAAATGATGTACTCGTCGAGGCGAACATTTTGATATGCTAGACGCACGAATCGGAGCTGCGGATGCAGAGTTATGACATGTCAAAGTAGGCAAGAAAATTAGGTTTAGAGGAGAAAAAGTCAACCTAGGCAAACGGATCTCAGATCCAGATCGGGCCGGCACTGTAGCATGCACGCACTTCGATGTTGAACGGAGGGGGTCGCCGGAGTTCGCCGGAACAGTGGCTCGTCGCCGGACTTGCCGAGGAAGGAGCTCGCCGGGGGACGGCGCCCCGGAGTCGGCCTCGGGCGGCGCCGGCTCGAGGAGAAGGATGGCGGACGCGGGGCGCCGCGGTGGAGTCCGTCGAGGTCGACGGTGTCGCCGGCAATGGCGGGCGGTGGCCGGAGTTGGGCGAGGCGGCGGCGCGGCGCTCGACGCGGCAGCGCGGTGGCGGGGAAGAGGCGAGGAGGCGCGGGGCGCTCGGGCCCGGCTCGGCGGCGGGGAGGGCCGCGCGCGGGCCAGGCGGGCCGGCGCGGGCGAGGCGGCGAACTGGGGACCCGCCGGGACACGTGGCGCGCCCTGGTTCGTCGCGGGCGGCGGCGGCGACTTTTTCCGGCCGAACCGGATGTGTCCGGCGCGGCGCGGTGGAAGAGGAGCTAGGTTAAGGGTAGAATGATCCGCGAATTTTTGAGAGAGATGCTATTTTATAGGTAGAGGGAGCTAGGAAGCTCCAAATGAGGTGCGGTTTTCGGCCACGCAATCGTGATCGAACGCTCTAGATGATGGAAGGAGTTTAGGTGGGTTTTGGGCCAGTTTGGAGAGATGTTGGGCTGCAACACACACGAGGCCTTCTCGGTCCCTCGGTTAACCGTTGGAGTATCAAACGAAGTCCAAATGGCACGAAACTTGACAGGCGGTCTAACGGTAGTAAACCAAGGCCGCATGACAAGTCTCGGTCCAATCCGAAAACGTTTAACACCCGCACGCGAAAAGAGGTAGAAAGGACCACTAGAGGACATAGGAGCGCCGGAATGCAAAATAGACAACGGGGAAAATGCTCGAATGCATGAGACGAACACGTATGCAAATGCAATGCATATGATGACATGATATGAGATGCATGACAAAGACAACAACACATGGAGACAAAAACCCGACAACGAGGAAATAAAATAACTTAGTGTCGGAAACGGCAAGAGTTTGGATACAGATAAGGTAAATTACATCCGGGGTGTTACAGCTGCTTAGCTTACACGTGAACTGGACGTGGCAAAGCTTATCCTAAAGATAGACTCAAGAAACGGTGGCTTCTAGGTTAAGAAGCTCAGAAATTGATAGTTCAATCTATAGCCCTATCACTGAGCTAAAGAAGTGCATGCGATCAAGGGAGGGGTACATGGTGGCATGCGTGAGATGCTTGGCTTATGGATCCACTCATTGGCTAGCGGAGGAGGGTTGTGCGAATAAGTTATATATAAAACTTGGGTTAGGTATCCGTCGGATGTTATTCATGATGTTATGGAATAAAAAACATATTTTATTTTGTTGTCAATAAGAGAGCATCTATAGCTGGATTTACCAAATCCGCCCCCGAGACATCCACAGATGTGCCCGATCAGTGTCTGATTGTGTCCGTTTTGAGCCATTTTTTGTCTGTGCATGCACTCATGTTCCACATTTTCTCCCTCACTTGCATGTTATTGGTGGAGATGAAGAGGAAGAAAAAAAAAGAAAGATGGACCGTGTCCGCGAGCCCACATATCCTCTCCATATATGGTGTCAATAGAGGGTTTGCGGACAACCCGGACGTATAGGACATTAGGGATGATATAAGGGGTGTGGTTGGGTCACCTTTTTTCCTTCTCTCTCCTATTCGGTCATTGACCGGGCGCGTCCGTGGACATTTGTGGAGGATTTGAGAGTATGAAGTGTGTTAGCTGATTGTTGTGTTAGCTGAGATGACATTGTTCTCGGTTATTTTAGCTAGCTCCATCATTAGCATCTTAACTTATTTTCAAAAGCCCGTAGCAACACACGGCCGTAGAATCCGTTATTAACATCGTAATTCAGTTTCAAAAGCCCAGAGCAACACACGGGCGTTCTACTAGTAACCAGTAATAATACTGATAACCCGCAGACTTCTTTCGTTCCATAACTCCCAACACACAGGCATGAATAATGCGTGACGGGAGGAAAATGTGCTAAAACTTGATGTTCATGTGAATTAGGCCAACTCGGTCTCAGAGCAAACCCCAAATACGTGCTGAGACATTTGAAAAGAAGATGAGTGGTTGTTTTCAGCTCTTATAAAACTGACAAAGGCCACAATTTGACCAACCCTTTCCTTGAAGGCGATGGTGGTCCAAACTCTGCATCGAACTGGAGTCACGTAAAAAACACTTCGTGCGGGTCTTACGTCCTAGCCGTAGAGGAACCACGTCAATACATCCCGAATTTGGTGGTTAAACTCTACTGGTTGGAGCAGTCGGCCTGGTGGTGCAGTCGGCAGCCGGCAATCGGCCTGGTGGAGCAGTTGGCATGGTGGTGCAGTCGGCAGCCGATAGTCGGCCTGCTGGAGCAGTCGGCAGCCAGCAGTCGGCAGCCAGCAGTCGGCCTGGTGGAGCAGTCGGCAGCCAGCAGTCGGTAGCCTGCAGTCGGCCTGGTGGAGCAGTCAGCAGCCAGCAGCCAGCAGCCGGCCGGGTAGTTGGACTGAGGGGCTTTGCTAGCCCGATGTCTTGAATTATTGTCTCGCCATCTTAGGGGTATCCATGTCCAATTACTCCAATAGTAGCCCCCAAGCCTCCGGGCAACTTGGCAAAGTTGGGCGGAGGTTTTTATGCGAGTGTTCATGAAAATGATCATAAAAAAGACGAAGTTAGTCCACGCAAATATATCAAATGTTTGCTTTTTAGCATTGCAAGTTTTATGCGGAGGGTGCCGACTCGGTTTCGTCCGAGCCCCCTTAATCTTTTTCGTGTTCCCTCCGCTTTTTGGCTTGTGCTCTTGCTTGCCGGACAGCCGCTCTGCGGTCTGTGGCTGAGAGTGGGCCGCGAAGTGGAGTGTATAGTATTCAGAGTCTGGGAGCAGATTCAACCGAGTAGATACTTGTGAAGGAAACGGCCGGATCACCCGATCCGTTTTTCTTCCCGGACGTTTTTCACGTGGGTGGCCTCCAGCGTTCACTCTTGCTAGTCGGACAGCTGCTCTGCGGTCTGTGACTAAGAGTGGGCCTTTGGTACCATGCACGGTACTAAGCCATCTGCAGGAACTAACGTTTCAGGCCAAGCGGCCAGCCCCCGGGCCAACTCTGGCTGGTGGCGGGGCGAATAGTGATGCTACTGTAATAAAATGCGGAGACAGCCCCCGAGTATCGCTCGGGGTTATCCGTGCTTGCGTGGTGCAAAAAACATGTGGGTGAGGAGCTCACATTGGTTTTTGTGTACTCGCGGTCGTCGAAGACAGCCGACGCGACTCGGCGCTCACGGAGCGCGTCGGCGCACCTGCTGGGTGAAGCCTTCGACCCTCCGGGTGCTCGAAGGGTGTCCCGGCCGGTCAGGCTCGACCAGCCAGGCGGCGAGGCGTCTTGCAGCGCCCTTTTCTTCTTTTTTCTTCTCTTCTGCCGGCTGCTGGGAGCCGGACGCGGAGTCTCTTTTTTTTCAGCCGGCCCGAAGACTTTTCTTCAGCCGGCTAGCGGGTAGTCGGCCTTTTCTTCTCTTCTCTTTCTGTCCGGCTCCTGGCAGCCGGACAAAACTCTTCTTGTTTGCAATCTTCCATGAGGGCGCGCCAGCGCACCCACTGGGTGTAGCCCCCGAGATTCGGGCCGACTGCTGAGTAGTCAGGCCGGATCTCCCGGCAACCACCTCGCCTTCTTCCTCGCGGGGGCGCGTCAGCGCATCCGCTGGATGTAGCCCCCGAGATTCGGGTCGACTGCTGAGCAGTCGGACCGGATCTCCCGGTGACTACTTTGTCTTCTCTTCTTTGCGGGGGCGCGTCAGCGCACCTGCTGGGTGTGCCTCGGAGCAGGAGGCAGACCAGCCGGCTTGGCACTGCCGACAGCGCGGGTCAGGACTGACCGTCCGAGTGGCGAAGCAGGCGGACGAATCAGCCGGACGGGTGTTTCTTTTCTTCTCTTTGTCCCAGCCGACTTCTTTCTCTCTCTTTTTTTCTTCTATTTCTTCTATTTTTCTAGCCGGCTTGGGCGCTTTTTTTCTCAGCCGGCTGTGGGCAGTCGGCCCTTTTCTTTTCGGCTGGATCTCGGGCAGCCGGCCCTTTTCTTTTTCTCCCAGCCGGCCTTGAGCAGTCAGGCACGGCTCTTCATTTTTTTTCACACAGACTCAATTCTTTTTTCCATCCGGCCAGGCAGCCGGCTCATCTTGCAGCCGGCCTGTCATTCTTTTTTCTGAACCCGGCAGGACGGCGCGCTTGGCGCAGCCGGAAGGCAAGGAGGCAGAGCAGCCGGCGTGGGCGTGCTTGCGGGAGCCGACTTGCGGAGGGAGCCGGCTGGGGCGGCGCGGGCGGTGACGGGCCGTGCACGGGACCAGGGAGCCGGCGCAAAGCAGCAGCCGGCCCAGGGCGACGCGGTCGCGCGGACGGAGCAGGCGGCCGGGCAGGTCGCACGCGGGCGCGAACAGAGGAGCGTCCGGCCGGCTCGGGAGCCGGCAGGGGCTGCGCGAGGCGGCCAGACGCCGCAGCCGGTGGCAAGGAAGACTGTCTGCGGGGCGGCAACCGGCGTCGGGTCGCGGAAGCGGCGTAGACGGCGGAGGTGCGCGGGCGACAGCGGACGACGCGGAGACGCCGGGTCGACGCGAATCGCGACACGGAGATGACCGAGGTGGGGTGTGCGTTGCTGGAGCGGAGGCCTCGGGCGAAATCGAAGCGGAGCGCACAACGGCGAGTCGGCGGCCGAGTGCAGCGGAGCCGACTGGAGTAGGCGAAGCCGGCCGGAGCAACGCGCGGCCGGAGCGGCGCTGACACGGGCGGGTGCCGTGACAGGTGCGCGGAGCTGGACAGAGGAGCCCAGCCGGCTAGATGCTGCGCGGGTACGCAGACGCGTGGGGCAACAGGGGAGCCGGAGGCGACGTTGTTGTTGGAGGCGCGTGCACGGCAGGCAGCAGCAGCGCGAGGCGGAGCTGAGGCATGTAGCGGCGCGAGCAGCCGCGCGGGAGGCGGCTAGAATGGTCAGCCGGAGCGGGGATGGCCGACGCGACTAGGCGCGGGCACAACCGGTCAGCAACGACCAGGCGCGGGCACAGCCACACCATTGCATGAGCATTATTTGGGGATTATCTGACTTTTGTTTGGGTAGTGTACGGGATATATCTGGTTCGTATCCGACCAATGTACATGGATTATCTGGCCATCATACGCGCATTGTCCAACTTGCATCTGG
The DNA here is from genome assembly GCF_056163025.1 of Triticum urartu. Taxonomy (NCBI): domain Eukaryota; kingdom Viridiplantae; phylum Streptophyta; class Magnoliopsida; order Poales; family Poaceae; genus Triticum; species Triticum urartu. The sequence goes on from NC_141876.1 coordinate 36,887,733, forward strand.
ATAGTGTACGAAGTGTGTATGGCCATTATCTGGGAAGCGTATGGCTAATGGTTTGACCATTGTATGACTTGCATCTAGCTAGCTTGTATGGGTGATATGTGGACGAGCGCATGCGCGTGTCAGCTGGAGCAAGGCGATGCGCGGAGGAAAGCAGACGCGAGCTGCGCGCGGACGAACATGGCCGACCGAAGCGAGGCCCCGCGCGGCGCGCGCGGGAGGACGGACGGCCGGCGTTGCGGTAGTGGTGACGAAGAGGCCGACGGCGAGGACGCGCCACCCCTCGTGGCCACTCCGGGGGCAGGTCGATGTCGAGCCCCCGAGCACTACCGGAGAGACAGCGCGACGCCGTGGTGGTGAAGATGAAGAGGCCGACGGCGAGGACGTACCGCCCCTCGTGGCCACTCCGAGGGCGCGTCGAAGTCGGGCCCCCGAGCGCTACCGGAGAGACGATGGCGACGCCGCGGTGATGACGAAGATGGTCCCGCCCGGACTGCGAAACCAACAGCAGCGCGGTAGCATAGTACCGCCCCACGGTGGGCGCCAAATGTCGTGGTATTCTCACGGGGGGGGGGGGTGCAAGACGACATATGCCACAAGGTGGCTTCGTGTGAGGGAAAGACTGCTGCCGGAATATCCAGGGACAGGTATGCGAGTAGCACGCGCTAGTTTACCCAGGTTTGGGGCTCTCCAGAGAGATAACACCCCTACTCCTGCATGTCTGAGTATATGTGGTATATCTGGTACAGAGTGCTCCTGGAGCTGTATCTAAGGTCAGTGCCATAGGCATCTGGCCTCGTATATGCATGTGGCATGGTGATCGTTGCTCTTGGCCGAGTGGGTGTGCTTGGGCATGCTTACCCGTAGGAGTGGATGGATGGATTGCTAGCTAGCTCTCTTGCTAGCTAGCTAGCTTGTGTGTGTGCGTGAGTCCATCATCCTGGATGGATGGATGAGGCCTCCTTTTATAGTGTGAGGTAGCTTAGGATGTAAGCTAGCTAGTGGCATGGTGGGGTGTCATCCTTGTCCCCTGGGTCACTTCATAAATAGTGCCAGGGGACAAGTGACACTGTACATGATGGCTGGGGTGTCATGTGAATAGTGCCGGGTACGGTCGTCATGTCAGGGTCGCGTCAGGCTGCAGCTGACTTCGGGAAGCCGGCTGGTTGGAGCAGTCGGCCTGGTGGTGTAGTCGGCAGCCGGCAGTCAGCCTGGTGGAGCAGTCGGCATGGTGGTGCAGTCGGCAGCCGGCAGTCGGCCTGGTGGAGCAGTCGGCAGCCAGCAGTCGGCAGCCAGCAGTCGGCAACCAGCAGTCGGCAACCAGCAGTCGGCCTGGTGGAGCAGTCGGCAGCCAGCAGTCGGTAGCCTGCAGTTGGCCTGGTGGAGCAGCCAGCAGCCGGCCGGGTAGTTGGACTAAGGGGCTTTGCTAGCCCCGATGTCTTGAATTATTGTCTCGCCATCTTAGGGGTATCCGTGTCCAATTACTCCGACAAAGCCTTTCTTCATGAAGAATTCCTTCAATGTATCATACCACGCCCGTGGGGCCTGCTTGAGGCCATAGAGGGCCTTGTTAAGTCTGAAGACTTTGTCAGGATGTTTTGGATCTTCAAAACCTGGGGGTTGAGCAACATATACTTCTTCCTCAAGCTTACCATTGAGGAATGAACTTTTCACATCCATTTGATATAAGATGATATCATGATGGTTAGCATAAGCAAGCAATATGCGAATAGCCTCAAGTCTAGCAACAGGTGCAAAAGTTTCATCGAAATCAACTCCTTCAACCTGTGTGTAGCCTTGAGCTACTAGTCGTGCCTTATTCCTCACCACAACACCATTTTCATCTTGCTTGTTGCGGTAGATCCACTTTGTGCCAATGATGTTATGCTTGCGTGGATCGGGACGATTGACCAGTTCCCAGATGTTGTTGAGCTTGAAATGATGTAATTCTTCTTGCATGGCCTGAATCCACTCAGGCTCCAGAAATGCTTCATCTACCTTAGTGGGCTCTGTGATAGAGACAAAAGCAAAGTGCCCACAAAAGTTAGATAGATGTGAAGCTTTTGAGCGTGTGAGAGGACCTGGTGCTCTAATGTCATCGATGATCTTCTCCACTTGCACTTCTTTTGCAACGCGAGGATGAGCTGGTTGTCGTTGAGGAATTTGATCAGCATTTTCTTCAGCATCAATTTCCTCAGCATTTTCTTCAGGTGCATCAGCTCGACGTTCTTCATGTTCTGAAATAAATTCTTCAGCAGATTCTTCAGTAGGAATGACATCTTTAGTACCCTTGTGCTTGATAGAATCCTCTGGTGCTGGTTCATCTAACACAGAAGGTAGGTGCTCTCTTTGCGAGCCATTAGTTTCATCGAACCGCACATCTACAGTTTCAACAATCTTGTGAAGAACATTGTTGAAGACTCTGTAGGTGTGCGAGTCCTTTCCGTAACCAAGCATAAAACCTTCATGTGCTTTCGGTGCAAATTTAGAGTCGTGATGATGATCTCTAATCCAACATTTAGCACCGAAGACTTTGAAATAACTCACATTGGGTTTCTTGTCAGTGAGGAATTCATAGGCAGTCTTCTTGAAGAATTTGTGAAGATATACTCTGTTGATGATATGGCACGCAGTATCAATTGCATCAACCCAGAAACGACGAGGGGTTTTGTACTCATCGAGCATAGTGCGAGCCATCTCAGCAAGAGTCCTGTTCTTGCGCTCCACGACGCCATTCTGTTGAGGAGTATAAGGAGCAGATAACTCATGAGTAATACCAAGTTCATCAAGATATTCATTGAGACCCGAATTCTTGAACTCAGTGCCATTGTCACTTCTGATGTGCTTGATCTTCACACCAAAGTTGGTTGAAGCCCTCGAGGAAAATCGTTTGAAGACTTCCTACACTTCATGTTTGTAAGAGACAAGGTGTACCCATGTGTAACGAGAGTAATCATCAACAATAACAAAGCCATATTGAGATGCTTCATTTGAAACAGAGGAATAGTGGTTAGGACCGAAGAGATCCATGTGAAGCAATTCGAATGGTCGAGTAGTGGTCATGATGGTCTTTGCTGGATGCTTGGCCTTGGTCATCTTTCCAGCTTCACAGGCACTGCATAAGTGATTCTTGAGGAATTTGACATTCTCAATGCCAATAACATGCTTCTTCTTCGCAAGCGTGTGCAAATTCCTCATGCCTGCATGACCAAGTCGTCGATGCCATAGCCATCCTTCTGAAGCTTTTGCAAGTAGGCACACGGCTGGTTGTGAATCTGCAGAGAAATCAACAATATACAAGTCTCCTCTCCTAAAGCCTTCGAAGTCTTTGGAATTGTCAGCTTCCATAATCACAACACAACGATACTTGCCAAAGACAACAACCATATCAAGATCACAAAGCATTGAGACAGACATAAGGTTGTATCCTAAGGACTCAACAAGCATGACTTTGTCCATGTGTCGATCCTTTGTGATAGCAACTTTACCTAGACCCAATACCTGACTTTTGCTTTTATCAGCGAAGATGATATGCTTCAGATGTGATGACGATAAAGGAGCATCCATCAACAGATTCCTGTCACCAGTCATGTGATTTGTACATCCACTATCAAGTACCCACTCAGTGGCTTTGGGTTGATCATCCTGTAGATGAATTAGTGCAACTTATGAACTCATATACTTCAGCAGTGAAGAATATGATATCACAATTCATCAGATCAATTTCATCAAGCAGTAAGACAGATAAAGCAGAGGGAGGACGTGTGAAATGAAAGTTCATTTCATCATGGTTAGCCTGCGTCCTTTCAGGCACTTTGTCAGGTACCCAGCAAATTCTTCAGACGTTACAGTACATCTGGAGACCTGACCCTGCATAAGAGATTAGTTCTTTTTCTTCACCACCCACATCTGAAGGGGTGGCAAAGAATTCATCACTCTGTGAGCTCCATATGAGAATGGAGGCATAGCGGCCAAACCATTACGTTTCACATAAGAGGGGTTAGGGTAAGCATATGAATAAGCAGAGAAATTCTTCGAGGACTTATGAACATAATAATTTGAAGAATAATGCTCATATTCATAGCCCTTGGCTCTTCCCTACGAAATAGAGTTGTTAGCACGATGATGTTCATATGAGGACTTTGATCCATGTGAGGAATTTGATCCGTATGAGGACTTGGATCCATATGAAGAATTTGGTCCGTATGAAGAATTTGATCTGGGGTTCCTATTCTTCACAGGTGGTGTCATGAGGACATTCACCTGAAGACTTTCAAGGCACCTTTTGAGAACCCAAATTTTCTTCATAGGGGAACCATTCCTGCAGTTAGTGCCAACATATCTAGCAAATACTTCACCATTCTGATTTTTGAACAGTTTATAGTTGGAGTCAAATGACTCATCAGAAGAATGAGAAGATTCACATGTATAACCAGATAAATTGGATGGATCAACTGGAGGTCCCTTTGCAGCAACCCATGAGGTTTTGGGATACTGCTCAGGCTTCCAATATGTACCATCAGCATTGAGTTTCCTCTCAAAGGCAATACCCTCTTTCCTAGGGTTCTTGTTGAGGATCTGCTTTTTAAGCACATCACAAAGAGTCTGATGCCCTTTGAGGCTTTTGTACATGCCAGTCATGTACAATTCCTTCAGCCCTGCATCGTCAGTGATACTAGCAATGTCCTCAGATGAGGAATTAGTGATAGCAGAGACAGGTGAAGAATTTGTAACATTAGAAGCATTTGAACATTCAGGTGAAGAATTAGCAGATTCTCGTTCAATGCATTTTGAACATGGAGGAATGAATTCTTCCTGAGCAGCGCTGATTTGTTGAGCAAGCAATGAATCGCGCTCCTTCTGAAGATCTTCATAACTCACTCTTAGCTTCTCATGATCAGATAAGAGAGAGTTAAGCTGATCTCGAAGGGAGTCATACTTAGAATGAAGTCTCTAAAGACTTTCAGCCAAAGCTTTTGACTGATCCATTTCTTCACCCAACATATCATCGCTCTTACTAAGCATTTCGTGAGCCTTTTCCAAAGCTCTTTGTTGTTTAGCAGCAAGGGAAGCAAGTTTGATATAACTGGGTCCAAATTCATCACCAGATTCATCATCACTAGATTCAGACAGATAGCATTCAGTTACCTTTTCATCATCTGCCATAAGACATGGTGAGGAAGATGATGATTCTGGTTCAAATGTCATTGACTTGAGAGATTCCTTGAAGTCCTCAAACCAAGGATCATGACAGGTTCCATGACCTTCATAGACATTAGAGATACGGTCCCAGATAAGCTTCGCCTGATCGAGATGCATGACGTTCCTGAACTAATTTCGAGACAGACTGGAGCAGATGACGGCCTTCGCTATGAGGTTGAGATGGGTGTACTTGCGAATGTCATCAGCTTCCGCCATCTTGCACAGATCGGTCAGACCAATCTCAGTGACGGTCCACAGCTCGCTGTTCATCACCATGAGACGCTTCTTCATCATGGCCTTCCATTTGGGATACTCGTGACCATCAAAGATGGGGCATGTCACTTTCTTCATATCTGCGGTCGACATAACTAAAACTCCAGGCGGTTAAACCAAAATCACACAGAACAAGGGAGTACCTTGCTCTGATACCAATTGAAAGTGCGTTATATCGACTAGGGGGGGTGAATAGGCGATTTTTATGAAATTCTTCACTGAGGAATTTGCCAGTGAGGAAATTCCTTAGCGAAGAAATACTAGCAGCGGAATAAGTACTCAGAAGTAAACATAGCAGAATACATGCATGGTCATCATGATGAAATGAAGACAAACACAGAGTACAGAAAGCGTAAACATAGGATAGCACAAGATGAAGACAAACAGACTAAAGAAATTGAACTGAGGAAATTGAGAAAGTCTTCAGTCAAAGTCTTCAAACATAGATATGAACAAACACACAACACATTAATGAGGAAATGAAAGTGTTGAGGAAATAGAACCAGTTGGCTTGGTGAAGACAATGATTTGGTAGACCAGTTCCAACTGCTGTCTCAGTTGTACATCTGGTTGGAGCGGCTGAGTATTTAAACTCGAGGACACCCAGTCCCGGACACACAGTCCTCACTGTATTCTCCTTGAGCTAAGGACAGACAGTCCTCACCCAATCACTCGTGGTAAGTCTTCAGGTGACTTCCGAACCTTCACAAACTCGGTCACTCGGCGATCCACAATTCCTCTTGGATGCTCTAGACCATGACGCCTAACCGTCTGGAAGAAGCACAGTCTTCAAAGGTAACAAGCGTCGGATCCATGCAGGATCAATCTTTTCAGTGATGCTCAATCACTTTGGGTTTGTAGGTGTTTTAGGTTTGGGTTTTGGATTTTCCTCACTTGATGATTTTCGCTCAAAGTCCTCGGAGGATGTGTTGCTCTCAAATGAAAAGTGTCAAGTTCTCGTGGAGCAGCCAACCAGCTAGTGGTTGTAGGGGCGGCTATTTATAGCCTAGGGAGCAGCCCGACATGATAAGACATAAATGCCCTTCAATGATATGACCGTTAGGTGGATAAGATATTTTGGGACAGCTGGCACGCAGCTCAACAACGGTCGGAAATTTGAGGCACAAATTCCTCAGGGCTATCATGTTCCTCACTGTGTAGGCAATTCGCACTGGCGAATTCCTAACTCCTCAGTCAGAACAAAGTCCTTAGTGACTAGAAGAACTGCGTCTCTGTCACTGAAGAAATTGACTGGACTGTATGAGATTTCCAATGGCTTCACTCGAAGGGATTGGTAGGTGTAGGTTTTGAGTTGAGCATCACTTGGAAATTTTCTCCTTAGTATTTCCTCGACCCCCTTGAACAGTACAGTGTTTCCTATGACTCAGGAAAGAGAAAATGAAACTACGAAAACAAAAGTCTTCATGCTTCATGTTCCTCGAATGATAACCAAGTCTTCAAGGTCACACCAATTTCTTCACTTTCAAAGTCTTCAGAAATTCTTCAGAATATCAAAGTCTTCAGTCGAAGAGCTTCATTTTTAGGGGTCGACTTTCTCTGTAAATATCAAACTCCTCATAGACTTATAGACCTGTGTACACTCATAAACACATTAGATCCTTAACCTATAAGTCTTCAATACACCAAAATCACTAAGGGGCACTAGATGCACTTACAGTACGCTTCGACCAGATGGGTCCTGACTGTCAGGCACTTCCTTGCGTGCGAAGATGTAGCTGGTGGGTCCCAGCAGTCAGGGGGGCGAAATACGGTGGCCCGTCCGGTGGGTCCCCGCTGTCAGGTGGAGGAATAATTGTTTTGCACGTAATAAGGAGGCACTTCCTTGCTGCGGCCGTGGACCCAGCTGTCAGCCTCTCCACGTACAGTCCACGTCCGATGGAAGCCGTTCCTTGACCACGTTGACCATGACGCGCCGAGAGCACCAGGGCGGTGGACGACAGCGAGGCCTAGGAAGGGGACGACGCGGAGCCGGGGAAGACGCGGCAGTGGATGCCCACGCATAGAGGAGTACGAGGGTTCACTGGTTCGCTATGGTGTGAGGCTGCCGTCGCCGCAGAATAACAGGGGGTGTGGGTGAGTAGAGGGATGGCCTGGCCAGCAGTGGGAGTAGTAGGGGGCAGTGAGGCCTCCTCCGAATCGCAGCCGGCCACGGGAGGCAGGAGCACGAGGCACGACCGGCGCTGATTTGGGCGGCTGGAGCAAGAAGACCAGAGGTTGAAGAAGCACTACGGCCGTTGGATGGACATCGTACGGTCACTGGAGCTAGAATCGTGAATATTGACTAAGTTGACAAAGCCCTCCGTCCCCGTCAACTTAGTAGGCCCACAAGTCAGCCTGCCACTATACTGGGTCCCAGCTAACAGGGGGAGTATTCATTTTTTTGTGCGTAATAAGGAGGCACTTCCTTGTGTGCGAAGATATAGCTGGTGGGTCCGAGCTGTCAGCGGCGGTAACGTTTTTTTCGCGAAATACAGAGGCCCTTTCGATGGGTCCCTGATGTCAGATGGAGGAATCATTATTTTGCGCGTAATAAGGAGGCATTTCCTTGCGTGCGGCCGTGGACCCAGCTGTCGGCCTCTCCACATAAAGTCCACTTCAGATGCATGTCGATCGTTGAGCACGTTGACCAGGCCGCGCCGAGAGCATCAGGACGGTGGACGACGGCGAGGCCTAGGAAGGGAACGACACGGAGGTAGGGAAGACTCGGCAGTTGTTTCCCATGAGGAGGGGAGTATGATTGTACGAGGGTTTACTGGTTCGTCTGCCGTCGCCGGAGAATAACAGCAGGTGTGGGTGAGTTGAGGGATGGCTAGGCCAGCGATGGGAGTACGGTGGGGCGGTGAGGCCTGCGCGGCAGTAGAGCTGGCCGCGGGGAGGAGGGAGCAGGCAGTCCCGCCGGCGCCTGTTTGAGCGGCTGGAGCAGGAAGAGCAGAGATTGAAGAAGCACGACGGCCGTTGGATGGCCATCCAACAGTCACTGCTTGTGCGTCAACCTTTTTTTAGAAAAGCCTCAAATCTGTGGAAAATAGCATACAGCCCATCTGCCATTATTTCTGATAATTTACAGCCCATTTGCTAATTATTAAGGTTTTTTTGGAGCCCATATTCTTTTTGTTAGCATTACAGCCCATATTGTGGCCACGGTTAAAAAATTATACAAAAATTTGCATATTTCGGTGCGTCTGAACTGTTTTTAATTCCAAAATTTCAACTCACATTCAAACTGATTTTAAAAGTAAATGTATATCAATATAAAATCCAACAAATTCTCCACGCATAAAAATTAATGTAATTTAAAATCTCAAAATGAAAAAAGAAGATATTTGAAACTAATTGTTGGTTTGATGTGTTTTAAAAATGTACAACTCATTTCTCATTACTGATGGGCCATTTTCTCGGCCAGCCGAATGAAGCTCTCCTTGTCTTCAAAGATTTGCAGCCCAACAGGCCTGACAAAGCGACTTACTTGGCAAATCACAAAAAAACTAGGCTGTGGCCGTGGACCAAGCTGTCAGCCTCTCCACATACAGTACTCTTCCGATGAAAGTCAGTCGTTCACCACATTGACCACGCACTACTAGGAAAAGGGCTATAAATAGGATTGATACTAATGACGCACCAGGGAAGCAGTGCGCCACTAGTATATACTAATGGCGCACCCGCTGGTGATACGCCATTAGTGTGGAAGACACTAATGGCGCACCAGAAATGGGGTGCGCCACTAGTGTTAAATATTTTTTTTCCATTTTTCCATACACACTAATGGCGCATCAGACTGGCAGTGCGCCATTACTAGTTCTAACTAGTAATGGCGCACCACACAGACAGTGCGCCATTACTGTAAATTCCCCCCTCCATTTCGATCTCGATCCCCCTCCATATCTCGATCGCTATCACCCTTCATCTCGATCTCGATCCCACCCGCACCCTCTCCCGCTAGCTCCACCGCCGCCAACGACCCACCGCACCCTCCCCCGCTGCACCGCCGCCGACGAGCACCCCCCCGCACCCTCCCCCGCTCCACCACCGCCGACGACCCACCGCACCCTCCCCCGCTCCACCGCCGCCGACGAGCACCCCCCGCACCCTCCCCCGCTCCACCGCCGCCGACGAGCACCCCCCGCACCCTCTCCCGCTAGCTCCACCGCCGCCGACGACCCACACCGCACCCTCCCCCGCTCCACCGCCGCCGACGAGCACCAGCCCCCCGCACCCTCCCCCGCTCCACCACCGCCGACGAGCACCCCCCGCACCCTCCCCGCTCCACCACCGCCGACGACCCAACCGCACCCTCCCCGGCTCCACCGCCGCCGCCGATGATATTTTCAAATAACAAATTTGATGATATTTAAAAAAAATTACTGTTTTTATAAAAAATTATTACTGTTTCATATTCATATTCATTTTCTAAAAAATAATAATAATAAAGTGTAGACTACAATTGTTGTTAAACAACACTTATTATGTTTTTATAAAAAAATATTACTGTTTCATATTCATATTCATTTTTTAAAAAATAATAAAAAAATTCTTACTTATGGCGCACGGGTGGCTAGTGCGCCATTGCTATGAAAAAAAACATTCTAATGGCGCACCGCCGGGGGTGCGCCATTAGTAATCTAAACCCATCCACACCGCGCCGCACCTTCCCCCTCCCTCTCGCCAGACTAGTTTGATTCGTCCCTCTCCCTCCACCGTGCCGCTCCACCGCGTCGCCGCCGCCCACGCGCCCCCGCCGCCTCCCTCTCCCCTTCCTCCCCCTCGAGCGCCGCCTCCCCCCGAGCCCCGCCTCCCCCCTCGAAACCCTAGAAACCCCGCGCCCCCCGCGTCGGCCCCTGCCCACGACCAACCAAGGCGCCCAGGAGGACCACCACCGTCTTCCTCTTCGAGACCGAGGACCCGGACGAGCGCGAACGCCCTCGAGCCATCCCTTCGCCGCCGCCGCCGCCGACCCCGACCCCGACCCCTCCGGCGACCGGCCGCGCCCGCCCAGGTACCTCTCCTTCTTCCTCCTTCCTCCCTCTCCACCCTTCCTCCCCATTCCCTGCCCATGGTCCATAGGAGATATTTGTCATGTCTAATCGATTTTGTTGTTCTGCTATCATAGTGTCTTTGATATATGAAAATCGTACTGTACTGAAACTGTTAGTCCCAAAAACAGTTTACTGAAACTGCTGCCACTCTGCTACTCTGCTTCAGTTAAGACTTGGGAGTTTGTCTGAACTATTGTGTTTGATATAAGTAGAAGTATTAATTGTTGGGAGAAAAACATTTTATAAACACGTATTCACACTCAGTTTAATCTGTATGCTGTTAGCCTGAAATCAGAGTTTTTGTGTCCATATCGTTGTGGCCGCGTCCATTGTGGTCACTGGTCAAGGAAGAATCCTGGGCAGTTTCTTTCGGCCTGCTTCGTATCTCTGAAGACCTCGCCTTTGTTAGCACTGCTGATTAATTTATCTTGAGATATCTAGTGATAAATTTGTCTACGACAAGACGCACGTAGGTGTGCGTATTATATTGATCATCTGACTTTTATTTGCTGCTTTCTGTCATAGATCTTTGCCAGATGACTAGTCTTTGATGGATGACCAGCCAGAAAGACAGACTGCATGTTTCTTTCCGCATATTGCTTTTTTCATCATGTGTGCAGTGCAGTGCATTCTCTGCTTTCTGTTGTTGCAAACTGACCAGCTGATACTCCCAGCATTGAAGCTTCTAGAAGATCCGCGTTTGCGTTCAAACGCAAGTTTGCCAGCATTTTCTTCTATCTTTTGCATGCCGAATTACCGAGTGAAGTGTAGTACCACTGCACCAGATGTGAGACCAGCATGCATGCAGCTTCACAACGCACAACGTGTGTCTGATTACTCTCGTCGATTGGTTCGGTCGAATTGCACTACTGTCGTACAATACATACAGTACATGATATTGCCTCCTCGATCCCTTTCTGTTGCCGCATAGTGCAAAGTAGGCTGGTCGGTGTTCTCTAAAGAATTGGTCGGTTTTGTGGGGGCCTTCCATCTCTCGATATCTATCTACTAGATCCACTGAAACCATTTTGCATTTGTTCGGTATGTAATCTACTGTGCATTGCATCATTGTGTGTCCCCCTTGCCATCCTTACAACACTGGCAGATGCTACTTCGAAAGCTTCTGGATCATCTGTTGATCTGTGTTGTTTCTGAATATTCGTAGTGAATATTTTTAGTATTGCTTTTTTTAAACATGTCAGTATTGCTTTGCATAATGCATAATGTTTTGTTCAAGCTTATGTACAGCAGTACAGTCTCAAATTAACACGATTTGAATTGATGCCTTTCAGCAAGTACTAACAAAGGTGTTGGAAGAAGCTGGGTACACACGGGATTCCACTCTATCATTAGAAGATTTTGTGACGGTACAAAGCTAAACATTGCTTACCTTTCTTATCATAGTTGTAATGATGTGGCAGATTCATCTGAACTGAAAAAAGCATAGTTTTTGTGTTTAGATTCATCTGAATTTAAGAAAAACATAGCTTCTGTGGTTAGATATCTGAATTGAGAAAAAAACATAGCTTTTGCGGTTGTAGTATTATCCAGTGTGCCTACTATGACAAGCCGCGACCCTTCTTCCATCGGCTCCTCCTCCGATACCCCGGCCCATGCATCAAATCCTTTTGGATGTTTTGTAACTAGAATACCAAAGTGTTAGGAATTCTGTCCAAACTGTAGTTTTTAGTATTCTGTCCAAACTGAAAACTGTTAAAAAGACCATGTGTTTTTTGGTCAAAATCTGCATGTAAAACTGAAATAGTCTCCTAGTACTTAACCCACCCAAGCTATGAGGCAAAAATTTCAGTGAACTGTTATGGACAATTGTCAATTTTCTGTAATGATGATGGAACATTATAAAGCATTGTACTCCAGTGTATATGAAGGATACAAAAAAGTTGCTACATAAAAAGAATAGCAGGGATATTTATGTTTTAGTCTTGACTAATTACATGTTTATGTAAAAAAGAATAGCAGGCATATTTTACAACTCCTGTGTGTGTAGTTGCTTGTTTTTACTGTAGTGGTGGCTGCTTTCTTCTTGTATCATAAAAATATCTCTTCTGCTGCTTATCAGAGATGGCGGGAAGCAGCCACCGCCGCTCTGCGACACCGCAGTACGAGTTGGATGCTTCCGAGTTCTTCACTATCATACTTGCGACTTCAGTATCATTCATGACGCAGGTATATAAAATGAGAGATCTCCCCTAGCTTCACCCATCTTATTATGATATCTGTTGTTTGCCTACATCACTCATTGTCCCAAACTGCAGAGGCTGCCTGACAATTTTAAGAACATGCTGATGGGTGAAGATCCGCCAAATAATGTGAAGGTGCGATAGGCCGGCAGCGGGTTTCGCAGGCTGTGGGATGTGGAGTTGATGAGCAAGGAGGGCCACATGTACTTGTCTCGTGGGTGGGAGAAGTTCTACCGTGCCTACGACCTGCGACTGGGGTACTTCCTTCTCTTCAGGTACGACGACGATGCCACCACGCTCATCGTGAAGGTGTTCAACCCAACTATGTGTCGCATGCGCTACACTGAAGATTATGATGCCGGTACGTTCTGCCTCTTCTTATTCCTCTACATTTGGCTTTGTCTCACATTGATTGTTAACGGTCATTGTTGCATTTGGACAGGTAATGGGAGCAGCAGCAGCGATAATGGCTACAGCCAAAGCAGCAACGACCATGGCGGTAGCGAAAGCAGCAGCGACCATGGCTATAACGAAAGCAGCAGCGATTCTGGCAGCAGCATAGACAACAAGAAGGATGATCCGGACTGGAGTGCAGGAGAAGAGGAGCAGAGTGGGGATGAGGAGCTGCAGGATGACCTAGCACTGGTGGTGGCTGACCAAGGGAAGAGGTGGAGGTGGCTGAGGATGACCTAGCGATGGTCGTGCCTGAAGGTGGCCTCGCGATGGTGGTGGTGCCTGACAATGACCACGCACTGGTGGTGGCGCCGGCGATCCCACAGCTGGGCGACATGGCCACGCCAATTCAGGTAGAAGACTACATCCCACTGCCTCCACCGCCTCCACCGCCTCGCCGCTCTTGCCGCATCAGGCTAAGGAAGGAGAAGGAGAAGAACAATGCATGAGAACTGAACAGTGTTGGATGAACAATGTGAAACTTTTGTAATATGTAACGATGGAACTATGTGTTGGCTATGTATGTATATATGATGGAACTTGTGTGTTGGCTATCTATGTATATATGATGGAACTTGTGTGTTGGCTATGATTGTTATATGGATGCTTGTTGTATATCTCATAGGTGAAATAGTGACCTGAGATTAAGAAAAAAAATTAAAAAAATTGTTACTAATGGCGCATTACTGTGTGGTGCGCCATTAATATAGCAAACACTAGTGGCGCACCATGGGCAAAACTAATGGTGCACTGCCTGGTGCGCCATTAGTAAGATATACTAGTGGCGTGCTACTAATGGCGCACTGGTAATGCGCCATTAGTAGGCAAAACCAGTGCGCCATTAGTAGGCTTTTTTCTAGTAGTGACGCCGCACCGAGAGCACCAAGGCGGTGGACGACGGCGAGGCCTAGGAAGGGGACAACACGGAGCCAGGGAAGATGCGGCAGTGGATGCCCACGCAGAGAGGAGTACGAGGGTTCACTGGTTCGGCTGCGGCGTGAGGCTGCCGTCGCCGCAGAATAACAGGGGGTGTGGGTGAGTAGAGGGATACCCTGGCCCGGCGGTGGGAGTAGTAGGGGCGGTGAGGCCTCTGCGGCATCACAGCCGGCCACGAGAGGCAGGAGCACGCGGCACGACCGGCGCTGCTTTGGGCGGCTGGAGCAAGAAGACCAGAGGTTGAAGAAGCACTATGGCCGTTGGATGGACATCGTACGGTCACTGGAGCTAGAATTGTTCATATTGACTAAGTTGACAAAGCCCTCCGTCCTCATCAACTTAGTAGGCCCACAAGTCAGCCTCCCACCATGGTGGGTCCCAGCTAGCAGGGGGAGTATTCATTTTTCAGTGCGTAATAAGGAGGCACTTCCGGTGGGTCCGAGCTGACAGCGGGGGGGGGGGGACATTTTTTCGCGAAATACGGTGGTCCGTCCGGTGGGTCCCAGCAGTCAGGGGCAAACGTTTTTTTGCAAAATACGGTGGCCTGTCCGGTGGGTCCCAGCAGTCAGGGGGAAACGTTTTTTCAGCGAAATACTGCTGGCCCGTCCGGTGGGTCCCTGCTGTCAGGTGGAGGAATAATTATTTTGCGCGTAATAAGGAGGCACTTCCTTGCGGCTGCCATGGACCCAGCAGTCAGCCTCTCCACGTACAGTACTCTTCCGATGGAAGTCGATCGTTGACCACATTGACCACGCCGCGCCGAGAGCACCATGGCGGTGGACGACGGCGAGGCCTAGGAAGGGGGACGACGCGGAGCCAGGGAAGACGCGGTAGTGGATGCCCACGCGGAGAGGAGTACGAGGGTTCACTGGTTCGGCTCTGGTGTGAGGCTGCCGTCGCCATAGAATAACAGGGGGAGTGGGTGAGTGGAGGGATGGCCTGGCCAGCGGTGGGAGTAGTATGGGGACGGTGAGGCCTCCACGGCAGCACAACCGGCCACGGGAGGCAGGAGCATGCGGCACGACCGGCGCTGCTTTGGGCGGCTGGGGCAAGAAGACCAGAGGTTGAAGAAGCACTACGGCCGTTGGATGGACATCGTTGACCACGCCACGCCGAGAGCACCAGGGCGGTGGACGACGGCGAGGCCTACGAAGGGAACGACACGGAGCCGGGGAAGACACGGCAGTGGCTGCCCACGCGGTGGAGAGTACGAGGGTTGACTGGTTCGGCTGCCGTCGCCGGAAAATAACAGGAGGTGTGGGTGAGTAGAGGGATAGACAGGCCAGGGATGCGAGGATGATGGGGCCGTGAGGCCTTCCCGGCAGCACTGCCGGCCACGGGAGGCGGGAGCAGGCGGTTCCGACGGCGCTGGTTTGGGCGGCTGGGGCAGGAAGATCAGAGACTGAAGAAGCACGATTGCTGTTAGATTGACATCTAACGGTCTGACGCTGGTAGAGTCGATTGTTGACTAAGTTTCTTTTTTGATAAACCTTGTGTACTCATTGTCGGTGTCAAAACCGGCGGATCTCGGGTAGGGGATCCCGAACTGTGCATCTAGGCGGATGGTAACAGGAGACAAGGGACACGATGTTTTTACCCAGGTTCGGGCCCTCTCGATGGAGGTAGAACCCTACTCCTGCTTGATTAATATTCATGATATGGGTAGTACAAGAGTAGATCTACCACAAGATCAAGGAGGCTAAACCCTAGAAGCTAGCCTATGGTATGATTGTTGTTCGTCCTACGGACTAAAACCCTCCGGTTTATATAGACACCGGAGAGGGCTAGGGTTACACAGAGTCGGTTACAATGGTAGGAGATCTACATATCCGTATCGCCAAGCTTGCCTTCCACGCCAAGGAAAGTCCCTTCCGAACACGGGATGAAGTCTTCAATCTTGTATCTTCATAGTCCAGGAGTCCGGCTGAAGGTATAGTCCGGCTATCCGGACACCCCCTAATCCAGGACTCCCTCAGTAGCCCCTGAACCAGGCTTCAATGACGACGAGTCCGGCGCGCAGATTGTCTTCGGCATTGCAAGGCGGGTTCCTCCTCCAAGTACTTCATAGAAGATTTTAAACACAAAGGATAGTGTCCGGCTCTGCAAAATAAGTTTCCACATATTGCCATAGAGAGAATAATATTTACACAATTCTAATCTGCTGACATATTCCGTAGCGTGTCATCACACCGCGGCCAAGCCTTTATTCGAATCATTTTTACTACCCCACCGCAGCGTGTCGCGAGGCGGTTTCCTTGGCACGTCTTGTCGAAGCAGAGATCGTGTCCCCTTATTCCAGGATTCTCATCAATACGGGCGTGGGTAACCCAACCGCGCCATTGATTACGGTGCTTGGGAGATAAGCGAGTTTTATCAGGCTGGTGGGAACGCATAGTCGCATCCACCCATATAAGGGGATAAGAATCCACCTTTTTCATCCACGCCTTCTTCCTCCTTTGCTCATCCATTTCCGCGCACTCGAGCTCCAGCGCCCAAGTCCGCACTCCCCACCTCAACCTTCTCCAGCCATGTCCGGAGCGGGAGGCAAGTGGATGATCTCCTCCATCACAGAGGGACACATCAAAAAACTAAGGAAGGCTGGATACTTGTCTAACGACATCGCGCATCGGCTTCCCGAAGAGGGGCAGCTCCTCCCCACCCCAAGGCCCCATGAGAGGGTAGTGTTCCTTCCCCACTTCCTCCGCGGACTGGGCATTCCTCTCCACCCATTCGTCCGGGGGCTCATGTTCTACTTTGGCCTGGATTTCCATGATCTGGCCCCGAACTTCATCCTCAACATCTCGGCGTTTATCGTCGTGTGCGAGGCTTTCCTCTGCATCCGCCCCCATTTTGGCCTATGGCTCAAGACTTTCAATGTCAAGCCAAAGGTGGTGCGTGGCAACCAAGCGGAGTGCAGAGGCGCCATGGCGGGCAAGATGCCCAACGTCCTATGGCTCGAGGGCTCCTTCGTGGAGACCCTAAAGGGGTGGCAATCGGGGTGGTTTTACATCACCGAGCCGCGCGACCCTGAATGAGTCGCAGCCCCCGAGTTCCGATCCGGACCCCCTACGCGGCTCACGTCCTGGAAAGAGACGGGCCTGTCGTGGGGCAACAAAGGAGAGGTGACTGGACTGCAAACATGCATCCAAACCCTGGTGAACAAGCAGCTCAAACTTGTCAACGTAGTCCAGGTTATGCTCATCCGCCGGATCCTCCCGTGTCAACAACGGGCTTTCAACCTGTGGGAGTTCGACCCAGCGCAGCACCGAACTCTGAGCAGGCTCTTTGACACATCGTACGAAGATGCCTGGAAGGTGCTATTCAAGGGCGCCGAGGCTCCCGCATCCGCTACCGAGGATCACGGATTCAGCACGCAGCGTCACGCTAGTGCGGTAAGCTATTTTTACCTTTTACAGGGTATTAGTTTTCCATAGTTTGACTCTATGCGGGATCTAAGCTCCCTTACCTTTGACAGGATTGGCAGGCGAAGTCCGGACAGATCAACTGTCCGACTCCTTTGCCCGAAGACCCAGCCGATGCTCGCTTGGCGAAGCTGCTGGTTCTGGCACCCTATGTGGGCCGGAGAAGAAGGCCAAGAAGAAGGCCACGGGGACTCGGAAGAGTGCCCGGCGCCAGGAGGTGTCGGAATCATCATCCGACGACTCCGAGACACACTCCTCCCGTGAAGACGAGGAGGAGGAAGAAGAAACCTCTCCCCCTCCAGCGGGGGGGAGGAAAGAAAAGGAAGGCCGCCCCAACTGGGGAGGCCGAAGGGTCCAAGAGGGGGAAGACCCTTCCTCCGGACTACTCCACCAACGCCGACGACGGCGAAGAGGAGTGGCCGCACAGGGCCAAGCCCCTGGCGAAATCGTAAGTATTCGGACACCAGAATAATTCATAGTGTTCCTTTCTTGCACAGCTCCTTCTTACGCCGAATATGACTATGCAGTCCCGCCCGGGCCGGGCTCGATGAGTCGTCGAGCGGCTCCCTGGATTCGTTGGACATGAATTCACTTTCGCCCGCTACCTCCCCCCACCCTACGGACGACGCCGAGGTGCTGTACCAACAGGTGCCAAGCCAGGAGGAGGTGGTCCTGGAGGCGCCGCAAGGCGACCTCCCGGACTCCAGGCGCAAAGGGGATAGATCCCCCAAGGGCTCCGAGTCTGGCTTTGAGCCAGACTCCGCGCCGGAACCTTCAACGGTTCCGGACTCCGGTAGGCAGCCTCCTTCTAAGAGGAGCAAGCCTACCGAGCCGGTGACCTCCGTCCAACCGGAGGTACTGGACAATTTGCTGGAGGTGCTTAACGGCGCCTCCATCGACGAGGAGCACAGCACTATTATGAGTGCGGTGTTCTAGAAGGTTCAGTCCGCCAAGAGCGGACTGACTGAAGCGTGTGCCAGCCTTCTAACAGTCTTTGAGGTATGTAAAAGATATGTAAAAATATTGCCGCATAGACAGTAGCCCCTGATGCTCTGTTTGGCGTTCGGAATGAAAAGCCGAATAGAGGATCTAATAATATTCGCAGGAGTCTAACGTAATTAAGTCAATATGCGTATGCAGGCTTCGCTGCTGGCGTCCGCCGCACTGACTGCGGAGGTGGACACGCTGAAGCAGAACCTCGAGCAGTTCGAGCAAGAGCTCGGGCTTGCCAAGAAGCAGCTCGAGGACAAGGAAGGTAAGAAATACCTTATTGAAATATATAAAAGGTGCAATTGCATAAAATGACAGGATTAACGTGGCTATTGTAGGGGCCATGACTGAGGTGGCGACCCTTAAGCAAGCGCTGTCCGAGGCCGAGAAGAGGGCGGCCATGGAGCGCACCGAGCGGGAGAAGTATGAGGCGCAGGTTGGCGAGGTGCGGCAAGAGCTCCAGGCTCTCATGAAAAAACATGAGAGTTTGGAGCTTGACTCAAAGACGCGAGCGTCCAAGCTTGTGGCGGCCATGGAAAATGCCAAGTCTGCCAAGGCTGAAGCCCAGAAGGCCCTCCAGGAGGTGGCCGCGATGAAAAAGATAGTGGCGGGTAAGGCATTCTTTATGCAAAGCAAACATGTAAAATTGAGTTACTTGTTACTTACCCGAAATCGGAGCTCTCCAAGAGCATTCGAAGATTTGCCCCGTAGCGTGTCCGATGCCGCCGCATTCTACCGAGCCGAGGAGGGCAGCTCGATGGAGAAGGTGTTCTGGTCTCAGTATGCTGAGGCCGGATACCCCGTGCCCTTGAGCGACCAGCTGAAGCAACTGGTCGAGCTCCACAAGGTGGCCGAACAGGCCATGAAGGGCCTCATAGTTCGGCTGTGGCCTGGAGAGGCTCTGCCTGGGAGCTACTTTGGGCTGGTGCGGCGGCTGGTGGAGGCCTGTCCAAGGCTCGAAGTCATCAAGCGCTCCGTCTGCATCGAAGGTGCTCGTAGGGCCCTTGCCCGCGCTAAGGTGCACTGGGGCAAGTTGGATGCTGAGAAGCTTGTGAAGGACGGGCCACCGCCGGGGAAAGAGCATCGCAAGCCCGAGATGTATTATGAGGGCGTTCTGAAGGGTGCCCGCCTTATGGCGGATGAATGTTCCAGGGATGTAATTTTTGAGTAAACTCGCTCGTTTTGTCCTGTGCGCTGAAAACTTGTTCATATGCGCTAAGCAATGCTTTTTCTGAATTTAAAATATTACCTTCTGTGCGGCCGTTTATCAAATTTGAGAGATGGTGAGTCGTCGTCTTCTGCCCCCATGCCACTAGTGCTGGGGTGTTCGGGATAAACCTGAGCGCTCTTTTTCCCATTTTGGGTCCTTCGAGGGAGGCGCTCAGCACAGCGAACAAGGCAATCAGACTATAATGCTTAAACACTCTCACTTAGCCATAGAATTCTATAATTTTAAATTTCGGCGAAGCCCCTAGTATTCGGAAGACCGAGTTCAGGGCGCTATCCACGCCTAGGCTGGACAAAGCCGACTCCTCGCTCTAAGCGGCATAAGTCTTTAGGGACTCGAAAAACCTCTCAAACAGCGACCAGCTCTCGCTTTATCATGACAGTCAGTTTTAGCTTTCTCTACTGAGGTGCTTAGCCCAGCTCAACTGGGGCACAATCGCAGTAGTTCTCCTAGTGCTACCTTAGCCGATATAATGGAACGTAAGGCACCAAAACATAGGAGCCGGGCAAACCCAACTATTGACCCAAGACATGATTCAGAGCCGATGCATATAATGCTATAAGTTCGGGGTGCCGCACTTGTGAAAGTGTTCGGACTTCTCACACCAGATTGTGGGGTACTTAAGCCCCTGGCGTATTGGCCATACCAAAGTGTACGGGTGCAACATGTCATTATTGAACATATATTCGTAAAAAGATTAATGCAAAAATAGACAAAAGCTATGCATTGTTTATTAAAAAAGCTGCGATCAAAGCAGAACGATACAAATAACGCGATAAGCAAAAGGTTGGACTATTTAACATGTCCTTTCCAGGGGCAGGCTGCGGAATGGTATGCGAAACAGGTATACTGCTTGTGATAGAGACCACCTGGGAGTTCCATAGTACGGTGTAACTTTCTGCTTCCCTGGTTCTTGCATCGTTTGTGCGGCAATTGTACTGCCGGACAGGCCTTCCAAAGAATGGAGTCCCGAAAGTAAGAGAAAATTAAAAAATCGGCAGCCCCTAGTGCGGTTTAAGCCGTGTTTCAGACATGCCATGATGGTGCCCCTCTCCCTGTGCCCATGGTATTTCCAGAGCATAGTTATGTACGCGATGAACTAGTTTCGCAATTTCGCGAGGGCTGGGGTTGGGGCCGCATTGCTACGCTTGCTCGGAACATGCCAGACAGTGTTGTTGTAGGTTACTCCGGGCGCGCTTGAAGGTGTCCGGACGTTTAGTAGCCGGACTTGAGAATTGCCTTGAAAGGCTGCTTTGCACTTCTGCTGCGAGAGCCGCCGTATGCTCCTCCGTTCGGAGAGAGCGTTCGGTGTTTCCATTGACCGTAATGACGCCTCGAGGGCCTGGCATCTTGAGCTTGAGGTATGCGTAGTGCGGCACCGCTTTGAACTTGGCAAATGTGGTTCGCCCGAGCAGTGCGTGATAGCCACTGCGGAACGGGACTATGTCAAAGATTAATTCCTCGCTTCGGAAATTATCCGGAGATCCGAAGACCACTTCAAGTGTGACTGAGCCTGTACAGTTGGCCTCTACACCTGGTATGACGCCTTTAAAGGTCGTTTTAGTGGGTTTAATCGTCAAGGGATCGATGCCCATTTTTCGCACTGTATCCTGGTAAAGCAGGTTCAGGCTGTTGCCGCCGTCCATAAGGACTCTAGTGAGGTGAAATCCGTCAATAATTGGGTCTAGAACCAATGTGGCGAATCCACCGTGATGGATGCTAGTGGGGTGGTCCCTTCGATCAAAAGTGATCGGGCAGGAGGACCATGGGTTGAACTTTGGGGCGACTGGCTCCATCGCGTATACGTCCCTTAACGCACGCTTCTGCTCCCTCTTGGGGATGTGGGTTGCGTATATCATGTTCACCGTCTGCACCTGTGGGGGGAATCCCTTCTGTCCACTATTGTTCGGCGGCCGGGGCTCCTCCTCGTCGTCGCTATGTAGCCCCTTGTCTCTATTTTCGGCATTTAACTTGTCTGCCTGCTTGAACACCCAACAATCCCTGTTGGTGTGATTGGCTGGCTTTTCGGGGGTGCCATGTATCTGGCACGAGCGGTTGAGTATTCGGTCCAAATTGGACGGGCCCGGAGTATTTCTTTTGAATGGCTTTTTCCGCTGACCGGATTTATAGCCTCTGAATTTGGCAATAACTGTCGTATCCTTAGTGTTGTCGTTGTTAATGCGGCGCTTTTGCTTGTTGCGACGCGACCTGCCACTGTTGTCCTTGGTATCTGAATTACCAGGGTTCTTGGTCAAGTTATTGCTACGAGCTAGCCAGCTATCTTATCCCGCGCAAAAGCGGGTCATGAGCGTCGAGAGTGCTGCCATAGATTTCATCTTTTCCTGTCCAAGGTGCCGGGCAAGCCACTCATCACGGATGTTATGCTTGAAGGCTGCTAGGGCCTCTGCGTCCGGACAGTCGACGATTTGATTTTTCTTTGTTAGGAACCGTGTCCAGAATTGCTTGGCCGACTCCTCTGGCTGCTAAATTATGTGGCTTAGGTCATCGGCGTCTGGTGGTCGCACATAGGTGCCCTGGAAATTGTCGAGGAATGCGGCTTCCAGGTCCTCCCAACAACCAATTGATTCTGCTGGCAAGCTGTTAAGCCAATGCCGAGCTGGTCCTTTAAGTTTGAGTGGGAGGTATTTGATGGCGTGTGCCGCGGGCCATGTGGATATGAAGGAGATAATCCTTGATCCATACCGCAGGATCTGTTGTGCCATCGTATGATTCGATGTTCACGGGTTTGAAACCCTCAGGGATTTGATGATCCATTACTTCATCTGTGAAGCATAGTGGGTGTGCGGCGCCTCTGTATTGGGCTATATCACGACGTAGCTCAAACGAGCTTTGTCTGTTGTGTTCGGCCCGGCCGGATTTACTGTATCCGGAGTGATGATTACCGTCTCGTGCCGTGGGGCGCCCACGTGATCCGTAGATCGATCTTGTTTGCCTTGCTTTGTCCTCCAATATGTCGCACAGGTCGGGCACATTTTCCCGTGCCTTGGTATTTTTGAGCGGCGCCGGGGTGCGGCTTGAGTGGAGGGCCGAGAGGCCTCTCTGTCGTGGCCAAGAGGTGGCCGGTCGGTCGTATCATGCGCTGGTTTAGGTGCTTCCTCCTCTAATCGGGGTAGCAACCTGCGCTTTGGGTAGCTCTTTGAGGGGCGTTCGAGTTCATACTCTTCGGCCGCATGGACTTCAGTCCATCTGTCGGCTAGCAAATCTTGATCAGCTCTAAGCTGTTGCTGTTTTTTCTTGAGGCTGCTTGCCGTGGCCATAAGCCTGCGTTTGAAACGCTCTTGTTCGACGGGATCCTCTGGCACGACGAGTTCGTCGTCGTCGAGGCTTGCCTCGTCTTCGGAGGGAGGCATATAATTATCGTCCTCGACCTCTCTGTCTGCCGCTCTCCCATGAGGGCTGGCTTCTCCATCCTCCTGTGCTGAATCTTGCTGGAGGGGGTTTTCTTCGGCACTATCCGGAGTGTTATTATCTCCTGTGCCGTAATCACCGTTTTTGCTTTGGCGGGATTTAGAGCGGCGCCGCTGACGCCGGCGCTTAGGCTGTTTCTTGGAGGGGTCATCCTCCGCTGTTCCATCGCCATCGCCTTCCTTTGGGGTGTCCACCATGTATATGTCATATGACGAGGTGGCTTTCCAGTGCCCTATAGGCGCTGGTTCCTGATCATCTCCTGCATCGGCGTCCATACCGTCGATGTCTTCGGAGTCGAAGTCGAGCATGTCGGTTAAATCATCGACAGTGGCTACAAAGTGGGTGGTGGGTGGGCTTTGAATTTCTTCATCATCCGCATCCCAACCTTGCTGACCGTAGTCCGGCCAGGGCTCTCTTGATAAAGAGAGAGACTTTAGTGAATTCAGAATATCGCCGAAGGGCGAGTGCTGAAAGATGTCCGCGGCGGTGAACTCCATAATCGGCGCCCAATCGGATTCGATCGGCAGGGGCGCGGAGGGCTCGGAGTCCGGAGAGGAGTCCGGCTCCTTGGAGTCACGAGCTTCGCAGAGGACAGGGCTGGTGTTCGGCTCGATCACCGTAGAGATTGCTGCCCCCGAGGCGGTGTCCAACCATCCATCCTCGATCGCGTGCAGTTGGCTCCGAATTAAGGGTCGGAGCCGATGCGGGTGCGGCCTCCAGGGCACTGTTCGGTGGCAGAGCTAAATCATGCCCTTCATGACAGTGCGGCGCGCTTGGCCATGACTCGAATCTGTCGAAGATCAAGTCCCTGCGGATGTCAACCGTGTAGTTTAGACTTCCAAATCTGACCTGATGGTCAGGGGCGTAGGTTTCGATCTGCTCTAGATGGCCAAGCGAATTGGCCCGCAGTGCGAAGCCGCCGAATACGAAGATCTGCCCGAGGAGAAAAGTCTCACCCTGGACAGCGTCGCTGTTGATGATCGGAGGAGCCATCGGGCCTAAAGGTGACGACACAGAGGAACTCTCAATGAGAGCACCAATGTCGGTGTCAAAACCGGCGGATCTCGGGTAGGGGGTCCCGAACTGTGCGTCTAGGCGGATGGTAACAGGAGACAAGGGACACGATGTTTTTACCCAGGTTCGGGCCCTCTCGATGGAGGTAAAACCCTACTCCTGCTTGATTAATATTGATGATATGGGTAGTACAATAGTAGATCTACCACGAGATCAAGGAGGATAAACCCTAGAAGCTAGCCTATGGTATGATTGTTGTTCGTCCTACGGACTAAAACCCTCCGGTTTATATAGACACCGGAGAGGGCTAGGGTTACACATAGTCGGTTATAATGGTAGGAGATCTACATATCCGTATTGCCAAGCTTGCCTTCCACGCCAAGGAAAGTCCCTTCCGGACACGGGACAAAGTCTTCAATCTTGTATCTTCATAGTCCAGGAGTCCGGCTGAAGGTATAGTCCGGCTATCCGGACACCCCCTAATCCAGGACTCCCTCACGCATGAACTTAGTAGGCCCACAAGTCAGCCTCCAAATCTGTGGCAGACAACATAAAGCCCATTTGCTATTTTTTATAATTTGCAGCCCATTTGCTAATTCTTAAGTAATTTATTACACCCCATTTTTTGCCCAGGACCACGGTCAAAAAGTTCAGCCTTATCTTGCATATTTTAGTGGAGTCTGAACTGTTGTAATCCTGAAATGATAAACATTTGTTAAGAACTTATTGATTTGCCAAAATAATTGTTTTGTTTTTGTAAGAAAATATGACGTGGGACAATTGAGTTGGTTTAAGGGAAAACTAGTGGTAAAAAAATCAGCGCTGGGTGGGAAAAACAACAAAAATAAGGATGTAAATATGAAAAAGGGAATTTTATGTGTTTTCAATATAATGATACGTGTATATGAACTAGTAAAACTATAGGTAGAGATAAGAAAACGGATGTAGGACATGCGTTTCAAGAGGAAGATAGAACTGGGTTGTGTGTTTGATTCAGTAAAAAAACTGCCTGCAGATGTTGTAAGACAAAATATAACTAATGCTGGCGGGCCAGAGGCCAGTAGATACTTGCTGGATCTTTGTGTCCCGTTGTCGTCATGGTCTGGGCCTGTTAAAAACAAAACCTACCCTGGGCAATCTACAACCCAGTTGAAACTTGCTCGACCTGAAAAAACAATATACGTCCTCAATAAACGAGAGAATTCTGCAAGTACAGAATGATAACTGGGATGCAGCACGGATATTGTGTTTTTATAGTGATAATAAGTCCATGCACTTGTTTCGAAAAAATTGGAGAACTGGGAATTTGAACGGCGGGTGCTTATGCTACCCATAAATAACAATCAGGTGCCTGAAAATTCATTTCGAAACAAATGATTCAGCTTTATATCCACGTCGACCCTCGGCATGATGGTTGGAAGCAAATGCAAGTTCATACCAAAAGATCGTTAACAACAATACCAACTAAGGATGGCAGTGGGCAGGGTATGGGTAGGGTAGAGCAATACCATACCCATACCCGTATAGTCAGTGGGTACAAAATTCTACCCGTACTCGTACCCATGGGTATGAAACTTTACCCATACCCATACCCAATGGATACCTATACCCATTGGGTACCCAACGGGTAGAACCAATAGTACACAAGTTGTTCATAATTCACACTGATTGATAGCACATTTGACAAAAAAATCAATTATTTCAGCTCAGACCAATAATAAAATTTAGAAATCACAACATACTCAGAAGTTAATAGAAGTAGATGAGTCACATGACAAATTAATAATTAATTGTAACAACTTAATATTAGTTCACAAGTGGTCAGGGTATGGGTATACCTGTGTGTACAAGACCCTACCCGTACCCTACCCATGACTTAACGTGTAGGGTATGTGTATTACCCGTGGGTATAAAAGTGTGCCCATACCCTGCCCATGCGGGTACGGTACCCGCGGGTACCCGTACCCATGGGTAAAATTGCCATCCTTAATACCAACTTGCGGACGACAAGGAAGTACAACTACCAATACCAAACTAACTTATAATCTTTTTACTCCTGGCCCTAGTGTTCGTCTGGAAGAAAATCTTGCAGAGGACCAGCTCCCACTCCTTCTCTTGCTCTAAGTCCCCGAGGTGGTACTGGTGCATCACCCAGTTGGTCCTCTGCTGGTCGAAGTTCTTGTTGGTGTGCAGCACCAGAACCTTTTTTGCTGCCCGTCTGCCGGCCATTGACCATCACCGGCAAGGTATTGCCAGTCTTGTGCCACATCGCGTGCATGCCGCACTCTGACTGTATCTTGCGACGCGTCCACGTGCCCCTTTTGAACGCGTCCAAGTTGGTTTGGGCGGCTAGAGCAAGAAGACCAGAGGTTGAAGAAGCACTACGGCCGTTGGATGGACATCGTACGGTCACTGGAGCTAGAATCGTGCATATTGACTAAGTTGACAAAGCCCTCCATCCCCGTCAACTTAGTAGGCCCACAAGTCAGCCTGCCACTATACTGGGTCCCAGCTAACCGGGGGAGTATTCATTTTTTTGTGCGTAATAAGGAGGCACTTCCTTGCGTGCGAAGATATAGCTGGTGGGTCCGAGCTGTCAGCGACGGTAACGTTTTTTTCGCGAAATACACAGGCCCTTTCGGTGGGTCCCTGATGTCAGGTGGAGGACTCATTATTTTGCGCATAATAAGGAGGCATTTCCTTGCGTGCGGCCGTGGACCCAGCTGTCGGCCTCTCCACGTAAAGTCCACTTCAGATGCATGTCGGTCGTTGACCACGTTGACCAGGCCGCGCCGAGAGTACCAGGGCGGTGGACGACGGCGAGGCCTAGGAAGGGAACGACACGGAGGCATGGAAGACTCGGCAGTTGTTTCCCACGCGGAGGGGAGTATGACTGTACGAGGGTTTACTGGTTCGTCTGCCGTCGCCGGAGAATAACAACAGGTGTGGGTGAGTAGAGGGATGGCTAGGCCAGCGATGGGAGTACGGTGGGGCAGTGAGGCCTTCGCAGCAACAGAGCCGGCCGCGGGGAGGAGGGAGCAGGCAGTCCCGCCGGCGCCTGTTTGAGCGGCTGGAGCAAGAAGAGCATAGATTGAAGAAGCACGACGGTCGTTGGATGGCCATCCAACAGTCACTGCTTGTGCGTCAACCTTTTTTTAGGAAAGCCTCAAATCTGTGGAAAACAGCATACAGCCCATCTGCCATTATTTCTAATAATTTATAGCCCATTTGCTAATTATTAAGGTTTTTTGGAGCCCATATTCTTTATGTTAGCATTACAGCCCATATTGTGGCCACGGTTAAAAAATTATACGAAATTTTGCATATTTCGGTGCGGTCCGAACTGTTTTTAATCCCGAAATTTCGACTCACATTCAAACTGATTTTAAAAGTAAATGTATATCAATATAAAATCCAACAAATTCTCCATGCATAAAAATTAATGTAATTTAAAATCTCGAAATGAAAAAAAAAGATATTTGAAAATAATTGCCGGTTTGATGTGTTTTAAAAATGTACATCCCATTTCTCATTACTGATGGGCCATTTTCTCGGCCAGCCGAATGAAGCTCTCCTCGTCTTCAAAGATTTGCATCCAACAGGCCTGACAAAGCGACTTACTTGGCAAATCACAAAAAAACTGGGTTGTGGCCGTGGACCACGCTGCCAGCCTCTCCACGTACAGTACTCTTCCGATGGAAGTCGGTCGTTGACC
Organism: Triticum urartu; assembly: GCF_056163025.1. NCBI lineage: Eukaryota > Viridiplantae > Streptophyta > Magnoliopsida > Poales > Poaceae > Triticum > Triticum urartu. The sequence goes on from NC_141876.1 coordinate 36,915,647, forward strand.
ACATTGACCACGCCGCGCCGAGAGCACCAAGGCGGTGGACGACGGCGGGGCCTAGGAAGGGGATGACGCGGAGCCGGGGAAGATGCGGCAGTGGATGCCCACGCGGAGAGGAGTACGAGGGTTCACTGGTTCGGCTGCGGCGTGAGGCTGCCGTCGCCGCAGAATAACAGGGGGTGTGGGTGAGTAGAGGGATACCCTGGGCCAGCGATGGGAGTAGTAGGGGGCGGTGAGGCCTCCGCGGCATCATAGCCGGCCACGAGAGGCAGGAGCACGCGGCACGACCGGCGCTGCTTTGGGCGGTTGGAGCAAGAAGACCAGAGGTTGAAGAAGCACTATGGCCGTTGGATGGACATCGTATGGTCATTTGAGCTAGAATCGTTCATATTGACTAAGTTGACAAAGCCCTCCGTCCTCGTCAGCTTAGTAGGCCCACAAGTCAGCCTTCCACCATCGTGGGTCCCAGCTAGCAAAGGGAGTATTCATTTTTCTGTGCGTAATAAGGAGGCACTTCCAGTGGGTCCGAGCTGACAGCGGGGGGAACGTTTTTTTCGCAAAATACGATGGTCCGTCTGGTGGGTCCCAGCAGTCAGGGGCAAACGTTTTTTTGCGAAATACGGTGGCCCATCCGATGGGTCCCAGCAGTCAGGGGGGAAACGTTTTTTCCGCAAAATACTGGTGGCCCGTCCGGAGGGTCCCTGCTGTCAGGTGGAGGAATAATTATTTTGCGCGTAATAAGGAGGCACTTCCTTGCGGCTGCCGTGGACCCAGCTGTTAGCCTCTCCACGTACAGTACTCTTCCGATGGAAGTCGGTCGTTGACCACATTGACCACGCCGCGCCGAGAGCACCACGGCGGTGGACGACGGCGAGGCCTAGGAAGGGGACGACAAGAATCCGGGAAAGACGCGGCAGTGGATGCCCATGCGGAGAGGAGTACGAGGGTTCGCTGGTTCGGCTGCGGTGTGAGGTTGCCGTCACTGTAGAATAACAGGGGGAGTGGGTGAGTGGAGGGATGGACTGGCCAGCGGTGGGAGTAGTATGGGGACGGTGAGGCATCTGCGGTAGCACAGCCGACCACGGGAGGCAGGAGCATGCGGCACGACCGGCGTTGCTTTGGGCGGCTGGGGCAAGAAGACCAGAGGTTGAAGAAACACTATGGCCGTTGGATGGACATCGTTGACCACGCCGCGCTGAGAGCACCAGGGCGGTGGACGACGGCAAGGCCTATGAAGGGAACGACACAGAGCCGGGAAAGACACGGCAGTGGCTGCCCACGCGGTGGAGAGTACGAGGGTTGACTGGTTCGGCTGTCGTCCCTGGAAAATAACACGAGGTGTGGGTGAGTACAGGGATAGACAGGCCAGAGATGCGAGTATGATGGGGCCGTGAGGCCTTCCCGGCAGCACTGCCGGCCACGGGAGGCGGGAGCAGGCAGTTCCGACGGCGCTGGTTTGGGCGGCTGGGGCAAGAAGATCAGAGACTGAAGAAGCACAATTGTCGTTATATTGACATCTAACGGTCTGACGCTGGTAGAGTCGATTGTTGACTAAGTTTCTTTTTTGAGAAACCTTGTGTACGCATGAACTTAGTAGGCCCACAAGTCAGCCTCCAAATCTGTGGCAGACAACATAAAGCCCATTTCTATTTTTTATAATTTGCAGCCCATTTGCTAATTCTTAAGTAATTTATTACAGCCCATTTTCTGCCCAGGACCACGTCAAAATGTTGAACCTTATTTTGCATAGTTCGGTGGAGTCTGAACTGTTGTAATCCCGAAATGATAAACATTTTTTAAGAACTTATTGACTTTCCAAAAAAATCGTTTTGTTTTTGTAAACAAATAAGACGTGGGACAATTGAGTTGGTTTAAGGGAAAACCAGTGGTAAAAAAATCAGCGTTGGGTGGGAAAAAACAACAAAAATAAGGATGTAAATATGAAAAGGGAATTTTATGTGTTTTCAATATAATGATACGTGTATATGAACTAGTAAAACTATAGGTAGAGATTAGAAAACGGATGCAGGACATGCGTTTCAAGAGGAAAATAGAACTGGGCTGTGTGTTTGATTCAGTAAAAAAACTGCCTGCGGATGTTGTAAGACAAAATATAACTAACGCTCGCGGGCCAGAGGCCAGTAGATACCTGCTGGATCTTTGTGTCCCATTGTCGTCATGGGCTGGGCCTGTTAAAAACAAAACCAACCCTCGGCAATCTACAGCCCAGTTGAAACTTGCTCGACCTGAAAAAACAATATATGTGCTCAATAAACGAGAGAATTCTGCAAGTACACACTGATAACTGGGATGTGGCACGGATATTGTTTTTTTATCGTGATAATAAGTGCATGCACTTGTTTCGAAAAAATTGGAGAACTGGGAATTCGAACGGCGGGTGCTTATGCTACCCATCAAATAAAAATCAGGTGCCTGAAAATTCGTTTCGAAACAAATGATTCAGCTTTATATCCACGTCAACCCTTGGCATGATGGTTGGAAGCAAATGCAAGTTCATACCAAAAGATCTTTAACAACAATACCAACTTGCGGACGACAAGGAAGTACAACTACCAATACCAAACTTACTTATAATCTTTTTACTCCTGGCCCTAGTGTTCGTCTGGTAGAAAATCTTGCAGAGGACCAGCTCCCGCTCCTTCTCTTGCTCTAGGTCCCCGAGGTGGTACTGGTGCATCACCCAGTTGGTCCTCTGCTGGTCGAAGTTCTTGTTGGTGTGCAGCACCAGAACCTTTTTTGCTGCCCGTCTGCCGGTCGTTGACCATCACCGGCAAGGTATTGCCGGTCTTATGCCACATCGCGTGCATGTCGCACTCTGACTGTATCTTGCGATGCATCCATGTGCCCCTTTTGAACGCCCTGGAATTGCGCTGGAACAAATGCTTCCTTAGGCCACTCAGTGTGATACCTGCAGTATTGTGGAATACAGGTTTTAGTGTACCTAGTTGGCATTTTCATAACATCTTTGGCATGTTGCAGTCACTTGTTTTCACTTTTTATTAACTGTCAAATTGTAATTGCTTCACCAGGTCTGCGTCTAAAAAGAAAAATAGAGCTATAAACAAAGGAATATGTTTGTGCAAGTAGACGGCCGATCGGTGTCTTACCTGGAAGTTTCTCAGGTTGGGTGTAGCATATGTCGTGCTCGCTGTCGATGGTTGGTATGAACAAATCGATGAGAGACTGAAATCTCGCGCTGTCAGCACTCACTTTGGCCTCAAGGTGCTTGATCAGCTCCTGATCCGTGGGATCGAACTTGACGCCAGCCGGCAGCACCGGCAAATCCTTCTTCGACTTGCATCGGTAATTCCAGTTATATGGTACTCAATGTATGATCAAACGACTGTTTTAAGTGAATGATGAAAGATTTCGACAGATAAGTGGTACTCCAAATCTGAAGTCCAGAATACCCGAACACGCTGCCGGGATTCTTGTGTCACCTCATGCGCAGCGTGTTGTCACGTCAATTCAATGTGTGGACATGATGAATAATTTGACCGACGTATACTAGTACTACTACTGTACTACTTACTAGTCGTATTTAGTGTCACAATTTATACATAGGTTTAACTAACAAGTACGCACTTGAAGCCTAACTAATATATATATTGTAACACTATTCTGATCCTCGGATCAGAATAGTTATTTGGATCACGATCGACCCTATAAGGCGCGCGGAGACCTTCCCGAACCTGCAGATAAAAAAGCCCACCCAATCCCGCGTCCTCTCCCCCCACTACCACGCGCGGTGCGGCCCGACCAACCCACCCCGCCGGCGCCGCCCCTCCCAACCTTCACCGTCGCCGGCGCCGCCCGTCCCAACCTTCACTGCGCCCGGCGCCGCCCCTCCCAAACTTCACCGCCGTCTGCATCCCTCCGGCGTTGTCCCTCCCAACCTGCACCGCCTCCTGCATCCCACGAAAGCCCCGGCCCCCAGAAGAGCCGCGCCTTGAACTTCCGGTCGAATCTGACCGGATCCCGGCGATGTCCTCCGCCCTGGCGATGCGAGCGCTCCCTTTCCCGGCTCCACGCATCCTCGCGCCATCCCCTCCCCTGGATCCTTGATGAGCTCCGATCCCGCGTCAAGGAACGCTGAGGTCGCCGCCTCACTCCACCACGAGCACCACTGCATCCTACCGGCTGCTGCACCCTGCCTTCCTCCCGCTCCTGCTACTCCCCATCGTCTCCACCTGTCACCGTCGATCCCCATGGCCGTGGAAGAAGACTACCACCAATCGCACCTAGTCAACTCCACCCGCTGCTACCCGCGTCGAGGACAGACCCGATAGCCTACTCCGGTCAACTCTGCCACACAGCACGCCGCTCGGGGAGTCGGGGGCACCCTGCTGGGACGCCATTCAAATGGGCCACCTCGAGCACCCTGTCGGGCTGCCGTTCAACTACACCAACTGGTGTCGTTCAACAAACTCACCCGATGTCGTCCAAGCATAATTTGTCTAACTCACCCGACGCCGTCACCCGGAGTTTGGCGCTGCTTGGTTGCTCTTTTCTGCTGCTGGTTGTGTCAACAGTGAGAGAATAGAGTATTTCCTGTACGCTTTTGTTGCCCGCTCTATGTTCCAGCTAAGTGCTATGTGAAGCTGGTTCCCATTAGTCATTTATCATGTCTTTGTTTTAGAATCTAAACGACGTACGTCCGCTCGGGCATGGCGCATAAAGGTAAAACCTGAGTTTGAAACATCTGGAAGATTTTTAGATACATGTGTACAGTCGTCAAAGTTTGGAAAAAATGCTAGCTAGCTCACTCCGAGGTCTGAGGCAGGGCGCGCACGTTGAACAAAATGGATTCGTTGGTCGGTTGTTTCTGATCGAGGCGGGGCGAGCACGTAGTAGCTAGCAAAAGCTAGCTCACTCCGAGGTCTGATACATACATTGGTTAGTTGATAGAATTTGTCAAGCTAGTACCCACGTGCGTAAGCAATAGCAAAAAGCATTCGGTGATTTTGTTCTCTATATTTTAAAGTATGTGGTGTACAAAAAAGAGAGGACTTAGTTGACCCACACACAACAGAAAAACATTGGTCTAAAACATCATGTTGTACAGTGTCTTGTTCCGTATTATTTCCTGAAGTTCAACGGTATGTATGGATGCAAAAAAAGTTATTTTTTGATATGTTAGTTCAATTAAAAAACTACAAAACACCAAGTAAGTTCAAATACTAGAAGAAGAGGAAGTCCGAAAAAGGAGAAAAAGAACACACAACATACACAACATGAAAAACAAGAAAAATAAACAAAGCCTCACCCAGAAATTGTTTACTCTCGAAGTTTAATAAAAGAAAGAAGTTCATTTTTACAAAAAACAAAGTAATTTGACGTTCATAAAAAATCAATATTAAAAAAATCGTTTTTCGAAATAAATAAAAACCTAGAAGCTCAAATTAGAATAACAGAGCATTTCATTTTTGTTGTTAAACCGAGAAGTTTGAATTAAACTAATAGAGTAGATCGATCTTAATAAAAAATTTGTATTTTTTTTATTTCTAGAAATATAACCAAGAAGTTCAAAAAAAAAACCAAAGCACCACGATACTTTCATAGGAAGAACAAACAAACGCTCACCTAGAATAGTGTTAACTCTCGAAGTCCATATTTAATAAAATTGAAGAGTTCGACAAAAATTAGAAAACAAAATAGAGACACATAAATTTGTACCAAAAAAAGCTCATGGATTTCCCGTCTTTGGAAAATGGATTTTCCTCATTTCTAAAATAACCAAGAAGTTCAAATTTAAAAAATTGATCATTTCAAAAATTATAAAGAAAACATGGATTTCCCCATTTCTAGAAAAACCTAGAGTTTCAAATTTAAAAGACAAAGAAGTCCAATGTTTATTACAAACCCCAAGAAGGTCAAACGAAAAAACAAAGCATCTCAACACAAATTTATATAAAAAAGATTGTATCCGTTAAAATACCCAAGAAGTTCAAATTAAAAAACGGAGCAGTTCGATGGTTATACAAAATTCAGATTTTACTCTTTATTAAAGAATAAAACAAGAAGTTCAACATTTTAAAAAATAGAGCAGTACAAAATTCATAAAAAAAGGATTTTCACCATTTCTTACAAAAAAACTCTAGAAGTTCATATTTAAATAACGGGCCGATTCAATATTTATTAGAAAACTAGGGTTTTTCCGTTAATACAAGGAAATAAACCAAGAAGTCCAAATTACGAAAATAGAGAAGTTTGATATTTATTAAAAAACAAAGGTTTTCTTCGTTACTGAAGAATAAAATTAAAGAAGTTCAAATTAAAAAAAGGAGTAGTTTGATGTTTACGGAAAACTCAAATTCTTTCCATTTCTAGGAAAAATAAAAGTATAGGGTTCAATTTGGAAAAAAATGTTTTGACGCTTATTTGAAAACATATTTTTCTAAGAATAAAGACTAAGAAGTTCAATTTAAAATAACATTGAAGTTCGAAGTGTATAAAAAACTCATGTTGCAAGAAGTTCACGTGCACCTCCGTGCGCGGTTCGGAATTTATACTACGGGATGTCCGACCTCCAATTGCATGTATTAAAATGGCAAAAAATGATATCCGACGTTCAGTTTTGTGTAATTCGACAAATACAGAAAAATGTGACAGAAATTCATATTGAAAACAACGAGAAGTTCAAGTACTTCAAAGAATGCATTTCACGTGAGAATAAAAGTATAGAAAAATAAAAGCTTCAAAGGTTTGTTGAAAGAAGTTCAAATGCTCCGTCCGGGAAGTTCAAAAATTCTTGCGAGAGAGGTTCACCTTGTATTTCCATGTTCGATTTTTTCCGTATAAAAATTGATTACAATTGTTTAATCAAAATATAAAAAGGTGAAGTTCAAATTGAAATAACACAGAAGTTCGGAGTTTATTAAAGCCTAGGATTTACATGTTCAAAAAATTAAAAACACAAAGCAATTTTTTTCACTTTTAAAAACAACTAGTAAACGATAAAAATGGTTGCTACAAGTTCAAGTGCCCGGCGAGGAAAAGTTCAAAAAATTCTTGTGAGAGATGATCACCGTGTATTTAGACATCCGAAATACATAAAAAAATATGTTGTTTTTTGTGTTTCAAAATAATTCTCTCAAACCAGAGAGAAGTTCAAAGCGATAACAACTGGAAGTTCACGTACTACATGGTGTGTATTTCCTATAAGAAAAATACAATAAAGTGAAACAGGGTGAAGTTCAAACAGACATGCCCCAGAAGTTCAACTACTTCACGCAGTGCAAATAACAACACGTCAAAAACAGAGTGAAGTTCAAACAGACATGCTCCAGAAGTTCAACTACTTCGTGCAGTGCATTTCCGTTCACGATGAACGCAGAAATCATGATCTCGCCATTTTCTAATTTACCTCGAAATGACAGTAATATCATTTGTGTAAGTTCAAGTCCATGGTCGGAGAAAGTTAAAAAAATTACTGTGAGATACATTTGTACAAAAGGAATATTATTTGTGTAACACTGACGAATGGATGAGAAAATTACAAACAAAAATACGTCCCAGAAGTTCAACATAAAAACAGCAGGAAGTTCAACTACTACGCTGAATGAATTTCAGATGAAAAACTTTCAAAATCGTCACGAGTATGAAAAAATGATCAACACGGGAAAGTTGTGTGTTTACAGCAGCTTTCCATCGGTATATCACCCGCTCAATTCTCGTGTGTGGGATGGAGAGCTACGAGCAGTGGATGAAGATCGACGAGCAAAAAAATCACGTGAAAAACAGAGTGAAGTCCAGGTACACGCGCTGAGAAGTTCAGGTTCTTCACGCGGTGCATTTTTGAAGAATCTGTTTCGCGATAGAGGCAGAACAAATGATCCCGCCGTTTTTGGAATTACTTGAAAACGGATAGGAATCAGAGAAAATCATCAGCATGAAAAAGTTTCGCGTTTTCCGTAGCTTTTCAACGGTATATTATTTGCCCAATTCCGATAAAGTTTGTAGAAATTACGGCGAAAATACGTTTTTCGCCATTTTCGAAACTGACTTAAAACCGTAAAGAATTGGGAGAAACAATACATACCAAAAAGTTTTGCGTTTGTTCAAGCTTTCCAACGCCATATCATTTGCTGCATTCGGATGAATGGTTAAAACATTAGCTCGAAAATACGAACTTGGTAGGACTTGGAACATTTTCTTAATTACTCTTAAACCATTCAAAATTAGAAAAAATTTCAAGATGAAAAAGTAGCGCATTTTCATAAGCTTTCCAACGCCATATCATATGCCTCCATTGGATTAGCCGTTTAGAAATGACATCAAAAAACAAACTCAGCTGTTCGGTTTACGAAATTTTACGTTTTTTCAAATTACTCTTTAACCATAGGGAATTAGAAAAAACTTTCAACATGTGGAAGGAGCGGTTTTGCAGCAGCTTTCCAATGCCATATTATATGCCTCATTCCGATAAATGGTTTAGAAATGTGATCGAAAATACGATTCACGTTTTTTGTGCGAAGAAAAAACGGTTTTCAAAACTGCTCTTAAACCGCTTACATTTTGTCAAAAATTCAACTTGGGTCATGATACTGGTGTCCATAGCTTTCCACCGGTATATCGCAAGCCCCATTTCGGCAATGTTGGCGGAAGTTCAACCGAGTTCATAGGGAAGTTCAACGTACTACTAGCGGGGCAGGTCAGGTTGTGATCAGAATATTATTCTGATCCCATGATCAGAATAGTGTTTATGTATATATATATGTATATATATAGTAGCACTATTCTGATCATGGGATCAGAATAACTATTTGGATCACGGCTCACCCTATATAGCGCCGATATGTTCCCGAGTTCCCGAACACGCTGGAACGAAGAAGAAGAAAAATCCCCACGTCCCACCTCCGGCAAGCTGCAGTCCCTCGATCCCCACCTCCCGCAAGCTGCAGTCCCTCGATCCCCACCTCCCGCAGTCCCTCGGTCCACTCCACCCTGACCCATCGGCGCCTCCCCCCACCAGCCCGCCGCCGCCGCCTGCTGTAACCCCGCGCACCGCTCCGCCGGCGCGGATCCGGTCACCGCCCCCGCCCCCTGCCCTGTCTCCAACCGGCGCCTCCGCCCCGCGCTCTGCTGCCAATCGCGCTCGTCGTCGTTGGCTGTTCGCATCCCCGCCACCTGGACCTCGCCCCGTCGCCGCCCACCACCAGGACCTCGCCCCGCCTCTGCCCACCACCAGGACCTCGCACCGCTGCCGCCCTCCACCTGGAGGTCCCTCTCTACGCACGGATCCGGTCTTTCCCGAGCTCCCCCCGCGATGGAGGAACACAGGGTAGAGGCACCGGCGCCGGGAGGAGCAGAACAGGGCGCCAGCACCTGCCGCCCGCTAGATGCTGCTCCCTGAACTTCCTAGTGCGTACTAGCTTCCTTCATCGAGGCCCCCTGGCGATGGTTTGTGTTTGTTGCCCACAACATGTTTGTGTGAATGCTAGGAGGAGTGCTACTATTGAATTTTGTTTGTTGATGCTGGATACAGTATTGAACTTCGTGCTTGCCGGTCCGTGCTTGCAACATGGCATCAATACAGTAGTTTTGAGCAGCAGAAAAAGGGCCCCGTTCCATGCTTGCCGGATCCCTCACCATGACCGCTCACCTCGTGCTGCTGGCGACCTGCCAAATCCTAAGCAGTGACCTGTCCGAGGCCTAAGGTCGAACTTCGTGCTTGAACCTTTATAAAACTAGAAGTTCAAATTAGAATAAAAGGAACAAGTAAAAAGTTTTAAAAAAATCCTGTTTCTTAAAAAACTAGAAGTTCAAATTTAAGTAACGGAGCAGGAAAGTTGTGTGTTTTCAACAGCTTATTCATGTGCAGCAGAAGTTCAAGTCAAACTAATGGGTTTTTACAGAGAAGTTCAAATTGAAAACGGCCAGAAGTTCACGTGCCGCATGGTGTGTGTTTTCATATGGGAAAAAAGAATAAAAAGTTAAAGTATAAAAATTTCACTGCTAGAAGATCAGGTGCTCAGCACGGGGAAGTTCAGAAACTTCTTGTGAGAGAGGCAATCGGCACTATATATCAGTTGTGCAACTATGATGAACGGGTGAGAAATTACGAACAAAAACACATGGTAGAAGTTCAAGTGAAAACAGCGGGAAGTGCGATGATTATAGAAAACTTAGATTTTTCTCATTATTAAAGAATGAAAAAAAGAAGTTCAAAAATAAAACAAAAAGAAGTTCAACTTTTAAAAATAGAGTGCTTCAAAATTTCATAAAAAGATTAAAGAAATAAAATCAGGAAGTCCATATTAAAAAGATGAAGAAGTTCGATGATTATAGAAAACTCAGATTTTCCTCATTATTAAAGATTGGAAACAAGAAGTTCAAAAATAAAAAACAAGAAGTTCAACTTTCAAATAGAGCGCTTCAAAATTTTATAAAAAAAGGATTAAGAAATTCAGATAAATATTTATAAAAAACTCAGATATTTTCACGTAACCGAGAGAAGTTCGATTGATAACTGCCAGAAGTTCACGTACTACACGGTGTGCATTTTGTATTAAAAAAAGAATAAAAAAGGAAACGCTAAAAGTTTGTTGTTATAAGTTCAAGTCCTTCGTCGGAGAAAGTTTAAAAAATTATTCTGAAAGAGATTTGTACAAAAGGAATATCATTTGTGTAAAACTGACGAATGGATGAGAAAAATTACAAACGAAAAAACGTCACAGAAGTTCAACTGAAAATAGCAGGAAGTTCAACTACTACAGTGGATGAATTTCAGATGAAAAACTTGTAAAATCGTCGTGACTATGAAAAAATGATCAACACGGGAAAGTTGCGTGTTCACAACAGCTTTCCATTGGTATATCACTTGCTCAATTCCGATCAGTGGATGGAGAGCTACGAGCAAAAAAATCACGTGAAAAACAAAGTGAAGTTCAGGTACACGCGTCGAGAAGTTCAGGTTCTTCACGCGGTGCATTTTTGAAGAATCTGTTTCATGATATAGGCAGAACGCATGATCCCGCCGTTTTCGAAAGTACTTGAAAATGGCTAGGAATCAGAAAAAACCATCAACATGAAAAAGTTTCTCATTTTCCGTAGTTTTTCAGCAGTATATTATTTGCTCCAATCCGATAAAGTTTGTAGAAATTACGGCAAAAATACGTTTTTCGCCATTTTTGAAACTGACTTAAAACTGTAAAGAATTGGGAGAAACAATACATACCAAAACGTTTCGCATTTATTCAAGCTTTCAAACGCCATATCATTTGCTGCATTTGGACGAACGGTTAAAAAATTTGCTCGAAAATATGAACTCGGTAGGACTTGGACCATTTTCTAAATTACTTTTAAACCATTTACAATTAGAAAAAACTTTCAACATGAAAAAGTAGTGAAATTTCATAAGCTTTCCAATGCCATATCATTTGCCTCAATTGGATTAGCCGTTTAGAAATGACATCGAAAATACTGACACGGCTGTTTGGTTCGTGAAATTTTACGTTTTTTTAAATTACTCTTTAACCGTAGGGAATTAGAGAAAACTTTTAACATGTGGAAGAAGCGGTTTTGCAGCAGTTTTCCAATGCCATATTACTTGCCTCATTCTGATAAACGGTTTAGAAATGCGATAGAAATTACGATTCACGTTTTTTGTGTGAAGAAAAAACGGTTTTCAAAACTGCTCTTAAACCCCTTACATTTTGCGAAAAATTTAACTTGGGTCATGATACTCGTGTCCATAGCTTTCCGACGGTATATAGCAAGCCCTATTTGGGCAATGTTGCGGGAAGTTCAACCTAGCACAGGGGGAAGCTCAGGTCGAACAACTAGGCAGTAAAATCACAAAAAACGCGAGTTCTTCACGACCCGAGTGCAAAATCCGCCTATGAGCGAGATTCCTATCTAAAACGAGTATTTAGTTGCTAAAAATCGTTTAAAGATTACACTTACATCACATGGAACACGACTAACCAGAAAAACTCGCGGTAGAAGGCACGGTTGCGAAGATAGCCCGAAGGTCGGGTTCGTATAGAGAGAAGTTCAGGCGCGTTACTCAGGCTGTCGGGTGGTAGGTGCGACATATGCCAACGGGTGGCTTATCGTTGTGGGAGCCAGTAAGACGTCGCCGGTGCCTGGAAACGGGATGAGGCGAAGACATGCACGCCGGCGAATCTTACCCAGCTTCGGGGCTCTCCGTGGAGATAACACCCCTACTTCTGCTCCGCGGGGTCTCCGCATGATCACTAGATGGACAAGTAGCTACACAATGCTCCTTGAGCTGTTCTGTGGGAGGAGGAAGAAGGGCACGGCTAGCTTGCTTCTTCTCCTCGTGTGGTGTTTAGAACTAGCAGGGGGTCGAACCCTTTGCATGGGTGCCCCGGGGGGTTTATATAGGCCTACCCCCCAGGGGTACAATGGTAATCTGACTGGGCGCGGGGCCCACCCGTCTATGACTGCGCTCGCCGGCTTCTGTGCCGACTGCTGGGGCCCGCCGGCTGGTGGGTCCCACCGGCTGCCAATCTCCTTGGCGACAGGCAGGCCCCACTGCCAAGGTTCTTGTCGGTGGCTGGTCACTGTTGCCTCAACCTGATGACGAGGGCTTCGTTGAGTTAAGCGTGGCTACAGTGCCGCCGTCCTGCGGGCGATCACTGTAGACATATCGCGTCTTGTCTCCTTAATGGGGCGTCCTCTTCGAGGGGGGAAGCGAGCCGGCTGCGGGGAGCCGGCCCCGTCTCGGGCCGACTGGGGGAGGCCAGGCCGCCTTCGGGTGTCTCTCTGCCCGAAGGGGCGCACCGCCCATGCGCCGTACTGGTAGCCCGTCGTGGATGACATCAGGGTCAACATGGCAACAGTGCCGCGCCGGACGGGTCATGGCCACTCCGTACGGCGCACTGTGCCAGGCGTGCTCCGGGATTTGGGGGTGGCAGGCTTCACTGTAGCCACGCCCCGTCTCATCGCCGCTAGGTGGATGCAAACTTTGAGGGTTCGGTCTCGACCGCTTTATGGGAGCCGGCTTCTTGGAGTCGGCCTTCTTGCGGCCGGCTTCTCGAAGTCGGTCCTCTCCAAAGCTTTCTTCATGAGGGCTAAAGTCGGGCCGCCTTCCGAAAGCCGGCTTGGGTGACAGCCAGCAAGGGGAAGGTGGCCCCATGTCTTGGATTCTCGAGAGCCGGACGGGCTCGTAATTTTTTCAGAAGGGCCAGGGGAAGCCGGCTAGGCTACCCATGGCTATTTACTCTGACAGTAGTCCCCGAAGCTGATCGAGATTCGAGGCGGACAGAGGGACGAGAAGGTTGGTCAGCTTCCTATCCTGAAGAGCCGGCTTTGCTGATGTATGCCGATTTCGGGGAGCCCTGCGTTTTGCAGGCGGGAAAGTGGTCGACCCGCGTGCTGACCACGGGCCCTCCCGCGGGCCACGTGGCAGCGAGACCCTGCCGTCGTACGCGCACGACGGGACGCCGCCGCAGGCTCGGGCCCGCCACTCCTAGGCCTCGGCCCGAACGCTGATCTTCTGCGGCCCAGGTGGACCGCTCGCATTCCCGTGGCGATTTTATTTCGCCGTTAGGGCGCAATAAACGCGGGACATGGGGGAGTGGGCACGATCGATCCTCGCGTTTCCCCACACCGCGCCTCCTCGGCTCCGCCATGCGAGCCTATAAGTAGGAGGAGGAGGGGGAGAGACAGAGGTTCGCACGCTCTCTCTCGCTCCGCCCCTTCTCATCCTCCTTTCTTCCTCTCGTTGCCGCCACAGCTTCCCATCTCAGCGCCGCCGCGCCGCCACATCGTCTTCCTCCCATGGCGCTGTCGAGCTCATGGGATGGCTCCAACGTCCATGAGGACCATGTTGCGTTCCTCCGCCAGACTCGGCGCCTGCCCGATGCCAACCTCGTGCGGGTCCGCCTGGCGCCGGAGACGGAGATCTCACCGGCACCGGAGGAGGGCGAGCGGGTCGTCTTCCGCTCACACTTCCTACACGGCTTCGGCCTTCCGGCAAGCGGATTTCTGCGCTCCTTCCTCGAGTTCTACAACCTTCAGCCGCATCACCTCACGCCCAATGCGGTGATGCTGCTGTCGGCCTTCATCTCTCTCTGCGAAGGCTTCTTGGGGCTGCTCCCCACGCTGGAGCTTTGGGGGGAATTCTTCCAGAGCAAACTTGGCACCGTCGTCGCAGGCGTGCCCGCCCCCTGCGGGGCCTTCATCGCCATGAGGAGGGTGGGCGAGAACAACCCGTTCCCGCCCATCCCCCTGATCCAGTCGGTGAAGATCTGGCAGAAGTCATACTTCTACGTGAAGAACGTCGCCGAGCAAGGAGACCACATCAACCTGCCGACTTACGTAGCCGGCCCGCCGGCTGGGAGGTAGCCCTCATGGAGTTTCCGGTCCCGATCACTGTCTCAGGCCGGGAATGCTGCTGTCTCCCGGCTTCGGGTGATGATCCAGTCGGAAGGCCTGAGCGGGGCCTACTTGGTGGCCGCCTTCGTGGAGCGCCGGATATCTCCTCTCCAAATCCGGCCCCACATGATGTGTCAGATGAGCGGCCGCTTCGATCCAAGCCGGCTGAGCACCAGGGAGATGCCTCATGCGGAGGTGTCGTATATGGTAAATTATATCTCCAATTGCAAGCTCGCCGAGGACTGGCGATACGGCAAGGCGCCGTATTCTCGCGCCAACCCTCCGCCCGTGGTAAGCTTTCTTCTCTTTCTTCTTTTCGTTGGTAGCCGGCTTTATGATGGCCGGCTTCTGATCGGTCGGTTCTTCTTAGCAGAACCCGCTTCTCCCGCCGACGACCGGGGCAGCCAGGATAGAACGCCAGTACGCCCCCGACCGCACGGCGGACGACGTCGACGACCCGAACTTGGGGGCGACCGCCATGGAAGACGCCGTCGTGGGGGACGACGCCGAGCCCGGGGGCACAAGGCTCACCGCCAGCTTCGAGGACTAGCCGGATGATTTTGAAGCCGAAGTCGCCCCGCGTTGCCAGCCAGCGGCCGACCATCAGGGCGCGGGCTCGTCCATCACGCCGGCTGCCGGCGGCGGTGCACAGAAGCGCCGGGCCGCTTCAGGCCTCTTCGGCAGTCGGCCGAAGAAGTCCAAAGGCTCCACCGTGGCGACCAAGCGAGATGAGGCGGCTGCGAAAGTGGCCCGCTTCCGCAAGGCGGTGAAGCAGCCTCAGGCGGTCTCAGCGTAAGTCGTCAATTGCCCTGCCGCAGGCTTTTCATCGTTCTCTCTTGTTCGAAAATTCTTCTTAACCCTAACCCGCTTGCTGGACAGGGCGCCGCTTTCCCTTGAGCGGGGTCCGGGCGGCTCCGTAGTGGGGCCGGCTGGAGGGTCTTCGAGCTCCCACCGCGTGGACCCCCGCGCCCACCTCAGGGAAGCCATAGAGCGGAACGCCCACGAGGCGCGGGAGGAGCGTGAGGCGGCGGAAAAAGCGGCCGCCCAGGCGGCGAGGGAGCAGGCCGACGCGGCAGCCAAGGCCCAGGCGGAGGCGGCGACCGCGGGGATGGAGGCGGAGGGTTCGCGCAACTAGCCTCCGCTGCTCGCCATTCCCCTCCGAGCCGTGGCCCCTGACACCCCATTGCCCTTGGCGGAGGAAATCGTCCAAGACCCGCCGCTGATGGAGAGGAGGGAGGACCCCGTGGTCTTCGCGAGGAGAGCGCCGCCGGCAGCGCCAACCGGGGCGGGCCAAGGCGGCCAATCGTCAGCGGCGCCAGGGGAGCCGGCCGGGGGTGAGCCGGAGGGCGGAGCCGGACTCGAGGTGCAGCCGGTGACGCGTCGGCGCGCAGGGGGAGGCGCCGCTCCGCCGGAGTCGCGCCGAGTCGCGGGCGCAGGCCAGTCGGCGGAGGATCTGGAGGCGGCCAGCACCGCCACGTCCGAGTGGACTCCCAGCAGGGGGACTGGCGAGCTGAATGTGGTGGCTCAAGGGGTCCGGAGTCGACTTCAAGCCCAGGCCGCCTTGCTACAGCAGTTCACCCAGGAGTTCTTGTCGACGCGAGTCGCCATCCGGGTGAGTCCTTCATTCTTAGCCGCGTTGATCTCTTGATTTCTTCCGTGGGGACGCGTCAGCGCACCCACTGGGTGTAGTCCCCGAGATTCGGGCCGACTGCTGCGCAGTCGGGTCGAATCTTTCTTGATGACCACCTTATCTTTGCTTCTTGTCTGAATCTTTCAGGAATATCATAACTCCCGTGCTGCCGCCTTCAACTCCCAGGCTCAGGAGTTGAGTCGAAGGACCGACGACCTGTCCGACAGCCGAAGTAAGTACTTGATTTTGTCTATCTCCTGTGGGGGCGCGTCAGCGCACCCACTGGGTGTAGTCCCCGAGATTCGGGCCGACTGCTGCGTAGTCGGGTCGGATCTTTCTTGACGACTTTTTCCTTATTGGTTTGTCTTTTTCTTTGTCTTCAGGGGCCAACGCCGACTTGAGGAAGGAGCTCGGCGAAGCGCAGGCCGCCCTTCATACCAAGGACGCCGAGTACGCTGTCTTGGTCTAGGAGCGTGACCGCCTGGCCAAGAAGCTGGCTGACCAGGAGAAGAGCCACAAGGCGGCCCTACAGCAAGCGCAGGACAGCGAGGCTACCCTGAAGGCAGAGTTTGAGACCGAGGCGACGAGCTGGGCTGAGACCCGGCGAGCACTGGATGAGGGCTTCGGCCGCATCGAGGACTTGATCGACGGTAAGCCGCCTTCCTCGCTCCTCTCCTGCCCCTTGGCGTCTGGCTCTTGTTCTAACTTGTGCTGCTGCCTATTTCCTTGCGCAGACTACTTTCCCGGCTACTCCGCCTTTGCCGCCCAAAGCATTGAAGCCCATCGCGAGGCGCGCCGTCAGGTGGGGGCCAACATCGCGCCGGATGCGAACCGGACGCTTGAGGAGCAGCTCTTGGCTGTCCAGGCGCGGTTGCAGCCGGCTCATCAGATGCTTCGCCGGCTCCAACGTGCTGGGGCGCAAGTGTTGGCCGCCCTCTGGCTCGGCGAGACGATCCCCCGCACCCCAAGCCGGACTGCCGACTGGCTGGAGGTCGCAGTCGGTCGCTTTGAGGCTTGGAAGGCGTCGGCGGCCCGCCTCGGAGCCGGGCGGGCGTTGGAGTTCGTTCGGGCTTGGTACCCAGGGCTGAGCCTGGACCAGCTGCGCACTTGGCGGATGGAGGCCGACGCGGAGCTGGAGGAGGTGAGACCGGCTATCGCCCAGCATGCTTCGACGATCGCCGAGTGCACCGACATCAGTGTTTTTGCACCCGAAATCGATGATGACGGTGTTGCCCAGCCGGAGGAGTGGTTCGGGCTGAATCTGGCGGTGGGCGAGGACTCCGCAGAGGAGATCGCCTCCAGCGACAAGGGCGAGGGTGACGAAGAGGAGGACGGCGAAGACGTCGAGCCGGCTGGTGGAACAACCGGCCGACCTCAGGCCGACCGTGCCTCCAGCAACGAGGCGCGTGGAAGCGCGCCCTCTGCGGGAGGCGGTGACCAAACCGAGGTTCGCCAGCTGGCCGCTCCTTCAGCCGGCACAACCGCCTCCGCCAACCAGCCCGGCTCGTCGGTCGCTCCGCCGGCTTGACCTGCCGTCCTTATTTTTCCTGCTTGTTGTCTTTTGAACAATCTTCATTAAGTTTTCGCACTTCCACCCACTGGGGGTGTATCCAAACTATGTTGAATGCTGGCCTCTCGGAGGTCTTTTATGTAAATATTATTATGTGCATGTTTGGTTTCCATTCGCTATGCTTTTTATCCTTAGGCTTTTTCCTTTGCCGCCTTCCCTCTTTGGGGAGGCAAGTACTTGAGCTTTCTTGGATTGAAGTGAAGTGAATGGAAACCGGCCGACCGGCTACTTTGGTAGTCGGTCGGTGCTAGGCGGCGAACCGGCTTTCATTATATTAGTCCGTTGGTCCCTGGCCATTTTTCATGTGGGCATCCTTTCCTGCTTTTGACTCTTGCCAGTCGGACAGCCGGTTCTTCGAACTGCGACTTTGGCAAGAGCTAAGCCTGGGTGTCGGCACACTAGTTGTCTGACCGTGGGTAGGGTTTCTAATATAACTCCAGTCGGCCAGTCCCCGGGCCGACTAGTCGAACCCGGTGCCGGACGGGATAAGTAAATGAAATGACAAAGTCATAAGCATGATACTTTTCATTCATAGATAAGAGATGGCAGTCCCTGAGCCCTCCTCGGGGGGCCTATTGTCTCGTACTTAATACAAAAGTTAGCATGATACATACTGCATTTCAACTGTAAAATCTTCAAAGGAGGTTAGCGTTCCATGGTCGTTCCGACTCCTTGCCAGAGTCGTCTCTCTTTCGTGCCTTCGGCTTCTGCGCGTCGATCAGGTAGTAGGAGTCGTTGCCTAAGGCTCTGCTGATAACAAAGGGGCCCTCCCAAGGGGCCGAGAGCTTGTGCTGGCTGGCTGTTCGCTGGATCAGCCGGAGCACAAGATTGCCGTCTTGGAAGGATCTTGGCTTGACCTTCCGGCTATGGTAGCGGCGCAGGCCCTGCTGGTAGATGACAGACCGGCTGAGGGCTAACAGCCGGCTTTCTTCCAGCAGGTCGACGCCGTCTTCTCATGCTTCCTTGGCCTCCGCTTCCTTGTACATGGTTACTCGAGGCGAGTCGAACTCGATGTCAGTTGGGATGACCGCCTCGGCACCATACACAAGGAAGAAAGGGGTGAAGCCGGTTGACTTGTTTGGTGTAGTGCGCAGACTCCAGAGGACAACCGGCAGCTCATCGAGCCAACAGCCGGCTGAACGCTCCAGAGGTACGACCAGTCGAGGCTTGATGCCGGAGAGGATGAGGCCGTTGGCTCGCTCGACCTGGCCGTTTGACTGCGGGTGGGCGACGGACGCTAAGTCCAGCCGAATACCTTGGGCTGCGCAAAAACGTGCCAAGGCTCCTTTGGCAAAATTCGTGCCATTGTCGGTGATGATGCTGTGTGGCACGCCGTACCGAGTTGTTATGTCTGCGATGAATGTCGCAGCAGTCGGCCCATTCAGCTTCTTGATCGGCTTTGCCTCAATCCACTTGGTGAATTTGTCCACGGCGACGAGCAAATGCGTCATGCCGCCGCGCGCCGTCTTGAATGGGCCCACCATGTCCAGTCCCCAAACGGCGAAGGGCCAGGTGAGGGGAATGGTCTTGAGTGCCGAAGCCGGCATGTGTTGCTTGGAGCTGAAAAGTTGGCACCCTTTGCAATATTTAACTAAATCCTTGGCGTCATCTAAAGCAGTCGGCCAAAAGAAACCATGGCGGAAGGCTTTGGCGACGAGTGATCTTGAGGCCGCATGGTGGCCGCATTCTCCTTGGTGAATGTCTCTGAGGATTGCAATGCCCTTCTCTTGCTCGACGCACCGTTGGAGGACTCCAATGACACTGCGCTTGACTAGTTCTCTGTTGATGATTGTGTATGCTCCGGCTCGACGTTGGACTTGTCTTGCCTCTGCTTCATCAGCCGGCAGATCTTGGTTTACTAGGAAGTTGAGGATGGACTGAGCCCATGATGGAGCCGCGACTTCTCCTACTGCCAATGTGGCTACTGCCACCAGGGCGGGCGGGCTGGGTGGTGAAATGCTGGAGTCGGCCGCCGGCTGTTGTGTTGGTGCAGTCCCTGGGCCGGCTATTGCAGTCCCCGAGCCGGCTACTGCAGTCCCCGAGCCGGGTGTGGCAGTCCCCGAGCCGGTTGCCGAAGTCCTCGGGCCGACTACTGAAGTCCCGAGGTCGCCCGCTTGGTTCTTCGAGCCGGACCCGGCCGCGTCGGGGTCAGGCGGCACGAAGATGGAATCGGACTCTGGAGACGGCTTGATGGACGGCTTGAGGAGGCGTTGTAGAGTGACGCCGGTTGGTATTGCTTGCCGAGTGGAGCCTATTCGAGCCAGGGCATCGGCTGGCTCATTGTCGGCTCGCGGTACGTGGAGGAACTCGCATCCTTCAAAGTATCCGCTGAGTTGTTGGACCAGGAAGCGGTAGCTTGCCATATTTGCGTCCTTGGCGTCCCAGTCGCCAGATGATTGTTGGACCACCAAGTCCGAGTCGCCATAACATAGGATCCGGCGGATGCCGAGTTCCTTGGCAAGCCGGAGCCCATGTATGAGCGCCTCGTACTCGGCCACGTTGTTGGAGGCAGCAAAGTGAATTTGCAGCGTGTATCTGAGCTTGTCGCCTTTGGGAGAGGTAAGTATGATGCCGGCTCCCAAGCCGGTGCGCATCTTGGACCCGTCAAAGTGCATGCGCCAATGGGTGGAGTCGGGAGCCGGCGGCAGGTACTGGGTCTCGGCCCAGTCGACGAGGAAGTCGGCCAGTGCTTGGGACTTGATGGCGGTGCGGGGCTGGTAGAAGATCGTGTAAGGGGCCAGCTCGATGGCCCATTTCGCCACCCGGCCGGATGCGTACTGGCTGCCTATGATCTCGGCCAGCGGGGCGGTGCGTACGACCATGACGGGGTGCTCTTGAAAGTAGGGCTTCAGCTTCTTGGCAGTGAAGTACACGCCGTAACACATCTTTTGGTAGTGCGGGTAGTTCTGCTTTGAAGCGGACATCACCTCGCTCAAATAATACACCGGCCTCTGAACCGGCTGGGCTCGGCCTTCTTCTGGGCGTTGGACTACGATGACGGTGCTGACCACCCGGCTGGTTGCGGCAATGTAAAGGAGCATGGGCTCTTTCTCAGTCGGCGCCGCCAGGACGGGCGGCGTGGCCAGCATCTTCTTCAGCTTGTGAAAAGCTTGGTCGGCCTGGTCGTTCCACTCGAAGTGAGTGCTCTTCTTCATGAGGCGGTAGAGGGGGAGAGCCTTCTCTCCGAGCCGGCTGATGAAGCGGTTCAAGGAGGCCAAGCATCCGATGAACTTTTGGATGTCTCGAAGCTTGGTGGGGATCGCCATTCTCTCGATGGCCTTGATCTTCACCGGGTTGCATTCGATACCGCGTTCGGAGACCAGGAAGCCTAGGAGCTGGCCGTCTGGCACTCCGAACACGCATTTCTCGGGGTTGAGCTTGATTTGGAACCGGCGTAGGTTCTCAAACGTTTCCTTGAGGTCTCCCAGCAAAGTGTCGCGCTTCTCCGTCTTCACCACAATGTCGTCCACGTAGACGTGAGCGTTTCTGCCGAGTTGCTTGAGGAGGCACTTCTGCATGCAACTCTGAAAAGTGGCACCGGCATTTCTTAAGCCGAATGTCATAGTCAGGTAGCAGAAGGCTCCAAATGGCGTGATGAAGGCGGTCTTCAGGCGGTCGTCCGGATCTAGCTTTATCTGGTGATATCCTGAGTAAGCATCCAAGAAACTCAACAGCTCGCATCCGGCCGTGGAGTCTATCACTTGGTCAATCCTTGGCAGGGCAAAGGGATCTTTGGGGCAAGCCTTGTTGAGGCTCGTGTAGTCTATACACATGCGCCACTTGTTATTCTTCTTTAGCACAAGGACCGGGTTGGCGAGCCACTCTGGAAAGAAAACTTCCATAATGAAGCCGGCTGCCAGAAGCCGGGCTATCTCTTCTCCCACAATCCTGCGTTTCTCCTCCGACAGTCAGCGAAGGGGTTGTTTGACTGGCTTTGTGTCTTCTCGGACGTGTAGTTTGTGCTCGGCGAATTTCCTCGGAACACCCGGCATGTCCTTGGGGGACCATGCAAAGATGTCCCGATTCTCACGGAGGAAATCGGCGAGCTCGCCTTCCTATTTGCTGTTCAGGCTTGCCCCGATGACGGCAAACCTCTCTGGATGCTCGGGGTCAAGAGGTATCTTCTTCGTCTCCTTGGCCGGCTGGAAGGATCCTTGAGCATCGTGGTCCTTGGGGTCGGGGGACACGGCCGACTGCTTGCCGGCTATGGCCACGACTCGGTCCAACATCTTCTTTTCTTCGGCAATCACAAGGGACTCAGCCAGCCGGCTGCTGGCTGCCGCGCACTCAGAGGACTTCTTGTAATTGCCGGCTACGGTGATGACGCCTTTGGTGCTTGGTATCTTCATCTTGAGGTATGCATAGTGGGGAACTGCCATGAATTTGGCCAAGGCAGGTCGGCCAAGAAATGCATGGTAAGGGCTCTCCAGGTCCACCACTTCAAACCAGATCGCTTCCCGGCGGAAATGCTCCTTGTCCCCAAAAAGTACATCAATCTTGATCTTGCCAATGGGGGCGCAGGACAGGCCGGGTACGATGCCATGAAACACTGTTCGAGTAGGCATGAGCTGCTTCGTCTTGACATTTAGCTTCTCCAGGGTGTCACGGTACAGGATGTTGATGCTGCTCCCGCCGTCTATCAGCACGCGGGAGAAGCGGGCAGCGCGTCTGTCCGTCGCGAGGGTGGCTTCCAGGACCAGCGCATAAGAGCCGGGAGACGGCATCACCTCTGGATGGTCGGCCTGGCTCCAGCTGATGGGCTTTTTTGACCAATGCATGTGTCCGGCGGGGTTGGCAGCGACCACGCTGACTTCCTGGTGCTCTCGGCGTTTTCTGCGCCGGTCTTCGGGCTGGCTCGTAAAGACGATGTAGGTCGCTTGCTCGTCGGGGAATTCGTCGTGCACAGCTCCGACTGCAGGCCAAGCGGCCGGAGGCGGCGGGGCCGGAGGCGGCGGGCCGGCAGGCGGAGGCGGCGCGAGCCCCTCGCCTTTGGAGATTCGGGTGAGCCAATGGCACTTCCGGGTTGTGTGGTTGGACGGCTTCGCGCCGCTGTGGACTTGCACGGGACGTCGAGAGTTTGCTCGTAGGAGAAAGCCGGCTGCCAAGCCAGCCTACCGCCCTTGGGTTTCTTGGGCGCGGGCTGCCCTTCGGGTGGCACGTCTTCAACTGTGGCCACCTGCCGACTAGCGGGAGGCGGCGCGGGGCCCTTGTGCTTGTGGTCGTTCGAGTGTGGGCGTCGGCCGGAATCCCCAGCCGGCGTCTTGGGCGCCGGGTTGAGTACTTTCCCGGACGCGTCTACCCGAAGCTCGGTCTTTATCGAAGAGTCGGCGGTGGCGTACTTGTCCACTATGTCCAGAAGCTCGTCGAGGGTAGTCGGCTTGTCGCAGAGGAGCTTGTGCTTGAGGAGGGTGCCTTCTCGGCATCCGGCTGTGAAGTATTCTATGGCTTGCACCTCGTGTACCCCCTCGCAAGAATTGCGGAGCTCGGCCCAACGCGTGAGGTAGTCTCAAGTGGACTCGGCCGGGCCCTGTACGCACAGGGAGAGCTGCCTAGGCTTGGGGGCCCGCTTGTAGGTGCTGGTGAAGTTGCGGATGAAAGCTTCGGTGAAATCTAGCCAGCTGTTGATGCTGAGAGGCTTAAGGTTGTTGAGCCAGGTCCGCGCCGTGCCTTGCAGCATGAGGGGCACGTACTTCACGGCAACGCGCCGGTTGCCGTTGGCTATGCTGACCGCCGTGGAGTAGTCGATCAACCAATCTTCCGGCTTCACGGAGCCGTTGTACTTGGGCGTGTCTCTTGGGAGCGAGAACCCTTTAGGGAAAGGCTCATCGCGGATGCGGGAGCCGAAACAAGGCGGGCCGACATCTTCTTCTTCCAGCGCCAGGGATCGCGCCAGGCGGTCGATCCGATGGCGGGCGTCGTTCTCGCCGACTCCTTCGCGGCGACCTAGTCGGCCGTTGAGAGTCGGGTGCGCCACTAGCGGCGGGGTGGGATATCTCTCTCCACGGGGTCGAGGCGGAGGCGGGTTGCCCCGCCATTCCATGGCTCAGGGATGGCCATCCGCATCTCGCTCGATGGAGATTCGGGTCCGGCTTCGGCTGGCCGCCGGCTCTTTCTCGCGCCGCGCGCGGGTGTTGCTCGTAGTCGGTGTCCGGGACGTCGCGCCGTGATCTCAGCGCGGCGGAGGGCTTCCCGCGCGGGCGTCGGCTTCGTGCCGCTGTGCGGCTGCATTGATCAGCTGCTGGATGCGCCGGGTCATGTGGGGGAGGTCTTCGGCCTCCAAGCCGTCCAACTCATCTACGGCCGCCTGGGCGGCATGCAAGTTCTCGAGCGGAGTGGCATAGACCGGGCGGTCGACCCCCAGCGTGTCGGCGATGACGGCGCCGCATTGGTTCACAAGGCCGGCCCGGCTTGGCCCGCCCGGGGCCGGCGTGCCGAAGGCGGCGCGGTCAGCTTCGCGCTGGTAGGCCTCTGTGAGGCGTCTCACGGAAGCCAGCCTCCGGCCCTCTGCAAGGAGGGCGAGGCAGCGTGCCTCCAGTGCTTCGTCGTCGGCATTAGCCGGGAGTGGGGTGGACAAGTCGTGGGCCGCCGCGTGCGGGGCGTTGTGGGCGCCCTCGTCGGCCGGGCCGCCGTGGCCGATGACCATCACCTCGGTGGTGACAGTATCGCGGCCGTCGGTCCGAGGAAGCGGGTCGTTGTAGATCGCGACGTTGGTGGGGAAGGTGTCGAAGGAGGCCGTGTCGGAGTCGACAGGCATCGGGTCGGTGGAGCCAACCGACTCCAGATCCATAGCGGGCTCGCTGGAGACATGGAGCTGGCCGAGGAGGTTGGCGAGGTGGTCGGTGCCCGCATCGGAGGCGAGCTCGTCGGAGGTGAGGGTTTCGTCGAGGAGATCGGCGAGGCTGCTCACCGCGTAGACGCTGGTGACGCCTTGCAGCGCGTCGTGGCAAGCGCCATCGGGCGTGCCGGGCTGGCTACGCTCGCTGGGGAGGAAGAGGGTTCCTGTCCAGAACAGGTCTCCGGACGACGGTGCACCTGGCCCCACGGTGGGCGCTAAATGTCGGGTGGTAGGTGCGACATATGCCAACGGGTGGCTTATCGTTGTGGGAGCCAGTAAGACGTCGCCGGTGCCTGGAAACGGGATGAGGCGAAGACATGCACGCCGGCGAATCTTACCCAGCTTCGGGGCTCTCCGTGGAGATAACACCCCTACCGCTGCTCCGTGGGGTCTCCGCATGATCACTAGATGGAGAAGTAGCTACACAATGCTCCTTGAGCTGTTCGGTGGGAGGAGGAAGAAGGGCACGGCTAGCTTGCTTCTTCTCCTCGTGTGGTGTTTAGAACTAGCAGGGGGTCGAACCCTTTGCATGGGTGCCCCGGGGGGTTTATATAGGACTACCCCCCAGGGGTACAATGGTAATCTGACTGGGCGCGGGGCCCAGCCGTCTGTGACTGCGCTCGCCGGCTTCTGTGCCGACTGCTGGGGCCCGCCGGCTGGTGGGTCCCGCCGGCTGCCAATCTCCTTGGCGACAGGCAGGCCCCACTGCCAAGGGTCTTGTCGGTGGCTAGTCACTGTTGCCTCAACCTGATGACGAGGGCTTCGTCGAGGTAAGCGTGGCTACAGTGCCGCCGTCCTGCGGGCGATCACTGTAGACATACCGCGTCTTGTCTCCTTAATGGGGCGTCCTCTTCGAGGGGGGAAGCGAGCCGGCTGCAGGGAGCCGGCCCCATCTCGGGCCGACTGGGGGAGGCCAGGCCGCCTTCGGGTGTCTCTCTGCCCGAAGGGGCCCACCGCCCGTGGGCCATACTGGTAGCCCGTCGTGGATGACATCAGGGTCAACATGGCAACAGTGCCGCGCCGGACGGGTCATGGCCACTCCGTACGGCGCACTGTGCCAGGCATGCTCCGGGATTCGGGGGTGGCAGGCTTCACTGTAGCCACGCCCCATCTCACCGCCGCTAGATGGATGAAAACTTTGAGGGTACGGTCTCGACCGCTTTATGGGAGCCGGCTTCTTGGAGTCGGCCTTCTTGCGGCCGGCTTCTCGAAGTCGGTCCTCTCCAAAGCTTTCTTCATGAGGGCTAAAGTCGGGCCGCCTTCTGAAAGCCGGTCTGGGTGACAGCCAGCAAGGGGAAGGTGGCCCCATGTCTTGAATTCTCGAGAGCCGGACGGGCTCGTAATTTTTTCAGAAGGGTCAGGGGAAGCCGGCTAGGCTACCCATGGCTATTTACTCCGACACACGCAGTTTAGGTTGTAATCAGAATATTATTCTGATCCCATGATCAGAATAGTGTTTATATATATAGGACAACACTATTCTAATCCTGGGATTAGAATAACTATTCTGATCACGGTCCGCTATATAGAGGGGCGCGGAGGTCCTCCCGAACTCCGGAAGTCGTGGAGAAAAGAAAAAAGAAAAACGCCACACCCTAGCCCACTCGTCCACCTCCTCCTCCCCGACCCCGATCCAGCGGCGTCGAGCTCTCGCCCCCTGCCACAACCGCCGCGCCGCCGGCCCGCTTCCGACCACCACCGCGGCACCATCCCACCTGACGCGCCGCCATCCCGGCTCCTCACCGCCTCCCCTCGACGCGCCTCCATCCACTTGCCCCATCCACCCACTACCCCGCGCAGCGGCGTGCACCACGACCCCCGCAACCCACCCCCGCCGGCGTTGGCCAGCTCCCACCTGCACCGCCGCCTGCAACCATCCGAACCCCAGCTGTCCGCAGCCCTGAACTTCCTCTCGGACCCTCCCGATCTGTGCCACTTGCGTCGCCGTGTCGCAGCACATCCCAGCCCGCGCGACTTGCGCCGGTGCGCGTCGCCGCACCTCCTACCGTCGCTCCATCATCACACGTCCTCCCTAGCCACCATGTGGCCCCGCGCCACCAGCAATCCACCTTCCCTCACACCGGACTGGATCCGGCGAGGTCAATGCTCCCTGACGCGCCTCCACTGCCGCCAACCACCACTCGCCTCCGTCGATTTGGCTGCTACCTCCCGCCGCCAGCCTTCATCCCCTCGTGGCTGTCCCCGGCGAGGCTCCCCCGCCACCAACACTGCCCCTCCTAGCTTCTCCCCTGTCTCCTTCCATCTTCCGCTGCGCGTGATGGACGCCATGGCAGGGAACGTGAGCTCGCTGGATTCCTTGCCCATACATTTATTTGAACTAGCGATTCCTTGCCTGTATAGCCGCAGTGTCCAGGACATTCAACTTCGCCGCCTCACGCCATGCAACTTCGCCGCTTCTTGCAACTTGCTCCGCTTCGAGGCGCCATGCTTGTGGCAGTGGCCTCATTTGATGTCTGAAGTTGGATCCTTCCAACCTATCTTAAAAACGGTATCCAAGTCAAAGCGTCATTTCCTTCCCCCTTTCCTGTTTTGTATTGTTCTGAATTTGATGTCTGAAGTTCAGCTGTATTGTCCCTCCTGTCCAGTTTGTGTATCTGCTCCATATTTTTTAGCTGCTATAGGTTGCAGCACCTGTCGTCAAAATCCGAACTTAGCCCCATGTCGTGTGCCAAATCATGTAGCTGACCATGAAGCTTTGCCTCCCTGCTACAGCTACATCGGCAATTTGGCATGAAATAAAACAACTTTAGCTAGAGTTTAGATAATCGAATGATAGAAGTTGCTTTAGAAACTAGAGTAGTATACTGCAGGCTTCAGAATGTAGATAACCGAATGTTCATACAGTCAAACCTATAAGTATACTTCAGAGTCAGAGTGTAGGTTATATGTAGATATTCAAAAGTTCACTATATGGAGATATTTAGAAGTATTATTACTAAAAAGATTAGTGTGTTTGGTGCGTGTGTGCTGAGTGTGATGTCTCTTGTGTGTGGGCACTCACTATATGGGTGTTCGTGTGTTCTGATGAGTATTTCGAGCTCATATATGTGCGCTCTGTTTTTTCTTACCATTCATGTGTGCGCTCCGGTGTGTGAGCTTTGGCTTCTGAAAAATGCATTCTGAAGAAACTAGTGCTACTGTTAGTTGAGCATCCATATATTCCTTCAGCTCAGTAAAATAGTTGGTCTAGAAACTGGTGCTACTGTTAGTTACTTTTACACAATTCTTTAGTAGTTGGTTAGCCTAAATCAGTAGGCATCGAGCTCAAAGATTGTGAAACTGAAACTCTGCACACTAGTCTAGCAGACAACAAGAGATGCTCTAACTGAAAATCTGAAACTCGATTGTGTCGCGAGTGCCTAACCATGTTCATCGATGCAGCTCTGATCACAGACTCTTTATTTTTCCTTGTGAAATCAATGCAGGTGTGGCCATCCGGTCGCGAGAGATGTGTGGAGCGCTGCAGTCCGCTCGTCGTTGACCCCGTGTTTGCAAACGACCGAGATTATTGTTGCGTGTGGACTGCAGCGACGACCGAATCCGACCTTCACCAGCATCACCATTCTTCCTTCTCCTGTTCACCAACGTGCACCGCCATCTGCTTGTGACGTTCCACCCGCTAATGTAAAAGACAAAAAGATTTGTACAGGAGATGTTAATGTAGTACTGCTCATGGGCAAAAGTTTATCAAAGTTCTCGCAAAAAAGTTTTTTTGTAAGAAGTATAGAAATTCATGGAAGTTCGATTTGTGTATGCTTGTGAGACCGAAACCTTTTTCAGTTGTCATCCAAAAAATGTGGATATGTCTTGCATGTGTGTGTGTGTGTGGAGTACACCGAATTGAAAAGACTATTTTCTGTCATGTAGATAAAAGAAAGAACATAGAAAATTTAAAAATGTGGATACACACATTTTCTACGTATGAGCAAAAAACAAGAAAAATGCATAATTTTTCCTTCTTTATTTTCCTCTTTGTGATTGTGTGCTCTCCCTGTGTTTTTACAAAATATCCACAATGAAAGAAAATGTGCCATCTTCCCTGTGTGGTCTGCGCATTTGGTTGCTTCACAAAAAAAGTCAGTGAAGTTCAAGTATTATTGCTGCTGAATTCAAAAATAAAAGAACGAGGAGTGCCCAAAGTTTGCTGCTTTGTCAACACCAGCGGTTCATAAAAAGATGCTCAAGAGGAATGATAAAAATACTACTCCCTCCGTTCCAAAATAGATGACTCAACTTTGTACTAACTTTAGTACAAAGTTGGGTCATCTATTTTGAAACGGAGGGAGTAGTTGATATGACAACCTCTTCGAGTCCAAAAATGAAAACCAACGAAGTTGAACAAAAAACCCACTAATCCTAGAGTTCAAAAAATAAACAGAAAAAGGTAAAAAAAAACTAGTGAACATTCATGACATATGTGTAGAAGTTCAGAGGGAGCTACGAGAGAAACTCAGAGAATAAAACATATTTAGGCACAAAAAAGAACAAAATTGTTTATTTCATGTAACAAAAACTTTAATAATTCAAGGGAGGGGGGTTAAAGTCGAGACTCAAGAGACGGGATGTCCAGAGGAGAAAAATCAACGGTGTAGACTTGAGTACTTCATGGTGGAAAAACCAACAAAAATCAAGAAAAAATTCTGATTTTCTCGTTACTAGAGAATAAAACCAAGAAGTTCAATTAGAAAAAGCGGAGGAGTTTAATATTTATAACGGATTTTTCTAGTTACTAAAGAATATACCAATAAGTTCAGGTTGAAATAACTAAGAATTTTGATGTTCCTAACAAAACTTCAATTTTCACATTTCTAAAGATACACAAAGAAGTTCAAATAAAAAAAGTTAGAGCGGTTCGATGTCCATAAAAACTTAGATTTTTTTTTCAGTTAGTAAAGCCAAACAGACAGCAATTCAAAATGATAAAAGCCTGAAGTTCAAGTATTGCATGATGTGCATTTCGCATGAGAAAAAAAATAATAAAAAGCCAAAGTCTAAATATTTATTTTCTCGAAGTTCAAGTGGTCTGCCCGGGAAAGTTCAAAAAAGTTTTTTCCCCATTACTAACAAATAAAACTAAGAAGTTCAAATTTAAAAAATGGTGGAGTTCGATGTCTATAAAAAATGCAGATTTTTCTCATAATTCTTCCCGTTACTAACGAAAAAACCAAGAAGTCCATTTCAAAAATATCCAAGAAGTTGTACGATGTTTATTACAAAATTAGGATTTTTTCCGTTACAAATGAATAACACCAAGAAGTCCAAATTGAAAAAACCAAGAAGTCTAATTTTAAAAAAATTCGATAGTTCAATGTATATGAAAAACTCAATTTTTCCTCGATACGAAATAATAAACCAAGAAGTTCAATTTAAAAAATGGATGAGTTCAATATTTATCACAAAAACTTAAATTTTTCCCGTTGCTAACGAATAAACCAGGAAGTTTAGCTCGAAATAACAAAGAAGTTATATAATGTTTATTACAAAACTAAGATTTTTTCCGTATAAAATCGAATACAATTCTTTACTCAAAATAAAAAAGGTGAAGTTCAAATTGAAATCACAGAGAAGTTCGAAGTTTATTAAAATCTAGGATTTACCTGTTCAAAAAATAAAAAACACAACGCCATTTTTTGCACTTTTAAAAACAACTCATAAACAAAAAAAATGGTTGCTAGAAGTTCAAGTGCTCGGCGAGGAAAAATTCAAAAAATTCTCGTGAGAGAGGTTCACCGTGTATTTAGATGTCCAAAATACATTAAAAAATATGTTGTTTTTTTGTTTTAAAATAATTCTCTCAAACCAGAGACAAGTTGAAAGTGATACCAACCGGAAGTTCACGTACTACATGGTGTGTATTTCATATAAGAAAAATACAAATAAAGTGAAACGGAGTGAAGTTCAAATAGACATGCCCAGAAGTTCAACTACTTCATGCAGTGCAAAAAACAACACGTCAAAAACAGAGGGAAGTTCAAACAGACATGCCCGAGAAGTTCAACTACATTCGCGATGAAAGAAGAAATCATGATCTCGTCATTTTCTCATTTACTTCAAAATGGCAGGAATATCATTTGTGTAAGTTCAAGTCCTCCATCGGAGAAAGATAGAAAAAATATTGTGAGAGTGGTTTATACAAAAGAAATACCATTTGTGTAACACTTGATGAATGGATGAGAAAATTACAAATGCAAAATACGTCACAGAAGTTCAACGTGAAAACAGCAGGAAGTTCACCTACTACACTGAATGAATATCAGATGAAAAACTTTTAAAATCGTCGCGAGTATGAAAAAATGATCAACACGGGAAAGTTGCGTGTTTACAGCAGCTTTCCATCGGTATATCACTTGCTCAATTTCGGTGAGTGGATGGAGAGCTGCGAGCACTGGATGGAGATCTACGAGCAAAAAAACACGTGCAAAACAGAGTGAAGTTCAAGTAGACATGCCGAGAAGTTCAGGTCTTCACGCGGTGCATTTTCGAAGAATCTGTTTCGCGATAAAGGCAGAACGAATGATCTCGCTATTTTTGAAATTACTTAAAAACAGCTAGGAATCAGAGAAAACCATCAACATGAAAAAGTTTTGCATTTTCCGTAGCTTTTCAGTGGTATATTATTTGCCCCATTCTAATAAAGTTTATAGAAATTACGTCAAAAATATGTTTTTAGCCATTTTTAAAACTGACATAAAACCGTAATGAATTAGGAGAATTAATATATACAATTATTTTTCGCATTTCTTCAAGCTTTCCAACGCCATATCATTTGCTGCATTTGGACGTACGGTTAAAACATTAGCTCAAAAATATGAACTTGGTGGAACTTGTACCGTTTTCTAAATTACTTTTAAACCGTTCAAAATTAGAAAAAACTTTTAACATGAAAAAGTAGCGCATTTTCATAAGCTTTCCAACGCCATATTATTTGCCTCAATTGGATTAGCCGTTTAGAAATGACATTGAAAATACAAACTCGGGTGTTCCGTTTGCGGAATTATATGATTTTCCGAATTACTCTTTAACCGTAGGGAATTAGAGAAAACTTTTGACATGTGGAAGGAGCGGTTTTGCAGTAGCTTTCCAACGCCATATTATTTGCCTCATTCCGACAAACGGTTTAAAAATGTGATCGAAATTACGATTCACGTTTTTTGTACGAAGAAAAAACGGTTTTCAAAACTGCTCTTAAACCGCTTACATTTTGCCAAAAATTTAACTTGGGTCATGATACGTGTGTCCATAGCTTTTGAACGGTATATAGCAAGCCCCATTTGGACATATTTTAGATGAAGTTGAACCTAGCACACGGGGAAGGTCAGGCGCGTTACTCGGGAAGTTCAGGTTGTGATCAGAATATTATTCTGATCCCGTGATCAGAATAGTGTTTATGTATATATATATATATATATATATATATATATATATATATATGGCTTCTGCACAGCATCTCCATCATCATTATCAGTACATCCTACGCAGGTGAGTTAGGATGCACTTGATCCCAGGAAGGTTTCTATCCTTCAAACCAGAGGAGTGCTTCAAACTAACAACAGTACCTAATATCCAACAAAAGAGGGTCGTGCTACAGCAGCAGAATACATGGCTCGGTCTAGATATCAGCACGAATCAAGTTATGCATATTTGTTGTTGGCATGAACCACATCGCCGCATGTCGGGTTTGCAAAAGGCATCCATCGCATGGAAGCTTGATGCCTTTCACACACTGAAGATTATCTGGCAACAAGCTGTGTCGACGAATCTCTGGATATGGTGATTCATGAAACCCATGGTATGATGTGTAAACACAGCCCCCCTCGCGAATGGAAGTTGCATAGCACAGTAATCATCGCCGGTGATATGATCGATGATTGGTTGGATGATTGGATAATTGAGCCTGAGGAACAAGGAGTGGTTGCCGAGGCTGTAAACCCACCTCCAGTTGAATACGCCTGGCCCAATGGAGCTGGGATCTTTCTCAAACACGAAGCAGCCATAGCCATCAATGTCACGAACGCCCCATGCATTGTACTGCATGTGGTTTGATGTAATGGTTTGGTCAATTTGGTACGTGCGAATGAGCATCAAATGACCGCCGTCAGCTGAACGAGCGATAAACCACCACCCATCGGCTGGTATGATTCCAGGTCCTGGAATCATGAAGGCCAGTGCATTTGCGTCTGCTGCAACAATTCAAATTGGAGACCAAAAGGACAAAAATAAACAATCATGTTCAGAGTATGTGTGGAATTAAGATTATTATAACAGTGACACATATCATAGACAGAGAATTGCAATGCCGTGGTCATAATCATACCCCAAGTTAAAAAATAAGCCAATGGCTTTCATATTCTAGCAATATGTCATGGTTCAAACATCATGTAACAATGAGAGGAAAACAACTATGACAGCGCCTACTCATATTCTACCATAGCACTTACTACTATTGTTCTCATATCAACTCTAAGCAATAACATGCGTTGTTATAAAAATCTTGTAAACAAGAGTAACATATAGCAATCATGATGTTATGCTCATAATATGTATTCTAACAATCATTAGATGCCAATTGTTCTCATATCAACTCTAACAATAACATGTGTGGTCATAAAAATCTAGGAAATGAGAAGAACATATAGCAATGATGTGGTTATAGACATGCTATGCATTCGAAATTTGTAACAAATGAACAGGCAGTCGTATTCATAAGGTAAAGATGAGATGAGATAGAACAATTACATGACGATAGATTCCACCAGTATAGGTAGCCAATCTATGCGTCGACCGCGTAAACGATGCCATTGTGCACTATAGCATCAGACAGAAATGTTTCCTCAACCGGATTGATGATGAGCCATAACCATGTATGGCGACCGGATTCCAGATAGACTAATCCCTTGTTGAACAAGACAATGAGCTTGTAATCCATGTAGTCTTCTGATGGTGTGGGCACTTCGCAGATTACAACTTTCTGCAAACAGAGGTCGAGCCAAAAGCTTGACGCGTCTCGTGCGTAGTAGGCAGGAGTGTTCGGCGGGCCGCGAGGCTCGATGGCGGTGGTATCCAACGATGGAAGGGTGATCTCTCGCTGGGTGTAGATATCCACGAGACGCCATGGACTACCGGTGTGGTGGATGAGGACGATCCAGTTGGCCTTCATGCCCGCCCAGTAGTGACCGCGCATGAAGGACAGGTGGACGGGTAGGGGTAGCATGTCGAGGGGCACCACGGCAACCTCTGTAGGATCGTCAAGTCGGTGTCTGGGCTGTCGTGGTTCTAACTCTGACAGTGATGTAGGGGGGTATGTATGGAGAGGCTAGATCTCAGCTATTGGGAAGTTGTAAACACACCAAGATGTATGAGTTCAGGCCCTTTGCGGAGGAAGTAACAGCCCTACGCCTTGGTGCCCGGAGGCGGTCGATTGGATTACTGGCGTGTGAATAACAGGGGTGCGAACCCTTCATACTGAGGAGGGGGTGGCTTATATAGAGTCCGCCGGCCCCCTCCTGCCCTCAGTAATGCAGGGTTTAGGGTACATTTAAGGTTGGGCGTTACTGGTAACGCCCCTAATAAAGTGTGATAATGACCATAAAGACTACTTAATAGCCGACCGTTTGCCTGCGGAGTGACTTTAGGTCTCCTGGCAGTCGAGTGGTTGGCTTCATGGTCGAGTGATGGCTTCTTGGTCGAGTGTCTTGAACCCGTCGAGTGGGATACCTTCAAGTCGATTGAAAGGTGACTTCTCCTAGGGATGTCCCAGGGTAGGGCTCTTTGGACGGGCCCGTGCCCCTACCCTAGGTACATGGCTTCATCATTAGCCCCCGAATGGATCGAGGTTAGAGTGGGGAAAGAGTTGGAGATCTTTCCGACCGGTTCTCTGGGCTACGTGAGCGCCTCGTTTTGGGCCAACCGTCACGGATGACGTCATCAACCTCTTTCAGTCGCCTTGATCCATTCCAGGCCTTTCGTTGAGTGAATCTCTTTATGTGTGACATACCGAGTGTCGGCGCGAGTGGGGTCTTCTGTTTTAGCAAGTTGTTCTGCGGCCCGCGGGTGTCGCGGGATTTGGATTTCGGGAAGCGCGCGGACGGGAGCGGCCGCAGTAATCGGAAGCGATAAAGTGGAAGCTCCTCGATCCTCGCGTCGCCTTTTTCGCCACGTACTGCGCGCGCGTCTGTTGCGGGATTTGACTGGATAGCCTGGGCCTACCAGTCAACCACTCGGAAGCGGCCCCTTATAAGTTGCCGGCTCGGGGTTTCCAAACAGTGCGCTTCCTTCTTCCTCTCTCCCTTCGCGAGTTCCTCCGCCACCTCCGTTCTCATCCTAGCGCCGCGGGTCCGTGCAAGATTTGCCGGCGACGATGGCGAAGGACAAGACATCCGCCCTGGAGCGCGCGAAGAAGGCGGCGGCGCAGGGGAAAGGGAAGAGGTCTGCTCGGGGCGGATCCTCCTCAAGGTCTGCTCTGCCCCGAGGCTGGATCCAAGGCGATTGGATGCCGTCGGTGATCCGGCAAGAAGACCTCGACGACATGGTCGAGGGGGGGGGGTCATTCCCCACGAAGCCGCGTGTCTCCCGGGGAGAGAGATCGAACCTTAGCCCCGCGACAATGAGTGCGTGCTCCTAGCCACCCATGTCGACTGCGGGTTTTCTCTGCCGCCCCATCCTTTTTTCCGGAGCTTCCTGAACTTCTTCGGAGCACAGCTTCACCACTTCACTCCCAACTCCATCGTATACCTCGCTGCTTTCATTTCCATGTGTGAGGGTTTCTTGGGTTGCCGCCCCCATTGGGGTCTCTTCAAGCACATCTTTACCTGCCATTCTCAATCGGTCAAGAAGGCCAAGTCGAGTGATGAAAGGACGCAGGTGATCCAGCTGTGCGGGGGCCTGGCGATCCAGACGAGGGGAAAGAGTTGTTTTCCATCTATCACTTTTCCGGAGTCGTCCGTGGCTGGCAGGCGACCTGGTTCTACTGTCAAGACCAGGCGAACCCAGGACAGTCGACTGGTCTCCCCCCTTTCTCACTCGACCGAGCTGAAAAACCTGCTTCTCTGAAAGTGGCGCCGGAGGAAAGGGCCCAAGTCAAAGTGCTGGCCGGTCGAGTGGTTGAGCTTGTCCGTGAGGGCATGACGGGTATGGATTTGCTGGAGGTCTTCCTCCGGAGGCGCATCCAATCGCTCCAGGCTCGTGACCACCCGATGTGGCTCTACTCGGGTCTCGATGACACCACTCGGATCCACCCGGAGGAGGTCACTGATGAGATGCTGGAGGGGTGGTTGTCGAGCATCACAGGAAACAAGGACAACCCCCAAGGAGCCAGGAGGGTAATTCCACTCGACAACTCGTATGACATGGACCAGGCATGTCTTTATGCTCCTGACTGAGGTCTTGTTTTTCTTCATTGGTCTTCTTTGAGTTGGTCGATTAACCTTTGTCTTGTCTGTTGTTTTCCAGGCGACTACCGAGATGTACTCGACGCCCAACGGGGCCCAGGGGCCAACTGAGGAAGGGGAGGCGAGCGGAGGTGAGAGTGGAGACGATCAAGGCGAGTGGGAGTCCGACGGTGAAGGAGAGGGAGACGACAACGTCGACTCCAGCGAAGAAGAGGAGGAGGTTGAACCCCCTCGCCCGGAGGGGCGATCCAATCTCACACACGATCCGGCGCAGGAACGTGGCAAGGCAACTGCTCCTGTTGGGAAGTCGTCGAAACGCCCTCGGACCTCTTCTCCTACGCCGACTGGAAAGGCTCCCAAGCACCCACACGCAGCACCGTCCAAGCCGCCCAAGGCTCTGCCCAAGATGAAGATGGCCATCCCCACCATTTCCGGGTAATAATAAAACTTGTTTTCCTTTGTCGACCGTGGACGGATCCTTGGTCGATCCATTGAGCCAACAGACTGACTTTCGAGGCTTGCAGTGCTGCTACTTCTGAGATCTCCGCCAAGGAAGACGACCAAGAGATGGAGGATGCTGTTACCTCCAACCCTGGTACGATTACTGACGTTCCGCTTTGAGTCGACTGAACATTTATTGCAACCCTGGTCGATTGAATGTTTCCTTTGTAGCCCCTCCTCATGTTATCGACCTCCCGGATGACGACGACAACGGTCCGTTGAGAGTGAGGAGGCACAAGAGGGCGTCGGCTGACAAGACCCCCCAATCCGCTCCGGCGTCCGAGGCCGTAGCTCGGGATGGTGGTGACACCACTCGGGCTTCTGTGACCTTCGCCGTTCCTCTGGCGAGTGCGTGGCCCTCGTCGTCGACTGCGGATCTGTCTTCGGTTTTTGCCGCATACCCCGTCCCTGAGGACCAAGCGGCTGCTGCAAAAGAGGCTATACGTCAGGCGGGGATCATGATGGAGGAAGTGAAGTTGGCTCGGGAGGCCAGTCAAGCAGCTTATGACGCGAGCTCGGCTCTTCAGAGCAACGTCCAGGTCAGTCGACTCAATGTTTGGTCTGTTATGATATGCTGTTTGAAGAATCTCTTTTCCGAAGATCTTTGTGTCTGTACACCCAGTGGCTGTGTTCTGCCAATTCTTGGACGAGTGGGGGCACGCTAAGTGCACCCATTGGGTGTAGTCCCCGAGACTACGGTGGACTGCGGGCAGTCGACTGTAGTCTTTATATTGTGTTGTTGTAGCTGTATTTCTTCACTCGGTCTGGTCAGGCCATGTCGAATGGGACTGTATCCGGTTGACTGCGGGCAGTCGACTTCCCCCTTTCTTTTTCTTTTTTTTTACAGTGGGGGCACGCTGAGTGCACCCACTGGGTGTAGTCCCCGAGACTACTGTCGAATGTTCTTGATTCAGCTGTAGTCTTAGAAACGTTATCATTGCCTCTTAGTTACTCGGAAGCAACTTATTTTGGACGTCTGTCGACTGGTTTTTCTTTTTGCAGAAATCCTGTGAACTTGTAGCTCGCTATACTGAGTTGGAGAATCAGCAGATCCAGCTCAACCTTAACTTGAAGCTTGCCTAGGAGAATTTGAAGAAGGCGCAAGAAGAAGCAAAAGGTATGGCTGGTGAGGTTCTCTATTCTTAACGGGTGGCTTTTCTTTCTTGTCCATTCTTGATGTTGGTTCCACTCGACGCGCTGCAGATAAACTGGAGGAAGCTCTGAAGAAGAAGGATCAAGATCTTGCAGAGGCACAGAAGGAGGCCTCGAGCAAAACGAAGCTCGCGGAAGAGAAACTGGCTTCGGTCGGAGCTCTTGAACAGGAGAACTCCAGACTGAAAACTGCTCTCGAGACAGCTATTCGAGATGCTAGTCGACTGAAGAAAGAAAAGATGGCTCTGCACGACAAGGCGGGTGAACTGGCAGGGAAGGCAAAAGATCTGGAGGCTTATCTCGGTGGACTCACCAAGAAGCTGTTCGTTATGCTCGAAGGTAATTATTCCAACCTGGCTGTCTTGTAGTTGCCGAGCCCGCGTACGGCCACTGTCTTACTCTTGAATCGTGTTTGCAGAATTCTGCCAGAGCTTCGAAGAGGAAACCAGTCAAAAGGAGCCAGGCTTGGATCCCGCCAATTCTCTCGTGAAGGACGAGGCTGCTATGAACGTGCTCCGGCTGGAGTCTCGTGTTACCAGCGTTGTTGATTATCTTGCTCGGCTGAAGGTTGCGATGTCGCGGATCGACACATCACTCTAGCCTGGAACGACACTTCAGAACAACCTCGAGTCCCTGATGGTCCGACTGAATGAAGTCCCGGGTCGAGTGGCGGAATGGAAGAAATCTTCTGCTAGATGTGGTGCTGATGTCGCTCTGTCTCTGGTCCGCGTCCATTGCAAGAAGGCGCGAGAAGAAAAGCTGGCCGCCATCCAAGTTGCCAATACCAGGAAGCACAACTTTCAGGACTTCATGGAGACTTTTATTGCTGCTGCCACTCGTATTGCAGACGGGATCGACTTGGACGAGTTCGTCGCCCCTTCCAGTCCTCCTCCTGAGGAATTAAAAACTTTCGTGCTTCACTTTAAATTTGCCTCGGAATGCCGAGTGGATTTGTAACCGTTAAACTCCGCCGAGCCGAGGGCTCGAGTACTTTGATCTGAGGTCTGGGACCTTTTAGGCTTTATCCGATCTTGATTTCTCGTTGAATATCTTCATGGTTTGATTCGTCGAGTGGAACTTGATCTTCACTCGGAATAACCTTGTATTTGCGGCGCAGCTCCGAGGGAGAAGGTAGCAGTCGACTCGCGGATTGGGTTGTGTCCTGTACTTAGGCGAGCACTGTGCTGCAGCTAAGCCTCCGAGTGGGAGGTTTGCTCTCCACTCGGTAGGATTTTCAAACACTTAGGCGAGCGCTGGGCTGCAGCTAAGCCCCCGAGTGGGAGGTTTGCTCTCCACTCGGTAGGATTTTTAAGCACTTAGGCGAGCACTGGGCTGCAGCTAAGCCCCCGAGTGGGAGGTTTGCTCTCCACTCGGGAGGATTTTTAAACACTTAGGCGAGCACTGGGCTGCAGCTAAGCCCCCGAGTGGGAGGTTTGCTCTCCACTCGGTAGGATTTCTAATCACTTAGGCGAGCGCTGGGCTGTAGCTAAGCCTCCGAGTGGGAGGTTTGCTCTCCACTCGGTAGGATTTCAAATACTTAGGCGAGTGGTTGGACTGCAGCTAAGCCCCCGAGCGGGAGGATTGCTCTCCACTCGGTAGGATTTTTTCAAACTTAGGCGAGTGCCTAACTGCAGCTAAGTCTCTAAGTGGGAGAACTTAGGCGAGTACTGGACTGCAGCTAAGCCCCCGAGTGGGAGGATTGCTCTCCACTCGGTAGGATTTTTTCAAACTTAGGCGAGTGCCTGACTGCAGTTAAGTCTCTAAGTGGGAGAACTTAGGCGAGTACTAGACTGCAGCTAAGCCCCCGAGTGGGAGGTTTGCTCTCCACTCGGTAGAATTTTTAAACACTTAGGCGAGCACTGGGCTGCAGCTAAGCCCCCGAGTGGGAGGTTTGCTCTCCACTCGGTAGGATTTCTAATCACTTAGGCGAGCGCTGGGCTGCAGCTAAGCCTCCGAGTGGGAGGTTTGCTCTCCACTTGGTAGGATTTCAAATACTTAGGCGAGTGGTTGGACTGCAGCTAAGCCCCCGAGCGGGAGGATTGCTCTCCACTCGGTAGGATTTTTTCAAACTTAGGCGAGTGCCTGACTGTTGCTAAGTCTCTAAGTGGGAGAACTTAGGCGAGTACTGGACTGCAGCTAAGCCCCCGAGTGGGAGGATTGCTCTCCACTCGGTAGGATTTTTTCAAACTTAGGCGAGTGCCTGACTGCAGCTAAGTCTCTAAGTGGGAGAACTTAGGCGAGTACTGGACTGCAGCTAAGCCCCCGAGTGGGAGGATTGCTCTCCACTCGGTAGGATTTTTTCAAACTTAGGCGAGTGCTGACTGCAGCTAAGTCTCTAAGTGGGAGAACTTAGGCGAGTACTGGACTGCAGCTAAGCCCCCGAGTGGGAGGATTGCTCTCCACTCGGTAGGATTTTTTCAAACTTAGGCGAAACAGATTCGCAGCTAAGTCACCCACTGGGGGATTTCGTATGCAAACAAGAGTGACAGCAATTATTGGGACACTCTTGTCTTTGGTAAAAATGAACTGCGGAATTTTTTTTCTTATTACATCTCGTCCAAGGGAGAACTCAAGTGTAAAAGGGGCGGAGCAGTTCCGCATTCCAAGCTCGTGGCTCGTCGATCTGGTGATCAACATTGTAGAGGTGATATGCTCCATTGTGGAGGACTCTGGTGACGATGAAGGGGCCTTCCCAAGTAGGAGCAAGTTTGTGTGGTTTCTGTTGATCCACTTGGAGGACCAGATCGCCTTCCTGGAAGGCTCGGCTCTTTACATTTCTGGCATGGAATCGACGCAAGTCATGCTGATAGATGGTCGATCTGATCATAGCCATTTCCCTCTCCTCCTCTAGGAGGTCGACTGCGTCTTGCCGGGCTTGCTCTGCTTCATCTTCATTATAAAGCTCGACTCTGGGGGCGTTGTGAAGTAGATCACTCGGCAGGACGGCTTCGGCTCCGTAAACCAAAAAAAATGGCGTTCTTCCGGTCGATCGGTTCGGGGTGGTCCTCAGCCCCCACAAAACCGACGGAAGTTCGTCGACCCAAGC
Source organism: Triticum urartu (assembly GCF_056163025.1). Taxonomy (NCBI): domain Eukaryota; kingdom Viridiplantae; phylum Streptophyta; class Magnoliopsida; order Poales; family Poaceae; genus Triticum; species Triticum urartu. The sequence continues at coordinate 36,956,150 of NC_141876.1, forward strand.
GCCTGCTGCGTGCTTGAGATCATGCATCAATCGAGGCTTCAATCCTTTGAGAATCAGACTGTTTGCTCTTTCAGCTTGTCCATTCGATAAGGATGCGCGACCGACGCGTAGTCGACTCGTGTGCCTTGAGAGGCGCAAAAAGCTCCGAACTTGTCTGAATCGAAGTTTGACCCATTGTCGGTGATGATGCTATGCGGGACCCCATATCTGAACGTTAGCCCTCTGACGAAACTGATAGCAGTGCAAGCATCGAGATTCTTGATAGGCTTGGCTTCAATCCATTTGGTGAACTTGTCGACTGCCACAAGCACATGCGTGAATCCGCTCCTGCCTGTTCTCAGTGGACCGACCATGTCCAGTCCCCAGACAGCAAAGGGCCAGATGAGTGGAATGGTCTTCAGGGCTGATGCAGGCTTGTGTGACATGTTGGAGTAGAACTGGCAACCTCCACACTTGTCGACTATCTCTTTTGCCATCTCATTTGCTCTTGGCCAGTAAAACCCTGCTCGGTATGCTTTAGCCACAATGGTCCGAGAGGACGCATGGTGACCACAGGTCCCCGAGTGGATATCATTAAGGATCATCTGACCCTCTTCTGGTGTTATGCATTTCTGACCAATTCCAGTCGCGCTTTCCCTATACAACTGTCCCTTTATGACTGTGAAGGCCTTGGATCGGCGGACGATCTGTCGAGCCTCTTCCTCGTCCTCCGGGAGTTCTTTCCTCAAGATATACGCGATGTATGGTACCGTCCAGTCGGGAGTGATAGCCAAGACCTCCGTGACTAGGTCGACCACAGCAGGAATTTCGACTTCAGTCGGATCTATGGCACTTTTCGGTTGCGGGGCTTCTTCTGTGAAAGGATCCTCTTGGACTGACGGCGAGCGGATGTGCTCCAAAAACACATTGCTGGGGATGGCTTCTCTCTTGGAGCCTATCTTTGCCAGATCATCTGATGCTTGATTTTTCAGTCGGGGGATGTGATGAAGCTCTAACCCCTCGAATTTCTTTTCTAGCTTTTTTACCGCGTTGCAATAGCCAGTCATAGCTGGGCTTCTGACGTCCCACTCCTTCATCACCTGATTGACCACCAAATCTGAGTCGCCGTAGACCATGAGGCGCCGGACGCCGAGTGAAATGGCCATGCGCAACCCGTACAAGAGTGCTTCATATTCTGCTTCATTGTTGGAGGAATCGAAGTGAATCTGGAGGACGTATCTGAGCTTATCTCCTCGGGGGGAGACCAATACTACCCCAGCACCGGAACCATTCAGCATCTTAGATCCATCGAAGAACATGGTCCAGTGCTCCGAGTGAACTTGAGTCGGAAGTTGCTGTTCAATCCACTCGGCGACGAAATCTGCAATTGCTTGGGACTTGATAGCCCTCTTTGCTTCGAACTTGATATCTAGGGGAAGGAGTTCAATCGCCCACTTCGCCACTCGACCAGTTGCATCTCTGTTGTGCAAGATCTCTGACAGTGGAGCGTCGCTGACGACTGTAATGGAATGGTCAGAGAAGTAGTGTGCAACCTTCTTCGTGGTCATGTAGATCCCATATACAAGCTTCTGGTAATGGGGATATCTTTGCTTCGAAGGGGTGAAAACTTCAGACACATAATATACTGGGCGCTGAACTCTGAAGGCCTTTCCTTCTTCTTCCCGCTCGACCGTGAGTACTGTACTGACAACTTGTCCCGTGGCCGCAATGTACAGCAGCAGAGGCTCTTTACTGATTGGGGCAGCAAGCACCGGCTGGGTGGAGAGCAGGGCTTTGAGCTCTGCAAACGCTGCATCAGCTTCTGGAGTCCACTCAAACTTGTCAGACTTCTTCATCAGTCGGTAAAGAGGCAACGCCTTTTCACCGAGATGAGAAATGAATCGACTTAGAGCGGCCAAGCAACCTGTAAGCTTCTGGACATCGTGTACACGCACAGGGCGCTTCATCCGGAGTATGGTGCCAACTTTCTCGGGATTGGCGTCGATTCCTCATTCGGAAACGAGAAAACCGAGTAACTTTCCACCTGGAACTCCGAATGTGCACTTTGATGGATTGAGCTTGATATCATATCTCCTGAGGTTAGCAAAGGTTTCGGCAAGGTCGGTCAGTAGGTCGGAACCTTTCCGTGACTTAACCACAATATCATCCATGTATGCTTCTACGTTCCGACTGATCTGAGTGAGCAAACACTTCTGAACCATCCTCATGAACGTGGCTCCAGCATTCTTGAGGCCGAAGGGCATGGTGACATAACAGAAGCACCCAAATGGGGTGATGAAAGCCGTTTTGATCTCGTCGGGTCCATACAGACGGATTTGACGGTACCTTGAATAAGCATCTAAAAAAGACAAACGCTCACACCCCGCGGTCGAGTCCACTACCTGGTCGATGCGGGGGAGAGGGAAATGATCTTTCGGGCAGGCCCGATTGATGTGTTTAAAGTCAATGCACATGCGAAGTGACTTGTCCTTCTTGGGGACCATGACAACATTGGCGAGCCACTCGGAGTGGTAAATATCTCGGATGAACTCTGCTGCTAAGAGCCGAGCCACCTCCTCGCCAATAGCTTTCCTCTTCTAGACGGCGGACCGTCGAAGATGTTCTTTCACAGGCTTGAACTTCGGGTCGACTCGTAGACGGTGCTCAGCCAGCCCCCTGGGAACTCCAGGCATGTCAGAAGGCTTCCATGCAAAGACGTCCCAGTTCTCACGGAGGAACTGGATGAGCGCTTCTTCCTATTTGGAGTCGAGCGTCGTCGAGATGTGAGTCGGAGCAGCGTCGGGGTCGGTCGGGTGAATGTGAGCTGTCTTAGTTTCACCGGACGACTGGAAAGCAGATTCTGAAGTAGGCTTCTTGGCTCGTAGCAATTCACTCGGATCAGCAGTCTTCTGGTACTCTTGCAGCTCAACAACTGCCATCTGAGCGTCAGCAATCTTCGATCTTTTTTGAAAACACTCCTCTGCTTTCTTCCTATTGCCGGTAACGGTGACCACACCTCTGGGGCCGGGCATCTTCAACTTGAGATACACGAAGCATGGTCGAGCCATGAAGCGTGCATAAGCTGGCCGGCCCAGAATAGCATGGTAAGCACTTTGGAAGTCCACAACCTCAAATGTCAATTTTTCCTTGCGGTAATTCTTTGAATCACCGAAAACCACGTCGAGAGCAATCTGGCCGAGTGACTCAGCTTTCTTTCCAGGAATGACCCCATGGAAGCTCATGTTGCTGGCACTGAGCCTGGACATCGGAATGCCCATCCCTTTCAATGTTTCAGCATACAATATGTTCAGGCCACTGCCACCATCCATCAGGACTTTGGTCAGTCGAGTGCCTTCGACAACTGGGTCAACCACCAAAGCTTGCCTCCCAGGGGTGGCAATGTGTGTAGGGTGATCGGACTGGTCGAATGTGATGGCAGTCTGAGACCACTTCAGATAACTGGGTGTCGCCGGAGCAACCATGTTCACCTCACGGTTAATGACTTTCAGTCGACTTTTGCTTTCGACATCAGCAAAAATCATCAGGGTGGAATTGATTTGGGGGTATCCATCATCGCTATCTTCCTTGTCCTCAACTCTGTCCGACTCTTTTTCCTTATCTTTGGGCTGTTTGCCCTGAAACTGCTGGATCAGGAGCCGACACTGTCGAGTGGTATGCTTTGGGTAAATAAAATTACTCTCTTCATCTTTCTTGGTGTGGACGTGACATGGCAGATCCAAAACATCATTTCCATCTTGATCCTTGACTTTCTTGGGCTTCCAGGGGCCTTTGGGTTTTCCCTTGAAATTTCCCTGGGTTACGGCCAGGGCCTCCCCAGGGGCGGCTGGCTCGGCCTTCCGCTTCTGCTTCTGACTGGAATTGCCTCCGGTTTCCTGGGCGACTGCTTTTTGCTTGCCACTCCGGAGTCGATCTTCATCTTCTCCGTTAGCATATTTGGTGGCAATTTCCATCATCCGATTCAGGGACATTTCTCCGGTCCGACCGAACTTCAGGTTCAACTCTCTGTTCTTGACGCCTTCTTTAAAGGCACAAACTGCTTGGTGATCCGGTACGTTCTCAACTGTGTGATGCAAAGTGATCCACCTATGGATGTAATCCCTCAGAGTTTCACTCGGCTTCTGCACGCAAGACCACAATTCTGTAAGGCCTGTGGGTCCCTTGCATGTTCCCTCAAAGGTTGTGACAAACACTCGAGAGAGATCCTCCCAAGTGTAGATGCTGCTGGGTGCTAACTGATTCAGCCACGCTCTGGCCGAGCCCTCTAACAAGAGAGGCAAATGCTTCATGGCCACCTCATCGTTGCCACCGCCAATCTGTACAGCCACTCGGTAATCTTCGAGCCAAGTGTCAGGCTTAGACTCACCGGTGAACTTGCTGACTCCAGTCGCCAACCGAAAGTTGGGAGGAGTCACTGCGGCCCTGATGGCTCGACTGAAACACTCTGGCCCTGAAACACGTACTCTGCTGCTGGCGGGCGCATCTCTGTTCTGGCCTTCCTGATGAGCCCTATTCCTGTCAACCAAGCCTTGAACGAGGACAGATCTCGCGTCAAAGCCTGGGTCCCTGGGGTCGACTAGAATCCTCTGCCCAATGCTATGAGGGCGCCTGTCATCTCGATGTCGAGGCGCATATGACCCACTCCTCGGGGGAGGGGTTGGCACTCGATGTCGATCATCACGATCGGATTAGTGATCATACTGCTCTTTCCTTCTGTACTGATCATGCCGGTCACCACGTCCCTCACGCCTCGGGGGCGACCTCGGGCTGTGAGCCGACTAGACTGTATCTGTTGCGACGGATCGACTGTGGATCCTATTCCGCGACTGAGAAACAGCGGAATTCTAGTTTCCCGCCACCCGGAGCAACGCTCTGATCTGCAACAAGCCCCTTCCAGCCTCCGACTAGGAGGGCTGAATCGATTCTGCTATACGGGCCGCGGTGGCCAAATTCTGAACTGGGGTTCGGTATACCTGCGTCGGCGGGAAGAGCTGGCGTCGACTAGACTCGGGAGCCCGCTGACGCGCTTGCTCGTCGAGTGCTCACTGGAGATTCTCTAGTCGAGTGCGCTCGGCCAAATTAGCCAAGCGCGCGTCCTCCAAGGCCCGGGCCTCGGGGGTCTCTCCGACGATAGGAGTGCGGAGCGCGTCCATGTTCCGGCGGCGAAGCTCCTCTCGCTGTAATGACGTGAGAGGTTCGGGGAGATACTCGTCATGGGGATGCGACGGGTCGCCCCCACCCGCGCCTCCATCAGCGCGAGGGAAACTAGGAGGACTGTGCGTTCCATCGACCGCCAGAATCTCAGCCGCTGGGTCGCTGCTGTCGCACTCGGATGCGGTCTCCGCGGAGCCAGTCGAACAAGCCGCAGAGGGATTCGTCGGGCTCGATTGCCGCGACTTGCGGGGCGGCCGACTGGCGAGCCACGGCATGCCTCACCCATCTCTGAAGTCTCGACCGACCGGAGCGCTTAAGCCGGTGGGGGACAGAGCGGGGAGACGATACGGGGGCTGACCGATACTGGGTCGACGGCTGCCGCAGGAGGACGCCACGAACGCATGCGCGGAAATGCATCGCGCCGCGGACGGGGAGCGCGTCGATGTCGAGTGGCGCCTCCTGAAGCCAGGCGGAGTCGTCGGCGATGAACGTGAGCGCGCCGAGGCGGACCTCACGGCCCTCCACCAAAACTCCGCACGAAACCATGATCAAAGGGATCGGAAAAATCGCAACTTCTCCAATCAGGCGCTAAGATTCCTGCCCCACGGTGGGCGCCAACTGTCGTGGTTCTAACTCTGACAGTGATGTAGGGGGGTATGTATGGAGAGGCTAGATCTCAGCTATTGGGAAGTTGTAAACACACCAAAATGTACGAGTTCAGGCCCTTCGCGGAGGAAGTAACAGCCCTACGTCTCGGTGCCCGGAGGCAGTCGATTGGATTACTGGCGTGTGAATAACAGGGGTGCGAACCCTTCATACTGAGGAGGGGGGTGGCTTATATAGAGTCCGCCGGCCCCCTCCTGCCCTCAGTAATGCAGGGTTTAAGGTACATTTAAGGTTGGGCGTTACTGGTAACGCCCCTAATAAAGTGTGATAATGACCATAAAGACTACTTAATAGCCGACTGTTTGCCTGCGGAGTGACTTTAGGTCTCCTGGTAGTCGAGTGGTTGGCTTCATGGTCGAGTGATGGCTTCTTGGTCGAGTGTCTTGAACCCGTCGAGTGGGATACCTTCAAGTCGATTGAAAGGTGACTTCTCCTAGGGATGTCCCAGGGTAGGGCTCTTTGGACGGGCCCATGCCCCTACCCTAGGTACATGGCTTCATCATGGGCCACCTGCGAGGATCGGGCATTAGCAAGCAGGGTGTCTTGAAAAGAGCCGGCCGGTTGCAGACGAGTAGACGGTACAAAGACACCGAGCATGCGGCCTGACGGACGGTGCTGAGTAGGTCCATACGACTACAGATCTGCTCCAAGAGAACATCGAGGAGGGAATTCCAATCGCGGCTCTGCGTGTCAGTCGGTTCTGCCATCGGGGTTTTCGGTGCCTGCGAGCTAGCGGGGAAGTGGATTCGGGCGGGCGAGCGAAGAAGCTTCTCCTCGTGTGGCCGAGCAGTGAGCGGGGGGATATGGTACATGCGAGCTACCAAGGAAGATGGCGCGGGCGGGCGAGCAGTGAGCGGGGGTAAATGGTGTGCGGCGGGCGATGGGGAAGAGAGGAGGAAGAAGAAGAGAGGAGGAAGAAGAGTGGAAGACGGGGAAGAAAGTGCATTCAATCTCAATTCTACTAGTACTACTACTAGGATGTACCGTCCTTCGGAGTGTAAATAGTTACACCGATGACATGGGGGTCCACCACAACAGGGCCCATATGTCAGTTAATGGAGGACAGAGGTGCGTAGGCGTATTTGCGGAAGCGTGCTCTACTGGCAAACATGATGGCAGTACTGGGTAAGGCTGATTTAGTAACACCAACACACTGGTTCAGCTTATTAATTACGTGTCCCATCTGCTGCAGCGTGTATTGTCACTTCACTGCGAAGACTAGTTGAATAGTTCTCTCTGACCGAGATGGGGGAATAATGGATCGCAAGGACTTCCTTTCTACATTATCCCTATGCCTCTACGCTCACTTCACTCATTTTGCTCCGTACCTAGTCACTTGTTGAAATCTGTAGAAAGACAAATACTCCGTATTTGGGAACAGAGGGAGGCTTTTACTCCGTACTATTTGGGAACAGAAGGAGTATCACCATATGGAGGGAACAGAGGAAGCTTGAAATATGAATATGTCAATGGTCGGGAGTAAGCCCCATGCATGCATGCATGCATGCAACATGCAACACTCACACGTACACATGGACGCACGCAACACTCACGCACCCATGCGGCACACGGCACACGACGCAACACACACGCTCACGCTCAAGTGCTCAACCTACTCCCTACGTCCGTGAAAGACTATACATTTAGAGATTTACACATTGACGAGGGCATAATTAACACCCAAAAGTAGCAGACTTATGTGTGCATGCGACCATTGAGATAAGAAGGTTAAATGAAGGCCGTTGCATGCTGTAATTAAGGATAGACATGTAGCCTATACCTACAGCACAAGTTGGTGCATTAGTCAATCAATATCGATTTAGATTAAAGGCTAAATGCATTGGAAGTGTAGATGTACATCATGTAGTACACTCTTTGTTGGAAGACCAAGGGAGGACACGTGCATGCACTCACATACACAGCCAGGGCGGTTCGCGCGCAAGGGTTGGACTCGTGTCGCGCCTCCTTAAAGTTTTGTTTAACTGATTTCTTTGCTCTGCCAACTGATAGGTGGGACCCAAAAACCAGGTGACAATTTAACCAATCAACAAAGTGCCACGTCGACTATGTGGCCGGTCAGTAGGGTGCAATATGGTGCTCTACGATGAGCTAGTGATCGTATAATCGCTGCAAAACTATATATAGTGACCGTAAAGAGCGTATTGTTACATACGTTGACCGCCAGTGTATTTTTATCGTTTCAAATTAAGCCATATTAATCGGAAAGGACGCAGTATGGACTACTACTACTAGTACTAGTACTGCTTTGATGTGTCCTGTCAACTCGCCGAACGAGGAGAAGCTTGCTTACTACGCCTCTCCCTCGCCCATGCGCGCGGTGGTTTGCAGGACAAGGAGAGGGTTTTGACTACAGCGCCCTCTCCCTCTCCCTTGCCTCGCCCTCACGGTGGACGTGCAGCAGTTCAATCGGTGTCAGATTGCCAGAAGCATATTGTACTGTAGTATCATCATTGTTGGACCTTCCGAAGAGGCGAAGAGCCAAGTGCAAGGTTCACACGAGTATGAACTGTTGAACCTCCCGAAGAGGCAAAGAGCCAAGCGCAAGGTTTTATAGGAGTTGTCGTCCTAGTAGGAGTGTACTAGTACAACTATAGCGAACGATGCTACTGTATGATGCCGCCACGTCACGTATATCCAAAGTTGTGCCACCTTTTTTCTCAAAGAGCATGTTGGAGCCTGTGCAACAACCACACAAGTTGCACGTACACATAACACATTTACTAGTAATAAATTCTAAAGGACAAATGCCAGTATGCCACACAAGTTCATCTCCAACTCATGTGATAAATTTGTGCACGACTTGTCTACATATATTCACAGCGCTACCGTTCACAATTACCGTACTCCACTTACACGTTATAGATGGGCTACATGTCCTCCTCCAGGTTCCAGTCCCAGGTGTTCTTCATGGATGGCACGATCCATAGCTGTGGGCAACGGGAATCATTGTCGCAGCTTTCTAGTCCGGTTCCACATGATGGAGACTCATCCAAGCTGAAGTGGCATAAATCAGGGATAGCATGTCCCAGCATGTCGTTCATCCGGCGGTGCCCACTGAAGACACAACCATGCTTTATGAACGGCAGGCCTTCCGTGTCGTGCACGGAAGGTGGCATCCGCTTCACAATGGGGTAGCTGTCCCCTATGAAAAGCGAGTACTCTCCAAGAGTGATCCTCGGCACCCATGTAGCATCATGGGGGTCGAACTCGGTGCCGTTCATCTGGTACACGCGGCATCCCAGATCTGGACACATGGTGACGTACATAGTCAAGGTCCATGCATAATAATGTTGTGCTCAAATGTGGCGGTCAGTAATACTGTGCAGCAAATAGTACTACTCCGGTATAGAGCAAGTAAAATAACCGGCTTATTATATATAGCCACTCTTGGCTACATGGATGAGATAGTAAGACATGGAAAAACAAAAATGGTGGCAGCTAGTGGGTTCAAGTCTTCAAGGGCCTAGCTAGTTATACGCATCCTCCAAGGTAAAAAGTACTCCTACTAGTACTACAAAGTATACTACTAGTACAACAATGAAAGAGAAGGCGAGAGGGTTAAAAAATAGAATACCTGGGTAGATGGTGACAGTCCGATCGTGGTAGATTGTGTGACCATGTTGCACATCAGTGGTACCATGGGTAACGACTGCTAAGATAGTTGATCCCAATATGCCAAAGTCAGCTACAAGGTTCCAGGTTAGACTGAATCGCGGATGCAGATGCACATCCAGGATCGGCGATCTTATTTTGATCGGGGGATGACTGGTCCCTGCAAAATAATGGAGTACCATTAGGGATGCAAATGATGGTTTGTGCATTCCGTTTGTAATCTCCCGTACCGTAGGATGTCAACCAGATGAAACAAGTCCCCTAGCTTGTCACCGCGAAGATGCGGCCTAGATGGCGCACGGCGTCTTCGAACGTGTAGGGGTAAAAATCTACCGCCGCCAACATGCGCCAGTGAAAGTGCAACTATCCCTAGGTGGTTTTGGTAATTCATAACAACATATAGCTCATTGAGCTAATGCTATTCCAAGATGACTATTTCAGGAAAGCTCAATGATTGGCATGGCATGGATGTGAAAGTGGAACCCTCAAAATGCTAAGGACAAAGGATTGGCTCAAGCTCAAAAGCTCAAGACTCTTCATTTTATATTTTAGTGATCCAAGATCACATTGAGTCTTTAGGAAAAGCCAATACTATCAAGGAGGGATGAGGTGTTGCTTAATGAGCCTCTTGCTTCATGTGCTTAGTGATATGCTCCAAAACCCTCAACTACTTTCCCATATCCACATATGACCTAAACCCTAAGCCAAACTCGGTCATACCGATTCTTTCTATTCGGCGCCACCGAGTTTCACTTGTCATAAGCCACTGCCAAACCCTAGCAATTCGGTTCTACCGATAGGGATCTCGGTCTCACCGAGATGGGATTGCAAACTCTCTGTTTCCCTTCCGTAACTTTTCGGTCTCACCGAAAGAGCGAATCGGTCCCACCGAGATTGCAATGTAAATTCAGTGTTTCCTTTTTGTAACTTTTCGGTCTCACCGAAAGAGCAAATCGGTCCCACCGAGTTTGCCTGACCAACTCTCTGGTTAGCTTATCACCAAAATCGTTCCCACCGAGTTTGTGTAATCAGTCTCACCAAGATTACGTTATGCCCAAACCCTAACCATATCGGTCCTACCGAGTTGCATGTCAGTCCCACCAAAAATCTCTAACGGTCACTAGGTTTACCTTTTCGGTCCGACCGAGTTTGTTGATTCGGTCCCACCGAGATTGGAAAACTGTGTGTAACGGTTGGATTTTGTGTGGAGGCTATATATACCCCTCCACCTCCTCTTCATTCATGGAGAGAGCCATCAGAACACATACACAATTCCAACTCATATGTTCTGAGAGAGAATCACCTACTCATGTGTTGAGACCAAGATATTCCATTCCTACCATATGAATCTTGATCTCTAGCCTTCCCCAAGTTGCTTTCCACTCAAATCTTCTTTCCACAAGATCCAAATCCTATGAGAGAGAGTTGAGTGTTGGGGAGACTATCATTTGAAGCACAAGACCAAGGAGTTCATTACCTACACACCATTTGTTACTTCTTGGAGAGTGGTGTCTCCTAGATTGGCTAGGTGTTACTTGGGAGCCTCCGACAAGATTGTGGAGTTGAACCAAGGAGTTTGTAAGGGCAAGGAGATCGCCTACTTCGTGAAGATCTACCGCTAGTGAGGCAAGTCCTTCGTGGGCGATGGCCATGGTGGGATAGACAAGGTTGCTTCTTCGTGGACCCTTTGTGGGTGGTTGCTTCTTCGTGGACCCTTTGTGGGTGGAGCCCTCCGTGGACTCGCGCAACCGTTACCCTTCGTGGGTGGAGCCCTCCGTGGACTCGCGCAACCGTTACCCTTCGTGGGTTGAAGTCTCCATCAACGTGGATGTAGGATAGCACCACCTATCCGCACCACGGGAAAAACATCCGTGTCTCCAATTGCGTTTGAATTCTCCAAACCCTTCCCTTTACATTCTTGCAAGTTGCATGCTTTACTTTCCGCTGCCAATATACTCTTTGCATGCTTGCTTGAATTGTGTGATGATTGCTTGACTTGTCCTACAATAGCTAAAATCTGCCAAGAACTAAAATTGGGAAAAGGTTAAGTTTTTATTTGGTCAAGTAGTCTAATCACCCCCCCTCTAGACATACTTTCGATCCTACAAGTGGTATCAGAGCTTTGGTCTCCATTTGCTTTGATCTCCATAGCTTTTGGTGGTCATAGCCTTGGTTTCACAACCTAGGAGAGTATGGCGTCTAGCAAGGGAAATTATCATCGTAGAGGTCCTTACTTTGATGGTACTAACTTTGCTAGTTGGAAGCATAAAATGAAAATGCATATTCTTGGACATAACCCCGCTGTTTGGGCTATTGTGTGTGTTGGTTTGCAAGGTGACTTCTTTGATGGGAAAGAACCAAACCGTGAAGCTACCGCGGATGAGTTGAAGATGTTGCAATACAATGCTCAAGCTTGTGATATTGTCTTCAACGGATTGTGCCCCGAAGAATTCAACAAAATCAGCCGTCTTGAGAATGCAAAGGAAATTTGGGACACTTTGATTGATATGCACGAAGGTACCGACTCCGTCAAGGAATCCAAGTTGGATGTGCTTCAAAGTCAACTTGACAAGTTCAAAATGAAGGATGGTGAAGGTGTCGCTGAAATGTACTCTAGGCTTGCTCTCATCACAAATGAGATTGCCGGCTTAGGAAGTGAAGAGATGACCGATAGATTCATCATCAAGAAGATTCTAAGAGCCTTGGATGGAAAATATGATACCGTGTGCACATTAATCCAAATGATGCCCAATTACAAAGATCTCAAGCCAACGGAGGTGATTGGAAGAATTGTTGCTCATGAGATGTCACTTAAGGATAAAGAGGAACTTCACAACAAATCAAGTGGTGCCTACAAAGCCTCATGTGAAGCCCCTACATCATTAAGTGAGAAACAAAACTTCAATGAAGAATTGAGCTTAATGGTGAAGAACTTCAAAAAGTTCTACAAGAGTAGAAGCAAAGATAGAAGCTTCAAGTCAAGGTCCTACAATGACAAAAGATCCTCTAGTCGAGAGCGAAACTGCTACAGTTGTGGAAGACCCGGACACTATTCCAATGAGTGTACGGCTCCCTACAAGAGAAGAGAAGATTCTCCAAAAAGAAGAAGCAAGGAATCACCACCAAGAGAGAGAAGGAGTAGAGATGATCGTTATGAACGAAGATACTCACGAAGAAGCAAGGATTCGGAAAGGAAGGAAAAATCATCAAGGAGCTACACAAAACGAAGACATCAAGCTCATGTTGGTGAATGGGTATCCGGCTCCGACTCCGACAGCCACTCCGAGAGAAGTTATCACTCCGACTCCGAAGATACTCAAGATGAAGGTGTTGCCGGTCTAGCACTTGTGTCAACCAACTCCTATGACATATTTGACTCACCAAATGAAGGAATTGGAAGATGCTTCATGGCCAAAGGTCCTAAGGTAACACACCCCGAGTATGTTGATTTCAATAGTGATGAATATGACTTGTTAGGTGATGATTTGCTTGTTGACAACTCTAGTGATGAATACTATGATGAAACGTCAATTAATCATGCTAATCAAGATAAAACGAATGACAATGATAAGGAGAAGATTGAGGCTCTAACTAAAGAACTAAACACTCTTAAGTTAGCTCATGAAACTATCTTCGAAGATCATCGAGAACTTTTAAGAGCTCATGAGAAATTACGCTTTGAAAAGCTCAATCTTGAGCAAGAGCATGAGTTTTTAAAAGAAATCAATGATGATCTCCGCAAGAAAAGTTCTTCTTACATTGCCAAGCGTTTACTCTTATCCACTTACATGCCTCAAGTCAAGTCTAGTAACAAGAACAAGAAAGATTCTTCCTCTAGCAGTAACAATGATCATGCTAAATCCAATATTGTTGCTTCTAGTAGTTCTCTTGATTCCACTAATGATTCTCTTAGCCAAGTTACACTTGAGCAAGAAAATAGCTTATTGAAGGGAATTATAGAGAAAGGAGTGTACAAAAGCCTTGCCGGGAGTAAGCAATTCGAGGAAATTGTGCGCAAGCAAGGAATGCACCGGAAGAATCAAGGTGTTGGTTTTGAACGAAAGTTCAATGCCAATGGAGTTGAGTGGGAAGAAGATCAATACCCCAAGACAAAGTTTGTTCCTCAACAAGAGAAGTATGATACTTCTTTCAAGGGGACACAAGCTCAAGATGATCTTCCACCACAAGACTACAAGCAAAAAGGCAAGGACAAGCTTCAAGAGGAAATTCATGCATTTGAAGAAGCTCCTAAGACCTTAGTCAAGTGGATTCCCAGGACTACTTCAAGTTCCACTTCATCAAGTACGACTACAACTCCAAGGATTCCCATCAAGATGGTGTGGATCCAAAAGAAGAAGAACTAGAGAGTTCTTGAGGGTGACTCCGCCAACATATTTCACTCTTATCATTTTGGCAAGAACAAGTGCAATCAACTTCCACATCTTGCACTAGTTCAAGGAGTCACAAACCCTCTTGTTGGTAAGACAAGGGACAAGGTAACCTAAAAGTTTTCATGGACATCATCTTGTGTGTGCATCACTCTATGTCTATGGATATCCTGTTTGTTCCTTGCGGGACTAACCCATGTAGGTATTGAAAGTGCAATTCACTCAAAGGGATAGCTCCAAGTGATCTACATCAACATTGAGCATCCACATCTTCAACATCTACATGAAGTCATCATCGACAAAACCCGAGGTTAGTTCATCCCTCTAAGGGGGGATATCACATCTAGGGGGAGCTTTACTCTAAGACTTGAGCTAAAGCAACTCTAAAGATGTGAACACAACAATGCTTTATGTAAAAGTGGTAACCCCACTTGAGCTTAAACGATGAGTATGACCTATGATCAAGTGTTCTCACTTGACTCCTAAGTCAATATACTCATATATAGATGACCTTGTCATCGCAAATTGCTTGATAGATGCTAGAATTGGTTGTGCATGCCTTGTCACATATTTCATTTGCCATCTTGTTGTGTGAGCATGCTGGTTGCATATTTTACTCATTCGAGGACATCCACTTGTTGTTTTGATTGTTTGGTTTTATTTCCTTTTGCCAAGTGGATGGACAAGAATGCCTAAGAACCTCCTCTAGCTATCTATGCTTTTCTCGTCTCAAACTCTATTCATGCTACATCACAAAATTTGATCAAGTCAGATTCGAACCACTCTGTGTGAGGAGCGCTCGGAGTCCCCGATTCATCATAGACTTAAACTTCCAAAACCTCTTTATGATTCTCGGTCTGACCGATACCCCACTTTTGGTCCTACCGAGATCATTAAGTTGATCTAGGTTTTCGATCTCAGTGCAACCGATTTGAACCTTTCGGTCACACCGAGTTTCAGTAACTGCTTGCAGTTATGAATCTCGGTGCCACCGAGTTGTTCCACTTGGTCACACCGACAGGGTCGGGCTATATATAGTCACGGGCAAAAATTTGGAAATTTCTCTGAACCCCTTCGCCCGCGCGATAGCCTGCTCTGCCAACGTGGTCTCCGGATCGTCTCCTCGCCGCCAGCCACCTCTAGTCGCTGGTCTCCATCGCCGTCAACGGAATTCTACCCCGCCGTTGCCGCCGTAGCAAGTCTCCGCCGAACTAGGGTATGGACTCGATCTTTGTGCTATTCTCCAATCCGATTCTTAGCACATTGTGATCATCATGATTCTTGCCACGATTGAAACACTCCTATCCAGTCAATGCGCTCGTAGATTAGGTTTGATTCGAAAATTTTAGGGTTAGGTTTCCGCCGAAACCATCTTGGACCCACCGAGTTGAAAAACTCGGTCCCACCGATTTGGCTTATGCCATTGCACAAGTGAGACTCGGTCTGACCGAGAATTACTTATCGGTGTGACTGATTTTGGAACTCTGTGAAACCCTAGCAGTCTCGGTGCCACCGAACTGTGACTCGGTCTGACCGAGTTCACTAGTTTAGGTGCCAAAACTGCTTCGGTATCACCGAGTTTAGAAATCGGTAGATCCGAGATGATTTCTGTGGGAAACTAAAACTAAGTTTTTTGGGTCATTCTTTTGCAAAAATCTCTGCATTTTGTGATGCTCATCTATTCTACCTCATCTATAAACTATTCACAGGGTCAGCAGTCAGCTTGTTCATCATGTCAGACCAGAGTGATAGCCAGAACATGTCAGAAGAGCAAGTGCAGATGAGTGAGGGCACTAGTCCCTCAAGTTCTTCAGATGATGGCAGCAGAAGTACTCCTAGCAATCTGCCAAAAGCTGCCACCAGACAGAGGAAGAAGAGAACTTTAGATTCTGAGGATGAAGATTATGTGGCAGAGGAAGAGGAAGCCACATCAAAGAGAGTTGAGCCAGCACAGGGCACAAAGCCAGGCCTAAAGATCAAAAGGCCAGCAGGCAGGCAGCCTATGCCAAAGGCCAGAGCTTCAACCAAGATTTCTGAGAAGCCCACTCCCATAGAGCCAGTTGCTGCTGAAGGCAAGAAGAGGAAGGAAAGGGTCAAGAAGACCGTATCCAGAGTGCTTGGAAAGGCTTCCATCATGGAAGAGGAAGAGGAAGAAGAGGTTGCTGCACCAGCACCTAAGGCACCTAAGCTTATGGGTGATGCTATCAGGACAGGGGCTGCCACATCTAAGCCCAAAGAAGCACCCAAAGCTGCCTCCAAGCCCAAGTCTGCCCCAAAGAGAAATACGAGGAGCATACCTGCAACTGAGAAGAACAAGGACCCAGTGCCTGAAGCTGCAGAAGAAGATGATGAAGAGCAAGTACTCAAAAAACTCAAGCCCAAGATCCTAGACCACAATGATGCTCATCCTGTGGCTGAGGATATGAAGCTCAGGAGAGACTCAGGGCTGAGGAAGTCGAGAGAAGCAGATCCGTATGTTTCAAGGAGAAGAACTGCTGTGGATTACAGGTTTCACACCAAGGAGCAGCAAGATTTTTATGAGACAGTGCTGCTAGACAAGAAGCCAATTGTTTGTGATATGAGATGGGTTGATTGGGAGTACATGAAGGAAAATGAGGAACACTACCCTAGAGTGTATGACAGCTTTAGTGCTTGTGGAGTTGTAGACTTCGTTGGGCAGAAGCTCACAAAGTGGAATGAGGAGCTTATCATGCAATTCTACTCCACAGCACATTTTTATCCAGATGGGAGGATAACTTGGATGTCTGAAGGTACGAGGTACCAATCTACAGTTGCTAAGTGGGCACAGCTCATCAATGCCCCAGAGGAGCATGAGGATGACTTGGACATTTATGCCAAGAAGAAGATGGACCACAACTCTATGTCCAACATGTACAAGGAAATTCCAAACGAGGCACTTGATACTTTCAAGTTCGGGTCTGTGCATTATCTTCTGTCAGGGCTGCCAACTATTAATTGGATTTTGAGGCACACTCTCTTGCCCAAGTCAGGTGATCACAAGATGATCAGAGGCCATGCAATCAATTTGCTTCATGTATTTGATGTACCTCAGAAATTCAAGGTCATGAGCCTCATAGTAGAGACAATCAAGAGGACTGCAGCAGATCAGAAGAGGAGCTGTGGTTATGCCCCTCAGATTCAGGAGTTAATCAACTCGAAGATGGGCACAGGCATATACTTGTTGGACAAGGAACATCTGCCCATTCATCCAGATTTTGAAGATAATCAAGTTGTTATGACTGAGAATGAACCATCGTCTGCACAAGCACAAGCAAAGAAGGAGAAGGCAAGGAAGGAGAAAGCTGCCAAGATGCCAACTCAAGAGGAGGCATCTGAGTATTTCTTGAAAACCAAACAAGAGCAGCTTGGTTACTTGATTGCATCCACCCTGCGGATTGAGCAAGGACTAGCCACCCTAACTCAGAACCAGGCAAGCCTAGAGAGAATCATGGAACAAAAGTTCTATGACTTGGATGTCAAGGTGACAGAGATTCAGACTGCAGTGGAGCAGCTCCAGGATGACATGCAGGAGAGGAGAGGCAGGACTACAACTGATGCCTTTGCCAGAGCGCCACGAGGTCCGAGGTCGTCTACAGTGCCAGTTACTGACCCCAGAGCCACCACTTCTGCACCAGCTACAGCCTCAGTTCCACCAGCTCCAGCATCTACTTCAGCCTCGACTCCAACCACGTCTACAGAAGGCTTCGTCCTTGGAGTGCTCCGGACTCCACCACCACCTGAAGATCAAGCCTGAGCGTCGATCTAGCA
Source organism: Triticum urartu (assembly GCF_056163025.1). NCBI lineage: Eukaryota > Viridiplantae > Streptophyta > Magnoliopsida > Poales > Poaceae > Triticum > Triticum urartu. Next base: position 36,973,777 of record NC_141876.1, read on the forward strand.
CTATGCATTTTCTAGGAACTTTTTAGTAACTTGTTGCCAAAGGGGGAGAAAAATGTATAGATCATAGGCTTCGAGAGAGAGAGAGTGTTGCTTTTTTCTCTCTTGCTTTATTTGGTGTTTTTTCGAACTTTGTTTGCTTTTGAGTGCTTGAGATACTATGTCATTGCTCGTGAGACATTCATGATCATGTGTTTGATCATAAGCTACACTTAATGTTTGGTGAATGCTATTATCTTATCTATCTTATGTGATCATTCACTATTCTTGGTGATGAGTGCATGTATTTCATTCTTATCATTTTAAGCGCTCCACCAAGATGTATGTGACATGGAAGAGTAACCCATGACTCTAACTCTTGTGCATTTGCAGTCCAAAGCAAATTTTTAAATATGCACAAATTTAGGGGGAGCTCTTACTTATCACATACTTCTCAAAGCGACGATATATTTCATGATTATTATCATTTGTCGAAGCTTTGATCTATATGTTGTCATCAATTACCAAAAAGGGGGAGATTGAAAGTGCAACTATCCCTAGGTGGTTTTGGTAATTCATAACAACATATAGCTCATTGAGCTAATGCTATTCCAAGATGACTATTTCAGGAAAGCTCAATGATTGGCATGGCATGGATGTGAAAGTGGAACCCTCAAAATGCTAAGGACAAAGGATTGGCTCAAGCTCAAAAGCTCAAGACTCTTCATTTTATATTTTAGTGATCCAAGATCACATTGAGTCTTTAGGAAAAGCCAATACTATCAAGGAGGGATGAGGTGTTGCTTAATGAGCCTCTTGCTTCATGTGCTTAGTGATATGCTCCAAAACCCTCAACTACTTTCCCATATCCACATATGACCTAAACCCTAAGCCAAACTCGGTCATACCGATTCTTTCTATCCGGCGCCACCGAGTTTCACTTGTCATAAGCCACTGCCAAACCCTAGCAATTCGGTTCTACCGATAGGGATCTCGGTCTCACCGAGATGGGATTGCAAACTCTCTGTTTCCCTTTCATAACTTTTCGATCTCACCGAAAGAGCGAATCGGTCCCACCGAGATTGCAATGTAAATTCAGTGTTTCCTTTTTGTAACTTTTCGGTCTCACCGAAAGAGCAAATTGGTCCCACCGAGTTTGCCTGACCAACTCTCTGGTTAGCTTATTACCAAAATCGGTCCCACCGAGTTTGTGTAATCAGTCTCACCAAGATTACGTTATGCCCAAACCCTAACCATATCGGTCCTACCGAGTTGCATGTCAGTCCCACCAAAAATCTCTAACGGTCACTAGGTTTACCTTTTCGGTCCGACCGAGTTTGTTGATTCGGTCCCACCGAGATTGGAAAACTGTGTGTAACGGTTGGATTTTGTGTGGAGGCTATATATACCCCTCCACCTCCTCTTCATTCATGGAGAGAGCCATCAGAACACATACACAATTCCAACTCATATGTTCTGAGAGAGAACCACCTACTCATGTGTTGAGACCAAGATATTCCATTCCTACCATATGAATCTTGATCTCTAGCCTTCCCCAAGTTGCTTTCCACTCAAATCTTCTTTCCACAAGATCCAAATTCTATGAGAGAGAGTTGAGTGTTGGGGAGACTATCATTTGAAGCACAAGACCAAGGAGTTCATTACCTACACACCATTTGTTACTTCTTGGAGAGTGGTGTCTCCTAGATTGGCTAGGTGTTACTTGGGAGCCTCCGACAAGATTGTGGAGTTGAACCAAGGAGTTTGTAAGGGCAAGGAGATCGCCTACTTCGTGAAGATCTACCGCTAGTGAGGCAAGTCCTTCGTGGGCGATGGCCATGGTGGGATAGACAAGGTTGCTTCTTCGTGGACCCTTTGTGGGTGGTTGCTTCTTCGTGGACCCTTTGTGGGTGGAGCCCTCCGTGGACTCGCGCAACCGTTAACCTTCGTGGGTGGAGCCCTCCGTGGACTCGCGCAACCGTTACCCTTCGTGGGTTGAAGTCTCCATCAACGTGGATGTAGGATAGCACCACCTATCCGCACCACGGGAAAAACATCCGTGTCTCCAATTGCGTTTGAATTCTCCAAACCCTTCCCTTTACATTCTTGCAAGTTGCATGCTTTACTTTCTGCTGCCAATATACTCTTTGCATGCTTGCTTGAATTGTGTGATGATTGCTTGACTTGTCCTACAATAGCTAAAATCTGCCAAGAACTAAAATTGGGAAAAGGTTAAGTTTTTATTTGGTCAAGTAGTCTAATCACCCCCCCTCTAGACATACTTTCGATCCTACAGCCAGCCTCTGCCGTTACTGCCTCCTGCATTGATGGCAATCCTTATGTCGAACACCGCGATGAGATAGTAATCGTCGTAGCCGCGTCGCTTTGTCGGCGGGTCCGCAATTGCTATCTTCTTCAATCTCATGTAGGCATCATCATACGTATTCTTGCCCAGCCAGTCCGGAAGGCCGGTCCCAATGGTGGAGAAGGGGTCTACCGGAACGGCCGCACTGCTGTGGATGTTGTGCAAAATCATGGTGGTATCCGGCCGGAGGTATGCAAGCCAATCTTCGTTGGCACCGACCCAGACCTATATATAAGACGGTGGGCAGCAGAGAAATTACGGGATGGAAATGGAATAACTAAGTACTACATGATCAAACTCCATTACTGACCTGCTCATCGGACAAAATTCGACTACCTCTCAACGTCGTCAACTCTAGCGGAGTCAACGTGCAACCATGGCCAGGGAGCGGTGGACTGTTCGAAGAATTGTCCCATAGAAGAACCTTCTCCTCGAGGATGCATGGAAGACCAACAAGCATCGCCTTTTCCCAAGCCTGTTTAAGCAGCGTCTTGAAAAAGTTGGTGCAGGAAGCACCGAGTCTTGCGGCGGTGAGGACGTCGGAGCGGCGTGCGATTTCTCCCATAGAATCGCCGTCCAAGGTCTCCCAGCCCCGACGAGGAGGAGAACCGCCTGGCGAATCCATGGGAGCAGCGGCGAACTTCCTTCTCTTCGGGGGGAGGGGAGCTGGCGAGGTGGAGATAAGAGCGTAGTAACCGCAGGGCCTCGTCCCTTCCAACTATAAATCGTTCCTCAATGAAGGGGTGAGGCTATTATTTACTACTCCCTCCTTTCCGGTTTATAGGGCTTGTCTCAAAATTTTAGTTTTTCCATTTTATAAGGCTCAATTTGGTTGTTTTCCATCACATGTTCAGATTCCAAGGTGCATTAAATCATTGCATGCAAGTACTAAGAGAAAATTGACCAATGCATGTAATTTATGCATGCATGCATTGCAATTAATGCATTGGTAAACATACTTTTTTGAGGAAAACAAGAGCATTAATTGGGTGCTTTTGCAAAATACAAAAAGTATTCCACCACTCACCATCTACCTTAGTTGGTGAGAATGTTGAATTGAGCCTTATAAACCAGAAAGGAGGGAGTACTAGTACTAGCATTATGGAACGTTATGGGATTGCATTATACTGTAAATAATAGCACTAGTAAGAAATTTTTGGCACTAGGTAGTAGTTTTTGGCGTGGATTAAGAAATTTTGGGTATGTTTTTGCCATTTTTTGTACACGCCAACTAGTGTCAAAAAACGTCGTACATTATGTGACGGAGGAGTACGTACTCGTACTGTAGCAGTACTAGTACTACTTTTCTGAACTAGTAGTGCGATGTACTGTACTTCTAGTCTAATCTAGTATAGTGCACCAGTTTTGAACTCTTGAATCTTAGGGCCAAGGAGCTACAGTTGGAAGTGGAGGGTACTACTGTTCTCTAGAACCATCGCTGTACTATCAATGCAGGGGAAGTACACCTGCGTAGTGGCCTAGTGGGTACTCTCGGTGCTCTATTCAGCCGCTCCTCTCACGTAGCTGGCCTACTCAGGTGCGGCTAGGGCAAGCACGCGAGCCACGGGATGCTGGGAAGGAAAATCCGTTCACGTGGCTAGGCTGTCCAGTGCACCCAGATTGTGGGGCCGCACATCCGTTTGACTTCAAAACTCAAACTACCCGTGTAAAATATTGGCTCGCAGCGAAGTGTAGTAGTACTATATTAAAAAAAAAGGCCGTCGTGCGTTCGGCCGGGATCGAACCCACAAAACGAGGTAGACACTCCCGCAACCACTAGTAGTACTCGTTGGAGTACAACGCAACCTAGAATCACCTTTTTTCGCTAGTAGTACGTACATTGTTCCTTACAAGAAACCCCTAAGAGCATGGTTAATAGTATAGCCAGCTGCTGGCTATAAGCCAGTGCCATGTCATCTACAGCCCATCTTATAGCCAACATGTAGTACTCCCTCCGTCTAGGTGAATAAGTCATCTTAGATTGTGCACCGTGACCAAGGAGGAGGGGAAAACTAGAGAACTTAATGTTTATTTGCTAAATAATAGCATTGCATGCAATGAATTAACCACTGCATGTCGTGTTTGGTAGTTTCAAGTCATTAAAAGCATGCACACCCACATCTCTTATTGGTTGATATGTCAAGAAACAAGAAACGAGGTAGAAGTTAATGCACCGCGCCTAAGTGTTTTGGGATTATTTGGTTTTAGTAAGATGACTTACACACCTAGACGGAGGGAGTAGTTTATTTCTTATAGCCCGCTCACTCAGCTCTATTATACTTGCTCTAATAATGCAAGAAACCACTAAAATGCCAAGAAACTACTACCACTTGCATACGTGGCAGACTTAAGATAAGACTACCTTATCAACCATTGTACATGCTCTTACCAACAAAAATCCTCGAGTGACCTCCTACCTCCAGCCTGTCCACCTAGTCATCCTCGGCCATGGGACGCAGCTACTGCCGCCGGTAGAAGGCGAGGTCAAAACCGCCGGCGGTGCAGAGCCCATGTTGCGGCAGCCCAGATGCCAGCTCCGTCCGGCGCTCGCGGCCGCTAGCTAGCCAAGATAGCTCCGTCCAGCTGCTTGTCTACAAGGTTTGCTAGCTAGATTGGCACGGCAGCGCGGCGGCTTGCTCGCGCGCGCCGCGCTAAGGCCAGCCATCTGGCTCAAGCGAAGGCTAGCGCGGCGGCTTGTTCACTCATGAGTCACGCTCGGGCCAGCCTGCCAACCCGTGCGGAGGCCAGCGCGGCATCCGGCCCGTCTGATGGAGCGGCGGCCAACTCGCTCATCACCGGCGCCACCGACGAACACGCATCAGTACTGTTTGAAGTAATGTTCAGGAAAAATAATGATTTGAGGGGGAATAACAGGATAGAAGGTCAGATGTGGGTCCCTCGTGTCAACGGTCAAACAAAATGTGTTGGTTTAAGCTGCCTCATCAGCACGGACATGTGGGCCAACCCTGTCATAAATGGGTTTAAACAAACCTAATCGGTAGGAGTACTAGGTAGTTTTTGGCATGGATTAAGAAATTTTGCGTATGGTTTTGCTATTTTTTATACAATAGATTCTTCCTAGGGCTGGTTGAAAGTGGTAGTTTTTTGTTAAATACTCTACATATTGTAAGTAGGAGTGAAAGTTAAGCTTTGGAAGCCAATAAGCAAGGCTAGTTACATAGTGCATATGTGTACATGATTGAAAGTAAATATCAACCATGAGTGACTAATATCTTGATGGAAAACTCGAAACTATGGAATACTAGGAAAAGAAATGCATGGTTGGAAATACTAGCAATGTTCATGTCCGTTGCAACGAATCATAATTAGAATAATACTTATTCACAAACTTGGTACAAAACACTCTAATTTTGATATACATATGTCACTAGAGATATATTATGTTTCAATTAGAATATATTCCTTGGGCTGTTTTGGTGAGGTCGGGGAGGGATGTGGTTGGTTTTAAGATACTAATTATGGGTTTTCTGCAAATTGGTAGACAAGTGGGATGTTGGTGAGAAAATGCAACAACTTACCTCACAACCGTTAGATGTAGATCTAATGATCAGAAACGACGGATGGCAGACACACCGGCATCACCAACTTAGTCTTGTGTAGGAGTACTAGCAAGATCCGTGCATTGCACGGAACATCAAGATGCATTTTTTTTATAAAACACTTGTTGTGATTGACCCTTGCGGGAGTAATCCCATGTGTAAAAACTAATGATATCTCGAGAAATATGAGATAAGGTGAAGAGGAGTGGGGTGTGGTGGTGGTTGGTGGTCGGACTGAGCGGAGGCATGGGGATTGACGACGCCGGCAGCGGCCACCAGGCCAGTTTGTTCCAGAGGCTTCCTTTCTTAATTGCTCAACAATGAGGTTTGTTGGAGATAAGGATGAACGAGGGAAGGCCTTGTCTGCAAATGTGGAGAGGGGTGCGGGTATCTTTTAGTTTAATTTCCGTCCGTCAGATATAGATCGGACGGTCTATATTGCAAGATGGCACACGTACCATCATCACCAACTCGGTTTTTTATAAGAGAATAAATATAAGTATGGAGATACAAATGTATTATCGATACTTGCTTCCGTAAACTAGCATCTACATTCTATTCAACGCCTCGACATGTGGGGCCTTAGCACAATGACTTCTCGACTGTGTAAAACGAAGATTTTCCCATCGCAGACAAGGAGGGGGTGACGGCGGCGCGCTTTTTGGCTTGCTCTAGTCCTGGTAGTCATACTAGGTGGTCTAAGCACGTGTAGATTTATTCCTTTTCACGTCTCGTGTTCGCCGTACTGCCATGACTGTTGATGAATAGACGGTAAGTTATTCACGGGGAAACCCTTGTTGAGCGTGTTTGCGAGAGAGAGAGAGAGAGAGAGTGTGTGTGTGTGTGCGTGTGTGATATGTTAGAGACTGAGGCAATGATAACAGATTCTTTGTGTCTATGTGTGTGGAGGATAGAGAGAGACATGTACATGGGGCTTTGTGTTGTGTAACGTGGAGATACATATACATAATTAGAGAGTGAGTGTGTGAGATACACATGCGGACATGAGGAGAGATGAGGATCCAGGTAAATGGGTGTTTGTGTGTGTCTGTGTGTGTTTGTGCACGTGTTTGTGTGTGAGAGGGAGAGAGTGTATGTGGAGTAGAGAGACCACTAATGATGTAAACCTAGTATAAGGGAAGGGGGAATGGTGTGACATGTGTAGTAGCGAGATAGCACGGGTGCGGGCGGGGGGAGCAGACTATTTGGAAGAGACATTGAGTGTGTGTGGGGGGGGGTGTGAGAGCGAGAGAAAGAGAGAGCTAGCGTCGGAGAGAGAGAGAGGAAGAGAGGGGCGAGAGGGGTCGTTTGTGTCCATAAATGGCGTATAGATAGGGAGACAATGTTGATGTTGTCCGAAATTGGCCTATGAACGGAGACGCAAGGGAAGCGAGTCATCGTGTGTGTGATAGGGACTTCATGAGAGATCTAGAATAGATGGTGTAGAGAACAATGTGTGAAATCGAGAACGATTATACATTAGGGAGCTATGCAAAGAGTCACGACATATATGTATACAAGGAAGGAGCTGGGGCGGGTCCGCATGTGGGAGAGATAGAAAGAGGAGAGTGGTGCACAAGGAGACAAAGTGTGCTTGTTTGCAGTGGGGGTGGTGTGTGAGGTGAGTGCGCAAGAACCACATAACTAGGGAGATAGACGTTTGGGGGCGGCGTTTTGTGTGTATGGGAAATATACACTCTACATAGTGCGTGTTCTTGGGTAAGAGGGATAGCGGGAGACCTAGAGAGTGAGGGAAGAGATGTGTGCATGCCCGAGAGACAAAGTGATAGAGACCTATGTTGGGGTCCGGACTTTACAAGAGAGAGGGGTGTTAATGTTCTCGTGTGTTGGTGTTTGGGGGAGAGAACGACTTCTCTATGTGTGTGTGTGTGGTGGGGGGGTGACTTCAGATAAAGAGTGAGGTGTCTATATTTGAGGGACTTTAGCGTAATTCAGATATTGTGCACTCATGGTTGATCAATTTGTTTCACAGTTTGTACTATGAGATAACGATACTTTTGAACATGCATGATATACCTTGATGTACCAGAATTACAAACCTAAGATTGGAATTTTGGAATTCGACTCCATCATTAGCTTTTGTAATTCATTTAAACGGAGGTACATTTTTTAAGCCGGGATTTCATGATTTCAAATTCATATATCAAACCTAGAGATATACACATACGGGCATGTTCAAACTTTATAATCATCCACTTTATTCATACACGTACACATTTTTGCTTTTGTCATCATATTTAGGATAAACACATTTGGAACTTCATTTGAATTGGACCGTATGATGGTATTTGCTTGTAGTAGCTCAATGATCCATATTTGAATTGAATGGACAATCTAAGTTTCGAGTTGAGACATTGATTTTCAAAACTTGCACTTTTTTGCGTGCAAAACAAACAAATTGTCGGTCATGATATCATAGTCGGCCGTACGAGAGCAGAATACTTATAATTTTAGGCGCCAAAAGCTTTCAAACTTCCCGCTCACATCGAAATATCACGCGCCTGAAAGTTTAGCCCTGCGATATTCCTGTTTTACCCCTGCCACATGAACGGAAAAGGGCTACTTTGGTAACTCCATTGTTTTCCCCTCTTTGCCCCCAACATTCTTCCCCAGAGCCCCTCCCCTTCCCCTCCCCGATCCCCCCCAACCACGGCAAGCTGCCGAATCTAGTCCTCCGCCGCAGCGGTGGACCTCACACCCCACCGGATCTACCTTCCGCACCTTGGAACCCCCAACTGCCAACTCACCACTTCACTGGAGCCGCTTCAGCGACTGGCTTGTCCACCGCTCCAGATCTCCTTGACCGCCATCATGGTCCACCGCACCGGATCTGCTTAACCGGCGCCCTTGTCCACCACAGCGTAGGCCCTTCACTGACTCCCTCGTCCGCCCCTTCGCTGGCCCTTCATACAAGCCCTCATCCGCCGCAACAGATCCGCCTCACCGAAAGCACTGTACAACGCGCCCGCCGAAGCCTTCGTCCACTGCACCGGACCCGCTCCACGGACGCCTGCTTTACCGATGCCACAGCCTCATCAGGTTATTTTGATTTGTACTCCTTCGGTTTTTATCTTTATCGTGCAACTGTTCACTTACCAGAGATGAGCTTTCTTGTATGTCGACAGGCGCCGCAACCGTAGCACCGGAGCCGCTTCAGCAACAGCGACAGCCGGCCCAAACTCACCCGCAACACGAGCACCATCGACGATCCTTATCTATCAAGTATGACAACGATACCCATACGCCGCCGAGAATCAGGTACTATTATCCAAAGGCCGGCGCCTATGTTCACTTTCCTAGCATAAGCACCGCACCTTTTAATTTCTTCAGGGCATCATTCAGTTTTTCATGAGACGCGTTATTCTGCTTGCACCTGTAGGGACATACTTCTGGAAGTGAACATGTTACATGTGCTAAATTACATACCAGTGCACATATAGTTAATATGCTTTAGTTTTGTTCGGATGCCACTTGTTGGTTCCATTAGACTGCTTAATGTTCTCTATGCTTAATTACACATCAGCAAACTAGCATGTGGTTCCATTGCTTTTTGTTCGTTTTACCCTACATTTTCTGATGCTAGCTATTACATCACTGCTCCGAGCCTCTGTTCATTACTTGTTTGTGTGTTCTTGATCTTCCCAAGTTGCATGACTAATTTGATGATTCTATTAATTATGGAGCTGCCAACCCCATCAAGCAAAATATTTGTTCTTTTGGGGCTGGCACCTCGAACAAGCATAAAAATAGAGGGAAGCAGATATACTCCCTCCGATTCTGTTTACTCTGCGCATAACTCTTGACCCGCATACCAAGGAGGGCACTGGTTTAATTTTTCTGGACTAATTTGCCAATTAATTAGGGCAGAGGCGGATGGGGCGGGGCACAAAAGGAAACCAGCGCTAGGAATTGTAAGTGCACCTAGTGCCCCTTAGTGATTTTGGTGTATTGAAGACTTATAGGTTAAGGGACTAATGTGCTTTCGAGTGTACACAGGTCTATAAGTCTATGAGGAGTTTGATATTTACAGAGAAAGTCGACCCCTAAAAATGAATTCTTCGACCGAAGACTTTGGATTTCTGAAGACTTTCTGAAGACTTTGAAAGTGAAGAAATTGGTGTAACCTTGAAGACTTGGTATTCATTTCAGGAACATGAAGCGTGAAGACTTTTGTTTTCGTAGTTTCATTTTCTCTTTCTTGAGTCATAGGAAACACCGTACTGTTCAAGGGGGTTGAGGAAATACTAAGGAAAAATTTCCAAGTGATGCTCAACTCAAAATCCTACACCTACCAATCCCTTCGAGTGAAGCCATTGGAAATCTCATACAGTTCAGTCAATTTCTTCAGTGACAGAGACGAAGTTCTTCTGGTCTCTGAGGAATTTGTTCTGACTGAGGAGTTAGGAATTCACCAGTGCGGATTGCCTACACAGTGAGGAACATGATAGCCCTGAGGAATTTGAACCTCAAATTTCCGCCCATTGCTGTGCTGCGCGCCAGCTGTCCCAAAATATCTTATCCACCTAACGGTCATATCATTGAAGGGCATTTATGTCTTATCATGTCGGGCTGCTCCCTAGGCTATAAATAGCCGCCCCTACAGCCACTAGCTGGTTGGCTGCTCTGAGAGAAACTGACACTTGTCATTTGAGAGCATCCCATCCTCCGAGGACTTTGAGCTAAAATCATCAAGTGAGGAAAACCCAAACCCGAACACCTACAAACCCAAAGTGATTGAGCATCACTGAAGATATTGATCCTGCATGGATCTGACGCTTGTTACCTTTGAAGACTGTGCTTCTTCCAGACGGTTAGGCGTCATGGTCTAGAGCATCCAAGAGGAATTGTGGATCGCCGAGTGACCGAGTTTGTGAAGGTTCGGAAGTCACCTGAATACTTACCACAAGTGATTGGGCGAGGTCTGTGTGACCTTAGCTCAAGGAGAATACGGTGAGGACTGTGTGTCCGGGACTGTGTGTCCTCAGGTTTAAATACCTAGCCGCTCCAACCAGATTTACAACTGAGACAGCAGTTGGAACTGGTCTACCAAATCATTGTCTTCACCAAGCCAACTGGTTCTATTTCCTCAACTCTTTCATTTCCTCATTACCGTGTTGTGTGCTTGTCATATCTGTGTTTGAAGACTGTGACTGAAGATTTTCTCAATTTCCTCAGTTTAATTTCTTCAGTCTGTTTGTCTTCATCCTGTGCTATCCTATGATTATGCTTTTTGTACTCTGTGCTTGTCTTCATTTCATCATGATGACTATGGTTGTCTTCTATTATGTTTACTTCTGAGTACTTATTCCGCTGCAAGTAGTTCTTCGCTAAGGAATTTCCTCACTAGCAAATTCCTCAGTGAAGAATTCATAAAAATCGCCTATTCACCCCCCTCTAGTCGATATAACGCACTTTCAATTGGTATCAGAGCAAGGTACTCCCTTGTTCTGTGTGATTTTGGTTAACCGCCTGGAGTTTTAGTTATGTCGACCGCAGGTATGATCAAGGTCTCTGCTGGGTGTCCTACCTTCGATGAGACGGACTACCCCTACTGGAAGAATAAGATGCGAATGCATCTTGAGGCAATTGATAACGATCTCTGGTATGTTGTGGAAAATGGTGTTCCTTCTATCTCACCCTCACTGAACGCTACCGACGTGAAGAGATTCAAGCAACTCGACTCTCAAACGAAGAATATCATATGTGGCCATCTGAGCAAAGGACAAAATGGAAGAGTGAGTGCTTTGGAAACTGTTAAGCTTATCGGGGATAGGCTGTCCAAAGTCAATGAAGGAGTCTCAACACAACGTGATTCTCGAGTTGATGTTCTTCGCAATCTCTTCAACCACTTCAAAAGACTTGACAATGAAAATGTTCAGCAAACCTTCGATCACCTCACTAACATCTCAGATGAGCTTCAAGCACTTGGTGCCACTGACATCACTGACCATGAGGTGGTGAAGAAATTGTTGAGATCGCTTGATTCTTCATTTGATACTCTAGCATTGATGATACAAGAACGTGCTGATTACAAGTCACTTGATCCCGCTGACATTCTCGAGAGGCTAAATACTCATGAGTTCCAGCTTGTTGAAAAGAGAGATCTCTATGGTTCGAGCTATGGCAGATCACGTGCATTGAAGGCCAAGGCAGTATCTGAGTCCGAAGATGAAGACTCTGGTAGCAGCCTTGGTGACCCTGAAGAACTGAGCCATGAGCTAGCTCTGCTCGTGAAGAAATTCCAGAAGTTCTCAAGACGTGGTCGCTTTGGAAGACCCTCAAGGAGCAATGATTCCCCATCCAGTGACTACAAGAAGAGGCTTTGTCACAAGTGCAAAAAACCTGGACACTACATTCAAGATTGTCCTCAGTGGGAAAAGGAATCAAAGAAGAAGAAATACAAGGGTTACAGTTCTGATGATGCGAAGAAAAAGAAGAAATCCTCAAAATCTTCATCATCAAAATCCTCAAAGTCTTCATCTCACAAGAAGAGCAGCTCCAAGAAGGCTCGGGCATTCATTGGCAAGGAAATGGACTCTGAAGCTGAATCTGAGGAACAAGAGGAAGAGGAGGCATCTGAGGACTCCGAGTCTGGTGTAGCGAGCCTAGCCCTCGCTACTGCATTCGTCAGCAAGTCTATCTTCAACTCTGAAGAAAATGACCTCACCAACAAGGCTGATGAAGGCAATAATGACTACGCTTCCACCTATTGCTTCATGGCAAAGGGTGCCAAGGTACTTAAATACACCTCCTCTGAATCTAGTGAGGATGAATCTGATGAAAATCTTAAGCCCAGCTACTCTAAACTTGCTAAGATTGCTGTAAAACAACAAAGGGCTTTTGAAAAGGTTCAAAACATGTTAGACAAAAGTGATGATATGTTGGGTGAAGAAATGGATCGCACTAAAACCTTGACTGAAAATCTTCAGAGACTTCAGACCAGGTTTGACAACCTTCAAGGTCATCATAACACTCTTATCTGATCATGAGAAACTTTCTTATGAATTTCTTCAAAGAAAGCAAGATCTTGAGAAGCTAAGAGTGAGTTATGAAGATCTTCAGAAGGAGCGCGATTCATTACTTGCTCAACAAATCAGCGCTGCTCAGGAAGAATTTGTTCCTCCATGTTTGAAATGCATTGACCGTGAATCTGCTAATTCTTCACCTGAATGTTCAAATGCTTCTAATGTTACAAATTCTTCACCTGCCTCTGCTATCACTAATTCCTCATCCGAGGACATTGCTAGTATCACTGACGATGCAGGGCTGAAGGAATTGTACATGACAGGCATGTACAAAAGCCTCAAAGGGCATCAGACTCTTTGTGATGTGGTTAAAAAGCATATCCTCAACTGGAACCCTAGGAAAGAGGGTATTGCCTTTGAGAGGAAACTCAATGCTGATGGAACATATTGGAAGCCTGAGCAGTACCCCAAAACCTCATGGGTTGCTGCAAAGGGACCTCCAGTTGATCCATCTAATCTATCTGGCTTTACATGTGAATCTTCTCATTCTTCTGATGAGTCATTTGACTCCAACTATAAACTATTCAAACATCAGAATGGTGAAGTATTTGCTAGATGTGTTGGCACTAACAGCAGGAACGGTTCCCCTATGAAGAAAATCTGGGTTCCCAAAAGGTGCCTTGAAAGTCTTCAGGTGAATGTCCTCATGACACGACCTGTGAAGAATAGGAACCCCAGATCAAATTCTTCATATGGACCAAATTCTTCATATGGATCCAAGTCCTCATACGGACCAAATTCCTCACGTGGATCAAATTCCTCAAAAGGATCAAAGTCCTCATATGAACATCATCGTGCTAACAACTCTGCTTCACAAGGAAGAGCCAAGGGCTATGAATATGAGCATTATTCCTCTAACCATTAAGTTCATAAGTCCTCGAAGAATTTCTCTGCTTATTCATATGCTTACCCTAACTCCTTTTATGTGAAACGAAATGGATTGGCTTCTATGCCACCTTTCTCGTATGGAGCTCGCAGAGTGATGAACTCTTTACCACCCCTTCAGATGTGGGTGGTGAAGAAAAAGAACTAATCTTTTCTGCAGGGTCAGGTCTCCAGACGTGCGTAAACGTTTGAAGAATTTGCTGGAGACCTGAAAGCTGCCTGAAAGGACGCAGGCTAATCATGAAGAAATGAACTTTCATTTCTCACGTCCTCATACTGCTTTATCTGTTCTATTACATGATGAAATTGATCTGGTGAATTTGATGTCATATTCTTCACTGATGAAGTATATGAGTTCGTAAGCTGCACTAATTCATCTGCAGGATGATCAACCCAAAGCCACTGAGTGGGTCCTCGATAGTGGATGTACAAATCACATGACTGGTGACAAGAATCTATTGATGGATGCTCCCTTATCACCATCGCATCTGAAGCATATCATCTTCGCTGACAAAGGCAAAAGTCAGGTATTGGGTCTAGGTAAGGTTGCGACCACAAAGGATCGACACATGGACAAAGTCATGCTTGTCGAGTCCTTAGGAGACAATCTTATATCTGTCGCAATGCTTTGTGATCTTGATATGGTTGTTGTCTTTGGCAAGTATCGTTGTGTTGTGGTTATGGAAGCTGACAATTCCAAAGTCTTCGAAGGCTTTAGGAGAGGAGACTTGTATATTGTTGATTTCTCTATAGGACCGCAACTAGCCGTGTGCCTACTTGCAAAAGCTTCAGAAGGCTAGCTATGGCATCGACGACTTGGTCATGCAGGCATGAGGAATTTGCACACGCTTGCAAAGAAGAAGCATGTCATTGGCATTGAGAATGTCAAATTCCTCAAGGATCACTTATGCGGAGCCTGTGAAGCTGGAAAGATGACCAAGGCTAAGCATCCAGCGAAGACTATCATGACCACTACTCGACCATTTGAATTGCTCACATGGATCTCTTCGGTCCTAACCATTATTCTGCCGTTTCAAATGAAGCATCTCAATATGGCTTTGTTATTGTTGATGATTACTCTCGTTACACATGGGTACACCTTGTTACTTACAAACATGAAGTGTAGGAAGTCTTCAAACGATTTTCCTCGAGGGCTTCAACCAACTTTGTTGTGAAGATCAAGCACATCAGAAGTGACAATGGAATTGAGTTCAAGAATTCGGGTCTCGATGACTATCTTGATGAACTTGGTATTACTCATGAGTTATCTGCTCCTTATACTCCTCAGCAGAATGGCGTCGTTGAGCGCAAGAACAGGACTCTTGCTGAGATGGCTCGCACTATGCTTGATGAATACAAAACGCCTCGTCGTTTCTGGATTGATGCAATTGATACTGTGTGCCACATCATCAACAGAGTATATCTTCACAAATTCTTCAAGAAGACTTCCTATGAACTCCTCACTGACAAGAAACCCAATGTGAGTTATTTCAAAGTCTTCGGTGCTAAATGCTGGATTAGAGATCCTCATCACAATGCTAAATTTGCACCTAAAGCACATGAAGGTTTCATGCTTGGTTATGGAAAGGACTCGCACACCTACAGAGTCTTCAACAACGTTCTTCAAAAAGGTTGTTGAAACTGTAGATGTGCGATTTGATGAAACTAATGGCTCGCAAAGAGAGCACCTACCTTCTGTGATAGATGAACCAGCACCTGAGGATTCTATCAAATTCAAGGCTACTGAGGATGTCATTGCTACCGAAGAATCTGCTGAAGAATTCATTCCAGATCGTGAAGAACGTCGAGCAGATGTACCTGAGGAAAATGCTGAAGAAAATGGTGCTGAAGAAAATGCTGATCAAATTCCTCGACGACAACCAGCTCATCCTCATGTTGCAAAAGAAGTGAAAGTTGAGAAGATCATCGATGACATCAAAGCACCAGGTCCTCTCACACGCTCAAAAGCTTCACATTTATCTAACTTTTGTGCGCACTATGCTTTTGTCTCTATCACAGAGCCCTCTAAGGTAGATGAAGCATTTCTGGAGCCTGAGTGGATTCAGGCCATGCAAGAAGAATTACATCAATTCGAACTCAACAACGTATGGGGACTGGTCAAACGTCTAGATCCTCGCAAACACAATATCATTGGCACAAAGTGGATCTACCGCAACAAGCAAGATGAAAATGGCCTTGTGGTGAGGAATAAGGCACGGCTTGTAGCTCAAGGCTACACACAGGTTGAAGGAATTGATTTCGATGAAAATTTTGCACCTGTTGCTAGACTTGAGGCTATTCGCATATTACTTGTTTATGCTAACCATCATGATATCACTTTATATCAAATGGATGTGAAAAGTGCATTCCTCAATGGTAAGCTTGAGGAAGAAGTATATGTATCTCAACCCCCAGGTTTTGAAGATCCAAAGAATCCTGACAAAGTCTTCAGACTCAATAAGGCCCTCTATGGCCTCAAGCAGGCCCCTCGGGCGTGGTATGATACTTTGAAGGAATTCCTCATGAAGAATGGCTTCACACCCGGTTCACTCGATCCTACTCTCTTTACTAAATCTTATGATGGTGAACTGTTTGTGTGCCAAATATATGTTGATGATATTATCTTTGGCTGTACTGACCAACGTTATAGTGATGAATTTGCCTACATGATGAGTGAAGAATATCAAATGTCTATGATGGGAGAGTTGAAATTCTTCTTAGGTCTTCAAATTCGTCAACAGCGCAACGGCATATTCATATCTCAGGAGAAATACCTCAAGGATGTACTAAGGAAATTCGGCATGCAAGATTGCAAAGGAGTCAAAATTCCTATGCCCACAAATGGCCATCTGTGCACTGATGAAAATGGTATTGACTTCGATCATAAGGTATACCGCTCCATGATTGGTTCTTTATTGTACTTATGTGCATCGAGGACAGATATAATGCTTAGTGTTTGCATGTGTGCTCGATTTCAAGCTACATCGAAGGAATCACACCATAAGGCTGTGAAGCATATTCTTCGATATCTAGCTCGCACACCAACACTAGGATTATGGTACTCCAAGGGCTCTACTTTTGATCTCATTGGATATTCTGACTCTGACTATGCTGGTGATCGTGTGGACCGCAAGTCAACATCTGGTACATGTCATTTCCTCGGACGATCCTTGGTCTGTTGGTCCTCGAAGAAACAGAACTGTGTATCACTGTCTACTGCTGAAGCTTAGTACATTGCTGCTGGTTCTTGCTGTGCACAACTGCTATGGATGAAGCAAACTCTCAAGGACTATGGTGTCAACGTGAAGAATGTGCCTCTCCTCTGTGACAATGAGAGTGCCATCAAGATTGCTCACAACCCAGTTCAGCGCTCGAAGACAAAGCACATTCAGATTCGTCATCATTTTCTTCGTGATCATGTGTTGAAGGGCGACATTTCTATTGAGCATGTGAAGACTGAAGAACAGCTAGCCGATATCTTCACAAAGCCCTTGGATGAGAAGAGATTTAGCAAGTTGCGGTGTGAGCTAAATATCTTAGAGTCTTCGAATGTTCTTTGAAAAGGACACTCATCCTAACACTTATGCAAAATTGATGACTTAGATGTGCAAGACATGAAGAAACGTTTTTCTTCAATCAATGAAGAATAACACTCTAAGTGTGAAGAAATTATCGAAGAATTTGATTCTCAGAACCCTACAACAATTGTACGCGGTGTCTGAAATCATCATTCTTATACGGTGGGTCACGCCACCACCAAAAGTTGAAAATCTTCAATTTGAGTTTTTTTTTCTCAGTTTTGAAATTCCTCAGTTGTACAAATTCTTCAACTTTTCAAAATCTTCACTGGATCCATCGTTTTTCTTCATTGGCTATATGTGTATTTGTGTTTATGTCCTCTACAGCATTCACTTATGGCTAATTCTTCAAGTTGGTTTTTCTGCTAAGTGAATGTGATCGGACCCTTCCCCCTCTATGCTATACTCAACCCAATCAATTCACATATTCTTCATGTGCGTTCTATTTGAAACTCGTTCAAAATCTTCACTATGTCCTTGTCAGCTGAAAAATTTGCAAACGCAACGTTAAAACTTATCTTATCCAAAATTTTCGATTTTGCCCCTCAAACCGTTCCGCATCCCACGATACATTTTTCCATTCACCCACGATCTAACACGATCTCTACTTCACATTACGTGGGTGACACATGTCATGCGAAGGAGAAGGGTCAGGGGCACGTTCGTCCAAAATCTTCGGGCAAACAGTTTTTCACCATGGCTATAAATACCCCCTCTCCCCTTCCTCACTTCCTTTACTCCGCTCGAACTCTCTCTTCCGCTCGAGCTTCTCAAACCCTAGCGCCGCCGCTACTCCATCGTCGCCGGTGAGGAAGAGCTTCAATGCCTCGACCTCGTCGCTGTCGTACTCGCGCCGGCCGCGGAAATCTTCACTCCGCCGCCGCCGTAGACGTCTTCCTCCGCCGAGTTAGGGCGTGGAAGATCCACACAGACGAACTCACCTCTACACCTCACTGTTCGTCGTGTTCTTCATCCAGGGTAAATTAAAAGTTAGTTTTACTGCCCTCTTTGATTCGGATGTTTTCTCCAAAATCTTCAAAGGTGTTTTTCTTCAAATCCTCACACACTAAAACACCTCACAAGTCATCTGTTCTTGATTCGTTTCTCTAAGCATCATTTTTCTTCAAGATTCCTCAATTTTGTGGATCTTCGATCTATACAACTCTGGAACCTAAGACAAAGAACGCTTAGTGAAATTCTCCAAGACTCATCTGGTCAAATTCCTCAAACTTGTTCTTTTTGAAAAACCTTCTAAGAACGCATATGACCTCTCTAAATTCCTCGCAACTATACTCTATTCACAGGTACTCATGTCCGCTGCTGAATCTCTAGGTTCTCATCAACTTAACTCATTTGCAGCGTTCCTCGAAGAAAAGTTGCATACTTCTTCAGAGAATTCGATTTTTCAAATTCCTCAACTGAAGAAAATGGCTGACGGTAAAAGTCCACAGAAAGGAGGAAAGAAGCCTGAGGTCATGACTGCCTTTGAGATCCCTGATGACATCTATGTTGGGTACTGCACACCTCCTGAGGAAGATAAAAATCAGCGCAAGGTGCGCATTTAGAAGATAGAGAGGAGATGGGCAAGAGAATGGAGGGAGTACAGGTATGTAACTCCAAAGTACATGAAGAAATTCGCACACAACCCTCCATGCCCAAGAGCTCCATTGGCTCCTGGCCAAGTAGCAGATCCCACCAGCATCAAACGCGGTGAGGACTTTCCTGAAGAATGGGCATAGCGCCAGGCCAAGTTGGCCAAACAAGCAAAAGAAGTAGTGAGGAAATTCAATGAAGACTCTGCTGCTGCTACTGCCACTGAGGCCTCTGTCAAGCCTAAGAAATCAATGGCAAAGAAGCCTGCGCGCAAGCCAAGTGCTTCACCAACAGTGCCCTCAAGGCCAAGTTCCTCAGCTATGCCCTCATGGCCAGAATCTTCAAAGTCCTCAAGGCCAATTCCTCATGCTGCTCCTGCTCCTCCAAAATCATCAGCTCCTCCAAAGTCCTCATCTGTTCCGACAAAGTCCTCAGCACCTATGCATCTTGCCACGTGCCAAAGGACTACAGGCATCTCCATTGCCTCAGGTGTCTCAGCAAGTTCCTCAGCTGCACCAAACTCTTCAACGGGACCCTCTCTGCCGAAGACAAAGGCAACTGCTGGACGAGGTCCTCGCCCTAGTCCTAAGAAGAAGCAGGTCGCCTTCCAAGTGCCGACTGAAGAAGACGAAGCTGATGATGATGATGAACTTGTAGAAATCATCAGAGATAGGCAAGTTAGGGCCGCTAGAGCCAAAGGCACAAATGTGCCACTGCTTTTGGATCCAAGATTGATCCTCGATTACATTGATCTCTGGCATAAGGACCCAAACACTCCTATGCCTGATTTCAAACTGACTCCTGGTCAAAATCACATGTTGGCTCATTTCATCCAAGAAGAGAAATGGAAATTTGAGAGGGCCAGGCAGATCAAGAAAGTGCAGTACAAGAAGGAGAAATTTCTAAAGAACAACGTTGTCTCCATGACAACTGATGAACTCATAAAAGTCCAGTCTGAAATCAAAACCCTCAGCGATGATTTCAATGCCTACTATGCTAATTGGCAAGGAGCCAAAGTCAGGTTTGTTAAACTTACTGAGAAGTTCACCAATGTTGCAGCCCCATCGCAACAAGAAATTCCTCAAGCTGAAGCATCCGCTCAGCAAACTGAAGAACATGCCAGCACCACCGATGACTTTCAGGCTGCTTAAGAAAATGTGAGTTCCAGGGCTGATGACTTCATTCCAGCCGCTGAAGAAACTGCCAGGGCATCCACTAGTGGTGCGCCTGAAGAAACTGAAGAAGTCGGGGCAATTGCATCAGTTGCTCCTAAAGAACATCAACCAGATTCCTCTGCTCCTCCTGCGCCTACACCAACTCCGATCCTTCCATCTGCATCAGATGTGAAGAAGACCAAGGCTGCAAAGTGTGCAGCAGTGAAGAAAAGGAAAGCATCAGCTGCTTCAGATTCTTCAGCTCCGAAGAAGATGAAGCCTATGACAAGTTCATTTGCAAATCCAATTGATGTTGTTCCGATCTCAACCATGCCATCAAAGGACCTTGTTCCTTTCGGTGAATAATATGAGATCCCTAGCAGATCTGATGAAGAAAATCATTTTGTTGCTTCGTCAGAGCAGATTGATGAAGAAATTGAAGTGGATGTGATCCCTTCAACACCTGTTGTCTCCTCGCCCATGCCTTAGTTCATAGCTGAAGATGCCGGCGTTGAAGAAATGGAAGATAAAGATGTGGATATTGGAAGTACTACACCAGTGATGAATGATGATTTTTGGGAAAGTCAGCACCCCAATTCTCCACTCTTCACCCCTCTACAGCAAATTCCTCAGTCCCCTGCACCAACCGTTTAAATGGGCTCTGAAGAAACGCATCCCACCTCATCTGTATGTGAAGAAATTCCAGCCACTAGTGCTGAAGAAACTGTTGATGCTGATCACTTGAACACGCAGACTGTCACTGAAGAGGAACCAAAAATTCCTCAGCATGAAGAACCTGAGATTGCGATTCCTGAGGTTCTGATGCAACTCACTGACACTCCTCTGCCCAAGCCAAAGGATCCGTTCCCATGCAAGAAAAAATTCAAGGTTGAAGATTTCTTTGGCGAGCATGTATTCTTCACAGACTACAACCCATATGATTCTGCTCGCATAAGGAAGAGGCGTTTCTGGACTGCTAGTCAAGCTAATTTTTATTCCTCAGTGTTGTTTAACAAAGACAAAGTCTTCGATCATGCACACATTCCTCATGTGGATATGGAATCTCTGCCATGCTTTGAGCCAGTACTCAGTGTTCTTCACGACGCTGGACTGTTAAATTTCTGCACTGACATATGTGATTGGAATGAAGAACTCATTCTTCAATTCTATGCGACGCTGCACATCACAGGAGATTCTGAACATGTGAACTCATGGGTGCTGGACTGGATGTCTGAAAACACTCATTACAAGGCACCAGCTTCTGAATTGCTTCGTGCCCTACCACTCAGTCCTCCCCTTGAAGCTGCTCGATGTGTCTACAATGAACCTAAGATTACAAATCATTACATGCAAGTGCTGATGAAGCCTTTGAAGCCAGGGCAGGCCCCATGAACCAAATTCCTCTTCAAGGAACTACTGTATGTGCCTCGGACTGTCTATCGCATTATGACGAAGACATTGAGTCCTATCAAAGGCCACGACTCAAATGATGAAGAAGTCATTGGCATCATGAATAATCTGCTTTTCAATATCATTCATGGCGTCCCCGTCAACTTCCATGATTTCTTCATGAGGACTCTGGCCAATATCGCTATGTCACCGTTTGAGCTGAAGCCTTATGCACCTTGGATTATGAGATTCATCAGAACAAGGTCTTCACTCAACTACAAAGCTAATACACTGAACCACTGCAGCTACTTGCCTCCGATTGAAGTCCTCAAACGAACATTTTCCTTAGCTGATGACAAGGGCAAGGCCGCTGCTGTTATAGATGAAGGCATTCGTCCATTGGATGGTCAATTTCGCAAGGCTGCATCCTACTCAACCAATGACGACTCTGCCACTCATGACTCTGCCGCCAACACAGCCAAGCAAAATCCTCAAGGCACAGCACCCAGGGTGATGACTGATCGTGAGCTACTCCTCAGTCTTCATCAGAAGGTTGCTTGCAATCATAAATGGGTCAAGAGACAGTTTGGTTCAATTCTTCACAACATGACCTCAACCCATAATGCAGTGAAGAAAAATCAATACTACCTCCATGAAACCTTCAACCGTACCTGGGTTGTTTTGTCTCATGTCTACAGCGAAGAAGATCTGAAGAAAATGGGTCTCAAGGAAGTCTTTGACTGGTCTGCACCTCCACCGAAGAAATATAAGAAGGTCAGGTTCCTTCCTTGGTGGCCAGCTTCTATTCTTAATCTCGCGACACCGATGAACATGAAGACTTGGACGACACTGCGGCAGGCCCTACTATGACAAACGACCCCGACAACGCTAGCGCTCCTTCATCAACTTGATATTCTTCAGGGGTGTTAGTCCTCATTTTCAATCCTTTTGGTCATTCGATGACAAAGGGGGAGAAATTTGAGTTAGTCTTCAAGCGGGTCTACTATATGGGCGTTTTTTGCTAAGTTACCACTCTCGTTCTTCTGAAACTTTATTGGATCGAGTTGTAAACTTAAACCCGATGGTGCTCTGATACTTTTGATGCGTTATTCTGCATGCTTATTCCTCATTAATATTATTGCACGCATGCTGAATTTCATCAGTCACCATATTTCATCATGCATTTCAAATTCTTCATATTATATTTCAAATGCGTGTATGAATTACAAGATATAGGGGGAGATCTCCATGATTCAACTCTTCAAGTGTGCATTGCTTCAAAAGCAAACTCCTCACTATGCACATCTTCATGGGGAGTTCTTCTATATCTTGCTATCAAATTACTCAATATCAGTATTTACACTTCATATGTTTATCCCCGTTGAAAACTTAACCTATATTGTCATCAATCACCAAAAAGGGGGAGATTGTAAGTGCATCTAGTGCCCCTTAGTGATTTTGGTGTATTGAAGACTTATAGGTTAAGGGACTAATGTGTTTTCGAGTGTACACAGGTCTATAAGTCTATGAGGAGTTTGATATTTACAGAGAAAGTCGACCCCTAAAAATGAAGTTCTTCGACTGAAGACTTTGGATTTCTGAAGACTTTCTGAAGACTTTGAAAGTGAAGAAATTGGTGTAACCTTGAAGACTTGGTATTCATTTGAGGAACATGAAGCGTGAAGACTTTTGTTTTCGTCGTTTCATTTTCTCTTTCTTGAGTCATAGGAAACACCGTACTGTTAAAGGGGGTCGAGGAAATACTAAGGAAAAATTTCCAAGTGATGCTCAACTCAAAATCCTACACCTTCCAATCCCTTCGAGTGAAGCCATTGGAAATCTCATACAGTTCAGTCAATTTCTTCACTGACAGAGACGAAGTTCTTCTGGTCTCTGAGGAATTTGTTCTGACTAAGGAGTTAGGAATTCGCCAGTGCGGATTGCCTACACAGTGAGGAACATGATAGCCCTGAGGAATTTGAACCTCAAATTTCTGACCGTTGTTGTGCTGCGCGCCAGCTGTCCCAAAATATCTTATCCACCTAACGGTCATATCATGAAAGGCATTTATGTCTTATCATGTCGGGCTGCTCCCTAGGCTATAAATAGCCGCCCCCTACAACCACTAGCTGGTTGGCTGCTCCGAGAGAAACTGACACTTGTCATTTGAGAGCATCCCATCCTCCGAGGACTTTGAGCTAAAATCATCAAGTGAGGAAAACCCAAACCCAAACACCTACAAACCCAAAGTGATTGAGCATCACTAAAGAGATTGATCCTGCGTGGATCTGACGCTTGTTACCTTTGAAAACTGTGCTTCTTTTAGACGGTTAGGCGTCATGGTCTAGAGCATCCAAGAGGAATTGTGGATCGCTGAGTGACCGAGTTTGTGAAGGTTCGGAAGTCACCTGAAGACTTACCACAAGTGATTGGGCGAGGTCTGTGTGACCTTAGCTCAAGGAGAATACGGTGAGGACTGTGTGTCCTCAGGTTTAAATACCTAGCCGCTCCAACCAGATGTACAACTGAGACAGTAGTTGGAACGGGTCTACCAAATCATTGTCTTCACCAAGCCAACTGGTTCTATTTCCTCAACTCTTTCATTCCCTCATTACCGTGTTGTGTGCTTGTCATATCTGTGTTTGAAGACTTTGACTAAAGACTTTCTCAATTTCCTCAGTTCAATTTCTTCAGTCTATTTGTCTTCATCCTGTGCTATCCTGTGATTACGCTTTCTGTACTATGTGCTTGTCTTCGTTTCATCATGATGACTTTGCTTGTCTTCTATTATGTTTACTTCTGAGTACTTATTCCGCTGCAAGTAGTTCTTTGCTAAGGAATTTCCTCACTAGCAAATCCTCAGTGAAGAATTCATAAAAATCGCCTATTCAACCCCCTCTAATCGATATAACGCACTTTCAGGAATCGGCAATGCGCAGACTAATACGAGAAAACTGAGAAAAAGTTATACGCAAAGTAAAAAAGAATCGGAGGGAGTATTGTCGTGTATGCACACACCCTTCTTTCATTAGTTTAGATGAACCATTGATGATCAATTCGGACCAGTGCATGCGACTAAAATTAATTTTACCTAAATAGATGGTGCAGAATAAACTACAACAACTAGATTTGCAACCACGGGATGCTGACGATATCTTCAAAGAACATTGCAACAGCAACTAGGCTTCATAGCAACATATGGTAAGCCAGTGTGTTTTAGTACATGTGAAATGTAATGCGAGTGGGCTGCTTTCTTGGCTTGTGCCCTCAACGTGTAATCCTACCGAATTACAAATACTTCAGTTGGCTGCTTTGTTGTATTGCTTGATTCGAATGCTTATTTGTTGTTACGCTATACCTGAGTTGGCCAATATGTCAGCAGTGCCTGCTGTACTATCGTAAAGAAACGCATGCCTATTTTATTTGAGTCCTTAACTTTTCCTCTCAACTTCATCACAAGACTGTCTTCGTAGTTTATATGAGGCCACACTGTTAAGTGCTTTCTCAGATTATTTCAACTGCTTAGATGCCTTGGCAACTAAAATATAGTAGTTGTACACTCCCTTTCAACTAGGGATGTCAACTGGGTCCGGTTTAATCCCGATTAAAGTCCACTAGTGGTATGATAGTTCAAAAGATTTTTTGTTTTTTTTAGGAAAATGAACTAGGGAGGTAGCAAAAACTAACTAGATGGGACTGGCGGATTTCGTTTATTTGCCACTTACATCCCTAGTTTCATCTTCCCATTTTAATTTATTTTCGGCTGATGCTGCTTCGAACTATTTAAATATAGTTTGCAATGCTCGGCAATAATTCGTCCGTCGTTTACCATGTAAGCTTACTGCCTGGATCATACGATAACTATCTCTTACTGATGTCCAACGGAAACCTTTCAGGATGCCATTCACACTAGGACACAATGTACAACCCCAGAATCTATTTGTGGAAGCAGTGCGCCATCCATGTTACCAGATGGTAGCAGTTCATAGGCAACACCGCCGGAGAGCAGTCTGAGCACAGATATTATAGTGCTTGAGGCTCTACTAGAGGCAGAAAGAGATGGTGTGGCTGCCATGAATGAGGTAATATTTATCTTGAGGCTGGAAATTACGGAATTAGCGGCACGCATTATGCAAGCAACCCAAGAATTGGAGGAAGTAAGAATGTTGCATTTGAAGACGGAGGAGGTCCTGCTGTTTCTGCTATCTGAAGCCCAAGATAATCCCGGTTCTTCTTTAGATACCAGTTGAAATTTTCATTAGATTATTGTACTTGCATGTTGTGTCATGTCTCTGAATGGATTATGTTGCAAGACCCCCTATGTTGTCGATGTGATGTAATGATCCGAATTTTTTAGGCGAGGTAATCCTCAGTACTTGTATGATTGACATAAGGTGAACTATTTTTCGTGTGAGCATATTGTATTGGATGAAATAACTGTTTGACTCAGAGTGTATCCAACCTACTGAATTCGAAGATCACAGCATTTCTAAATCATAATCATATATAAAGGTGGAATAAATCTTTGTTGTGGTTTTGAAGAAATAAATAACAAAACGTATAATTATCTGTGGATATTTGTAATCGAATACAAATTGGATTTGAATTTAGTTTGCCAGGTCCCAGGGCAAACGTGAATGCTGATTCTCCCAAGTTTTGAACGAAGCGGCTAAACACCCACTATAATTTGTGGGCTGCCCGAAGCAAGTGTTTGCAAGATGGAAATTACTGTCTACCCCTGACACTTGACATCCTTATCGACAGGATTTACACTGCTGTCGATAGGGGTAGACTAGTAACTTCAATCAGACGTGACACGACGGCCTCTGAGCCCATTCAGACACGGTGGGCGCCAAACATGGGTGGCAAAACACATTTGATTCAAGCTCATCCGAAAGACATGTGTCTCTTCCTCCATTTCCTCATTCATAAACGGTGGGCGGCAAAACAAACTCTCCTCGTCCGAAATCGATGTAGGCTTATATTTTAAATAGGGGCAGATGTGTAACTTCCATCAGACGTGACACAACCGCCCTACCTGTCAGCCCCGTTCATACACCGTGGGCGGCAACCGTGGGCGGCAAAACACCCTCTCCTCGCCCGAAATCGATGTAGGCTAATATGTTAAATAGGGACAGATGTGTAACTTTCGTCAGACGTGACACAACCGCCCTACCTGTCAGCCCCGTTCATACACCGTGGGCGCCAACCATGGGCGGCAAAACACCCTCTCCTCGCCCGAAATAGTTACCGGCAAATATTTGGGAGATGCGAGATTACCGTCCTATCCCCAACCGACGCGATGTCCGAAATTTTAAACAGGGGATAAGTTCGTAACTTTCCCCCATTTCAGAGAAGCGCGTCCCAAAGTTTGAGATCGCCCCCTCCATTTCCCCATTCATACACCGTCAGCGGAACGACAACCTCCGCACTGCGGCCAGCCTCCTCCGTCCGCCACCCCATTGTCCACCTTGCCGGAGCCGCTACCCCTACCCCATCGTCCACTGCAAGAGATGGACGTCTCTCATCCACGGTGCTGGACCAGGATCCTTTCATCACCTCCTCTCACTTCATCGGCGCCGTCGTCCACCTTGCCATTGCCGCTCCTACGACCGCCTCGTCCACGGCAACAGGATATATCCCCCGACCCGGCAGTCTGCCGTCTAAAGTCTTCTTCCCCGCCGCCGACAGCCATCGCACCCGCATCACCCTCAACGTATCAGCATAGGCCTACACGGCGTCACAAGAGAGGTGGTACTCTTCCATATGTGCTTAAGTTATTGATCTCACCCGGAAAATAGATCGTAATTTGTTTACTGTACTTTTCTTGTCCGTACCAAATCATAGTGGCTAGTTGAAAGCAAACATTGGTTGTGAAGTAGCTTTGTCCGGTTTGCACCTTTATATCCGCCATGGCACGGGCACTATACTCGTAAAGCTTATGATTTCCCCCCTTTATATTCACTACCATCATCGTAGGTGCTTCATGTCGTGCTAGCACTGCTCCTCAAGACCTCAACCCAAAGCTTACGTGTTGAAATAAGAATCTGATATGATGCTCATATCACTAAAACAAAGAACGTTTAATTGGTCACCTAATGTTCCTATATTCGTTTCGAAAAGCATGTGCGCCACCCACTGGTCCAGCTAGTTCCACTTTCCTGATTTTTCTCTTGATGCTTAGGGTTTTCCCCTTTTATCTACTCTACTATGATCTGCGTAGGTGCTTTCTGTCGTACTAGCATTACTCCACCCTTCAAGCTAAACAACACAACACTTAGAATTCGAAAGCTTAGTTGTTCAAATATGATTGTGATATGATACTGATATTAGTTAACCGACACATTTAATTGGTTAGCTAAAGGTCTCACTTGAGTTTCCAAATGCATGTCGCTACATATAGAGAGACAGCATAATTGCATTTATTTATCACTTGTTGACCGTACTTTCTTGTCCATACCAAATCTTAGTTGTTATTTCAAAGCAAACATCGGTTGCTAACTACCCTTTGCGCGGTTTGCAGCTTCAGATCTGCCATCCCACTGCCATGGTCAACACTGTACTCATCATGCTTATGTTTTCCCCATTTTATGATGACCACAATCAGCCTACGTGGTTCGTGTCGTAATAGCACTCCTCCACCCATCGAGCTAAACAAGCTTAGTTCTACAAATTCATATCTAATATTATTGCTGATATTAGTAAAACTGAGAGATGTTTAATTGGTTAGCTAAATGTTCCTACTTTAGTTTCGAAATGCATGTGAGCAACATATGGAGAGACCGGAAAGAATAGTATTTCTCTGTGCGCTCTGGTTCATCATGGTTGGCCAACCGACATTGTATTAAAAGACTTGTAATATCTTCAATCTGCTTGCTCTTCTGCTCTTCTTTAAGATGATACTCTTCTCTTGCGGTCGACTGGTCAGGTCGAGTTGTTCTCCCTTAGTATATTTTGAATCTGTCAGGTCAGGTCGACTTGTTCTTCTTTACTATATGTTGAAGCTATCATCTGCGAAGTGTCATCACTTCTGGAGCTCTCATATTTTGAGTAGTAGGCCACATTATATTAATGCACACAACAAATTACAGCATGCATGGCATCTTTTAAAAGAATTGCAGAGATAGCACAAAGGGGTTTACAGGGAGGCGGTACTGGATTAGAATCACTTCTGCATTACAAAGAAAATCTCACTTGTTTTTATGTTTTCATGCATGTCAGATATTGAACATTATCAAAATGAATATGAGAATGGGCGCACGAGAGGAATATTGCGGAACGATCCACTGGCTAACAAACTTGGCATGGTGGAGGATGGCCTATCTTATTCACCCATCAAGGTGCTTGCTCTAACTTTGCAAAGTTGTATTGGTCGCACATATTTTGCTTCTGACCTCTTGCATTACTTCTACTTTGTTACACCATCTGCTTAGTTTAAGCATCATATATGAGTATATTCCATACCTATCCATTTTCTGTACCTATTCCATGTGTCGTCACACTATGTTTTTCCAGTCAAATGTTGTTCTTTTGTAATAGATGTCCAAAAGTAAGAGGGTGAGTGCAGATCCTCAAGGAGTACAAACTAGGTATTTGGAAAAGGTAGTGATACCTGTTAAATCAGATAGATCAGCAGCCACAGAAAACACAGGCCCAACTGTACCACACTTTACCCCTACTCCAGTGGCCAAACCCCTATTAGAACTGCTGGGAGCCCAGCGTCAGGTACTGTCTACGATATCAATTCAAAATTTGAACTCCTAAATTTCTGCTTGTGCCTTACCTTCTCTCTTGTATGAAAACTAATTTCAGATGAATCTCCTTGCTCAAAGGATCATATGATCTCAAAACAATAATGGGCTCTGCATTGCTCTTGTCAGTACCTCTCTCCCTTTTGCCTTGTAACGCTGTACTTAATTAATTGCTATTTGATTATGTATCATCAGTCTGCACCTGAGCTTCATTATCCTCTGTTTCTTCCAATATTATTTGATCTATATTTACTCTTTGCAAAATGTAGAATAATGGCAACGCTTATAAAGAATTTTCTTTGGGGAATTTATTGAATTATCATTCCATCAACATGGAGAAGGGCTTTGTCCAGCCCGTGTTAACATGTAATGTAAGTTCATCCTTCTCAAGCCTTCAAACTTTGTTCTAGTATAGATTAGGATAGGCATCATTTCCTCCACTGCTGTTTGCTTTGCTGTTTACATCTGATTGGATGTT
Source organism: Triticum urartu (assembly GCF_056163025.1). Classification (NCBI taxonomy): domain Eukaryota; kingdom Viridiplantae; phylum Streptophyta; class Magnoliopsida; order Poales; family Poaceae; genus Triticum; species Triticum urartu. The sequence goes on from NC_141876.1 coordinate 37,003,552, forward strand.
TGCAACAACTACCAGTTTCAAATTGTAGTTGTAAAAACATGTTCCTTATGCAGAACAGATCCATTTATGTGCTTATATAATTGTGAAACCTGTTACGTGTCTCCTTGTTTCTCTTTCAGACTCGTATCTCTTATGCCAGGCAGAACTTTAGGGAAGATAGTGAGCCAAACCATCTTGAGGACAGCGAGATGACCCCAACGTCCTGTCTTGATGAAGACAGTGAGTTGAAGCTACTCACCAGCAGGTGTGAGACAACCTCTGTGCCTCAATCAGTTCGACTTCTTCAGTCTCAACTTAAAGCGGAAAGGCTTGCTTCAGCTCAGCTCCGACTTGAAGTCAAAGATGCAATGAAGATGTCAGAGGACTGACGTGCGCACCATCATGCCTTAAATCTAGTGTTGATGCATCTATCGTTGACACAACTGAGGTCTACTCAGCTTCTTCAGCTGTTTGGGGGGGGGGGGCGACCTGGCCAGGCCTAGTGCCTTCTGAAGTGCTCTCAGTTTTGTATATTCTTTTGTCGGCGCGTTTATTTGCACTGGTGGCGAACTTTGATGCCCAGTGGATGTAATATGTGTGATAGCCGTGATAGCCTAGCGTAAGTTGCTTGCTTATTTATTTCCTTGTTGTCTTGTTTATTTGTTTGCTTCTAGTCATTGCAGTTCTTTTTCCGCGGTTTGCTAGTGGCTGCAATAACCTATTTTTTTAAAACTAGGCCTCAATAACCATGGGCTAATATGTACTGTAATGACACTGGGCCTCCTACGGGCCGTAGAAACAGTGGGCCTTCTACTGGCCGTAGAAACAAGGGGCCTTCTACGGGCCGTATCATCAATGGGCCTTATATGGGCAGTATGATCGATGGCCAAACATGGGCCAATAACAGGCCGCATTATGGCCGTAAACGGGCTAGAGTTGGAATCGTCCGTTCATGGGCCGACCATAACGGGCCATCGTTAATAGGCCATATTTTATGACGCTATGAAAATGGCCCAACGTATCAACGGACCACAAACGGGCCGACTGTAACCACAGGCTGAATTTGGCCCACAAGCAGAAAATGACAGTAACGGGCCATAAGTAAACGAATGCTGGAAATGAGCCCAAGAATAAATGGGCTCTGAGAAGGCCGAAAGATAACATGGGTTGGAAACGGCCCAACGGAATAACGGGTCGTTAATAGGTATAAAGTGATACACTGTTCATTACGGGCCAGTTTCACCATGGGCCGTTAATGGGTGTAAAGTGATACAATGTTCATGACGGGTCAGTTTCACCGTGGGCCGTTAATAGGCCAAGAGTTACATAGGGCCTCATATGGGCCGAAATACGTCATGGGCCATACATGGGCCAGAAGTGAAAATGGGCTGGAATCATATTGGGTGGCCCAGATGATGCTACTGGGCCTAATTCGGATAGGGCGTAACGGGCCTTGGGTTAGCGGGCTGTAAATGGGCTATATGCGAATAGGCCGTTAACAGGCTTTACATGGGCCGGCCCGCCACCTTTTGACCAAGTCAAACGGGCCGGCCTTTTCATAGGAATGGGCCTCTGTTGGGCCGTGCCACGTGTCGACGTATCATAGGCGCCTATCTGACCCACTGACGAGCTGACACGTGTTTCGTCCGGCCAATAAGAATTTTACACGTGGAAATTTCCCATTGGTTGGGGCTGTTAACGGGTTATCGGATCCAAAACCCGACCCGATAGCTTAACGGTGTTCCGTTACGGTGGATGCCACGTGTCAGTCACCCTTGACGAAAGCACTTCTGTGACGCGCGATTTATCGTCATGGAAGTGGACACTTCCGTGATGATAATTTTGGTAATGTCATGGAACACTTCTATGACAACACAGGTATGACTATCTTGATTCTGTCATAAATTTGTCATGGATGTACATGCATGACAAAAAACGCGACCTACTGTGACAAACACGTATCATCATGGAAGTGTATTTTTTTTGTAGTGTCTAGTGCCACCTCTAGTTAGTTTTGGAGTATTGACGACAAACTTGGTTGAGGGACTAATGTGTTTGTGAGAAATTGCAGGATAACACAGGTAGTAGTCCCTCACTGATTCGGTTTACCTACCAGAGATGACCCCTAAAAATGTATGAAGACATTTAAGATAATGGTTGTTCATGAAGACATTCTTGATGAAGATAATGACATGTGAAGACATTCACCTGAAGACTATGGAGTGCGAAGGCATAGTTGTTTCGTAGTTTCCTTTTCTTCTTTATTGAGTCATAGGAACCACCGTACTATTAAGTGGGGTCCAAGTGAACAAAGTCAGATGACTGATGTGATGCTCAACCAAAATCCTATGTCTTTGAGCGAAAATAATGAGAGCAAATCTTATCCTAAGTTGGATGAGTCAGCTTTGCTTGTAGACCAAGCGAAGCTACCGCGTGTGTTTGAAATCCGACCGTTGGACACGTGTCGGTTCCTTAGTGACCCAGGGTCATTTCGGACATATCATGTAGGGTTTCCTCTAGGCTATAAATAGCCCACCCCCTACACCATAAATTGGTGGTTGCTCAGAGTTAGTACACGGCTTTTGTCGTTTGAGAGCAACCCACCTCCAAAGCCTTTAAGAGAGAGATCCTTACGAGGACAAAGCCCAAAACACCGAGAGCCAAAGAGTGTTAGGCATCATTGAAGTCTTTTCTGTCCACGTGACCTGAAGACTTGTTACACTTGAGGACTATGAATCCTCCAGCCGGTTAGGCGTCGTGTTCTGAGCATCCAAGAGCCATTGTGGATTGCTAGTGAACGAAGTATGTGAAGGTTTGGAAGTCTACCTTGAAGACTTACCAGAGTGATTGGGCGAGGACTGGGTGTCCTTAGCTCAAGGGAAATAAGGTGAAGACGCGGTCTTCTGAGTTCAATCTCAGCCTCCCTAACCAGACGTATAGTTGTCACAGCAACTGGAACTGGTCTACCAAATCCTTGTCTTCACCAAGCCACTGGTTCTATCTCTTACTTCCTTTACATTTCAGTTTGTCTTCATGAAGTCATTGCTTGCTTGCCTGATCTATTTGACTTCACTGTGTGAAGACTATCGCCTGTTTGGCTTCATATTGTCTTCCATTCTGATCCATACTACCTAGCTGCTATTAGTCTTCGTTCTTTCACCATACTGTTTACTTGACTATGGCTTGTCTAGTGTAGTTCATCTTCCGCTGCATATCATATAGGATCATTACATCAGTTTGCGTTCAAAGACCTCGTGTTTTGAAGACTTACATAAAAATCTCCTATTCACCCCCCTCTAGTCGATAACTAGCACTTTCAACTTAACCTACTCCTTTTAGTCTGCATCAAGGTACAAATCTTTAAACTAAATTTTAACAGACTGGCGATGTTTTCACTGAATTTTGGCCTTAAGTACAGTTACAAAATCTGACCGTTTGAGTATAGTTTGGACTATTGTTTTTTGGAGTGAACTGAACTGCCTTGGAAGCAAAAGGCATCAGAAACACAGAGAAACAAAGCCATTTTACAGAAGTTGCTTTCATAATTTTCTTTCATAAGTTGCAAACAGTACTCCAAACTGGAAGTAACAAACCAAATTTTGTACTTCGAACTTTCATAATTTGTGGAGTACTCCAAACTGGAGTAATTCCAGCAGTACCAAACAGTTCTCCAAATTTGCATATGTTTAGTGACTGCATATGTTCAGTGACTTAACAGTATGACGTTTAGCAAAGCACAGTGATTGCGTATGTTTAAAATTGGATGATCTGCTCTAGTTCCATAATGCTAGCAATAATTGATCTAGAAACATTCAATTTCACCAGATGACTATCAGTTTCACCGTGACTATTAATTTCACTATAATTGATTTGCTTCCGTACGTACCCAGAAAGCAGCAGAGGTGGGGGCTCTAGAGGAAGCCAAGGTCGGCGCTCAGCCAGACAGCAGCAGAGGCGGAGGCTCAATGCTGCATTGCTTGTACTGTCAAAAAGGTTAGGCTCAATGCTGCATTGCTGAAAATTGATAGTAAATTTTAACAGTTTGGAGTACAGATTAACTAAAACCTGACATTTTAACTGAATTTTGCCTTCTTCCTTCCTTAGGAACCGAGCTCTGGCGGCAACACAAGGAGCAGGCCAGATGAGCACAAGGGAGATGCTACTGGAGCTCTGCTGCTGCTGATCAACACGGTCACCCCAAGTGAGCTGCGGATCAATTTCACTCTGTGTCAGCTGCAGGACCAGAGCGCAGTAGCAGAGGCAGAGGTGGAGGCCTCAGGGGTCGCCGGCGGGGATCGGAGGGCGTCGGCATCGCCCACCAGCAGTAGCGATGGTGGCAGAGGCGTCGCCAGCCACCACCACCTCAACCAGCCGGCGGGCCGAAGCGGACTAGCGTGGCGGCAGTGGGCGGCGGAATCACGGGCGGAGTCGACCAGCGCGGCGGTGGTGGGTGGTGGAGGACCTGCTCGTCGGTGGGCGACGGAGAACCCGCTCGTCGGTGGGCGGCCGACGGAGTCCTCCTCGTGGGCAGGCGGCGGAGATCCTCCTCGTGGGCAGCAGAGGTCCTGTTCGTGGGCGGGCTCATCAGTGGCTCAGGAACTGCTCGTCAGCGGCTACCTTCTCCTGGACACATATCGCCACGGCGGCTGGCCGTGGCCGCCGCGGCGACGCGTGCGACAGGAGGAGGAGGAGGAAGGAGATGGGGGCTTAATTTCTAGAGCTTTGAAAGTGGAAGGACTAAAATGCAAAAAATAAATGTACTACCCCTGCGACAAGAATTACGGGACGAAGGGAGTATTATCTAAAAAACATGTTAATATTGTTAAAAAAATGTTTGTAAAAAACTATGCATGCGTTTCAAGAAATGTATGTGAGATTAAAGAAAAGTTAATCATGTATATTGAAAATACGAACCATGTATAAGAAATATGTATACATAAAATACTAACCATGTTTAAAATGCGCCCTGTTAAGCAAGTAGCATTGGGATGTTGCCAATCCACTGATGCATCGGCCAAAGCAACAGAAGCCGAGTTATCCGCATAAATGATTTCTGCCTCACCATCAACCCACTGGATCAAAAACTGGTGCATAGTAGACGACACGCATTGGTTGCATGAACCCAATCACGGCCTAGTATGACGTTGAAGTTACCTTGCACCTCGGCGACAAAAAAAGTAGTAGCCAAAGTTTTGCTCCTGAATGTAAGCTGATGGGGAATGTTGCATGAAAATCAAATTCCTACGAACACCCAAGATCTATCTAGAAGAAGCATAGCAACGAGAGGGGAGAGTGTGTCTACGTACCATCGTAGACCGTTAAGCGGAAGCTTATATAACGCGGTTGATCTAGTCGTACTCTTCGCGATCCAATCACGATCCAAACTGATCTAGCACTGAACGAACGGCACCTCCGAGTTTACGTGCGGCTCAGTGACGTCTCCTCCTCCTTGATCCAGCAAGATAAGGGAAGAAGTAGATGGGATCTCAACCAACACGATGACGTGGTGGAGATGGTGGTGGTGGAGCAATGGCAGCGCTTCGCTAAGTGAAAAACCGTGGACGAGAACTATGCTGGGAGGGAGAGACGGGGAAGTAGCCAATGCCAATGTGTTGGGGTGCCTTGCTGCGCCCCCTCCCCTATATTTATAGGCGTGGGAGGGCTAGGAGTCTAGCCCTACTCCTAGTAGGACTGGCGCCAAGGGGGAGGAGCCCTACTCCTAGTAGGAGTTGGACTCCTAGTCCCTTTCCACATGTCCTAGCCACATGGGACTCTTAGGGGCTGGTGCGCCTAGCCCATGAAGGCCAAGGTGCCCCTTTCAGCCCATGCTGGCATGTGGGACTTGGTGGACCCACTTGTGGACTTCCGGACCCCTCCGGAACCTTCTCGAAGCTTCCCGGTAAAACACCGAAAAAACTGCACCTTTTTCCAGAATCCCGAAAACGACTTTCCATATATAAATCTTTACCTCTCGACCTTTCCAAGACTCCTCGTGATGTCCAGGATCTCATCCGGGACTCCGAACAAAATTTAGTTACCAATCATCAAATATCCCAATACTACTATAGCGTCAACGAACGTTAAGCGTGCGACCTTGCGGGTTCGGGAATCATGTAGTCATGACTGAGACACCTCTCTGGCCAATAACCAATAGCAAGACCTGGATGCCCATATTGGTTCCAACATATTCCTCAAAGATCTTCATCGGTTGAACCACGGTGTCAAGGATTCGGGTAATCCCGTATGCAATTCCCTTTGTCCCGCGATATGTTACTTGCCTGAGATTTGATCATTGGTACCTCCATACCTAGTTCAATCTCGTTACCGACAAGTCTATTTACTCGTTCCGTAATACAAGATCTCGTGACTAACTCAAGGCGAGGTTGGTAGCCAGGGCCTACGTCTAACGGCAAGGGATTGACTTCGAGGATGTGTTCGCGCCCGTGGTGCGGATGGACTCGGCGCGTGTGTTGATCACCCTCGTCGCTCTGCACGACTGGCAGGTACACCACATGGACATCAAGTCAGCATTCTTGAATGGTGACCTTCTCGAGGAGGTGTATGTGTAGCAGCCGCCGGGATACATGAAGACCGGAGAAGAAGACAAGGTGTTGCGCCTTCGCAAGGCCCTGTACAGTCTGCGCTAAGCTCCAAGGGCATGGAACGCGAAGCTGGACGACAGTCTGAGCACACTCGGCTTCAAGCGTTGTCCGTCGGAGCACGCGGTGTACCGATGAGGCACAGGAAACTCACTACTGCTCGTTGGGGTGTATGTGGATGATCTCGTCATCATCGGCGTGAACACGGAGGAGATCGCAAGCTTCAAGCAGCAAATGACCAAGTTGTTCCGCATGAGTGACTTGGGCAAACTCAACTTCTACCTTGGCATCGAAATCCACCAGGAGCATGATCGGATCACGCTCTGCCAGACGGCATATGCCAAGTGTCTGTTGGAGCGAGCTGGGCTGTCAGACTGCAACCCGGTCAGCACACCAATACAGGCAAGATTGAAACTGAGCAAGGACAGTGTCGGGGATGCTGTGGATGTCACGTACTACCAGAGCATCATCAGAGGGTTTGCGGTATCTGACCCACACAAGGCCAGACATAAGCTTCGCCGTAGGCTCTGAGCAGGTTCATGGAGGCCCCTGCTGCAGATCACTACACGGCGGTGAAGAACCTGCTGTGTTACATATAGCAGGGACGCTGGAGCACGGATGTGCGTTCAAGCGCGGGAAGGGCGAGTTGAAGCTAACAGGGTACAGCGATTCAGATCACGCCAGGGACATCGTCGATCGAAAGAGCTCGACGGGCGCCATCTTCTTCCTTGGTGAGAACACTATAAACTGGTAGTCGTAGAAGCAACGAGTGGTGGCCATCTCTTCATGCGAGGCCGAGTACATTGCAACCACCACTACTGTGTGTCAAGGGATTTGGTTGGCACGACTGCTCGGCCAGATGCTGAATAAGGAGATAGTGTCGTCGAAGCTGTTTGTCGACAACAAATCAACGATCTCTCTGTCGAAGAATCATGTCTTCCATGACCGGAGCAAGCACACTGAAATCAGGTTCCACTTCATTCGGGAGTGCATGGAGGGAGGGAAGATCGACATCGACTACATTCGAACCAGTGATCAGCTCGCTGATGTTTTGACAAAGGGACTTGGACGTCTGGCGTTTCAAGAGCTGAGGAGGAGGATCGGCATGACTGGAGTTCTTCGGAAATAAATCAGCAATGACAAGATTAGGGGGTGATTCGTTGACAACTTAATCTAGTCGTTGGTAGCTGTAGTTAATTTCCATTTTTCAGTTAAATTCAGTTAGGCATGTGCCGCGTCTGTGCATGTCGTGCATGTAGGGCTAGGACCCGGTCTTGGTGCTCGTGCGATGGCACGGGCGTGAGCCAGATCATGGCGCCGAGGTAGGATCTCTACCGGCCACCGTTTCTTCCTTGTACCAGAAAAAATAGCAAATGAGAAAGTCAAAAAAGTCACAAGATTTTACGCGGCACCAAACACCCATGTTCATCTCTGTCAGAGCGAGTGTCAGAGAGCGAATTCTGACAGCTGATGCCTGCGACCCAGCTCAGGATGTACTTCACTGCCATTGTAGCGCATCTCGCAGTATTTTTTTGGCAATTCTAGAGCTTTGGTTTCTCCTTCACGGAGTGCAGCTACAAGCGGGCGTGGAGGATACTATTTTGTGGAAACACACGGCCTATGGGAGCTACTCTGCGTCTTTGGCTTATAACGTGCACTACTTGACCATCACCCGTTCTGCCATGTACAAGGTTGTCTGGAGAGTCTCCCCCCCCCCCACCCCCCCGAAAGCCAAATTTCTTGCATGGCTTGCCATCCAAGACAGGTTATGGACATCCGTTCTCTTGGCCAAGCGAGGGTGGCCAAACAGTGGTCCGTGCACCCTCTGTAGGCGTGAATAAGGACGGTTGAGCACATTTTCTTCCAATGTAGATACACTTTGAGAGTTTGGGATATGGTCAGAGTTGGGCTTCAACTCATTGATTTGGATACTTCTGGTTGGGCGACTTACACGAGCATCCATGATTGATGGTGTGAATCGGCTTCCGCCCACGATGCACACAAGAAAGCGATGCCTTCTATCTTCGTGCTCGTTTCGAAAGCAATTTGGGATGAGAGGAACGCACGGGTTTTTCAAGGCCGCTCCGCTCCAACGTTTAGCACTCTCCAAGCAATCAAGCACGAGGCGAGGCTATGGGTCCTAGCAGGGGCGAAACATTTGGGTCTTCTGATGCCGGGAGAGTAACGGCTTGTATTTTTCTTCTCGGCCTTTGGCCGGTGCCTGGATATCTTTTTAAACTCCCTTCTTATTTAATGAATGGGGCGCATCCGGCAGTAATGATGACCATGCTTAGCTATTTGAATTTTTCTTGCAAACAACAGTTTGCAGTTTGCTTAGGTCACGGACATATCCTGGACCATCTCATATATTGTCTGTGTACCAAACCTGCTTCTCCTTTTTTTACCAGGAATGTTTCCCTTTTTTGATCAAGAAATTGTTTGGCTTTCAACTCTACGGTATTGTAATAAACTGATGCTTAACGTAGTTCAGTTCAAATAATGAGGATGCTTCATTTACACGCAGACATATTTCAGCTGTATTGGGCTTGTATGCTTGCATGCACCAGTTTGATGCGCACTACATGGATTTGAATAATCCCCATCAGGAAGGGATTAAGTGAATTAACCAAAATGATAGGAATTAGAAGGGATCACGATTGACTAGAGGATTGCCCGGTGGCATACGACCTGTATAAATTGGGCCGATGGCTTAGGCCAACTCTAACGCATGACACCAAATGGCCCATCTGCATCCGTTTGGGGGTAAACGGACAAAGCAGGACCTCCAACACAGGACCGCAAATGGGTCGTCGTCCGTTTTCTATCCGCTTTCAACCCATTCCTGGCCCAAGTTTGAGACGAGTTTGCGGCCGAACGGATAGCACGCGCACGGGCGGGACACGCGCCCTTGTCCTCCCTTGGCCCGCCCATCAGTGGCACAAGCGGCCACTTTCCCTCCCTTTCCTCCAAACGCTCCTGGGCCTCGCCCTCCACTCTCCCGCGCCCTCGGCCATTCCCCTCCCTCCATCCACCATGGCCAATGAGGCGAATCCCGGCGACCCACCACCGGCCGCCCGCCCCGTGGCGAAGAAAACGAAGTCTGTGAAGAAGCTTCGGTCGGAGCTCACGTCGGCGGAGGCCGCCAAGCTCGACGCTGAATCGGCCAAGAGGAGGAACCGGTGAACTGTCGCGGTGGAGAAGAAGGCCGCCGTCGAGTACGCCGCCAAGTGTTCCCTGCGGCGTGCGTTGCAGCACCAGGCCGACCTCGACGACAAGGAGTCCACCGTCTCCAAGGCGCACGCCCTCCTCATGTTGGGCATTGTTGGGTGCTCATCAAAGATTGCCCCAAGTTCAGGGACCAATACAATGCTCTTAAGAAGAAGAGAGGAGAGAAGGCGGCCATGGCTGATGAGGGAGACGTGCTCAAGAGGCCGAGGGGCAAGACAAGCTCAAAGGCCGACGAGAAGCGTGATGCGTCTTCTATAGCCTTGAAAGGAAATTTGCAGAACATGATGAGCCAAAAGTGCGGGAGGAGAGCAGGAGCAAAGGGAAGGAGGAGCAAATGAAGATATACCTAGATCTTCAAACGAAGAAGCTTGACATGGAGGAGGCCGTGAAGAAGAGGAAGCTCGACATAGAGGAGGCCGCTCAACTCAAGAAGCTAGAGACCGAGGCCACCAATGCCGACACAAAAGCCAAGGAGGTGGCACTAGCGTTGATGAGCGTCGACAAGAACAATATGTCACCGGAGAGGAAGGCTTGGTTCACAAACCGGCAGAAGGAGATGTTCGCCCGTGACGGCATGAACTAGGTGAGACCTCGGCCGCGCTGGCCGCGATGGCGGTCCTTTTTGAAGGCTGGCTGGTGTGCCGGCCGCTGGCTTTGTTGCCGGTGACAAAACTTGTCCTGAAGGCTAGTTGGTGTGCCGGCCGCTAGCTTTGTTGCCGGCGTGAAACATGTCCTTTTTGAAGGCTGGCTCCTGTGTCGGCCGCTGGTTGTGTTGCCGGCATGAGACTAAAGGTCACTGCTGTGTTGCCGGCCGGTGTGAACTAGTGCGAATCGTGGCCGCGGCTTAAATCCTTAGTTTCTCATGTTTGCATGCACGGGGACAGGATGCGTCGAAGATGCGGCCGCGCATTGGGCGCCCGGCCGACGCAAACTCAAATCCGGGTGGATACGGCTCCATTGTCACCCTCAAACGGACGAAATCCGGACAAAACGAACGTCTATTTGGGGTCGTGCGTTGGAGTTGGCCTTAGTATGGAGCAGACCATGTGCCACAGGCTCCGGTCCAGAAAAAGTAGAAAGTAGCGCCGTTAGAACACCATTGTGAGCCACAACATTAATGAACAACTGGCAAGAAGCACTGGCCCAATTGAATATTGATGCAATGAAAAAGAAATGCATTATGCAATGCGCCTGTGTTCACTGATCCCTATGTGGACCAACGGCTTGGATAATGATACCATATGGTAGTATGACCCATGTTGAATTTCCACTACTCCTATGCATACAACAAGGAGCGATTGCTCTAACAAGATTCGAGATGCGAACCAACTTGTGGTTGAATGATTAAGTGGACAGTAGTATCCCCAGCCCACCAGGGTTCAAGTCCTGGTGCTCGCATTTATCCTACGGTGACTTCATAAAATCTCAAGATGATATGCCGGCTCAGCCTCTCAAAGATGCTCGGTAGGATGTGCGTGTGTGCGTTAATAGGATGAGCACTTGCGTCTATATTGTGTTCTAAAAAAGCAAGATTCGAGATGAGGGGGCGTTTCCGCTTTGGAGCTTACAATGAAGGAAAAGCCAATGGCTAGACGTCGGTCAACCGACCCAATTTTCGGCCGGCCACCACGCACCACGGCCAGAATAAAAAAGCATGGCTCGCTGTCGCCGGGTCGCAGCAACAAATCAAAGCCGGTTCCAGTAAAAAAAATGCCTCGGCCTCGCCTATTGCAGTATTTTGGCACCGGGGGATGCATAATCGGCTACGGTGACGCCTAGCACCTTGCATAAAACAACTTGTCAGGATTGTAAAAGACAGCAGAAATCACCAAAACAAACATTATTATTATTTTCAAGAAAAGGGACGATACCGACAAGAACAAACAAACAAACAAAGGAAACACAAACACAATCAGGAACAATGTAGAAAGACATCCAACAAAAATAATAAAACCAACAAGAAATATATGATGACCCACACATCCGGAAAAAGAAGCAACACATCGATATGAACATATGTGACCTGAAGCTACTTTCAACGAGATTCCACATTTACCAACCAACCATATGCACTCATTACAGCGACAAAAAAACTCACAGATGGGGACGGATTGGATTGCAAATACCGACAGGTTAAGTTAGTTAGTTATATATAATAACAAAATGGCTCCCAGACTTCCAGATATGCCCTTGCCTCAACCCTCTCGGTGTTTGCGTGGCCACCTCCCTGCGCCCCTGCCCCTGTTGTTGAAGTTACTAGGCTGGTAGTACCCATCATCGTTGTTGTTGTAGTACCCGCCCCCGCCCCCGCCTCCGCCACCACCACCACCACCACCACCACCCCGGCCATTCTGGTACCCGCCCTGGTGTCCGCCACCACCCCTGCCATTCAGGTACCCGCCCTGGTGTGCACCACCAGCACCACTGCCATTCTGGTACCCGCCCTGGTATCCACCACCACCACCCCGGCCATTCTGGTACCCGCCCTGGTATCCGCCACCACCACCCCAGCCATTCTGGTACTCACCACCGCCTCCTTGGTATCCACCACCACCACCTCCTCCACGCCCATTCTGGTATGCGCTGCCCATGCCACGGCCGCCTCCATGCCTGCCATGGCCATTAGGGTAAGCCCCCCTCCTGCCACGATCACCACCTTGCTGGTTCTGAAAAGATCGCCGAGGGCGCTGAAACTGTCGCTCTTTTGGCTCGGCATACCTCTGATCTTGTTCTTCCACATCAAACTTCTCCTGCTCTGCCTCAGCCAAGGGATATTCCTCATGAGGGTTCACCGGGGATTTACCTTCCTGAAGCTGGCATGTTAGTATAAGCCAGAAATATATTACATACACAGAAAAACACTCCACAGGTCATCCAGTCTTTACCATATTTTGCACATCGGCTGCATTAGACTGATGACCATTGTAGATTTCTGTGGCATGCGAGGAGTCTTCCTCCTCCTCCTGTCAGCAAGTAAACATACCAACAAGATCAATATAAGCTTTGTAGACTAATGACCATTGTAGGTTTCTTGCAATAGTATCCAAGTACACAGCTAGGATGCTAAAGAACATATATTACCAGACCCAAAGAATATAAAACTATTAAGTTGTGTTATCAAAGTAATGTTGGTCATAAGTCCTAAACTCGTAATCATAAAGTAGACAAGCAACAAGTAAAAATGACAGCTAGGAGTAAAATGGCACCCAGGTCCCAGGAACATGTGTTCCTTCAATGGACAGTAAATAAATAATTCTACAACAACAACAACAACAAAGCCTTTAGTCCCAAACAAGTTGGGGTAGGCTAGAGGTGAAACCCATAAGATCTCACGACCAACTCATGGCTCTAGCACATGGATAGCAAGCTAATAAATAATTCCGAGTGTTTAAAATTCAGGTAAAATTATACATGCAAATGTTTGAACCATTCAGATTCCTGTAGGTTGTGGAAAAACAAACTCTTTTTGCACCTTGGCAAAAGAAACAAATCTGGGGGCTCTAAAGTGAAATCTTTAGAAGCACAAAAATTAACTTATACAAAAAAAGGAGACCCAGTGCTAGAAGTTCCCACGCCAGGTGGGGTCTGGGGAAGGATTATATAACGCAAGCCTTACCCCTGCACACTGCAATGCAGAGAGGCCGCATCGAAACTTGCTTTACTCAATGGGTACAAATATTGTCAGAGCACTAAACTTGGTTTCTCCACTCATGCTGCAGAAATGCTAGCTTTTTCCGTTAAATTCACAAACGTAATAAAAATACAAGAGCATTTGCATGTGTCCCCTTTTCAGAATGTTTATATCAGGGATTAGGATTGCTGTTCTTTTCAACCAGCATTTTAAGTAATGGCCAACAAAGTAAAAAAGGAACAAATGTACAATAAAAAATCATGTTATTGCATGATTGCAATGGTGAATTCTAGCACATGATATTTATAATCTTTAATACAACAAAAACTCAACTACTATGTTGCAAACTGCGAAGACTATGTTGCAAACTCAACTACACATAATATTATACAACGATCATACTAGTTGTTAAGTTAGTATTTCAGCGGGTTTTTTTCAGAACACAAATGCACAGGCACCATCTGTTATATCTAAGCAACAGCCCACAACATCCATATGAAACAGCATAATCTACACCCCAAATGGAGTGAGGTTACAGTTTTTTTGTTAAAGTTATAATCCACATTGATCATTACTACTGAACCAGCACAAAAAGCAGCAGCAACAACAACAATGATGATAATAATAATACTAGGAGCAATCATCAACAAAGATCAAAACAAAGTTTCAGGGCAATGATCACTTCACCATGCTAAGCATATATTAAATTACAAAAGAGTGCAATTTGCTATTTTACCTTGTGACCTTCAGCAGCTATGTTCTCCTTAAGTGATGGTGCCTCTGGTGAGACAGTCATGCTCATCAGTGCCTGCACACTTTCAGATCCATGGTGCGCCGTGTAGAGTCCGATGCCATGATCCTGTCTAACTTGGACCTCACCGCAGCATCTACAGCGAAAAGCCGCAGATTTCAATCAGCAATGAGCTCAAAACAAACCAAATTACAGACCTATATCAACCCTCACATGTAACAGAGGAGCCAGGGTGGATCGGCACATCAGCACGGGTGAGCCATAGGCGGGCATGATGGGCACAGGCCTGGAGTGCGTCATGGTGGGAGACGCCAACCGCAGAAGCAGGGCGAGCCATGGCAAGGGCCGCCACAGCAGACACTGCATCAAGGTCGTTCTCCGTAAGCAGGTCCACGGTATCATCCCATACATAGCCGTAGGTGATGCAGCTGCTCCGCTCGTGCTTGCGTGCAACCATGGTGGTGATGAACTCGTCTGGTGACTTGACATAAAAAAGGGAGCCAAAGTAGACAAGCGCGAGGAGGTCTTGGATGGACAAATCGGAGCCAAAGGATGAGGAACCGGCAGTAGGTGCAGGGACGGTGGAGAGCTCCTTGGTGAGGGCAGTGGAGAGTGGCACACGGAGGCGCTCGAGCTCGTCAATGAGCGCGGCGATGGTGGGCTTTGAATGCATCACCTCCTTCTGGTCCTGGTTAAGCACCTTGCCTGCGGCGACCGACTCCTCCATCTGCGCAATGCGATCCTGCTTCTTCCGCAGCGCGCGAAGACGCTTCGACACCACTGAGAGAGCCAGCCCTTCCTTGGTTTCAGATATTGTCCCTTTGGTTTCAAATTCTTTAACCGACTCTGCAAAAAAAAATTGCAAAGCATAATGTATAGCAGTAATTAATGTTTTCAACAACAAAAAAACATTTTTTTTCTCTGGTTAATACAAAATTTTGTTAGCTCCATAAGTACCTGAAGTTGTGCCAAAAGACCTAAAAAGAACACACGGATCATAGGTTGGTTCAAACCACAACATGTTTTCAGCAGAGCAAGGCGCACCATACTCGAGCTTCAAACTTTTACCATTCACAGCAAGTACATATGCTGTCCGGTGGCACATGCTCTCCTTCGCCATAATGTAAATAACATTGTCATCGTGCAAGCTTAATGTAGGCCCAGCACTGGTCAAATTCCCCCATGTCAAACTGTTTTTGTCATCAAACATCTCAGGTAAAAGATTCGGCAAACTTGAATCACTGAAAGATAACTCAGATGTATCAAATGTCAGACCATCATGCCAAATATCTGAATAAATTGATCTACTCCAGGTCCTAGCCATCCAACCATAATCTTTCCCACGCTTCATGTTGCAGAAAGCATCTTGCACATGAAAATCTAACTCAACAAACTTGATCAAATCATTGAATATCGTCACATGACGGTGTGGTCTTGGGGTTAGATTCTCAAACGTCAAATGGAATTCAGAAGCATCACATGGTTCAGGTACTGGCAATGGAACAAAACGGATGATAGGCTTTTTATCCAAGACATTGCATAAGAGAATTCCCCACCAAAGATCAATCCAACCTATGATACCATTTTCTGCATATGCCACGCTCATGGCATCATGAAGCAATAGCTTACGCTTAGCTATCCTTGTTTCATTATCCTCGGCGATATGAGCCACCTGAGTGTGCCAATCATTTGCATCAGATCGATAAATGTGGAGTG
Organism: Triticum urartu; assembly: GCF_056163025.1. NCBI lineage: Eukaryota > Viridiplantae > Streptophyta > Magnoliopsida > Poales > Poaceae > Triticum > Triticum urartu. Next base: position 37,019,456 of record NC_141876.1, read on the forward strand.
TGTAATGTTTGCGAGACTCGAGCCCGAAATATTCAACATGAGGAAAAACGACAGCAAAGTCTTCACTGTTATCATTAACAGGCAGGATAGCAACCAAATTTGCCTCAAAAGAAGATGGATATGGCCTTGGAATAAGATGAAGACAGGGAAAATTTGGCCCTGCTTTGTAAACGAAATAGTCGGTGAATGGTAAATGGTGGACACTCCCGAAGAAAGTGAAAGCCAGCAGTACAGACCCTCCAGCCTCACCAAGTATACGAGGATCTACTGGCAAGAGCTCCCCTGTCTGATCAACGCAGCTGACGAGGCACAACGAGATAGCTGGAGGGTCAACTGCTTTAAAAGAAAGCTCCAAGTGATGCCCTTTGCTATTCTTGGTTTTCGCGGTAGTGGAATTTTTCAACTGGCCCACTAAACATTTTCTATCCAGCAGGATTTGGGGGTGGCGACCACACGGAGAAGGATGGTCTTGCATTGCCATGACGGAAGAGTGAAAGGGCGCCGATGAAGATATGGATCGTGGAAGGCGGAGAATGGCCTAGGCCCGGGAATTGACGGGAAAGAAGCTCGGGGGTCGATATCAGGGAATCAGGGTAGATGAGCTCGGACTATGGCTGCCTGGGAGTCAGGGCAGACGGCCGGAGACGGAGCATCGTGGAAAAGGACGAAGGTGGGAAGCGCCGGGATGGCGGTGGCGGCGGCGGCGGCAGGCGGTCGAGGCGCTCGGCGGCAGGCGGTCGCGGTGCGCGGTGACGGCAGGCGGTCGCGGTGCGCGGCGGCGGCGACGGTGGAGCCGAACCCTAGCGAGGCGGCGGCACGAGGGAGACAGATTGAGCGAGGGGAAGAACCGAAGGAGCGAGACAGATCTTTTTGACAGATCGGTCACTGACAGATTCTCGAACGCTCGGGGCGGCCGGCCCATGTAGTGTAAGGCTCGGTAGCGAGTTGTTTCCAGTGAGTTTATTTTTCCTTTTTTTGAGGTTTTTTTTCTGTTTTATTAGTTTTCAGTGGGTTTTTTATTTTGGTTTTCCAGGAAAACACGAGATTTATTTATTTCTTAAAAAATATATTTCTTAGAAAAATACATGGCATTTTAGAAAAATTGAGAATATTTTCTAATATGTTTGTGGGCATTTTATGAAAAAATATGAACACTTTTTTATATTTCTGAACACTTTTAAGCAATTTTTGTAAATGACGAACGTTATAGTTTTTTGTAATAGATATGGGAGTCTCCAGAAGCGTCTGATGCCTATCTAGTGGCCGCTATTTTCCATTCAATGCATGCGAGGTATGCAGGCCACGTTGGGGTTTATGGGGTGTAGGCTTATGTTCGTGATTTGTAGACAAAGTGACCAACCTGTGACGCGGATGACGGGTAGGCTCAGTGTTTCAAATGGCCACTGGACATAGATTGAGTCGCGTGCACGCCCGCCTCCTTGTATTGACTTCGATTCAACGACAAACTGCTCCCACTCACCACTCGAATTCATCTCAGGGGTTCGCATGTTCGATTTGGAAATTGCGCTCCCTCTCCTAATTTCTCTCCATACTCCCCTATGCTCACCCCGATGGTGGAATCGTCGCGCCATTGATGTCGGTCCTCTACTGGTTCATGATGGAGGGTAGGCATTCAGAAGTGAGCATGCATCCCAACTCCGTAGGCAGCCTCTATTTTTCTTGAGCGCTGTTCTTTTTGTTGTTTATCTTGTTGATGTCGACGATGTGTTTTTTTAGAAAAGGAGGATGACCCCCGGCCTCTGCATCTGGGAGATGCATACGGCCACTTTATTGATTATTCTCGAGGACCTTACAAAGTATTACAACAATAAGCCTGAATCCACCATCTTGGCAACACATGCCACTACTCCTATCCAAAATGATGAAGGGGTGCTAGCTGGGCCACTACCCAAACCACTCACTTAAGCCTAACATCAAAAAGCCGGAAACCGAAACATATTCGGAAGCCCCAGCCGAGCCACATACCGGGTCTGGGGCACAATCCGGTCAGACGCACTCGTGTGTCGTCGCCACCATCTTCCGCAGGTCCATCTTCAGATCATATTGAGGCTTCTACCTTGTGTGGCCACTCTGCCATCGACGTCACCATGACGCCAGACAGCAACCTCCTCCTGCGCGAGTCCATCTCCGCGTATCGGGCGGCGAGCCTCCACAGCGCCATGCCGCCGATCCTCGCCGCCATGAATGAGTGAGATGAAGTACCGCTCCACCACGGCATGTACAGGGTGAGGAAGGGCGAGGTCCCCATCGGAGACACGGCCGGAAGGGCCGCCACCAGGAACCAGACAAGCTCGCAATACACACCCAGCATCCCCATGCCCAAGTCGGCGCCTTCAAGAAGGTGACGGCGCTGTGGCGCCGCCGCCGCTTAGCCACCGGGGCTAGGGTTTTCACCCGGGCGCAGGGGAAGGGGGGAGGCAGGGGATGTTTAGCCTCGGCGCCGCCACCAAGGAGGGAATGGCGTCCGGGACGCCATCGACGCCGTGACCGCCACCGGCGGCCAAGGGTTTCCCCCGGCCAAGCACCCTGCCGCCACCTCCGAGCCAGCTACCACATCCGCAGGCGCGAGTACGCCGGAGATCCAGGCCGGCCGGAGGTCATGCATCACGAGCGGACCAGGATCGCCTCCAATCTGACGCGGGGAGCCCGGGGCCTCCATGCGCCAAGACCTGCGCCCACCGGGACCTCGCTGCCCGCGCAGCCGAGGGGAACCGGCCTACCTCACCGACGAACACTTCCCGCCGCCGGGGGAGCGCCGTCTGCACCAGCGAGGCCGCCGCCTCAGATCCGGACACCACCGAAAGGGAGCGGTCCCTGCCGTCACCATCCCGGGGCATCCCCGCAGCCGTGGCCGCGCCCACCCCCATCGACGCGCAGCCAAGGGCGCGCGCACCAGGCGTCAGACGAGCACGCAGCCAGGCGCACAGATCCCAGGCTCCAGAGGGCGCCGGCGGATCTCCCCTCTCGACGCGCCAGACTGGCCAGGGATAACGCCCCGCTGCCGCCTTTCTCGGGGCCGGCCCGGGCTTCGCCGGCGAGCGCCCTCTGGCGGCGGTGAGACAGGTGGGGGAGGGGGCGGGGACTGTGGCGGCGCTAGGGTTTCTACCCCCGTGTCGCCAGAGCTAGTCGACGATGTGTGGATGAAGGGGGTCACGAGGTACTGATAGTGTCTTGAGCCCATCAATCGCCACAAGGCTAACTAAGTGTAGCTTCGTGGTCCTATTCGCACCTCTCATTTAAGTGTTGTTGTCTGCATATGACATGTACATGTGAGTACTTTGAATATATTCGCAAGTTGAAAAGAAATGAAAAGGGAGTATTCATGCGAGGTGAGTCAAGATAAATAGCTAAGGGTTTTATTTTGCAAGAATCCAATTTTTCATGAACTAGAAAAGAAAATTTTAAGTTAGGAGAATATTATGTAAGCTTAAAGGTCGAAGTGAAGCACACCCATGTGTTCAATCCTGATCAAACATCATCAACTGCGCATACGTCACGGTGGCCACAAATCAGCTGACCTATGTATAAAAAAAGTACAAGTCAGAGTAAAAGTTTTTGTAGAGACTAATATATGTTGTCAAATAATTAGATAGATAGCATCTGCAGTCGGGCTTGGTGAGTCGAAGTCCTCAAGCCGGATGTGGGAGGCCCAAACTCGCGGGATTCACGGAGTCCCACCGAGAATGTATCTGGTGAAACGACCAAACTGGTGCACCAGATGCACGACCTATACGTGGGTCGTTTGATTCAAAAGAGAGGGGTAGGATTTGGGCGGTGACTGACTTACTGGCACATTTGTAAAACAGTCCTTGAAGTACAGCTAAATCCAGCGATCTAACCTCTCTGTACCCACATCGTCTTCCTCCCCTTCCGTATTATGTACCAACCCGTCCAACTGAGCGCTAGGGTTCGGGAAGGCTGCTACGTCGCCTCTCTCTCCCCCGCTCCTAGACCTTCTCCCCATTCTATCTTGTACTTGTTGGGGAACGTAGTAATTTCAAAAAAATTCCTACGCACACGCAGGATCATGTTGATGCATAGCAACGAGAGGGGAGAGTGTGTCCACGTACCCTCGTAGACCGAAAGCGGAAGCGTTAGCACAACGTGGTTGATGTAGTCGTACGTCTTCACGATCCGATCGATCCAAGTACCGAACGTACGGCACCTCCGAGTTCAGCACACGTTCAGCTCGATGACGTCCCGCGAACTCCGATCCAGCAGAGCTTCATGGGAGAGTTCCGTCAGCACGATGGCGTGATGACGGTGATGATGTTGCTACCGACGCAGGGCTTCGCCTAAGCACCGCTACGATATGACCGAGGTGGAATATGGTGGAGGGGGGAACCGCACACGGCTGGAGAGATCAACGGATCAACTTGTGTGTCTAGAGGTGCCCCCCTGCCCCCGTATATAAAGGAGCAAGGGGGGAGGCCGTCCGGCCCTTGGGGCACGCCAAGGAGGGGGGAGTCCTCCTCCTAGTAGGAGTAGGACTCCCCTTTCCTAGTCCAACTAGGAAGAGGGAAGGGGGAAGGAAAGAGAGGGAGAGGGAGAGGGAAAGAGGGGCCGCGCCCCCTCCCCTAGTCCAATTCAGACTCCTCATGGGAGGGGGCGTGCCACCTCCTGGCCTGCTGCCCTCTCTCTCCCCTCAGGCCCACTAAGGCCCAATACTTTCCCCAGGGGGTTCCGGTAACCCCTCCAACACTCCGGTTTTCTTCGAAATCACCCGGAACACTTCCGGTGTCCGAATATAGTCGTCCAATATATCGATCTTTACGTCTCGACCATTTCGAGACTCTTCGTCATGTCCGTGATCATATCCAGGACTCCGAACTACCTTCGGTACATCAAAACACAAAAACTCATAATACCGATCGTCACCGAACTTTAAGCGTGCGGACCCTACGGGTTCGAGAACTATGTAGACATGACCGAGACACGTCTCCGGTCAATAACCAATAGTGGAACCTGGATGCTCATATTGGCTCCCACATATTCTACGAAGATCTTTATCGGTCAAACCGCATAACAACATACGTTGTTCCCTTTGTCATCAGTATGTTACTTGTCCAAGGTTCGATCGTCGGTATCTTAATACCTAGTTCAATCTCGTTACCGGCAAGTCTCTTTACTCGTTCCGCAATAAATCATCCCGCAACTAACTCATTAGTTACAATGCTTGCAAGGCTTATAGTGATGTGTATTACCGAGTGGGCCCAAAGATACCTCTCCGACAATCAGAGTGACAAATCCTAATCTCGAAATACGCCAACTCAACAAGTACCTTTGGAGACACCTGTAGAGCACCTTTATAATCACCCAGTTACGTTGTGAGGTTTGGTAGCACACAAAGTGTTCCTCCGGTAAACAGGAGTTGCATAATCTCATAGTCATAGGAACATGTATAAGTCATGAAGAAAGCAATAGCAATATACTAAACGATCAAGTGCTGAGCTAACGGAATGGGTCAAGTCAATCACATCATTCTCCTAATGATGTGATCCCGTTAATCAAATCACAACTCATGTCTATGGCTAGGAAACATAACCATCTTTGATTAACGAGCTAGTCAAGTAGAGGCATACTAGTGACACTCTGTTTGTCTATGTATTCACACATGTATCATGTTTCCGGTTAATACAATTCTAGCATGAATAATAAACATTTATCATGATATAAGGAAATAAATAATAACTTTATTATTGCCTCTAGGGCATATTTCCTTCAGTCTCCCACTTGCACTAGAGTCAATAATCTAGATTACACAGTAATGATTCTAACACCCATGGAGCCTTGGTGCTGATCATATTTTCCTCGTGGAAGAGGCTTAGTCAACGGGTCTGCAACATTCAGATCCGTATGTATCTTGCAAATCTCTATGTCTCCCACCTGGACTTGATCTCGGATGGAGTTGAAGCGTCTCTTGATGTGCTTGGTTCTCTTGTGAAATCTGGATTCCTTTGCCAAGGCAATTGCACCAGTATTGTCACAAAAGATCATTGGACCCGATGCACTAGGTATGACACCTAGATCGGATATGAACTCCTTCATCCAAACTCCTTCATTCCCTGCTTCCGAAGCAGCAATGTACTCCGCTTCACATGTAGATCCCGCCACGACGCTTTGTTTAGAACTGCTCCAACTGACAGCTCCATCGTTCAATATAAATACGTATCCGGTTTGCGATTTAGAATCGTCTGGATCAGTGTCAAAGCTTGCATCAACGTAACCATTTATGATGAGCTCTTTGTCACCTCCATAAACGAGAAACATATCCTTAGTCCTTTTCAGGTATTTCAGGATGTTCTTGACCGCTGTCCAGTGATCCACTCCTGGATTACTTTGGTACCTCCCTGCTAAACTAATAGCAAGGCACACATCAGGTCTGGTACACAACATTGCATACATGATAGAGCCTATGGCTGAAGCATAGGGAACATCTTCCATTTTCTCTCTATCTTCTGCAGTGGTCGGGCATTGAGTCTTACTCAACTTCATACCTTGTAACACAGGCAAGAACCCTTTCTTTGCCTGATCCATTTTGAACTTCTTCAAAACTTGGTCAAGGTATGTGCTTTGTGAAAGTCCAATTAAGCGTCTTGATCTATCTCTATAGATCTTGATGCCCAATATGTAAGCAGTTTCACCGAGGTCTTTCATTGAAAAACTCTTATTCAAGTATCCTTTTATGCTATCCAGAAATTCTACATCATTTCCAATCAACAATATGTCATCCACATATAATATTAGAAATTCTACAGAGCTCCCACTCACTTTCTTGTAAATACAGGCTTCTCCAAAAGTCTGTATAAAACCATATGCTTTGATCACACTATCAAAACGTTTATTCCAACTCCGAGAGGCTTGCACTAGTGCATAAATGGATCGCTGGAGCTTGCACACTTTGTTAGCACCCTTTGGATCGATAAAACCTTCAGGTTGCATCATATACAACTCTTCTTCCAGAAATCCATTCAGGAATGCAGTCTTTACATCCATTTGCTAAATTTCGTAATCATAAAATGCGGCAATTGCTAACATGATTCGGACGGACTTAAGCATCGCTACGGGTGAGAAGGTCTCATCGTAGTCAACTCCTTGAACTTGTCGAAAACCTTTCCCAACAAGTCGAGCTTCGTAGACAGTAACGTTACCATCAGCGTCTGTCTTCTTCTTGAAGATCCATTTATTTTCGATGGCTTGCCGATCATCCTGCAAGTCAACCAAAGTCCATACTTTGTTCTCATACATGGATCCCATCTTAGATTTCATGGCCTCAAGCCATTTTGCGGAATCTGGGCTCATCATCACTTCCTCATAGTTCGTAGGTTCGTCATGGTCTAGTAACATGACCTCCAGAACAGGATTACCGTACCACTCTGGTGCGAATCTTACTCTGGTTGACCTACGAGGTTCAGTACTAACTTGATCTGAAGTTTCATGATCATCATCATTAACTTCCTCACTAATTGGTATAGGTGTCACAGGAACCGGTTTCTATGATGAACTACTTTCCAATAAGCGAGCAGGTACAGTTACCTCATCAAGTTCTACTTTCCTCTCACTCACTTCTTTCGAGAGAAACTCCTTCTCTAGAAAGGATCCAAATTTAGCAACAAAAGTCTTGCCTTCGGATATGTGATAGAAGGTGTACCCAACAGTCTCCTTTGGGTATCCTATGAAGACACATTTCTCCGATTTGGGTTCGAGCTTATCAGGTTGAAGCTTTTTCACATAAGCATCGCAGCCCCAAACTTTAAGAAACTACAACTTTGGTTTCTTGCCAAACCATAGTTCATAAGGCATCGTTTAGATGGTGCCCTATTTAACATGAATGCAGCCGTCTCTAAAGCATAACCCCAAAATGATAGCGGTAAATCAGTAAGAGACATCATAGATCGCACCATATCTAGTAAAGTACGATTACGACGTTCGGACACACCATTACGTTGTGGTGTTCCGGGTGGCGTGAGTTGCGAAACTATTCTGCATTGTTTCAAATGAAGACCAAACTCGTAACTCAAATATTCTCCTCCATGATCAGATCGTAGAAACTTTATTTTCTTGTTACGATGATTTTCTACTTCACTCTGAAATTCTTTGAACTTTTCAAATGTTTCAGACTTATGTTTCATTAAGTTGATATACCCATATCTGCTCAAATCATCTGTGAAGGTGAGAAAATACCGATACCCGCCGCGAGCCTCAACATTCATTGGACCACATACATCAGTATGTATGATTTCCAACAAATCTGTTGCTCGCTCCATAGTCCCGGAGAACGGCGTTTTAGTCATCATGCCCATGAGGCATGGTTCGCAAGTACCAAGTGATTCATAATCAAGTGATTCCAAAAGTCCATCGGAATGGATTTTCTTCATGCGCTTTACACCAATATGACCTAAACGGCAGTGCCACAAATAAGTTGCACTATCATTATCAACTCTGCATCTTTTGGCTTCAATATTATGAATATGTGTATCACTACTATCAAGATTTAATATAAATAGACCACTCCTCAAGGGTGCATGACCATAAAAGATATTACTCATATAAATAGAACAACCATTATTCTCTGATTTAAATGAATAACCGTCTCGCATCAAACAAGATCCAGATATAATGTTCATGCTCAACGCTGGCACCAAATAACAATTATTTAGGTCTAAAACTAATCCCTAAGGTAGATGTAGAGGTAGCGTGCCGACCGCGATCACATTGACTTTGGAACCATTTCCCACGCGCATCGTCACCTCATCCTTAGCCAATCTTCGCTTAATCCGTAGCCCCTGTTTTGAGTTACAAATATTAGCAACAGAACCAATATCAAATAACCAGGTGCTACTGCGAGCATTAGTAAGGTACACATCAATAACATGTATATCACATATACCTTTATTCTCCTTGCCATCCTTCTTATCCGCCAAATACTTGGGGCAGTTCCGCTTCCAGTGAGCAGTTTGCTTACAGTAGAAGCACTCAGTCTCAGGCTTAGGTCCAGACTTGGGTTTCTTCTCCTGAACAACAACTTGTTTGCCGTTCTTCTTGAAGTTCCCCTTCTTCTTCCCTTTGCCCTTTTTCTTGAAACTGGTGGTCTTGTTGACCATCAACACTTGATGCTCCTTCTTGATTTCTACCTCCGCAGCCTTTAGCATCGCGAAGAGCTCGAGAATCGTCTTATCCATCCCTTGCATATTATAGTTCATCACAAAGCTCTTGTAGCTTGGTGGCAGTGATTGAAGAATTCTGTCAATAACACTATCATTCGGAAGATTAACTCCCAGTTGAATCAAGTGATTATTATACCCAGACATTTTGAGTATATGTTCACTGACAGAACTATTCTCCTCCATCTTGCAGCTGTAGAAATTATTGGAGACTTCATATCTCTCAATCCGGGCATTTGCTTGAAATATTAACTTCAACTCCTGGAACATCTCATTGCTCCATGACGTTCAAAACGTCGTTTAAGTCCCGGTTCTAAGCCGTAAAGCATGGCACACTGAACTATCGAGTAGTCATCAGCTTTGCTTTGCCAGACGTTCATAATATCTGGTTCAACTCCTGCAGCAGGTTTGGCACCTAGCGGTCCTTCTAGGACGTATCTTCTGTGCAGCAATGAGGATAATCCTCAAGTTACGGACCCAGTCCGTGTAATTGCTACCATCATCTTTCAACTTTGCTTTCTCAAGGAATGCATTAAAATTCAACGGAACAACAGCACGGGCCATCTATCTACAACAACATAGACATGCAAAATACTATTAGGTACTAAGTTCATGATAAATTAAAGTTCAGTTAATCAAATTATTAAAGAACTCCCACTTAGATATACATCACTCTAATCATCTAAGTGATACGTGATCCATATCAACTAAACCATGTCCGATCATCACGTGAGATGGAGTAGTTTTCAATGGTGAACATCACTATGTCGATCATATCTTCTATATGATTCACGCTCAACCTTTCGGTCTCAGTGTTCCGAGGCCATATCTGCATATGCTAGGCTCGTCAAGTTTAACCTAAGTATTCCGCGTGTGCAACTGTTTTGCACCCGTTGTATTTGAACGTAGAGCCTATCACACCCGATCATCACGTGGTGTCTCAGCACGAATAACTTTCGCAATGGTGCATACTCAGGGAGAACACTTATACTTTTATAATTTAGTAAGGGATCATCTTATAATGCTACCGTCAATGAAAGCAAGATAAGATGCATAAAAGATAAACATCACATGCAATCAATATAAGTGATATGATATGGCCATCATCATCTTGTGCTTGTGATCTCCATCTCCGAAGCACCGTCATGATCACCATCGTCACCGGTGCGACATCTTGATCTCCATCGTAGCATCGTTGTCGTCTCGCCAACTATTGCTTCTACAACTATCGCTGCTGCTTAGTGATAAAGTAAAGCATTAGAGGGCGATTGCATTGCATACAATAAAGCGACAACCATATGGCTCCTGCCAGTTGCCGATAAATCGGTTGCAAAACATGATCATCTCATACAATAAAATATAGCATCATGTCTTGACCATATCACATCACAACATGCCCTGCAAAAACAAGTTAGACATCCTCTACTTTGTTGTTGCAAGTTTTACGTGGCTGCTACGGGCTGAGCAAGAACCGTTCTTACCTACGCATCAAAACCACAACGATAGTTCGTCAAGTTAGTGATGTTTTAACCTTCTCAAGGACTGGGCGTAGCCACACTTGGTTCAACTAAAGTTGGAGAAAATGACACCCACCAGCCACCTGTGTGCAAAGCACGTTGGTAGAACCAGTCTCGCGTAAGCGTGCGCGTAATGTCGGTCCGGGCCGCTTCATCCAACAATACCGCCGAACCAAAGTATGACATGCTGGTAAGCAGTATGACTTGTATCGCCGACAACTCACTTGTGTTCTACTCATGCATATAACATCTACGCGTAAAACCTAGCTCGGATGCCGCTGTTGGGGAACGTAGTAATTTCAAAAAAAATATACGCACACACAGGATCATGGTGATGCATAGCAACGAGAGGGGAGAGTGTGTCCACATCCCCTCGTAGACCGAAAGCGGAAGCATTAGCACAAAGCGTTTGATGTAGTCGTACGTCTTCACGATCCGACCTATCCAAGTACCGAGCGTACGGCACCTCCGAGTTCAGCACACTGTAGCGACCTGACCCGAATGGATCACGTCTACTGTGCTACGGTGTCATCCCTGGATCAGTAATGCTGACACCACACAGTACATCGAGGTTTTATAGCAGAGTTGCAATCACACACTTATTACATCGATGGCTCAAAAAGAACTTATTACAATAAATATGACTTAAGGCCATATTTTAAAGATAACAGCGGAAGACTCGGAAGATAAATGGGTCCATCAACTCCAGCGGCATCACTGAGTATAGAACCACGACCTAAACGCACCTCAATCGTCGTCTGAAAAGTCTGCAACATTAACGTTGCAGCCCGAAAACGGGTCAGCACATGGAATATACTGGCAAAGTAACACATAGAGAGTAATGGAATGAAACAGCTATACTACATGCATATATGGCTGGTGGAAAGCTCTATGGTTACAGTTTTGCGTAAAGCCAATTTTTCCCTACTGCAAAGGAATAAATTTTATTTACTATCATGGTGGTTGTGAAACATTGAGAATGGTTGACAGCATTCTCAATCCCAATTAAAAGTAATTAAAACCCAATAACATTAATTAGAAGTAACATGTTGAGATTCACAATGATATTCAAGTACTAGATACTCAAGTTGTCCATAACCGGGGACACGGCTAATCATGATTAGTTTGTTACTCTGCAGAGGTTTGCGCACTTTTCCCCACATGACTCGATCGCCTCCGTTTGGTTTCTCGCACTACATGGTGTTTGAGAAGACGGATGACCGAGACATAGTCTTTCAGAAGCACTAGCACCTTACATGTGGGGTAGACCGGTACACCTACATCCCCTACATCTGCTAGTCCACCCCGTAAGAGTTCGCACAACTTATTCAACTATGCCAGAGCCCATAATGGCTTGTGGCTGCACACGGAAGTTTCTAGCATGAAAGATCTTATGATCCCTTTGAGCCTGGGTGGCGGTCCAAAAAAAACAGGCAAGTCCTGATAGACATCAGGTGCCTCAATCCACCCAGATGTGTGTTTAAGTTGCCACCTTAAATAAACCATTAAAATTATCATCTCACATCTGTCATGGATATCACTCACCCAATCCACGTCTACTAGCATAGCATGGCATAATAAGCAAACGTAGAAGTAACTCCCAAAGGTTTCATAATAATACAGGTAATAGGTACTACCTCATCTACTTCCCATCCCACAATTTAATTAGATCCTAATCATGCAACGTGTGAGGATTGATCTAATGCAATAAAACATGGGTTGTAGAAAAGGTATGATCAAAGTGTTACTTGCCTTGCTGATGATCCGCGAGTCCTAGGGTTTCGAAGTAACAAGCGGCGCAATCCGGGTAATCTATCGCAGACAAACAACAAGCATACAATAAGTACTCATCTAATGCACAGGTAAAACTCGAACAAGAGATCGAACCAGGTAGTTCAACTTAAGAACTCCGGTTGCAAGAAAGAACGAAAAACAAACGGCGGAAGAAAACAACTCGGTTCTAGCAAGTTGAAACTAGGTCAAAATTTTACTGTAACAAAAGCTTGTTCAAGTTGATTAGACGGAACGGCGGTTTCGAGACGAAACTCCAGGCGCTTGAATCACCTGATTCCGATAAACGAGCGAAAAGAAAGACTAGAAAGAAGATCGGATCTGAGATCGCGATCGCGGAATAAATCCGACGAAAAGAAAAAGAAGAACGGTTAAACGAACGGACGTTCGTTAACCTAGAAGAATCCGGTGATCACGTTCGTTAGGACGAACGGTCCGGCGAACGGTCCAAAGGCAACTAAATCGGAGAAGAAAACGAATCCGATCTAGGGTTTCGGAGAAGAAAAACCGATCGAAAAACTGATCTAGAAAACCGAAACGGTTTAGAGAAGAAAAGAATCGGACGATTAGAAGAGAATGATCCGAGGAAAAGAATAGATGTAGCGCGGGGCTACCTTGGCGAGGTCTCCGGTGAACGGGGCTCCGGTGGCGTCGGCGTAGGGCGGCGGCGTGGGCAAGGTGCGGCGGCGGCGTGGGTGTGGGGCGGCGGCGGCAAGGTGCGGCGGCGGCGCGGGGTGTGCGGTGGCGGCGCGGGTGAGGCGGCGCGGCGGCGGTGACGCAGGGCGCGGTGTGATGCGGCGCGGCGGCGGTGCAAGGCGCGGTGTGGAGGAGAGCTTTGATTTGATGTGTTTAGAGGGGGGGGTGCTTGGGTATTTATATTGGGGAGGGGAGGGGTTTACTTGGGGTAGAGGACAAGGAATTAGAATAGGAGTAGGAAAGATCTAGAAAATAAACGGAGTAGGACTAAAGAAAACGAAATAAGGAAAAGGGGACAAGGTGCGCCCTAGAATCCTAAAAGGATTCGGTCCTAGCAAGAGGCGGCGGCGGCCGACCGGCTCCTGGCTCGGCGCCTGGCGCCTGGGAGCGCGGCGGTGGGTGGCTTGGCTTGGGCCTTTGGCCCAAGGCGCTGCTCAATTTTTTTTTAAATAGTTTCCTCGCGCAGAAAAAAAAACAAAAGGGATCTAAACGAACTCCGGAAAATCTAAAGTAAATTTTCCCCGACTCCTAAAAATGAGCCGAACAAAATGAACTTTTCTCCGGACCTAAAATGCAATTTTTGAAAACGCGCATTTTTCCCTATCCAAATAAAATGCAAATAAACACCGGAAAGCAAAATTGATCTATTTATTATATCTTCATTTTTCCTAAATTTGGGAAAGTCATATTATTCCCTCTCTCATATTTTGACACCGGAAAATTTATTGAAGATAAAATAAATAAATCAAATGATCCTATTTTTCAAAATTCGAGAAAACTCTCAAATATGAAAATAATGAAATCTCCAACTCTCTCCGAGGGTCCTTGAGTTGCGTCAAATTTCTAGGATCAACCAAAATGCAAGAAAATATGATATGCATATGATCTAGTGTATAACATTCCAAATTGAAAATTTGGGATGTTACAAACCTACCCCCCTTAAGGTGAATCTCGCCCTCGAGATTCGGGTTGGCTAGAAAATAGGTGAGGGTGGTCCTTGAGCAAATCTTCCTCTCTCTCCCAGGTGGCTTCATCCTCTGAGTGGTGGTTCCACTGAACTTTGCAAAACTTGATAACCTTGCTGCGAGTAACTCTACTGGCAACATCGAGAATCTTGACTGGCTTCTCCTCATATGTTAGGTCATCCTTCAACTGAATCGCTTCGAGTGGCAGGGTATCTCTTAGCGGTACCTCCGCCATCTCGGCGTGACATCTCTTCAGCTGAGAAACATGGAATACATCATGAACTCCTGACAGTCCTTCTGGTAATTCCAACTTATACGCGACTTCTCCCATACGTTTCACGATCTTAAACGGTCCAATGAAACGCGGTGCTAATTTTCCCTTAATTCCAAAGCGCTTAACTCCTCGAAGTGGGGATACTCGAAGGTAAACTCTGTCTCCGGTTTCGTAAACTGTCTCCTTGCGTTTAGAATCTGCGTAGCTCTTCTGCCTGGACTGGGCTACCTTGAGCCTATTGCGAATCAACTTAACTTTCCGTTCAGACTCCTTAATCAAACCTGGTCCAAAGAATTGACGGTCTCCAACTTCGTAACTGTTGTCATGGAACGAAACTGGTATCTGATACGATACTCCTCGGGACTCCATGCAAACAAATGATTCTAGTCACGTATATCTTTGCCAACTTAGCACTGGTGTAAGTGGTCTTAACTGGAATGAAATGTGCTACCTTCGTCAAACGATCAACTACTACCCATATCGAGTCATATCCGGCTTTTGTCCTGGGTAGCCCTGTGATAAAATCCATGCCTATCTTATCCCACTTCCATTCGGGTATCGGCAGTGGTTGTAACAATCCTGCTGGCTTTTGATGTTCTGCTTTTACTCTCTGACATACGTCACAAACTGCTACATACGCTGCAATATCCTTCTTCATTCCGGTCCACCAGAATGTTTCCTTTAAATCCAAATACATCTTGGTATTCCCTGGGTGAATCGAATATGGTGAATTATGTGCCTCCTGCAAAATCAACTTCCTGATCTCCGGGTCATTGGGCACATAAACACGGTCCTCAAACCATAGGGTATCGTGCTCATCCTCACGAAATCCCTTTGCTTTTCCTTTGCTAAGTTTCTCCTTTATAGCAGCAATCTCCTTGTCAGATTTCTGAGCTTCTCTGATCTTATCCATCAATGTTGATTGAATCTCCAATGCTGCTACATAGCCTCTCGGAACTATTTCCAAACATAGCTCATGAAGGTTTTCTGCTAATTCCTTTGGTATTTTCCCCATCACTAGGGTATTGACATGGCTCTTACGGCTCAATGCGTCAGCTACTACATTAGCCTTTCCGGGATGGTAATGCAATCTCATGTCATAATCCTTGATGAGCTCCAACCATCTCCTTTGTCGGAGGTTCAACTCCTTCTGCGTGAAAATGTACTTCAAACTCTTGTGATCCGTGTACACCTCACAATGATTTCCAATGAGGAAATGTCTCCACGTTTTCAACGCATGCACTACGGCTGCTAACTCCAAATCATGCGTGGCATAATTCAACTCATGAGGCTTCAGTTGTCGTA
This sequence comes from Triticum urartu, assembly GCF_056163025.1. Taxonomy (NCBI): domain Eukaryota; kingdom Viridiplantae; phylum Streptophyta; class Magnoliopsida; order Poales; family Poaceae; genus Triticum; species Triticum urartu. The sequence continues at coordinate 37,035,189 of NC_141876.1, forward strand.
ATGCATACGAAACAACTCCCCTTCCTGCATAAGCACTGCTCCAAGTCCTCGACGTGAAGCGTCGCAATACACCTCATAATCCTTGGTCTGATCTGGCAAAATCAATACCGGTGGGGTAACCAAATGTTTCTTCAACTCCTGGAAACTAGCCTCACACTCCTCAGTCCATTTGAACTTAGTATCCTTCTTCAACAACTCCGTCATAGGCTTCGCAATTTTTGAGAAATTCTCAATAAATCTCCGGTAGTATCCTGCGAGTCCAAGAAAACTCCGGATCTCTCCAACTGTTGTTGGTGCTTCCCATTCGGTTACGGTCCCAACCTTTGTGGGGTCAACTGCTATACCTTCTCCGGATATAACGTGTCCGAGGAATCCAACTTCCTTCAACCAAAACTCACATTTGCTGAATTTGGCATATAACTGATGTTCCCTTAATTTCTCCAAAACCAAGCGCAAATGTTCCTTATGCTCCTCTTCATTCTTTGAATAAACTAGGATGTCATCAATGAACACTACGACGAACTTATCCAAAAACTCCATAAACACTTTGTTCATCAGGTTCATAAAATAGGCAGGTGCGTTAGTCAATCCAAATGACATAACGGTATACTCATACAGTCCATATCTTGTGGTGAATGCTGTCTTAGGTATGTCCTGCTCTCGAATCTTCAACTGATGGTACCCTGATCGCAAATCGATCTTGGAAAACACTTTAGCTCCTTGTAATCGATCAAACAGATCATTAATCATTGGCAGTGGGTACTTGTTCTTGATGGTTACTTCATTCAATCCCCGATAATCTACAACCATCCTTAATGATCCATCCTTCTTTTCCACTAGAAGTACAGGTGATCCCCAAGGTGAAGAACTTGGGCGAATGTAACCTTTATCCAATAACTCCTTAATCTGATTCTTAATTTCCACCAAATCCTTTGCTGGCATCCGGTACAGTCGCTTCGATATTGGGCCTGTACCTGGCAATAACTCAATCAAAAACTCAATGTCTCTATCCGGTGGCATGCCTGGTAATTCCTTAGGAAATACATCAGGAAAATCCTTTACCACTGGTACTTCCTCCTGCACAACTCCTGATAAGCAATTCACTTGTGTCCTGTTTGGCACATGCCGGGATACATACTTGATCCTTCTTCCTTCTGGTGTGGTAAGCAAAATTGTCTTACTGGCGCAATCGATGTTTCCTCCATACATTGACAGCCAATCCATACCAAGAATCACATCCAGACCTTGGGATTCCAGAATAATTAAATCCGTTGGGAATACATGCCTTCCTATACTCAATGGTACTTGAAAACATCCTTGTCTGGCCATGTATTCTGCTCCTGGCGAGCTTACTAGCATAGGTGTTTTAAGAATCCTAGTGGGCAGGCTATACTTTTCCACAAATCCCCTTGATATGTATGAATGCGATGCAGCAGTATCAAAAAGAACGAGTGCAGTAAATGACTTAACCAAAAACTTACCGATTACTGCATCGGGCTGATCTTCAATCTCCTCCACATTAACGTGGTTCACCTGTCCCCTATTGAAAGGGTTCGGCTTCTTCCCAGAGCTTCCATTGCCATTTCCATTCTGGCCTTCAGGACATTCATTGGCATAATGTCCGGTCTTCGAACACTTGAAACAGGTGACTTGACTCAGGTCTCTCTTGGTTGGGGTTGATGGGGTTGTTCGGTTCTGGCCGTTGCTTCCTCCATTCCCATTACCATTCTTGTGGCCATTATGGTTGTGCGAGCTACCTCCTCCATGGGTGTGCTGAAACTTAAATCCCGGTTTAGGGGTAAAACGGGGCTTCTGCTGGGCTCCAGAGTTATACTTCCCCCGTCCATACTTCCTCTTACGGTTCTCAATCTGCTGTTGCTTCCCTTCAATCATGATGGCACGATCTACCAACTCCTGGTAGTTGTTGAAACTTGCTACCATCAACTGCATGCTTAGTTCATCATTCAGTCCTTCCAGAAACTTCTCCTGCTTAGCTGCATCCGTAGCAACGTCATCTGGGGCATAACGGGCCAGCTTACTAAACTCCTCCACATACTGGCCAATAGTCCTTCCTCCTTGGCGTAAGTTGTGAAACTCACGCTTCTTTATGGCCATAGCTCCTGCTGAAACATGGGCAGTGCGGAAAGCTTGCTGAAACTGATCCCATGTGACAGTGTCAACTGGGTAAGTGGCTGTGAAATTCTCCCACCATGCTGCCGCGGGTCCGTCAAGCTGGTGTGCGGCAAACTTCACTTTCTCACCATCCGTGCATCCTGCAGTGGTCAACTCCCTTCCTATCTTGCGGAGCCAATCGTCTGCTACTATTGGCTCGGTGCTACTGGAAAACACCGGCGGATTCAGCCTAAGGAAACGGGCTAAGTGGTCAACAGGTGGTGGTGGTGGGTTGTTGTTGTTGTTCTGCTGATTCTGAACTAACATCTGCATCAATTGATTCTGCTGCTGGATCAACTGAGTGAGCTTCGGTGGAAATCCATTGTCACGTCTCGGAGGCATCTGAGGTTTTAGAAAAGACGAGAATTGAGAATAGAATGAGGTCTAAAGGGAAAACACTACCCATATGCTCATGAGGCAAAAGCACACAATTCACTTCAATCAATCAAACAAGGGCTTACAAACGGTCTAACTATCGCAAAAGTGCTCGACTATAATGTGTTTACATGGGGGAATACCACTACTATCTGGTGGTCATCTAGAAATTTGAACCGGTGGAAGACTCCATGATATCTACTCCAGCTTCGTCTTCAAAGTCGGGTTCACTTGGATCCGAATCGGTGTCGTCGATGATGATGTAGTTGTCTGGACATGCGACGTACTTGTCGTCCTCCTGGGATGCTAACTTGCTCTTGAGTTCTTCAATCTCCTGCTTAAGATCGCAATTGTGCCTTGCTAGAGCTACGATCTCGTCCATGTAGTCCTTGCGTGTAGACTTCAGTTCTCCTTCTAGCTCGATGATCCTTGCCTTCGCATTCTTCAACTCTACCATATCATTGCACATCTGGTTCTCGTGGTGTCGAATGTGCTGGTTTAACTCCTGGATGATTGCTGCAATAGATCTATCCTTCTTGGTGCTGACTAACTCCCATTGTTCATCACGGCGTCCGCAAATCTGGTAGATAGTGTCCTTGAGGTCTTCTTGATAAACTTCTCCAATGCGTCCTATGCTGATATGAGCTGCCATGCTCCTTCCTAGACTCCAGGTTGGTGCATTGAAAACACTATCTATGGGCTTCGTGATTGGCGCGAATGTTCTTCCCGGAACGTGAGCTTGAATCTTCCAGCGCTCCTCTTCAGGCAGAGTGGCGTTGAAGGTTCCCGTGAAGCTTGGTAATCCAATGTTCAGGTACTTGGTGACTTCCTTCAGGTGAAATCCAAAAGGTGTGCCTTCATCTGGTTGAGCGTACTTAATCTTCGCGTGCATCATCCAAATAGAGTAGAAAAGATGAGGAGTTAGAAAATGAGAAGAGAAGGGTGATCTATGGCTTTAACTTAGTGGTCGTGTCCTACAGTCAGCGTGTGCTCTGATACCATCTCTGTAGCGACCTGACCCGAATGGATCACGTCTACTGTGCTATGGTGTCATCCCTGGATCAGTAATGCTGACACCACACAGTACATCGAGGTTTTATAGCAGAGTTGCAATCACACACTTATTACATCGATGGCTCAAAAAGAACTTATTACAATAAATATGACTTAAGGCCATATTTTAAAGATAACAGCGGAAGACTCGGAAGATAAATGGGTCCATCAACTCCAGCGGCATCACTGAGTATAGAACCACGACCTAAACGCACCTCAATCGTCGTCTGAAAAGTCTGCAACATTAACGTTGCAGCCCGAAAACGGGTCAGCACATGGAATATACTGGCAAAGTAACACATAGAGAGTAATGGAATGAAACAGCTATACTACATGCATATATGGCTGGTGGAAAGCTCTATGGTTACAGTTTTGCGTAAAGCCAATTTTTCCCTACTGCAAAGGAATAAATTTTATTTACTATCATGGTGGTTGTGAAACATTGAGAATGGTTGACAGCATTCTCAATCCCAATTAAAAGTAATTAAACCCAATAACATTAATTAGAAGTAACATGTTGAGATTCACAATGATATTCAAGTACTAGATACTCAAGTTGTCCATAACCGGGGACACGGCTAATCATGATTAGTTTGTTACTCTGCAGAGGTTTGCGCACTTTTCCCCACATGACTCGATCACCTCCGTTTGGTTTCTCGCACTACATGGTGTTTGAGAAGACGGATGACCGAGACATAGTCTTTCAGAAGCACTAGCACCTTACATGTGGGGTAGACCGGTACACCTACATCCCCTACATCTGCTAGTCCACCCCGTAAGAGTTCGCACAACTTAGTCAACTATGCCAGAGCCCATAATGGCTTGTGGCTGCACACGGAAGTTTCTAGCATGAAAGATCTTATGATCCCTTTGAGCCTGGGTGGCGGTCCAAAAAAAACAGGCAAGTCCTGATAGACATCAGGTGCCTCAATCCACCCAGATGTGTGTTTAAGTTGCCACCTTAAATAAACCATTAAAATTATCATCTCACATCTGTCATGGATATCACTCACCCAATCCACGTCTACTAGCATAGCATGGCATAATAAGCAAACGTAGAAGTAACTCCCAAAGGTTTCATAATAATACAGGTAATAGGTACTACCTCATCTACTTCCCATCCCACAATTTAATTAGATCCTAATCATGCAATGTGTGAGGATTGATCTAATGCAATAAAACATGGGTTGTAGAAAAGGTATGATCAAAGTGTTACTTGCCTTGCTGATGATCCGCGAGTCCTAGGGTTTCGAAGTAACAAGCGGCGCAATCCGGGTAATCTATCGCAGACAAACAACAAGCATACAATAAGTACTCATCTAATGCACAGGTAAAACTCGAACAAGAGATCGAACCAGGTAGTTCAACTTAAGAACTCCGGTTGCAAGAAAGAACGAAAAACAAACGGCGGAAGAAAACAACTCGGTTCTAGCAAGTTGAAACTAGGTCAAAATTTTACTGTAACAAAAGCTTGTTCAAGTTGATTAGACGGAACGGCGGTTTCGAGACGAAACTCCAGGCGCTTGAATCACCTGATTCCGATAAATGAGCGAAAAGAAAGACTAGAAAGAAGATCGGATCTGAGAGCGCGATCGCGGAATAAATCCGACGAAAAGAAAAAGAAGAACGGTTAAACGAACGGACATTCGTTAACCTAGAAGAATCCGGTGATCACGTTCGTTAGGATGAACGGTCCGGCGAACGGTCCAAAGGCAACTAAATCGGAGAAGAAAACGAATCCGATCTAGGGTTTCGGAGAAGAAAAACCGATCGAAAAACTGATCTGGAAAACCGGAACGGTTTAGAGAAGAAAAGAATCGGAACGATTAGAAGAGAACGATCCGAGGAAAAGAATAGATGTAGCGCGGGGCTACCTTGGCGAGGTCTCCGGTGAACGGGGCTCCGGCGGCGTCGGCGTAGGGCGGCGGCGTGGGCAAGGTGCGGCGGCGGCGCGGGTGTGGGGCGGCAGCGGCAAGGTGCGGCGGCGGCGCGGGGTGTGGGGTGGCGGCGCGGGTGAGGCGGCGCGGCGGCGGTGACGCAGGGCGCGGTGTGATGCGGCGCGGCGGCGGTGCAAGGCGCGGTGTGGAGGAGAGCTTTGATTTGATGTGTTTAGAGGGGGGGGTGCTTGGGTATTTATATTGGGGAGGGGAGGGGTTTACTTGGGGTAGAGGACAAGGAATTAGAATAGGAGTAGGAAAGATCTAGAAAATAAACGGAGTAGGACTAAAGAAAACGAAATAAGGAAAAGGGGACAAGGGGCGCCCTAGAATCCTAAAAGGATTCGGTCCTAGCAAGAGGCGGCGGCGGCCGACCGGCTCCTGGCTCGGCGCCTGGCGCCTGGGAGCGCGGCGGTGGGTGGCTTGGCTTGGGCCTTTGGCCCAAGGCGCTGCTCAATTTTTTTTTAAATAGCTTCCTCGCGCAGAAAAAAAAACAAAAAGGGATCTAAACGAACTCCGAAAAATCTAAAGTAAATTTTCCCCGACTCCTAAAAATGAGCCGAACAAAATGAACTTTTCTCCGGACCTAAAATGCAATTTTTGAAAACGCGCATTTTTTCCTATCCAAATAAAATGCAAATAAACACCGGAAAGCAAAATTGATCTATTTATTATATCTTCATTTTTCCTAAATTTGGGAAAGTCATATTATTCCCTCTCTCATATTTTGACACCGGAAAATTTATTGAAGATAAAATAAATAAATCAAATGATCCTATTTTTCAAAATTCGAGAAAACTCTCAAATATGAAAATAACGAAATCTCCAACTCTCTCCGAGGGTCCTTGAGTTGCGTGAAATTTCTAGGATCAACCAAAATGCAAGAAAATATGATATGCATATGATCTAGTGTATAACATGCCAAATTGAAAATTTGGGATGTTACACACACGTTCAGCTCGATGACGTCCCGAGAACTCCGTCCCAGCAGAGCTTCACGGGAGAGTTCCGTCAGCACGAGGGCGTGATGACGGTGATGATGTTGCTATCGACGCAGGGCTTCGCCTAAGCACCGCTACGATATGACCAAGGTGGAATAAGGTGGAGGGGGGCACCGCACACGGCTGGGAGAGATCAATAGATCAACTTGTGTGTCTAGAGGTGCCCCCTGCCCCCTATATAAAGGAGCAAGGGGGGAGGCCGTCCGGCCCTTGGGGCGCGCCAAGGAGGGGGGAGTCCTCCTCCTAGTAGGAGTAGGACTCCCCTTTCCTAGTCCAACTAGGAAGAGGGAAGGGGGAAGGAAAGAGAGGGAGAGGGAGAGGGAAAGAGGGGCCGCTCCCCCCTCCCCTAGTCCATTTCGGACTCCTCATGGGAGGGGGCGCGCCACCTCCTGGGCTGCTGCCCTATCTCTCCCCGCAGGCCCTAAGGCCCAATACTTCCCCGGGGGGTTCCGGTAACCCCTCCGGCACTTCGGTTTTCTCCGAAATCACCCGGAACACTTCCGGTGTCCGAATATAGTCGTCCAATATATCGATCTTTATGTCTCGACCATTTCGAGACTCCTCGTCATGTCCGTGATCATATTCGGGACTCCGAACTACCTTCGGTACATCAAAACACAAAAACTCATAATACCGATCGTCGCCGAACTTTAAGCGTGCGGACCCTACGGGTTCGAGAACTATGTAGACATGACCGAGACACGTCTCCGGTCAATAACCAATAGCGGAACCTGGATGCTCATATTGGCTCCCACATATTCTACGAAGATCTTTATCGGTCAAACCGCATAACAACACACGTTGTTCCCTTTGTCATCGGTATGTTACTTGCCCGAGGTTCGATCGTCGGTATCTTAATACCTAGTTCAATCTCGTTACCGGCAAGTCTCTTTACTCATTCTGTAATACATCATCCCACAACTAAATCATTAGTTACAATGCTTGCAAGGCTTATAGTGATGTGTATTACCGAGTGGGCCCAGAGATACCTCTCTGACAATCGGAGTGACAAATCCTAATCTCGAAATACGCCAACTCAACAGGTACCTTCGGAGACACCTGTAGAGCACCTTTATAATCACCCAGTTACGTTGTGACGTTTGGTAGCACACAAAGTGTTCCTCCGGTAAACAGGAGTTGCATAATCTCATAGTCATAGGAACATGTATAAGTCATGATGAAAGCAATAGCAACATACTAAACGATCAAGTGCTAAGCTAACGGAATGGGTGAAGTCAATCAAATCATTCTCCTAATGATGTGATCCCGTTAATCAAATGACAACTCATGTCTATGGCTAGGAAACATAACCATCTTTGATCAATGAGCTAGTCAAGTAGAGGCATACTAGTGACACTCTGTTTGTCTATGTATTCACACATGTATCATGTTTCCAGTTAATATAATTCTAGCATGAATAATAAACATTTATCATGATATAAGGAAATAAATAATAACTTTATTATTGCCTCTAGGGTATATTTCCTTCAGTACTTAGTTCCGGCATCGACGCGTCGTTGAAGCACTTGCTCCCCTCCTCTTCTTACTTGAACAAACCTCCTACTTATGATTAACCCTCCCGCAAGCATCCGCAACTGCGAGAAAAGTATTATCAAATAATTCTAACCGTAGCATTAACTTTTGGATCCAATCGGTCCCTTACGGAATAGCGCATAAACTGGGGTTTAAGCTTCTGTCACTCTCGGAACCCATCATCTAATTGGTACTCCACAATGCATTCCCTTAGGCCCAAATATGGTGAAGTATCATGTAGTCGACGTTCACATGTGATGACCCACAAGTATAGGGGATCTATCGTAGTCCTTTCGATAAGTAAGAGTGTCGAACCCAACGAGGAGCAGAAGGAAATGATAAGCGGTTTTCAGCACGGTATTCTCTGCAAGTACTGAAATAAGTGGTAACAAATAGTTTTGTGATATGATAATTTGTAACAAGCAACAAGTAACAAAAGTAAATAAAGTGCAGCAAGGTGGCCCAATCCTTTTTGTAGCAAAGGACAAGCCTGGACAAACTCTTATATAGAGAAAAGCACTGCCGAGGACACATGGGAATTATCGTCAAGCTAGTTTTCATCACGTTCATATGATTCGCGTTCGGTACTTTGATAATTTGATATGTGAGTGGACCGGTGCTTGGGTGATGTTCTTACTTGAACAAGCATCCCACTTATGATTAACCTCTATTGCAAGCATTCGCAACTACAACAAAAGTATTAAGGTAAACCTAACCATAGCATGAAACATATGGATCCAAATCAGCCCCTTACGAAGCAACTCATAAACTAGGGTTTAAGCTTCTGTCACTCTAGCAACCCATCATCTACTTATTACTTCCCAATGTCTTCCTAAAGGCCCAAATAATGGTGAAGTGTTATGTAGTCGACATTCACATAACACCACTAGAGGCTAGACAACATACATCTCATCAAAATATCGAACGAATACCAAATTCACATGACCACTAATAGCAAGACTTCTCCCATGTCCTCAGGAACAAACGTAACTACTCACAAAGCATATTCATGTTCATAGTCAGAGGGGTAGTAATATGCATAAAGGATCTGAACATATGATCTTCCACCAAATAAACCAACTAGCATCAACTACAAGGAGTAATCAACACTACTAGCAACCTGCTAGTACCAATCCCGGACTTGGAGACAAGAATTGGATACAAGAGATGAACTAGGGTTTTGAGAGGAGATGGTGCTAGTGAAGATGTTGATGGAGATTGCCCTCTCCCGATGAGAGGAGCGTTGGTGATGACGATGGCGATGATTTCCCCCTCCCGGAGGGAAGTGTCCCCGACAGAACAGCTCTGCCGGAGCCCTAGATTGGTTCCGCCAAGGTTCCGCCTCGTGGCGGCGGAGTCTCATCCCTAAAGGTTGTTTATGATTTTTTCCTTGAGGAAAGACTTCATATAGCAGAAGATGGCCACCGGAGAGCCAACAGGGGGCCCACGAGGCAGGGGGCGCGCCCTCGGGGGTAGGGCGCGCCCCCCACCCTCGTGGCCAGGTGGGTCCCCCTCTGGCGTACTTCTTTTGCTCAATATTTTTTATTATTTCCAAAAATAACTTTCATGGAGTTTCAGGACTTTTGGAGTTGTGCAGAATAGGTCTCTAATATTTGCTTCTTTTCCAGCCTAAATTCCAGCTGCCGGCATTCTCCCTCCTTATGTAAACCTTGTAAAATAAGAGAGAATATGCATAAGTATTGTGACATAACGTGTAATAACAGCCCATAATGCAATAAATATCGATATAAAAGCATGATGCAAAATGGACGTATCAACTCCCCCAAGCTTAGACCTCGCTTGTCCTCAAGCGGAAGCCGATAACGATAAATATGTCCACATGTTTAGAGGTAGAGGTGTCGATAAAAATAAAATACGGACATGAAGGCATCATGATTATTCTCATAACAACAACAAATATGGATATTGTCATATGATTTCTTATGCTCAAGTAATAATCTACTCACAATGCAAAAGTATGAATCAAAAACTTTATTGAGGACTAGCAAACTATAATCTCAGTCATTGATGCAATTGCAATTTATCATAACATCAGAAAGAGTCTATGTCAGAGCTCTCTAGCAAGCCCACATACTCAACTATAATTTAGTCCTTCATAATTGCTAACACTCACGCAATACTTGTGGTTACGGAGTTTTAACCGGACACAGAGAAAGATAGGGGCTTATAGTTTCGCCTCCCAACCTTTTACCTCAAGGGTAATATCAACAATAATAGCTCATGCTCCCCTACATCCAATTGGATATATCTATCAGGACATTTCCAACACACTGTGCTTGCCAAAGGATAAAATGTAAAAAGGAAAGGTGAAGATCACCATGACTCTTGCATAAGGTAGAAGATGATAGTAACAGATAGGCCCTTCGCAGAGGGAAGCAGAGGTTGCCATGCGCTTTTATGGTTGGATGCACAAAATCGTAATGCGAAAGAATGTCACTTTATATTGCCCCTTGTGATATGAACCTTTATTATGCAGTCCGTCGCTTTTATTTCTTCCACATCACAAGATTATATAAAGCTTATTTCCTCCACACCAATCAATCATACATATTTAGAGAGCAAATTTTGTTGCTTGCACCGATGACAACTTACTTGAAGGATCTTACTCAATCCATAGGTAGATATGGTGGACTCTCATGGCAAAACTGGTTTAGGGGTTTTTGGAAGCACAAGTAGTATCTCTACTTGGTGCTAAGAATTTGGCTAGCATGAGGGGGAAAGGCAAGCTCAACATGTTGGATGATCCATGACAATATACTTTATCTCAGATATAAGAAAACATAACCCATTACGTTGTCTTCCTTGTCCAACGTCAACTCTTTAGCATGTCATATTTTAATGAGTGCTCCCAATCATCACTAGTGCAGAACCGGGCAATGGCACCGGTTCGTAAGGCCCTTTAGTGCCGGTTCGGTAACCGGCACTAAAGTGTGGGCACTAAAGCCCCCCCCTTTAGTACCAGTTCAGCACGAACCGGTGCTAAAGGGCAACCACGTGGCACGAGCCAGCTCCGGGGGCAGGGAGCCCTTTAGTACCGGTTGGTGACACCAACCGGTATTAAAAGGTTGGGGGGTTTTGGGTTTATGATTTCTTTTTCATTTAATTTTGTGTTTTCCATTTAATTCTTTTTCACTTGCTGGTATTTCACGATACCACACATTGTACACGTTATGCATATTATATAAATAGAATTTCTAGTAGAACCGATCATATATATATCATCAAATGTCTCACAAACCACCATATTAATTCACACATACACACATGTATATATATATACAATTAGCTAGCTATATACAATTTCTCCTACAATGTTGCCTTCGGAGCCAGTGGCATTAGCCTAATTGGTGCCTTCGGAGCACGATGACAATTGGAAGTGGTTCATGGGGGCGGTAGCGGGTAAAATTATTCTCCGTTCAGATTTATGACCTGGTCGAGCAAAAATCCCGCTATTTCCTCTTGAAGTGCTTCTACGCGCTCCATTGGTAGGAGCTTCTCCCGCACCTCTGTGAACTGTTAAGAAGGAGATCAATATGCATGTGTATTAGTTGTGTGACTAGATATCGATAATGGTGTAAAAATTGTGAATAGTGTTCTGACAAACGTACCCATTCCTGTCTTTGAGATCTGCTCCTTTCGGACGCCATCATGCGAATGTTCTCGCAAACGCAGTATGCACACAGATCAGTCCCCGGCGCCTGCTTCAGGGCCTTTACGAGAATGGAATTTTATCAGATAATAATTAATCAAGCATGATAATTAAAGAGATGGCAGATGGCTAGCTAGCTAGTACTACTTAATTACTTACCTTGTGTCAAAACCATTTCAGTCTTTGTTTCCATTCGCCTGGAGTGACGCTGATGAACCTTGCCCAAGCCCTGCCCGCCGACAAAGAAAATGAATAAATGGGTTATTAAATAGTTCATATCAGGAAATGACGAACTAAATAGGCCGAGATATATAGTTAATAATGATTGAAATTACCTGTTGACTATCCCAAACAAGATGGTGTAGTCACTTTGTTTTTTAAGTAGTGAGTCTAGTACTTCAACTGTTCCGGCGTCAACTTTAATGATACACAAGATCCAGTGAAATCTGCATGCACACACGTTTGGATGTCTTAATTAAGCGGGCATATGTAAGCAAAAACATGTAGCTAGCTAGTAGGCAAAAACAGAGAATTTGTAGTACAAGACAGTGTGACTCACTGGAAGTTGTAAGGAAGTAGTATATCTTCATTGTATTTGAGGCGCTTCAAGAACTCTAGCATGCTATCCTCTACAATTTTTTCATGATATGCATCTATTTTCCATGTGTATTCATTAACGGTGTTTGGGTCAATGAACCCAATGCCATAGCGTCCACCTTTTTTCATTTCATACATCTTCATCCCGCGTAATACCACAGAAAAGAATATAGTGAGGATAATTACAGGTAATGATTGATCAAAAGGATCACTACAGCTAGCTTGAGACATAAATTACAGAAAGAAATCACTTACAGACAATAGCAACTAACGATAGATTTGTCGAGTGGGTCTTGATTGTATAACTGAAACAATTCATTATACTCAACGGCCACAGCTTTCCGATGGTAGTAATGATCATTCTTGACTTCCACCATGAGGGACTCTCGATTGGAAATCTTGGTAATGTCCATGTACCATTGATGCAATTCATGCATTCTCGTTGGGAGCTTCTTGACCTCGTCTGGCTTGACCAAAGGTTGGCCCCGGACATATTTCCGTTTTATTTCCTCCTCTCTAAGCGTCGACATGGCTCGATCTCGAGGAGTTGTCCAACAGTGATCTTGAGGATTTCAGCCTGCATTATATGCTCCTCAGTTATTACCACATCGCCCAGCTGGGGAACGTTAACGGTTTGCCCACAATAATATTGGGCGCGTGTACTCTTATGTGTTGTTGGCACAACAAGCGGGGGGATTGATTGCGCTGCCTGTTTTCCCAGCTGGGGAATGGTTTTACCGCATTTTTTGCCAGCTGATTTGCTCGAGCTCGAGCTCGCCTCTTTCTGTAGACGTGCTCGATTTAACTTCCTGATGTGGCGCTCATAGTCTGTGTCAACAGGCTTGGGAGCTGGTGGTGCAGCCATACAAATGAAGTGGTCAATCTTTTCCTCAGGCACTTTCTCCCTCGGCGGCGTTGCCGGTTTCGGTCCAAAATGGGCGTCCAATTCTGCCTGCACTATGGCATTGGTTTGCTCCTTGATCCTGTCGTAAGCCCTCCGAGGAAGAGGAGTGAGGCTTGGACCATATTTATATCGCTTGCCTCCGCCTGTACTTCCTATACTACCTCGACTCGTACCGCTACGCACCATAGCTGCGGCGTGTCTCTTATGTGATTGCTGAGGCGGCGGAGACGGCTGACGTGGCTGAGTTGGACGAGGAGGAGTGGCCTGAAGCTGTGCCGGACTTGGAGGAGGAGTGGCCTGAAGTTGTGCCAGACTTGGAGGAGGAGTGGACGTCTGACGCTGTGTCGGACTTGGAGGAGGAGTGGCCTGACACTTTGCCGGACTTGGAGGAGGAGTGGCCTCACATGTTGGTGGACTTGGAGGAGCAGGAGTCTGCTGACTCGGTGGCGGACTTCGACGAGGAGTCGGGTGACACGGTGTCAGTGGCCTTCGAAAGACGATGCAATCCTTTCTCCATAGGATGACACGATGTATGGCCTCTCCCAATGTGTGCTCGTCGTCACCTCCAGGAATGTCAAGCTATAGCCCTGAATATGGGTCCACCACCTCATCAACCAAGACACGAGCATAGCCCGCTAGAATCAGGTTGCAATGGAAGGTTGCCTCAGGGGGATTTGTAAAAGCAACGGCGTCCGCCACCTTCATGGATATGTTCTTCATTTTGAAGTGTAGCTCGCAGTTGGTGTTCTCCATGATGTCATCCACAGGGTATCTATCCAGCATTGCGTCGCCCGGGGCGGAACCCACGCTGCTTCTCGGCATGGATGGGGCGGTGCTATCCAATGCTGGATCATCCGCTAGCTGCTGCAGCTGCTGAGACCCCCTTTGCTGGCTAAGTGAGTCGATCTGCTCCTACTGCCGCTGGAATTTGACTGCCAAGTCCGCGTGCCTTGCTTCTAGGCCTTGAAGGCGTTCATGGTCCAGCTTCCTCTGCTCCTCCTCCATCTTCCTCTTCTTCTCCTCCGCAATCTTCTTTCTCGCACGGGTTCTGTAGTCGGCGTTCCAGTCCGAAAACCCCTCATACCACAGAGTAGCGCCCTTGCCTCGTGTTCTTCCCGGGTGTTCAGGATTTCCCAGGGCACGCGTAAGCTCTTCGTTCTCTCGGTTGGGATGGAACACCCCCGATCGAGCCTCTTCTATTGCAACAAGTAGCTTCTCGTCGGCTCCGTTCAGACATGCCTTCATCGAAACTTTGCCTGTCTTCGGGTCCAACTCCCCCCCATGCGCATAGAACCAAGTCCTGCACCTGGGGGGCCAGCTCCTAGTAACCGGAGTGACACCTGCATCCTCCATCTCTTTCTCAGACTTATCCCACTTAGGCATTGCCACCGCGTAGCCACCTGGCCCCAGCTTATGGAACTTATCTTTTTTCGGCATTCTTCTTGTTTATTCTCGACCGTTCCTTAGCTAATTCCGAATCCTTGAATTTCATGAAATCGTCCCAATGAGCACTTTGCTTCTCTAGTGTTCCCTCGAATACTGGAGTCTTCCTTCCTCCCTTGACGTACTTGTCCCATTCACGATTCTTGTGGTTCTTGAATGCAATCGCCATCTTCCTAAGAGCAGCGTCCTTGACTTTCTGCACATCTTCATCTATGAAATGATCTGGTAGGGTGAAATGTTCCATGAGAGTATCCCAAAGCAGACCTTTTTGTCTGTCGTCGACAAAAGTAAGATCTGGACGTGGCTTTGCTGGCTCTCTCCATTCTTGAAGGGAGATCGGGAGTTGGTCCTTCACATGAACTCCACACTGACGAACGAACTTGTCCGCAATCTTCTTAGGCGCTAATGGTTCGCCATTAGGTTTGATGGCCTCGATATTGTACTTTACGCCCTCCTTCAACTTTTTGTTCGGGCCTCGTTTCGTCCTGTTGCCTGAAGATTTGCTCGATCCGGATGGCTGAAAGAAGAAAGATCGATGCGTTAATATATCTTCAAGTCATTTAAAACATGTGATGATCACCAGATGCCTGCTTATATAAATATATATACCTCGTCGGTCTTTGTTGTTTCAAGATCAACATTTTCTTCGTCATCATCATAATCATAGTTCATGACTTCATCAATTCGGTCGTCGCGATCGAATATCATATCACCCTCCCCGGTGTTGTTTAGAAATTTGGAGCCGTCATAATCTTCTTCATTCTGATCATCATCTGGCCCGCGAGGATGGCGTATCATATCGAACAGGGCCTGTTCTCCCTCTCTGCCGGTATTGTCTGCCATAGCTTTTATTTAACTAATCCAAAAGAAATATAAAACAATTTAGTATTCAAATTACATTGTCTCGAATAATAGATATAATCTCGAATATATCTTCTCGAATAATAGATATAATCTTGAATACATCGTCTCGAATAATAGATATAATCTCGAATATTATATATCGAATACATCACTGGCTAGCTAGCTAATAAAGATCAAATACTAAGAAGAATCTAGGACACTCGCGGTTCCTGCGGCGCGGGCGGTGGACACCCAAAGAGAAGGAACCCTCACAGGATCATAGCTGAAGTGAGATCCCTGAAGAACCTGCCAGGTATTGGAGAACCTGCCACCCTCTAACGCAACCATGTAGCGATGGACGTGCTCGTCCTCCTCCCTGACACGATGACGTACCACCTCCGACGGGGCCGGCTCCCTCCGCACCGAAACTGGCCCACGCGAATGCCACCAAAGGAGATCAGGGTTGACGACGGGACCCGGGGCCGGGTTCCTCATCAAGTGGCGCGCCCCTCCAGGCAGCACCTCCCAGTGCCAGCCCGGCGGAGCCCAGTCCCGGACATGGGTCAGCCGGACGTCGTCGTGGAAGGGTCGACGGCGAGGATGTGGGCTAGGCATCGTCGAGAACAAATATTAGCTATATGCCCGCAAAAAGTAACATTTTTTTAATGATTGGATTTTGATAACTAAAATTTCTAACATTTCTATATAACTAACATTTCTAACAATGCTATATAACTAACATTTCTATAACATTTCTAATATTTCTATAACTAAAAGACAGAAAAAAATTTATAACATTTCTATATAACTAACATTTGTATAACATTTCTAATATTTCTATAACTAAAAAAGAAAAAATTCTAACTTTTTTATAACTATTTCTATAACTAAAAACAGAAAAATTTCTAACATTTCTATAAATATTTCTATAACTAAAAAACAGAAGAAAAAAAATATAACTAAAAAACAGAAAAACAAATTAAGTGTATGTGTGTGTGTGTGCTCACCGGCGAGGCGAGAGGCAACGGGGGGCGGCGACGGGGACGGTGACGGGCGGCGACGACGGGGATGGCGACGACGGGGACGGGGACGGGGCGGCGACGACGGGGACGGGGACGGGGCGGCGACGACGGGGACGGGGCGGCGATGACGGGGACGGAGACGACGCGGGATGGGCCGGGACGGGGCGGCGGTGACGACGGGGACGACGGGGCGGCGATGAGGGATATGGAGACGGGGGCGGCATGCGACGGGGCAGAGGAAATAGACATGGCACCCGCAGGGTTTGGGTATGGGTATTACGTGCCCATACCCGCACCCGCCCCAAAATTTTCCGCCCATACCCGTACCCATACCCACGTCCCGGGTTTCAAATCGTTCCCATACCCGTACACGGCTGGGTACGGGTAATACCCGCGGGTAAAAATACCCAGCTAGGCGTGTATACTTGGGAATTAAATATCAGCATTTTGACACGTATTGACAACATTTCAGCACATATATACAACATTTCAGCACATATATGCAGCATTTCAGCAGAAATATACAATATTTCAGCACATATATAACATTTCAGCACATATATGCAGCATTTCAGCACAAATATACAATATTTCAACGCATATATAACATTTCAGCACATATATACAGCATTTCAGCACATATACGCAACATTTCAGCACATCTATTTCAGCATTTCAGCACATAGATATATCTCATTTCAGCATTTCAACATAAATTTCAGCATTTCAGCACACACACATAAGTCATTTCAGCCACTTAAGTTCAACACACATGTTGGTTCAAGACAAATAAGTTCAACCTCAACACAAAAGTAGGTTCAACACACAAATAAGTTCGACACATAGTCATTGTAGCCACTTGAGCCTCTCCCACATGACAGAGGAGCGAGCGCAAGGAGATCAGGAGAAGGAGCAGGTAACAATGGCGGCTGACAGCGTGGCCTGGCTGCGGCTGGCGGCGGCGGCCTGGCTGCGGCTGGCGGCGGCGCCGACCGCCTAGGGTTAGTAGGTCGGGGCGCACAACAGGCGGTGGCTGCGACTGGAGAATTGGAAGGGGAGGGGTGGGGGCGCGGTTTAGACTTTAGAATTGGAAGGGGTGGGGGCGTGGGGTGCGGGCGTGCGGTTGGGCCATTGCTAGCTTAGGGTTTTTTCATCTAATAAGTCAATGACACATGGAGCTACTTGACATGGCTATTTTTATACGGGTTTGAGGGTTTGCCGGTATGGGTATTGCCTTCCCATACCCATACCCGCCTTACCCGTTGGGTATGATATTTTCCCATTTAGAAACCCATGGGTATTTTAATTTCCCATACCCTTACCCTAATAGGGTTTTTACCCGCCGGGTTCGCGGGTAGTGGGTACCCATTGCCATGTTGAGCAGAGGAGAAGACGCAGATGAGAAACTGAATTTTTTTAAGTGTTTAGTTATATAGGATGGACCTTTAGTACCGGTTGGAGCCACCAACCGGTACTAAAGGCCTGTTTTGGCCAGGCCAAGCGGCGGGAAGCGCACCCCCTTTAGTACCGGGTCGTGGCTCCAACCGGTACTAAAGGCCCCCCTTTAGTACCGGTTGGTGCCACGACCCGGTACTAAAGGGGGTGCGCTGGCGCAGGTGCGGTGCAGCAAATTTAGTCCCACCTCGCTAGCCGAGGGGCGTCCGCACTGGTTTATAACCCCCCGTGCGGTAGCTCTCTCGAGCTCCTCTCCAAAGCAGGCCTACTGGGCCTACATGTTCTGTGCTGCCCTGTGGGCCTACTGGGCCTTTGCGGGCCTGCATCTTGGCCCAACAATAGGTTGGGTTTCTAGTCGTATGCAGGCCGCTCTGGCCCACTAGGCGGGCTTTTTTTTATTTTTTTTGCTTTATTTATTTTTGCTTTATTTATTTTTGAGTTGTTTTTTTGTGTATTTAGAGTTTCTTTATGAATATTTTTGCTTTAGGTACAAAAAATTACAAACTTTCTGTTAGTGCCCGTAGTTTTCAAATTTGAATAGTTTAAATTTTGAATTATTTGAAATTAGTGTGAATCACTAGTTTGTGAATAACTTAACTTTAAAAATCAATAAAGGCATGAAAGAATTTGTTTGCACATAAAATTTCTTCGCGTTTCAAATGCCAAAACACATAACTACCTAACTATTACAGAGATTCCCTCCTGGGTGTGAAACACAGAAGAAAGTGATGATAGTGAAGCCGATCACATCCCAGATCTTTGGGTGTGAAACTTTTTCTTCGCGTGTGTCCCTTTGCGCCGTAACCATGGAAAATCTTCATCATTTAACGGGATGCTCGGGTCAATATTCACTGTGAATGGAGCAATTTCATCAAACTTTTCATAATCTTCTGACATGTCTGTCTTGTCATCCACTCCCACGATGTTTCTCTTCCCAGAAAGAACTATGTGCCACTTTGGCTCATCGTACGATGAATTCGCTTCCTTATCTTTTCTTTTTCTCGGCTTGGTAGACATGTCCTTCACATAGAAAACCTGTGCCACATCATTGGCTAGGACGAATGGTTCGTCTACATACGCAAGATTGTTGAGATCCACTGTTGTCATTCCGTACTGCGGGTCTTCCATTACCCCGCCTCGTGTCATATTGACCCATTTGCACCGAAACAAAGGGACCTTCAAACCACGTCGATAGTCAAGTTCCCATATGTCCTGTATATAACCATCATATGTTTCCTTTCCCGTCTTGGTTTCTGCATCAAAGCGGACACCACTGTTTTGGTTGGTGCTCTTCTTATCTTGGGCGATCGTGTAAAATGTATTACCATTATCTCGTACCCTTTGAAAGTCATTATATTCGAAGATGGTAACTGGGACAGCAAGTACAGGTCATCTTCAATAGAGGCGTCATGCATGGTACGTGTCTGCAACTAGCTGACGAAACTCCTGGTTTGTTCACGTGTAATCCAGTCATCAGACCGCTCCGGGTGTTAGGAGCGTAGCAAATTCTTGTGTTCATCCATATACGGAGCCACCAAGGCGGAATTCTGTAGAACTGTGTAGTGTGCTTCAGTGAGAGAATGTCCGTCCATACATATTATTTGTTCCCCTCCTAGCATGCCTTTTCCATCCAGTCTGCCCTTATGCCGCTATTCAGGAACACCAATCGGCAAGGTCAGGACTAAAGTCAATACAAAACTCAACGACCTCCTCATTTTCATGGCCCTTGGAGATGCTTCCTTCTGGCCTAGCACGGTTATGAACATATTTCTTTAAGACTCCCATGAACCTCTCAAAGGGGAACATATTGTGTAGAAATACAGGACCCAAAACGTTAATCTCTTCGCATAGGTGAACTAGGACGTGCGTCATGATGTTGAAGAAGGATGGTGGGAACACCAATTCGAAACTGACAAGACATTGCACCAAATCATACTCTAACCTTGGTATGATTTCTGGATCGATTACCTTCTGAGAGATTGCATTGAGAAATGGACATAGCTTCACAATGGCTAATCGAATGTTTTCCGGTAGAAGCCCCCTCAATGCAACCGGAAGCAGTTGTGTCATAATCACGTGGAAGTCATGAGACTTTAGGTTCTGGAGCTTTTTCTCTGCCATGTTTATTATTCCCTTTATATTCGACGAGAAGCCAGACGGTACCTTAATACTGAGCAGGCATTCAAAGAAGATTTCCTTCTCTTCTTTGGTAAGAGCATAGCTTGCATGACCATGATGTATGCCGTCTTTTCTGTGCATACGTTGCTGGTCCTCCCGTGCCTCAGGTGTATCTTTTGTCTTCCCATACACGCCCAAGAAGCCAAGCAGGGTCACACAAAGATTCTTCGTCACGTGCATCACGTCGATTGCGGAGCGGACCTCTAGGTCTTTCCAATAGGGCAGGTCCCAAAATATAGATTTCTTCTTCCACATGGGTGCGCGTCCGTCAGCGTCATTCGAAACAGGTTGTCCACCAGGACCCTTTCCAAAGACCACCTTCAAATCCTTGACCATATCATGTACATCAGCACCAGTACGGTGGCGAGGCTTCGTCCGGTGATCCGCCTCACCTTTGAAATGCTTGCCTTTCTTTCTTACTAGATGCCTGCTCAGAAGAAATCGATGATGTCCTAGGTACACATTCTTCTTACAATTAGCCAAATATATACTGTCGGTATCGTCCAAACAGTGCATGCATGCGCGGTATCCCTTGTTACGGCGGAGATTTAGAAGGCACTAAGTAAACCACACCTACATATGCAAACTAAGTGTTATTTTTGACCTCAAATTGCATATAAATCAAATACTAGCACATATAATTCCTCCCAAATTACTAAACTCACAAATTAAACACTATATAAAGCATTGCAAGAGCTAATCTAGCAATGAGAGATGAAAGGACAAAGTTGCTAACCTTTGTGATCATTTGAATCGATGGGGACCTTTAAATCTTGACAAATTTTGGGCAAAATGTGTGATGAGCTCGAGAGGAAGAGGGGAAGAACAGAGAGGGAGGGGAAAGGGGAAGAACAGAGAGAGCTCGGGTGGACGAAGGGTTTATGTAGGACGACCTTTAGTACCTGTTCGTGTAGCGACCTGACCCGAATGGATCACGTCTACTGTGCTACGGTGTCATCCCTGGATCAGTAATGCTGACACCACACAGTACATCGAGGTTTTATAGCAGAGTTGCAATCACACACTTATTACATCGATGGCTCAAAAAAAAACTTATTACAATAAATATGACTTAAGGCCATATTTTAAAGATAACAGCGGAAGACTCGGAAGATAAATGGGTCCATCAACTCCAGCGGCATCACTGAGTATAGAACCACGACCTAAACGCACCTCAATCGTCGTCTGAAAAGTCTGCAACATTAACGTTGCAGCCCGAAAACGGGTCAGCACATGGAATATGCTGGCAAAGTAACACATAGAGAGTAATGGAATGAAACAGCTATACTACATCCATATATGGCTGGTGGAAAGCTCTATGGTTACAGTTTTGCGTAAAGCCAATTTTTCCCTACTGCAAAGGAATAAATTTTATTTACTATCATGGTGGTTGTGAAACATTGAGAATGGTTGACAGCATTCTCAATCCCAATTAAAAGTAATTAAAACCCAATAACATTAATTAGAAGTAACATGTTGAGATTCACAATGATATTCAAGTACTAGATACTCAAGTTGTCCATAACCGGGGACACGGCTAATCATGATTAGTTTGTTACTCTGCAGAGGTTTGCGCACTTTTCCCCACATGACTCGATCGCCTCCGTTGGTTTTCTCGCACTACATGGTGTTTGAGAAACGGATGACCGAGACATAGTCTTTCAGAAGCACTAGCACCTTACATGTGGGGTAGACCGGTACACCTACATACCCTACATCTGCTAGTCCACCCCGTAAGATTTCACACAACTTAGTCAACTATGCCAGAGCCCATAGTAGCATGTGGCTGCACACGGAAGTTTCTAGCATGAAAGATCTTATGATCCCTTTGAGCCTGGGTGGCGGTCCAAAAAAAACAGGCAAGTCCTGATAGACATCAGGTGCCTCAATCCACCCAGATGTGTGTTTAAGTTGCCACCTTAAATAAACCATTAAAATTATCATCTCACATCTGTCATGGATATCACTCACCCAATCCACGTCTACTAGCATAGCATGGCATAATAAGCAAACATAGAAGTAACTCCCAAAGGTTTCATAATAATACAGGTAATAGGTACTACCTCATCTACTTCCCATCCCACAATTTAATTAGATCCTAATCATGCAATGTGTGAGGATTGATCTAATGCAATAAAACATGGGTTGTAGAAAAGGTATGATCAAAGTGTTACTTGCCTTGCTGATGATCCGCGAGTCCTAGGGTTTCGAAGTAACAAGCGGCGCAATCCGGGTGATCTATCGCAGACAAACAACAAGCATACAATAAGTACTCATCTAATGCACAGGTAAAACTCGAACAAGAGATCGAACCAGGTAGTTCAACTTAAGAACTCCGGTTGCAAGAAAGAACGAAAAACAAACGGCGGAAGAAAACAACTCGGTTCTAGCAAGTTGAAACCAGGTCAAAATTTTACTGTAACAAAAGCTTGTTCAAGTTGATTAGACGGAACGGCGGTTTCGAGACGAAACTCCAGGCGCTTGAATCACCTGATTCCGATAAACGAGCGGAAAAATAGACTAGGAAGAAGATCGGATCTGAGATCGCGATCGCGGAATAAATCCGACGAAGAGAAAAAGAAGAACGGTTAAACGAACGGACGTCGTTAAACTAGAAGAATCCGGTGATCAC
Source organism: Triticum urartu (assembly GCF_056163025.1). Classification (NCBI taxonomy): domain Eukaryota; kingdom Viridiplantae; phylum Streptophyta; class Magnoliopsida; order Poales; family Poaceae; genus Triticum; species Triticum urartu. Next base: position 37,058,004 of record NC_141876.1, read on the forward strand.
GTTCGTTAGGACGAACGGTCCGGCGAACGGTCCAAAGGCAACTAAATCGGAGAAGAAAACGAATCCGATCTAGGGTTTCGGAGAAGAAAAACCGATCGAAAAACTGATCTAGAAAACCGGAACGGTTTAGAGAAGAAAAGAATCGGAACGATTAGAAGAGAACGATCCGAGGAAAAGAATAGATGTAGCACGGGGCTACCTTGGCGAGGTCTCCGGTGAGGGGCTCCGGCGGCGTCGGCGTAGGGCGGCGGCGTGGGCAAGGTGCGGCGGCGGCGCGGGTGTGGGGCGGCGGCGGCAAGGTGCGGCGGCGGCGCGGGGTGTGGGGTGGCGGCGCGGGTGAGGCGGCGGCGAGGTGCGGCGGCGGCGCGGGGTGTGGGGTGGCGGCGCGGGTGAGGCGGCGCGGCGGCGGTGACGCAGGGCGCGGTGTGATGCGGCGCGGCGGCGGTGCAAGGGGCGGTGTGGAGGAGAGCTTTGATTTGATGTGTTTAGAGGGGGGGTGCTTGGGTATTTATATTGGGGAGGGGAGGGGTTTACTTGGGGTAGAGGACAAGGAATTAGAATAGGAGTAGGAAAGATCTAGAAAATAAACGGAGTAGGACGAAAGAAAACGAAATAAGGAAAAGGGGACAAGGGGGCGCCCTAGAATCCTAAAAGGATTCGGTCCTAGCAAGAGGCGGCGGCGGCCGACCGGCTCCTGGCTCGGCGCCTGGCGCCTGGGAGCGCGGCGGTAGGTGGCTTGGCTTGGGCCTTTGGCCCAAGGCGCTGCTCAATTTTTTTTTAGTTTCCTCGCGCAGAAAAAAAAACAAAAAGGGATCTAAACGAACTCCGAAAAATCTAAAGTAAATTTTCCCCGACTCCTAAAAATGAGCCGAACAAAATGAACTTTTCTCCGGACCTAAAATGCAACTTTTGAAAACATGCATTTTTCCCTATCCAAATAAAATGCAAATAAACACCGGAAAGCAAAATTGATCTATTTATTATATCTTCATTTTTCCTAAATTTGGGGAAGTCATATTATTCCCTCTCTCATATATTTTGACACCGGAAAATTTATTGAAGATAAAATAAATAAATCAAATGATCCTATTTTTCAAAATTCGAGAAAACTCTCAAATATGAAAATAACGAAATCTCCAACTCTCTCCGAGGGTCCTTGAGTTGCGTGAAATTTCTAGGATCAACCAAATGCAAGAAAATACGATATGCATATGATCTAGTGTATAACATTCCAAATTGAAAATTTGGGATGTTACAAACCTACCCCCCTTAAGATGAATCTCGCCCTCGAGATTCGGGTTGGCTAGAAAATAGGTGAGGGTGGTCTTTGAGCAAATCTTCTTCTCTCTCCCAGGTGGCTTCATCCTCTGAATGGTGGTTCCACTGAACTTTGCAAAACTTGATAACCTTGCTGCGAGTAACTCTGCTGGCATAATCGAGAATCTTGACTGGCTTCTCCTCATATGTTAGGTGATCCTTTAACTGAATTGCTTCTAATGGCACTGTATCTCTTAGCGGTACCTCCGCCATCTCGGCGTGACATCTCTTCAGCTGAGAAACATGGAATACATCATGAACTCCTGACAGTCCTTCTGGTAGTTCCAACTTATAAGCGACTTCTCCCATACGTTTCAAGATCTTAAATGGTCCAACGAAACGCGGTGCTAACTTTCCCTTAACTCCAAAACGCTTAACTCCTCGAAGTGGGGATACTCGAAGGTAAACTCTGTCTCCGGTTTCGTAAACTATCTCCTTGCGTTTAGAATCTGCATAGCTCTTCTGCCTGGACTGGGCTACCTTGAGCCTATCGCGAATCAACTTAACCTTCCGTTCTGACTCCTTAATCAAATCTGGTCCAAAGAATTGACGGTCTCCAACTTCGTTCCAGGACAACGGTGTCCTGCACCTCCTTCCGTATAAAGCTTCGAAAGGGGCCATCTTCAAACTGGTTTGGTAACTGTTGTTATAAGAAAACTCTGCATACGTCAAGTTTTTGTCCCAACTTGATCCATAATCTAGTGCACAAGCTCTTAGCATATCTTCCAAAATCTGATTGACTCTCTCGGTCTGTCCATCTGTCTGCGGATGAAAAGCTATGCTGAACTCTAGTCTGGTTCCTAAAGTTTCATGCAACTGATTCCAAAACTTTGAGGTAAATTGGGTTCCTCTATCTGATACGATACTCCTCGGAACTCCATGCAAACAAACGATTCTAGTCATGTATATCTTTGCCAACTTAGCACTGGTGTAAGTGGTCTTAACTGGAATGAAATGTGCTACCTTCGTCAAACGATCAATTACTACCCATATCGAGTCATATCCGGCTTTTGTCCTGGGTAGCCCTGTGATAAAATCCATGCCTATCTTATCCCACTTCCATTCGGGTATCGGCAGTGGTTGTAACAATCCTGCTGGCTTTTGATGTTCTGCTTTTACTCTCTGACATACGTCACAAACTGCTACATACGCTGCAATATCCTTCTTCATTCCGGTCCACCAGAATGTTTCCTTTAAATCCAAATACATCTTGGTATTCCCTGGGTGAATCGAATATGGTGAATTATGTGCCTCCTGCAAAATCAACTTCCTGATCTCCTGGTCATTGGGCACATAAACACGGTCCTCAAACCATAGGGTATCGTGCTCATCCTCACGAAATCCCTTTGCTTTTCCTTTGCTAAGTTTCTCTTTTATAGCAGCAATCTCTTTGTCAGATTTCTGAGCTTCTCTGATCTTATCCATCAATGTTGATTGAATCTCCAATGCTGCTACATAGCCTCTCGGAACTATTTCCAAACATAGCTCACGAAGGTTTTCTGCTAATTCCTTTGGTATTTTCCCCGTCACTAGGGTATTGACATGGCTCTTACGGCTCAATGCGTCAGCTACTACATTAGCCTTTCCGGGATGGTAATGCAATCTCATGTCATAATCCTTGATGAGCTCCAACCATCTCCCTTGTCGGAGGTTCAACTCCTTCTGCGTGAAAATGTACTTCAAACTCTTGTGATCCGTGTACACCTCACAATGATTTCCAATGAGGAAATGTCTCCACGTTTTCAACGCATGCACTACGGCTGCTAATTCCAAATCATGCGTGGCATAATTCAACTCATGAGGCTTCAGTTGTCGTGATGCATACGAAACAACTCTCCCTTCCTGCATAAGCACTGCTCCAAGTCCTCGACGTGAAGCGTCGCAATACACCTCATAATCCTTGGTCTGATCTGGCAAAATCAATACTGGTGAGGTAACCAAACGTTTCTTCAACTCCTGGAAACTAGCCTCACACTCCTCAGTCCATTTGAACTTAGTTTCCTTCTTCAACAACTCCGTCATAGGCTTCGCAATTTTTGAGAAATTCTCAATAAATCTCCGGTAGTATCCTGCGAGTCCAAGAAAACTCCGGATCTCTCCAACTGTTGTTGGTGCTTCCCATTCGGTTACGGTCTCAACCTTTGTGGGGTCAACTGCTATACCTTCTCCGGATATAACGTGTCCGAGGAATCCAACTTCCTTCAACCAAAACTCACATTTGCTGAATTTGGCATATAACTGATGTTCCCTTAGTTTCTCCAAAACCAAACGCAAATGTTCCTTATGCTCCTCTTCATTCTTTGAATAAACTAGGATGTCATCAATGAACACTACGACGAACTTATCCAAAAACTCCATAAACACTTTGTTCATCAGGTTCATAAAATAGGCAGGTGCGTTAGTCAATCCAAATGACATAACGGTATACTCATACAGTCCATATCTTGTGGTGAATGCTGTCTTAGGTATGTCCTGCTCTCGAATCTTCAACTGATGGTACCCTGATCGCAAATCGATCTTGGAAAACACTTTAGCTCCTTGTAATCGATCAAACAGATCATTAATCATTGGCAGTGGGTACTTGTTCTTGATGGTTACTTCATTCAATCCCCGATAATCTACAACCATCCTTAATGATCCATCCTTCTTTTCCACTAGAAGTACAGGTGATCCCCAAGGTGAAGAACTTGGGCGAATGTAATCTTTATCCAATAACTCCTTAATCTGATTCTTAATTTCCACCAAATCCTTTGCTGGCATCCGGTACGGTCGCTTCGATATTGGGCCTGTACCTGGCAATAACTCAATCAAAAACTCAATGTCTCTATCCGGTGGCATGCCTGGCAATTCCTCAGGAAATACATCAGGAAAATCCTTTACCACTGGTACTTCCTCTTGCACAACTCCTGTTAGGCAATTCACTTGTGTCCTTTTTGGTACATGCCAGGATACATACTTGATCCTTCTTCCTTCTGGTGTGGTAAGCAAAATTGACTTACTAGCACACTCAATATTCCCTTCATACTTTGATAACCAATCCATGCCTAATATCACATCCAGTCCTTGAGATTCCAATACTATTAGGTCTGAGGGAAATACATAGTTACCAATCCTTAATGGTAACCGATCACACCATCGTCTAGCCATAAACTCCGCTCCTGGTGAGCTTACTAACATGGGTGACCTAAGGGCTTGGGTTGGCAGGTTATACTTATCCACAAATCCCCTTGATATGTATGAATGCGATGCACCAGTGTCAAAAAGAACGAGTGCAGTAAATGACTTAACAAAAACTTACCGATTACTGCATCGGGCTGATCTTCAATCTCCTCCACATTAACGTGGTTCACCTGTCCCCTATTGAAAGGGTTCGGCTTCTTCCCAGAGCTTCCATTGCCATTTCCATTCTGGCCTTCAGGACATTCATTGGCATAATGTCCGGTCTTCGAACACTTGAAACAGGTGACTTGACTCAGGTCTCTCTTGGTTGGGGTCGATGGGGTGGTTCGGTTCTGGCCGTTGCTTCCTCCATTCCCATTAACATTCTTGTGGCCATTATGGTTGTGCGAGCTACCTCCTCCATGGGTGTGCTGAAACTTAAATCCCGGTTTAGGGGTAAAACGGGGCTTCTGCTGGGCTCCAGAGTTATACTTCCCCTGTCCATACTTCCTCTTATTGTTCTCAATCTGCTGTTGCTTCCCTTCAATCATGATGGCACGATCTACCAACTCCTGGTAGTTGTTGAAATTTGCTACCATCAACTGCATGCTTAGTTCATCATTCAATCCTTCCAGAAACTTCTCCTGCTTGGCTGCATCCGTAGCAACGTCATCTGGGGTATAACGGGCTAGCTTACTAAACTCTTCCACATACTGGCCAACAGTCCTTCCTCCTTGGCGTAAGTTGCGAAACTCACGCTTCTTTATGGCCATAGCTCCTGCTGAAACATGGGCAGTGCGGAAAGCTTGCTGAAACTGATCCCATGTGACAGTGTCAACTGGGTAAGTGGCTGTGAAATTCTCCCACCATGCTGCCGCGGGTCCGTCAAGCTGGTGTGCAGCAAACTTCACTTTCTCACCATCCGTGCATCCTGCAGTGGTCAACTCCCTTCCTATCTTGCGGAGCCAATCGTCTGCTACTATTGGCTCGGTGCTACTGGAAAACACCGGCGGATTCAGCCTAAGGAAACGGGCTAAGTGGTCAACAGGTGGTGGTGGTGGGGTGTTGTTGTTGTTCTGCTGATTCTGAACTAACATCTGCATCAATTGATTCTGCTGCTGGATCAACTGAGTGAGCTCCGGTGGAAATCCATTGTCACGTCTCGGAGGCATCTGAGGGTTTAGAAAAGACGAGAATTAAGAATAGAGGGGGTCTAAAGGGAAAACACTACCCATATGCACATGAGGCAAAAGCACACAATTCACTTCAATCAATCAAACAAGGGCTTACAAACGGTCTAACTATCGCAAAAGTGCTCGACTATAATGTGTTTACATGGGGGAATACTATTACTATCTGGTGGTCATCTAGAAATTTGAACCGGTGGAAGACTCCATGATATCTACTCCAGCTTCGTCTTCAAAGTTGGGTTCACTTGGATCCGAATCGGTGTCGTCGATGATGATGTAGTTGTCCGGACATGCGACGTACTTATCGTCCTCCTGGGATGCTAACTTGCTCTTGAGTTCTTCAATCTCCTGCTTAAGATCGCAATTGTGCCTTGCTAGAGCTACGATCTCGTCCATGTAGTCCTTGCGTGTAGACTTTAGTTCTCCTTCTAGCTCGATGATCCTTGCCTTCGCATTCTTCAACTCTACCATATCATTGCACATCTGGTTCTCGTGGCGTCGAATGTGCTGGTTTAACTCCTGGATGATTGCTGCAATAGATCTATCCTTCTTGGTGCTGACTAACTCCCATTGTTCATCACGGCGTCCGCAAATCTGGTAGATAGTGTCCTTGAGGTCTTCTTGATAAACTTCTCCAATGCGTCCTATGCTGATATGAGCTGCCATGCTCCTTCCTAGACTCCAGGTTGGTGCATTGAAAACACTATCTATGGGCTTCGTGATTGGCGCAAATGTTCTTCCCGGAACGTGAGCTTGAATCTTCCAGCGCTCCTCTTCAGGCAGGGTGGCGTTGAAGGTTCCCGTGAAGCTTGGTAATCCAATGTTCAGGTACTTGGTGACTTCCTTCAGGTGAAATCCAAATGGTGTGCCTTCATCAGGTTGAGCGTACTTAATCTTCGCGTGCGTCATCCTAAAAGAGTAGAAAAGATGAGGAGTTAGAAAATGAGAAGAGAAGGGTGATCTATGGCTTTAACTTAGTGGTCGTGTTCTACAGTCAGCGTGTGCTCTGATACCATCTCTGTAGCGACCTGACCCGAATGGATCACGTCTACTATGCTACGGTGTCATCCCTGGATCAGTAATGCTGACACCACACAGTACATCGAGGTTTTATAGCAGAGTTGCAATCACACACTTATTACATCGATGGCTCAAAAAAAACTTATTACAATAAATATGACTTAAGGCCATATTTTAAAGATAACAGCGGAAGACTCGGAAGATAAATAGGTCCATCAACTCCAGCGGCATCACTGAGTATAGAACCACGACCTAAACGCACCTCAATCGTCGTCTGAAAAGTCTACAACATTAACGTTGCAGCCCAAAAACGGGTCAACACATGGAATATGCTGGCAAAGTAACACATAGAGAGTAATGGAATGAAACAACTATACTACATGCATATATGGCTGGTGGAAAGCTCTATGGTTACAGTTTTGCGTAAAGCCAATTTTTCCCTACTGCAAAGGAATAAATTTTATTTACTATCATGGTGGTTGTGAAACATTGAGAATGGTTGACAGCATTCTCAATCCCAATTAAAAGTAATTAAACCCAATAACATTAATTAGAAGTAACATGTTGAGATTCACAATGATATTCAAGTACTAGATACTCAAGTTGTCCATAACCGGGGACACGGCTAATCATGATTAGTTTGTTACTCTGCAGAGGTTTGCGCACTTTTCCCCACATGACTCGATCGCCTCCGTTGGTTTTCTCGCACTACATGGTGTTTGAGAAACGGATGACCGAGACATAGTCTTTCAGAAGCACTAGCACCTTACATGTGGAGTAGACCGGTACACCTACATCCCCTACATCTGCTAGTCCACCCCGTAAGAGTTCGCACAACTTAGTCAACTATGCCAGAGCCCATAGTAGCATGTGGCTGCACACGGAAGTTTCTAGCATGAAATATCTTATGATCCCTTTGAGCCTGGGTGGCGGTCCAAAAAAAAACAGGCAAGTCCTGATAGACATCAGGTGCCTCAATCCACCCAGATGTGTGTTTAAGTTGCCACCTTAAATAAACCATTAAAATTATCATCTCACATCTGTCATGGATATCACTCACCCAATCCACGTCTACTAGCATAGCATGGCATAATAAGCAAACGTAGAAGTAACTCACAAAGGTTTCATAATAATACAGGTAATAGGTACTACCTCATCTACTTCCCATCCCACAATTTAATTAGATCCTAATCATGCAATGTGTGAGGATTGATCTAATGCAATAAAACATGGGTTGTAGAAAAGGTATGATCAAAGTGTTACTTGCCTTGCTGATGATCCGCGAGTCCTAGGGTTTCGAAGTAACAAGCGGCGCACTCCGGGTAATCTATCACAGACAAACAACAAGCATACAATAAGTACTCATCTAATGCACAGGTAAAACTCGAACAAGAGATCGAACCAGGTAGTTCAACTTAAGAACTCCGGTTGCAAGAAAGAACGAAAAACAAACGGCGGAAGAAAACAACTCGGTTCTAGCAAGTTGAAACTAGGTCAAAATTTTACTGTAACAAAAGCTTGTTCAAGTTGATTAGACGGAACGGCGGTTTCGAGACAAAACTCCAGGCGCTTGAATCACCTGATTCCGATAAACGAGCGGAAAAATAGACTAGGAAGAAGATCGGATCTGAGATCGCGATCGCGGAATAAATCCGACGAAGAGAAAAAGAAGAACGGTTAAACGAACGGACGTCGTTAAACTAGAAGAATCCGGTGATCACGTTCGTTAGGACGAACGGTCCGGCGAAAGGTCCAAAGGCAACTAAATCGGAGAAGAAAACGAATCCGATCTAGGGTTTCGGAGAAGAAAAACCGATCGAAAAACTGATCTAGAAAACCGGAACGGTTTAGAGAAGAAAAGAATCGGAACGATTAGAAGAGAACGATCCGAGGAAAAGAATAGATGTAGCGCGGGGCTACCTTGGCGAGGTCTCCGGTGAGGGGCTCCGGCGGCGTCGGCGTAGGGCGGCGGCGTGGGCAAGGTGCGGCGCGGGTGTGGGGCGGCGGCGGCAAGGTGCGGCAGCGGCGCGGGGTGTGGGGTGGCGGCGCGGGTGAGGCGGCGGCGGCGGCGGCGAGGTGCGGCGGCGGCGCGGGGTGTGGGGTGGCGGCGCGGGTGAGGCGGCGCGGCGGCGGTGACGCAGGGCGCGGTGTGATGCGGCGCGGCGGCGGTGCAAGGCGCGGTGTGGAGGAGAGCTTTGATTTGATGTGTTTAGAGGGGGGGGTGCTTGGGTATTTATATTGGGGAGGGGAGGGGTTTACTTGGGGTAGAGGACAAGGAATTAGAATAGGAGTAGGAAAGATCTAGAAAATAAACGGAGTAGGACTAAAGAAAACGAAATAAGGAAAAGGGGACAAGGGGGCGCCCTAGAATCCTAAAAGGATTCGGTCCTAGCAAGAGGCGGCGGCGGCCGACCGGCTCCTGGCTTGGCACCTGGCGCCTGGGAGCACGGCGGTAGGTGGCTTGGCTTGGGCCTTTGGCCCAAGGCGCTGCTCAATTTTTTTTTAGTTTCCTCGCGCAGAAAAAAAACAAAAAGGGATCTAAACGAACTCCGAAAAATCTAAAGTAAATTTTCCCCGACTCCTAAAAATGAGCCGAACAAAATGAACTTTTCTCCGGACCTAAAATGCAATTTTTGAAAACGCGCATTTTTCCCTATCCAAATAAAATGCAAATAAACACCGGAAAGCAAAATTGATCTATTTATTATATCTTCATTTTTCCTAAATTTGGGAAAGTCATATTATTCCCTCTCTCATATATTTTGACACCGGAAAATTTATTTTAGATAAAATAAATAAATCAAATGATCCTATTTTTCAAAATTCGAGAAAACTCTCAAATATGAAAATAATGAAATCTCCAACTCTCTCCGAGGGTCCTTGAGTTGCGTGAAATTTCTAGGATCAACCAAATGCAAGAAAATACGATATGCATATGATCTAGTGTATAACATTCCAAATTGAAAATTTGGGATGTTACAGTTCGTGACACGAACCGGTACTAAAGGTGCTAGAGGGGCCCCAGACCGACAACATCCTGCCACCACTCTCATTAGTATCGGTTCGTGGCACGAATCGGTGCTAAAGGTTCGCCACGAACCGGTACTAATGAGAGCGGCCCGGCTAGCCATTGGAACCGGCACTAACGGACACATTAGTGCCGGCTCAAATTCAAACCGGCACTAATGTGCTTCACATTTGACCCTTTTTCTACTAGTGCATAAAAGATGTCTACGATAGTATATTTATATGTGAAACCTCTCTTTCTTTATTACTTCCTATTAATTACAATGATGACCAAAGCTATGTTTGCCAACTCCCAACAACTTTTAATCATCGTACTCTTTCTATGTGAAGTCATTACTCCCAATAAGATCAATATGAACTCTTTGTTTCTTTTTATTCTTTTTCTCTTTTCTTTTATTCACCCAAGATCATGGTAAAATAATCAAGCCCTTGACTCATGATACGTCTCCAGCATATCTATAATTTTTGATTGCTCCATGCTATATTATCTACTGTTTTGGACTATATTGGGCTTTATTCTCCACTTCTATATTATTTTTGGGACTAACCTATTAACCGGAGGCCCAGCCCAGAATTGCTGGTTTTTTTGCCTATTTCAGTGTTTCAAAGAAATGGAATATCAAACGGAGTCCAAACGGAATAAAACCTTCGGGAACGTGATTTTCTCACCGAATATGACCCAGGAGATTTGGACCCTACGCCAAGGAAGCTTCGAGGTGGGCACGAGGTAGGGGGGCGCGCCCTACACCCCCAGGCGCGCCCCCCACCCTCGTGGGCCCACCAAAGCTCCACCGACGTACTTCTTCCTCCTATATATACCTACGTACCCCAAACGATCAGATACGGAGCCAAAAACCTAATTCCACCGCCGCAACTTTCTGTATCCACGAGATCCCATCTTGGGGCCTGTTCCGGAGCTCCGCCGGAGAGGGCCGTCATCACGGAGGGCTTCTACATCATCATAGCCTCTCCAATGAAGTGTGAGTAGTTTACCTCAGACCTTCGGGTCCATAGTTGTTAGCTAGATGGCTCCTTCTCTCTTTTTGATCTCAATACAATGTTCCCCCCTCTCTCGTGGAGATCTATTCGATGTAATCTTCTTTTTGCGGTGTGTTTGTTGAGACCGATGAATTGTGGGTTTATGATCAAGTCTATCTATGAATAATATTTGAATCTTCTCTGAATTCTTTTATGTATGATTGGTTATCTTTGCAAGTCTCTTCGAATTATCCGTTTGGTTTGGCCAACTAGATTGGTAGTTCTTGCCATGGGAGAAGTGCTTAGCTTTGGGTTCGATCTTGCGGTGTCCTTTCCCAGTGACAGAAGGGGCAGCAAGGCACATATTGTATCGTTGCCATCGAGGATAACAAGATGGGGTTTATTTCATATTGCATGAATTTATCTCTTTACATCATGTCATCTTGCTTAAGGCGTTACTCTGTTTTTAACTTAATACTCTAGATGCATGCTGGATAGCGGTCGATGAGTGGAGCAATAGTAGTAGATGCAGGCAGGAGTCGGTCTACTTGTCTCAGACGTGATGCCTATATACATGATCATACCTGGATATTCTCATAACTATGCTCAATTCTATCAATTGCTCAACAGTAATTTGTTCACCCATCATAGAATACTTATGCTCTTGAGAGAAGCCACTAGTGAAACCTATGGCCCCCAGGTCTATTCTCATCATATCAATCTCCATCACTTTAATCTTGCTTTGCTTTTTTACTTTGCCTTTTACTTTTCACTTTGCATCTCTATATCAAAAATACCGAAAATATTATCTATCATCTCTATCAGATCTCACTCCCGTAAGTGACCGTGAAGGGATTGACAACCCCTAATCGCGTTGGTTGCGTTGAGCTATTGTTTTTGTGTAGGTACGAGGGACTTGAGCGTGGCCTCCTACTGGATTGATACCTTGGTTCTCAAAAGCTGAGGGAAATACTTACGCTACTCTGCTGCATCATCCTCTCCTCTTCGGGGAAATCCAACGCAAGCTCAAGAGGTAGCAACTCAACACTAATCTTTATTATATAGCTCACGGACTCGATTACATAGAGAGATCATAAAGCAAAACTCAAAACTAGATCATGCCATAAACTTTCATTCTACTAGATCAAGATACTACTAATAGGATCGAACTAAGGAAAACGGTAAAGATGGGAGTGTGATGGTGATACGATACCGGGGCACCTCCCCCAAGCTTGGCAGTTGCCAAGGGGAGTGCCCATAACCATGTGATTATATCTCCTTCTTCGGAGGTGATGGTGCGATATTCTTGGCGATGATGCCCCTCAGGATACGATTCTCCTCCTCAAGCTTATTGACTTGCTGCTTGAGGTCCATTACTTCCTTACAAAGTTTTCTTGTAATGGCTAAAGCTCCTTGCACCCAAGGGTGTTGCATAGCTGCGGGAGAACAAGTGACACTCTTCTTCATATTTTCATAAGAAAGAAATCTAACATTGGAAGGGATAACCGAGTTTGGAATGGCTGAGCTCTGTAGTTCTCCCATCGTGAACCCAGCTCGGAAGCGAGAAGTGACTTCTTGATCCTCCATGGCATCTATCCTCATCAAATCAGCCTCCATCTCTTCCTCCATTACTGGCCCAAAGTGGTCAGCATCGCTGTTTGTCCCTGGTTCCAATGCCGGATGGGACACCTGGCTCTCCCCGACTGACTCTTGAGAATACATCTTGCTCTGATCTGCAGCAGCAACAGTTCGAAACAAGAACAGAGAATATTTGCGTGATATGGGAGTCAAAACCTTCGGGAGAATATATAATGAATTTTTACCGACCAAAATACGTATCGTGCAAGAAAACGGAGTCCGGAAGGCACACGAGGAGCCCACGAGGTCGGGGGGCGCGCCCTCCACCCTCGTGGAGCCCTCGTGTCCTTCCCAGACTGCTTCTTATTTTTCTATTTTTCTATATTCCAAAATGGAGAAATATTGCCTTAAAAACTGTTTTGGAGTCGGTTTACTTACCGTACCACATACCTATTCCTTTTCGGAGTCTGAAACGTTCCGGAAAGTGTCCCTTATGTATTCCTCCGGGGTTACGGTTTCAATAACATTGGTTTCAACATTTATAGGATTACCTGAGATATAATGTTTGATTCTTTGACCGTTCACCACCTTCGGATTTGTGCCTTCGAAGTTGTTGATTTTTATAGCACCGGAACGATAGACCTCCTCGATAACGTAAGGGCCTTCCCATTTAGAGAGAAGTTTTCTTGCAAAAAATCTTAAACGAGAGTTGTATAGAAATACATAGTCACCTGCATTAAACTCACGCTTTTGTATCCTTTTGTCATGCCATCTTTTAACTTTTTCTTTAAACAACTTGGCATTTTCATAAGCTTGGGTTCTCCATTCATCAAGTGAGCTAATATCAAATAACCTCTTCTCACCAGCAAGTTTGAAATCATAGTTGAGCTCTTTAATAGCCCAATATGCCTTATGTTCTAGTTCAAGAGGTAAGTGACATGCTTTTCCATAAACCATTTATACGGAGACATACCCATAGGATTTTTATATGCAGTTCTATAGGCCCATAATGCATCATCAAGTTTCTTGGACCAATTCTTTCTAGACCTATTGACAGTCTTTTGCAAAATTAATTTGAGCTCTCTATTACTCAATTCTACTTGATCACTAGACTGTGGGTGATAAGGAGATGCAATTCTATGATTAACATCATACTTAGCAAGCATTTTACGGAAAGCACCATGAATAAAATGTGAACCACCATCAGTCATTAAATATCTAGGGACTCCAAACCTCGGAAAAATAATTTCTTTAAGCATCTTAATAGAGGTGTTATGATCAGCACTACTAGTTGGAATAGCTTCTACCCACTTAGTGACGTAATCAACAGCAACTAAAATATTGTATAACCATTAGAGGCAGGAAAAGGTCCCATATAATCAAAGCCCCAAACATCAAATGGTTCAATAACGAGTGAATAATTCATAGGCATTTCTTGACATCTACTAATATTTCCAATTCTTTGACATTCATCACAAGATAAGACAAACTTATGGGCATCCTTGAAGAGAGTAGGCCAATAAAAACCGGATTGCAATACCTTATGTGCAGTTCTATCTCCAGCGTGGTGTCCTCCATAAGCTTCGGACTGGCACTTGCGTAGGATCTGTTCCTGTTCATGCTCAGGTACACAACGTCTAATAACACCATCTACTCCTTCTTTATAAAGATGTGGGTCATCCCAAAAGTAACGTCTCAAATCATAGAAGAACTTTTTCTTTTGCTGGTATGTGAAACTAGGCAGTATAAATTTAGCAACGATGTAATTAGCATAATCAGCATACCACGGAGTACTACGAGAAGCATTTATGACATTCAATTGCTCATCGGGAAAGCTATCATCTATAGGTAGTGGGTCATCAAGAACATTTTCTAACCTAGACAAGCTGTCTGCAACGGGGTTCTCAGCTCCCTTTCTATCAACAATATGCAAATCAAATTCTTGTAGCAGGAGAACCCATCTAATAAGTCTAGGTTTAGCATCTTTCTTTTCCATAAGATATTTAATAGCAGCATGATCCGTGTGAATAGTTACTTTAGAATCGACAATATAAGGTCTAAACTTATCACAAGCAAATACAACTGCTAAGAATTCTTTTTCAGTAGTAGCATAATTTCTCTTAGGATTGTCTAGAGTTTTACTAGCATATTAAATAACATTTAATTTCTTATCAACTCTTTGCCCTAGAACAGCACCTACAGCATAATCACTAGCATCACACATAATTTCAAAGGGTAAATTCCAATCAGGTGGCTGAACAATAGGTGCAGAGATCAATGCTTCCTTAAGTATTTCAAATGCTTCTACACAATCATCATCAAAGACAAATGGTATATCTTTCTGTAATAAATTAGTCAGAGGCCGAGAAATTTTTGAGAAGTCCTTAATGAACCTCCTACAAAAAACGGCGTGACCAAGGAAACTTCTTATACCTTTGGTGTCCTTAGGACATGGCATATTTTCAATAGCATCAACCTTGGCTTTATCAACTTCAATACCTCTTTCAGAAACTTTATGCCCCAAGACAATACCTTCATTAACCATAAAGTGGCACTTTTCCCAATTCAAGACAAGATTAGTTTCTTCGCATCTCTGCAAAACTCGATCAAGGTTGCTCAAGCAATCATCAAAAGAGGATCCGTAGACGGAGAAATCGTCCATGAAAACCTCACAAATCTTTTTCACAAAAGTCAGAGAATATAGCCATCATGCATCTTTGAAAGGTAGCAGGTGCATTACATAAACCAAAGGGCATACGTCTATAAGGAAAAGTACCAAAAGGGCAAGTAAAAGTAGTCTTTGATTGATCATTGGCTGACACAGGTATTTGAGAGAAACCAGAATAACCATCTAGAAAGCAAAAATGTGTATGTTTGCATAATCTTTCTAGCATTTGATCGATAAAAGGTAAGGGGTAATGATCTTTCTTAGTAGCCATATTTAATTTGCGGAAATCAATTACCATCCTATAACCTATAATAATTCTTTGCGAAATCAATTCATCTCTATCATTAGGAACGACGGTAATACCTCCCTTCTTAGGGACACAATGAACAGGACTTACCCACTGACTATCAGCAACGGGATAAATTATACCTGCCTCAAGGAGCTTTAGTATTTCCTTTCTTACCACTTCTTTCATCTTAGGATTCAGCCTTCGTTGATGATCACAGACTGGTTTGGCATCTTCTTCCAAATTTATTTTATGTTGACATAGAGTGGGACTAATGCACTTAAGATCATCAAGAGTATACCCAATAGCAGCACGGTGCTTCTTCAGAGTTTTCAATAACCTTTCTTCTTCATGTTCTGAAAGGTTAGCACTAAAAATAACAGGATATATCTTCTTTTCATCAAGATAAGCACATTTAAGAGTATCAGGCAACGGTTTAAGCTCAAACACGGGATCACCCTTGGGTGGAGGAGGATGTTGGGGAACGTAGTAATTTCAAAAATTTCCTACGCACACGCGAGATCATGGTGATGCATAGCAACGAGAGGGGAGAGTGTTGTCTACGTACCCTCGTAGACCGAAAGCGGAAGCGTTATGACAACGCGGTTGATGTAGTCGTACGTCTTCACGACCCGACCGATCAAGCACCGAAACTACGGCACCTCCGAGTTGTAGCACACGTTCAGCTGGATGACGATCCCCGGACTCCGATCCAGCAAAGTGTCGGGGAAGAGTTCCGTCAGCACGATGGCATGGTGACGATCTTGATGTACTACCGTCGCAGCGCTTCGCCTAAGCACCGCTACAATATTATCGAGGATTATGGTGGAGGGGGGCACCGCACATGGCTAAGAGAACGATCACGAAGATCAACTTGTGTTCTAGAGGTGCCCCCCTGCCCCCGTATATAAAGGAGCAAGGGGGGAGGCCGGCCGGCCCTTGGGGCGCGCCAAGGAGGAGGGGAGTCCTCCTCCTAGTAGGAGTAGGACTCCCCTTTCCTAGTCCAACTAGGAAGAGAGAAGGGGGAAGGAAAGAGAGGGAGAGGGAGAGGGAAAGAGGGGCCGCGCCTCCCTCCCCTAGTCCAATTCGGACTCCCCATGGGAGGGGGCGTGCCACCTCCTGGGCTGCTGCCCTCTCTCTCCCCTCAGGCCCACTAAGGCCCAATACTTCCCCGGGGGGTTCCGGTAACCCTCCGGCACTCCGGTTTTCTCCGAAATCACCCGGAACACTTCCGGTGTCCGAATATAGCCGTCCAATATATCGATCTTTATGTCTCGACCATTTCGAGACTCCTCGTCATGTCCGTGATCACATCCGGGACTCCGAACAACCTTCAGTACATCAAAACTTATAAACTCATAATATAAATGTCATCAAAACCTTAAGCGTGCGGACCCCACGGGTTCGAGAGCAATGTAGACATGACCGAGACACGTCTCCGGTCAATAACCAATATCGGAACCTGGATGCTCATATTGGCTCCCACATATTCTACGAAGATCTTTATCGGTCAGACCGCATAACAACATACGTTGTTCCCTTTGTCATCGGTATGTTACTTGCCCGAGATTCGATCGTCGGTATCTCAATACCTAGTTCAATCTCGTTACCTGCAAGTCTCTTTACTCATTCTGTAATACATCATCTCGCAACTAACTCATTAGTTGCAATGCTTGCAAGGCTTAAGTGATGTGCATTACCGAGAGGGCCCAAAGATACCTCTCCGACAATCGGAGTGACAAATCCTAATATCGAAATACGCCAATCCAACATGTACCTTTGGAGACACCTGTAGAGCTCCTTTATAATCACCCAGTGACGTTGTGACATTTGGTAGCACACAAAGTGTTCCTCCGGCAAACGGGAGTTGCATAATCTCATAGTCATAGGAACATGTATAAGTCATGAAGAAAGCAATAGCAACATACTAAACGATCAAGTGCTAAGCTAACGGAATGGGTCATGTCAATCACATCATTCTCCTAATGATGTGATCCCGTTAATCAAATAACAACTCTTTGTCCATGGTTAGGAAACATAACCATCTTTGATTAACGAGCTAGTCAAGTAGAGGCATACTAGTGACACTCTGTTTGTCTATGTATTCACACATGTATTATGTTTCCGGTTAATACAATTCTGGCATGAATAATAAACATTTATCATGAAATAAGGAAATAAATAATAACTTTATTATTGCCTCTAGGGCATATTTCCTTCAGAGGATCCCCTAGGATTTCAACAGGCAAATTGTGTTTCAGAATAGGTTCTTGTTTAAAGAATACTTCATCTATTTCCCTTCTTTCTTTCATTCATAAACATATCATTTTCATGGTCGCAAATATTGTTCTAAAGGATCACTAGGAGGTACGACAATAGAAGCAAGACCAATAATTTCATCCTTACTAGGCAATTCTTCTTCATGGTGTTGTCTACTAAATTTAGAGAAATTAAACTCATGGGACATATCACCCAAGCCAATAGTAACAACACTCTTTTCGCAGTCTATTCTAGCATTGACAGTGTTCAAGAAGGGTTTACCAAAAATAATGGTACAAAAGCTATCTTGTGGGGAACCAAGAACAAGAAAATCAGCAGGATATTTAGTTTTCCCACACAAGACTTCAACATCTCTAACAATTCCCATTGCTGATATAGTATCTCTATTGGCAAGTTTCATTGTAACATCAATATCTTCTAACTCAGCAGGTGCAATCTCATGTTTAATTTCTTTGTATAAGTCATGAGGTATAACACTAGCACTAGCACCCATATCAAAAAAGCCATGATAACAAGGATCTCCTATTTTAACAGAAATAATAGGCATGCCTACCACAGGTCTATGCTTATCTTTAGCACAAGGTTTGGCAATTCTAGCAGTTTCACCGCAAAAATAAATAACATGCCCATCAATATTATCAGCCAAGAAATATTTAACAATAGCAATATTAGGTTCAACTTTAACTTGCTCAAGAGGTGTATAAGTTCTAATATTGCTTTTACGAACCACAATTGAAGCTTTAGCATGATCCTTTATCCTAACAGGGAAAGGTGGTTTCTCAACATAAGAAGTAGGAACAATAGGATCATTATAAGTGACCATCTTTTCTTCAACTTTAATAGGTGCAGCTACTTTTACTTCTATGGGAAGATGATATTTAAACCACTTCTCCTTGGGGAGATCAATATAGGTAGCAAAAGATTCACAGAAAGTAGCTACTATCTCAGAGTCAAGTCCATATTTAGTGCTAAATTTACAGAAAACATCGGTATCCATAAAAGGTTTAACACAATCAAACTTAGGTGTCATACCTGACTCCTTACCTTCGTCGAGATCCCAATCTTCAGAGTTGCGTTTAATTCTATCCAATAAATTCCATTTGAATTCAATAGTCTTCATCGTAAAAGAGCCAGCACAAGAAGTATCGAGCATGGTGCGATTGTTTTCAGAAAGCCGAGCATAAAAACTTTGAAGAATTATTTCTCTTGGGAGCTCATGATTGGGGCATGAATATAACATTGATTTAAGTTTCCCCCAAGCTTGAGCAATGCTTTCTCCTTCGCGAGGCCAAAAATTATATATATAATTGCGATCACGATGAACAAGATGCATAGGATAAAATTTCTGATGAAATTCCAATTTCAATCGTTTGTAGTTCCATGACCCCGTATCATCACATAACCTATACCATGTCGATGCATCTCCCTCCAAAGATAAAGGGAAGACCTTCTTCTTTACAATATCATCGGGTATACCTACAAGCTTAAATAATCCACAAACTTCATCCACATAGATTAGGTGCTCATCAGGATGCTTTGTTCCATCTCCTGCAAAAGGATGATCTAGCAGTTTTTCTAACATATCCGAAGGGACTTCAAAGGGAACATTTTCATTTTTAGTAGGTTCAGTAGGTTGAGGAGCAACTCTTTTCGCTACTGGTCAGGGTGAAGATACCCCAAACAAGCCCCACTGAGGATTACTTTCCATAGTAACAAGTGACAGTAAATTTCAGCACACTATATAAATTTTTCCTTACCAAATTCCACCTACCAAAGGCACTTCACTCCCAGGAAACGGCGCCAGAAAAGAGTCTTGATCACCCACAAGCATAGGGGATCTATCGTAGTTCTTTCGATAAGTAAGAGTGTCGAACCCAACGAGGAGCAGAAGGAAATGATAAGCGGTTTTCAGCAAAGTATTCTCTGCAAGTACTGAAATAACTGGTAATAGATAGTTTTGTGATAGGATAATTTGTAACGAGCAACAAGTAACAAAAGTAAATAAAGTGCAGCAAGGTGGCCCAATCCTTTTTGTAGCAAAGGACAAGCCTGGACAAACTCTTATATAGAGAAAAGCGCTCCCGAGGACACATGGGAATTATCGTCAAGCTAGTTTTCATCACGTTCATATGATTCGCGTTCGGTACTTTGATAATTTGATATGTGGGTGGACCGGTGCTTGGGTGCTGTTCTTACTTGAACAAGCATCCCACTTATGATTAAACTCTATTGCAAGCATCCGCAACTACAACAAAAGTATTAAGGTAAACCTAACCATAGCATGAAACATATGGATCCAAATCAGCCCCTTACGAAGCAACGCATAAACTAGGGTTTAAGCTTCTGTCACTCTAGCAACCCATCATCTACTTATTACTTCCCAATGCCTTCCTCTAGGCCCAAATAATGGTGAAGTGTTTTGTAGTCGACGTTCACATAACACCACTAGAGGCTAGACAACATACATCTCATCAAAATATCGAACGAATACCAAATTCACATGACTACTAATAGCAAGACTTCTCCCATGTCCTCAGGTACAAACGTAACTACTCACAAAGCATATTCATGTTCATAGTCAGAGGGGTATTAATATGCATAAAGGATCTGAACATATGATCTTCCACCAAATAAACCAACTAGCATCAACTACAAGGAGTAATCAACACTACTAGCAACCTACTAGTACCAATCTCGGACTTGGAGACAAGAATTGGATACAAGAGATGAACTAGGGTTTTGAGAGGAGATGGTGCTAGTGAAGATGTTGATGGAGATTGCCCTCTCCCGATGAGAGGAGCGTTGGTGATGACGATGGCGATGATTTCCCCCTCCTGGAGGGAAGTGTCCTCGGCAGACCAGCTCTGCCGGAGCCCTAGATTGGTTCCGCCAAGGTTCCGCCTCGTGGCGGCGGAGTCTCGTCCCGAAAGGTTGCTTATGATTTTTCCCTTGACGAAAGACTTCATATAGCAGAAGATGGCCACCGGAGAGCCAACAGGGGGCCCACGAGGCAGGGGGCGCGCCCTGGGGGGTAGGGCGCGCCCCCCATCCTCGTGGCCAGGTGGGTCCCCCTCTGGCGTACTTCTTCCGCTCAATATTTTTTATTATTTCCAAAAATAACTTTCGTGGAGTTTCAGGACTTTTGGAGTTGTGCAGAATAGGTCTCTAATTGTTGCTTCTTTTCCAGCCCAGAATTCCAGCTGCCGGCATTCTCCCTCCTTATGTAAACCTTATAAAATAAGAGAGAATAGGCATAAGTATTGTGATATAACGTGTAATAACAGCCCATGATGCAATAAATATCGATATAAAAGCATGATGCAAAATGGACGTATCAACATGACACCACTAAGGGAATAACAACATATATACTATCGAAATGTCGAACACATATCAAGTTCACATGATTACTTGCAACATGATTTCTCTCATGACCTCAAGAACAAAAGTAACTACTGACAAATGATAATCATGCTCAAGATCAGAGGGGTATTAAATAGCATATTGGATCTGAACATATAATCTTCCACCAAATAAACCATATAGTAATCAACTACAAGATGTAATCAACACTACTAGTCACCCACAAGCACCAATCTATAGTTTCGGTAACAAGATTGAACATAAGAGATGAACTAGGGTTTGAGATGAGATGGTGCTGTTGAAGATGTTCATGGAGATTGCCCTCCCCAAGATGGGAGAGTTGTTGGTGGTGATGAGGACGATGATTTCCCCCTCCGGGAGGGAAGTTCCCTGATACGTCCATTTTGCATCATGCTTTTATATCGATATTTATTGCATTATGGGTTGTTATTACACGTTATGTCACATTACTTATGCCTATTCTCTCTTATTTTACAAGGTTTACATGAAGAGGTACAATGCCGGCTGGAATTCTGGGCTGGAAAAGGAGCAAATATTAGAGACCTATTCTGCACAACTCCAAAAGTCCTGAAACTCCACGGAAGTTATTCTTGGAACTAATAAAAAATATTGAGCGAAGAAAGTACCCGAGGGGGCCACCCACCATCCATGAGGGTGGGGGGCGCGCCCTACCCCCTGGGCATGCCCTCCTGCCTCGTGGGCCCCCTGGCAGGCCTCCGATGCCCATCTTCTGCTATATGAAGTCTTTTACCTTGGAAAAAATCATAAGCAAGCTTTCGGGAAGAAACTCCGCCGCCACGAGGCGGAACCTTGGCGGAACCAATCTTGGTTAGGTTTACCTTAATACTTCTTTTGTAGTTGCGGATGCTTGCAATAGGGGTTAATCATATGTGTGATGCTTGTCCAAGAAAGGGCAGCACCCAAGCACCGGCCCACCCACATACCAAATTATCAAAGTAACGAACGCGAATCATATGAGCGTGATGAAAACTAGCTTGACGATAATCCCCATGTGTCCTCAGGAGCACTTTTCTCTATATAAGAGTTTGTCCAGGCTTGTCCTTTGCTACAAAAAGGATTGGGCCATCTTGCTGCACTTATTTACTTTCATTACTTGTTACCCGTTACAAATTACCTTATCACAAAACTATCTGTTACCGATAATTTTAGTGCTTGCAGAGAATACCTTACTGAAAACCGCTTGTCATTTCCTTTTGTTCCTCGTTGGGATTCGACACTCTTACTTATCAAAAGGACTACGATATATCCCCTACACTTGTGGGTCATCATTCCCCCGGCGGAATCGCTCCGTCGGAGGGCAAAAGTGCTCCTGCCCAAGTTCCGCCTCGAGACGGCGGCGCTCCATCCCGAAAGTTCTCCCTTTTATTTTTTTCTAGGTCAAAATGACTTATGTACCAAAAGATGGGCACCGAAGGTGGGCCTGGGTGAGCACAACCCACCAGGGCGTGCCTGGGCTCCCTTGTGCGCCTAGGTGGGTTGTGCCCACCTGGTACTTATTTGCTCCAATACTCTTCATATATTCCATAAAAATTCTCTGTGAAGTTTCAGCTTGTTTGGAGTTGTGCAGAATAGGTAGCCTGACGTAGCTTTTCCAGGTCCAGATTTCCAGCTGCTGGAATTCTCCCTCTTTGTGTATACCTAGAATTACTCCAAAAAGCATTATTATGAATAAAAATATCATAAATAACAGTAGGAAAACATGATGCAAAATGGACGTATCAGGGACTACGACGGAACTACCCAAAGAAGCTGGCCATCTTCTGCGCCTCGAGGATCTTAGGGTATGTTCTCTTATCCCATTATATCCATTTATCATGGTCATATTCGGTTCTTTCCATTTTTATTTTCCCCCAATTCATTCCAAACTAGTGTCATTGTGAACTTGAATAAGTAGTGTGAGCACCATATATGTATGAGATAGACGGCTGCAGATCTTGTAGTGCAAAATATCTTATGCAAAATTGAATAGGTAGTGTTCTGAACCTTAATATGTAATTTGCAGTAAAGAAAAACCATATTTATGCAAACTCGAAAGTAAGATTTGTGTAGCTGTGTGGTTAAATACGACTTGTCGATCGTCCTTTACACCTCAGGATCCGAGGTATGAGCACTGAGTTTGGTTGTTCTTTTATCCATGTACAGTCATGTTTGGTTCTTCCAGCACATCAGTTTCCCATGTGTTTGAAGCCAGTGGCATTTGTGAATATGAATAGTATGGGCACAAAATTGATGTGTCAGATGTAGATATGAATGGTAATCACAACAGTTAGTGCAAATAGTTGAGGGGATGTGCTCTATGTGTTCTGTTCCTTTCTATACAATTTTCATATACCTTTGCTAACTTAATAGTAAGGTATGTACATCTGACATGACAATAGTGGTTAATTACTGGTTGTTCCGGCGGTGTTCTTGTACATGAACTACTACTATATGAGCTTCTTCCACATTGCTGATATGAAATGGAAACGACATTTGCAATGTTCAATTGAATTTTGTATGGCAATGCTAGTTGTCCATGTTCCAAATTTTTGTTTTGTTGCAATCCACATTGTAGCTATGCTCTTAAGTAAAAATTCTTGATGTGCTCTACTTGGTAGTAGGTTAGTTATCCACTTTTTAACCTGCCTGTGATGTTTTGTGTTATATCTGCATGAAAAATAATCAGTCATGGAGTGCATGACAAGTGTTGCTCTAAGCGTTGGGTCAACTACGACAATGGGAGATGACGTTGATGCCAACAGCCTCGTCGTGGTAATTTATTTGTTTTATTGGTCACATACGTACATCACATTGTTAATGTGACCTGATGGATTTTTTTATCAATTTCTAGGGCACGATCCGGCTAGTCAAAAATGATGGAAATAGCTATCACACGCCAAAATATACTCGCAATCTTCCGTTTTGTGTAAGAAGATTTTCTTTTCATGTCTAATGCTTGAGATTTAGTTTATGAACTGAACATCTTTCTATTGTGCATATCCAGGGGTCAACATATGAAATCGAGTGTGATGATAACTTGCAACCTGTAATTGGCATGCAATTTGACACTTGGGAGGATGGTATGACATTCTACAAAATGTATGCTCGTGATGTTGGGTTCTCGGTTCGCACATGGACAACACACAAAGATGATCATGGTGTACCAGTGTGGAAGAGGTTTGTTTGTGCTAGGGAGGGTTGGAGGAAGGTGGCTCAGGAAGAGGAAAGGATAAAGCCTAAATGAAAATTCAAGTTAACTAGGTGTGGTTGTGAGGCTACGATTGGATTGAAGAGGCGGGATGACAGCAAATATGTGGTAGCCCGGTTTGTTCAATCACACACTCACCAACTTATTTCGCCAAGTAAGAGACATCTCATCAAGTCAAATAGAGAAGTAAGTAGTGAGTTGAGGAGCAAACTACTTACATGTCATAAGGCAATGGTCGGAACATCTGCAACGTATCAGTTGCTTAGTGTAGAGAAGGGGGGGTCAGCAAAATGTAGGTTGCACAAAGCGTGACTTCCAAAATTGTCACCGTGATTTTAAAAGAGCAATTAAGGGAGCAGATGGGCAAATCATAGTGGATATAATGAAAAGTAAGCAGGCTGCCAATCCATCTTTCTACTTTGATTATCAAGTTGATGAGAATGGTAAGCTTATAAATATTTTCTGGGTAGATAGTATCTGTAGAAAGAACTACTCACTGTTTGGGGAAGTTGTGTCTTTTGACTCGACATATCGCTTTCATAGGTATAACTTGGTATTCACCCCTTTCACTGGAGTTAACAACCACATGTCTTGTGTTACGTTTGGTGCTGCTTTTTATGGAATGAGAAGAAAGAATCTTATATATGGTTGTTCAAGACTTTCTTGAAAGCAATGTGTGGGGTTGCACCTAAGTTAATCATCACTGATGAAGACCAAAGCATGAGAATAGGGATAGAACAAGTTTTTACAAACACTATACATAGACTTTGTATGTGGCACATCCTCATGAAGCTTACTGAAAAAGTTGGTGTCACCATGAAAAATAATCCATATTTCCATGAACGGTTTATGTCATGTGTTTGGGGATCAGAGACATCGAGTGAGTTTGAGTCACAATGGTGTTCAATAATCTCTGACTTTGGGCTAGTAGATAATAAATGGTTGCAGGAGAAGTACGAGTCGCTCACGTCATGGATTCCTGCATATTTTACGGAGACCCCACTTGGTGGAATCTTGCGTACTATATCAAGATCTGAGAGTGAGAATGCATTCTTCAGACACTTCGCCAACCAAAATCTCGCGTTGATTGAGTTTTGGGTCAGGTTTGAAACATCTTTAGAGGAACAACGACAAAAAGAATTGCAAGAAGACAATGCCAGCCTTCATACAATGCATGTGCTTGAGACTTGTTGGAGTATCGAGAGTCATGGTCGAGATGTGTATACTCATGAGGTTTTTGCTGAATTTCAACGTCAGGTGGTGGCTGCAAGGGATTATTGTCATTTCAAATCAGTTGTGGAGGTTGGTGAGGTCTGAACCATTGGTAATAGCAGCAAGAGTGGCAAGGTTAGAGCTGTTAGTTTCAACATGAGTACTAAGGAAACACATTGTTCTTGTAGGATGTTAGAATGACTGGGTATCATTTGCCGTCACATAATTGCTGTCCTCAAGAATGAAGGGTGTAATGAAATTCCTAGTCAATATGTGCTGCATAGGTGGACTAAAATGGCTGCACGCCAGCTTTCATATGACGCCAACGGACATGAGCTAGAAGGGCCATCTACATGCCTTTAACAGACCATAAGGAAGTTGTACTTAGAAACATGTTCAAATTTCAGCTTGGCACTTCATGCAGCAAAACATTGTGAGGAGAAAATGAGATTTTTTTTTTCACACGGTTGTTGGTGATGCCTTTGTCGACGTTCTAGGAACCAGGGTACCCAGACTTGCCTGCCTGCGGTCCACGGCGTGGCTCCATCAATGGCCTGGTACAGCCCATCTTCAACACCTTCAAGACAATACCCTCGCGAGGGGACAAGCCTCGTGAGGCAGGCGACATCAAGACCTCTGGAGGGAGCGGCCTCCCCAGGCTGGCTCCCAAGGAACGGAGATTTCCATGCAGGTGCCCACCTCATGAGGTTGAGGTGACGCAAGCCATGACGATCAAGGCCAGGCGGGCGCTAGTGGGCGCAGAGCAGCAGGTTTCCTCTTTCGTGCTAAGGAGGCAAGCGCAGGCGCGGGGTCCCGAGGAATCACCCAAAGGTTTCCATTCCTGCGAAACAAGACCAAGATCGCCAAGACAACAGGACGGAGGTCATCGCCGAGCCCACCATGGCGTCACGACCAGAAGCTTTGCAGGCAAAGACCACCTTTCGTCAAGATAAGATGTACTTCTTGTCCCCTTTCAAATTGGCCATTGTGGGATCCCTTCCTGCCTACATTTTGGGGGAAGAGGACCGAGGCCTCTACATATATAGGCTAGCCACCACCATAGAAGGGGGATTGATGAGGACATCACCTATATGAACATCAAGGTAGTTTATGTTGATAATAAAATAATATTATTATTTATTATTGGAGACAAAAATACTACACCATTTTATTTCTTGTGCAGAACTGTTGAAGGCGTTTGCAAAATAAACATCATAATGAGAGATCGCGTTGAAGATGCACATGCAACCAAGGATGCACAAGCAATTCTATCATCCTATCACAAGCATCTTTTAAATTTTCTCCTTGTCTTTGTTTGAAGTGAAGAACCTCAAAGTCAGGAGACAAAGGAAGGGAAAAAGGGCTAGCCATAGGAGCTAGGCAAACACACAAAAAGGCAAACGAAGAAGATGAATGGAAAAGGGGCGAAGAAAAGGCAAATATTTTCGAAAATCATTTTAGAAATGGGGGAGAGGAAAATGAGAGGCGAATGTCGAATAATGTAATGCGAGAGGTGAGAGTTTATGATGGGTACTTGGTATGTCTTGGCCTGGCGTAGATCTCCCCGGCAACGGCGCCAGAAATTCTTCTTGCTACCTCTTGAGCTTGCGTTGGTTTTTCCTTTGAAGAGGAAACTGTGATGCAGCAAAGTAGACTAAGTATTTCCCTTAGTTTTTGAGAACCAAGGTATCAATCTAGTAGGAGACAACGCACAAGTCACCAAATACCTGCAAGAACAAACACCAACTTGCACCCAACGCGATAAAGGGGTTGTTAATTCCTTCACGGTTATTTGCAAAGTGAGATCTGATAGAGATGGATAAATGGTAAAGTAATATTTTTGGTATTTTTGGTTTATGGAACGGAAAGAAAAAGATTGCAAAGGAAGTAAAAGGGAAACTAAAATTGTAGATCGGAAACTTATATTATGGAAAGTAGACCCGGGGGCCATAGGTTTCACTAGAGACTTCTCTCAAGATAGAAAATATTACGGCGGGTGAACAAATTACTGCCGAGCAATTGATATAAAAGCACAAAGTTATGACGATATCTAAGGCAATGATCATGAATATAGGCATCACGTATGTATCAAGTAGACCGACTCCTGCCTGCATCTACTACTATTACTCCACACATCAACCGAGTCCTGCCTGCATCTAGAGTATTAAGTTCATAGAATAGAGTAACACATTAAGTAAGATGACATGATGCAGCGGGATAAACTCAAGCAATATGATGAAAACCCCATCCTGTTATCCTCGATGGCAACAATACAATACGTGTCGGTTCCCCTTCTGTCACTGGGATCAAGCACCGCAAGATTGAACCCAAAGCTAAGCACTTCTCCTATTGCAAGAAAAACCAATCTAGTTGGCCAAACCAAATTGATAGTTCGAAGAGACTTGCAAAGATATCAAATCATGCATATAAGAATTTAGAGGAGATTCAAATAATATTCATAGATAAGCTGATCATAAATCCACAATTCATCGAATCTCGGCAAACGCACCAAAAAAAAGTATTACATCAAATAGATCTCCAAGAACATCGAGGAGAACATGGTATTGAGAATCAAAGAGAGAGAAGAAGCCATCTAGCTACTAGCAATGGACCCGTAGGTCTGTGGTAAACAACTCACACTTCATTGAAAAGGCAATGGTGTTGATGTAGAAGCCCTTCGGGATCGAATCCCCCTTCGGCAGGACGCCGAAAAAGGCCCCTAGATGGGATCTCACGGGTACAGAAGGTTGCTGTCGGTGTACTAAAGTAGGGGTACCCTTAGTACCCCGAACTTGTGCACGGGCAGTCGCAGCATCCCCGCGGCAAGGCTTGCCGGGTGACCGCCAAGACCCTCCACAGCTACTTTGAAGACCATTCAAGAACAAAGTACTCAAACCAAGGCCCCGGCAAGAGGAGCTTGCCGGGAAGGAAACAAGACCCCGGCAAGAGGAGCTTGCCGGGAAGGCCACTCAAGGCATTTTTAGGGGACTTTCTGCGACGCACCACGCGTCCCGGCAAGGCCCCACTCAAGACATTCCCAGAAGACCTGCCGCGTGCCCCGGCAAGACCCGGTGAGCGACAAGCCCCCGGACGTGACAAGACGACGACCGCGACAAGGAGTTTGCCGCGCGAACCGCCTCTCCGAGCCCGCGCCCCAACGCAACCACCACGTGTCGCTCTGGGGGCCTCCCCCAAGCGCACGTGGCAGGAGGTCGCGCAGCTAGGGGTGCGAGGTGGCGAACAGGCGCTGACGAGGTAACCACCGTGGCCAACGGTGGCTTCTCTAGCAAGCCCCTTTCGGTACTGTTCAGGCGACACAGACGGGCATTTAATGCCCTTGTCCCCTGCCGTCAGGGTTAGGTATGATAGCACTGTAGCAGGTAGCTGTGCCTGCTACAGCACCTAGCTGCCCCTACTGCAGCGCCTTTTCCATTTTTACCCTTAACTTCCGTTGCCCTATGTCGGTAACTCCTTGAGCATATAAAAGGAGGCCCGAGGGCAACGGGGAGGGGGGTCGGCCATTCTGAGAGCCACGCTCGGTCTTGCTAGCTGCTGGAGTATACTGTAGCACTCCGTGCTCCTGAGCTAGAAATCAATACACACCACAAAGCAGGAGTAGGGTTTTACGCATCCGTGCGGGCCGAACCTGGGTAAATCGCCCGTGTGCTTCGTCTTGATCAGTTCTCCGCTCGCGTGCTTTGCCTCGATCTGCTCTTTGCGCAACCTCCGCCCCCCGCCGAACCAAAAAGGGACCCGGTCCGCCGGTCCCATAGGTGTCCGTGGATCAGAAACCCCGGCATCTCCGGCGCGCCAGGTAGGGGGCGTCGAAGTTGTGCGAATCAGATCCGGCGTTCTTGCGAGCTAGATCTTTTTCATCTTCATCAACACCAGATCCGGCGTTCTCGCGAGCTAGATCTTCGTCTTCTTCATCAACATGCCGCCAAAGAAGAAAGTTTCGGAGGCAGCTGCTCCGTCCGCGCCGAGCCAGCCACCGCCGGAGCAAACGGCCGGTGGGGCAGGCGCCGGCGGAGGAACATGTGTCGACGAGGGAACTCGCAGTGCCGCCAGGTCCCAGGGCAAGGCTGCGCTGCCTATTGGCGGCGCAGCCGGCTCCCACGACGACCGGGCGCACTCCAAGACCTCGGCGTCCGTGCATGCACCGCGCCCATCTCAGGAGGCGCGGGACCGGCAGCGTCATGGTACTCACGGTACCATGGGCTCGCTGGATCCGGACCGGGCTGGTGGATCTCGGGGCGCTCCAGACCACCATGCACGCAAACCCGCTGGCGCGAGCGACATACGGTCGCCTGGACGGGACGCTGCTCCTTCTAACGTGGTTAGAAGTCCGAGCATGTCCCGCTCCTCGCACCGTTCGCTACCGCCGCCCGCCACCGCAGCCGAAGCTCTGGCGCGAGCTCAGCTGCTCCTCGACTACCCCCCAGCGCCGGACAAGATCGACGACTGGAGGGCCACTATCCAGAGTCTCATCGGCTTCGCCAACGGCGACACTCCTCGGCAGCCGAGCGCGTCGCAGCCGCAGCGAGTCAGCCAGGTACGAGCCGGTGGTGACAAGACTGGTGGGGGTGCAACTACTGTGCACTCCCCACCCCGAAGGCCGAGGTCGCCGACTCACCAGATCCACCTCGACAGCGACTCTACCGCGTCGTCAGATCCCTGAGCTCGCCGCGATCAGCGCCAAGTCCTTCAAGAACGGCAGCGGGAAGACGCTCGTACCCGCATCGAGCGCCGGAGAGAAGCGCGACGTCAATCAGACCAGCGCGCTGGGCCCTCTGTTGACATGCATGCGCCAGGGGAACCAGGCGACTTGCCGTACCCGGTAGGTTGCCCTGCGTTCACTCGTGAGCTGCGGCAAGTCCAGTGGCCCAGTACGAAGAACTTCAGGCCAGATGTGCCAGAGAAGTACGACGGCAAGTTGCATCCGTCGGAGTTCCTCAGCATCTACACCATCGCGGTACAGGCTGCTGGGGGACGGGACGACAAGATCCTTGCCAACTACTTCCCGTTGGTGCTCAAGCCCAACGTCAGGTCCTGGCTCATGCACTTGCCGGACAACTCCATATCCTCCTGGGCTGACCTGTGCCATTAGTTTGTTGGCGCCTTCACGGGCGGCCACAAACCTCATGGCCAAGAGAGCGATCTTCATCTGCTCGTCCAGAAGGAAGGAGAGCCCCTGCGTTCCATCAGAACGTGCGTAATCAGCCGTGTACACCACAACATCCCAAATATCCACCCCGCCGCGGTAATCAGCGCGTTCCATCAGAACGTGCGTAACCACAGGATGCGGGAGGAGATGGCGATGTGCAAGATTCGGGACGTTAGCGAGCTATATGCCCTGGCCGACAGGTGTGCACGTGCTGAGGAAGGGAGGAAGTTCCCCGGAGAAAGCACTGGAGCAGAAGGATCTGACAGTGAGGATGCCGCCCCGGCAAAGAAAAGCCGGCGGCGCAACAGGAAGAAGAGGGGCAACGAGGTGCTGGTCGTTGAGCAGTCCGGCGATGAAGGTGGCGCCAAGAAGGCTGCAGTTGGAAGCCCCGGCAAGGAAGTTGCCGCGTGCACCAACTGTCAGGCCGTGGCGGTCGCCGACAAGCGGGACGGCTCCGACAAGCAATATTGCAAGATTCACCGCACCAAGGGCCACGCCCTCCAAAACTTCAAGAAGGTCGAGCAGCTCGTCCAGCAATAGAGGGCTGAGTACGAGCGGCGTGACAAGGAGAGAGCCCAAGGGGGTGACGAGAAACCTGGCCAGAAGCGCACCGGCCAGGAAGGACGCCGTGGCAAGGCCAAGCAGCGGCAAGGAGACGAAGAGGATGAAGACATGGATGACGTTGAGACCAGTGAGCAGGAGTTTCAGAAAGCCACAGAGGTCTTGTGCGTTGACGGGGGTGCTTCCCTGCATACCTCGCACCACCAACTCAAACAGTGGGTGCGGGAGGTCAATGCGGCGGAACCACCCATCGAATCGCGCAAGCTTCTGAAGTGGTCCAGCACGCCTATCATCTTTGACATTGAGGACCACCCTGACCGCACCACCGCGATCGGGTGTCTGCCGATGTTGGTTTCGCCAACTATCCGCAACCTCAAAGTCACCAAGATGTTAGTTGACGGCGGGGCCGGCTTAAACCTGATCTCCTCCACTGTACTCTGAAAACTCCAGATCCCTGACAGCGAGCTCGAAGAGACCGGCACATTCCAAGGAATCAATTCGGGAAGGAGCAAGCCGAAGGGGAAGGTCACGCTGCCGGTAACATTCGGCAGCGAGTTAAACTTCAGGACTGAGAGGGTCACATTCGACGTTGCCGATATCCCGTTGCCTTACAATGGGATACTTGGCCGCCCAGCACTCGCCAAGTTCATGGCGGCCTCTCACTACGCGTATAACGTGCTGAAGATGCCAGGCCCGATAAGCGTCATTTCTGTCCCTGGCGACAGGAAGGATGCTCTTATCTGTGCCGACAAGATCTACCGGGAAGCAGCAGCCGCGGCGGACCGCGATCCACTTGCCGCTGAAGCTCCCGGGGCCGAGAAGACCAAGTCCGCCAGGAGCTCTGATGCCCACTCCGGCAAGCGCACCTCTTCGGAGTGCTGCGCCGCCGTTGAGGACGCACCATCGAGCTCCAGGAGGACCAAGCCCGCCAAGAGCTCTGATGCCCACTCTGGCAAGCGCACCTCTTCGGAGTGCTGCGCTGCCGTTGAGGACGCACCATCGAGCTCCAGGAGGACCAAGCCTGCCAAGAGCTCTGATGCCCACTCCGGCAAGCGCACCTCTTCGGAGTGCTGCGCTGCCGTTGAGGACGCACCATCGAGCTCCAGGAGGACCAAGCCCGGCAAGAGCTCTGGTGCCCACTCCGGCAAGCGCGCCTCTTCGGAGTGCTGCGCTGCCGTCGAGGACGCACCATCGAGCTCCACCGGCAAGTGCAAGAAGACGATGGCAGCCCCGCCAGAGACGAAGAGGGTATCCGCCAAGGTGGACGGCGCTGGTGGTACCTTCACCATCAGTGCCACGCTTGACCCTAAATAGGAAAGCGCGCTCATTACTTTCCTGCGGGCGAATGTCGACGTGTTTGCATGGCAGCCGTCTGACATCCCCGGTGTTCCCAGGAAAGTGATTGAGCACCACCTTGCCGTTTGTCCCCACGCGCGGCCCGTCAAGCAGAAAGTCAGGAAGCAGGCAATGGAGCGCCAAGAATTCATTGCAGAAGAAATCAAGAAGCTGGAAGCAGCAGGCCTCGTTAGAGGAGTGCTCCATCCCACGTGGTTGGCCAATCCTGTAGTCGTGCGCAAGGCAAACGGGAAATGGAGGCTTTGCATCGATTTCACCGATGTTAACAAAGCTTGTCCCAAAGACCCGTTCCCTTTGCCGCGCATCGACCAGATTGTTGACTCCACGGCCGGATGTGATTTGCTTTCATTTCTTGACGC
The DNA here is from genome assembly GCF_056163025.1 of Triticum urartu. Taxonomy (NCBI): domain Eukaryota; kingdom Viridiplantae; phylum Streptophyta; class Magnoliopsida; order Poales; family Poaceae; genus Triticum; species Triticum urartu. The sequence goes on from NC_141876.1 coordinate 37,090,751, forward strand.
ATACTCGGGGTATCATCAAATCTTCATGGCAGAAGAGGATGAGGAGAAGACTGCATTTATTACTCCATGTGGCACGTACTGCTTTGTACGGATGCCTTTCGGATTAAAAAATGCTGGTTCAACATTTGCAAGAGTAGTCCATATTGCTCTTGAGCCACAAATACACAGAAATGTGGAAGCCTACATGGATGATATAGTGGTCAAGAGCAAGGACAGAGCCACCCTGGTTCAAGATTTGGACGAGACCTTCACAAATCTGCGCAAGATCAGCCTCAAGCTCAACCCAGAGAAGTGCGTGTTCGGAGTTCCCTCCGGCATGCTTCTCGGGTTCTTCATGTCTCAGCGGGGAATTGAAGCCAACCCCGACAAGATCAAGGCCATTGAGCAAATTGAAGCACCAAAGCGCGTCAAGGATGTACAGAAACTTGCCGGTTGCGTGGCTGCTCTCAGCAGGTTTATTTCTCGGTCTGCTGAGCGCGCCCTGCCGTTCTTCAAACTATTGAAAAAGGCAGGTCCAATGAGATGGACTCCGGAAGCGGAGGCTGCGCTGCAAGACCTGAAGAAATACCTGTCCTCCCCCCAATACTTGTCGCGCCTAAACCACAAGAGAGGTTGCTGCTGTACATAGCGGCAACCAATCAAGTGGTTAGTGCTGCATTGGTGGCAGAGAGGGAGGGAGATGATGAGCCAGCAACCGCGGCAAGCCCATCCAGCGACAAGCAGGGGGCTTCCCTGACAAGCTCTGGTCCCGACGAAGACGGATCTGCGCAGATGCGTGAGGAGACGCGGAAGAAAATGGTGCAGCGCCCAGTTTACTTTGTCAGTTCCCTCCTGCAGGGGGCTAGGTCAAGGTACTCTGGTGTGCAGAAATTGCTTTTCGGCCTTCTCATGGCCTCGAGAAAGCTGCGCCATTACTTCCAAGCACATGAGATCACAGTGGTCACTCGCTTTCCGCTCAAGAGGATACTGCAGAATCCAGAAGCAACAGGCAGGATTGTCGAGTGGGCACTGGAACTGTCAAGCTTTGGTCTCAAGTTTGAAAGCACTTCAACTATCCAGAGCAGAGCATTGGCAGAATTTATAGCAGAATGGACGTCAACACCAGATGAAGAAATTCCAGAAACGAGCATCCCCGACAAGGAGGCAAGCAAAGAGTGGCTGATGTACTTTGATGGTGCCTTTTCGCTGCAAGGCGCCGGCGCTGGTGTGCTGCTTATCGCACCCACCGGAGAGCACCTCAAGTACATAGTCCAGATGCACTTTCCCAAGGAGCAAGCAACAAACAATACTGCAGAGTATGAAGGCTTGCTTGCCGGTCTCCGGATCGCGGCAGACCTTGGGATCAAGAAGCTCCTTGTCAGGGGTGACTCGCAGCTTGTCGTCCGCCAAGTAAACAAGAATTATCAGAGTCCGTTGATGGAAGCTTACGTCGACGAAGTGAGAAAGCTAGAAGAGCGCTTTGACGGCCTGCAAATGGAGCACGTTCCGAGATCTCAGAACGCCCTTGCTGATGGCCTGTCAAAGTGCGCTGCACTGAAGCTACCTGTGGAACCAGGGACCTTCGTGCTCAAGCTAACCCAACCGTCCGTAACACCATCAACTGGACAAAGCAAGAAGAGGAAGTTGATTCTTGGTGACTACCTGCCGGCAGAGCTTCCCGAAGCCGCCGCCAAGAGGGTCCCCAAGATCAACGCCAAGAGCGCCGGGGAGCAAGATGCTCCGGCAAGCCCCAGGGCTTGTTCCGTTGAAGCAGAAGCTCCCGGCAAGCTTGCTGCGGAATGTCACGCTCCGGCAGAGACACAGCCTCTCGCCGTAGAAGCGGATATTCCCGCAGCAATCTCCAAGATCAACGCCAAGAGCGCCGGGGAGCAAGATGCTCCGGCAAGCCCCAGGGCTTGTTCCGTTGAAGCAGAAGCTCCCGGCAAGCTTGTCGCGGAACGTCACGCTCCGGCAGAGACACAGCTTCTCGCCGTAGAAGCGGATGTTCCCGCGGCAGCAGAGTTGCCTTTAGTCCTTGTTGTCGAGCCACAGGCTCCAACGTGGGCGCAGCAGATTGTCCGTTTCCTTCAGACAGGAGAACTTCCCGAAGAGCAAGAAGAAGCCGAAAGAGTAGCCCGGCAGTCAAGTATGTACCAGTTCGTCGACAAGACACTGTACAGAAGAAGACTCAACGGTGTGAAATTGAGGTGCATTCCCCGGGAAGACGGATAAAAGCTGTTGGCAGAGATACATGGAGGCATATGTGGACACCACATTGGCGCAAGAGCACTTGTCGGCAAAGCATTCCGGCAAGGTTTCTTCTGGCCAACAGCCCTCCAGGATGCAACTGCACAAGTAACCAAGTGTGAAGCGTGCCAGTTCCATTCCAAGCAGATACACCAGCCAGCTCAAGGTCTCCAAGCGATCCCTTTATCCTGGCCATTTTCGGTCTGGGGGCTCGATATTCTCGGCCCCTTCCCCCGAGCTGTCGGGGGCTTTGAATACTTGTACGTCGCAATCGACAAGTTCACAAAGTGGCCGGAAGTGGAACCAGTGAGGAAGGTGACCGCACAGTCAGCCGTCAAGTTCTTCAGGTCGATTGTCTGCCGCTTCGGGATCCCTAACCGGATAATCACCGACAACGACACACAATTTACGAGCCACACCTTCATGCAGTACGTCCAAGATCTCGGCGCCAAGGTCTTCTTCGCTTCAGTTGCTCACCCAAAAAGCAACGGTCAAGCGGAGAGGGCAAACGCCGAGGTGCTGCGCGGGCTCAAGACCAGAACTTTCGACAGGCTGCACAAGTGCGGAAGAAACTGGATCGAGGAGCTACCAGTGGTTCTTTGGTCGTTCAGAACGATGCCAAATCGAGCCATTGGATAGACACCCTTTGCTCTAGTCTATGGAGCAGAGGCAGTTACCCCCACGGAACTCGTATACGGGTCACCTCGAGTGCTCGCTTACGATGAGCTTGAGCAAGAGCGGCTGCGGCAAGATGATGCGCTGCTCCTCGAGGAAGATCGTCTCCAGGCTGCTGTGCGAGCTGCTCGCTACCAGCAAGCTCTGCGCCGCTATCACAGCCGCAGAGTTAAAGCCAGGAGCCTCGAGGAAGGCGACCTTGTTCTTCGGCGCGTTCAGTCGGCCAAGAATTCCAACAAGTTGACGCCGAAGTGGGAAGGCCCTTACCGGGTGAAACGAGTCACAAGGCCTGGCGCTGTCCGCCTTGAGACCGAAGATGGCATTCCGGTGAGCAACTCCTGGAACATCGAGCATCTTCGTAAGTTTTACCCGTAAGGCGCGGTTGTCGGGCCCCGCCCGGCAACCACTTTTCTGTACAAGTCTTGCGCTGTTGCATGTAATCCTTTGTACAGAGCCAGGCGCAGACCCTGAGCACCAGAAAATGAAGCGCTGCATACCTCGGGGTTAAAGCATGCATGCTAGGTTGAGTCTCGTCCTTAGTTAGGGTTGATAGTGCCTAACAGCGCCTAACCCCTAACTTAGAGGTCGAGTGTCCGTCCTTTTGCTTTTCCTTCGCTCACAGGGCTCGCACGTCCTGGCCAGACCACCTGGAGACGAAGAGGAGAAGAAGGGTGCGCCGGCACCTGAGCCCCGGCAAGCCAGCGTCGCTGGGGGCTGCAAGTGCCAAGATTCGTTCCCGGCAAGCCTGAGTTGCCGGGGGCTGCAAAATCAGATAAGTCTTTCGTCCCTCTTCATGCACCCTCTTATGGACTGGGGAATGCGAAACCCCGTTTCTTCCCGGAAACTGCCGTGCTCCCCCGACTCTAGGCCCTGGAGCGCGTTCCCAGGGCCAAGTTTGGGTGTAGCCGCGACAGCAAAGGGATGAAACGAGGAGGCCGCACCCACCTCGTTCCCGCCTCCGTCAAAAGCGTGAGGAAGGTCGAGCGACGCGGGAAGGCGGCAGGGCCTGTTACCGGAAGAGGAAATGTCTGTCCGAGGGACACCAAGGATTTACTCCTTGGCGTGGGTTCAACCCGCGAGGAAAATAACCCGGCAAACATCCCCTTTTCATTAAAAAACATCCCACACAGGTACAGTCCATAGAGGATGAAAAACATGAAAGAGAGGACTACAAGTTTTAGATACAGCTAAGGCCCGAGGGCTTACAAATTTAAAAGATAAGATGCCCGTAATCCCCTTTTCCTGTCCCTCTTTTCAGGAGGTAGGTCAAGGAGGCGAAAAGGGGAAAGGGGCGCCAAGGTGAGCTACAGGTGCCAGAAGACACCAAGAGAACATCCCGGGGGCCGGACGGTGATGGCGACGCTGGGAGAAGGGTGCGAAGGAGGGGCGACAGGACGTCAGCGCGCTGTCGAGGGCACCACGCCCTCGTACTCCGACCTGACGGCCTTGTCGCCAGCCCTCTTCCCCTTCCGCGGCCTCCCTACGCCAGCCGCCCAAGGAGACACCCCCGGGGAGTTCAAGAAGCTGGCGGTGCGGATGATGGGGTCGCCAGTGCCGCACCAGACGGCGCCCGACACCTAGTCGGAGCCGCCATCCTGCCGCCCGCCACCCTCACCATCACTGCCGCTCTCCTCCTCGTCACTCTCGCTCGAGGAGGAGCCTTCGCTATCGGAGGAGCTGTCCACGCAGCACTTTGCCCGAGTGCCGAAGCACCCGAAGACCTTGACGGAGAGGAGACCGCCCTCCATCAACTTAAAATGGAGGGTGAGTCCCCCCGTCAAGCTGTGGATACGGGCGAACGTCTTCCACCCTCGATCGAGATACATCACACTAGGGGCTGGGAACACCACGCGGACTCGCGTGCCGCTGATCCCACAACCCCTCATGTGTAATCTCAGAGTCTCAGGCGGGTCCGACTCCATCGCACTCGCGAACGGAGCTGGAAGCTGGAGGCGACGACGAGCCGCCCGGTGCAGCTTGACGAAGAACTCGCAAGGGTTGTCCCCTATGTGGACCGCCGCGGGGGGAGGAGCCGTCGGCGGGGGCAAAGCTGGCGCGTCGCCCCGCCCGCCTCTTCCCCGACCGCCTCGACCTCGCCCTCGGCCTCGTCCACAACCTCGCCCCCTCCCCCTTCCCCTTATGGCTGGCTCTGCCACCACGAGCGAGGAAGAGGGGAGGCTGCGCTGTCTGGCGGCAACCCTCACCGCCACCGATGAAGGCCCAGGATTCCCTCTCTCCATGGCGAATGAGAGAAAGGGAAGCTAAAGCTGAAGGAAGGAGGAGATGGGAGAGTGCGGGCTTCAGTGCCCCTCTCCCGCTCCTTATAAAGGAGCAAGGTGGGGGCTCGGCCGCCCCGCTCGGCGAATCAAGGTGCGAGAAGAGCAGGGGGTCGGGGCCAACCCGCTGCCTCTGCTCGCGGCGGCCCAGCTCCCCACTTCCACCGTCCGCGACTCCAGGCGCATGGGAGCTGCGTGGCGTGGATGCGGAACCGAGGCGATGAATGAGGCGGCCTCGCCCCGCCTCGTGATCGCGGGGAGTGGGCGCCTCGGAAACCGCGCACCAGCCCCGACCAGTAAATGCGCCACACCCCCACGCCTACCTCCATTTAAGGGGGAGGGCGTGAACCGCCCCCTTCATCATGGCCTGACGCATGCTCGCGGGGCTTAGCCCCGCGCACGCCGCCCACGTCATCCACGACGCCGCGTTTGACGCGTGCTGTTTTGGGTGTGCGCGGCAGAAGCGGAGAGATATTCGGCGTCACCTAGGCCGCGCGTGCCCGTGCACTGTTTTGGGCCTGGCCCAACAGCGCTCGGCACCGTGTCTGGCCCAGGCCCGGGGGCTCCTGTCGGTGTACTAAAGTAGGGGTACCCTTAGTACCCCGAACTTGTGCACGGGCAGTCGCAGCATCCCCGCGGCAAGGCTTGCTGGGTGACCGCCAAGACCCTCCACAGCTACTTTGAAGACCATTCAAGAACAAAGTACTCAAACCAAGGCCCCGGCAAGAGGAGCTTGCCGGGAAGGAAACAAGACCCCGGCAAGAGGAGCTTGCCGGGAAGGAAACAAGACCCCGGCAAGAGGAGCTTGCCGGGAAGTCCACTCCAGGCATTTTTAGGGGACTTGCCGCGACGCACCACGCGTCCCGGCAAGGCCCCACTCAAGACATTCCCAGAAGACCTGCCGCGGCGCGCCGCGCGCCCCGGCAAGACCCGATGAGCGACAAGCCCCCGGACGCGACAAGACGACGACCGCGGCAAGGAGTTTGCCACGGGAACCGCCTCTCCGAGCCCGCGCCCCAATGCAACCACCACGTGTCGCTCTGGGGGCCTCCCCCAAGCGCACGTGGCAGGAGGTCGCGCAGCTAGGGGTGCGAGGTGGCGAACAGGCGCTGGCGAGGTAACCACCGTGGCCAACGGTGGCTTCTCTAGCAAGCCCCTTTCGGTACTGTTCAGGCGACACAGACGGGCATTTAATGCCCTTGTCCCCTGCCGTCAGGGTTAGGTATGATAGCACTGTAGCAGGTAGCTGTGCCTGCTACAGCACCAAGCTGGCCCTACTGCAGCGCCTTTTCCATTTTTACCCTTAACTCCCGTTGCCCTATGTCGGTAACCCCTTGAGCATATAAAAGGAGGCCTGAGGGCAACGGGGAGGGGGGTCGGCCATTCTGAGAGCCACGCTCGGTCTTGCTAGCTGCTGGAGTATACTGTAGCACTCCGCGCTCCCGAGCTAGAAATCAATACACACCACAAAGCAGGAGTAGGGTTTTACGCATCCGTGCGGCCTGAACCTGGGTAAATCGCCCGTGTGCTTCGTCTTGATCAGTTCTCCGCTCGCGTGCTTCGCCTCGATCTGCTCTTTGCGCAACCTCCGCCCCCCGCCGAACCAAAAAGGGACCCGGTCCGCCGGTCCCATAGGTGTCCGTGGATCAGGAACCCCGGCAGTTGCGGCAGTGGAAAAGTGTTTTCGTGGCTCTCTTGGTAGGTTTTGCAATATTTGAGAATACATAGGCGAAAGAAATAGGTCGGCGGAGTCACGAGGGGCCCACAAGGGTGGGGGGCACGCCCTACCCCTTGGGCGCACCCTCCGTCCTTGTGGGTGCCTCATGGCTTCCCTGACGTGTACTCCAAGTCCTCTGGATGTCTTTTGCTCCAAGAAAAATCATCACGAAAGTTTCATTCCGTTTGGACTCTGTTTGATATTCCTTTTCTGCGAAACTCTAAAACAAGGGAAAAACAGGAACTGACACTGGGCTCTAGGTTAATAGGTTAGTCCCAAAAATAATATAAAATAGCATAATAATGCATATAAAACATCCAAAACAAATATATAATAGCATGGAACAATCAAAATTTATAGATACGTTGGAGACGTATCAACGCCTTCGTCGCCTGTACCCACCCCTCTCAACCAAAGCTTTCACCTATAGCCCAGAGACCCTCCACCTCGATGAGCCTCTTAGGAGAAGGCTAAACCACCGATACGTGCCACATGCCAGTGGAAGACCACGTGAACCGAACAAGGAGCAAGCTGCTCGATGCCTCTCCATCGCACCACGTCAACAAAGTGGATAGCTCGCCCAGAGGCCACCCGCACCTCCACAGCCCAACCATGCCTGCGACGACACTGGCAGAGCAAGGCACACGCCACCACTGAAGCGTTTACCACTGAGCCCAACCTTCACGACCTCATAAGGCCAACTCCATCGCGCGACCCCATCTTGTCCGGCCCCGTCCGTTTGGGGTAAAAGGGACAAACCAGACGGCCCAGTCAGGGCCGGTTATGAGATTTCGGGGGCCGGGGCGAAACTAGAACACGGGGCCCTCTTAATATACGCATCAAATCATAACCCCAAACTCCTAAATCTGAATAATATCTATCTCTAAATTGTATCACACCAATCAATCAATTATCAATGGTCATATCGCAAAGAAGCAATACTGGTCGTTTTACCAAAATAAGTATTTGTCAATGGTCATGGCAAAAACGCAGGCATATGCTATGAGAGTCTCGCCTTCTCTGATTCTCCCTAGTCGGTTAATTACATTTCTCCCAATAATCAACCGGAGGGATCAAAGGGCAACCCCAACTCATAAATCTGAATAATATCTGCTGCTAAACTGTGTACATTCAATCAATTGTCAATTTCCATATCGCAACAACAAATAAGTAAATATTGATCATTCTATCCAGATAAAATTTATCAATCACCATGGGGAAACGAAGGTCATATGTTGTTAGAGTCATACCTTCTTTGATCCTCTCTAGTCTGCTAGTTATTTTTCCTCCAGTAAGGAACGGGAAGTGAATGTGATGCTGATGCGGTTCCCTCTCGGGGTGGAGGGCATGCGAATCTGCAATGGGGTTTCTCCGGCAGGGAGCTGTGGCATGGCCGCTTTGGGATAGGTTTTCGATTGGTGACGCCCAGAAAATCGAGGTGGCGGCGCATGCATACTGGAGCAAGAATCAAGCGCCTAACCTTGTAGGGTTTGGTCCGTCTTTTCTTTAGGACGCAGGGGTTGATTTTTTTAAGGGAAAGGACGCAGGGGTTGTTGATGAGCGATCCATCGATCGCGCCGTGATGGGAGGTCTGATTCCGGCTGCGTACAATGTATTTGGATGATGCCCTTCAACGCTGCTTCTCCTCGGGTACTGTTTGGACGAAGCCCAACACAAAGACCTGGGGCCCCTGGGCTTTGGGGGCCCGGGGCGGCCGCCCCCCCTGCCCCCCCTCAGGGCCGGGCCTGGGCCCAGCGCGCGACGGCCTGGACCCATCTGGTCCGTTTTGTGTCCGGGTCCGACCTATTTCGAGCGCAAATATGCGCCAGGTTTGGGTCGCCGCGGACAGAAAATGGACGCAGCGCTCGTCCGCGTCGGGCCAGCAGTGGAGCTGGTCGTGCACGGCTCCGGAGGTGGCCGATGCCGGGGGGGGCGTGAACTGGTGCCCCACACCGCCGCGGTCACCGGAGCGGGAGGCGTCGCCATGGGAGGTGGTGGTGCAGGCACCTCCCGTCGTCCGGCCCGCCACCGAGTACCACGAACCGCCGTCCCACCTCTGGACGCCGCCGGACTACGTCGACCTCGTTAGCGATGACGACGACACCGGCGGCCACCAAAGACGGCGACGGTGACGGCATCGACGGGCACGGCAGGAGCGCACGGGCGACGTTTTATTTATTTTTAAGTTAATTATGCCAATGTGAACCGTGAAACTGGGCCATTCTGTGGCCATGATGGTTAATTTATGTTTTATGTTTTTATATTTGCGTTAATTACTTTTTTCAACGTTTTATTTTAGTTTTTCAGTTTCTTTTAATCACGTCCACTCCAGACATGATTTGGGGTGTGGCCACGCATTGGGCGCACCCACGCCCCAAAGGACAGAAACGGACATGGACGAATCCATTGCCGCCCCAAAGGGACGAAATCCGGCCAAACCGGACGTCCTTTGGGATCGTGCGGTTGAGTTTTTCTAACTCACGTCGTGCCCTCACCAAGAGCTCGCCAAGAACGGATCTAGGCGGTACTCCAAACCCACGGCGCAGAACTATCCTCCAGTTGCCATAGGGTGGCCACCACAGCGCCGAAGGGATGAAGGATGACGTTGCCACAGTCTGGGAAATCATCCCGAGGCGACCACCACGCGTGAAGCTCCCGCAGAACGCTGTACACCACCACCGTGGCCTAGCCAGGCCCTGGACGGGCATATTTTCATCAACTTGATCATATGATTAGACACGTGGCATGCTGATTCGTGACAAGGGATGTTCATAAAACATTTTGCACAAGCAAAAAACGAAACTAAAATACCCTTGTATATAAGAGGTGTTTGTTAATGAATCACGATCAAATTAATAGGAAATTCAGTCCACAACATGTGCTAAGACCTTCATCTACCCAGTTGGTAGGCTACTTTTACCGCCACATGGGCAGAAGGATAAAATGAGCCACCCGAATAGTTTAGAAACCAATTTGGTCACTTTCATAGCTTAAGGACAGAAAAGAGTGGTTTGTAGTTGGAGGAGGGTATTGTGTATTAATTCTCATTAATACCACATTTTCTATAGCACACGCGATTGTAGTTATAGTCTTGAAAGGACATCTAGGTCTCTAAATGGATTTTTATAATTAACATCCAACAATTAAGTAACTAATGTGTGTGTGTGTGTGGGCGCGCTCGCGCGTGTATGTGTGTGTGTGTGTGAACATGTTTCAAAAGTGTATGAACATGTTTCATAAAAGGTGTTTGTTAATGGATCACAATCAAATTAGTAGGAAATTCAGTCCACAACATGTGCTAAGACCTTCATCTACCGAGTTGGCGGGCTACGTTTACCGCAACATGGGCAAAAGGATAAGATGTGCCACCGGAATAGTTTAGGAACCGATTTGGTCACTTTCATAGCTTAAGGACAAAAAAGAGTGGTTTGTAGTTGGAGGAGGGTATTGTATATTAATTCTCATTAATAACGCATTTTCTACAGCACATGCGATTTTAGTTATAGTCTTGAAAGGACATCTAGTTCTCTAAATGGATTTTTATAATTAACATCCAACAATTAAGTAACTAATGTGTGTGTGTGAACATGTTTCAGTGCCACAAGTGAATGTTCCAGGGCATCGACCCCCCTCCCCCCGGAAAGTAAGAGGAATTTAGGTGGTGGCTTTCCAAAATTTTATGTTTACTTTCCTATGTTTTGTGATGTTGTGAAATCACCTTGAGTCATGGGGTGGCCACACTAATAAGAATGGATGCCGAAAGAAAAGGGAGGCGCTCATTGCTCAACTTTATCCTTTTGTCGCCACAAAAGTCAGAACAAATCGTACAACATAATCGGATTTTTATTGGATGTGTGGAACTAGGAGTCTTCTTATGTGCAGTAGGACTCCGTAGTGTCTGAGGGTTTCTCTAACCATGTGTCCAGAGTCTCTCGACGAGGGGCTCAAAGTATCTAGAATGGAACCAGGAGGCCGGACCAATGTTCGAGGTTAACTACCAACAAGTGTCTGAGATCGACTACAGACCAACTTCCCCGGAGTGTCTGCGATGATGTTGGTCATGTGGGGGTGTTGAAGTTTCCGAGTGTTATATTTGCGTCCTTTTTTTCTCCTTTGATCGATTGTTTGGACTTGGTTCCCGGAGTCTTGGATGTATTATTTTTTCTGCAATGGCAGATTTTAAGGTAGACCTATTTATACTCCTCACCCCTGTGGGAGAGGAGCAGTATATGATAAATTTCAGATCTGAGAGCCAAAGCCCCGGACGGAGATCCAGTGCCTTGCCCACAAGGCACGGCGTAACTGGCGGCCAGCCAGCCGTTGGATCAAGGGGGTGCGGCTCAGATCAAATATTGTAGCGCAAAACACTGTACGGGAGGACTATAGACCGAACACTGTAGGTGGGGTACTGTAGACCGAACACTGTAGAACTACCACTGTTCACATAGATCTGGCCGTCGATTCTGGCTCGAACGGTGTGGAGAGGGGGACCAGTCACCGTACTGTTCATCGGTGCCTTGCCCATAACAAGGCACTGGATCTCATTCCTCACCCCACCGGACAGAGATCCACCACCACCAAATCACCATTTGAGCTAACCCTAATTGGGAGTGAGGATGTCCAAGAGAGAAGTGAGATTCAAGCAAGATTTGAGTTATTCCTTGGCAAGACCATCAAGTCGTTCTCTAATCATTCATCGCACTCCTTGGAGTTTGAGGACTCCTAAGGCCTTGTACAATGGAAGATGCTTAGAGAGGTGCTTCGAAAAATAAACCGAGATTTTCTGAAGCACCGGTGCCTATTTCTACAGAAGAGACGTTTAGTTAAGCGCCTACCCTGTACAAATAAGCATGGATGTTTAAGAAAAATCTGATTTATTTCTCTAAGCACCTCCCTTAAGGACCTCTCATTGTACAAGGCCTAAGCGGTTGGGATCCACCGAGTGCATCCATTTGTCCTAGCTGTTTGTAAAGCCGGAAGATCGTCTCAAGATGTACGCTTCGCTTAGTGTTTGAACTCAAGCTTGGTGGCCAAAACTCAAAAAGACGATGGTTAGGCTTTTGTGGCCGAGGAGACTCCGTATCCATGCCTCTCCAACGGGGACATAAGCCAATGATTTGAACTCCAAAATTTACAACACCGCCTCCATATGCCCGTCCAATTATTTCTGTCACATACTCTTTTTTTAATATAAACATCACTTTTATTCATTGGGAATAACAGTTATATCATTAATAAGAAAAGTTACAATCTCATTCATAGGTTTCTTAAAACAATCTCTAGTCAAAGAAAATTTAGCTAATCTAGCAAGTTCATGAGCAACTTTATTTTCTTCCCTATTACAATGCTCAAAACTAATACGCGGAAAATCGCACGCCATAAAATAACAATCATCAAAAACCGCCGTCGCCACTCCCGTTGAATGTCCTTCATTCTTCATTGTGTCAACTACTTTCATATTGTCAGAGTTAACAACAAGACGATTACATCCCGCCATATGTGCAAGTGATAAGCCAAATCTTAGAGAATCTCCAGCCGCGCCCCCAACACGCCCCCCCCCCCCCGGCAATTTTTCGGGCCGACGCCCAAAAATCGGTCCAGTCGCACCCAGAAGCCCGTTTTTCGCCGGCTTGGACCGAAATTGGCGCCGGCGGACCCAGGCCGAACCCGGCGCGCTCGGGGGCGCCGGGACAAGTGATTTTGGCGCGAACTAACTGCAGGCCCGCCGAGTCAGCGACACTCTCCTCGTCGTCCTCACAACGCCTCGGTTTCCCGCGGGGAATCAATGCGAAGGCTGCCGCCGGTCAGCCTTCCATTGATTCCTCACGGGCGGCGGGGCGACGCCCTCTCTCCCGCCACGCGTACACATGAAGCCCGGCTGCTATAAAAGCAAGGCCTCCCCCTCGCCTCTGGGCACACCCACCCGCAGCCGCCGTGCTCTGCCTCTCTCTCCCCGTGCTCTGCCTCTCTCTGGCCGCCGCCGATGTTCCCCCTATCTCCCCAAGCGATTCTCCGGCGATCGGCGAGCGATTCCCCGGCGATGGGGCGGTGGCCAACGGCTTCAGCCGCCGCTTGCTGCACGAGTGGGAGGCGCACTTGCACTTTGAGGCCAACATCCCGGCGCTCCCGACATGCGCGCAGGTCCGGGGGTGGAGGCTCAGCGCCGGCGGCGTCCCCATTCCCCCGCTGTCTGACGTCAATGCGCGTGTCGACTACTTTGCTGACGAGGTCGACCGCGTGTGGGCGTCGCTGACGGAGGAGCAACGCGCCCTCCCGTAGTACGCCGCCGACAACCATGAGGCGTGGGTGGCGTACTTCCAGCACCGACAGGCGCAGCGGCTGGCCTCCACCAACGGGGCACCGGTGGTGCGGGACACCAAGAACGGCGAGGGGCGTCGCCTGTGGTGGGGCGCCCCCGGCCGCTCGCTTCACGCCATTCTCGAGTACCTCGAGGGCGGCAACGACCCGCCCTTGAAGTACCCTGCCGCCCCGGCCCGGGGCAGTCGCCAATGGCTGCCGAGGAGGACATCATCTTCTTCTTCCTCCTCCTCCCGCTCCTCCTCCTCCGGGTCGCCGGCGCTATTCAGCGTCAAGGCCGAGCCCGCCGAGACGCCGCTTGGCCGGTGCACCCGCAGCACCGACATCGTCATCAACTGAAGGAAATATGCCCTAGAGGCAATAATAAAGTTATTATTTATTTCCTTATTTCATGATAAATGTTTGTTATTCATGCCAGAATTGTATTAACCGGAAACATAATACATGTGTGAATATATAGACAAACAGAGTGTCACTAGTATGCCTCTACTTGACTAGCTCGTTAATTGAAGATGGTTATGTTTCCTAACCATAGACATGAGTTGTCATTTGATTAACGGGATCACATCATTAGGAGAATGATGTGATTGACATGACCCATTCCCTTAGCTTAGCACACGATCGTTTAGTATGTTGCTATTGCTTTCTTCATGACTTATACATGTTCCTATGACTATGAGATTATGCAACTCCCGTTTACCGGAGGAACACTTTGTGTGCTACCAAACGTCACAACGTAACTGGGTGATTATAAAGGTGCTCTACAAGTGTCTCCGAAGGTACATGTTGGGTTGGCGTATTTCGAGATTAGGATTTGTCACTCCGATTGTCGAGAGGTATCTCTGGGCCCTCTCGGTAATACACATCACTTAAGCCTTGCAAGCATTGCAACTAATGAGTTAGTTGCGGGATGATGTATTATGGAACGAGTAAAGAGACTTGCCGGTAACAAGATTGAACTAGGTATTGAGTTACCGACGATCGAATCTCGGGCATGTAACATACCGATGACAAAGGGAACAACGTATGTTGTTATGCGGTCTGACCGATAAAGATCTTCGTAGAATATGTGGGAGCCAATATGAGCATCCAGGTTCTACTATTGGTTATTGACCGGAGATGTGTCTCGGTCATGTCTACATAGTTCTCGAACCCGTAGGGTCCGCATGCTTGAAGTTTCGATGACAGTTATATTATGAGTTTATGAGTTTTGATGTACCGAAGGAGTTCGGAGTCCCGGATGAGATCGGGGACATGACGAGGAGTCTCAAAATGGTCTAGACTTAAAGATCGATATATTGGACGACTATGTTTGGACATCGGAAGTGTTCCGGGTGAAATCGGGATTTTACCGGAGTACCGGGAGGTTACCGAAACCCCCTGGGAGGTTATTGGGCCTTAGTGGGCCTTGGTGGAAGAGAGAGGAGGCGGCCAGGGGGGCCACGCCCCCTCCCCCTAGTCCGAGTAGGACAAGGAGAGGGGGGCGGCGCCCCCCCTTTCCTTCCTCTCCTCCACCTCTTCCCCCCCTCTCTCCTAGTCCAACATGGAAAAGGGGGAGTCCTACTCCCCGTAGGAGTAGGACTCCTCCTGGCGCGCCCCAAGCCTGGCCGCACCTCTCCCCCCTTGCTCCTTTATATACGGGGGCAGGGGCACCCCATAGACACAACAATTGATCATTGATCTCTTAGCCGTGTGCGGTGCCCCCCTCCACCATAATCCACCTCGATAATACTGTAGCAGTGCTTAGGCGAAGCCCTACGTCGGTAGAACATCAACATCGTCACCACGCCGTCGTGCTGACAAAACTCTCCCTCAACACTCGGCTGGATCAGAGTTCGAGGGACGTCATCGGGCTGAACGTATGCTGAACTCGGAGGTGTCATGCGTTCGGTACTTGATCGGTCGGATCGTGAAGACGTATGACTACATCAACCGCGTTGTGCTAACGCTTCCGCTTTCGGTCTACGAGGGTACGTGGACAACACTCTCCCCTCTCGTTGCTATGCATCACCATGATCTTGCGTGTGCATAGGAAAATTTTGAAATTACTACGTTCCCCAACAGTGGCATCCGAGCCTGGTTTTATGCGTAGATGTCATATGCACGAGTAGAACACAAGTGAGTTGTGGGCGATATAAGTCATACTTCTTACCAGCATGTCATACTTTGGTTCGGCAGTATTGTTGGATGAAGCGGCCCGGACCGACATTACGCGTACGCTTACGCGAGACTGGTTCTACCGACGTGCTTTGCACATAGGTGGCTGCCGGGTGTCAGTTTCTCCAACTTTAGTTGAACCGAGTTTGGCTACGCCCGGTCCTTGAGAAGGTTAAAACAGCACTTACTTGACGAACTATCGTTGTGGTTTTGATGCGTAGGTAAGAACGATTCTTGCTCAGCCCGTAGCAGCCACGTAAAACTTGCAACAACAAAGTAGAGGACGTCTAACTTGTTTTTGCAGTGCATGTTGTGATGTGATATGGTCAAGACGTGATGAGATATAAGTTTTTGTATAAGATGGTCATGTTTTGTTGAAGTTATCGGCAACTGGCAGAAGCCTTATGGTTGTCTCTTTATTGCATAAGATGCAAGCGCCAAATAATTGCTTTACTTTATCTCTATGCGATAGCAATAGTTGCAAGAGCAATAGTTGGCGAGACGACCATGTGACGACACATTGATATAGATCAAGATGATGGAGATCATGGTGTCATGCCGTTGATGATGGAAATCATGATGATTCTTTGGAGATGGAGATCAAAGGCACAAGATGATGATGGCCATATCATGTCACATATTTTGATTGCATGTGATGTTTATCTTTTATACATCTTATTTTGCTTAGTTTGATGGTAGCTTTATAAGATGATCTCTCACTAAATTTCAAGATAAAAGTGTTCTCCCTGAGTATGCACCGTTGCCAAAGTTCGTCGTGCCGAGACACCACGTGATGATCGGGTGTGATAAGCTCTACGTCCATCTACAATGGGTGCAAGCCAGTTTTGCACACACAGAATACTCAGGTTAAACTTGACGAGCCTAGCATATGCAGATATGGCCTCGGAACACTGAGACCGAAAGGTCGAGCGTGAATCAAATAGTAGATATGATCAACATAGTGATGTTCACCATTGAAAACTACTCCATTTCACGTGATGATCGGTTATGGTTTAGTTGATTTGGATCACGTGATGACTTAGATGATTAGAGGGATGTTTATCTAAGTGGGAGTTCTTAAGTAATATGATTAATTGAACTTTAATTTATCATGAACTTAGTCCTGGTAGTATTAGCATATCTATGTTGTAGACCAATAGCTCGCGATGTTGCTCCCCGTTTAATTTTGATATGTTCCTAGAGAAAACTAAGTTGAAAGATGTTAGTAGCAATGATGCGGATTGGATCCGTGATCTGAGGTTTATCCTCATTGCTGCAAAGAAGAATTATGTCCTTGATGCACCGCTAGGTGACAGACCTATTGCAGGAGCAGATGCAGACTGTCGTGGAATTGTCACAGCAGATGTCCTCTTGCAAGGACTTAGTCGCGGAGCCATCAGAACTAGGAAGCTTAAAGGGGTTAATCGGGACAAGGGACACGAGAGGGTTTATACTAGTTCGGCCCCTTACGGTGAAGGTAAGGCCTACGTCTAGTTGGGTTGGTATTGCTTGAGGTTTCGATGACCAGGGAGCGAGACACGCTATGCCCGGTCCTCGATTGGATGTTTCTTGCCCTAAGACGTCGGCGGGTCGTCCCCTTATATACATGGGTTGACGCCCTGCGGCTTACAGAGTCCCGACCGGCTCATAAACAATGTCCGGCTTGGTGACTAGTTAATTCTACCTTACAATACAAGTCATGCCATCATGGCGGTTTATCTACGGGCCTTAAGCCGCCAGTGGACCTTTAGACCCTTTATTGAACCGTCATCTTCATGCTTGGTCTTGGGCTTCTGATGAATCCCTCTTTGCGTAACCCGGCCCCTCTTGGGCGGTTTACACAAATAGTTATATCCCCAACATTAGGCCCCAGATTGATTTGAACCGGTTCATGTCAATCTTAAATTACCTTAACAACCAGTCTTTCTGTCTTCTGTCTATAAAAAGGCCATAACCCGCCATGATGTCATCTTCCGGATCCGTGTTAACCCATCGTGACGTCATCTTTAATTAAATCTTTATTTTATTTCATCATATCCTCAACGGATCTCTGCCTTTACTGACCATTCCGAAAACCGAGGCGTCGGGGCCGCTGGATAATAGTACTTCATCTCCTCATTTCTCGCGCCATCTCGGTTGGCCCCTCCTTATAAATAGGTGCGACCTAGGTCTTTTTCATTTCCTTCAGTCGTCTTCTTCCTCCCACTTCCTTCTTCTGCTGCTCGAGCTCCGCCGCCGCCGCCGTCGAACCCCTCGTCTTCACTGACTCAGGCCGCTGCATCAACCTGACTCTGACCAGAAAACGACGGCGACCCTCCGCAGCTCGTCCGCATCTGTGAGTTCCTCTTCTTCCCTTTCTCAGATCTGCATTGGAACTGTCTTGAGATCGCCGGCGTTCATCGCCGCCCGACGCAAACCTCCATTAGTTCTCACCTCCAATGCCTTGTTTAGATTATAAAAACAACATAGAACTGCTACGGAAATTGTTTGTGCTTATCCTGTATGAGAACAGATCTCATTTCCCTTGTTTTGGAAGCCCTCCTCGAGTATATGAACTTCTCTATACTGTTTTAGGTCTAGAAATTTTTCTTTTCCAGAGCACCGTTTGATCCAGAATAATAATTGCAACTTGTGAAACCTGTTTGTTCCATACTTAGCCAAAAATCACATCTGTTGAATCTGCCTTAGTCATATTGGTTCATGTGGCCGGGTTAAGATAATCCCGGCTATCAGCACCGCTTGCTCCCGGCGACTTAAGAAAACTTTGATTGCCCTTGATACCTGTAACAACTTAAATGCCATGCCTAGTTACCCATATGTCATTAGGACCCTTCTTAAGTCGCCGTCTTAAGTAAATGAACGGTGTTCTCCTCCGGGTTATGAATTGAGCCGGAAAAATTCTTTTACTTTGTTGTAGGATTCGATTTACGCAATGGCACCCAAAGCTCCCAAACCTCCAGTGACCTGTAATTGGGTCCCGTCCATTGTCACAGAAAACAAGTTGTCCGAATTTGTGAAATCCGGCTATCTGCCCAAGAAGGAGGATATGTCTTATCGTGCTCCTGACCCGTCTGAGGAAAAACCTCATCCTAAAGAAGGGGAGGTGATAGTTTTTACGGATCACATGAGCCGGGGATTTGCTCCACACGGTTCAAAATTCTTTAGAGATGTTTTACACTTCTTTGACTTAAGACCTCAAGACATCGGGCCCAATTCTGTGTCAAATATCTGCAACTTCCAAGTCTTCTGTGAGGTCTACCTTGGAGAAGAGCCCAGCCTAATTTTGTTCAGGGAATTGTTCTATTTAAACCGGCAGAATGAACGTGCCAACGGGCCCAATCTGGAACTCGGTGGCATATCAATTCAGAGGCGGAGCTATTGCTTGTTCCCTTACGCTGAACTGCCGAGTCATCCCAAAGATTGGAACCAGACGTGGTTCTACTGCCAGGACACTTCTCCGGCTGGCGAAAATCCACTGCCCGGCTTTCGTGCCTTGCGCCTTGAATCCACTCACCCGCTGCCGGACAAGTTGACTGCTGTTGAACGTCTGCCACTCACCCCCATTATCAAGAAAATCAAAGCTCTTTTGGGGAACGGCTTAGATGGCATCGACCTGGTCCGAGTCTAGGTTGCTTGGAGAGTGATTCCGTTAAGTCGCTGCCCCGGCTTAATGTGTAATTACTCAGGCGAGAAAGATGATCCTTAGCGTCATAGTCCTGACGACTTACCAAATGACGTGGTGGAGGCTACCACCCAATCCTTGCTGAAAGAGGGCACGGTGACCAGTAATGCTTTCGGCTTACTGCCTTTCTGCAAGAAGAACCCGGCCCATGCGGTAAATCATCAGCCTTAATGATTACTCTTTGCTATGTTATATCTTATTTTTGCTTATAACCCTTTACCATCATTCACAGGCAAATGACAATTTCTGGAAGGTCCAATATGACCATGAGTCGGCCAAGCAAGCCAGGGCGGCCAAGAGGGCCGAAAGAAAAACCGCCAAGGCTGGGACTTCGAAGAAGAGGAAACCAAGCGCCTCGGAAATGCTCCAACTCGACGATTCTGATGACAATGAAGAAGAGGTAACATTTTAACTTTCCATACTCTTTACTATCATCTTGCTGACATTACTTCCCTTTCAGGAAGACACGGGAAACAGCCAATCCGTCGAAGAGGTAACTATAATCTCCTCCGACTCTGAGCCTTTGCCGCGGTAGAAAACTCGAAGAGTGACCCGGAAAGTAAGATTTTCACATCCTTTGGCTTATCAAGATCCTCAATTTCTTTTGAAACATCAGCAGTTTGAAAACCAAAGGCAGACCCGGACCAGCAAGGACGCAGAGCTCTCCTCCGGCTTGCGTGACACAACCTGAAAGCGTCGGACTGAGGTTATCTCCAACTTACACCCTGCTTTACCTTTGGCGAGTTTAATCCGTCAACCTCTCAATTCATCTGACTCCAATTATCAGGATACCTCTCCTTCCTCCGGCGAATCTATGCAGTCAAACATGCCGACTTTTAAAACTGCCCCTGGGTAATGTCAATCTGTTTACCTTATGATTTATCTTACTCTTGTTTTTGTACTCATTCTTCTGCTTTGTCCACAGCGTGCAAGTGAAGCCCAGGAAAAAATCAAAGAAGGATAAACCAGCGCAAGATCCTGTAGTGACTGAGCCGAAATTGAGCACAGCTGCCCCCGACTCTTCCACACATTAGCCACCGCCTGAACCGGCTCAGGATATCTCAGCCCCAGCTTCTGATCCGCCTGCTGAAGACACTCTTGACGATTCTGATAACCCGGAAGCACCTATCCCGGTCAAGACAACAGATCCAGAAGTGGAAATTCTCAAGACTCAATTCGTTGAGCCGGCCCGGCCCACTGTGCTTGCCAAGTGTTCTGCTAAGGAGGAGTTGCTAGAACGCCGTAAGGCCAAGATGGATATCACTGACTATACTCACTTGAGTATTGGAGAGATCGTCTTAGGATATATCAACCAGGTGCATAGCAGCCATGACCTGGAAATTGACATGGTGAAGCAAATACAGCAAAAATCTGAGGTATGACTTACGCTACCTTAATTTCGATCATACTTACTGTACCAGCCCCCAAGTCTATTGCTTATAAGTAAATATGCTGTAGACTTAGAAAAACTGTCTAACACTGCTTGTCTGGTTTAAAATAAAATACTTAACCCGGTTGTAGCCTGATATTTTGAACTTGTGATACACATTAGCCCCCAAGTGTCAAGTATCTTTGCTTGCAAAGTGCTTGGGACTTTAATTTTCATAAACCGGCGTAGTAATTTAGAAGTCTTCGGCATACATTAGCCCCCAAGTGTCAAGTTTTTTTTGAACGTCAAGACTTTATTCCTCAAATAATAGCAAGGTCATTTACATGATGGTGAAGAACAAAGTCAGGGACGGAAGATTCCCAACTTTCAGAGATTCTGCTACTAATACAATGCTTCGCAAGACCATCCGCAAGCATATTAGCCTCTCTGTTGCAAAAATCAAAACTAACACTTGTAAACTCCATCGACAGGAGAGAACACTCCATCACAACTGGGACATCAATTCCCATATACGTAGTCAGATCAGATATTGCCTCCAAGGCCTGCATACAGTCCGTTTCTATGATGATCTTTGTGCATCCCATGTTAGCTGCTAAGTATAGTCCGGAGCGGATAGCCAAGATCTCACCTGATCCTGCGCTTGATACATGAGGTAGAACTTGTGTTGCTGCTCCCAAAAATTTGCCATGGTCATCCTGAGCAACCACGCCACAGGCTCCACGAAGATTCTCCTCATGAAATGATGCATCAACATTAATCTTTATAACTCCACTACCTGGTTTTTTCCACAATTAAACTTTCTTGCGGGTGGCCACTTTTGGTGTATTTGCTCGAACAAAGTTGGTAGCAAGAACTCGTATTGAGATAGCTGTCTGTTCCGGGGTCGTCACTGTCTCCCCTTTCGTTACTTGCCTCCGCTGCCACCATATATACCACATAGTAACAAGAATCAGCTCGGCCATTGGAATATCCCCTACTAGTTTCTGTAGTCGGATCAATATGTCCAAATTAACAGAGCCGGACCGGTCCTGTATAACAGCATTATCAATCTCCTCTGTTAGTCCTAGCGATGCCCAAACAAGTCGAGCTCTATCACATGTGAATAAACAGTGCTGGATATCTTCCAAGCCAACCTTGCATATTGGGCATTGTGGGATCAAGGGAATATGTCTGTCCGCTAGCACACCGTAGAACGGTAATACTCCTTTAAGCACTTTCCAACCAAAGTGCTTAATCTTCCCCGGTAATCGGAGGCGCCAAACCTCCTTCCAGACCCCGTTTAGCTGAGCATTTCTTGGACTATTAACTTCTCTGTAATGCCGACCGAACTGGTGATCAAACTCCACATAATAAGCCAAGCGTACTGAAAATGTTCCAGACCTGGTGAATTGCCATGCCACAAGATCTTCTGTAACTTCAACTTGGAGTGGGATTTGTAATATTCTGCTTACATCAACTGGTGAGAACACACTCTGAATAAGTGCCTCATCCCACTAACCCGTATGTGGGTCAATTATATCTTGCACTTTTGACAACATAACTCCCCCTCGAGGGGTAATTACTTTCCTGGTCGGGCTTGATGCAATCCATGGGTCCTCCCAGATATTGATCTGTGAGCCCGTACCCACCCTCCAAATACACCCCCGCTTGAATGTTTGTATCCCCGCAAAGATACTTTGCCATGTGAACGAGGAGCCTTTCTTCGGTCCAGCTCGCAGGATATTGCCATCCGGATAGTATTTTGCACCTAAAACCTGTGCACACAAAGAGTCAGGATTGTGGATCAGTCGCCAACACTGCTTTGCTAACATAGCAAGGTTAAAGCTATGAAGGTCTCTGAATCCCATTCCTCCCTTCCTCTTTGGTACACACATCTTCCACCATGCATACCAATGCATTTTCCTTTTTTCCTCTCCACCCCCCCAACAGAAGCTCGATATTTCATCCGTGATTGCTTTGCAAATTCCTTTCGGTAGTTTAAGAACAGACATAGCATATGATGGAATTGCCTGAGCTACCGCTTTGAGAAGGATTTCTTTACCTTGAACTGATAGGAATTTTTCCTTCCAACCCTTCAGCCTTTGACACACTCTGTCAACAAGATGCTGGAAGCAGTCACTTATGTCAACACCCACAATTGTCGGTAATCCCAAATACTTGTCAGACAACGCTTCCGTTAATATATTCAGTACTCCACAAACAGCCTCTCTTTCACTAACTCTGGTATTAGGACTGAAAAATACACTAGATTTAGGTGTACTTACTCGCTGTCCCGAGCTCTCACAATATGTGTCTAGAACTCTCTTCAAAGTGCTTGCATTTTGCACCGTGGCTCTCATAAGAATTAGAGAGTCATCTGCAAACAAAAGGTGGGATATTGAAGGTGCATTCCTTGCCACCTTTATTCCTTCAATTCCACCAATTTCCTCTTCATGCATCAACATACTTGATAGTCCTTCAGAACAAATCAGAAAGAGATAAGGAGACAGTGGGTCTCCCTATCTTAGACCTCTAGTTGGTATGAACTCATCTGTCTCTGTATCATTAAATATGATATGATATTTAACAGAAGAGACACACTCCATAATTAGCTCAATCCATTGTGCATGAAACCCCAACCTCATCATCATCTGTCTCAAAAATTCCCACTCTACTCTGTCATATGCTTTTAGCATGTCAAGTTTAACTGCACAAATCCCATTCGACCCATGTGTTCTCTTCTTTATGGAATGAAAGCACTCATAGGCAATCAACACATTATCAGTGATCAATCTACCTGGTACAAAAGCACTCTGTGTAGGAGAAATCAACTCAGGCAAGATTTTCTTCAACCTATTCGCCAACATTTTTGAGATAATTTTATACACCACATTGCATAAACTAATTGGTCTAAACATAGTGATTAACTCTGGGCTATCAACTTTAGGTATTAGCACCACATTAGTGTCATTCCATCCATTAGGGATTTTCCTGTTATTTATAGCTTGTAGCACTTCATCTGTTAATTCCTCTCCAACGATATGCCAAAAACGTTTGAAGAATATGGCATGAAGCCCATCGGGACCAGGTGCTTTCGTATCACCTATTTGAAACAACGCTTTTTTTACTTCTTCCCTCGTGTATGGGGCAACCAGGAGGTCATTCATTTGCCCCGTGACTACGGGTTTTACTGTATTCAGTAAAGATTCATCAATCAGCCCTGCCTCCGATGAAAACAGATTCTGGAAGTAATCAAAGATCAGGGGCTTGAGGTTATCATTCCCCTCAACCCATGCATTATTATTATCTTTCAATCTCTTGATCAAGTTACGATGCCGACGGGCCGAAGCAAACTGATGAAAAAATTTGGTGTTACGGTCACCGCGACGAAGCCACTTTGCATGTCCCCGTTGGGCCCAGTAAATCTCCTCTTGCTCTAAGAGATTTTCAATTTTGAGCGTCAAATCCTACTTTTTACACGTGCCTCAGCATCATATGGCTCTCTCATCAGTGCCTCTAATTCCTGCTGCGCTGTTTTCAGTCTGGCTCGAGGGCCCTTCAGAATTTTCCTGTCCCATTGATGAAGATCTTTATGTACTGCTGCTAGTTTCTCACTAGCCGAGGGACAAAGCCCCCTGACGACTGCCTTTTGCCACGCCGTTCACACTACTTCCTCCACCAACTCTTCTTCTAGCCATCTTGCCTCAAATTTCCTTCCTGATCGACGCCGTGGGCCTGCGACACCCGTCAGATATTCAGTATCCAAACAGATAGGTCTGTGATCCGACTTACCCATATCCAGGTTTACAAGACCACACAACGGGTGCATCTCCATCCATCCCGGATTTGAAACTGCTCGATCCAATCTTTCTCGCAATCCTCCTCTAAAGAAGGTAAATTTGTCACCATGGTATCCAATATCCTCTAACGAGCAATCTGCCAGGGCGTCTTGGAACGCTTTGAGCCTGGACTGCTGCCGCTGGGCTCCTCCTTCCTTTTCTGACAACAGTAGTATTTCGTTAAAGTCCCCAATAACCACCCACGGCAAGTTAGAGTGGGCATGAAGATCTCGGATCAGCCCCCAAGTGTCAAGTACCTTTGCTTGCAAAGTGCTTGGGACTTAAAATTATTTACCATGATCCTGACTATAACCCGGTATAATGCAGGCCACCATAAGTCAATTTGAATCAGAGATTGCTGACCTTAAGAGCCGCCTGTCAGCCCAGGAACTTGAAATTCAAAAGGCCAACTCCAAGTTTGAATTCAGCGTCTCTGAACAAGAGAAGTTGAAGAAGAACTTTGAATCAGAGAAGAAATCCTGGGCTGATGAGAAGGCCTTACTGGTGACTCGGGCCGAGACAGCAGAAGCATCATTGGTAGAAGCAAAAACCGAGCTGTCCGGCTTAAAGCGCCAGATATCTCAAATGGTCTCAGCCATCTTCGGTAAGTTACTATATATAAACCTCAAATATTGCAAACCTCAAATACTGTTACTTCCGGCTTACCTTTTGTTTAATAAGGCAGGCCCTAGGAGCACAAACCTTAAACAGAATATGCTGGTCAAGCTGAAGGCAGTGTATACTCTGGTAGAGGAACTATACACCGGGTCACAACGTGCCTTGGCCGTTGTGGCCTTATCAAATGATGTTCCTCATCTCCTGCAAGATGTGCTGAAGCGGCTTGCTGTGCTCCCTCAGCGGGTGCAAGAATTAAGGCGGGCGTCCACAAGAGTCAGGGCCATAGCTGCATTGAGCCGGGCTAAAGCATGGATTCCAGAATTAGAGCCAGCCGACATCGCTCTTGGTTACCCGAGTCTGAAGGAAGATGGCACCTTATTTAATGAAGCGGACTTCACCGCCTGTGTAAAAGACATACGCCCTGTGGCTACTCTTATTGGAAATGACACTAATTTCACCAAGTATCAGCCGGGCTATGACAGCGAAAACCGAAGGATTCCAACACCTCATTATGAAGAAGTCAGCCTGATCCCTCCAATCCGTAAGCATACCTTTGCCCCTGAAGTTAACCCAGCCGGCTTAATAGACGACGAAGCTGAATTTGAAGCTTTGAATGGCATTGACTGGGCATCATCCACCTTCCAGGACAGGGCCGCCAGCGGAGAGGCGGAGAAGGATAACCTGGAAGCTTCAGGTCAACCCAAGGAGTAAATCGCCAGGCGCCATATGCTTATGTCTTTGTAGAAAAAACAATGCTTCATCATTCAGACTCGGGGAGTCTTGTAATAGGGTAGAAAAATACTTTGATTTTGTCATGCCTTCGCGCATGTTTATGGCGCTTGATACTTTCATAAGCCGCCATCATTATTAACTCTTAGTTTTTATTTTAATCTGTTATGCCCTTATAGAGACTTACCTATATTGCCCTGCATATAAGACAAACAGAAATCCCTTGGCGACTTATTGCGTCGGGGGTAACATAAGATTTTGATAAGCCGGAGTATATAACAAACAATCTTAGGAAGGCTGACTTACGATTAGACTTATCATACATAATCATAACCGCATACCTGTGATTCTTACAGTTATCTCACCGGTTTATATGACCCAACCCATGAGGGTAAGTTTAACTCCTAAAAGTTGGCATATATAAGGTTCAC
Source organism: Triticum urartu (assembly GCF_056163025.1). Lineage (NCBI taxonomy): Eukaryota > Viridiplantae > Streptophyta > Magnoliopsida > Poales > Poaceae > Triticum > Triticum urartu. The sequence goes on from NC_141876.1 coordinate 37,116,788, forward strand.
CTTGTACTTAACAACCTGAGACAACCAATATTAAACCGGTGGAACAAAATCCACTCCATAGTATTTTCAAGAGGGTCTCAAGATAGTCAAACATTTATACTTATAAAACATAATGAACAACAAAAAAAATTTAAAGGCTTCTGATTCGAATACAATCAGTGAACCGTCCCAAAGGGGTTAAGCTAAGATTCGGATACGATCATATAGCCCCTAGTGGCTTTGGCGATGCCGATCAAGTGGGTATCGACAGCTATATTCTCTTTGGTTTGAATACGACCTATGTTTGAACAGGAAGCCCCCAAGTGACCATAAGAGTTGTTTAATGACGCTGATTCGAATACGATCCATGTCAGAGCCAAAGGGGATAAGCTATGATTCAGATATGATCAAGAAGCCCCCAAGTGGGTTTGGCAGTATGCCGATCAAGGGGGTATCGACAGCTATGTTCTTTTGGTTCGAATACGACCTATGTTTGAACAGGAAGCCCCCAAGTTATCATGGCTAGATTCAGATATGATCATAAGCCGGACCAAAGGAAAAGTTGGATTCAGATATGACCCACTTCCTGTTGGTTGTTTCCACCACATGACAAAGAAGATATGTAAACTTTTTAAGGTGGAAAAAAGGAGAGAGGTCCTGCTTTATTGCTTTATGTAATATATACATTGTCGAAATATATACATATTAGAGCCGGTGGCTCAAGTATAGTAAGGCCGAAGATGAGCGATATTCCACGGCCGGCGGGTCTCCTCCTCCGACTTACGTGAGTCTTTGCGCTCTCGAATATCGATAAGGTAGTATGACCCGTTGTTCAAATTCTTGCTGACCACAAAGGGTGTTGGGTTTCGTAGTAATTTCAAAAAATTTCCTACGCACACGCAAGATCATGTGATGCATAGCAACGAGGGGGAGAGTGTTGTCTACGTACCCAACGCAGATCGACTGCGGAAGCGATCACACAACGTAGAGGAAGTAGTCGTACGTCTTCCCGATCCGACCGATCCAAGCACCGTTACTCCGGCACCTCCGAGTTCTTAGCACACGTACAGCTCGATGACGATCCCTGGGCTCCGATCCAGCAAAGCTTTGGGGAGGAGTTCCGCCAGCACGACGGCGTGGTGACGATCTTGATGTTCTACTGTCGCAGGGCTTCGCCTAAGAACCTCTACAATATGACCGAGGTGGAATATGGTGGCAGGGGGCACCGCACACGGCTAAGGAACGATCACGTGGATCAACTAGTGTGTCTATGGGGTGCCCCTTGCCTCAGTATATAAAGGATGGAGGAGGAGGAGGCCGGCCAAGGCCCTTGGTGCGGCCAGGATGGGAGTCCTACTAGGATTCCAAGTCCTAGTAGGAGTCCATCAAGAGGGGAGGAAGGGAGAAGGAAGTGGAGGAGTAGGAAAGGTGGCCGGCCCCCTTTTCCCTAGTCCAATTCGGACTAGAGGGGAGGGGGGGCGCAGCAGCCTTTTTCCTCTTCCCACTAAAGCCCATCAAGGCCCATTACTTCTCCTGTAACTACCCGGTACTCCGAAAAATACCCGAATCACTCGGAACCTTTCCGATGTCCGAATATAGTCGTCCAATATATCGATCTTTACGTCTCGACCATTTAGAGACTCCTCGTCATGTCCCTGATCTCATCCGGGACTCCGAACTCCTTCGGTACATCAAAACTCATAAACTCATAATATAACTGTCATCGAAACCTTAAGCGTGCGGACCCTACGGTTCGAGAACAATGTAGACATGACCGAGACACGTCCCCGGTCAATAACCAATAGCGGGACCTGGATGCCCATATTGGCTCCTACATATTCTACGAAGATCTTTATCGGTCAGACCGCATAACAACATACGTTGTTCCCTTTGTCATCGGTATGTTACTTGCCCGAGATTCGATCATCGGTATCCAATACCTAGTTCAATCTCATTACCGGCAAGTCTCTTTACTCGTTCCGTAATACATCATCTCGCAACTAACTCATTAGTTGCAATGCTTGCAAGGCTTATGTGATGTGCATTACCGAGAGGGCCCAGAGATACCTCTCCGACAATCGGAATGACAAATCCTAATCTCGAAATACGCCAACCCAACATCTACCTTTGGAGACACCTGTAATGCTCCTTTATAATCACCCAGTTACGTTGTGACGTTTGGTAGCACCCAAAGTGTTCCTCTGGCAAACGGGAGTTGCATAATCTCATAGTCACAGGAACATGTATAAGTCATGAAGGAAGCAATAGCAACATACTAAACGATCGGGTGCTAAGCTAATGGAATGGGTCATGTCAATCAGATCATTCAACTAATGATGTGACCTCGTTAATCAAATAACAACACTTTGTTCATGGTTAGGAAACATAACCATCTTTGATTAACGAGCTAGTCAAGTAGAGGCATACTAGTGACACTCTGTTTGTCTATGTATTCACACATGTATTATGTTTCCGATTAATACAATTCTAACATGAATAATAAACATTTATCATGAAATAAGGAAATAAATAATAACTTTATTATTGCCTCTAGGGCATATTTCCTTCAAAGGGTCCTTCCCAAGGAGGGGATAGCTTGTGCATATTCGACTGATCCTGGATGAGCCGGAGCACTAAGTCGCCTTCTTGAAAGGTTCTGGACCTAACCCGGCGGCTGTGGTAGCGGCGCAGGTCTTGCTGGTAAATCGCCGAGCGGGCAATTGCCAAGTCTCGCTCTTCATCCAACAGGTCAAGTGCATCTTGTTGAGCCTTTTCGTTGTCCGCCTCAACGTAAGCCGCCACACGGGGTGAGTCATGACGGATGTCACTCGGTAGGACCGCCTTTGCCCCATACACCATGAAGAAAGGTGTGTAACCCGTAGATCTGTTAGGTGTAGTGTTGATGCTCCAAAGTACAGAAGGTAACTCCTCCACCCAACAACCCGGCGTTTGTCGTGGTTCTAACTCTGACAGTAATGTAGGGGGTGTGTATGGAGAGGCTAGATCTTAGCTATGGAGTAGTTGTAAGCACACGAGGTTTACGAGTTCAGGCCCTTCTCGGAGGAAGTAACAGCCCTACGTCTCGGTGCCCGGAGGCGGTCGATTGAATTATGTGCGTATGAGTAACAGGGGTGCGAACCCTTGACACTGAGGAGGGGGGTGGCTTATATAGAGTTTGCCAGGCCCCTCCGGCCCTCAGTAATGCAGGGTATAAAGTACATTAAGGCTAGGCGTTACTGGTAACGCCCCTAATAAAGTGCTATGAAGACCATAAAAGCTACTTAATGGCCGACCGTTTGCGTGCGGAGTGACTTTAGACCTCCTAGCAGTCGAGTGGTTGGCTTCGTGGTCGAGTGATAGCTTTGTGGTCGAGTGTCTTGAATCCGTCGAGTGGGATACCTCCAAGTCGATTGAAACGTGACTTCTTCTAGGGATGTCCTTGGGTAGGGCACTTAGGACAGGTCCATGCTCCAACCCTAGGTACATAGCTTCATCATTAGCCCCCGAATGGATCGAGGTTTGAGTGGGGAAGTAGTTGGGGATCCTTCCGACCGGTTCTTCGTACTATATGAACGCCTTGTTCTGGATCGATTGTCATGGATGACGTCATCAACTTCTTTCAGTCGCCTTGATGCATTCCCGGTTTCTTGTCGAGTGAGTTTCTTTACTTGAAAAATTCCGAGTGATGGTGTGAAGGAGATCTTCTGTCTGACGAGTTGTTCTGCAGCCCGCAGATTTTGCGGGATTTGAATTTCGGGAAGCGCGCGGGACGGGGGCGGCCACAATAATCGGATGGGATAGAACGGAGCCTCCTCAATTTCCGCGCCACCTTTTTCGCCACGTATGGCGCGCACGCCTATTGTGGGATCTGGCAGGATTGCCTGGGCCTACCGGTCAGTCACTCGGAAGCGATCCCTTATAAGCTGTCAGCCCAGGGCTTCGGAACAGTGCGCCTTCGCTTTTCCCCCTTCCTTCACAAAATCCTCCGCCACCTCCGCTCTTGCCTCGGAGCAGTAGGCCTGTTCGAGCTTCGCCGGCGACGATGGTGAAGGAGAGGACGTCGGCTCTGGAGCACGCGAAGAAGGCGGCGGCGCAGAGGAAGGCGAAGAAGTCCGGTCGGGGCGGATCTTCTTCGAGGTCCGCTCTGCCCAAGGACTGGATCCAGGGCGATTGGATCCGTCGGCGATTCGACAAGATGATCTTGATGGTCTGGTTGAGGGGGGATTCATTCCCCACGAATCTGCGCGTCTCCCAGGGAAAGAAGTCGAACCGCAGCCTCTTGAGGGTGAGTGCGTCCTCCTCACCACCCATATTGATCGTGGATTTTCTCTTCCTCCTCATCCTTTCTTCCGGAGCTTCCTGAACTTCTTCGGAGCGCAGCTCCATCACTTTACTCCCAATTCCATTGTCTACCTTGCTGCCTTTGTTTCCTTGTGCGAGAACTTCTTGGGTTGCCGCCCCCATTGGGGGCTCTTCAAGCACATTTTCACTTGTCGCTCTCAGTCGATTAAGAAAGCCAAGTCGAGTGATGAAAGGACGCAAGTGATCCAGTTGTGCGGGGGCCTGGCAATCCAGATGAGGGGAAAAAGCTCTTTTCCATCCATTACCTTTCCTGAGTCGGTCCGCGGGTGGCAGTCGACCTGGTTTTACTGTAAAGACCAGGTGACTCCAGGACAGGCGACTGGGCTTCCCCCTTTCTCCCTGAACCGAGCAGAAAAACATGCCTCTCTGAAAGTGACGCCAGAAGAAAGGGCGCAAGTCAAGGTGCTGGTCGGTCGAGTGGTTCAGCTTGTCCGCGAGGGCGTGACTGGCATGGACTTGTTAGAGGTCTTCCTTCGGAGGCGCATCCAACCGCTTCAGGCTCGTGACCACCTGATGTGGATGTATTCGGGTCTCGAAGACACCACTCGGATTCATCCGGAGGAGGTCACTGACGAGATGCTGGAAGGGTGGCTGTCGAGTATCACAGGGAACAAGGACAACCCCCGAGGAGCCAGGAGGATTCCTCCACTCGACCAATCGTACGAAGTGGACAAGGTCTGACCTTGCGTTTCCGACTGTAATCTTGCTTTCCTTATTTGTTCTCTTTGAATCGGTCGATTAACTTTTGTCTTGTTTGCTGTCTTCCAGACTATTACTGAGATGTATTCGACGCCCAATGGAGCACAGGAGCAGACCGAGGAGGGGGAGGCGAGCAGAGGCGAAAGTGGAGAAGAGTGGGAATCTGACGGCGAAGGAGAGGGGGATGACGATGACGACTCCAGTGAAGAGGAGGAGGAGGAGGTCGAACCTCCCCACTCGGAAAGGAGATCCAAGCTTACACACGACCCTGTGCGGGAACGTGGTAAGGCGACCGTCCCTGTTGGGCAGTCGTCGAAGCGCCCTCGGACCTCTTCTCCAGCGCCGGCAGAAAAAGCTCCCAAGCATCCACGAGCAACGCCGTCCAAGCCACCCAAGGCTCTGCCTAAGATGAAGATGACTGTCCCCACCATTTCCGGGTAATGGTAGAGCTTGTTTTCCTTTGTTGAACGTGGCGGACTCTTGGTCGATTCACTGAACAAAACCGACTGATTTTTGAAACTCGCAGTGCTGCTACCTCTGATATTTCTGCCAAGGACGAGGATCAAGAGATGGAAGATGCTGTTACCTCCAACCCAGGTATGATCTCCAATGCTCTGCTTTCAGTCGACTGACATTTCTTATAGCCCCGGTCGATTGGAATTTTCATCTTTAACTTTGGATTTTTCTTGTAGCTCCGCCTCATGTCATTGACCTCCCTGACGATGACGACGAAGTGCCGCTAAGGGCGAGAAGGAGCAGGAAGGTGCCGGCTGGCAAGACCCCACAAACTACTCCGGCGCCTGAGGCCGTAGTTCGGGAGGGTGGTGATACCACTCGGGCTTCTGTGACCTTCGCTGTGCCTCTGACGAGTGTCCGGCCTTCAACGTCGACTGCAGATCCGCCTTCGCTTTTCGCCACACACCACGTCCCTGAGGATCAAGTGGGTGCCTCTAAGGAAGCTATACGCCAGGCGGGGATCATGATGGAGCAAGTGAAGGTGGTCCGGGAAGCCAGCCAAGCAGCTTATGACGCAAGTTCAGCTCTTCAGAGCAACGTCCAGGTCAGTCGATCACCGCTTGTTCTGTTAGGATATGCTATCTGAAGAATCTCTTTTCTGAAGATCTTTAAATCTGTACACCCACTGGGTGTGTCGATTAAACTTTTTAGACTAGTGGGGGCACGCTGAGTGCACCCACTGGGTGTAGTCCCCGAGACTACGGTGGACTGCTGGCAGTCGACTGTAGTCTTTATATTGTGTTGCTTTAGTTGAACTTCTTCACTCAGTCTGGTTAGGCCATGTCGAATGGAAACTTTGAACTAGTGGGGGCACGCTGAGTGCACCCACTGGGTGTAGTCCCCGAGACTACTGTCGAATGTTTTTTTATTCGGCTGTAGTCTTAGAAACGCCACAATTTTCTCTTAGTTACTCAGAAGCAACTTATCTTTGACATCTATCGACTGATTATTCGCAGAAATCCTGCGAGCTGGTGGCTCGCTATACTGAGTTGGAAAACAAACAGATCCAACTCAACCTTGACTTGAAGCTTGCTCAGGAGAACTTGCAGAAGGCGAGGGACGAAGCAAAAGGTATGGCTGGTGAGCTTTTGACGACTGTCCTTTCTTTCTGACCATTCTCGATGTTGATCTCACTTGCTGTTCCATAGATAAAATGGAGGAGGCTCTGAAGAAGAAGGACCATGACCTTGCCGAAGCGCAGAAGGGGGCCTTAAGCAAAACGAAGCTTGCGGAAGAGAAACTGGCTTCAGTCGGTAACCTTGAAGAAGAAAACTCCAGGCTGAAAACCGCTCTTGACGCGGCTAACCAAGAGGTCAGTCGTCTGAAGAACGATAAGATAGCTCTGACTGACAAGGCAAGTGAGCTGGCAGGGAAGAGGAATGACTTGGAGGCTTATCTCAGTGGACTCGCCAAGAAGCTATTCGTCATGCTTGAGGGTAATTATTCCTGCCCGATTGACTTGCAGTCACTAAACCCGTGTAGAGCCACTGACTTAACTTTGAATCGTGTTTACAGAATTCTGCCAGTACTTCGAGGAGGAAACCAGTCGAGTGGAAACGGGTCTGGATCCCATCAATTCTCCTGTGAAGGATGAGGCTGCCATGAATGTGCTCCTACTGGAGTCTCGCATTGCTGGCGTGGTTGATTACCTTGCCCGACTGAAGGTTGCAATGTCGCGGATTGGCACGTCGCTCTGGCCTAGAATGACGCTTTAGAATGACCTCGAGTCCCTGATGACTCGACTGAATGAAGTTCCTGGTCGAGTGATGGAATGGAAGAAATCTTCTGCTAGGTGTGGTGCTGACGTCGCTCTGTCGCTGGTCCGTGTTTGCTGCAAGGAGGCGCGAGAGGAAAAGTTGGCTGCTATCCAAGTTGCCAATACCAGGAAGCACAACTTTCAAGACTTCATGGAGACTTTCATTGTTGCTGCCACTCGTATTGCAGACGGGATCGACTTGGACGAGTTCGTCGCCCCTTCCAGTCCTCCGCCTAAGGAATAAGACTTTTATGCTTCACTTTAAATTTGCCTCGGAATGCCGAGTGGATTTTGTAACCGTTAAACTCCGTCGAGCGGAAGGCTCGAGTACTTTGATCTGAGGTCTGGGACCTTTGGATCTTATCCGAACTTGATTTATCGTTGAATATCTTCATGAATTATCTGTCGAGTGGAAACTGTTTTGCACTCGAAATAACTTTGTATTTGTGGTGCAGCTCCGAAGGAGAAGGTAACAGTCGAATGGCACCTCGTCGTCCTTGCGGATTAGGTTTTGTTCCATACTTAGGCAAGTACTAGACTGCAGCTAAGCCTCCAAGTGGGGGGTTTGCTCTCCACTCGGTAGGATTTTAAATACTTAGGCGAGTACTGGACTGCAGCTAAGCCTCCGAGTGGGAGGTTCGCTCTCCACTCGGTAGGATTTTAAATACTTAGGTGAGTACTGGACTGCAGCTAAGCCCCCGAGTGGGAGGTTTGCTCTCCACTCGGTAGGATTTTAAATACTTAGGCGAGTACTGGACTGCAGCTAAGCCTCCGAGTGGGAGGTTTGCTCTCCACTCGGCAGGATTTTAAATACTTAGGCGAGTACTGGACTGCAGCTAAGCCTCTGAGTGGGAGGTTTGCTCTCCACTCGGTAGGATTTTAAATACTTAGGCGAGTACTGGACTGCAGCTAAGCCCTCGAGTGGAAGGCTGCCTCACCACTCGGTAGGATTTTCAAATACTTAGGCGAAACGGGTTCGCAGCTAAGCCCCCGAGTGGGAAGTTTGCTCTCCACTCAGTAGGATTTTAAATACTTAGGCGAGTACTGGACTGCAGCTAAGCCCCCGAGTGGGAGGTTTGCTCTCCACTCGGTAGGATTTTAAATACTTAGGCGAGTACTGGACTGCAGCTAAGCCCCCGAGTGGAAGGCTGGCTCACCACTCGGTAGGATTTTCAAATACTTATGCGAAACGGGTTCGCAGCTAAGCCCCCGAGTGGAAGGCTGGCTCACCACTCGGTAGGATTTTTTTATAGACTTAGGCGAAACGGATTCGCAGCTAAGCCACCCACTGGGGGATTTCACACGCAAACAAAAGCAACAACAATTACTGGAAAAATTGTAACACTCTTGTCTTTGATCAATAGATTACAGAAGTTTCTCTTATTACATCTCATCCGAGTGAGAATTCAAGTGTAAAAGGGGCAGAGCAGTTCCGCATTCCAAGCTCGAGGCTCATCAATCTGGCGATCGACATTGTAAAGGTGATATGCTCCATTGTTGAGGACTCTGGTGACGATGAAGGGGCCTTCCCAAGTAGGAGCGAGCTTGTGTGGTTTCTGTTGATCCACTCGGAGGACCAAATCTCCTTCTTGGAAGGCTCGACTCTTCACATTTCTGGCCTGGAATCGACACAAGTCTTGCTGATAAATGGTCGATCGGATCATAGCCATTTCTCTTTCTTCTTCCAGGAGGTCGACTGTGTCCTGTCGAGCTTTTTTTGCTTCATCTTCGGAGAAAAGCTCGACTCGGGGTGCATTGTGAAGCAGATCACTAGGCAAGACTACTTCCGCACCGTAGACCAGAAAGAACGGGGTTCTTCCAGTCGACCGATTCGGGGTGGTCCTCAATCCCCAAAGAACTGACGGAAGCTCATCGACCCATGCTCCTGCTGCATGCTTGAGATTGCGCATCAGCCGAGGTTTCAGCCCTTTCAGAATCAGACCATTTGCCCTTTCCGCTGGTCCATTCGACTGGGGATGGGCGATCGACGCGTAGTCGACTCGTGTGCCTTGAGAGGCGCAAAAAGCTCTGAACTTGTCTGAATCAAAGTTCAATCCATTGTCAGTGATGATGCTATGCGGGACTCCATATCTGAATGTTAACTCTCTGATGAAACTGATGGCAGTGCAAGCATCAAGATTCTTGATAGGCTTAGCTTCAATCCATTTGGTGAACTTGTCGACTGCCACAAGCACATGTGTGAAACCACTCCTGCCCGTTTTCAACGGTCCAACCATATCCAGTCCCCAAACAGCGAAAGGCCAGACGAGTGGAATGGTCTTCAGGGCTGATGCAGGTTTGTGCGACATATTGGAGTAGAACTAGCACCCTTCACACTTGTTGACTATCTCTTTTGCCATTTCATTTGCTCTTGGCCAGTAAAATCCCGCTCGGTATGCTTTAGCCACAATGGTCCGAGAGGACGCATGGTGACCAGAGGTTCTCGAGTGGATATCATCAAGGATCATCTGACCTTCTTCTGGTGTTATACACTTCTGACTGACTCCAGTCGCGCTTTCTCTGTACAACTGTCCCTTTATGACTGTAAAGGCCTTGGATCGACGGACGATCTGTCGAGCCTCTTCCTCGTCCTCCGGGAGTTCTTTCCTCAGGATGTACGCGATGTATGGTACTGTCCAGTCGGGGGTGATTGCCAAGACTTCCATGATTAGGTCGACCACTGCTGGAATTTCGACTTCAGTCGGATCCGTGGCACTCTTTGGCTGCGGGGCTTCATCTGTAAAAGGATCTTCCTGGACTGACGGTGAGTGGATGTGTTCCAAAAACACATTGCTGGGAATGGCTTCTCTCTTAGAGCCTATCTTTGCCAAATCGTCAGCTGCTTGATTTTTCAGTCGGGGATGTGATGAATCTCTAACCCCTCGAATTTCTTCCTAACTTTCTCACAGCATTGCAATAACCAGTCATAGCTGGACTTCTGACGTCCCACTCCTTCATCACCTGATTAACCACCAAATCTGAGTCGCCATAGACCATGAGGCGACGGACGCCGAGTGAAATGGCCATGCGCAACCCATACAAAAGTGCTTCATATTCTGCTTCGTTATTGGAGGAATCGAAGTGAATCTGGAGAACATATCTGAGCTTATCTCCTCGGGGGGAAACCAATACTACCCCAGCACCGGAACCATTCAGCATCTTAGATCCATCGAAGAACATGGTCCAGTGCTCCGAGTGAACTTGAGTCGGAAGTTGCTGTTCAATCCACTCGGCGACGAAATCTGCAATTGCTTTGGACTTGATAGCTTTCTTTGCCTCAAACTTGATAACTAGGGGAAGGAGTTCAATCGCCCATTTTGCCACTCGACCAGTTGCATCTCTGTTGTGTAAAATCTCTGACAGTGGAGCGTCGCTGACGACTGTAATGGAATGATCAGAGAAGTAATGTGCAACCTTCTTCGTGGTCATATAAATCCCATATACAAGCTTCTGGTAATGAGGATATCTTTGCTTTGAAGGAGTCAAAACTTCAGAAACATAATATACTGGGCGCTGAACTTTGAAGGCCTTTCCTTCTTCTTCCCGCTCGACCGTGAGTACTGTACTGACAACTTGTCCTGTGGCTGCAATGTAAAGCAGCAAAGGCTCCTTGCTGATTGGGGCAGCAAGCACCGGCTGGGTGGAGAGCAGAGCTTTGAGCTCTGCAAACGCTGCATCAGCTTCCGGAGTCCACTCGAATTTATCTGACTTCTTCATCATTCAGTAAAGAGGCAATGCCTTTTCACCGAGACGAGAGATGAATCGACTTAAAGCGGCCAAGCAACCTATAAGCTTCTGGACGTCATGCACACGCACATGACGCTTCATCCGGAGTATAGTACCAACTTTTTCAGGATTGGCATCGATTCCCCGTTCGGAAACGAGAAAACCGAGTAACTTTCCACCTGGAACTCCGAATGTGCACTTTGATGGATTGAGCTTGATATCATACCTCCTGAGGTTGGCAAAGGTTTCTGCAAGGTCAGTCAGCAGGTCGGAACCCTTCCGTGACTTGACCACAATATCATCCATGTATGCCTCCACATTCCAACTGATTTGAGTGAGCAAACACTTCTGAATCATCCTCATGAACGTGGCCCCAGCATTCTTGAGGCCGAATAGCATGGTGACATAACAGAAGCACCCGAATGGAGTGATGAAAGCTGTTTTTATCTCGTCGGGCCCGTACAGACGGATCTGATGGTACCCGGAATAGGCGTCTAGAAAAGACAAACGCTCACATCCCACGGTCGAGTCGACTATCTGGTCGATGCGGGGGAGCGGAAAATGATCTTTCGGGCAGGCCCGATTGATATGCTTAAAGTCAATGCACATGCGAAGTGACTTGTCCTTCTTGGGGACCATGACAACATTGGTGAGCACTCGGAGTGGTAAATCTCTCAGATAAACTCCACTGCTAGGAGCCGAGCCACCTCCTCGCCAATGGCCTTTCTCTTCTGGACGACGGACCATCGAAGATGTTCTTTGACAGGTTTAACTTTTGGGTCAACTCGTAGACGGTGCTCAGCCAGCCCCCTGGGAACTCCAGGCATGTCAAATGGCTTCCATGCGAAGATGTCCCAGTTCTCACGGAGGAACTGGATGAGCGCTTCTTCCTATTTGGAGTCGAGTGTCATTGAGATATGAGTCGGAGCAACATTGGGATCGGTCGGGTGAATGTGAACTGGCTTCGTTTCACCGGACGACTGAAAAGCTGATTCAGAAGTAGGCTTCTTGGCCCGTAGCAACTCACTCGGATCTGCAGTCTTCTGATACTCTTGCAGCTCGACCACTGCCATCTGAGCCTCAGCAATCTTTGAGCCTTTCTGAAAACACTCTTCTGCCTTCTTCCGATTGCCCGTAACAGTGACACACCTTTGGGACCGGGCATCTTCAATTTGAGATACACGTAGCATGGTCGAGCCATGAAGCGTGCATAAGCTGGCCTGCCCAAAATAGCGTGATAAGCACTCTGGAAATCCACCACCTCAAATGTTAACTTTTCTTTGTGGTAATTCTTGGAATCACCGAAAACCACATCAAGAGCAATCTGGCCGAGTGACTCGGCTTTCTTCCCAGGAATGACTCCATGGAAACTCATGTTGCTGGTGCTGAGTCTGGACATCGGAATGCCCATCCCCTTTAATGTCTCTGCGTATAGTATGTTCGAACCACTACCACCATCCATCAGGACTTTGGTCAGTCGAGTGCCTTCGACAACTGGGTCGACCACCAAAGCTTGCCTCCCAGGGGTGGCAATGTGCGTAGGGTGATCAGACTGGTCGAATGTGATGGCAGTCTAAGACCACTTCAGATAACTGGGTGTTGCTGGAGCAACCATATTCACTTCACGATTGATAACTTTCAGTCGACTTTTGCTTTCGACATCAGCAAAAATCATCAAGGTGGAATTGACTTGGGGGTATCCATCACTATCTTCCTTGTCCTCAACTTTATCCAACTCCTTATCTTTATCTTTGGACTGTTTGCCCTGGAACTGCTGGATCAGGAGCCGACACTGTCGAGTGGTATGTTTTGGGTAAATGAGTTTACCCTCTTCATCTTTCTTGGTGTGGATGTGACACGGCAGATCCAAAACATCATTTCCATCTTGGTCTTTAACTTTCTTGGGGTTCCAAGGTCCCTTGGGTTTCCCCTTAAACTTTCCTTGGGTTACGGCCAGGGCCTCCCCAGGAGCGGCTGGCTCGGCTTTTCGCTTCTGTTTCCGATTGGAATTTCCTCCGGTTTCCTGCGCGACTGATTTATGCTTGCCACTCCGGAGTCGATCCTCATCTTCACCATTAGCGTATTTGGTGACAATCTCCATCATCCGATTCAGGGACATTTCTCCGGTTTGACGGAACTTCAAATTCAATTCTCTGTACTTAACACCTTCTTTAAAGGCACAAACTGCTTGATGATCCGGTACATTTTCAACCGTGTGATGCAATGTGATCCACCTCTGGATGTAATCCCTCAGAGTTTCATTCGGTTTCTGCACGCAAGACCGCAGTTCCGTGAGACCTGCGGGCCGCTTGCATGTTCCCTCAAATGTTGTGACAAACACTCGGGAGAGATCCTCCCAAGTGTAAATGCTGCTGGGTGCTAACTGATTCAGCCATGCCCTGGCCGAACCCTCCAACATGAGAGGTAGGTGCTTCATGGCCACCTCATCATTGCCACCGCCAATCTGGACCGCCACTCGGTAGTCTTCGAGCCAAGTATCAGGCTTGGACTCACCAGTGAATTTACTAACTCCAGTCGCCAACCTGAAATTGGGAGGAATCACAGCGGCTCTGATGGCTCGACTAAAACATTCTGGCCCTGAAACATGTACTCTGCTACTGGTAGGGGCATCTCTGTCGTGACCTTCTCGGTGAGCTCTGTTCCTGTCGACCAAACCTTGAACGAGAATAGATCTCGCATCAAAGCCTGATTCTCTGGGGTCGACTGGAATCCTCCGCCCAACACTATGAGGGCGTCTGTCATCTTGCTGTCGAGGCGCATACGATCCACTCCTCGGGGAGGGGTGGGCACTCGACGTCGATCGTCACGATCGAATCGGTGATCATACTGCTCATTCCTTCTGTGCTGATCACGCCGGTCTCCACGTCCCTCACGCCTCGGGGGCGATCTTGGGCTGTGAGCCGACTGGACTGTGTCTGCTGCAACGGATCGGCTATGGATCCTGTTCCACGACTGAGAAACAGCGGAATTCAGGTCTCCCGCTGCCCGGAGCAATGCCCTGATTTGCAACAAGCCTCTGCCAGCCTCTGACTGGGAGGGCTGAATTGACTCTGCTATACGGGCTGCAGCTGCCAAATTCTGAATCAGAGTTCGATATACCTGCGGGGGCGGAAAGAGCTAACGTCGACTGGATTATGGAACCCGTTGACGCGCTCGCTCGTCGAGTGCTTGCTGGAGATTCTCCAGTCGAGTGCGCTCGGCCAAGTTAGCCAAGCGCGCGTCCTCCAAGGCACGGGCCTCGGGGGTTTCTCCAACGATAGGAGTGTGAAGAGCATCCATGTTCCGGCGACGAAGCTCCTCTCGCCGCAATGACGTGAGAGGCTCGGGGAGATACTCCTCGTGGGGATGCGACGGGTCGCCTCCATCTGCGCCTCCATCAGTGCGGGGAAAACCGGGAGGACAGCGTGGCCCATCGATCACCAGAACCTCCGCTGCTGGGTCACTGCTGTCGCATTCGGACGCGGTCTCTATGGAGCCAGTCGAACAGGCCGTAGAGGGATTCATCAGGCTCGATCGCCGCGACTTGCGGGGTGGCCGACTGGCGGGCCACCGCATGTCTCACCCACCTCTGAAGCCTCGACTGACCGGAGCGCTTGCGCCGGCGAGAGATAGGGCGGGAGGACGCCACAGAAGCCGACCGATACTGGGTCGACGGCTGCCGCAGGAGGACACCACGGACGCATGCGCGAAAGTGCATCGCCCCGCGGACGGGGAGCGCGTCGACGTCGAGTGGAGCCTCCTGGAGCCAAGCGGAGTCGTTGGCGATGAACGTGAGCGCGCCGAGACGGATCTCGCGGCCCTCCACCAAAACTCCGCCCGAAACCATGATCAAAGAGATCGGAAAAATCGCAACTTCTCCAACTAGGCGCTAAGACTCCTGCCCCACGGTGGGCGCCAACTGTCATGGTTCTAACTCTGACAGTAATGTAGGGGGGTGTGTATGGAGAGGCTAGATCTTAGCTATGGAGTAGTTGTAAGCACACGAGGTTTACGAGTTCAGGCCCTTCTCGGAGGAAGTAACAGCCTTACGTCTCGCTGCCCGGAGGCGGTCGATTGAATTATGTGCGTATGAGTAACAGGGGTGCGAACCCTTGACACTGAGGAGGGGGGTGGCTTATATAGAGTTCGCCAGGCCCCTCCAGTCCTCAGTAATGCAGGGTTTAAAGTACATTAAGGCTGGGCGTTACTGGTAACGCCCCTAATAAAGTGCTATGAAGACCATAAAAGCTACTTAATGGCCGACCGTTTGCGTGCGGAGTGACTTTAGACCTCCTAGCAGTCGAGTGGTTGGCTTCGTGGTCGAGTGATAGCTTTGTGGTCGAGTGTCTTGAATCCGTCGAGTGGGATACCTCCAAGTCGATTGAAAGGTGACTTCTTCTAGGGATGTCCTTGGGTAGGGCACTTAGGACAGGTCCATGCTCCTACCCTAGGTACATAGCTTCATTAGCGTCCACTGCAAGGGGACCAAGAGCCGGGGCTTGATACCCTTCAAGATCTCTTGATTAGCTCTTTCTGCTTGACCATTGGATTGAGAACGAGCCACAGCCGAAACGTCAAGCCGGATATGCTCCCGTTGGCAGAACTCTTCCATGGCTCCTTTGGAGAGATTAGTGCCATTATCAGTTATGATGCTGTGTGGAAAACCAAAATGAAAAATCACCTTTTTCATGAACTGAACCGCCGTGGCTGCATCACACTTACTGACTGGCTCCGCCTCAACCCACTTTGTAAACTTGTCAACTGCCACCAAGAGGTGCGTCTTTTTATCCTTAGACCTTTTGAAAGTCCCGACCATGTCAAGCCCCCAGACTGCGAATGGCCAAGTAATCGGAATCATCCTTAATTCTTGAGCCGGCACATGAGCTCGTCGTGAGAACTTCTGACATCCGTCACATTTGTTAACTAGATCTTCTGCATCAGCATGAGCCGTCAGCCAATAAAACCCATGATGGAAGGCCTTGGCTATAAGAGATTTTGAGCCGGCATGATGACCACAATCGCCTTCATGGATCTCACGGAGTATCTCCTGACCCTCCGCAGGTGACACGCAACGTTGAAGCACTCCAGTGACACTGCAGTGATGTAACTCGCCATTGACGATTGTCATGGACTTGGACCGCCGGATGATTTGTCTCGCCAAGGTTTCATCCTCAGGCAACTCTCCCCGGGTCATATAAGCCAAATAAGGCACTGTCCAATCCGGGATGATGTGGAGAGCCGCTACCAGCTGCGCCTCCGGGTCTGGCACTGCCAGATCTTCTTCTGTAGGTAACTTGACAGACGGATTATGCAAAACATCAAGAAAGGTGTTAGGCGGTACCGGCTTACACTAAGACCCCAGCCGGCTTAAGGCAACAGCCGCCTCATTCTTCCTTCGATCAATGTGTTCCACCACATAACCTTTGAAGTGCCTAGCTACAGCGTCAACTTCCCGACGGTAAGCCACCATAAGGGGATCCTTGGAATCCCACTTGCCTGACACCTGTTGAGCCACAAGGTCTGAGTCTCCTAAGCACCTTACCCGGCTCAAATTCATCTCTTTGGCCATCCAGACACCATGGAGCAAGGCCTCGTACTCAGCTGCATTGTTAGTACAAGGAAACATAAGTCGGAGAACATAACGGAATTTGTCACCTCGAGGAGAAGTTAATACGACTCCAGCCCCCAAGCCTTCCAACTGCCTGGACCCATCAAAGTGAATAGTCCAATATGTGTTATCGGGCTTCTCCTCAGGTGCCTGTAGTTCTGTCCAGTCATTGATAAAATCCACCAAGGCTTGAGACTTAATGGCAGTGCGTGGCATGTACTTCAGACCATGAGGCCCCAGCTCAATGGCCCGCTTGGCAACTCGTCCTGTGGCCTCTCTGTCCTGGATGATGTCTCCTAAGGGGGCAGAACTCACCACAGTGATAGGGCGACCTTGGAAGTATTGCTTCAACTTCCGGCTTGCCATGAACACCCCGTAAACAAGCTTCTGCCAATGGGGATATCTTTGTTTCGACTCGATGAGCACCTCACTGACATAGTAAACCGACCGCTGAACCGGATGCTCCTTACCAGCCTCCTTGCGCTCCACCACAATTGCAATGCTGACAGCTCGCGAGTTAGCAGCCACATACAACAACAAAGGTTCTCTATCAATGGGAGCTGCAAGGACCGGCGGCTCAGATAACTGCCTCTTTAAATCCTCAAAAGCAGCATTAGCAGCATCACTCCAGACAAAAGTGTCCACTTTTTTCATCATCTGATACAGCGGCAGGGCCTTCTCACCTAACCGGCTTATGAACCGGCTTAAAGCAGCAACACGACCCGCCAGTCGCTGAACATCATTGATGCACGCCGGTTTAGCCAAAGAAGTAATTTCCTTGATCTTCTCCGGATTAGCTTCAATGCCCCTGTTTGAGACCAAGATCCCAAAAGCTTGCCTACAGGTACACCAAATACACACTTCTCCGGGTTAAGCATCATCCTGTAAACCCGGAGATTGTCAAAGGTCTCTTTTAAATCAGATATCAAGGTTTCCTTCTCTCCGGACTTCACCACTATGTCATCCACATAAGCATGAACATTGCGCCCAATCTGATTTGATTCTTTTTGCAAACCAGGGTTCTTAAGTTGAACTTTCTGGTTAGATTCTTCTATTTGAGTTTTACCTGTGCATTAGATGAGTACTTATTGTATGCTCGTTTGTTTGTCTGCGATAGAATACCCGGAGTGCGCCGCCTGTTACTTTGAATCTCTAGGTTTCGCAGATCATCAGCAAGGCAAGTAACACTTTGATCATACCTTTTCTACAACCCAGTTTTATTGCATTAGATCAATCCTCACACATTGCATGATTAGGATCTAATTAAATTGTGGGATGGGGAGTAGATGAGGTAGTACCTATTACCTGTTTATTTATCAAACCTTTGGGAGTTACTTCTACGTTTGCTTATTATGCCATGCTATGCTAGTAGACATGGATTGGGTGAGTGATATCCATGACAAATGTGAGATTATTAATTAAGGGTTTAACTAAGGTGGCAACCTAACACACATCTAGGTGGATTGAGGCACCTGGGGATTCCAGGACTTGCCTGTTTTTCATTGGACCGCCACCCAGGCTCAAAGGGATCATGAGATTATCCATACTAGAAACTTCCGTGTGCAGCCACAAGCCATTATGGGCTCTGGCATAGTTGAGTAAGTCGTGCGAACTCTTACAGGGTAGACTAGCAGATGTAGGGGAAAGTAGGTGTACCGGTCTATCCATCGTAAGGTGCTAGCGCTTCTGAAAGACTATGTCTCGGTCATCCGTTTCTCAAACACCTTGTAGTGCGAGAAATCCAAAGAAGGCGATCGAGTCTTGTGGGGAAAAGTGCGCAAACCTCTGCAGAGTGTATAAACTAATCATGGTTAGCCGTGTCCCCGGTTATGGACATCTTGAGTATCTAGTACCTGGATTTTCATGTGAATCTCAACATGTTACTCTAAAAGTAAATTTTGTGGGGTTTAATGATGTTACTCAATTGGGATTGAGAATGCTGTCAACCATTCTCAATGTTTAACAACCACCATGATAGTAATTAAATTTTATTCCTTTGAAGTAGGGAAAAATTGGCTTTACGCAAAAACTGTAACCATAGAGCTTTCCACCAGCCAAATATGCATATAGTATAGTTGTTTCATTCCATTACTCTCTATGTGTTACCTTGCCAGCATATTCCATGTGCTGACCCGTTCTCGGGCTGCAACGTTAATGTTGCAGATTTTTCAGACAACGATTAAGGAGTTTTTAGGTCGTGGAGCTATACTCAGTGATGCCGTTGGAGTTGATGGACTCACTTATCTTCCAAGCCTTCTGCTGTTATCGTTATTAGATGGCCTTAAGCCATATTTATTGTAATAAGTTCTCTTTTGAGACACTCGATGTAATAAGTGTGTGATTGCTACTCTGCTATAAATCCTCCGAGTACTGTGTGGTGTCAGCATTACTGATCCAGGGAAGACACCGGAGCATAGAGATCAACGATGGAACGTTAAGGATGGTTGTTGACTATCTAGGATTGAATGAAGTAACAATCAAGAACAAGTACCCGCTACCAATGATCAACGATCTGTTTGATCGATTGCAAGGAGCTAAAGTGTTTTCCAAGATCGATTTGTGATCAGGATACCACCAGTTGAAGATTCAAGAAGAGGATATTCCGAAGACAGCTTTTACCACAAGATATGGACTATATGAGTATACCGTTATGTCATTTGGACTGACTAACGCGCCTGCCTATGTTATGAACATGATGAACAAAGTGTTTATGGAGTTTTTGGATAAGTTCGTCGTAGTGTTCATTGATGATATCCTGGTTTATTCAAAGAATGAAGAGGAACATAAGGAGCATTTGCGATTGGCACTTGGAAAGCTCAGAGAACACCAATTATATGCCAAGTTCAGCAAATGTGAGTTTTGGTTGAAGGAAGTAGGATTCCTCGGACACGTTATATCTGGAGAAGTTATAGCAGTTGATCCCGCTAAAGTTGAAACCGTGACCAAGTGGGAAGCCCCAACTACCGTTGGAGAGATCCGGAGTTTTCTTGGACTCGCAGGATACTACCGGAGATTTATTGAGAACTTCTCAAAGATTACGAAGCCTATGACGGAGTTGTTGAAGAAGGATACTAAGTTCAAATGGACTGAGGAGTGTGAGGCTAGTTTCCAGGAGTTGAAGAACGTTTGGTTACCTCACCAGTGTTGATTTTGCCAGATCAAACCAAGGATTATGAAGTGTATTGCGACGCTTCACGTCGAGGACTTGGAGCGGTGCTTATGCAGGAAGGGAGAGTTGTTTCATATGCTTCACGACAACTGAAGCCTCACGAATTGAATTATGCCACGCATGATTTGGAGTTAGCAGCCGTAGTGCATGCATTGAAGACATGGAGACATTTCCTCATCGGAAATCATTGTGAGGTGTACACGGATTATAAGAGTTTGAAGTGCATTTTCACGCAGAAGGAGTTGAACCTCAGACAAAGGAGATGGTTGGAGCTCATCAAGGATTATGATATGAGATTGCATTATCATCCCGGGAAGGCTAATGTAGTAGCTGATGCATTAAGCCGCAAGAGCCATGTCAATACGTTAATGACGGGAGAAATACCCAAGGAGTTAGTAGAAAATCTTCATGAACTATGTTTGGAAATAGTTCTGAGATGCTATGTGGCAGCATTGGAGATTCAGTCAACATTGATGGATAGAATCAGGGAAGCTTAGAAATCTGACAAGGAGATTGCTTCTATAAAAGAGAAAATGAGCCAAGGAAAAGCTAAAGGATTTCGTGAGGATGAGCACGACACCCTAAGGTTTGAAGACCGTGTTTATGTACCCAATGACCCGGAGATCAGAAAGTTGATTCTGCAAGAGGCACATGAATCACCGTATTCGATTCACCCAGGAAATACCAAGATGTATTTGGATTTGAAGGATATTTTCTGGTGGACCGGAATGAAGAAGGATATTGCAGAGTATGTAGCAGTTTGTGATGTATGCCAGAGAGTAAAGGCAGAGCATCAGAAGCCAGCAAGATTGTTGCAACCATTGCCGATACCCGAATGGAAGTGGGATAAGCTAGGCATGGATTTTATCACGGGATTACCAAGGACTCGTTCAGGCTATGACTCGATTTGGTTGTAGTTGATCGATTGACGAAGGTAGCTCATTTCATCCCAGTAAAGACCACTTACACCAGTGCTAAGTTGGCAAAGATATACATGACCAGGATCGTATGTTTGCATGGAGTTCCGAGGAGCATCGTATCAGATAGAGGAACCCAGTTTACCTCAAAGTTCTGGAAGCAGTTGCATGAGACTTTGGGTACTAGGCTAGAATTTAGTACAGCTTTTCATCCGCAAACAGATGGACAGACCGAGAGAGTCAATCAAATTTTGGAAGATATGCTGAGAGCTTGTGCACTAGACTATGAATCTAGCTGGGACGATAATTTGCCATATGTAGAGTTCTCTTACAATAATAGCTATCAGACCAGTTTGAAGATGGCCCCTTTCGAAGCTTTGTACGGAAGGAGGTGCAGGACACCGTTGTCATGGGACGAAGTTGGAGACCGCCAGTTGTTTGGACCAAATCTGATTAAAGAGTCTGAACAGAAGATGAAGTTGATTCGCGATAGGCTCAAGGTAGCCCAGTCCAGGCAGAAGAGCTACGCAGATTCTAAACGCAAGGAGACAGTTTACGAAGTTGGAGACAGAGTTTATCTTCGAGTATCCCCACTTCGAGGGATTAAGCGCTTTGGAGTTAAGGGGAAGTTAGCGCCACGATTTGTAGGACCATATTGAGTTTTGGAGCGTATGGGAGAAGTGGCCTACAAGTTGTAATTGCCAGAAGGATTGACAGGAGTTCATGATGTGTTCCACGTTTCTCAGTTGAAGAAGTGTCACGCGGAGATGGCTGACATACCTTTGAGAGACACAGTGCCATTGGAAGCAATTCAGTTGGATAACAATTTGACCTATGAGGAGAAACCAGTCAAGATCCTCGAGTTTGCTAGCCGAGTTACTCGCAGCAAGGTTATCAAGTTTTGCAAATTTCAGTGGAGCCACCACACGGAGGATGAAGCCACCTGGGAGCGAGAGGAAGATTTGCTCAAAGACCACCCTCACCTATTTTCTAGCCAACCCGAATCTCGAGGGCGAGATTCATCTTAAGGGGGGTAGGTTTGTAACATCCCAAATTTTCAATTTGGAATGTTATACATTAGGTCATCATGCATATCATATTTTATTTTGCTTTTGGTTTTGATCCTAGAAAATCCTAAGCAACTCAAGGACCCACGGAGAGAGTTGGGGATTTCGTTATTTACATATTTGAGTTTTTCTCAAATTATGTAAACAGGATCATTTGATTTTATTTATTTTATCATCAATTATTTCTATTACAAAAATATGAGAGAGGGAATAAAATGACTTTCCCAAAATATAGAAATATTGAGGATTTAATAAAAAAATCAAATAAGGTTTATTTCAGAGATTTTCGGTATTTTTAATTGAATTTAGAAAAAATGCGCGTTTTTCAAATTTTCATTTAGGGCCCAGATAAATGTTCACTTTTTCGGGCTTGATTTTAGAAGCCCGGGAAAATTTATTTCGTGATTTTTGGAGTCCGTTTAGTATTTCTTTTTATTTTTCTTCCGAGCGGAATTATTTAAAAAAACGCGGAACAGACTTTGGGCCGTACTCGGCCAGGACTCCCTGGCCGGGGCCTTTATAAGCCGCCACCCCGGGGCCCGAAGAGCCCAACAGCAGCCGCCAGCAAACCCTAACCCTATCCCCAGCCCTGCCGCCAGCCGCCGCCGCCGCCACCGCCGGAGCCGCGCGTCGCCCGAGGTTCGCCGCCGCCTCGACTTCTGTGCCGTTTTTTTTTTAAAAAATTATGTTCGTCGTTTTTCTATTTTCGTCGGATTTTTCCACGGTTATTTTCTTATCTGATTTTCGTTTTAGTATAACTTTTCGCTCGTTTATCGGAATCAGGCGATTCAAGCGCCTGGAGTTTCGTCTCGAAACCCTTTTTCTGAATAACCAACTGAAACAAGTTTTTGCTAATGTAAACTTTGACTTAGATCCAGATTACTAGAACGAAGTTGTTTTCTTTCGCCGTTTGACTTTCTTTGCTTCGTTCGATTTGATTCTTTTTGCAAACCAGGGTTCTTAAGTTGAACTTTCTGGTTAGATTCTTCTATTTGAGTTTTACCTGTGCATTAGATGAGTACTTATTGTATGCTCGTTTGTTTGTCTGCGATAGAATACCCGGAGCGCCGCCTGTTACTTTGAATCTCTAGGTTTCGCGGATCATCAGCAAGGCAAGTAACACTTTGATCATACCTTTTCTACAACCCAGTTTTATTGCATTAGATCAATCCTCACACATTGCATGATTAGGATCTAATTAAATTGTGGGATGGGGAGTAGATGAGGTAGTACCTATTACCTGTTTATTTATCAAACCTTTGGGAGTTACTTCTACGTTTGCTTATTATGCCATGATATGCTAGTAGACGTGGATTGGGTGAGTGATATCCATGACAGATGTGAGATTATTAATTAAGGGTTTAACTAAGGTGGCAACCTAACACACATCTGGGTGGATTGAGGCACCTGGGGATTCCAGGACTTGCCTGTTTTTCATTGGACCGCCACCCAGGCTCAAAGGGATCATGAGATTATTCATACTAGAAACTTCCGTGTGCAGCCACAAGCCATTATGGGCTCTGGCATAGTTGAGTAAGTCGTGCGAACTCTTACAGGGTAGACTAGCAGATGTAGGGGAAAGTAGGTGTACCGGTCTATCCATCGTAAGGTGCTAGCGCTTCTGAAAGACTGTGTCTCGGTCATCCGTTTCTCAAACACCTTGTAGTGCGAGAAATCCAACGGAGGCGATCGAGTCTTGTGGGGAAAAGTGCGCAAACCTCTGCAGAGTGTATAAACTAATCATGGTTAGCCGTGTCCCCGGTTATGGACATCTTGAGTATCTAGTACCTGGATTTTCATGTGAATCTCAACATGTTACTCTAAAAGTAAATTTTGTGGGGTTTAATGATGTTCCTCAATTGGGATTGAGAATGCTGTCAACCATTCTCATTGTTTAACAACCACCATGATAGTAATTAAATTTTATTCCTTTGAAGTAGGGAAAAATTGGCTTTACGCAAAAACTGTAACCATAGAGCTTTCCACCAGCCAAATATGCATATAGTATAGTTGTTTCATTCCATCACTCTCTATGTGTTACCTTGCCAGCATATTCCATGTGCTGACCCGTTCTCGGGCTGCAACGTTAATGTTGCAGATTTTTCAGACGATGATTAAGGAGTTTTTAGGTCGTGGATCTATACTCAGTGATGTCGTTGGAGTTGATGGACTCACTTATCTTCCAAGCCTTCCGCTGTTATCGTTATTAGATGGCCTTAAGCCATATTTATTGTAATAAGTTCTCTTTTGAGACACTCGATGTAATAAGTGTGTGATTGCTACTCTGCTATAAATCCTCCGAGTACTGTGTGGTGTCAGCATTACTGATCCAGGGATGACACCGGAGCATAGAGATCAAACTGTTTGAGGTCTGGTCGTTACAGAGATGGTATCAGAGCACACGCTGACTGTAGGACACGACCACTAAGCTAAAGACCTAGATCACTACTCACTCTCTTTTCTTCTGACTTCTCATCTTTTCTACTCTTTAGGATGGCGGATGCAAGGAACAAGTTCACCAAACCAGATGAAGATACACCCTTTGGACGCCACTTGAAGGAAGTCACTAGATACCTGAACATAGGAGTACCAAGCTTCACGGGAACCTACAACGCCACTTTACCTGAAGAAGAGCGCTGGATGATTCAAGTTCAAGTTCCAGGAAGGACGTTCATGCCAGTCACTAAGCCCATAGAGTTTTCTTTTGATGCACCAACTTGGAGTCTAGGAAAGAGTATGGCAGCTCACATCGCCATGGGACGCATTGGAGAAGTATACCACAAGGATCTCAAGGATACTATCTACCAGATTTGTGGGCGCCGAGATGAACACTGGGAGATGATCAGCACCAAGAAAGATAGATCAATTGCAGCTTTTATTCAGGAGTTAAATCAGCACATTCGGCGACAGGAGAATCAGATGTGCGCCGACATGATAGATCTGAAGAAGGCTAAGACTAGAATCAAGGAACTGGAGGAAGAACTCAAGGCTACACGTGAAGATTATGAAGAAGAAATTGAAGTATTGGTGGAGAAGAATGACGATCTGATCAAGAAGATTGGAATATTTATGGGAGGCCCGACACCAATAGATGAAGACGAAGAACCCAAGGAGATTAGCCCGGAGGACTACATCATCATTGACGACACCGACTTGGAACAAGATAGTAGCAATGATGACTATGTTGATGAAGCAGGAGCAGATATCATGGAGTCTACAACCGTAGAATATTTCTAGTAGACCACCTCATCAGTAGTAGTAGTCCACCATGTAAATATAGTAGTCCGAGCACTTTGCGATAGTTAGATCAATTGTATGCCTTGTTTGTTTGAGTGATGTGAAATTGTTTGCTTTTGCCTCATGTGCATATGGGTAGTGTTTTCTCTTTAGACCCCCTCTATTCTTATATCTCATCTTTTCTAAACCCTCAGATGCCTCCGAGACGTGACCCCGGATTTTGCCTTTCCGCCGGAGCTCACTCAATTGATCCAGCAGCAGAACACCTTAATGCAGTTGCTAGTCCAGAATCAGAATCAGGGGAACAACAACAACCCACCACCACCACCTGTTGACCACTTAGCCCATTTTCTTAGGCTGAATCCGCCGGTGTTTTCCAGCAGCACCGAGCCGATAGTAGCAGATGATTGGCTCCGCAAGATAGCTAGGGAGTTGACTACAGCAGGATGCACAGATGCGAAGAAGGTGAAGTTTGCCGCACATCAGTTAGAAGGACCCGCAGCATCCTGGTGGGAGAATTTCACAGCCACCTTCCCAGTCGACACTGTCACATGGGACCAGTTTCAGCAGGCTTTTCATACTGCCCATGTTTCAGCATGGAGCAATGGCCATGAAGAAACGTGAGTTTCGTAACTTGCGCCAAGGAGGACGGACAGTTGGCCAGTATGTGGAGGAGTTTAGTAAGCTAGCACGTTATGCCCCAGATGACGTTGCTACGGATGCAGCTAAGCAGGAGAAATTCCTGGAAGGACTGAATGATGAGTTGAGTATGCAGTTGATGGTAGCCACCTTCAACAACTACCAGGAGTTGGTAGACCGTGCTCTTATGATTGAAGGGAAGCAGCAGCAAATTGAGAACCGTAAGAGGAAGTATGGACAAGGAAAGTATAATTCAGGAGCTCAGCAGAAGCCACGTTTTACCCCTAGGCCGGGAGGACATTTTCAGCATACCCATGGAGTAGGTAGCTCGCACAATCACAATGGCACCAAGAATGGTAATGGGAATGGAGGAAGCAATGGACAGAACCGCAACACCCCATCAACCCCAGCCAAGAAGGACTTGAGTCACGTCACTTGCTATAAGTGTTCGAAGCCAGGACATTATGCAAATGACTGTCCTGAAGGCCAAAACGACAATGGAAGCTCTGAAAAGAAGCTGAACCCTTTCAACAGGGGACAGGTGAACCACGTTAACGTGGAGGAGGTTGAAGCTCAGCCCGATGCAGTAATAGGTAAGTTTTTGGTTAAGTCATTTACTGCACTCGTTCTTTTTGATACTGGTGCATCGCATTCATACATATCAAGGGGATTTGTGGAAAAGTATAGCCTACCCACTAGGGTTCTCAAAACACCTATGCTAATAAGCTCACCAGGAGCAGAGTACATGGCCAGTCAAGGATGTTTTCAAGTGCCATTAAGTATAGGAAGGCATGTTTTCCCAACGGATTTAATTATTTTGGAATCCCAAGGTCTGGATGTGATTCTTGGTATGGATTGGCTGTCGATGTATGGAGGAAACATCGATTGCGCCAGTAAGACAATTTTGCTCACAACGCCAGAAGGAAGAAGGATCAAGTATGTATCCTGGCATGCGCCAAACAGGACACAAGTAAATTCCTTGTCAGGAGTTGTGCAGGAGGAAGTACTAGTGGTAAAGGATTTTTCTGATGTATTTCCCGAAGAGTTGCCAGGCATGCCACTGGATAGAGACATTGAATTTTTGATTGAGCTTTTGCCAGGCACTGGGCCAATATCGAAGAGACCATATAGGATGCCAGCAAAAGATTTGGTGGAAATTAAGAAGCAGATTAAGGAGTTACTGGATAAGGGATATATTCGCCCAAGTTCTTCGCCTTGGGGATCACCAGTACTATTAGTAGAGAAGAAGGATGGAACGTTAAGGATGGTTGTTGACTATCGAGGATTGAATGAAGTAACAATCAAGAACAAGTACCCGCTACCAATGATCAACGATCTGTTTGATCGATTGCAAGGAGCTAAAGTGTTTTCCAAGATCGATTTGCGATCAGGATACCACCAGTTGAAGATTCGAGAACAGGATATTCTGAAGACAGCTTTTACCACAAGATATGGACTATATGAGTATACCGTTATGTCATTTGGACTGACTAACGCGCCTGCCTATTTTATGAACATGATGAACAAAGTGTTTATGGAGTTTTTGGATAAGTTCGTCGTAGTGTTCATTGATGATATCCTGGTTTATTCAAATAATGAAGAGGAACATAAGGAGCATTTGCGTTTGGCACTTGGAAAGCTCAGAGAACACCAATTATATGCCAAGTTCAGCAAATGTGAGTTTTGGTTGAAGGAAGTAGGATTCCTCGGACACGTTATATCTGGAGAAGTTATAGTAGTTGATCCCGCTAAAGTTGAAACCGTGACCAAGTGGGAAGCCCCAACTACCGTTGGAGAGATCCGGAGTTTTCTTGGACTCGCAGGATACTACCGGAGATTTATTGAGAACTTCTCAAAGATTACGAAGCCTATGACGGAGTTGTTGAAGAAGGATACTAAGTTCAAATGGACTGAGGAGTGTGAGGCTAGTTTCCAGGAGTTGAAGAAACGTTTGGTTACCTTACCAGTGTTGATTTTGCCAGATCAAACCAAGGATTATGAGGTGTATTGCGACGCTTCACGTCGAGGACTTGGAGCGGTGCTTATGCAGGAAGGGAGAGTTGTTTCATATGCTTCACGACAACTGAAGCCTCACGAATTGAATTATGCCACGCATGATTTGGAGTTAGCAGCCGTAGTGCATGCATTGAAGACATGGAGACATTTCCTCATCGGAAATCATTGTGAGGTGTACACGGATCATAAGAGTTTGAAGTGCATTTTCACGCAGAAGGAGTTGAACCTCAGACAAAGGAGATGGTTGGAGCTCATCAAGGATTATGATATGAGATTGCATTATCATCCCGGGAAGGCTAATGTAGTAGCTGATGCATTAAGCCGCAAGAGCCATGTCAATACGTTAATGACGGGAGAAATACCCAAGGAGTTAGTAGAAAATCTTCATGAACTATGTTTGGAAATAGTTCTGAGATGCTATGTGGCAGCATTGGAGATTCAGTCAACATTGATGGATAGAATCAGGGAAGCTTAGAAATCTGACAAGGAGATTGCTTCTATAAAAGAGAAAATGAGCCAAGGAAAAGCTAAAGGATTTCGTGAGGATGAGCACGACACCCTAAGGTTTGAAGACCGTGTTTATGTACCCAATGACCCGGAGATCAGAAAGTTGATTCTGCAAGAGGCACATGAATCACCGTATTCGATTCACCCAGGAAATACCAAGATGTATTTGGATTTGAAGGATATTTTCTGGTGGACCAGAATGAAGAAGGATATTGCAGAGTATGTAGCAGTTTGTGATGTATGCCAGAGAGTAAAGGCAGAGCATCAGAAGCCAGCAAGATTGTTGCAACCATTGCCGATACCCGAATGGAAGTGGGATAAGCTAGGCATGGATTTTATCACGGGATTACCAAGGACTCGTTCAGGCTATGACTCGATTTGGTTGTAGTTGATCGATTGACGAAGGTAGCTCATTTCATCCCAGTAAAGACCACTTACACCAGTGCTAAGTTGGCAAAGATATACATGACCAGGATCGTATGTTTGCATGGAGTTCCGAGGAGCATCGTATCAGATAGAGGAACCCAGTTTACCTCAAAGTTCTGGAAGCAGTTGCATGAGACTTTGGGTACTAGGCTAGAATTTAGTACAGCTTTTCATCCGCAGACAGATGGACAGACCGAGAGAGTCAATCAGATTTTGGAAGATATGCTGAGAGCTTATGCACTAGACTATGGATCTAGTTGGGACGATAATTTTCCATATGCAGAGTTCTCTTACAATAATAGCTATCAGACCAGTTTGAAGATGGCCCCTTTCGAATCTTTGTACAGAAGGAGGTGCAGGACACCGTTGTCATGGGACGAAGTTGGAGACCGCCAGTTGTTTGAACCAGATCTGATTAAAGAGTCTGAACAGAAGGTGAAGTTGATTCGCGATAGGCTCAAGGTAGCCCAGTCCAGGCAGAAGAGCTACGCAGATTCTAAACGCAAGGAGACAGTTTACGAAGTTGGAGACAGAGTTTATCTTCGAGTATCCCCACTTCGAGGGATTAAGCGCTTTGGAGTTAAGGGGAAGTTAGCGCCACGATTTGTAGGACCATATCGAGTTTTGGAGCGTATGGGAGAAGTGGCCTACAAGTTGGAATTGCCAGAAGGATTGACAGGAGTTCATGATGTGTTCCACGTTTCTCAGTTGAAGAAGTGTCACGCGGAGATGGCTGACATACCTTTGAGAGACACAGTGCCATTAGAAGCAATTCAGTTGGATAACAATTTGACCTATGAGGAGAAACCAGTCAAGATCCTCGAGTTTGCCAGCCAAGTTACTCACAGCAAGGTTATCAAGTTTTGCAAAGTTCAGTGGAGCCACCACACGGAGGATGAAGCCACCTGGGAGCGAGAGGAAGATTTGCTCAAAGACCACCCTCACCTATTTTCTAGCCAACCCGAATCTCGAGGGCGAGATTCATCTTAAGGGGGTAGGTTTGTAACATCCCAAATTTTCAATTTGGAATGTTATACATTAGGTCATCATGCATATCATATTTTATTTTGATTTTGGTTTTGATCCTAGAAAATCCTAAGCAACTCAAGGACCCACGGAGAGAGTTGGGGATTTCGTTATTTACATATTTGAGTTTTCCTCAAATTATGTAAACAGGATCATTTGATTTTATTTATTTTATCATCAATTATTTCTATTACAAAAATATGAGAGAGGGAATAAAAGGACTTTCCCAAAATATGGAAATATTGAGGATTTAATAAAAAAATCAAATAATATTTATTTCGGAGTTTTTCGGTATTTTTAATTGAATTTAGGAAAAATGCGCGTTTTTCAAATTTTCATTTAGGGCCCAGATAAATGTTCACTTTTTCGGGCTTGATTTTAGAAGCCCGGGAAAATTTATTTCGTGATTTTTGGAGTCCGTTTAGTATTTCTTTTTATTTTTCTTCCAAACGGAATTATTTAAAAAAAACGCGGAACCGACTTTGGGCCGTACTCGGCCAGGACTCCCTGGCCGGGGCCTTTATAAGCCGCCACCCCGGGGCCCAAAGAGCCCAACAGCAGCCGCCAGCAAACCCTAACCCTAGCCCCAGCCCCGCCGCCAGCCGCCGGCCGCCGCCGCCGCCGCTGGAGCCGCGCGTCGCCCGAGGTTCGCCGCCGCCTCGACTTCTGTGCCGTTTTTTTTAAAAAAATCTGTTCGTCGTTTTTCTATTTTCGTCGGATTTTTCCGCGGTTATTTTCTGATCGCGATTTCTGATCCGATTTTCGTTTTAGTATAACTTTTCGCTCGTTTATCGGAATGAGCGATTCAAGCGCCTGGAGTTTCGTCTCGAAACCCTTTTTTCGAATAACCAACTTAAACAAGTTTTTGCAACTGTAAAATTTGACTTAGATCCAGATTACTAGAATGAAGTTGTTTTCTTTCGCCGTTTGACTTTCTTTGCTTCGTTCGATTTGATTCTTTTTGCAAACCAGGGTTCTTAAGTTGAACTTTCTGGTTAGATTCTTCTATTTGAGTTTTACCTGTGCATTAGATGAGTACTTATTGTATGCTTGTTTGTTTGTCTGCGATAGAATACCCGGAGTGCGCCGCCTGTTACTTTGAATCTCTAGGTTTCGCGGATCATCAGCAAGACTTTGATCATACCTTTTCTACAACCCAGTTTTATTGCATTAGATCAATCCTCACACATTGCATGATTAGGATCTAATTAAATTGTGGGATGGGGAGTAGATGAGGTAGTACCTATTACCTGTTTATTTATCAAACCTTTGGGAGTTACTTCTACGTTTGCTTATTATGCCATGCTATGCTAGTAGACATGGATTGGGTGAGTGATATCCATGACAAATGTGAGATTATTAATTAAGGGTTTAACTAAGGTGGCAACCTAACACACATCTAGGTGGATTGAGGCACCTGGGGATTCCAGGACTTGCCTGTTTTTCATTGGACCGCCACCCAGGCTCAAAGGGATCATGAGATTATCCATACTAGAAACTTCCGTGTGCAGCCACAAGCCATTATGGGCTCTGGCATAGTTGAGTAAGTCGTGCGAACTCTTACAGGGTAGACTAGCAGATGTAGGGGAAAGTAGGTGTACCGGTCTATCCATCGTAAGGTGCTAGCGCTTCTGAAAGACTATGTCTCGGTCATCCGTTTCTCAAACACCTTGTAGTGCGAGAAATCCAACGAAGGCGATCGAGTCTTGTGGGGAAAAGTGCGCAAACCTCTGCAGAGTGTATAAACTAATCATGGTTAGCCATGTCCCCGGTTATGGACATCTTGAGTATCTAGTACCTGGATTTTCATGTGAATCTCAACATGTTACTCTAAAAGTAAATTTTGTGGGGTTTAATGATGTTACTCAATTGGGATTGAGAATGCTGTCAACCATTCTCAATGTTTAACAACCACCATGATAGTAATTAAATTTTATTCCTTTGAAGTAGGGAAAAATTGGCTTTACGCAAAAACTGTAACCATAGAGCTTTCCACCAGCCAAATATGCATATAGTATAGTTGTTTCATTCCATTACTCTCTATGTGTTACCTTGCCAGCATATTCCATGTGCTGACCCGTTCTCGGGCTGCAACGTTAATGTTGCAGATTTTTCAGACGACGATTAAGGAGTTTTTAGGTCGTGGATCTATACTCAGTGATGCCGTTGGAGTTGATGGACTCACTTATCTTCCAAGCCTTCCGCTGTTATCGTTATTAGATGGCCTTAAGCCATATTTATTGTAATAAGTTCTCTTTTGAGACACTCGATGTAATAAGTGTGTGATTGCTACTCTGCTATAAATCCTCCGAGTACTGTGTGGTGTCAGCATTACTGATCCAGGGATGACACCGGAGCACAGAGATCAGACTGTTTGAGGTCTGGTCGTTACACTCAAGCAGTGAGCTTGTGCTCAGATTGTCTGGGTACTACAATCGCTTGAATCAAGTGGGAGTTAATCTTCCAGATAAGATAGTGATTGACAAAATTCTCTAGTCACCATCACCAAGTTAGTAGAACTTCGTGATGAACTATAATATGCAAGGGATAACAGAAATGATTCCCAAGCTCTTCGCGATGCTAAAATCGGCGAAGGTAGAAATCAAAGAAAAACATCGAGTGTTGATGGTTGACAAGATCGCTAGTTTCAAGAAAAGGGCAAAGGGAAGAAGGGGAACTTCAAAAAGAACGGCAAGCAAGTTGCTGCTCAAGTGAAGAAGCCCAAGTCTGGACCTAAGCCTGAGACTAAGTGCTTCTGCTGCAAAGGAACTGGTCACTGGAAGCGGAACTACCCGAAGTATTTGGCAGATAAGAAGGATGGCAAAGTGAACAAAGGTATATTTGATATACAGATTATTGATGTGTATTTTACTAGTGTTCGTAGCAAACCCCTCGGTATTTCATACTGGTTCAGTTGCTAAAGAGTAGTAACTCGAAACGGGAGTTGTAGAATGAACAGAAACTAGTTAAGGGTGAAGTGACGATGTGTGTTGGAAGTAGTTCCAAGATTGATATGATCATCATCACACACTCCCTATACTTTCGGGATTAGTTTTGAACCTAAATAAGTGTTATTTGGTGTTTGCGTTGAGCATGAATATGATTTGATCATCTTTACTGCAATACAGTTATTCATTTAAGTTAGAGAATAATTGTTGTTCTGTTTACATGAATAAAACCTTATATGGTTACACACCCAATGAAAATGGTTCATTGGATCTTGATCGTAGTGATACACACATTCATAATATTGAAGCCAAAAGATGCAAAGTTAATAATGATAGTGCAACTTATTTGTGGCACTGCCGTTTAGGTCATATTGGTGTAAAGCGCATGAAGAAACTCCATGCTGATGGGATTTTGGAATCACTTGATTATGAATCACTTGATGCTTGCGAACCATGCCTTATGGGCAAGATGACTAAGACTCCGTTCTCCGGAACAATGGAGAGAGCAACTGACTTACTGGAAATAATACATACTGATGTATGTGATCCGATGAGTGTTGAGGCTCGCGGCGGGTATCGTTATTTTCTCACCTTCACAGATGATTTAAGCAGATATGGATATATCTACTTGATGAAACATAAGTCTGAAACATTTGAAAAGTTCAAAGAATTTCAGAGTGAAGTGGAAAATCATCGTGACAAAAAAATAAAGTTTCTACGATCTGATCGCAGAGACAAATATTTGAGTTACGAGTTTGGTCTTCAATTAAAACAATGTGGAATAGTTTCACAAATTCATGCCACCTAGAACACCACAGCATAATGGTGTGTCTGAACGTCATAACCGTACTTTATTGGATATAGTACAATCTATGATGTCTCTTACCGATCTACCACTATCGTATTGGGGTTATGCATTAGAGATAGCTGCATTCACGTGAAATAGGGCACCATCTAAATCCGTTGAGACGACTCCGTATGAACTATGGTTTGGCAAGAAACCTAAGTTGTCATTTCTTAAATTTTGAGGTTGCAATGCTTGTGTGAAAAAGTTTCAACCTGATAAGCTCAAACCCAAATCAGAGAAGTGCGTCTTCATAGGATACCCAAAAGAAAATGTTGGGTAAACCTTCTATCACAGATCCGAAGGCAAGATATTCATTGCTGAGAATGGATCCTTTCTAGAGAAGAAGGTTCTCTCGAAAGAAGTGAGTGGGAGGAAAGTAGAACTTGATGAG
Source organism: Triticum urartu (assembly GCF_056163025.1). Classification (NCBI taxonomy): domain Eukaryota; kingdom Viridiplantae; phylum Streptophyta; class Magnoliopsida; order Poales; family Poaceae; genus Triticum; species Triticum urartu. The sequence continues at coordinate 37,150,624 of NC_141876.1, forward strand.
GTAATTGTACTTGCTCCCTTATTGGAAAGTAGTTCATCACAGAAACCGGTTTCTGCGACACCTACACCAATTAGTGAGGAAGTTAATGATGATGATCATGAAACTTCAGATCAAGTTGTTACTGAACCTCATAGGTCAACCAGAGTAAGATCCGCACCAGAGTGGTACGGTAATCCTGTTCTGGAAGTTATGTTACTAGACCATGACGAACCTACGAATTATGAAGAAGCAATGGTGAGCCCAGATTCCGTGAAATGGCTTGAGGCCATGAAATCTGAGATGGGATCCATGTACGAGAACAAAGTATGTACTTTGGTTGACTTGCCCGATGATCGGCAAGCCATAGAAAATAAATGGATCTTCAAGAGGAAGACGGACGTTGATAGTAGTGTTACTATCTACAAAGCTAGAATTGTCGCAAAAGGTTTTCGACAAGTTTAAAGTGTTGACTACGATGAGAGTTTCTCACTCGTATCTATGCTTAAGTCTGTCCGAATCATGTTAGCAATTACCGCATTTTAAGAAATCTGGCAAATGGATAACAAAACTGCATTCCTTAATGGATTTATTAAAGAAGAGTTGTATATGATGCAACCAGAAGGTTTTGTCAATCCTAAAGGTGCTAACAAAATATGCAAGCTCCAGCGATCCATCTATGGACTGGTGCAAGCAACTCGTAGTTGGAATATACGCTTTTGATAAGTTAATCAAAGCATATAGTTTTATACAGACTTACGGTGAAGCCTGTATTTACAAGAAAGTGAGTGGGAGCACTACAACATTTCTGATAAGTATATGTGAGTGACATATTGTTGATCGGAAATAATTTAGAATTATTCTGCAAAGCATAAAGGAGTATTTGAAAGGAGTTTTTCAAAGAAAGACCTCGGTGAAGCTGCTTACATATTGAGCATCAAGATCTATAGAGATAGATCAAGCCGTTTGATAAGTTTTTTCAATGAGTACATACCTTGACAAGATTTTGAAGTAGTTCAAAATGGAACAGTCGAAGAAAGAGTTCTTGCCTGTGTAACAAGGTGTGAAATTGAGTAAGACTCAAAGCCCGACAACGACAGAAGATAGAAAGAGAGTGAAAGTCATTCCCTATGCCTCAGCCATAGGTTCTATAAAGTATGCCATGCTGTGTACCAGATCTATTGTATACCCTACACTGATTTTGGCAAGGGAGTACAATAGTGATCTAGGAGTAGATCACTAGACAGTGGTCAAAATTATCCTTAGTGGAATAAGGATATGTTTCTCGATTATGGAGGTGTCAAAAGGTTCGTCGTAAAGAGTTACGTCGATGCAAGCTTTGACACCGATCTGGATGACTCTAAGTCTCGATACATATTGAAAGTGGGAGCAATTAGCTAAAGTATCTCCGTGCAGAGCATTGTTGACATAGAAATTTGCAAAATACATACGGATCTGAATATGGCAGACCCGTTGACTATACTTCTCTCACAAGCAAAACATGAACACACCTTAGTACTCTTTGGGTGTTAATCACATAGCGATGTGAACTAGATTATTGACTCTAGTAAACCCTTTGGGTTTTGGTCACATGGTGATGTGAACTATTGGTATTAAATCACATGGCGATGTGAACTACATTATTGACTCTAGTGCAAGTGGGAGACTGAAGGAAATATGCCCTAGAGACAATAATAAAGTTATTATTTATTTCCTTATTTCATGATAAATGTTTATTATTCACGCTAGAATTGTATTAACCGGAAACATAATACATGTGTGAATATATAGACAAACAGAGTGTCACTAGTATGCCTCTACTTGACTAGCTCGTTAATCGAAGATGGTTATGTTTCCTAACCATAGACATGAGTTGTCATTTGATTAACAGGATCACATCATTAAGAGAATGATGTGATTGACATGACCCATTCTGTTAGCTTAGCACATGATCGTTTAGTATGTTGCTATTGCTTTATTCATGACTTATACATGTTCCTATGACTATGAGATTATGCAACTCCCGTTTACCGGAGGAACACTTTGTGTGCTACCAAATGTCACAACGTAACTAGGTGATTATAAAGGTGCTCTACAGGTGTCTCCGAAGGTACATGTTGGGTTGGCGTATTTCGAGATTAGGATTTGTCACTCCGATTGTCGGAGAGGTATCTCTGGGCCCTCTCGGTAATACACATCACTTAAGCCTTGCAAGCATTGCAACTAATGAGTTAGTTGCGGGATGATGTATTACGGAACGAGTAAAGAGACTTGCCGGTGACGATATTGAACTAGGTATTGAGATACCGACGATCGAATCTCGGGCAAGTAACATACCGGTGACAAAGGGAACAACGTATGTTGTTATGCGGTCTGACCGATAAAGATCTTCATAGAATATGTGGGAGCCAATATGAGCATCCATGTTCTGCTATTGGTTATTGACCGGAGACGTGTCTCGGTCATGTCTACATAGTTCTCGAACCCGTAGGGTCCGCACGCTTAAAGTTTTGATGACAGTTATATTATGATTTTATGAGTTTTGATGTACCGAAGGAGTTCGGAGTCCCGGATGAGATCGGGGACATGACGAGGAGTCTCGAAATGGTCGAGATGTAGAGATCGATATATTGGACGACTATGTTTGGACATCCGAAGTGTTCCGGGTGAAATCGGGATTTTACCGGAGTACCGGGAGGTTACCGGAACCCCCCGGGAGGTTATTGGGACATAGTGGGCTTTGGTGGAAGAGAGAGGAGGCGGCCAGGGCAAGGGTCGCGCCCCCTCCCCCCTAGTCCGAATAGGACAAGGAGAGGGGGGCGGCGCCCCCCTTTCCTTCCTCTCCTCCACCTCTTTCCCCTCTCTCTCCTAGTCCAACATGGAAAAGGGGGGAGTCCTACTCCCGGTAGGAGTAGGACTCCTCCTGGCGCGCCCCAAGCCTGGCCGCACCTCTCCCCGCTTGCTCCTTTATATACGGGGGCAGGGGGCATCCCATAGACACAACAATTGATCATTGATCTCTTAGCCGTGTGCGGTGCCCCCCTCCATCATAATCCACCTCGATAATACTATAGCAGTGCTTAGGCGAAGCCCTGCGTCGGTAGAACATCAACATCGTCACCACACCGTCGTGCTGACGAAACTCTCCCTCAACACTCAGCTGGATCGGAGTTCGAGGGACGTCATCGGGCTGAACGTGTGCTGAACTCGGAGGTGTCGTGCGTCCGGTACTTGATCGGTCGGATCGTGAAGACGTACGACTACATCAACCGCGTTGTGCTAATGCTTCTGCTTTCGGTCTACGAGGGTACGTGGACAACACTCTCCCCTCTCGTTGCTATGCATCACCATGATCTTGCGTGTGTGTAAGAAAATTTTGAAATTACTATGTTCCCCAACATCAACGAGGGCGAGCGTGCCTCCTCCTCGGCTCCTCCCCGCTTCGTCAACCTGAAGACGGAGCCGGGGCTCGCCGCCGTCACGACAGAGCCAGGCCTCGCCACCGTGAAGACGGAGTCGGGGCTCTCCGACGAGGCAGCCTTGAACTAGGCACGCGAAGACTGGGAGCAAATGGAACTAGAGCGGCAGTGTCGCGCCCTAAAGCAGTTCGCCGCTCAGCGCCGTGGCCGCAACGAGGGAGGCGTCGTCGTTCTCGACGACGACAACGATGTCGACACGCCGCCACTGGTCCGCCCGGGCGACCCCGGGCAAGGGTCCAGCAGGGGCGGCCGCGTCAAGGAGGAGAAGGACGACGAGGACGGCGATGGCGACGACGGCGGCGACTTCGCCGCACTGAGCGTGTTCTTCCTGTAGTCTAGGGCTTTGTTTTTAGTAAACTTTAAATTTGCTATGTAAAAATTGTTTAATCGCCAAAGTTTAAGCCCATTTGCTGAATAAAATAGCCGAACGTCTTTTAAAAAGAATTAGAAAAGCCTTCTGGAGCAACCCTGGGGCGGCGGCTGGGAACCCATTCGGCCCCAAGCCCGATTTTATCGCCGGGTCGCCCCCAGGCGGCGATTTTTCGAGCCCCCTGGGGGGCCAACTGTTGGGTTTCGTAGTAATTTCAAAAAAATTCCTACGCACACGCAAGATCATGGTGATGCATAGCAATGAGAGGGGAGAGTAGGAGGCGCGCAGGAGGAGTCCTACTCCTACCGGGAGTAGGACTCCCCTCCCGTTCCTTGTCCAACTAGGAGAGGTGGAGGGAGAGAAGGAAAGGGGGGGCGCCGCCCCTCCCTCCTTGTCCAATTCGGACTAGGGGGAGAGGGGCCGCGCGGCCTGCCCTGGCAGCCCCTTCCTCTTCTCCACATTAGGCCCATGAGGCCCATTAACCCCCCGGGGGGTTCCGGTAACCCCCCCGGTGCTCCGGTTTTATTCGAAACTTCCCCGGAACCCTTCTGGTGTCCGAATATAGTCGTCCAATATATCAATCTTTATGTCTCGACCATTTCGATACTCCTCATCATGTCCGTGATCACATCTGGGACTCCGAACTAACTTCGGTACATCAAAATACATAAACTCATAATAACTGTCATCGTAACGTTAAGCGTGCGGACCCTACGGTTCGAGAACAATGCAGACATGACTGAGACAAATCTCCGGTCAATAACCAATAGCAGGACCTGGATGCCCATATTGGCTCCTACATATTCTACGAAGATCTTTATCGGTCAGACCGCATAACAACATACGTTGTTCCCTTTGTCATCGGTATGTTACTTGCCCGAGATTTGATCGTCGGTATCCAATACCTAGTTCATTCTCGTTACCGGCAAGTCTCTTTACTCATTCCGTAATACATCATCTCGCAACTAACTTATTAGTTGCAATGCTTGCAAGGCTTATGTGATGTGCATTACCGAGAGGGCCCAGAGATACCTCTCCGACAATCGGAGTGACAAATCCTAATCTCGAAATACGCCAACCCAACATCTACCTTTGGAGACACCTGTAGAGCTCCTTTATAATCACCCATTTACGTTGTGACGTTTGGTAGCACACAAAGTGTTCCTCCGGCAAACGGGAGTTGCATAATCTCATAGTCATAGGAACATGTATAAGTCATGAAGAAAGCAATAGCAACATACTAAACGATCGGGTGCTAAGCTAATGGAATGGGTCATGTCAATCATATCATTCACCTAATGATGTGATCCCGTTAATCAAATAACAACTCTTTGTTTATGGTTAGGAAACATAACCATCTTTGATTAACGAGATAGTCAAGTAGAGGCATACTAGTGACACTCTGTTTGTCTATGTATTCACACATGTATTATGTTTCCGGATAATACAATTCTAGCATGAATAATAAACATTTATCATGATATAAGGAAATAAATAATAACTTTATTATTGCCTCTAGGGCATATTTCCTTCAGTCTCCCACTTGCACTAGAGTCAATAATCTAGATTACACAGTAATGATTCTAACACCCATGGAGCCTTGGTGCTGATCATGTTTTGCTCGTGGAAGAGGCTTAGTCAACGGGTCTGCAACATTCAAATCTGTATGTATCTTGCAAATCTCTATGTCTCCCACCTGGACTAGATCCCAGATGGAATTGAAGCGTCTCTTGATGTGCTTGGTTCTCTTGTGAAATCTGGATTCCTTTGCCAAGGCAATTGCACCAGTATTGTCACAAAAGATTTTCATTTGACCCGATGCACTAGGTATGACACCTAGATCGGATATGAACTCCTTCATCCAGACTCCTTCATTTGCTGCTTCCGAAGCAGCTATGTACTCCGCTTCACATGTAGATCCCGCTACGACGCTTTGTTTAGAATTGCACCAACTGATAGCTCCACCGTTTAATGTAAATACGTATCCGGTTTGCGATTTAGAATCGTCCGGATCAGTGTCAAAGCTTGCATCAACGTAACCGTTTAGAATGAGCTCTTTGTCACCTCCATATACGAGAAACATATCCTTAGTCCTTTTTAGGTATTTCAGGATGTTCTTGACCGCTGTCCAGTGATCCACTCCTGGATTACTTTGGTACCTCCCTGCTAAACTTATAGCAAGGCACACATCAGGTCTGGTACACAGCATCGCATACATGATAGAGCCTATGGCTGAAGCATAGGGAACATCTTTCATTTTCTCTCTATCTTCTGCAGTGGTCGGGCATTGAGTCTGACTCAACTTCACACCTTGTAACACAGGCAAGAACCCTTTCTTTGCTTGATCCATTTTGAACTTCTTCAAAATATTGTCAAGGTATGTGCTTTGTGAATCTCCAATTAAGCGTTTTGATCTATCTCTATAGATCTTTATGCCTAATATGTAAGCAGCTTCACCGAGGTCTTTCATTGAAAAACTCTTATTCAAGTATCCCTTTATGCTATTCAGAAATTCTATATCATTTCCAATCAGCAATATGTCATCCACATATAATATCAGAAATGCTACAGAGCTCCCACTCACTTTCTTGTAAATACAGGCTTCTCCGAAAGTCTGTATAAAACAAAATGCTTTGATCACACTATCAAAGCGTTTATTCCAACTCCGAGAGGCTTGCACCAGTCCATAAATGGATCGCTGGAGCTTGCACACTTTGTTAGCTCCCTTTGGATCGACCAAACCTTCCGGTTGCATCATATACAACTCTTCTTCCAGAAATCCATTCAGGAATGCAGTTTTAACATCCATCTGCCAAATTTCATAATCATAAAATGCGGCAATTGCTAACATGATTCGGACAGACTTAAGCATCGCTACGGGTGAGAAGGTCTCATCGTAGTCAACCCCTTGAACTTGTCAAAACCTTTTGCGACAAGTCGAGCTTTATAGACAGTAATATTACCGTCAGCGTCAGTCTTCTTCTTGAAGATCCATTTATTCTCAATTGCTTGCCGATCATCGGGCAAGTCAACCAAAGTCCATACTTTGTTCTCATACATGGGTCCCATCTCAGATTTCATGGCTTCAAGCCATTTTGCGGAATCTGGGCTCACCATCGCTTCTTCATAGTTCGTAGGTTCATCATGATCTAGTAGCATGACTTCCAGAACAGGATTACTGTACCACTCTGGCGCGGATCTCACTCTGGTTGATCTACGAGGTTCAGTAGTATCTTGATCTGAAGTTTCATGATCATCATCATTAGTTTCCTCACTAACTGGTGTAGGTGTCACTGAAACAGTTTTCTGTGATGCACTACTTTCCAATAAGGGAGCAGGTACAGTTACCTCGTCAAGTTCTACTTTCCTCCCACTCACTTCTTTCGAGAGAAACTCCTTCTCCAGAAAGTTTCCGAATTTAGCAACAAAAGTCTTGCCTTCGGATCTGTGATAGAAGGTGTATCCAATAGTTTCCTTTGGATATCCTATGAAGACACATTTCTCTGATTTGGGTTCGAGCTTATCAGGTTGAAGTTTTTTCACATAAGCATCGCAGCCCCAAACTTTCAGAGACGACAACTTTGGTTTCTTGCCAAACCATAGTTCATAAGGCGTCGTCTCAACGGATTTTGATGGTGCCCTATTTAACGTGAATGCGGCTGTCTCTAGAGCGTGTCCCCAAAAATGATAGCGGTAAATCAGTAAGAGACATCATAGATCGCACCATATCTAGTAAAGTACGATTACGACGTTCGGACACACCATTACGCTGTGGTGTTCCGGGTGGCGTGAGTTGCGAAACTATTCCACAATTTTTCAAATGTACACCAAACTCGTAACTCAAATATTCTCCTCCATGATCAGATCGTAGAAACTTTATTTTCTTGTTACGATGGTCTTCAACTTCACTCTGAAATTCTTTGAACTTTTCAAACGTTTCAGACTTATGTTTCATTAAGTAGATATACCCATATCTGCTTAAGTCATCTGTGAAAGTGAGAAAATAACGATATCCGCCACGAGCCTCAATATTCATCTGTCCACATGCATCTGTATGTATGATTTCCAACAAATCTGTTGCTCTCTCCATAGTACCGGAGAACGGTGTTTTAGTCATCTTGCCCATGAGGCACGGTTCGCAAGTACCAAGTGATTCGTAATCAAGTGGTTCCAAAAGTCCATCGGTATGGAGTTTCTTCATGCGCTTTACACCGATATGACCTAAACGGCAGTGCCACAAATAAGTTGCACTATCATTATCAACTCTGTATCTTTTGGTTTCAACACTATGAATATGTGTGTCACTACTATCGAGATTTAACAAAAATAGACCACTCTTTAAGGGTGCATGACCATAAAAGATATTACTCATATAAATAGAACAACCATTATTCTCAGATTTAAATGAATAACCGTCTCGCATCAAACAAGATCCAGATATAATGTTCGTGCTCAACGCTGGCACCAAATAACAATTATTTAGGTCTAATATTAATCCCGAAGGTAGATGTAGAGGTAGCGTGCCGACTGCGATCACATCGACTTTGATACCGTTTCCCACGCGCATCGTCACCTCGTCCTTAGCCAATCCTCGCTTAATCCTGTTGGAAATATGCCCTAGAGGCAATAATAAAAGCATTATTATTATATTTCCTTGTTCATGATAATTGTCTTTATTCATGCTATAATTGTGTTATCCGGAAATCGTAATACATGTGTGAATAATAGACACCAACATGTCCCTAGTAAGCCTCTAGTTGACTAGCTCGCTGATCAACAGATAGTCATGGTTTCCTGACTATGGACATTGGATGTCATTGATAACGAGATCACATCATTAGGAGAATGATGTGATGGACAAGACCCAATCCTAAACATAGCATAAGATCGTATAGTTCGTTTGCTAGAGTTTTTCCAATGTCAAGTATCCTTTCCTTAGACCATGAGATCGTGTAACTCCCGGATACCGTAGGAGTGCTTTGGGTGTACCAAACGTCACAACGTAACTGGGTGACTATAAAGGTATACTACGGGTATCTCCGAAAGTGTCTGTTGGGTTGACACGGATCAAGACTGGGATTTGTCACTCCGTATGACGGAGAGGTATCACTGGGCCCACTCGGTAATGCATCATCATTATGAGCTCAAAGTGACCAAGTGTCTGGTCATGGGATCATGCATTATGGTACGAGTAAAGTGACTTGCCGGTAACGAGATTGAACGAGGTATTGGGGTACCGACGATCGAATCTCGGGCAAGTAACATACCGATTGAAAAAGGGAATTGTATACGGGGTTGCTTGAATCCTCGACATCGTGGTTCATCCGATGAGATCATCGAGGAGCATGTGGGAGCCAACATGGGTATCCAGATCCCGTTGTTGGTTATTGACTAGAGAGCAATCTTGGTCATGTCTACATGTCTCCCGAACCCGTAGGGTCTACACACTTAAGGTTCGGTGACGCTAGGGTTGTAGGGATATGTATGTGCAGTAACCCGAATGTTGTTCGGAGTCCCGGATGAGATCCCGGACATCACGAGGAGTTCCGGAATGGTCCGGAGGTGAAGAATTATATATAGGAAGTGCAGTTTCGGCCATCGGGGGAGTTTCGGGGGTCACCGGTATTGTACCGGGACCACCGAAAGGTTCTCGGGGGTCCACCGGGTGGGGCCACCCATCCCGAAGGGCCCCATGGGCTGAAGTGGGGAGGGGAACCAGCCCTTAGTGGGCTGGTGCGCCCCCCAAGGCCCACCCCTTGCGCCTAGGGTTGAAACCCTAGGGTGAGGGGGGCTCCCCACTTGCCTTGGGGGGCACTCCACCCCCCTTGGCCGCCGCCCCCCTAGGAGATTGCATCTCCTAGGGCCGCCGCCCCCCCTAGGCCCTCTATATATAGTGGGGGGGAGGGAGGGCCTCAGACCTACGCCGTTGGTGCCTCCCTCTCCCTCTCCAGCACCTCCTCCTCCTCCATAGAGCTTGGCGAAGCCCTGCCGGAGTACTGCAGCTCCATCACCACCACGCCGTCGTGCTGCTGCAGGAGCCATCTTCCTCAACCTCTCCTTCCCCCTTGCTGGATCAAGAAGAAGGAGACGTTATGCTGACCGTACGTGTGTTGAACACGGAGGTGCCGTCCGTTCGGCGCTAGGATCTCCGGTGATTTGGATCACGTCGTGTACGACTTCCTCATCCCCGTTCTTTGAACGCTTCCGCGCGTGATCTACAAATGTATGTAGATGCAATCCAATCACTCGTTGCTAGATGAACTCATAGATGGATCTTGGTGAAACCGTAGGAAAATTTTTTGTTTTCTGCAACGTTCCCCAACAGTAGTATCAGAGCTAGGTCTATGCGTAGTTCTTTATGCATGAGTAGAACACAATTTGTTGTGGGCGTTGATGTTGTCAACTTTCTTGCCGCTACTAGTCTTATTTTGCTTCAATGGTATTGTGGGATGAAGCGGCCCGGACCAACCTTACACGTACGCTTACGTGAGATCGGTTCCACCGACTGACATGCACTAGTTGCATAAGGTGGCTGGCGGGTGTCTGTCTCTCCCACTTTAGTTGGAGCGGATTCGATGAAAAGGGTCCTTATGAAGGGTAAATAGAGGTTGACAAATCACGTTGTGGCTTTCACGTAGGTAAGAAAACGTTCTTGCTAGAACCCTATTGCAGCCACGTAAAACATGCAACAACAATTAGAGGACGTCTAACTTGTTTTTGCAGCAAGTGCTTTGTGATATGATATGGCCAAAGTTGTGATGAATGATGAATGATATATATGTGATGTATGAAATGTTCATGCTATTGTAATAGGAATCACGACTTTCATGTCAATGAGTATGACAACCGGCAGGAGCCATAGGAGTTGTCTTTATTTTTTGTATGACCTGCGTGTCATTGAGAAACGCCATGTAAATAACTTTACTTTATTGCTAAACGCGTTAGCCCTAGTAGTAGAAGTAATAGTTGGCGAGCAACTTCATGGAGACACGATGATGGAGATCATGATGATGGAGATCATGGTGTCATGCCAGTGACAAGGTGATCATGGAGCCCCAAGATGGAGATCAAAGGAGCTATGTGATATTGGCCATATCATGTCACTATTATTATTTGATTGCATGTGATGTTTATCATGTTTTGTAAATCTTGTTTACTTAGAACGACGGTAGTAAATAAGATGATCCCTCATAATAATTTCAAGAAAGTGTTCCCCCTAACTGTGCACCGTTGCGACAGTTCGTTGTTTCGAAGCACCACGTGATGATCGGGTGTGTTAGATTCCGACGTTCACATACAACGGGTGTAAGATAGATTTACACATGCAAACACTTAGGTTGACTTGACGAGCCTAGCATGTACAGACATGGCCTCGGAACAAAGAAGACCGAAAGGTCGAACATGAGTCGTATAGAAGATACGATCAACATGAAGATGTTCACCGATGTTGGCTAGTCCATCTCACGTGATGATCGGACACGGCCTAGTTAACTCGGATCATGTTATACTTAGATGACTGGAGGGATGTCTATCTGAGTGGGAGTTCATTGAATAATTTGATTAGATGAACTTAATTATCATGAACTTAGTCTAAAATCTTTACAATATGTCTTGTAGATCAAACGGCCAACGTTGTCCTCAACTTCAACGCGTTCCTAGAGAAAACTAAGCTGAAAGACGATGGCAGCAACTATACGGACTGGGTCCGGAACCTGAGGATCATCCTCATAGCTGCCAAGAAAGATTATGTCCTACAAGCACCGCTAGGTGACCCGCCTGTCCCACAGAACCAAGACATTATGAACGCTTGGCAGACACGTGCTGATGATTACTCCCTCATTCAGTGCGGCATGCTTTACAGCTTAGAACCGGGGCTCCAAAAACATTTTGAGAGACACGGAGCATATGAGATGTTCGAAGAGCTGAAAATGGTTTTTCAAGCTCATGCCTGGGTCGAGAGATATGAAGTCTCCGACAAATTCTTCAGCTGTAAGATGGAGGAAAATAGTTCTGTCAGTGAGCACATACTCACTATGTCTGGGTTACATAACCGCTTGACTCAGCTGGGAGTTAATCTCCCGGATGACGCGGTCATTGACAGAATCCTTCAGTCGCTTCCACCGAGCTACAAGAGCTTTGTGATGAACTTCAATATGCAGGGGATGGAAAAGACCATTCCTGAATTATTTGCAATGCTGAAATCAGCAGAGGTAGAAGTCAAAAAGGAACATCAAGTGTTGATGGTGAATAAAACCACTAAGTTCAAGAAAGGCAAGGGTAAGAAGAACTTCAAGAAGGACGGCAAGGGAGTTGCCGCGCCCGGTAAGCAAGCTACCGGGAAGAAGCCAAAGAATGGACCCAAGCCCGAGACTGAGTGCTTTTATTGCAAGGGAAGTGGTCACTGGAAGCGGAACTGCCCCAAATACTTAGCGGACAAGAAGGCCGGCAAAACAAAAGGTATATGTGATACATGTAATTGATGTGTACCTTACCAGTACTCGTAGTAGCTCCTGGGTATTTGATACCTGTGCAGTTGCTCACATTTGTAACTCAAAGCAGGAGCTGCGGAATAAATGGAGACTGGCGAAGAACGAGGTGACGATGCGCGTCGGGAATGGTTCCAAGGTCAATGTGATCGCCGTCGGCACGCTACCTCTACATTTACCCACGGGTTTAGTTTTAAACCTCAATAATTGTTATTTAGTACCAGCTTTGAGCATGAACATTGTATCAGGATCTCGTTTAATTCGAGATGGCTACTCATTTAAATCCGAGAATAATGGTTGTTCTATTTATATGAGAGATATGTTTTATGGTCATGCTCCGATGGTGAATGGTTTATTCTTAATGAATCTCGAGCGTAATGCTACACATGTTCATAGTGTGAATACCAAAAGATGTAAGGTTGAAAATGATAGTCCCACATACTTGTGGCACTGCCGCCTTGGTCACATAGGTGTCAAACGCATGAAGAAGCTCCATGCAGATGGACTTTTAGAGTCTCTTGATTATGAATCATTTGACACATGCGAACCATGCCTCATGGGTAAAATGACCAAGACTCCATTCTCAGGAACAATGGAGCGAGCAACCAACTTATTGGAAATCATACATACTGATGTGTGCGGTCCAATGAGCGTTGAGGCTCGCGGTGGCTATCGTTATGTTCTCACCCTCACTGATGACTTGAGTAGATATGGGTATGTCTACTTAATGAAACACAAGTCTGAAACCTTTGAAAAGTTCAAGGAATTTCAGAGTGAGGTTGAGAATCAACGTGACAGAAAAATCAAGTTCTTATGATCAGATCGTGGAGGAGAATACTTGAGTCACGAATTTGGCACACACTTAAGAAAATGTGGAATAGTTTCACAACTCACGCCGCCTGGAACACCTCAGCGTAATGGTGTGTCCGAACGTCGTAATCGCACTCTATTAGATATGGTGTGATCTATGATGTCTCTTACCGATTTACCGCTTTCTTTTTGGGTCTATGCTTTAGAGACTGCCGCATTCACTTTAAATAGGGCTCCGTCGAAATCCGTTGAGACGACACCGTATGAATTATGGTTTGGGAAGAAACCTAAGCTGTCGTTTCTAAAAGTTTGGGGATGCGATGCTTATGTCAAGAAACTTCAACCTGAAAAGCTCGAACCCATGTCGGAAAAATGCGTCTTCATAGGATACCCTAAAGAAACTATTGGATATACCTTCTACCTCAGATCCGAAGGCAAGATCATTGTTGCCAAGAATGGATCCTTTCTAGAGAAAGAGTTTCTCTCGAAAGAAGTAAGTGGGAGGAAAGTAGAACTTGATGAAGTATTACCTCTTGAACCGGAAAAAGGCGCAACTCAAGAAAATGTTCCTGAGGTGCCTGCACCAACTAGAGAGGAAGTTAATGATGATGATCAAGATACTTCTGATCAAGCTCCTACTGAAATTCGAAGGTCCACAAGGACACGTTCCGCACCAGAGTGGTACGGCATGTTGGGGAACGTTGCAGAAAACAAAAATTTTCCTATGGTTTCACCAAGATCCATCTATGAGTTCATCTAGCAATGAGTGATTGGATTGCATCTACATACCTTTGTAGATCACGCGCGGAAGCGTTCAAAGAACGGGGATGAGGAAGGCGTACTTGACGTGATCCAAATCACCGGAGATCCTAGCGCCGAACGGACGGCACCTCCGCGTTCAACACACGTACGGTCAGCGTAACGTCTCCTTCTTATTGATCCAGCAAGGGGAAGGAGAGGTTGAGGGAGATGGCTCCAGCAGCAGCACGACGGCGTGGTGGTGATGGAGCTGCAGTACTCCGGCAGGGCTTCGCCAAGCACTATGGAGGAGGAGGATGTGTTGGAGAGGGAGAAGGAGGCACCAAAGGCGTGGGGTTGGAAGTCCTCCATCTCCCCACTATATATAGGAGGGCCAAGGGGGGGGGGGGCGCCGGCCCTAGGAGATCCAATCTCCTAGGGGGGTGCGGCCAAGGGGAGGAATCCCTCCTCCCCAAGGCACCTAGGAGGTGCCTTCCCCTCCTAGGACTCTTCCTTTAGGGTTTCCCCCACCCTAGGCGCATGGGCCCTAGGGGGAAGTGGCGCCCCAGCCCACTTTGGGCTGGATCCCCTCCCACTTCAGCCCATGGGGCCCTCCGGGATAGGTGGCCCCACCAGGTGGACCCCCGGGACCCTTCCGGTGGTCCCGGTACAATACCGGTGACCCCGAAACTTGTCCCGATGGCCGAAATAGCACTTCCTATATATAATTCTTTACCTCCGGACCATTCCAGAACTCCTCGTGCCGTCCGGGATCTCATACGGGACTCTGAACAACATTCGGGTTACTGCATATACATATCCCTACAACCCTAGCGTCACCGAACCTTAAGTGTGTAGACCCTACGGGTTCGGGAGACATGTAGACATGACCGAGATCGCTCTCTGGTCAATAACCAACAGCGGGATATGGATACCCATGTTGGCTCCCACATGCTCCTCGATGATCTCATCGGATGAACCACGATGTCGAGGATTCAAGCAACCCCGTATACAGTTCCCTTTGTCAATCGGTATGTTACTTGCCCGAGATCTGATCGTCGGTATCCCAATACCTCGTTCAATCTCTTTACCGGCAAGTCACTTTACTCGTACCGTAATGCATGATCCCATGACCAGACACCTGGTCACTTTGAGCTCATTATGATGATGCATTACCGAGTGGGCCCAGTGATACCTCTCCGTCATACGGAGTGACAAATCCCAGTCTTCATCCATGTCAACCCAAAAGACACTTTCGGAGATACCCGTAGTATACCTTTATAGTCACCCAGTTACGTTGTGACGTTTGGTACACCCAAAGCACTCCTACGGTATCCGGGAGTTACACGATCTCATGGTCTAAGGAAAAGATACTTGACATTGGAAAACTCTAGCAAACGAACTATACGATCTTATGCTATGTTTAGGATTGGGTCTTGTCCATCACATCATTCTCCTAATGATGTGATCTCGTTATCAATGACATCCAATGTCCATAGTCAGGAAACCATGACTATCTGTTGATCAATGAGCTAGTCAACTAGAGGCTTACTAGGGACATGTTGGTGTCTATTATTCACACATGTATTACGATTTCCGGATAACACAATTATAGCATGAATAAAGACAATTATCATGAACAAGGAAATATAATAATAATGCTTTTATTATTGCCTCTAGGGCATATTTCCAACAGTCTCCCACTTGCACTAGAGTCAATTATCTAGTTACATTGTGATGAATCGAACACCCATGGAATTCTGGTGTTGATCATGTTTTGCTCTAGGAAGAGCTTTAGTCAACGGATCTGCTACATTCAGGTCCGTATGTACTTTACAAATATCTATGTCTCCATCTTGAACATTTTCACGAATGGAGTTGAAGCGACGCTTGATGTGCCTTGTCTTCTTGTGAAACCTGGGCTCCTTTGCAAGTGCAATAGCTCCAGTGTTGTCACAGAAGAGTTTGATTGGCCCCAACGCATTGGGTATGACTCCTAGGTCGGTGATGAACTCATTCACCCAAATTGCTTCATGTGCTGCCTCCGAGGCTGCCATGTACTCCGCTTCACATGTAGATCCCGCCACGACGCTCTGCTCGCAACTGCACCAGCTTACTGCCCCACCATTCAAAATATACACGTATCCGGTTTGTGACTTTGAGTCATCCAGATCTGTGTCGAAGCTAGCGTCGACGTAACCCTTTACGACGAGCTCTTCGTCACCTCCATAAACGAGAAACATTTCCTTAGTCCTTTTCAAGTACTTCAGGATATTCTTGACCGCTGTCCAGTGTTCCTTGCCGGGATTACTTTGGTACCTTCCTACCAAACTTACGGCAAGGTTTACATCAGGTCTGGTACACAGCATGGCATACATAATAGAACCTATGGCTGAGGAATAGGGGATGACACTCATCTCTTCTATATCTTCTGTCGTGGTCGGACATTGAGCTGAGCTCAATTTCACACCTTGCAACACAGGCAAGAACCCCTTCTTAGATTGATCCATATTGAACTTCTTAAATATCTTATCAAGGTATGTGCTTTGTGAAAGACCTATGAGGCGTCTTGATCTATCTCTGTAGATCTTGATGCCTAATATATAAGCAGCTTCTCCAAGGTCCTTCATTGAAAATCTCTTATTCAAGTAGGCCTTAATGCTGTCCAAAAGCTCTATATCATTTCCCATCAAAAGTATGTCATCTACATATAATATGAGAAATGCTACAGAGCTCCCACTCACTTTCTTGTAAACACAGGCTTCTCCATAAGTCTGTGTAAACCCAAACGCTTTGATCATCTCATCAAAGCGAATGTTCCAACTCCGAGATGCTTGCACCAGCCCATAAATCAAGCGTTGGAGCTTGCACACCTTGTCAGCATTCTTAGGATCGACAAAACCTTCCGGCTGCATCATATACAATTCTTCCTTAAGGAAACCATTAAGGAATGCCATTTTGACGTCCATTTGCCATATTTCATAATCATAGAATGCGGCAATCGCTAACATGATTCGGACGGACTTCAGCTTCGCTACCGGTGAGAAAGTCTCATCGTAGTCAACCCCTTGAACTTGTCGATAACCCTTAGCAAGCCGAGCTTTATAGATGGTCACCTTACCATCCGCGTCTGTCTTCTTCTTAAAGATCCATTTATTTTCTATGGCTCGCCGCTCAACGGGCAAGTCAGTCAAAGTCCATACTTCGTCTTCATACATGGATCCTATCTTGGATTTCATGGCTTCTAGCCATTTGTCGGAATCCGGGCCCGCCATTGCTTCTTCATAGTTCGAAGGTTCACCGTTGTCTAACAACATGATTTCCAAGACAGGGTTGCCGTACCACTCTAGTGCGGAACGTGTCCTTGTGGACCTTCGAATTTCAGTAGGAGCTTGATCAGAAGTATCTTGATCATCATCATTAACTTCCTCTCTTGTCGGTGCAGGCACCTCAGAAACATTTTCTTGAGTTGCGCCATTTTCCGGTTCAAGAGGTAATACTTCATCAAGGTCTACTTTCCTCCCACTTACTTCTTTCGAGAGAAACTCCTTCTCTAGAAAGGATCCATTCTTGGCAACAAAGATCTTGCCTCCGGATCTGAGGTAGAAGGTATACCCAATAGTTTCTTTAGGGTATCCTATGAAGACGCATTTTTCCGACTTGGGTTCGAGCTTTTCAGGTTGAAGTTTCTTGACATAAGCATCGCATCCCCAAACTTTCAGAAACGACAGATTAGGTTTCTTCCCAAAGCATAATTCATACGGTGTCGTCTCAACGGATTTCGACGGAGCCCTATTTAAAGTGAATGCGGCAGTCTCTAAAGCATACCCCCAAAAAGATAACGGTAAATCGGCAAGAGACATCATAGATCGCACCATATCCAATAGAGTGCGATTATGACGTTCGGACACACCATTACGCTGAGGTGTTCCAGGCGGCGTGAGTTGTGAAACTATTCCACATTTTCTTAAGTGTGTGCCAAACTCGTGACTCAAGTATTCTCCTCCACGATCTGATCGTAGGAACTTGATTTTCCTGTCACGTTGATTCTCAACCTCACTTTGAAATTCCTTGAACTTTTCAAAGATCTTAGACTTGTGTTTCATTAAGTAGACATACCCATATCTACTCAAGTCATCAGTGAGGGTGAGAACATAACGATAGCCACCGCGAGCCTCAACGCTCATTGGACCGCACACATCAGTATGTATGATTTCCAATAAGTTGGTCGCTCGCTCCATTGTTCCTGAGAACGGAGTCTTGGTCATTTTACCCATGAGGCATGGTTCGTATGTGTCAAGTGATTCGTAATCAAGAGACTCTAAAAGTCCATCAGCATGGAGCTTCTTCATGCGTTTCACACCTATGTGACCAAGGCGGCAGTGCCACAAGTATGTGGGACTATCATTATCAACCTTGCATCTTTTGGTACTCACACTATGAATATGTGTAGCATTACGCTCGAGATTCATTAAGACTAAACCATTCACCATCGGAGCATGACCATAAAACATATCTCTCATATAAATAGAACAACCATTATTCTCGGATTTAAATGAGTAGCCATCTCGTATTAAACGAGATCCTGATACAATGTTCATGCTCAAAGCTGGTACTAAATAACAATTATTGAGGTTTAAAACTAATCCCGTAGGTAAATGAAGAGGCAGCGTGCCGACGGCGATCACATCGACCTTGGAACCATTCCCGACGCTCATCGTCACCTCGTCCTTCGCCAGTCTCCGCTTATTCCGTAGCTCCTGCTTTGAGTTACAAATGTGAGCAACTGCACCGGTATCAAATATCCAGGAGCTACTACGAGTACTGGTAAGGTACACATCAATTACATGTATATCACATATACCTTTTGTTTTGCCGGCCTTCTTGTCCGCTAAGTATTTAGGGCAGTTCCGCTTCCAGTGACCACTCTCCTTGCAATAAAAGCACTCAGTCTCGGGCTTGGGTCCATTCTTTGGCTTCTTCCCGGCAGCTTGCTTGCCGGGCGCGGCAACTCCCTTGCCGTCTTTCTTGAAGGTTTTCTTACCCTTGCCTTTCTTGAACTTAGTGGTTTTATTCACCATCAACACTTGATGTTCCTTTTTGACTTCTACCTCTGCTGATTTCAGCATTGCAAATACTTCAGGAATGGTCTTTTCCATCCCCTGCATATTGAAGTTCATCACAAAGCTCTTGTAGCTCAGTGGAAGCGAATGGAGGATTCTGTCAATGACCGCGTCATCCGGGAGATTAACTCCCAGCTGAGTCAAGCGGTTATGTAACCCAGACAAAGTGAGTATGTGCTCACTGACAGAACTGTTTTCCTCCATCTTACAGCTGAAGAACTTGTCGGATACTTGATATCTCTCGACCCGGGCATGAGCTTGGAAAACCATTTTCAGCTCTTCGAACATGTCATATGCTCCGTGTCTCTCAAAACGCTTTTGGAGCCCCGACTCTAAGCTGTAAAGCATGCCGCACTGAACGAGGGAGTAGTCATCGGTCCGTGCCTGCCAAGCGTTCATAACATCTTATTCTGCAGGGAGAACAGGTGCGTCACCTAGCGGTGCTTGTAGGACATAATCTTTCTTGGCAGCTATGAGGATGATCCTCAGGTTCCGGACCCAGTCCGTGTAGTTGCTGCCATCGTCTTTCAGCTTGGTTTTCTCTAGGAACGCGTTGAAGTTGAGGACTACGTTGGCCATTTGATCTACAAGACATATTGTAAAATTTTAGACTAAGTTCATGATAATTAAGTTCATCTAATCAAATTATTCAATGAACTCCCACTTAGATAAACATCCCTCCTGTAATCTAAGTATAACATGATCCGAGTTAACTAGGCCGTGTCCGATCATCACGTGAGACGGACTAGTCAACATCGGTGAACATCTTCATGTTGATCGTATCTTCTATACGACTCATGCTCGACCTTTTGGTCTTCTGTGTTCCGAGGCCATGTCTGTACATGCTAGGCTCGTCAAGTCAACCTAAGTGTTTGCATGTGTAAATCTGTCTTACACCCGTTGTATGTGAACGTTAGAATCTATCACACCCGATCATCACGTGGTGCTTTGAAACAACGAACTGTCGCAACGGTGCACAGTTAGGGGGAACACTTTCTTGAAATTATTATGAGGGATCATCTTATTTACTACCGTCGTTCTAAGTAAACAAGATGCATAAATATGATAAACATCACATGCAATCAAATAATAAAAGTGACATGATATGGCCAATATCACATAGCTCCTTTGATCTCCATCTTGGGGCTCCATGATCATCTTGTCACCGGCATGACACCATGATCTCAATCATCATGATCTCCATAATCGTGTCTCCATCATCGTGTCTCCATGAAGTTGCTCGCCAACTATTACTTCTACTACTATGGCTAATGTGTTTAGCAATAAAGTAAAGTAATTTACATGGTGTTTCTCAATGACACGCAGGTCATACAAAAAATAAAGACAACTCCTATGGCTCCTGCCGGTTGTCATACTCATTGACATGCAAGTCGTGATTCCTATTACAATAGCATGAACATCTCATACATCACATATATATCATTCATCATTCATCACAACTTTGGCCATATCATATCACAAAGCACTTGCTACAAAAACAAGTTAGACGTCCTCTAATTGTTGTTTGCAAGTTTTACGTGGCTGAAGTAGGGTTCTAGCAAGAACGTTTTCTTACCTACGTGAAAGCCACAACATGATTTGTCAACTTCTATTTACCCTTCATAAGGACCCTTTTCATCAAATCCGCTCCAACTAAAGTGGGAGAGACAGACACCCGCCAGCCACCTTAAGCAACTTGTGCATGTTAGTCGGTGGAACCGGTCTCACGTAAGCGTACGTGTAAGGTTGGTCCGGGCCGCTTCATCCCACAATACCGTTGAAGCAAGATAAGACTAGTAGCGGCAAGAAAGTTGACAACATCAACGCCCACAACAAATTGTGTTCTACTCGTGCAAGAGAACTACACATAGACCTAGCTCTGATACCGCTGTTGGGGAACGTTGCAGAAAACAAAAAATTTCCTACGGTTTCACCAAGATCCATCTATGAGTTCATCTAGCAACGAGTGATTGGATTGCATCTACATACCTTTGTAGATCACGCGCGGAAGCGTTCAAAGAACGGGGATGAGGAAGGCGTACTCGACGTGATCCAAATCACCGGAGATCCTAGCGCCGAACGGACGGCACCTCCGCGTTCAACACACGTACGGTTAGCGTAACGTCTCCTTCTTCTTGATCCAGCAAGGGGAAGGAGAGGTTGAGGGAGATGGCTCTAGCAGCAGCACGACGGCGTGGTGGTGATGGAGCTGCAGTACTCCGGCAGGGCTTCGCCAAGCACTATGGAGGAGGAGGATGTGTTGGAGAGGGAGAAGGAGGCACCAAAGGCATGGGGTTGGAAGTCCTCTATCTCCCCACTATATATAGGAGGGCCAAGGGGGGGGGGCGCCGGCCCTAGGAGATCCAATCTCCTAGGGGGTGCGGCCAAGGGGAGGAATCCCTCCTCCCCAAGGCACCTAGGAGGTGCCTTCCCCTCCTAGGACTCTTCCTTTAGGGTTTCCCCCACCCTAGGCGCATGGGCCCTAGGGGGGAAGTGGCGCCCCAGCCCACTTTGGGCTGGATCCCCTCCCACTTCAGCCCATGGGGCCCTCCGGGATAGGTGGCCCCACCCGGTGGACCCCCGGGACCCTTTCGGTGGTCCCGGTACAATACCGGTGACCCCGAAACTTGTCCAGATGGCCGAAATAGCACTTCCTATATATAATTCTTTACCTCCGGACCATTCCGGAACTCCTCGTGACGTCCGGGATCTCATCCGGGACTCCGAACAACATTCGGGTTACTGCATATACATATCCCTACAACCCTAGCGTCACCGAACCTTAAGTGTGTAGACCCTACGGGTTCGGGAGACATGTAGACATGACCGAGATCGCTCTCTGGTCAATAACCAATAGCGGGATCTGGATACCCATGTTGGCTCCCACATGCTCCACGATGATCTCATCAGATGAACCACGATGTCGAGGATTCAAGCAACCCCGTATACAGTTCCCTTTGTCAATCGGTATGTTACTTGCCCGAGATCTGATCGTCGGTATCCCAATACCTCGTTCAATCTCGTTACCGGCAA
Source organism: Triticum urartu (assembly GCF_056163025.1). NCBI lineage: Eukaryota > Viridiplantae > Streptophyta > Magnoliopsida > Poales > Poaceae > Triticum > Triticum urartu. The sequence goes on from NC_141876.1 coordinate 37,172,639, forward strand.
GTCACTTTACTCGTACCGTAATGCACGATCCCGTGACCAGACACTTGGTCACTTTGAGCTCATTATGATGATGCATTACCGAGTGGGCCCAGTGATACCTCTCCGTCATACAGAGTGACAAATCCCAGTCTTGATCCATGTCAGCCCAATAGACACTTTCGGAGATACCCGTAGTATACCTTTATAGTCACCCAGTTACGTTGTGACATTTGGTACACCCAAAGCACTCCTACGGTATCCGGGAGTTACACGATCTCATGGTCTAAGGAAAAGATACTTGACATTGGAAAACTCTAGCAAACGAACTATACGATCTTATGCTATGTTTAGGATTGGGTCTTGTCCATCACATCATTCTCCTAATGATGTGATCTCGTTATCAATGACATCCAATGTCCATAGTCAGGAAACCATGACTATCTGTTGATCAACGAGCTAGTCAACTAGAGGCTTACTAGGGACATGTTGGTGTCTATTATTCACACATGTATTACGATTTCCGGATAACACAATTATAGCATGAATAAAGACAATTATCATGAACAAGGAAATATAATAATAATGCTTTTATTATTGCCTCTAGGGCATATTTCCAACACGGCAACCTGTCTTGGAGATCATGTTGTTAGACAACGGTGAACCTTCGAACTATGAAGAAGCGATGGCGGGCCCGGATTCCGACAAATGGCTAGAAGCCATGAAATCCGAGATAGGATCCATGTATGAAAACGAAGTATGGACTTTGACTGACTTGTCTGTTGAGCGGCGAGCCATAGAAAATAAATGGATCTTTAAGAAGAAGACAGACGCGGATGGTAATGTGACCATCTATAAAGCTCGGCTTGTCGCTAAGGGTTATCGACAAGTTCAAGGGGTTGACTACGATGAGACTTTCTCACCGGTAGCGAAGCTAAAGTCCGTCCGAATCATGTTAGCAATTGCCGCATACTATGATTATGAGATATGGCAAATGAACGTCAAAACGGCACTCCTTAATGGTTTCCTTAAGGAAGAATTGTATATGATGCAGCCGGAAGGTTTTGTTGATCCTAAGAAAGCTGACAAAGTATGCAAGCTCCAACGCTTGATTTATGGGCTGGTGCAAGCATCTCGGAGTTGGAACATTCGCTTTGATGAGATAATCAAAGCGTTTGGGTTTACACAGACTTATGGAGAAGCCTGCGTTTACAAGAAAGTGAGTGGGAGCTCTGTAGCATTTCTCATATTATATGTAGATGACATACTTTTGATGGGAAATGATATAGAGCTTTTGGACAGCATTAAGGCCTACTTGAATAAGAGTTTTTCAATGAAGGACCTTGGAGAAGCTGCTTATATATTAGGCATCAAGATCTACAGAGATAGATCAAGACGCCTCATAGGTCTTTCACAAAGCACATACCTATATAAGATATTTAAGAAGTTCAATATGGATCAGTCTAAGAAGGGGTTCTTGCCTGTGTTGCAAGGTGTGAAATTGAGCTCAGCTCAATGTCCGACCATGGCAGAAGATATAGAAGAGATGAGTGTCATCCCCTATTCCTCAGCCATAGGTTCTATTATGTATGCCATGCTGTGTACCAGACCTGATGTAAACCTTGCCTTAAGTTTGCTAGGAAGGTACCAAAGTAATCCCGGCAAGGAACACTGGACAGCGGTCAAGAATATCCTGAAGTACCTGAAAAGGACTAAGGAAATGTTTCTCGTTTATGGAGGTGACGAAGAGCTCGTCGTAAAGGGTTACGTCGACGCTAGCTTCGACACAGATCTGGATGTCTCAAAGTCACAAACCGGATACGTGTATATTTTGAATGGTGGGGCAGTAAGCTGGTGCAGTTGCAAGCAGAGCGTCGTGGCGGGATCTACATGTGAAGCGGAGTACATGGCAGCCTCGGAGGCAGCACATGAAGCAATTTGGGTGATGGAGTTCATCACCGACCTAGGAGTCATACCCAATGCGTCGGGGCCGATCAAGCTCTTCTGTGACAACACTGGAGCTATTGCACTTGCAAAGGAGCCCAGGTTTCACAAGAAGACAAGGCACATCAAGCGTCGCTTCAACTCCACTCGTGAAAATGTTCAAGATGGAGACATAGATATTTGTAAAGTACATACGGACCTGGATGTAGCAGATCCGTTGACTAAACCTCTCCCTAGAGCAAAACATGATCAACACCAGAATTCCATGGGTGTTCGATTCATCACAATGTAACTAGATAATTGACTCTAGTGCAAGTGGGAGACTGTTGGAAATATGCCCTAGAGGCAATAATAAAAGCATTATGATTATATTTCCTTGTTCATGATAATTGTCTTTATTCATGCTATAATTATGTTATCCGGAAATCATAATACATGTGTGAATAATAGACACCAACATGTCCCTAGTAAGCCTCTAGTTGACTAGCTCGCTGATCAACAGATAGTCATGGTTTCCTGACTATGGACATTGGATGTCATTGATAACGAGATCACATCATTAGGAGAATGATGTGATGGACAAGACCCAATCCTAAACATAGCATAAGATCGTATAGTTCGTTTGCTAGAGTTTTCCAATGTCAAGTATCTTTTCCTTAGACCATGAGATCATGTAACTCCCGGATACCGTAGGAGTGCTTTGGGTGTACCAAACGTCACAACGTAACTGGGTGACTATAAAGGTATACTACGGGTATCTCCGAAAGTGTCTATTGGGTTGACACAGATCAAGACTGGGATTTGTCACTCCGTATGACGGAGAGGTATCACTGGGCCCACTCGGTAATGCATCATCATTATGAGCTCAAAGTGACCGAGTGTCTGGTCACGGGATCATGTATTACGGTACGAGTAAAGTGACTTGCCAGTAACGAGATTGAACGAGGTATTGGGATACCGACGATCGACTCTCGGGCAAGTAACATACCGATTGACAAAGGGAATTGTATACGGGGTTGCTTGAATCCTCGACATCATGGTTCATCCGATGAGATCATTGAGGAGCATGTGGGAGCCAACATGGGTATCCAGATCCCGCTGTTGGTTATTGACCGGAGAGCAATCTCGGTCATGTCTACATGTCTCCCGAACCCGTAGGGTCTACACACTTAAGGTTCGGTGACGCTAGGGTTGTAGGGATATGTATGTGCAGTAACCCGAATGTTTTTCGGAGTCCCTGATGAGATCCCGGACGTCACAAGGAGTTCCGGAATGGTCCGGAGGTGAAGAATTATATATAGGAAGTGCAGTTTCGGCCATCGGGGGAGTTTCGGGGGTCACTGGTATTGTACCGGGACCACCGGAAGGTTCTCGGGGGTCCACCGGGTGGGGCCACCCATCCCGGAGGGCCCCATGGGCTGAAGTGGGGACGGGAACCAGCCCTTAGTGGGCTGGTGCACCCCCCAAGGCCCACCCCTTGTGCCTAGGGTTGAAACCCTAGGGTGGGGGGGCTCCCCACTTGCCTTGGGGGGGCACTCCACCCCCTTGGCCGCCGCCCCCCTAGGAGATTGCATCTCCTAGGGCCGGAGCCCCCCCTAGGCCCTCTATATATAGTGGGGGGGAGGGAGGGCCTCAGACCTACGTCGTTGGTGCCTCCCTCTCCCTCTCCAACACCTCCTCCTCCTCCATAGAGCTTGGCGAAGCCCTGCCGGAGTACTGCAGCTCCATCACCACCACGCCGTCGTGCTGCTGCATGAGCCATCTTCCTCAACCTCTCCTTCCCCCTTGCTGGATCAAGAAGGAGACGTTACGCTGACCGTACGTGTGTTGAACGTGGAGGTGCCGTCCGTTCGGCGCTAGGATCTCCAGTGATTGGGATCACGTCGTGTACGACTTCCTCATCCCCGTTCTTTGAATGCTTCCGCGTGTGATCTACAAAGGTATGTAGATGCAATCCAATCACTCGTTGCTAGATGAACTTGGGGCAGAATATTCGTAGGAAATTTTTTTGTTTTCTGCAACGTTCCCCAACAAATCCGTAGTCCATGTTTCGAGTTGCAAATATTAGCAACAGAACCAGTATCAAATACCCAGGTGCTACTGCGAGCATTAGTAAGGTACACATCAATAACATGTATATCACATATACCTTTGTTCACCTTGCCATCCTTCTTATCCGCCAAATACTTGGGGCAGTTCCGCTTCCAGTGACCAGTCTGCTTGCAGTAGAAGCACTCAATTTCAGGCTTAGGTCCAGACTTGGGTTTCTTCTCTTGAGTAGCAACTTGCTTGCCGTTCTTTTTGAAGTTTCCCTTCTTCTTCCCTTTGCCCTTTTTCTTGAAACTAGTGGTCTTGTTGACCATCAACACTTGATGCTCCTTCTTGATTTCTACCTCCGCAGCTTTTAGCATTTCGAAGAGCTCGGGAATAGTCTTATTCATCCCTTGCATATTATAGTTCATCATGAAGCTCTTGTAGCTTGGTGGCAGTGATTGGAGAATTGTGTCAATGACGCAATCATCTGGAAGATTAACTCCCAGTTGAATCAAATGATTATTATACCCAGACATTTTGAGTATATGCTCACTGACAGAACTGTTCTCCTCCATCTTGCAGCTATAGAACTTATTGGAGACTTCATATCTCTCAATCCGGGCATTTGCTTGAAATATTAACTTCAACTCCTAGAACATCTCATATGCTCCATGACGTTCAAAATGTCGTTGAAGTCCCGATTCTAAGCTGTAAAGCATGGCACACTGAACTATCGAGTAGTCATCAGCTTTGCTCTGCCAGATGTTCATAACATCTGGTGTTGCTCCAGCAGCAGGCCTGGCACTCAGCGGTGCTTCCAGGACGTAATTCTTCTGTGCAGCAATGAGGATAATCCTCAAGTTATAGACCCAGTCCGTGTAATTACTACCATCATCTTTCAACTTTGCTTTCTCAAGGAACGCATTAAAATTCAACGGAACAACAGCACGAGCCATCTATGTACAATCAAACATAAACAAGCAAGATACTATCAGGTACTAAGTTTCATGATAAATTTAGGTTCAATTATTTACTAAAAGAACTCCCACTTAGATAGACATCCCTCTAATCCTCTAAGTGATTACGTGATCCAACTCAACTAAAACATGTCCGATCATCACGTGAGATGGAGCAGTTTCATTGGTGAACATCATTATGTTGATCATATCTACTATATGATTCACGCTCGACCTTTCGGTCTCCGTGTTCCGAGGCCATATCTGTATATGCTTGGCTCGTCAAGTATAACCTGAGTATTCCGCGTGTGCAACTATTTTGCACCCGTTGTATTTGAACGTAGAACCTATCACACTCGATCATCACGTGGTGTCTCAGCACGAAGAACTTTTGCAACGGTGCATACTCAGGGAGAACACTTCTTGATAATTTAGTGAGAGATCATCTTATAATGCTACCGTCAATCAAAGCAAGATAAGATGCATAAAAGATAAACATCACATGCAATAAATATAAGTGATATGATATGGCCATCATCATCTTGTGCCTGTGATCTCCATCTCCGAAGCACCGTCATGATCACCATCGTCACCGACGCGACACCTTGATCTCCATCGTAGCATCGTTGTCGTCTCGCCAATCTTATGCTTCTACGACTATCGTTACCGCTTAGTGATAAAGTAAAGCATTACAGCACGATTGCATTGCATACAATAAAGCGACAACCAAATGGCTCCTGCCAGTTGCCGATAACTCGGTTACAAAACATGATCATCTCATACAATAAAATTCATCATCATGTCTTGACAATATCACATCACAACATGCCCTGCAAAAACAAGTTAGACGCCCTCTACTTTGTTGTTGCAAGTTTTACGTCGCTGCTACGGGCTTAAGCAAGAACCAATCTTACCTACGCATCAAAACCACAACGATAGTTTGTCAAGTTGGTGTTGTTTTAACCTTCGCAAGGACCGGGCGTAGCCACACTCTGTTCAACTAAAGTTGGAGAAACTGTCACCCGCAAGCCACCTCTGTGCATAGCACGTCGGGAGAACCGGTCTCGCGTAAGCGTACGCGTAATGTTGGTCCGGGCCGCTTCGTCCAACAATACCGCCGAACCAAAGTATGACATGCTGGTAAGTAGTATGACTTATATCGCCCACAACTCACTTGTGTTCTACTCGTGCATATAACATCAACACATAAAACCTAGGCTCGGATGCCACTGTTGGGTTTCGTAGTAATTTCAAAAAATTTCCTACGCACACGCAAGATCATGGTGATGCATAGCAACGAGAGGGGAGAGTGTGATCTACGTACCCTTGTAGATCGACAATGGAAGCGTTAACACAACGTAGAGGAAGTAGTCGTACGTCTTCCCGATCCGACCAATCCAAGCACCGTTACTCCGGCACCTCCGAGTTCTTAGCACATGTACAGCTCGATGACGCTCCCCGGGCTCCGATCCAGCAAAGCTTCGGGGATGAGTTCCGTCAGCACGACGGCGTGGTGACGATGATGATGTTCTACCGACGCAGGGCTTCGCCTAAGCACTGCAACGATATGACCGGGGTGGAATATGGTGGAGGGGGGCACCGCACACGGCTATGGAACGATCACAAGGATCAAATTGTGTGTTCTAGGGTGCCCCCCTGCCTCCGTATATAAAGGATCCAAGGGGGGGGGTGCGGCCGGCCTAGAGGAGGCACGCAGGAGGAGTCCTACTCCTACCGGGAGTAGGACTCCCCTCCCGTTCCTTGTCCAACTAGGAGAGGTGGAGGGAGAGAAGGAAAGGGGGGCGCCGCCCCTCCCTCCTTGTCCAATTCGGACTAGGGGGAGAGGGGGCGCGCGGCCTGCCCTGGCAGCCCCTTCCTCTTCTCCACATTAGGCCCATGAGGCCCATTAACCCCCCGGGGGGTTCCGGTAACCCCCCGGTGCTCCGGTTTTATCCGAAACTTCCCCGGAACCCTTCCGGTGTCCGAATATAGTCGTCCAATATATCAATCTTTATGTCTCGACCATTTCGAGACTCCTCGTCATGTACGTGATCACATCCGGGACTCCGAACTAACTTCGGTACATCAAAATGCATAAACTCATAATAACTGTCATCGTAACGTTAAGCGTGCGGACCCTACGGTTCGAGAACAATGCAGACATCACTGAGACAAATCTCCGGTCAATAACCAATAGCGGGACCTGGATGCCCATATTGGCTCCTACATATTCTACGAAGATCTTTATAGGTCAGACCGCATAACAACATACGTTGTTCCCTTTGTCATCGGTATGTTACTTGCCCGAGATTCGATCGTCGGTATCCAATACCTAGTTCAATCTCGTTACTGGCAAGTCTCTTTACTCATTCCGTAATACATCATCTCGCAACTAACTTATTAGTTGCAATGCTTGCAAGGCTTATGTGATGTGCATTACCGAGAGGGCCCAGAGATACCTCTCCGACAATCGGAGTGACAAATCCTAATCTCAAAATACGCCAACCCAACATCTACCTTTGGAGACACCTGTAGAGCTCCCTTATAATCACCCATTTACGTTGTGACGTTTGGTAGCACACAAAGTGTTCCTCCGGCAAACGGGAGTTGCATAATCTCATAGTCATAGGAACATGTATAAGTCATGAAGAAAGCAATAGCAACATACTAAATGATCGGGTGCTAAGCTAATGGAATGGGTCATGTCAATCATATCATTCACCTAATGATGTGATCCCGTTAATCAAATAACAACTCTTTGTTTATGGTTAGGAAACATAACCATCTTTGATTAACGAGCTAGTCAAGTAGAGGCATACTAGTGACACTCTGTTTGTCTATGTATTCACACATGTATTATGTTTCCGGTTAATACAATTCTAGCATGAATAATAAACATTTATCATGATATAAGGAAATAAATAATAACTTTATTATTGCCTCTAGGGCATATTTCCTTCACCAACGGCTGGAGATGCTCTTAGAGCCAACGCTTCTGCTGTTAAGACATCTGCACACCAATCCATCGTCCAGTTTCCTCCAATAATGAACCTTCCTTTGTCATCTTTAAGAACAGCCTCTGCTGTACCTCTAAGCATGTCGTGATCAAAAGAAGCATCGACATTCAATTTCACATAACCCATGGGAGGCCTTTCCCATCCCCCTATTCTAATTGTTGCCCTCAAGGAATGAGCTTTAACATATTTTGCCGCTATAGCATGGGCTCCCATTGAGGTTCGGTATGCATCTTGAGACTTTTCCTCATGAACTAGCGTCCGTTTATTCCACCATAAATATTAGGCTGTTATAGCAATCAATTCATGTGCATTATGGGTGCCTACTGTAGATAGCTCTTCCTCTGACATCCCCTTGTTAGAGACCGAACCAAAATGAAGCTCCCACGTTCGTTTGGATTCTGGACCGTTGGCTCGAGCTCCCTGACACGTAATGGCCGTCGGATCGCGGGTTCGGCTCATGCGAGACGTCTGATATTTACTAGATCGTCGTGAGCCGTTAGATAAAATTCGCGCGACTATAGGCTTGCCACCGCGTGTAAAACTAGATGGCTGCTGGGGGTATTTTCGTCATTTCCCATGGTTGGAAAAATATCTAATCGCCACATGGGTGTGACCTAGCCGTCGCTACTCCACATTCGCTCGTCCCACCTCCTCCTCTCCCTCTCTCGATCTCCTCTGCCTCGCACGCCGCCACCGCTCGCCCTCGCGCCGCTGCCGCCTCCGCTTGCCCTCGTGCCGCTGCCGCCTCCGCTTGCCCTCGCGCCGCGTCTTTGCTCCCGACTGCCCTAACCCTAGCCCCTTTCTACGCCGCCGCCGCCCGTTCCCTCTCCCTCCCCTGCTGTCGCGTCGCCGCCTTCGCCGACTCGCCCTCCCCTCCTTCTCCCCCTGCATAGCGGTAGGTCGAGGTGGTCGTGGCCGACAGCGCGCTCGCCGGCGCTGCCCGTGAGTGCTCCATCGGCGACTTCCACCTTCTCCCTCTCCCTCCCCCTACCGCCGGCCTCTCCCTTGGTGGTGGCCAGATCTACCATGGCTACAGCCACGGACACGGACGGGGCTTCTGGATCCGCGCCGCTGTCGAGCTGGGTCCCGACGGTCGCCTCCTTCTCCACAACCGGCGCCACACCCTTCGGTGGATCGATCCGGCACCAGGAACCGTGAACACCTGGCCCTTCTACCCCGCCGCCGGCGCCGCTTCCTCGTGAGATCCCGACCATGGTGAGCTCCCCCGCCCTCCCCTCCCACCCCTGCTCCTCCTCCCAAGATCCTAGGTAAAAAAATACATGTAAGATGATTATCTTGAAGTAGGGATCTGTTTTTATTCATGCACTAGGAACTAACGTATTCACTAGATTCAATTTCCATGCCCCTAATAAGGACAATATTTTCCTTGCTAAAAGGACAATATCTCATTGCATTATTACTTCCTTGCTTAGTTGATTCATAACACAACACATAATACAGAGGAACCTCTTACTTTTAGGGTTAAGCCCGTTGCATTTGTTCATTCAGAGGAGGCATGCTGATAGGTAGGGATTCAGAGGAAGCAATTGATAAAGATGCCGGTCTTCTCTTTCAGTTCTAGGTTTTCGTGTTTCCATTGATTTTGTGTTGAATTTATCATTGTAGGTCCGTTGTGGATGTTGTTTGTTCTGTTTGTTGAGGCTTCGGTCGGCCCGCTGTCTGCTGCCGTGTCGAGAGGTTGCAAGGTTCCTGGTTGGTGAGCTCTTCCTTTCCTTCCTGTCTAGCAGAGCGAATATACGTAGATTACTTGTTGTTATGTGCGGCTCCAGTAGCTTTTTGGATGTATTGGCTGCTCAAATCTGGTTATTTTTTTGGATGCATTGGCTGCTCCATCCTGGATCTGGTCGGGTTCCTTTGGATGGATTAGGTGCTCGGGTCTGCTTGGACCCCTGGTATTTGTTGTTGCTTTGTGGGAGACTCGGCCTCGTGCATATTTTCGTGGCAGATTTTTGTTGCCTTTCTTAATTTGGTGGTTGGATGCATTATGTGCTTGGATATGATTAGATTCCTAGGAGTTTTTTGTTGCGGTCTGGCTAGATTCCTAGGTTTTTGTTGCCTTTTTTATTTCGTCTGGTACCTGATTTGTCCTTATCTGGCAGCGCGGAAATGATCCATGATCTGGTGGCGGGAAGCGGCTCCATATTGGTGATTGGACCTCCTGGTGTAGGGAAGACTACTCTGATCAGGTACACATCACCTACACCCCAGTTCTTTGGTCAATACTTGCTTCATTGGAGCCATTTTTGTTTATGTTCTGTATGGTGCCATCTGAGTCTGAATTATTATGCATTCGCTCACAAGAAAAGCAGTAAGGACTAGAAAGCTGCATTGTTATTCCTTTTCCTTGGTTCAGACTGTAGTGTCAGGTTCAGAGATGGTTGCAGCAAGGTCAAGTTCCTTTTTTTACGGCACATGGATGTTCTGAATATGTTCTACCAAAACATTTTCTAACTAACATATTGATTTCATATTGTTGTTTTCTGTGACCTTTGATAGAAGGATCTGCTCATGTATTTTTCCTGTGTATATCTTTGTGCTAAAAAATGCATTTCTGCTAAATAGTAATTCCTAAATAATTGTTTCTGATAAACAACGATGCCTTTCTTACATAGGTTGTTTGATTGATGCATTCGTCCTCGTTGGCCGGGCGGTGCAAGGCGCAACTCCGACGCGGTTCCTCGCCGGTTGGCCGGCGTTTAGGCGCAACCCCGGCACGCACTGAGTACTGCCTCGGCTACAACCTGCCTCGGTGAGGTCCATCTTCCTCATGCTCCTCTACTGCGGCTACTGTATGGGACATGGCCATGGCTATATTGATGTGCTGCTCGTCTGGTTGATGCTCTATGCCCTACTCATGCATCGGTTCCTACTTGAGCTCTATAGTTGTGGATCCATGCCATTTTATGGTTTCCAGGCTGCTGTACATGTTTAGTTGCTATCATAGGAGCTCATGTGATGCTCTGGTTTACATGTGGATGCCCTGGTCCTATAGCTATGCTCCTGGATTTGCTAGATTGATGAGTGGCGTTCGTGCTAGGGCGATGATGATTAATCGTGGCTGAAATAAGTGTGCCTTTGAGCAATCGTGGCACTTGTGCGTAACAGATTGATCTGGTGACAAGAGATGACGGGGGTAGGTTATATGATCGAGGAAAGGTGAATCTGAGCCCACTATGCAATGAACCCTGAATCCTCAGAGCTCAAGAAACGGAGGGAGCACCGGACGCTCTCAGAGTTTAGCATCCCCTTGTTAGAGTCTGAAACAAAATGAAGCTCCCACGTTCGTTTGGATTCTGGACCGTTGGATCGAGCTCCCTGACCGTAATGGCTGTCGGATCGCGGGTTCGGCTCACGTGAGACGTCCGATATTTACCAGATCGTCGTGAGCCGTTAGATAAAATTCGTGCAACTGTAGGCTTGCCACCGCGTGTAAAACTAGATGGCTGCGGAGGGCATTTTCATCATTTCCCATGGTTGGAAAAATATCCAATCGCCACATGGGTGTGACCTAGCCGTCGCTCCTCGACATTCGCTCATCCCACCTCCTCCTCTCCCTCTCTCGATCTCCTTTGCCTCGCACGCCGCCACCGCTCGCCCTTGCGCCGCTGCCGCCTCCGCTTGCCCTCGCGCCGCCTCTTTGCTCCCGACTTCGCTAACCCTAGCCCCTTTCTACGTTGTCGTAGGTTATATGATGTTGCTTATTTATTCTCAAGTGGTGTTCATGCTTGGGCAATGATGATTACCTTGGCTGGAAATAGTGTGCCTTTGAGCAATCGAGGCACCTGTGGGTATCAAGTTGGATCCTCCCTCTTGTCTCTAGAATCCTTTTTGATCCTGTGATACTTGTTGTTGTCCTTGGATGGTCATTCTTGTTGTGTGATAAGCAGGGCAGCTCCACTGTATAAACAGATTGATCTGGTGACAAGAGATGACGGGGGTAGGTTATATGATCGAGGAAAGGGGGATCTGAGCCCACTATGCATTGAACCCTGATCATTTTTATTTGTATTTAAAGTTGTTACATATTTTGTGTTACTGTCTTGGCGCAAGGGTGTCGGGTCCCAACATTTTACTGTCCAGGGTTTAGCTTGTAGTGTCGTTTTTGAAAGACAGTAACACAAGAAGGTCTTATCCAACTCCATAATTTTACTGTATGAGACAGCCGGTATAATTTTCAGTTTGTAGAGCTCTGTGGTTCCCTGTTTTTCTGTTGTTCTATTTTTCTATTGCTGCTCAGATCCATGTTGTCTTGAATTGTAAAGTACAACTACAAGTCCAAACCTGGACATTTTTAGAGCCTGAACATTTTCAGTTAGTGGCTCAAAACTGCTCCACTAGAGTAGACATTTAACTTAATCAATTTACCATCTAGACAAATACTCCTATTAATTCCATCTGAGGAGTAGACATTTAACATAAGGTAGCCCCATTTTAATTTAAATGTAGTCTATTTTTGTTGCAATAGCCCATTAGAGTGACTTATCGTTCATGAGCGGATCCTTTTTTTAATGTGTTTGATTCGAGGCGCCACCTCCCTATGGCCTCGGCGCCTTCTCCCGGGCTCTCTCGGAGGTGAACTGTAGCGACATCTTGTGCGTGGTGGTCAAGCACGATAGCGCTGATGGGTGCTGTCTCCGTCGACTGGAGAAGCGCAGGTCGCGGCTCACGCCGCTACTCTACTGGGGTCATCAGCCTTTGTACTCGCGTTGTGCGTGCACTCAGGTACTGCATCCCAGGTTCATGTCTCACAGATTTCCATGCGCACAGTTCTGACCCCCTTTTTCTGCTGCTCCATATAGTGAACCAACAGAGTCGTGGATGTTGTGATCGTTGCGTGCTGTGTCCCTCGGCTGAGCGGCAAGCCAGAGCTGCAAGTTGTTGAACATAGGGTGCTATTGTGATATTTCATGCCTCACGCTCTATGTGTGTATCTCTCTGTCCTGTTCCCCTTTTGCTATTCATTCATGCCTGATAGAATTACTAAGTTTTTTCTTGGTTTTGTAGTTGTGGATTGTTGTTAAGGAAGTATCTATTCAGGCCTGTTCAGGGGATATTGCATGATCAAGATCACTTCGTTCACTACTGATTTCATAAGGCCTGACATTGAGCCAGATTTCCTGTTCTGTATGATTTAACTCCGTTGGCTCTGCTCCCTTGCCCAACTGATATGCCTGAAAAGTTCACAGGTATTTCCCTACCACCCGTTCATCTGCCTACGCCTTTCTATAGTGTTGTTTACCATATATAGTAATTTTTTTGGTTTATTCGTGTAAACGTGTTCTGGCTCATTTGTGATGTATAAGAGGCTGTTCAGTACCATAGTGCAAGCAGGGCTGAACCATCGACTAAGAGGCTCATATATGTCAAGAACCTCACATGTGTGTACTGATATTTATGGCTGTATCACCTTTCCTTTGTCATAACAGTCTTATTTATACTTTGTTGTTTATAGAATCAAGCAAACCAGTGCGGTGCTCTGGGATCAGATTGCCTTGGCATTTGCTGCCGATGAAGTTATTGAGCTGGGCAAGAAAGAACTGGTGGTTGCTACGTTTGTTGTGACGCTGTTCAAGAAATATGAAGGTGAGCCCGGTGCGGCTCTTCTATGGTAGAAAATTCTTGCCTGTTGAAGTAGATGTTATAGATCAATAATGGTGCATTCTTGGATAATGCACTATTTTGTTGATTATTGAAATAGTCGCGTGTCATAATGAAGTTTTTTTCCTATTTGGTTGCATGTATGTGCATGGATGCTTTCTTTGGACTTCATTATTCTTTGTATGATGCATACAATGGGAATGCATATGCTAAACCTGGCGTTTGGACCGGCACCCTCGCGCCAGGGCGCGATCCCAATCTGCACCCACTGCTACGTTTATCTTATTTGGTTTGAAATTGTGAGAGGAGACATTTTAGTTTCCCATGATGCATTTTCTTTTTGTTTACATATTTCATTGTTCTTACCCGCCAATGAAATTCTCTATTATAGTGCAATTGTAAAGCTTATACTTCAATCATTTCTGGTTTTTTCTGTCACAACAGTTTTGAGATTGGCCTTGATAGCTGGTTATCATTGTACAAGACATCTTAGGTAAGATCTACCGATGGGTTAGTTTCTCATGTAAACTCACCTTTCATGATGTTCTGTGATAATCATGGCAGACTGAAGATATGTTATCTATGCAGTATAATACTAGCGTTAAAATTCAAGCTCCTTTTGGCATTATCTATGCAACTGATATGCCTGTACTCATTTGCTATATAATTTTGAAGTTTACAAGTCAAGAGATTTGATGCCATATTCTAAACCTTTGAGCATTCTTTTTAAGAATATCTTTATTTTCCGTCGCAGCATTATGGCAGAACAATTATTATGCGTCTATCAATGATAACAATGATACATGATTGAAGATTAGGTGGTCTACAATCCTCAGGTTCTCCAAAACTATATCTCAAGCCTATCAACTCTGAAAATTAAAGGTCTGACTTGAAACTGTGCCCCTCCCCTTTTCCTGTTGCTCAACTCCCTTTTTGTGAATGATGTTCTGCATTAATATCCCAGATTGCAAAATGTTAGTATTGCTATTTCTTTTATCATGTAGAGATGGGTGCGACATGGACAATTATGTATCTATAGCTATTTTTTTAGAAGAATTACATCTCTACAGTCATTTTCGCTTTAAGACAATGATCATTACCTACTACATTCAATGTCACTTCCGTTCTTATAAGTACATGCTAACGAGAATGCGATATGATATTTACTAACGAGAAATCATATACTTGCAGGTCGCCACCATGCTGTCTCTCTCTGGCCGCCCCTCACATCGTCTTGGTTTGTTGGTTGCTGCTATGTCTCCTGCCGGTTCGCCCGCCGCTATCGCTCGAAGGGTTGTATAGGCTGTCGCTTTTGCCACTACTCTGCAGTGACCAGTGAGGACCATGGCATCGAGGCAGCCCAAAAGGGAAACACCGCCGGCCACAACGCTGGTAGAGGCCTCCCTGTCTGCGCCGGTGACTGCTTAAAATCGCCGCCGCCACTGCCGTTGTCTTTGTTGCTTCTTTGCAGGCATTTGATTAAGTCAAAGGCAACATGAAGGCACGGCGACGATCAAGGTCTTTATGTACGCCGAGTAGTATCTTTTGCCTACCATACCGTATGAAAATAGATCAGGATGAGACAATTAAGTCACGTACTATGTATTTACTGTGGTCTCTATAAGGAGAACATATCTGGTCTATATCTGAATCTATGAACTATTATATTGATGATGTCGATTATGTCTACATAGCCTGCCTTCGTATGCTTGTATAAGCTCAATGTATCCTTTGTACTGTTCTTCTTTGACTTGGCACATCTGCTCATTTTCAGATAAATTTTAATGTGACTTCCAACGTCATAAACCAGAATTCTTTTTCTAAGGATGCTTACATATGAACTGTTCATCCTATTTGTTAATATATTCTATCCAATATGTTATCCATGTCTAAAACCCGTCTTAAATTTCATATCTTATTCATAGATAATGATTTGGTGTATGACACTGTACTTAATCAATATTATTGGTTATTTTTTATATTTGCAATGCTCCTATGACTATATTACCAGATTGGATATGATCGTACCCGACAGCATCGCTGTCGGGTGCGGTAAGGCGGCACTTCCTACCTAGTAAGAAGTAAAAACTCAAGAACTGCCTCTCCCACACGATCAATAACACAAGCTTTCGGTAAACTCGGTCTTTATATCTGCAACCTCACTCATGCGAAGCCTCAACGGAGCGCTCGTTCATGCCGAGCAACGATAGCTTGGCTGAGAGATTTGGTTGGTAGCTCTACCTTTGTAGTTTACCAGACTTTTTTTGTGCTAAACTTGCCTTACTTTAGGTGTTCACACTTTAACTTGTCTAACAGAATTTTGCTACACTTTTTGCATGTTTGGCATGTGGGTTTATTTCTCAAAAAGAGAATATTGCCTTAGGCGTGGCTAAAATGAAACAACCACCTACTTGAACAAACTAGCCTAACTAACTTAAATGTGTGGCTAAGTGTGTTAAAGCGTGGCTATGAACCAAACAGCCCGGTGGAGACAAAGGGCAGGCAAAGCCCGCTGGCGATGGTTAAGGCGTCAGGGAACTTCCGAACCAACCAACTCAACATCATGTCTTCCAGGCTTGCAGAGCATGCTCCATTATTTTTTGTCTCATGTGAGGTCATGTGAGGTATGGGTTACACTTATACAACGCCTCCGGTGTTCACATTCCACACCATTGCAAGCAGCTCGCGTTCACCACAGATCCTCCCCGTGTTCAATCTGCTTTATGATCACTGGTGACGAACTTAGATGCCTAGTGGATGTAATATACCATAAATCCTTTATTGTATAGTGTAGGTTTATTCTAAATTACTATGACGTAATTTCTTTATCGTATAGAGTAGATTTGTTCTTAATTCCTACTAGTTACTGCCATCATTCGCTATTTGGAAAAAGAACTGATGTAGTCGACCGGGCCGAAACATTCGCCTCTAATGGGCCTGGTTTTTAGCGGGCCACAATTGGGCCGGCCTGCATCTTTCTTGGGCCCGAATGGCCATTGGGGCCTTCACACTTTGCGCCAGACCCACAACTTACTCCGACCTATATCCGGCCCAAATTTTAGTTGGGCCTTTTTGTGGACCCAGCGCTTAGTTTCGCCCAAATAGCGTTGGGCCATTAACAGGCTGAATATTCTACTGGCCTGTTACGGCCCAGAAGAAACCATGGGCCTTTAGCAGGCCGAAATGCATGTTGGGCCTCAATTTTCACTAGTCGTCGACGGGCCTTCAGCAGGCTAAAATGTAGACCGGGCCTTTTTTGGCCCAGTTATATGACGGGTCGTTACCAGGCCGAAACATATCTCGGGCCTTAGTTGGCCCACTGATATCATGGGCCTTTAAGAGGCCGAAAGCTTAGTACAGGCATCAACGGGCCGAATTATACGACATGCCTTTAACAGGCCCAAAGTCACATTGGGTTGAACTGTTGCCACCTTTATCACGGGCCGTTAGTGGGCCGGATGTCGCGTCGGACCATATATGGCCCATGGCCAGCACGGGCCATTCCCAGGCCGAAAGACACACCGGTCTGAAATGGGCCCATATATACATTGGGCCTCTAACAGGCCGAAAGTCACTTGGCTGTAATTGGGCCCAAATATTCGGCGAACAATTAACGGGTCAGATCTGGCTTCGGGCCGTAAATGGGCCTTTATTAAACAGGTCGTTATTGGGCTGGCCCACTAGTACCTGAGTAAGTACTACGGGCCTTTGACTGGGCCGGCCTTTTTAACCTATATGGGCCTCTGTTGGGCCCTGCCATGTGTCGACGTATCATAGGCATGTCTCCTCCAATGGACGGGTGACATCTAGGTATGGTGGTTGTTTTGAGGAAGGTATATGGTGGGTTTATGGTACCGGCGAAAGTTGCGCAATACTAGAGAGGCTAGCAATGATGGAAGGGTGAGAGTGCGTATAATCCATGGACTCAACATTAGTCATAAAGAACTCACATACTTATTGTAAAAGTTTATTAGCCCTCGAAGAAAAGTACTACTACGGATGCCCCTAGGGGGGTAGATTGGTAGGAAAAGACCATCGCTCGTCCCCGACTGCCACTCATAAGGAAGACAATCAATAAATATCTCATGCTCCGACTTCGCTACATAACGGTTCACCATACGTGCATGCTACGGGAATCACAAACCTCAACACAAGTATTTCTACTAATCCACAACTACCCACTAGCATGACTCTAATATCACCATCTTTATATCGCAAAACTATTGCAAGGAATCAAACATATCATATTCAGTGATCTACAAGTTTTATGTAGGATTTTATGACTAACCATGTGAATGACCAATTCCTGTCATCTCTCTAAATGGATATAAGTGAAACAAAAGAGTTCAATTCTTTCTACAAAAGATATGCCCGTGCTCTAACAAATATAAGTGAAGCAAAAGAGCATTCTATAAATGGCGGTTGTCTAAGTGAAGAGAAACAGGCAATCCAAACTTCAAATAATATAAGTGAAGCACATGAAGCATTCTATGAAGTCATACTCAAAAGATATAAGTGAAGTGCATAGAGAATTATATAAATAAACCAAGGAATATCTCATACCAGCATGGTGCGTAAAAGAAAAATGAAAACTAAATGCAAAAGACGCTCCAAGATTGCACATATCGCATGAACGAAACGAATTTAAAAACATACCGATACTTGTTGAATAAAGAGGGGATACCTTCCGGAGCATCCCCGAGCTTAGACGCTTGAGTCTCCTTGAATATTTACTTGGGGTGCCTCGGGCATCCCCAAGCTTGAGCTCTTGCCTCTCTTCCTTCTTCTCACATCGAGACCTTCTCGATCATCGAACACTTCATCCACATAAAACTTCAACAGAAAACTCGGTAAGATCCATTAGTATAATAAAGCAAATCACTACTATAAGTACTGTTGCAAACCAATTCATATTTTGTTTTTGCATTGTGTCTACTGTGGTATAACTTTTTCATGGCTTAATCCACTGATATGAATCGATAGTTTCATCAAAGCAAGCAAACTATGCATCAAAAACAGAATCTGTCTAAAACTGAACAGTCTGTAACAATCTGAACATTCACCATACTTCTTATACTTTAAAAATTCTACCAAAATTAGGGAAAATAAAAAATTTGTATAGGAAGACATTGCAAAAAGAATCAGAACCATTTGATGTTCCAGCTAAAAATGTAAAATCGCGCACTACAGCCAAAGTTTCTGTCCTGCACCGTACAAACCATCAAGCAAATGTAAACATCCTAAAGGAAAACCTTGTCACATTATTTTTATAATACAATGGAATTGTACAAGGGGATAATTATTTTTATTGAAAATTTTATGTAATCAAGATTCACAAAGTTGTCGTGAGCATGAACAAAGTTCAAGAAGCTCTTCCACTTCAACAATGCATGTCTTTCTCACTTTCACTTTCCTTTTTGAAAAAGTTTCGGGTTCCCCACTTTATTTTTGTTGTTTTTAAACTATATGAAAGCACTCAACAGAAATAAATGACTCTCTAAAACTTCTGGGTTGTCTCCCTGGCAGCGCTTTCTTTAAAGCCATTAAGCTAGGCATATAGTGTTGGAAATATGCCCTAGAGGCAATAATAAAAGTATTATTATTATATTTCTTTGATCATGATAATTGTCTTTATTCATGCTATAACTGTATTATCCGGAAATCTTAATACACGTGTGAATACATAGACCATAATATGTCCCTAGTAAGCCTCTAGTTGACTAGCTCGTTGATCAACAGATAGTCATGGTTTCCTGGCTATGGACATTGGATGTCATTGATAACGGGATCACATCATTAGGAGAATGATGTGATGGACAAGACCCAATCCTAAGCATAGCACAAAGATCGTGTAGTTCGTTTGCTAGAGCTTTTCCAATGTCAAGCATTTTTTCCTTTGACCATGAGATCGTGTAACTCCCGGATACCGTAGGAGTGCTTTGGGTGTATCAAACGTCACAACGTAACTGGGTGACTATAAAGGTGCATTACAGGTATCTCCAAAAGTGTCTGTTGGGTTGACACGGATCGAGACTGGGATTTGTCACTCCATATAACGGAGAGGTATCACTGGGCCCACTCGGTAATGCATCATCATTATGAGCTCAAGGTGACCAAGTGGTTGATCACGGGATCATGCATTACGGTACGAGTAAAGTGACTTGCCGGTAACGAGATTGAACAAGGTATTGGGATACCGACGATCGAGTCTCGGGCAAGTAACATACTTATTGACAAAGGGAATTGTATACGGGGTTGATTAATCCTCGACATCGTGGTTCATCCGATGAGATCATCGTGGAGCATGTGGGAGCCATCATGGGTATCCAGATCCCGCTGTTGGTTATTGACCGGAGAGTCGTCTCGGTCATGTCTGCTTGTCTCCCGAACCCGTAGGGTCTACACACTTAAGGTTCGGTGACGCTAGGGTTATGAAGATATGTATATGCAGTAACCCGAATATTGTTCGGAGTCCCGGATGAGATCTCGGACGTCATGAGGAGTTCCGGAATGGTCCGGAGGTAAAGAATTATATATAGGAAGTGCTGTTTCGGCCATCGGGACAAGTTTCGGGGTTATCGGTATTGTACCGGGACCACCGGAGGGGTCCCGGGGGCCCACCGGGTGGGGCCACCTGTCCCGGGGGGCCACATGGGCTGTAGGGGGTGCGCCTTGGCCTATATGGGCCAAGGGCACCAGCCCTACTAGGCCCATGCGCCTAGGGTTTCCACCACGGAGGAGTCCAAGTGGTGGAAGGCACCCCGAGGTGCCTTGGGGGGGAGGGAAACCCTCCCCTGGCCGCCGCACCTAGGAGATTGGATCTCCTAGGCTGTGCACCCCCCCTTTGGACCTCCTATATATAGTGGGGGAGAGGAGGGATTTCATACCTCAGCCTTTGGTGCTCCCTCTCTCCCCGTTACATCTCTCTCGTAGTATAGGCGAAGCCCTGCTACTGTGACGCCCTGCATCCACCACCACGCCGTCGTGCTGCTGGATCTTCATCAACCTATCCCCCCCCTTGCTGGATCAAGAAAGGAGGAGACGTCATCCGTTCCGTACGTGTGTTGAACGCGGAGGCACCGTCCGTTCGGTGCTAAGATCATCGGTGATTTGAATCACGTCGTGTTCGACTACATCATCCCCGTTCTTTGAACGCTTCCGCTCGCGATCTACAAGGTACGTAGATGCATCTAATCACTCGTTGCTAGATGAACTCCTAGATGGATCTTGGTGAAACCGTAGGAAAATTTTTGTTTTCTGCAACGTTCCCCAACAGTGGTATCAGAGCTAGGTCTATGCGTAGTTCTCTTGCACGAGTAGAACACAATTGGTTGTGGGCGTTGATGTTGTCAATTTTCCTGCCGCTACTAGTCTTATCTTGCTTCAACGGAATTGTGGGATGAAGCGGCCCGGACCGACCTTACACGTACTCTTACGTGAGACAGGTTCCACCGACAAACATGCACAAGTTGCATAAGGTGGCTGGCGGGTGTCTGTCTCTCCTACTTTAGTTAGAGCGGATTCGATGAACAGGGTCCTTATGAAGGGTAAATAGAAGTTGACAAATCACGTTGTGGCTTTAACGTAGGTAAGAAGACGTTCTTGTTAGAACCCTACTTCAGCCACGTAAAACCTGCAACAACAATTAGAGGACGTCTAACTTGTTTTTGCAGCAAGTGCTTTGTGATATGATATGGCCAAAGTTGTGATGAATGATGAATGATCAATATGTGATGTGTGAGATGTTCATGCTATTATACAAGGAATCACAACTTACATGTCGATGAGTATGATGGTGACAAGGATGATCATGGAGCCCCAAGATGGAGATCAAAGGAGCTATGTGATATTGGCCATATCATGTCACTATTATTATTTGATTGCATGTGATGTTTATCATGTTTTGCATCTTGTTTACTTAGAACGACGGTAGTGAATAAGATGATCCCTTACAACAATTTCAAGAAGTGTTCTCCCCTAACTGTGCACCGTTGCTACAGTTCGTCGCTTCGAAGCATCACGTGTTAATCGGGTGTGATAGATCCTTTCGTTCACATACAACGGGTGTAAGCAAGATTTACACATGCAAAAACACTTAGGGTTAACTTGACGAGCCTAGCATGTGAAGACATGGCCTCGGAACACAGAGACCGAAAGGTCGAACACGAGTCATATGGAAGATATGATCAACATGGAGATGTTCACCGACGATGACTAGTCCGTCTCACGTGTTAATCGGACACGGCTTAGTCGACTTGGATCGTGTAACACTTAGATGACTAGAGGGATGTCTAATGTGAGTGGGAGTTCATTAATAATTTGATTAGATGAACTTAATTATCATGAACTTAGTCTAAAATCTTTACAATATGTCCTGTAGATCAAATGGCCAACGTTGTATTCAATTTCAACGCGTTCCTAGAGAAAACCAAGCTGAAAGACGATGGCAGCAACTATACAGACTGGGTCCGGAACCTGAGGATCATCCTCATAGCTGCCAAGAAAGATTATGTCCTACAAGCACCGCTAGGTGATCCACCCGTCCCACAGAACCAAGACGCTATGAACGCTTGGCAGACACGTACTGATGACTACTCCCTCGTTCAGTGCGGCATGCTTTACAGCTTAGAACCGGGGCTCCAAAAGCGTTTTGAGAGACATGGAGCATATGAGATGTTCGAAGAGCTAAAAATGGTTTTTCAAGCTCATGCCCGGATCGAGAGATATGAAGTCTCCAATAAGTTCTTCAGCTGTAAGATGGAGGAAAATAGTTCTGTCAGTGAGCACATACTCACTATGTCTGGGTTACATAACCGCTTGACTCAGCTGGGAGTTAATCTCCCGGATGACGCGGTCATTGACAGAATCCTCCAGTCGCTTCCACCAAGCTACAAGAGCTTTGTGATGAACTTCAATATGCAGGGGATGGTAAAGACCATTCCTGAAGTATTTGCTATGCTGAAATCAGCAGAGGTAGAAGTCAAGAAGGAACATCAAGTGTTGATGATGAATAAAACCACTAAGTTCAAGAAGGGCAAGGGTAAAAAGAACTTCAAGAAGGACGGCAAGGAAGTTGCTGCGCCCGGCAAGCAAGCTGTCGGGAAGAAGTCAAAGAATGGACCCAAGCCTGAGACAGAGTGCTTTTATTGCAAAGGGAAGGGTCACTGAAAGCGGAACTGCCCCAAATACTTAGCGGACAAGAAGGCCGGCAACACCAAAGGTATATTTGATATACATGTAATTGATGTGTACCTTACCAGTACTCGTAGTAACTCCTGGGTATTTGATACCGGTGCCGTTGCTCATATTTGTAACTCACCACAGGAGCTACGGAATAAACGGAAACTGGAAAGGGACGAGGTGACGATGCGCGTCGAGAATGGTTCCAAGGTCGATGTGATCGCCGCCGGCACGCTACCTCTACATTTACCTACGGGATTAGTTATAAACCTCAATAATTGTTATTTAGTGCCATGTCTGAGCATGAACATTGTATCAGGATCTCGTTTAATACGAGATGGCTACTCATTTAAATCCGAGAATAATGGTTGTTCTATTTATATGAGAGGTATGTTTTATGGTCATGCTCCGATGGTCAATGGTTTATTCTTAATGAATCTCAAGCGTATTACTACACATGTTCATAGTGTGAGTACCAAAAGATGTAAGGTTGATAATGATAGTCCCACATACTTGTGGCACTGCCGCCTTGGTCACATAGGTGTCAAACGCATGAAGAAGCTCCATGCAGATGGACTTTTAGAGTCTCTTGATTATGAATCATTTGACACGTGCGAACCATGCCTCATGGGAAGAATGACCAAGACTCCGTTCTCAGGAACAATGGAGCGAGCAACCAACTTATTGGAAATCATACATACTGATGTGTGCGGTCCAATGAGTGTTGAGGCTCGCGGTGGCTATCGTTATGTTCTCACCCTCACTGATGACTTGAGTAGATATGGGTATGTCTACTTAATGAAACACAAGTCTGAAACCTTTGAAAAGTTCAAAGAATTTCAGAGTGAAGTTGAGAATCAACGTGACAGGAAAATCAAGTTTCTACGATCAGATCGTGGAGGAGAATACTTGAGTCACGAATTTGGCACACACTTAAGAAAATGTGGAATAGTTTCACAACTCACGCCGCCTGGAACACCTCAGCATAACGGTGTGTCCGAACGTCGTAATCGCACTCTATTAGATATGGTGCGATCTATGATGTCTCTTGCCGATTTACTGCTATCTTTTTGGGGCTATGCTTTAGAGACTGCCGCATTCACTTTAAATAGGGCTCCGTCGAAATCCATTGAGACGACACCGTATGAATTATGGTTTGGGAAGAAACCTAAGCTGTCGTTTCTAAAAGTTTGGGGATGCGATGCTTATGTCAAGAAACTTCAACCTGAAAAGTTCGAACCCAAGTCGGAAAAATGCGTCTTCATAGGATACCCTAAAGAAACTTATGGGTATACCTTCTACCTCAGATCCGAAGGCAAGATCTTTGTTGCCAGGAATGGATCCTTTCTAGAGAAAGAGTTTCTCTCGAAAGAAGTAAGTGGGAGGAAAGTAGAACTTGATGAAGTATTGCCTCTTGAACCGGTAAATGGCGCAACTCAAGAAAATGCTCCTGAGGTGCCTGCACCAACTAGAGAGGAAGTTATTGATGATGATCAAGATACTTCTGATCAAGCTCCTACTGAAATTCGAAGGTCCACAAGGACACGTTCCGCACCAGAGTGGTACGGCAACCCTGTCTTGGAAATCATGTTGTTAGACAACAGTGAACCTACGAACTATGAAGAAGCAATGGCGGGTCCGGATTCCGAAAAATGGCTAGAAGCCATGAAATCCGAGATAGGATCCATGTATGAAAACGAAGTATGGACTTTGACTGACTTGCCCGTTGAATGGCGAGCCATAGAAAATAAATGGATCTTCAAGAAGAAGACAGACGCGGATGGTAATGTGACCATCTATAAAGCTCGGCTTGTCGCTAAGGGTTATCGACAAGTTCAAGGAATTGACTACGATGAGACTTTCTCACCGGTAGCGAAGCTAAAGTCCGTCCGAATCATGTTAGCAATTGCCGCATTCTACGATTATGAGATATGGCAAATGGACGTCAAAACGGCATTCCTTAATGGTTTCCTTAAGGAAGAGTTGTATATGATGCAGCCGGAAGGTTTTGTCGATCCTAAGAATGCTGACAAGGTGTGCAAGCTCCAACGCTTGATTTATGGGCTGGTGCAAGCATCTCGGAGTTGGAACATTCGCTTTGATGAGATGATCAAAGCGTTTGGGTTCACACAGACTTATGGAGAAGCCTGTGTTTACAAGAAAGTGAGTGGGAGCTCTGTAGCATTTCTCATACTATATGTAGATGACATACTTTTGATGGGAAATGATATAGAACTATTGGACAGCATCAAGGCCTACTTGAATAAGAGTTTTTCAATGAAGGACCTTGGAGAAGCTGCTTATATATTAGGCATCAAGATCTATAGAGATAGATCAAGGTGCCTCATAGGTCTTTCACAAAGCACATACCTTGATAAGATTTTGAAGAAGTTCAAAATGGATCAGTCCAAGAAAGGGTTCTTGCCTGTTTTGCAAGGTGTGAGATTGAGCTCGGCTCAATGCCCGACCACGGCAGAAGATATAGAAGAGATGAGTGTCATCCCCTGTGCCTCAGCCATAGGATCTATTATGTATGCCATGTTGTGTACCAGACCTGATGTAAACCTTGCCGTAAGTTTGGTAGGAAGGTACCAAAGTAATCCCGGCAAGGAACACTGGACAGCGGTCAAGAATATCCTGAAGTACCTGAAAAGGACAAAGGACATGTTTCTCGTTTATGGAGGTGACGAAGAGCTCGTCGTAAAGGGTTACGTCGACGCTAGCTTCGACACAGATCTGGATGACTCTAAGTCACAAACCGGATACGTGTATATGTTGAATGGTGGAGCAGTGAGCTGGTGCAGCTGCAAGCAGAGCGTCGTGGCGGGATCTACATGTGAAGCGGAGTACATGGCAGCCTCAGAGGCAGCACATGAAGCAATATGGGTGAAGGAGTTCATCACCGACCTAGGAGTCATACCCAATGCGTTGGGGCCAATCAAACTCTTTTGTGACAACACTGGAGCTATTGCACTTGCCAAGGAGCCCAGGTTTCACAAGAAGACAAGGCACCTCAAGCGTCGCTTCAACTCCATTCGTGAAAATGTTCAAGATGGAGACATAGAGATTTGTAAAGTACATACGGACCTGAATATAGCAGATCCGTTGACTAAACCTCTCCCTAGGGCAAAACATGATCAACACCAGAATTCCATGGGTGTTCGATTCATCACAATGTAACTAGATTATTGACTCTAGTGCAAGTGGGAGACTGTTGGAAATATGCCCTAGAGGCAATAATAAAAGTATTATTATTATATTTCTTTGATCATGATAATTGTCTTTATTCATGCTATAACTGTATTATCCGGAAATCGTAATACACTTGTGAATACATAGACCATAATATGTCCCTAGTAAGCCTCTAGTTGACTAGCTCGTTGATCAACAGATAGTCATGGTTTCCTGGCTATGGACATTGGATGTCATTGATAACGGGATCACATCATTAGGAGAATGATGTGATGGACAAGACCCAATCCTAAGCATAGCACAAAGATCGTGTAGTTCGTTTGCTAGAGCTTTTCCAATGTCAAGCATTTTTTCCTTTGACCATGAGATCGTGTAACTCCCGGATACCGTAGGAGTGCTTTGGGTGTATCAAACGTCACAACGTAACTGGGTGACTATAAAGGTGCATTACAGGTATCTCCGAAAGTGTCTGTTGGGTTGACACGGATCGAGACTGGGATTTGTCACTCCATATAACGGAGAGGTATCACTGGGCCCACTTGGTAATGCATCATCATTATGAGCTCAAGGTGACCAAGTGGTTGATCATGGGATCATGCATTACGGTACGAGTAAAGTGACTTGCCGGTAACGAGATTGAACAAGGTATTGGGATACCGACGATCGAGTCTCGGGCAAGTAACATACTTATTGACAAAGGGAATTGTATACGGGGTTGATTAATCCTCGACATCGTGGTTCATCCGATGAGATCATCGTGGAGCATGTGGGAGCCATCATGGGTATCCAGATCCCGCTGTTGGTTATTGACCGGAGAGTCGTCTCGGTCATGTCTGCTTGTCTCCCGAACCCGTAGGGTCTACACACTTAAGGTTCGGTGACGCTAGGGTTATGAAGATATGTATATGCAGTAACCCGAATATTGTTCGGAGTCCCGGATGAGATCCCGGACGTCACGAGGAGTTCCGGAATGGTCCGGAGGTAAAGAATTATATATAGGAAGTGCTGTTTCGGCCATCGGGACAAGTTTCGGGGTTATCGGTATTGTACCGGGACCACCGGAGGGGTCCCGGGGGCCCACCGGGTGGGGCCACCTGTCCCGGGGGGCCACATGGGCTGTAGGGGGTGCGCCTTGGCCTATATGGGCCAAGGGCACCAGCCCTACTAGGCCCATGCGCCTAGGGTTTCCATCACGGAGGAGTCCAAGTGGTGGAAGGCACCCCGAGGTGCCTTGGGGGGGAGGGAAACCCTCCCCTGGCCGCCGCACCTAGGAGATTAGATCTCCTAGGCTGCGCACCCCCCCCTTTGGACCTCCTATATATAGTGGGGGAGAGGAGGGATTTCATACCTCAGCCTTTGGTGCTCCCTCTCTCCCCGTTACATCTCTCTCGTAGTATAGGCGAAGCCCTGCTACTGTGACGCCCTGCATCCACCACCACGCCGTCGTGCTGCTAGATCTTCATCAACCTCTCCCCCCCTTGCTGGATCAAGAAAGGAGGAGACGTCATCCGTTCCGTACGTGTGTTGAACGCGGAGGCA
Source organism: Triticum urartu (assembly GCF_056163025.1). Lineage (NCBI taxonomy): Eukaryota > Viridiplantae > Streptophyta > Magnoliopsida > Poales > Poaceae > Triticum > Triticum urartu. The sequence continues at coordinate 37,200,096 of NC_141876.1, forward strand.
CCGTCCGTTCGGTGCTAAGATCATCGGTGATTTGAATCACGTCATGTTCGACTACATCATCCCCGTTCTTTGAACGCTTCCGCTCGCGATCTACAAGGTACGTAGATGCATCTAATCACTCGTTGCTAGATGAACTCCTAGATGGATCTTGGTGAAACCGTAGGAAAATTTTTGTTTTCTGCAACGTTCCCCAACATATAGTGCTCAAGTAACGAATCCACCCGGATCCCAAGGTATATCAAAGCCAATTTTAATTAACAATGATTTGTAATTTAGTAGTGAACACAAAGTAACATATATCATGCAACAACGAAGTCTAATTCTCTTCCTTGCATCGGCATGTCATAAAAGAACAATTCATGCACACATAGTAAAGGCCAATGCATAATATAAACAGTTTCTTGCAATTTTATCGTATTGGAAACATAGAGAGGTGGAGATATAGTTCCTCTCTCATGATAATTGCAAATAGGAGCAGCAAGCACATGCATATTATATCTATCAAAATCATCATGTGCAACGGTATAAGGCAACCCATCAATATAATCCTTAATAAGGGTAAACTTCTCTGATATAGTGTAGTTGGGAGAATTCAAAAAGATAATAGGACTATCATGCGTGGGTGCAATAGCAACAATTTCATGTTTAACATAAGGAACTATAGCAAGCTCATATCCATAAGCATAATTCATATTGGCATCTTGGCCACAAACATAGCAAGCATCATCAAAAAGGGATATTTCAAAAGAATCAATGGGATCATAGCAATTATCATAGCATTCATTCTCCGGTAAGCACGAAGGGAAATTAAACAATGTATGAGTTGGAGGGTTACTCTCATTAGAAGGTGGGCACGGGTAGCTAATCCGCTCTTCCTCCTTTTGTTCTTTGCTCTCCTCATCATCTTTTTCATCCAATGGGCTCACAGTTTTATCAACTTCTTCTTCCATAGATTCCTGCAAAATATTAGTCTCTTCCTGGACAGCGCAGACTTTCTCAATAGGTGCATTAATATCGGAATTGTATTCATAATTCTCATAGCAATATTGAAGGATAGCTAAATTTTTAGGTCTATAAACCGAATCATCAAAATCTTCAAACTCTTTAAACATAGATTCAATTTCATAAGCACCCATAAAAGCAACAAATTTTTCTATTTGTTCCACATCATAGTAATCATATATACCATTAGCATAAGAAGCTAAAGATTTATTATCATTAAATTCACATAAAAAGGGAAGGTGTGGAGCCTTCATCCTAGAGCAACAAGTATAATCATATCTCAAGCATAGTTGCCTAGCATACCACTTCAACATATGAATTTGATCCCATAATAGTTTCCCTTTTTGTGTCAAGCAGTAACCACTAAAGTATTCACGTTGATCCAACGTTACTCCCATTACATAATTGAATGGGGTTTTCTCGGGATTATTAAAGTAGTACATAATATCTTTCACATAACCAGCATCGAGGGTTTTAGGAGGTTCCCCATCTCCATGAGCAGAAAGTAGACCTAAATTTTTTGGTATTTCGTGTTCCATATCCATAACTAAAGATAAAGAACAACTAAGAACAGCAAATAAAAATTACTTAATGATAAAGCAAACAAGCACACACGAGAATATTCACCCCACGCTATTGCTCCCCGGCAACGCCGCCAGAAAAAGATCTTGATAACCCACAAGTATAGGGGATCGCAACAGTTTTTGATAAGTAAGAGTGTCGAACCCAACGAGGAGCTAAAGGCAGAACAAATATTCCCTCAAGTTCTATCGACCACCTATGCAACTCTACGCACGCTTGATGTTCGCTTTACCTAGAACAAGTATGAAACTAGAAGTACTTTGTAGGTGTTGTTGGATAGGTTTGCGAGATAATAAAGAGCAAGTAAATAAAAAGTAGGGGCTGTTGTAAGTAAAGAAGCAATAAAGTAAATATAGCGAGTGTGGAAAAGTGGTGGTAGGAGTTGTGAAATTGTCCCTAAGCAATTGACTATTTTACTAGACCGATAGCAAGTATTATGTGGGAGAGGCCACTGCTAGCATGTCATCCCTGACTTGGAATTCTATGCACTTATGATTGGAACTATTAGCAAGCGTCCGCAACTACTAACGTTCATTAAGGTAAAACCCAACCATAGCCATAAGATATATTGGTCCTCCTTCAATCCCGTATGCATCAATTTCTATGCTAGGTTGAAGTTTCTGTCACTCTAACCCTCCAATACATAGTCTTATCAACATACAACTAACCCTAGGGTGTGATCCACGCGCGCGCTCATATGATGGGCACCAAAGGACAGCCACATAACCACAAGCAAATTAAATCAATCATAGCAATTCATCAACCACCGATAGGACAACAAAAATCCACTCAGACATCATAGGATGGCAACACATTATTGAATAATAATATGAAGCATAAAGCACCATGTTCAAGTAGAGGGTACAGTGGGTTGCGGGAGAGTGGACCGCTGTAGATAGAGGGGGGAAGGTTATGGAGATGTTGGTGAAGATGGCGGAGGTGTTGGAGTACATCGCGGTGATGATGATGATGGCAACGGCAGCGTTCCGGCGTCACCGGAAGAGAAGGGGAGAGGGGCCCCCTTCGTCTTCTTCTTCCTTAATCTCCTCCCTAGATGGGAGAAGGGTTTCCCCTCTGGTCCTTGGCCTCCATGGCATGGGAGGGGCGAGAGCCCCTCTGAGATTGGATCTGTCTCTCTGTCTCTCTCTGTTTCTGCGTTCTGTTCTGCTGCCCTTTCACCGTTTTGTATATATATGGAGATCCGTAACTCCGATTGGCCTGAAACCTTCGCCGTAATTTTTTACCAAAAATTAGCTTTCTTACGGCCGAAGAAGGGCATCAACCACCTTACGGGTGGCCCACGAGGGTCAGGGGCGCGCCCCCTGCCTGGTGGCCACCTCGGGCACCGTCTCGCATGGATTTTTCTTCCGGAATTTTTCAAATATTTTCAAAAATAAGCTCCGTCCATTTTTATCCCGTTTGGATTCCGTTTGATATGGATATTCTGCGAAACATAAAACATGGAACAAATAGGAACTGGCACTGGGCACTGGATCAATATATTAGTCCCAAAAATAATATAAAAAATTGCCAAAAGTATATGAAAGTTGTATAATATTGGCATGGAACAATCAAAAATTATAGATGCGACGGAGACGTATCAGATGGCAAAACAGATGTCACCAAAATGCACCGCAAATGACGGCGGCACCAACCGGATTAAGATTCATGACTAGAACGGGTCTTACAATGCGAAATCGCTTGGGAAAACCATGTCCCAACTAGGCGAACAGAAGGACAAAGCGAAAAAGAAAAACTCTTAGGCTGATAAGACCTCGCAACTCAGTGAAAGAAGCTTCAGGTTCATGGAAGACGATCACGACCTACTCGGCTGCCCCCGCTGCTGCTTCTGGCTTCGCCCCCGGGGTCTCCTCCTTAACCTCAGGCTCCACCTTCTGCCAAACGCCTGCCACGCATCACAAAGCAGCCACGGGTTAGCCATCAGATCCCATCATAATGCTCAGATGCATCAGTAAAACAGCAGCAGATTGGCTATCGGAATTGAGAAATTTAGAACAGAATCCACAACTGAAGCCTATCTGAATTCTGAATTAACAGAGTAAATACAAAAGTACAGTAAGAAACTACAATAGATGGCATCAGTAGTAACCAGAGCAAACTAGATATGTGGGGTGTTGTGACACCACAAGCAGAACAGCGAAAGCTCACATGCCAAGATTCGGAAATCATATGCAGCAGCAGCCGCTATAAGAACAGAACCCACCAAAGAATGACTGATGTTTGAACGGATCCTTATCATTTAGAACAAGATTACTACTACAACACATATCATCAGAGCACGAAATGTGGGTTACTATAATAAGTAGTACATCAAGCTTAAGATTTCCAAGAATAATTTTTTTATTAACAAATTAATGATACACTGCATTGGAGCTTCTACCATGCCTTCATTATTGTTTACAAATAATTCTGATCTTCCCTACAACTCTCTATAGAGAGAACAATGCACTCACTAATATTGCTTAAGTTTTACTTAAAGTTTGTGTGTTGTTGTCCTGAAAGGACAAATGAGTAGTATATATCAGCTGTAAATATCACCACATATAATTCTTACAAGTGACAAATATCAATCTCTTAGTTAACATCGTCATCTCCGTTCCTCCGAAGGTCTAGAAATGTATTTGCCTATCATTTTTTTCTGTTCGGCAGCCAATGAATTAATCAACTGTTGGAAACTTGGAATGAACCTCCGTTGCATGTGTATATGAGTATGTGCGTGTATGTTCTGAACTCACTTGGTATCTAACAGGCTAATAGAGTATTATTCCCACTCACTTGATAAAATTATACATCTTTCTTTCAATCTGGAGGCTAACTCTGATAAGAGGTGCACTTTTCACTCCATTAGAAAGTAAAACCACCGCTACAATCAACCCGACGAAACTGTCACTCAGCTTATCTGTTCTGCGTTCAATTTCGTACGTAGTAGTAAACTAAAAAGTGCGTAGTCTTCATACACCAAGAACAAGAATGCTAGAAGAAATCGCATAGTAGTACTTCATGTACTCAGATCTCTAGCTCATATTAGGGGGAACCCTGAAACTGGTTGCCGCTCGCCATGTTCCTGCCCGTGCAACATGAGATTTGTATGTTGGTGTTCACCCTGTTGGCGCCCCCGCCGGCGTCGTCGTTGCCGAACATAGATCTCAGTGTTGTTGAATGCCCACACAAAGGAGCATGCGGCGTGGTCTGCCAGTTGGTCAAACCGACCCGCCACTTCCTCTTTGCTGCAGCTCCGAGCAATGAAGGCCAAGACCCTCAAAGGAATGAGACCCACCGCAGATACGACCATAATGCAGATTAAGACAATGACGATTACCTACGACCCTTAAAGGAATGAGACCCATCGCAGATACGCCCATAATGCAGATTAAGACGATGATGATTGTCTCCCTTATGGTCATTGGCCTTCCGTTTCACAAAATCCGTCACTTTATCTATCCTCGACCTCTTCGGCATGGCCGACGGTTTTGAGCCGATTCATTAATTCAGGAGTTTGCAAAAATGTATAAGCATTGGCAAAAGATGAGGAAAACTTTATCGAAAAAAGAATGCGGAAAAAGAAAACGAAGAGCTGCTCTCGTGGCATGATGAAGCTCACGTGTTTGGACCCGGAAGGCGACAATACTCCATGGCACCAGTGGCAGACCTTGACTGCGATGTCAGGGTAGCAAAAAGCAAAGTATAGATGTTTGGGGGGCTAATAAGAATACTTTGTTCTAATTATGCCCCTCTAAAAAAATTCCTTCAGGGATTTGTGTTAGGCACGGCCGGCGGTTTTGAGTCAATTCATTAATTCAGGAGTTTGCAAAAATGTACAAGCATTGGCGAAAGATGAGGAAAATTTATCAAAAAAAAGGATGTGGAAAAAGAAAACGAAGAGCTGCTCTCGTGGCATGATGAAGCTCACCTGTTTGGACCCGGAAGGCGGCGATACTCCATGGCACCAGTGGCGGAGATTGACTGCGATGTCAGGGGAGCAAAAAGCAAAGTATAGATGTTTGGGGGGCTAATAAGAATACTTTGTTCTAATTATGCCCCCCTAAAAAAATTCCTTCAGGGATTTGTGTTGGCAATAGCCCCCCAGTTGTATACATAGCTCCGCCATTGCATGGCACTGCCTCTTGTTTAGTCTTTGCAACTATGATAGAAGGCAACTACGTCCATGTGTTTAGGGGGGGGGGGGGGGGGGCATACCGAAGCAGAAGTGTTGTTGAATGCCCACATAAAGGCGCAGGCCGCGTTGTTTGCGAGTTGGTCAAACCGACCCGCCACTTCCTCTTTGTCGCAGCTCCGAGCAATGAAGGCCAAGACCCTCAAAGGAATGAGACCCACCGCAGATACGGCCATAATGCAGATTTAGACGATGACGATTACGTGCGGCCCTGAAAGGAATGAGACCCATAGCAGATACACCCATAATGTAGATTAAGGTGATGACGATTACTTCCGCAGGATTGTCTCCCTTATGGTCGTTGGCCTTCCGTTTCACAAAATCCGTCACTTTATCTGTCCTCGACCTCTTCGGCATGGCCGGCGGTTTTGAGTCGATTCATTAATTCAGGAGTTTGCAAAAATGTATAAGCATTGGCAAAAGGAAAACTTTATCGAAAAAAGGATGTGGAAAAAGAAAACGAAGAGCTGCTCTCGTGGCATGATGAAGCTCACATGTTTGGACCCGGAAGGCGGCGATACTTCATGGCACCAATGGCGGAGCTTGACTGCGATGTTAGGGGAGAAAAAACAAAGTATATATACCTTCAGGGATTTGTGTTGGGCTGGGGGGGGGGGGGGGGGGGGTAGCCCCCAAGCTGTATACATAGCTCCGCCATTGCATGGCACTGCCCCTCGTTTAGTCTTTGCAACTATGATAGAAGGCAAGGATGAATGATTACTAGAAACCCACACATTTATTTCGTTCCATAACTCCAAACACAGGAGCATGAACAATGGCTTGCATAGATTTATCCCAGACTTAGTAAAGATTAATAATGTGTGACGAGGGGGAATGTGCCAAAAACTGATGTCCATGTGAATTAGGCCAAGTCAGTCTTAGAGCGAACCCCAAATGCACCCAGAGACACAACATTTGAAAAGAAGATGAGTGGTTATTTTTGGCTCTCGTATAAAGCTAACAAAGGCCACAATTTGGCCGACCCTTTCTTTGAAGGCGACCAAAGCTGACAAATGCCACAGTTTGGCCAGCCCTTTCTTGTAAAGATGACCGCTGGTCCAAACTCCGTCATTGAAGTTGATTTACAAAAAAAGGGGGGTGGGGGCATTGCTCCAAATGGCCGGCTTCATGACCACGAAAACAATCCCTGCAAATTGTGCATGATTAGACGAGGTCATACAGTATTGGCCACTCGAAGTGAGCTTCCAAGTGATATTGTCGGCTATTTGTGTAGTTGGGGTGTATCCTAGCAAAATGGTAAGGGGTGGTACCCAAACTCTTGCCGGTCTTTCCATTCTAACCATGACCATCTCAGACCCGGAACTATCAAAACTTTCTCAAGACCGAGCACACCCAATTCTCCAAGGCGTGTGGGAAGACACACGAGCACCGAGTTAATCTTACGTTGTCTGGCATGCATCTTTTTCGTCCCCGTCGAAAGAAAAGTTTCCAACAACTTCACAATAACTTGAAGGGTGTTGCGCGGCAAGGCAATGGATGTGAGGTGATAAACCGCATAGGACTGAGAACTTACTTAATCAGGATGCATCTGGCGGCCTTCCGACAATCTTACCAATATAAGGGGATAAAAATCAATCACCACAGAGAGGGTGCACCATCAAAGGGAGACTCAAGAATGTTAAAGGGGGCCTCGGATGTGAATGATTGGAAACCCTTTAAGAACCTCTCGGAGTACAATACCGAGGCAACTAAGTGCACCACCAACCCCTTTTTGGCATTTGTAACTAACATGTGACCTCCCCAAATCCATAAAGAATGACGGTAAGATTGTTGGGACTATGAAGATTTGTTAATTTTTGGAGCAATACCTCACTTCTGTAGCAACTAGAGCAAATACCCCCAATCTCACTAAATCGAAGCTTTTCTAATGTCAAGTTGGAATGAAAGAGCCAGAGTTTTCTTGCCAAATTTCCAACATACGAATTCTCATGGATGCTTGTGTACTTGATGAAGGCGCTCTGACATTTGGAGATGAACTGGCCATGAAAGGGGTAGAGGCTTAACAATCATAATCCTTGCAGTAATCTTGGCAATGACATGGATAAGGTGGATCGCTCTAAATCATAGAACTCGACTGTGTTTCAAATTTCCTTCTCTAATACTCTCTCTGTCTAAAAATAAATGTCTCAACATTGTACTAACTTTTGTTCTAAAGTTGAGACACTTATTTGAGACGGGGGGAGTACTATAGAAGTGGAGTGTACTTCCATTTAAAACTTTGCAAAAGGCAATTTCCTCCATAGTATTAATGGGAAGTAGTACCTCTACCCCTCCCCCCCTCCCGCGCGCAAAATCTTACATATGCCTCGTACATACCCAAAATTAAAGAACCCATGGTAGCACATGCCCAATCGTTCTTCTCTAGCAATGGGGATACAAATCAAACATGAATAGCACAACAAATTCTTAAACCCGTTCCGCTAATTGTGTCGTCGTCGGTACGCCAACAGCTAGACACCCTAGACGCACCCTGGCTGGCACTGCCATGACGGTTATCTTGCCCTATTTTGATGGTTCAAGGAGATCAACTGTACGTTTGGTGACATCAGAGAACCCTAGTTCGGCCCCGATTTTTTTCCAATGTCGGTAACTCATCCATGTACTACAAAGACAAGATGTTTAAAAAGTTAAGGGTATGACCAATGCATAGCCCCAAAGCTGATGCCTCGCAGACCAACTAGGCTCGGATGCCACCATGGCAGCAGGACCATTGCTTCAATTCGCCAGGTGAAGCTTGCAGAGGAGGTCGGTTATTCAATTGAAAAGGTTAAGTAGAGGGAGGAAAATAATAGAAGGATGAGGGAAAAGGTGGAGGAGGTAGGGACATGTGGGGACAAATAATGATGCATGTGAGGCAACACGAATGTACTCCCTACGTTCCTAAATGTATGACATGAACTACCAAAACGTCATATATTTAGGAAAGAAGAGAGTAGCTACCATTGGGCCGAGCGTGTATGAACAATAGCCTGAATCTTCTCATGCCTAGGTGTTTGATGGGGCATACGGGCATTTACATACTGAATGGTTAAATTACCATGGTCGAGTCCAAACACATGCCCCACGCGTTGCGGCTCCTTTTTGAAGGACGTACATTACAAATCTTTTTCGAATACGAACTTTTAACCATGTTGAAAAAGACTATTCTACCCTATCATAGACATTTCACAGATTTGCTATTGTACGTGTGTGTTTCTTTGTTCCCCCCAAAAAAAATCACTACAGTTGCCTAAAACGCCACTGCTGCCCACCAAAGTATTTGCCAAAATGAGACAACGGCTATGTCATTTTCAAACTTTTTCAGATATATTCTAGGCTTGCTTCTTGGCCCGAGGTGCTTCTTTATCCCCCACGCTTAATAGTTGAGGTTAATTTCAAACATAGCAGGAGAATGTGATGAATGGCTACCAAATCAATACATTAAATCTTTGCATTGTCAGTCCAAAGCCCAAGGCTCCATTCAGAACGGAACACTCAGCCAGTTTAGTGCTGAAAGGATACACTGAAGCAACTAAACTCGACAGGAAGTAGGCTGCATGATCATATGATCTTCCATTCCATACGACAAAATGAAGCATAGGTGATAGGACAAACAAATGTCACCAAAACGCACCGCAAATGACGGCGGCACCAACCGGACTAAGATCCACAGCTAGGAAAGGGTCTTACAATGCGGAATCGCTCAGGCAAACCATGTCCCAACTAGGCGAACACAAGGACAAAGAGAAAAAGAAAAACTCTTAGGCTGATAAGACCTCGCAACTCTCAGTGAATGAAGCTTCAGGTTGGTTCATGGAAGACGATCACGAGCTCAGGACGCCTTCACTGAGACTCAGCTGCCGCCGGTGCTGCTTCTGGCTTCGCCCCCCGGGTCTCCTCCTTGGCCTCAGGCTCCACCTTCTGCCTGCCAAACACCTGCAACTCATCACGAAGCAGCCACGGGTTAGCCATCAGATTCAACCAGACGCATCAGAGAACAGTAGCAGATTCGCTGTCAGAATTCAGATTCCATCATAATACTTCTATTCAGATTCATCAGAACATAGCAGCAGACAGGCTTCGGAATTGGGAAATTCTATCTGAATTCTGAGTTAACAGAGCAAATACAGAAGTATAGCAAGAAACTACAATAGATGGCATCAGCTTTAAGAACAGAATCAAACAACGCATGACTGAAATGTGGGTCACTGTAACAGGTAGTACGGCAAGCTTTCTCAAGAGATCACAAAGCATTTGACGGCAAAAAATGCTGGATTCCAAGAATAAGTTTCTGAACACAGGACGAAATCTTGCAAAAGACAATCTCCAGCAGAAATAAATCTACATGGACAGAGACTGACTAATGCTTACAGAGGCAGCGACTAGCAAGGTCACCCCAACTTTGATAGCAAGAATCAAGAAATCCGGATGCCTGCACAGGTCAATCGCCACCTATATATATCGCACAAGGAATTGCCGGTAAGCATAACAATCTTAGAAAAAAAATCCAGATGCACGAGGGGAAAAAATAAGTGCGGAAGGATCTGCGGATCGCTACTTCATCCACACTGCACTAGCATCACACGGTTGTTTTCACCGCACAGCCTCAAAATCAGGCGAGCGGAAGCACACCCACCCATCTAAAAAAAATCATCCAGATGCTTCTCCGTGCAGGAAAAAAGGCAAAAAAGATCTCGCGAAAATCGCTGCAACATCTACACTAACTCCCTTGCGATTTAACGTGGTTGCCAGGAAAATAAAACAGAGCGATTGCTACAAGAACATGCATTCCGATCCGAGGAACAAAGGGGGAAACGAAGAGTAGCAACATTTCGTAACAGCACGCGACGAATTATTCCGAAATTAAACGGCTAGGAACTACACATGTGACGAAATCCGCAAGAGGGCTAAGATTCCTATCGTGTTCCTACCGGCACGAGACGCACGATCTAGCGAGCAGAGGCACGGGACAGGTACGGGCCAAGATCGAACAGCAGCAAGCAGACGTGCATAGAAGTAGAACAAGGCAGAGCAGGAGCGCGTGCGTTAGGAGGAGGAGGGGAGGGCAGGGGGAGGGGAAGGAGGAGGCGTTACCGAGCTGGTCTTGTTGGAGATGTACTCGCCGGCGGCGCGGACCCTGTTCTTGATGCAGTCCCAGTGCGTGTCGGCGCTGGTGTTCCCGAGCTGCTTGAAGTAGTCCTTGGTGGTCTCCAGGATGCCGGTGTCCTCGCCCGCCGGCTTCTTGAAGCACACCGGCGCCGGCTTGGTCCCCTCCTCCGGCTTCTTCCCGCCGTCGCCCACCTCCACCTCCTCCATGTTCTCCCCGCCCTCCTTCCTCTCCATCACCGACGACCGAACCCCCGAGAGGAGAGAGGACAGAGGCTACGCTACAACCAACCAACCCAACCAGCCGAGGGAGGAGAAAGCTTGTGGTGCTCTGGGCAATGGTGGCGCGGGGCTCGCTTTATAGCCGGGCGCTGGCTTGGCATCCACGAAAGAAAGCCGCGGAGGGACGGCACGGCGCAGCTTCTCTGACACGCGGGCCCGTTCCCCTCCGCCTCCCACTGACGCGTGGGGCCCGCGGCTTCCCGTTTCGACGGGCGCGCGCCCTCGCGCCGTCGCGCGTTAGGCTGACCGGTGGGCCAGCGCCGGCGCCTTCGGGGTTTTGTCAGGGTTTTTCCCGTTGCTTCTTGCGGGAGAAGAAGACGAGCGTCTCATTTCCTTGGGCGAGGGAATCTCCGAAAGGCCTCGCTGACGCGTGGGTCCGGACGCTTGCGTGTGTGCTGGCTTTTGCAGAGGCGGTTGCGCGTGGGCCCGGGCGGGCAGGCGCAGCGCGCGTGATCGACGAGCGGAGTTTGCGACGGGGTTCACGCGAGGGAAGGCTGCTACCGCGTCGATGACAGGCGGGCCCAGCGAAGTAGTAGCAGGTGAAGATGTGATCGCGTGACCGGGTCGTAGGGGTCAAGATGTGTGGGCCAGCTAAAGGCTGCAGCTGCGAACAGGGTGGCAGCGCAGCGCAGGGTTGTACGTACCGCCGGCAGTGGCCTGGCCCTGCCGGGCGCGGCGCGGTTTGGAGCGTCCGATCTCGCGCCGAGCGCTCGGATCGAACGGAAGCTTCTGGCGACTCGGTTTTGAGGAGCAGTGCAATCTTTTTGGGTGGAAGATGCTCTGGTTGGCGCTCCGAATTCGTGGAACTCAACGTTGCGATCGCGTTTTTTGAATTTTGAATCCGCAAACGTGATGGGCATCTCTATCTATCTCCCTCACCGGAAACGTGATGGCACGAAAAAAGAAAACTTTCAAATGATTCATCATATGTCATGGCAATACAGAGAATAATAGTAGAAATAATAAAGATTACATCCAAATTCGAAGACCGTCTAGCGACGACTACAGAAAATACAGTTTTTTCCCCGCAAAAAACCTGTATTTTCTTTTCCTTTTGTATATTTGTACCTATTTTATTTGATAATGAAAATATACCGTAGAACAATTGTTCTACGGTTCAGGGTTAAAAAAACTACTACAGACATTGAAATGAGCCGAAGGTGCATTGTTGTCATTGTCCCTCCTCGTGGAGCCGGGCAAAACTTGATGTAGTACACAGCCGAAAAGTCATCGTGTTAAGACCTATAATAGTGCAATCAGACTCCTTAGAGGCATTGACGTCCCTAACCGGTGATAACCTATCTCGATCGGCATATGGACATTTGGTAGCTGAGATCACGCATCTTATGGTACTTCGTGAGTTTACTCTGTAGAAAATTAAGTGTGAGCAAAATAGGGTAGCAGATCGGTTGGCTTTGTATAGTTGTATTGACAATGCGACTGCTGTATGGCTAGATCGTGGACCACCGTGCATAGAGGAACTTTTGCCTCTCGATTGTAACTCTTCTTATGTAATGAAACTCTTTACCCTCGCAAAAAAAGACCCACATAACCATACAGCAGAACAACAACCGTCACCGATGAAGAGAAGTTTAGATGAGAAGGATCCAACCTTTTTTTCGCGAATACGCAAAGTTTGTGTATCTTTCATTCATAGAAGAGTAGAGTGGTATAAGTTACAAAGTCTCCGACACTCAAGGAAATGGAGTGCTGAAAGAGAAAGAAGGGGGGGGGGGTACAAACTAACACATGCGGACTACTCCGTGGCAATGTTAGCCAAGCAAAAGATACCTGCTTCCGCTTACATAGAAGGATCCAACCTGTAAATACCCAAAAGAATGCTGGATCCAAACAGATCCACCGAAGACAAAAACTGACTGAAGCCCACAAGATCCGTCGAAGACACATCTCCACACGCCTATGATGGTGCAATATGCACCATCGGAGCACGAGCTAGGCGGGAAGGACTTTATTTCGTCTGCAAGGAGCCACAATCGTCTCCCCTCCATGAGTAGAACACAAACCCTAATTGAATTAAAAAAACACTTACTAAAAACGGAGCAGGATCCTTCCCGCGGACAACACTCGGGGTACACCGCGACTCCGTGGCCCTAAGACTACTAGAGACGAGGCGGACCACTAGCGACGTCTACTGGAATTAAAGAAAACATAGTTGCTTTGTTTGGCTAGGAGGTTTGGGTCTCCCAGAGTTGCTTGTAGCTTGTCTACCAACGTTGCGACTGCTTGGAGGCCATGGGCTGGTGTTGGATGAGGCACGACGTTCGCAGGCTCGGTAAAGCCTACGCTCACCTGCCGTCCATGGGCTGCGAGGTCTTTGATGGCAGCTCGCGGACGACAACAAGGCCGGCATAACCGCTCATTGTTCATGGTTTCTTTCCACCATGTTTCTCGTGCGATGGCCTCCAAAGTGCGATGTTGCAGTTGTAATTCTACACTTAGTGTCGATACACGGAGGGCCTCCATAGCGCGGTGGTCGGATTGTTTTCATGTATGGGCGTGGTGAGGATGCTCATGGCCTCCGCCGTAATGATTGGCCATGTCATTGTGACACCATCGAAACCCGAGGTGGCGGCCCCAGGGGTGAAGAAGCCCGGCGGTCCGGATCCCATGGTGTCGCTGACGTTCTGCTGCTTCAGAGTGATGAGCGGCGCTAGTGGTGGTAATGTCGTAGCGGCTTGCAGCCCGAAAGTCAAAAGATGTGGGGCTATAAGCCCAGCAGATGCTATTTCCGCTGCGCTGGTGGTGGTGATTGGGGTTGTTAGGGTTGAAGACGTGCTCACTGGTGCCGTCATCATAACTTCTTAGAGCGAGATTTCTTGTGGTGCCCTATCCTCCGAGACCTCTTCGGAGTTTGGTTGATTGTATCCGGTCTCCTCTCAGCGTCGGTGTCGGGGATGGAGATCACCTCGTAGTCGCTGCTCTAGTTGGCCGAGAACGAGATGAGGTTGGTTGTGTCGACTCTATAGTCACAGATGGATCCGTCAACGATGCAGTCCTCCACCTTGTCATCGATGAATCAATTCTTGTAGACCATGGCGACAAGGTGTGAGGTTGGATGGGCAGGTGGAGAGCAGCGACCTCGGTGTAGCACCTTGCCTTTGTCGTTAGGGCCTTGGTTGCTGGTTCCAGGGTTGTTGTCACAGCATCATCGGCCTTCGAGTCGCAGGTTGGATGTGAGGGCGCTGATGTCTACTACGCAACTTGTATTTTTGTTGACTTTGTTGGGTCTCCAAGCACGGAGTTTTGTAGGACATCATCGAGTATCCTTCAATTGGATCGCCTAAGGTTTATCAATCCGCGAGAGGTGTATGTGAAGGAAATATGCCCTAGAGGCAATAATAAAGTTATTATTTATTTACTTATATCATGATAAATGTTTATTATTCATGCTAGAATTGTATTAACCGAAAACTTAGTACATGTGTGAATACATAGACAAACAGAGTGTCACTAGTTTGCCTCTACTTGACTAGCTCGTTGAATCAATGATGGTTATGTTTCCTAACCATATACATGAGTTGTCATTTGATTAACGGGATCACGTCATTAGATAATGATGTGATTGACTTGACTCATCCGTTAGCTTAGCACGATGATCATTTAGTTTGTTGCTATTGCTTTCTCCATAACTTATACATGGTCCTATGACAATGAGATCATGCAACTCCCGAATACCGGAGGAACACTTTGTGTGCTACCAAACGTCACAACTTAATTGGGTGATTATAAAGGTGCTCTACAGGTGTCTCCAATGGTGTTTGTTGAGTTGGCATAGATCGAGATTAGGATTTGTCACTCCGAGTATCGGAGAGGTATCTCTGGGTCCTCTCGGTAATGCAGATCACTAGAAGCCTTGCAAGCATTGTGACTAATGAGTTAGTTGTGGGATGATGCATTACAGAACGAGTAAAGAGACTTGCCGGTAACGAGATTGAACTAGGTATTGAGATACCGACGACCGAATCTCGGGCAAGTAACATACCGATGACAAAGGGAACAACATATGTTGTTATGCGGATTGACCGATAAAGATCTTCGTAGAATATGTAGGAACCAATATGAGCATCCAGGTTCCGCTATTGGTTATTGACTGGAGATGAGTCTTGGTCATGTCTACATAGTTCTCAAACCCGTAGGGTCCGCACGCTTAACATTTGGTGACGATCGGTATTATGAGTTTATGTGTTTTGATGTACCGAAGGTAGTTCGGAGTCTCGGATGTGATCACGGACATGATGAAGAGTCTCGAAATGGTCGAGACATAAAGAATGATATATTGACGGCTACATTCGGACACCGGAAGGGTTTCGGGTGATCTCGGGGAAAACCGGAGTGCCGGAGGGGTTACCGGAACCCCCCGTAGACTAATGGGCCTTAATGGGCCCTAGTGGAGAGGGAGAGGGGCCGGACAGGGCAGGCCGCGTGCCCTCCCCTTGAGTCCGAATAGGACAAGGAAGGGGGGTGGCGCCCCCTTGCCTTTCCCCTCTCCCACTCATTCCTTCCCCCTCCTAGTGGGACTAGGAAAGGGGAGTCCTACTCCCACTAGGAGGAGGACTCCTCCTCTTGGCGCGCCCTCCTAGGGCCGGCCTCCCTCCCTCCTTGCTCCTTTATATACAAGGGCAGGGGCACCCCGTAACACACAAGTTGATCATTGATCTTTTAGCCGTGTGCGGTGCCTCCTCCACCATGATCCACCTCGGTCATATCGTAGCGGTGCTTAGACAAAGCCCTGCGTCGGTAGCTTCATCAACACCGTCATCACGCCGTCGTGCTGACGGAACTCTCCCTTGAAGCTCTACTGGATCGTGAGTTTGTGGGACGTCACCGAGCTGAACGTGTGCAGATCGTGGAGGTGTCGTACGTTCGGTACTAAAAATGGTCGATCGTGAAGATGTATGACTACATCAACCGCGTTGTCATAACGTTTCCGCTTACGGTCTACGAGGGTACGTGGACGACACTCTCCCTCTCGTTGCTATGAATCACCATGATCTTGCTTGTGCATATGAATTTTTTGAAATTACTGCGTTCCCCAACAATGGCATCAGAGCCAGGTTTATGCGTAGATGTTATATGCACGAGTAGAACACAAAGGAGTTGTGGGCATGGGTATATACATATTGCTTGCCATCACTAGTTGATTCTTGATTCAACGGCATTGTTGGATGAAGCGGCCCAGACCGACATTACGCGTACGCTTACACGAGACTGGTTCTACCGACGTGCTTCGCACACATGTGGCTAGGGGGTGTCTGTTTCTCCAGCTTTAGTTGAATCGGTTTCAATGAACAAGATTCTTTCTGAAGATCAAAAAGCAATCACTATACTATGTTGTGGTTTTTGATGCGTAGGTAAGAACGGTTCTTGCTCGGCCTGTAGCAGCCACGTAAAACTTGCAACAACAAAGTAGAGGACATCTAACTTGTTTTTGCAGGGCATGTTGTGATTTGATATGGTCAAGACGTGATGAGATATAAATTTTTGTATGAGATGATCATATTTTGTTGAAGTTATCGGCAACTGGCAGAAGCCTTATGGTTGTCTCTTTATTGCATAAGATGCAAGCGCCAAATAATTGCTTTACTTTATCGCTATGCGATAGCAATAGTTGCAAGAGCAATAGTTGGCGAGACGACGATATGATGACACGTTGATAGAGATCAAGATGATGGAGATCATGGTGTCATGCCGGCAACGATAGAGATCATGACGGTACTTTGGAGATGGAGATCAAGGGCGCAAGATGACCATGGCCATATCATGTCACATATTTTGATTGCATGTGATGTTTATCCTTTATGCATCTTATTTTGCTTAGTTCGGCGGTAGCATTATAAGATGATCTCTCACTAAATTTCAAGGTATAAGTGTTCTCCCTGAGTATGCACCGTTGCGACAATTCATCGTGCCGAGACACCATGTGATGATCGGGTGTGATAAGCTCTACGTTCACATACAACGGGTGCAAGCTAGTTTTGCACACGCGGAATACTCGGGTTAAACTTGACGAGCTAGCATATGCAGATATGGCCTCGGAACACTGGAGACCGAAAGGTCGAGCATGAATCATATAGTAGATATGATCAACATAGTGATGTTCACCATTGAAAACTACTCCATCTCACGTGATGATCGGACATGGTTTAGTTGATATGGATCACGTGATCACTTAGATGATTAGAGAGATGTCTATCCAAGTGGGAGTTCTGAAGTAATTTGATTAATTGAACTTTAATTTATCATGAACTTAGTCCTGATAGTATTTGCATATCTATGTTTTAGATCAATAGCTTGCGATGTAGCTCCCCGTTTATTTTTTGATATGTTCCTAGAGAAAAATAAGTTGAAAGATGTTAGTAGCAATGATGCGGACTAGCTCCGTGATCTGAGGATTATCCTCAATGCTGCACATAAGTATTATGTCCTTGATGCACCACTAGGTGACAGAACTATTGCAGGAGTAGATGTAGACGTTATGAACATTTGACAAGCTCGGTATGATGACTACTTGATAGTTTAGTGCACCATGCTTTACGGCTTAGAACCGGGACTTCAAAAATGTTTTGAACGACATGGAGCATATGAGATGTTCCAAGAGTTGAAATTGGTATTTCATGCTCATGCCCGTGTCGAGAGGTATGAGACCTCTGACAGTACTTTGCCTACAAGATGGAGGAGAATAGCTCAACCAGTGAGCATGTGCTCAGATTGTCTGGGTACTATAATTGCTTGAATCAAGTGGGAGTTAATCTTCGAGATAAAATAGTGATTGACAGAGTTCTCTAGTCACTATAACCAAGTTACTGGAACTTCACGATGAACTATAATATGCAAGGGATGACGAAAGTAATTCTCAAGCTCTTCACGATGCTGTAATCAACGAAGGTAGAAATCAAGAAAAGCATCAAGTGTTGATGGTTGATAAGACCACTAGTTTCAAGTAAAAGGACAAGGGAAAGAAAGGGAACTTCAAGAAGAATGGAAAGCAAGTTGCCACTCCCATGAAGAAGCCCAAAGCTAGACCCAAGCCCGAAACTGAGTGCTTCTACTACAAAGGAAATGGTCACTGGAAGTGGAACTACCCTAGATACTTGGCAGATAAGAAGGATGGCATACTGAACAAAGGTATATTGGATATACATGTTATTGATGTTTACTTTACTAGTGTTTATAGCAACCCCTCGGTATTTGATACTGGTTCAGTTGCTAAGAGTAGTACTCGAAACGGGAGTTGCAAAATAAACAGATACTAGTTAAGGGTGAGGTGATGATGTGTGTTGGAAGTGATTCCAAGGTTGATAAGATCACCATCGCACACTCCCTTTACCTTCGGGATTAGTGTTGAAACCTGAAATAAATTTTATTTGGTGTTTGCGTTGAGCATGAATATGATTGGATCATGTTTATTGCAATACAGTTATTCATTTAAGTCAAAGAATAATTGTTGTTCTATTTACATGAATAAAACCTTCTATGGTCATACACTCAATATAAATGGTTTATTGAATCTCGATCGTAGTGATACACATATTCATAATATTGAAGCCAAAAGATGCAAAGTTAATAATGATAGTGCAACTCATTTGTGGCACTGCTGTTTAGGTCATATTGGTGTAAAGCACATGAAGAAACTCCATGCTGATGGGCTTTTGGAATCACTTGATTATGAATCATTTGATGCTTGCGAACCATGCCTCATGGGCAAGATGACTAAGACTCCGTTCTCCGGAACAATGGAGCGAGCAACTGACTTATTGGAAATAATACATACTGATGTATGCGGTCTGATGAGTGTTGAGGCTCGCGGCGGCTATCATTATTTTCTGACCTTCACAGATTATTTGAGCAGATATGGCTATATCTACTTGATGAAATATAAGTCTGAAACATTTGAAAAGTTCAAAGAATTTCAGAGTGAAGTGAAAATCATCGTAACGAGAAAATAAAGTTTCTACAATCTGATCGCGGAGACGAATATTTGAGTTACGAGTTTGGTCTTCAACTAAAACAATGTGGAATAGTTTCACAAATTCATGCCACCTGGAACAGCACATCATAATGGTGTGTCCGAACGTCATAACCGTACTTTATTGGATATAGTGCAATCTATGATGTCTCTTGCCGATTTACCACTATCGTTTTGGGGTTATGCATTAGAGATAGCTACATTCACGTTAAATAGGGCACCGTCTAATCCGTTGAGACGAGACCGTATGAACTATGGTTTGGCTAGAAACTAAGCTGTCATTTCTTAAAGTTTGGGGTTGTGATGCTTATGTGAAAAAATTCAGCCTGATAAGCTCAAACCCAAATCGGAAAAGTGCGTCTTCATAGGATACCCAAAAGAAACTGTTGGGTACACCTTCTATCACAGATCCGAAAGGCAAGTTCTTTGTTGCTAAGAGTGGATCCTTTCTAGAGAAGAAGTTTCTCTCGAAAGAAGTGAGTGGGAGGAATGTAGAACTTGATGAGGTAATTGTACCTTCTCCTGAATTGGAAAGTAGTTCATCACAGAAATCAGTTCTAGTGATTTCTACACCAATTAGTAAGGAAGCTAATGATGATGATCATGAAACTTCAGATCAAGTTACTACCAAACCTCGTAGGACAACCAGAGTATGGTCCGCACCAGAGTGGTACGGTAATCCTTTCTGGAATTCATGTTACTAGACCATGACGAACCTACGAACTATGAGGAAGCAATGATGAGCCCAGATTCCGCGAAATGGCTTAAGGCCATGAAATCTGAGATGGGATCCATGTATAAAGAACAAAGTATGGACTTTGATTGACTTGCCCAATGATCGGGGAGCCATTAAGAATAAATGGATTTTCAAGGAAGACGGACACTGATAGTAGTGTTACTATCTACAAAGCTCGAATTGTCGCAAAAGGTTTTCAACAAGTTCAAGATGTTGACTACGATGAGATTTTCTCACTCATAGCGATGCTTAAGTCTGTCCGAATCATGTTAGCAATTGCCACATTTTATGAAATCTGGCAAATAGATGTCAAAACTGCATTCCTTAATGGATTTCTTAAAGAAGAGTTGTATATGATGCAAGAAGAAGGTTTTGTCAATCCTAAAGGTGCTAACAAAGTGTGCAAGCTCCAGCGATTCATCTATGGACTGGTGCAAGCATCTCGGAGTTGGAATATATACTTTGATAAAGTGATCAAAGCATATGGTTTTATACAGACTTGCAGTGAAGCATGTATTTACAAGAAAGTGAGTGGGAGCACTA
Organism: Triticum urartu; assembly: GCF_056163025.1. Classification (NCBI taxonomy): domain Eukaryota; kingdom Viridiplantae; phylum Streptophyta; class Magnoliopsida; order Poales; family Poaceae; genus Triticum; species Triticum urartu. The sequence continues at coordinate 37,220,529 of NC_141876.1, forward strand.
CAACATTTCTGATAAGTATATGTGAATGACATATTGTTGATCAGAAATAATGTAGAATTTTCTGGAAAGCATAAAGGAGTGTTTGAAAAGAGTTTTTCAAAGAAAGACCTCGATGAAGCTACTTACATATTGAGCATCAAGATCTATATAGATAGATCAAGACGCTTGATATATTTTCAATGAGTACATACCTTGACAAGATTTCTAAGTAGTTCAAAATGGAAAAGTCAAAGATTGAGTTCTTGCCTGTGTTGCAAGGTGTGAAGTTGAGTAAAGACTCGAAACCCGACCATGGAAGAAAATAGAAAGAGAATGAAAAGTCATTCCCTATGCCCTAGTCATAGGTTCTATAAAGTATGCTATGCTGTGTACCAGACCTGTTGTATACCTTAGCATGATTTTGGAAAGGGAGTACAATAGTGATCTAGGAGTAGATCAATGGACAGCCGTCAAAATTATCCTTAGAGGACTAACAAAATATTTTTCAGTTATGGAGGTGATAAAAGAGTTCGTCGTAAAGAGTTACGTCGATGCAAACTTTTGACACCGATCTAGATGACCCTAAGTCTCGATCTAGATACATATTGAAAATGGGAGCAATTAGCTAGATTAGCTCTGAGCAAAGCATTGTAGACATAGAAAATTTGCAAAATACATACGGATCTGAATGTTGCAGACCCGTAGACTAAACTTCTCTCAGAAGCAAAACATGATCACTCTTTGGGTGTTAATCACATAGCGATGTGAACTAGATTATTGACTCTAGTAAACCCTTTGGGTATTAGTCACATGGAGATGTGAACTAATCACATAAAGATGTGAACTATTGGTGTTAAATCACATGATGATGTGAACTAGATTATTGACTCTAGTGCAAGTGGGAGACTAAAGGAAATATGCCCTAGAGGCAATAATAAAGTTATTATTTATTTCCTTATATCATGATAAATGTTTATTATTCATGCTAGAATTGTATTAACCGGAAACTTAGTACATGTGTGAATACATAGACAAACAAAGTCTCACTAGTTTGCCTCTACTTGACTAGCTCGTTGAATCAATGATGGTTATTTATCCTAACCATAGACATGAGTTGTCATTTGATTAATGGGATCACATCATTAGAGAATGATGTGATTGACTTGACCCATCCGTTATCTTAGCACGATGATCATTTAGTTTGTTGCTATTGCTTTCTCCATAACCTATACATGTTCCTATGACTATGAGATTATGCAACTCCCGAATACCGGAGGAACACTTTGTGTGCTATCAAACGTCACAACGTAACTGGGTGATTATAAAGGTGCTCTATAGGTGTCTCCAATGGTGTTTGTTGAGTTGGCATAGATCGAGATTAGGATTTGTCACTCCGAGTATCGGAGAGGTATCTCTGGGCCCTCTCGGTAATGCACATCACTATAAGCCTTGCAAGCATTGTGACTAATGAGTTCGTTGCAGGATGATGCATTACGGAACGAGTAAAGAGACTTGCCGGTAACGATATTGAACTAGGTATTGAGATACCGACGATCGAATCTCGAGCAGGTAACATACCGATGACAAAGGGAACAATGTATGTTGTTACGCGGTTTGACTGATAAAGATCTTCGTAGAATATGTAGGAACAAATATGAGCATCCAGCTTCCGCTATTGGTTATTGACCGGAGATGAGTCTCAGTCATGTCTAGATAGTTCTCGAACCTGTAGGTTCCGCACACTTAACGTTCAGTGATGATCAATATTATGAGTTTATGTGTTTTGATGTACTAAAGGTAGTTCGGAGTCCCGGATATGATCACGGACATGATGAGGAGTCTCGAAATGGTCGAGACATAAAGATTGATATATTGGACGGCTACATTCAGACACCGGAAGGGTTTCGGGTGATCTCGAAGAAAACCTGAGTGCCGGAGGGGTTATCGGAACCCCCCGGGGACTAATGGGCCTTAATGGGCCCTAGTGGAGAGAGAGAGGGGCCGGCCAGGGCAGGCCGCGTGCCCCCTCCTCTTGAGTCCGAATAGGACAAGGAAAGGGGGGGCGGCGCCCCCCTTGCCTTTCCCCTCTCCCGCTCCTTCCTTCCCCCTCCTAGTGGGACTAGGAAAGGGGAGTCCTACTCCCACTAGGAGGAGGACTCCTTCTCTTGGCGCGCCCTCATAGGGCTGGCCGGCCTCCCCCTTGCTCCTTTATATACGGGGCAGGGGCACTCCATAACACACAAGTTGATCATTGATCTTTTAGCCGTGTGCGATGCCCCCCTCCACCATAATCCACCTCGGTTATATCGTAGCGGTGCTTAGGCGAAGCCCTGCGTCGGTAGCTTCATCAACACTGTCATCACGCCATCGTGCTGACGGAACTCTCCGTCGAAGCTATTGGGGAACGTAGTAATTTCAAAAAAATTCCTACGCACGCTCAGGATCATGGTGATGCATAGCAACAAGAGGGGAGAGTGTGTTCACATACCCTCGTAGACCGAAAGCGGAAGCGTAGCACAACGTGGTTGATGTAGTCGTACGTCTTCACAATCCGACCGATCCAAGTACCGAACGTACGGCACCTCCGAGTTCAGCACACGTTCAGCTTGATGACGTCCTGCAAACTCCGATCCAGCAGAGCTTCACGGGAGAGTTCCGTCAGCATGACGGCGTGATGACGGTGATGATGTTGCTACCGATGCAAGGCTTCGCCTAAGAACCGCTACGATATAACCGAGGTGGAATATGGTGGAGGGGGGCACCGCACACGGCTGGAATAGATCAACAGATCAACTTGTGTGTTCTAGGGTGCCCCCTGCCCCCATATATAAAGGAGCAAGGGGGGAGGCGGCCGGCCAGGAGGAGGGCGCGCCAGGGGGGAGTCCTACTCCCACCGGGAGTAGGACTCCTTCTTTTCCTTGTTGGAGTAGGAGAGGGAAGGAAAAGAGAGAGGAGGAGAAGGAAAAAGGGGGGCGCCGCCCCCCTCCTTGTCCAATTTGTACTAGAGGGGGGAGGGGCGCGCGACTGCCCTGACTGCCCCTCCTCTTCTCCCACTAAGGCCCATGAGGCCCAATTAACTCGCCGGGGGGTTCCGGTAACCCCCCGGTACTCCGGTTTTTATCTGAAACCACTCGAAACACTTACGGTGTCCAAATATTGTCATCCAATATATCGATCTTTATGTCTCGACCATTTCGAGACTCCTCGTCATGTCCGTGATCATATCCGAGACTCTGAACTACCTTCGGTACATCAAAACACAAAAACTCATAATACCGATCGCCACCAAACTTTAAGCGCACGGAGCCTACGGGTTCGAGAACTATGTAGACATGACAGAGACATGTCTCCGGTCAATAACCAATAGCGGAACCTAGATGCTCATATTGTCTCCTACATATTCTACGAAGATCTTTATCGATCAAACCGCATAACAACATACGTTGTTCCCTTTGTCATCGGTATGTTACTTGCCCGAGATTCGATCGTCGGTATCTCAATACCTAGTTCAATCTCCTTACCGGCAAGTCTCTTTACTCATTCCGTAATGCATCATTAGTCACATTGCTTGCAAGGCTTATAGTGATGTGCATTACCAAGAGGTCCCAGAGATACCTCTCCGACAATCGGAGTGACAAATCCTAATCTCAAAATACGCCAACTCAAAAAGTACCTTCGAAGACACCTGTAGAGCACCTTTATAATCACCCAGTTACCTTGTGATGTTTGGTAGCACACAAAGTGTTCCTCCGGTAAACGGGAGTTGCATAATCTCATATTCATAGGAACTTGTATAAGTCATGAAGAAAGCAATAGCAACATACTAAACGATCAAGTGCTAAGCTAACGGTATGGATCAAGTCAATCACATCATTCTCCTAATGATGTGATCCCGGTAATCAAATGACAACTCATGTCTATGGCTAGTAAACATAACCATCTTTGATCAATGAGCTAGTCAAGTAGAGGCATACTAGTGACACTCTGTTTGTCTATGTATTCACACATGGATTATGTTTCCGGTTAATACAATTCTAGCATGAATAATAAACTTTTATCATGATATAAGGTAATAAATAATAACTTTATTACTGCCTCTAGGGCATATTTCCTTCAGTCTCCCACTTGCACTAGAGTCAATAATCTAGATTACATAGTAATGATTCTAACACCCATGGAGCCTTGGTGCCGATCATGTTTTGCTCGTGGAAGAGGCTTAGTCAATGGGTCTGCAACATTCAGATCCATATGTATCTTGCAAATCTCTATGTCTCCCACCTGGACTTGATCCCGGATGGAGTTGAAGTGTCTCTTGATGTGCTTGGTTCTCTTGTGAAATCTGGATTCCTTTGCCAAGGCAATTGCACCAGTATTGTCACAAAAGATTTTCATTGGACCCGATATGCACTAGGTATGACACCTAGATCGGATATGAACTCCTTCATCCAGACTCCTTCATTTGCTGCTTCCAAAGCAACAATGTACTCCGCTTAACATGTAGATCCCGCCACGATGCTCTGTTTAGAACTGCTCCAATTGACAGCGCCACCGTTTAATATAAACATGTATCCGGTTTGCGATTTAGAATTGTCCGGATCAGTGTCAAAGCTTGCATCAACGTAACCATTTACGATGAGCTCTTTGTCACCTCCCTAAATGAGAAACATATCCTTAGTCCTTTTCAGGTACTTCAGGATGTTCTTGACCGCTGTCCAGTGATCCACTCCTGGATTACTCTGGTACCTCCCTGCTAAACTAAAAGCAAGGCACACATTAGGTCTGGTACACAGCATTGCATACATGATAGAGCCTATGGCTGAAGCATAGGGAACATCTTTCATTTTCTCTCTATCTTCTGCAGTGGTCGGGCATTGAGTCTTACTCAACTTCACACCTTGTAATACATGCAAGAACCCTTTCTTTGCCTGATCCATTTTGAACTTCTTCAAAACTTTGTCAAGGTATGTGCTTTGTGAAAGTCCAATTAAGCGTCTTGATCTATCCCTATAGATCTTGATGCCCAATATGTAAGAAGCTTCATCGAGGTCCTTCATTGAATAACTCTTATTCAAGTATCCTTTTATGCTATCCAGAAATTCTATATCATTTCCAATCAACAATACGTCATCCACATATAATATTAGAAATGCTACAGAGCTCCCACTCACTTTCTTGTAAATACAAGCTTCTCCAAAAGTCTGTATAAAACCATATGCTTTGATCACACTATTAAAGAGTTTATTCCAACTCCGAGAAGCTTGCACCAGTCCATAAATGGATCACTGGAGCTTGCACACTTTGTTAGTACCTTTTGGATCGATAAAACCTTCAGGTTGCATTATATGCAACTCTTCTTCCAGAAATCCATTCAGGAATGCAGTCTTTACATCCATTTGCCAAATTTCATAATCATAAAATGCGGCAATAGCTAACATGATTCAGACGGACTTAAGCATCGCTACAGGTGAGAAGGTCTCATCATAGTCAACTCCTTGAACTTGTCGAAAACCTTTCGCAACAAGTCAAGCTTTGTAGACAGTAACATTACCATCAGCGTCTGTCTTCTTCTTGAAGATCCATTTATTCTCGATGGCTTGCCGATCATCGGGCAAGTCAACCAAAGTCCACACTTTGTTCTCATACATGGACCCCATCTCAGATTTGTGGCCTCAAGCCATTTTGCGGAATCTGGGCTCATCATAGCTTCCTCATAGTTCATAGGTTCATCATGGTCTAGCAACATGACCTCCAGAACAAGATTACCGTACCACTCTGGTGCGGATCTTACTCTGGTTGACCTACGAGGTTCAGTAGTAACTTGATCTGAAGTTTTATGATCATCATCATTAGCTTCCTCACTAATTGGTGTAGGTGTCACAGGAACCGGTTTCTGTGACGAACTACTTTCCAATAAGGGAGCAGGTACAGTTACCTCATCAAGTTCCACTTTCCTCCCCACTCACTTCTTTCGAGAGAAACTCCTTCTCTAGAAAGGATCCATTCTTAGCAACAAATGTCTTGCCTTTGGATCTGTGATAGAAGGTGTACCCAACAGTTTCCTTTGGGTATCCTATGAAGACACATTTCTCCGATTTGGGTTCGAGCTTATCAGGTTGAAGTTTTTTCACATAAGCATCACAACCCCAAACTTTAATAAATGACAACTTTGGTTTCTTGCCAAACCATAGCTCATAAGGCGCCGTCTCAACGGATTTTGATGGTGCCCTATTTAACGTGAATGCAGTCGTCTCTAAAGCATAACCCCAAAACGATAGTGGTAAATCAGTAAGAGACATCATAGATCGCACCATATCTAGTAAAGTACGATTACGACGTTTGGACACACCATTACGCTGTGGTATTCCACGTGGCGTGAGTAGCGAAACTATTCCGCATTGTTTCAAATGTAGACCAAACTCGTAACTCAAATATTCTCCTCCACGATCAGATCTGTAACACCCATGATGCGACTATATCTCCCACGTGTCGGGGCACGACTTAGAGGCATAGCCGCATGGTAGGTTTGTCGCAAGAGGGGTAATCTTCACACAATCCCATGTGCTGAATAGAAAGGGATAAAGAGTTGGCTTACAATCGCCACTTCACACAAATACAAGTTAAACATACATCATCCAGAGTATAATCAAGGTCCGACTACGGAACCAAAATAAAGAAGAAAACCCCAAATGCTAGATCCCCAATCGTCCCAACTGGGCTCCACTACTGATCATCAGGACGCGAAACAACACAATGAACAAGATCTTCATCGAGCTCCCACTTGAGCTCAGTTGTGTCACCTACACTGGTATCATCGGCACCTGCAACTGCTTGGAAGTATCTGTGAGCCACGAGGACTCAGCAATCTCACACCCGCGAGATCAAGACTATTTAAGCTTATGGGTAGGGAAGGGTAGTGAGGTGGAGCTGCAGCAAGCACTAGCAAATATGGTGGCTAACATATGCAAATAAGAGCGAGAAGAGAGGCGATGCACAGTCGTGAACTAGAAGTGATCAAGAAGTGATCCTGAAACTACTTACGTTCAACCATAACACAAGAACCGTGCTCACTTCCCAGACTCCGCCGAAAAGAGACCATCACGGCTACACACGTGGTTGATTCGTTTTAATTAAGTTAAGTGTCAAGTTCTCTACAACCGAACATTAACAAATTCCCATCTGCCCATAACCGCGGGCACGGCTTTCGAAAGTTCAAAACCCCGCAGGGGTGTCCCAACTTAGCCCATCACAAGCTCTCACGGTCAACGAAGGATATTCCTTCTCCCAGGAAGACCCGATCAATCTCGGAATCCCGGTTACAAGACATTTCGACAATGGTAAAACAAGACCAGCAAGACCGCCCGATGTGCCGACATCCTGATAGGAGCTGCACATATCTCGTTCTCAGGCAACACCGGATGAGACATCCTACGAGTAAAACCAAACCTCAAGTTTCCCCGAGGTGGCCCCGCAGTCTACTCGGTTCGGACCAACACTTAGACAAGCACTGGCCGGGGGGGGCTTAAAATAAAGATGACCCTCGGGCTGGCCGACCCGAGGGAAGGGTAGGTGGTGCTGAGGCAAATGGTAAAACCAAGGTTGGGCCTTGCTGGAGGAGTTTTATTCAAAGCGAACTGTCAAGGGGTCCCCATAACACCCAACCATGTAAGGAACGCAAAATCAAGGAACATAACACCGGTATGACGGAAACTAGGGCGGCAAGAGTGGAACAAAACACCAGGCATAAGGCCGAGCCTTCCACCCTTTACCAAGTATATAAATGCATTAAAGTAAACAAGATATAATAATGATATCCCAACAATATCCATGTTCCAACATGGAACAAACTTCATCTCCACCTACAACTAACAACACTATAAGAGGGGCTGAGCAAAGCGGTAACATAGCCAAACAACGGTTTGCTAGGAAAGGTGGGTTAGAGGCTTGACATGGCAATATGGGAGGCATGATATAGCAAGTGGTAGGTATCGCGGCATAGCAATAGAGCGAGCAACTAGCAAGCAAAGATAGAAGTGATTTCGAGGGTATGGTCATCTTGCCTGAAATGAACTCAGAGTTGACGAAAGCTTGATCCTCGTAAGTGTACTCAACGGGTTCCTCGATCACAAACTCGTCTCCCAGCTATACCCAAGGCAAGAACACAAGCAAAGGAATCCACAATCAACCATGGTGCAATGCGCAAGCAACATGATGCAAAACATGGCATGACATGCAGTATGTGATATGCAATGCATATGCGTGCTCCGGAAGGGAAAGATTGAACAAGGCATCAACTTGGCAAACCAAGTGTGCCGCTGGAAAGATGAGTTGATTTCGGTCGAAATCGGTATAAAGATCACCGGAATCGGATGCACGGTTTGCAAATGGCAAGCAAAACACTAATGGCACAATTCTGCGATTAACAGCACGATTCCATATAGAATGCAACAAGAATCTAAGCTACTGCACCCCAGCATAGCAACAAAGCACATGGCAGTGATCTACTCAAGATGCTTGACAAAAGATGAACACTAAGCTACGGTTAAATCACACAAGAGCAGGTTCAAACAAGCATGGCAAAAGTGCAAAAGATATCATCATCACAGACTTAGTGAAAATACTAACATGTCAGAAATTAACATCAGGAAGACATGTTTAGAGCAAGCTAACAACATGCTACAGGAACAGATCATAGCAAACAAAGGCATGGCATGAATCTACTCAAAACATATAACAAAAGTCCCTTACTGACCATGAGCCAAAAAGGCACAGAAGATATGATGGCACCCATGTAAACATAGCAAGTTTCGTTAATAGATTCAGACTTAACAGAAAACTGGGCATGGCATAAACAGAATTATGAAGGCATCTTTGCGAGCTCGATTCACTCATCACAAGGCATTGCATGACAAGATAAGCATAGAATAAGCAATAATACATGATCATAAAGCTAACCATGGCAAGAACAAGTTTATAGCATGCTTGGATCAACTACAACAACCATGGCAAAATTGATTAACATGTAAACAATCTGCCAGGAACATTTTATAGCAAAAGTAGAGCAAGATTAAGACATGCTAGGGCACTCCATAATTGCAAACAGGGGCATGGATGGATAGATCACAACCATATGTCCAAATCATCCTTACCGAAGCAACTCAAATAAAGCATGTATCTCACTGTAGCAACATGGTTACAAGGCATTTAAAATAACAGCAGACAAAGACTTAGCCAAAATCCTGAGATCCTGAAATCAGCAATATCACGAGAGCTACTTTGCATGCTTGTGCTAGTCACCACATTGATCACAAAAATACATGGCAAGCTCCCCTGTAAATATGGCATGGCATAGATCAAAACACATGTAGAGCTCATGCCCATATGCAGCACACAACAAATGTGACGAAAAAGACAAATTCTCATAATCTGCTAAGAATCAGCAACTAACAATTTATAGCACTCTTGCATCAACGATTTGGGCATCAAGATGGACTCAAACAAGCATGGCACAATAGAATAAAATGAAGAGCACATCATGATGAACATTTTGATATATTGCACGCACAAAACGGAGCAGCGAGCACAAAGTTATGGCACGATGAACATGCAACCAAAATGCAATCTTTGAGGACTTAGAAGAATATACCACTCCGAGAACAGTCAACGGGACGGCGGGATCCAGGACGGGGCGCGGCCGTGTTTGGTTCGAAGGACGTCGGGGTCCCGGGATGATGCTGGACGGGGTGATCCAGGTCGGTGCGGGACGGAGCGGTGCAGGACCGCCGATTAGAAGGAGGGATGAGGCGGCGCCGGGATGGCGGCGTCCAGATCAGCGGCGAGGACAACGCCGGCGAGCTTCGGGCGCGGGGAAGGCCGACGAACGACGCGGGGTGGCCGGATCCGGCTGGATTTGCATGGATCTAGGACGGAGCGACCCGTCCGGCGAGGGCGAGTGGCGGCGGGCGGCAGACGGCGGCTCCGGCCGGTGAGCTCCACGACGGGCGGCGCGGGGCAGCAGTCCGAGCGCGGATGGGCTCGGCGAGGCGAGGCGCGAGGGACCCGAGGTCCGAGGCGAAGGCGCCCTGTGGGCGGGGCGGCGCTGCGGGCCTGGAGGGCCGACGCGGAAGCCAAGGCAAAGGGGCGGCGAGCGGTGGTGGAGTTCGACGAGGCGGGCGCGGGCGGCGGCGGATCCGGGCTCGCGCGGGCCCCGGATGGGCTCCGCGGCCCGCGGTGCAGTGGGGAGCTGGCGCGGACGCGCGGCAGCGCCTGATTGGACGAGGGCGGCGGCGGGATGACGTGGCGCTCCCTGATTGGCCGGAGTGAGGTGGCCGGGCGCGGCGGACATTTCTGGCGGCGGGGTTTTTGTCCGGCGGCGCGAAGAGGAAGTTTGCTAGGGTTTGCACCACGAATTTTCGGAGGGAGACACATATATATAGGTAGGAGGAGGTAGGAGTGTCCAAATGGAGTGTAGTTTTCGACCACGCGATCGTGATCCAATGACGGAGGACATGGGATAGGTTTGGAAGGGTTATTGGGCCATTTTGGAGGGGTGTTGGGCTGCAACACACACGAGGCCTTTATGGTTCCCTGGTTAACCGTTGGAGTATCAAACGACTCCAAATGGCATGAAACTTCACAGGCGGTCTACCGGTGGTGTACTAAGTCCGCTTGGCAAATCTCGGTCCATTCCGAGAATGTTTAACACCCGCACACGAAAGAGACAAAACGGGGCGCCGGATGACGTAGGAGTGTCGGATTGCAAAACGGACAACGGGGAAAATGGTCGGATGCATGAGACGAACACGTATGCAAATGCGATGCACATGATGACATGATATGAAATGCATGACATGAACAAAATCAAAACGAAGACAAACCCAACCACGAAGGGAAAAACATATCGCATCTCCAGAAAAGGCAAGAGTTGGAGTTACAAATATGGAAAGTTGCATCCGGGGCGTTACAAGATCGTAGAAACTTTATTTTCTTGTTACGATGATTTTCCACTCCACTCTGAAATTCTTTGAACTTTTCAATTGTTTCAGACTATTAAGTAGATATACTCATATCTGCTCAAATCATCTGTGAAGGTGAGAAAATAACGATACCCGCTGCGAGCCTCAATATTCATTGGACCACATACATCAGTATGTATGATCTCCAACAAATCTATTGCTCGCTCCATTGTTCCGGAGAATGGCGTCTTAGTCATCTTGCCCATAAGGCATGGTTCGCAAGTACCAAGTGATTCATAATCAAGTGATTCCAAAAGTCCAGCAGTATGGAGTTTCTTCATGCTTTTTACACCAATATGACCCAAACGGCAGTGCCACAAATAAGTTGCACTATTATTATCAACTCTGCATCTTTTGGCTTCAACATTATGAATGTGTGTATCACTACTATCGAGATTCAACAAAAATAGACCACTCTTCAAGGGTGCATGACCAAAAAAGATATTACTCATATAAATAGAACAACCATTATTCTCAGATTTAAATGAATAACCGTCTCGCATCAAACAAGATCCAGATATAATGTTCATGCTTAACGCTGGCACCAAATAACAATTATTTAGGTCTAAAACTAATCCCGAAGGTAGATGTAGAGGTAGCGTGCCGACGGCGATCACATCGACTTTGGAACCATTTCCCGCGCGCATCGTCACCTCGTCCTTAGCCAGTCTTCGCTTAATCCGTAGACCCTGTTTCGAGTTGCAAATATTAGCAACAGAACCAGTATCAAATACCCAGGTGCTATTGCGAGCCCTGGTAAGGTACACATCAATAACATGTATATCACATATACCTTTGTTCACCTTGCCATCCTTCTTATCCGCCAAATACTTGGGGTAGTTCCGCTTCCAGCGACCAGTCTGTTTGCAGTAGAAGCACTCAGGCTTAGGCTTAGGTCCAGACTTGGGTTTCTTCTCCTGAGCAGCAACTTGTTTGCTGTTCTTCTTGAAGTTCCCCTTCTTCTTCCCTTTACACTTTTTCTTAAAACTGGTGGTCTTGTTGACCATCAACACTTGATGCTCCTTCTTGATTTCTACCTCCATTGCTTTTAGCATTGCGAAGAGCTCGGGAATTGTCTTATTCATCCCTTGCATATTATAGTTCATCACGAAGCTCTTGTAGCTTGGTGGCAGTGATTGAAGAACTCTGTCAATGACACTATCAACAGGAAGATTAACTCCCAGTTGAGTCAAGTGATTATGATACCCAGACATTTTGAGTATATGTTCACTGTCAGAACTATTCTCCTCCATCTTGCAGCTATAGAACTTATTGGAGACTTCATATCTCTCAATCCGGGCATTTGCTTGAAATCTTAACTTCAACTCCTGGAACATCTCATATGCTCCATGACGTTCAAAACGTCATTGAAGTCTCGGTTCTAAGCCGTAAAGCATGGCACACTGAACTATTGAGTAGTCATCAGCTTTACTCTGCCAGACGTTCTTAACGTCATCACCAGCATCTGCAGCAGGCCTGTCACCCAGCGGTGCTTCCAGGACGTAATTCTTCTGTGCAACAATGAGGATAATCCTCAAGTTATGGACCTAGTCCGTGTAATTGCTACCATCATCTTTCAACTTTGCTTTCTCAAGGAACGCATTAAAATTCAATGGATCAATAGCACGGGCCATCTATCTACAATCAACATAGATAAGCAAAATACTATCAGGTACTAAGTTAATGATAAATTTAAGTTCAATTAATCATATTACTTAAGAATTCCCACTTAGATAGACATCCCTCTAATCATCTAAGTGATCACGTGATCCAAATCAACTAAACCATGTCCGATCATCACGTGAGATGGAGTAGTTTTCAATGGTGAACATCACTATGTTGATCATATCTACTATATGATTCACGCTCGACCTTTCGGTCTCAGTGTTCCGAGGCCATATCTACATATGCTAGGCTCGTCAAGTTTAACCCGAGTATTCTGCGTGTGCAAAACTGGCTTGCGCCCGTTGTAGATGAACGTAGAGCTTATCACACCCGATCATCACGTGGTGTCTCGGCACGACGAACTTTGGCAATGGTGCATACTCAGGGAGAACATTTTTATCTTGAAATTTAGTGAGAGATCATCTTATAATGCTACCGTCAATCAAAGCAAAATAAGATGCATAAAAGATAAACATCACATGCAATCAATATAAGTGGTATGATATGGCTATCATCATCTTGTGCTTGTGATCTCCATCTCTGAAGCATCGTCATGACCACCATTGTCACCGGGGCGACACCTTGATCTCCATCGTAGCATCGTTGTCGTCTTGCCAACTACTGCTTCCTCGACTATCGCTACCACTTAGTGATAAAGTAAAGCAATTACAGGGCGATTGCATTGCATACAATAAAGCGACAACCATATGGCTCCTGCTAGTTGCTGATAACTCGGTTACAAAACATGATCATCTCATACAATATAGCATCATGCCTTGACCATATCACATCACAACATGCCCTGCAAAAACAAGTTAGACGTCCTCTACTTTGTTGTTGCAAGTTTTACGTGGCTGCTACGGGCTTAGCAAGAACCGTTCTTACCTACGCATCAAAACCACAATGATAGTTCGTCAAGTTAGTGTTGTTTTAACCTTCTCAACGACCGGGCGTAGCCACACTTGGTTCAACTATAGTTAGAGAAACTGACACCTGCCAGCCACCTATGTGCAAAGCACGTCGGTAGAACCAGTCTCGTGTAAGCGTACGCGTAATGTCGGTCCGGGCCGCTTCATCCAACAATACCGCCGAACGAAAGTGTGACATGCTGGTAAGCAGTATGACTTGTATCGCCCAAAACTCACTTGTGTTCTACTCATGCATATAACATCTACGCATAAAACCAGGCTCGGATGCCACTGTTGGGGAACGTAGTAATTTCAAAAAAAATCCTACGCACACTCAGGATCATGGTGATGCATAGCAACCAGAGGGGAGAGTGTGTCCACGTACCCTTGTAGACCGAAAGCGGAAGCGTTAGCACAACGCGGTTGATGTAGTCCTACGTCTTCACGATCCGACCGATCCAAGTACCGAACGTATGGCACCTCCGAGTTCAGCACACGTTCAGCTCGATGACGTCCCGTGAACTTCAATCCAGCAGAGCTTCACGGGAGAGTTCCGTCAGCACGACGGCGTGATGACGCTGATGATGTTGCTACCTGAAAGGACCGATATGGTTGACTAGAGGGGGGTGAATAGGCAACTAACAATTTTTTAACTTTTCTTTACCAAATTAAACTTTGCATCAAAGTAGGTTGTTTAGATGTGCAACTAGGTGAGAAACCTATATGATGCAACAACAACGAACATACATGCAAGTAAGAGAAGGAACACTAATGAGCTTGCAGAAGTAAAGGTAAGAGATAACCAAGAGTGGACTCGATGAAGACGAGGATGTGTTACCGAAGTTCCTTCCTTTTGAGGGGAAGTATGTCTCTGTTAGAGCGGTGTGGAGGCACAATGCTCCCCAAGAAGCCACTAGGGCCACCGTATTCTCCTCACGCCCTCACACAATGCGAGATGCCGTGATTTCACTATTGGTGCCCTTGGAGGCGGCAACCGGACCTTTACAAACAAGGTTGGGGCAATCTCCACAACTTAATCGGAGGCTCCCAACAATACCATGAAGCTTCACCACAATGGACTATGGCTCCGTGGTGACCTCAACCGTCTAGGGTGCTCAAACACCCAAGAGTAACAAGATCCGCTAGGGATAGGTGGGGGAATCAAATATCTCTTGGCGGAAGTGTAGATCGGGGCCTTCTCAACCACTCTTGAGCAAATCAACAAGTTTGATTGGCTAGAGAGAGAGATCGGGCGAAAATGGAGCTTGGAGCATTAATGGAGCTTGAGGGGGGAGAGGTAAGTCAACGGGGAAGAAGGGGAAGAAGGGGACCCCCTTTTATAGTGGGGGTAACAATCCAACCGTTACCCCACTAAACAGCCCCGCAGAGGGCGGTACTACCGCTTCCACCTACGGTACTACCGCCCAGCAGAGAGGACTAGAAGAGAGAGGAGGGACTGGCCCAGCGCGGTACTGCCGGACGGGCTTAGCGCGGTACTGTCACGGTGGCAGCAGGGCGGTACTACCGCTCTGGAGCGGTACTACTGCACCTACAACCGCTGCAGGTGCCGCTCAACCCGACACGAGAAATGCCCCCCTCGAGTCGAGGCGGTAGTGGCCCGGTACTGCAGTGGTACTGCCGCTGAGGACCACAAGCGGTACTACCGCTGGGCACCGCGGTACTACGCTGGGGTAAAGATAGCTCAATCTGCAGGGTAAAAGACCTCCAACGGCGCGGGAAGGCCCAGAGGGTGTGAAACGAAAGTGTACGTGATGATTCCACCCTAGCCAAACCAAAGCGGACCCCCTCTTGATAGTATGGTGACTCCTAAGAAGCTAGTCCACCAACAAGAAACCAAAGAGCTTCATCGTCTTGAAAAACACTCCGAGGGGAGAGAAATCGTCTCGAGCCCGAATGGCAACCAGGGATTTGCATAGAGAAAAGACATAAAAGTAAGGATACTTAGAACTAAAAAATATAGACAGGCTCCCCTTTTTGGTGGATTGATGACAACCAGGGATTTGCCTTAACAATCTCCCCCTTTTGGTGGATTGATGACAACCAGGGATTTGCACAGGTAAAAGACATAAAAGTAAGGATACTTAGAACTACAAAATATAGACGGGCTCCCCCCGAATGTGTGCACCTAGTTAGTAGTGCCTTTGGAATGCAAGACACACACATTCGGATCAACACTCCCCCTATATTTTATAGTCCAAACATTCTAAGCACAGGATATATGAGAGCAGTGTATAAAACAGGATAAGCATGCAATTCATAAGATACTGCAGTACTAAAAAGACATAGATAATAAGGTAACGATAGGATAGCATATGTCTCACACCATATGACTAGAACTTAGGTCTCACTGGCACCAAACCAAACCAAACTAAGAGAGAAAACACAAGACACCGCAAACCACAAAGACACACTCGCAACACGGCAACAACACAAATCCCTAAACTCTCTCCCCCTTTGGCATAGAGACACCAAAAGGGCAAAGAGCGTTGCTACGGCTCCAGGTAATGGCAAGCTGATGATCTCGAACATCACATCTCAGCATGATCGTCTGCTCCTCCGTCGTCGGTCGGAAACTGCTCGGCGTCTGAATCGGTCCAAGGGCAATGCTGGTGAATCCATTCCTCCTCTTCTGTGATCTGCCCCTCAGAACCGCTGGCAACGGTCGCACCTAGGTGACGCATGAGCTCCTCGTGACGCACCCTGGCCTGCTTCTCAGCCACATGAGTCATGTACTGACCATGAGACTCCATGCAGAAAAGCTTCTTCATCTTGCGTTTAAGCTTCTTTTCCCAAGAAGGTTCTGCACTAGAGGGCCCAAAGTCCTCCTCGTGATCATCGGCCGCGGCCCCACCCTCGATCTCCATGTCAGCAGCTGTAGATGGACCCCCAGGTTTAGGCGCTGGGGTGCCCCAATTGTCCTTCTTCCTTAGATGCTTGATCTCATGAGAAACCAATTCTCCAGTTTCCAACATCACTCGGGGATAGACACGTGCCCAGGCCTTCTCAATGAGCTGCATGATGAATGGACCATATATCGGGCACTTGCGCTCAGAAACGACAGAGAGAAGTTCAGACCACATAACATGAGAAATGTCTAGGCTCTCTCCAGTGTTTGCTTCCTTCTCATGCTGGCAGAAAAGAAGCATGTCCACGAGATAGGAGTGGACCATATCCAGATTCCCGATGCGAGGGAAGAGAGTCTCACGGAAGACACGATGAAGGATGTCCAGATAGGCAGACAGCTCATAGGTTTCCTTCTTAGTCACTTGGTTAACCTTCACAGTACCGTAGGGCCAAAGGGCTTGCTTGTGAGTGGATGTAGCATTGCGGTGAGGGCGGAAGCCGACTGGAGTCTCAAGCCCGTGATCTTCCACATCAAGTAACTCCATGAAGGCCTGCCACTTGATGGAAAGCAACTTGCCATTGGTCATCCAAGTCAGAGTCCTGTCGGCATCAGTTCCAAGATGAACGGTAGCAAAGAATTGAGCCACCAAATCTGCATCAAAATCCTTGTTGAACTGCATGATCCTGAGAATGTTCAGCTGAGAACACATCTGAAGGGCTTTGCCAAAGTACCCAGGGTCCTTCTCCATAGCATCCGTGTCGATGGAGCGTACATCAACATAGAGATTCTTCTTGGCCTTGATCACATCAAAATAGATGGCAAACTGAAAGCGGTTCCAGAACGGGCGGTTGACCAAAGTGGGATCTTGGTCTTCCTCATAGGGGTTGCGGCGACGCTTGGCCCAAAACTCCTTGGCAGTCATCTCAGTCACAGTCTTTCCCTTTGGCTTGTTGGCGGATCTCTTCGACTGCTGAGGTGGTGGTGGAGCACTTGAGGTTGCGCCTGCTGGTGGCGGTTGAGTACTAGAGGAACCACCTGCTGACTCAGAGGTGCGATAGCGCTTTGACGTTGCACGCCCGGGGTTGACACGGCGGACTTGCTGCTCAGGATGATCATCACTTGGAACCAAACACACGACCAGAAGAAACACACGAAAGAAAAGAGCATAAGCCACCAAACAAAACAACAAGGATCAAAGCGTGGTAGGAAAAAGACGGAACTGGGCATACAGCGGTAGTACTGCGACCAACCAGCGGCAGTACCGCCCCAGTGGTAGTACCGTGAAACAAGAGCGGTAGTACCGCGCCAGATGGGGAATGGCGGTTCTTCACTACCGTGGTCAGATCCGGCACTACCGGAGATGCCAAATTCAAAAATAAGCCTACCAAACTTCAATCCATAGAGCCTAGAAGCCATCTCCATCCTACTCAAGCCTTGCCTTAGCCAAAAGACAAGAAGAACAATGCCTATTGCCCCTAAAAACTAGATGCAAGATCCAGGCAAAGAGAAAACGAGAACGGGGGCAATACCAGCATCCATGGTGAGAGGACGAGGTGGGGATCGACTCCACCAGAGGAAATGGAGAAGGATGGCACAAAAACGGTGGCCGGCCGGGCCCCTCCGGCGGCGAGAGGTTGCAGGAGAAACGAAGAAGATGAGTGGGGGCGAATGGGTATGGGGGAGAAGCAACTCCCCCTGCCCTGACTTAACCCCCCAGTTGCCCGCCCCGCAGCGGTAGTACCGCTGGGTGGGCGGTAGTACCGCTTGATGCTTGTCAGCGGTAGTACCGCTCACGCAGCGGTAGTACCGCTCTGCCGCAAAAAGATCCGACCAAACCGGGTAGAACACACGAGCGGAAAACGAGACAAAACGAAAAGACACACACACAAAACCGACAAGAAGAAAGAAGATACACACCTCTCCAAGAGAGGACGGTGGCTGAGGCCACCTATGTTTGAGTTTAGAGGTATGGCACCACGAAGATTTTAACCTTGGGCCCATGACCAACACTCATCTTTGAAGCACAAGTACCATAAAGAAATGGCTAATGTGAAAGAGTTTGGTTAGTTTATGCATTACGGGGGGAGGGAAAGTTCATTGAGAGAACAACACTCCCCCTATGTCCATGCCTACACCTAAACTAGACAACAAGTTGAGTGAGGTGGGGTGTGCAAGGGTTCAAGTCACATTGCTTGAATCAATGATATTTAGCTCATGCCTTAACTCGCGAAATCTTGCTTCATCCAAAGGCTTCGTGAAGATATCTGCAAGGTTATCATGAGTGTTGACATAGTTGAGCTCGATCTCCCCTCGCCTAATGTGATCCCGGATGAAGTGATACCTAATCTCAATATGCTTTGTCTTGAAGTGTTGCACCGGGTTGAGGGAAATCTTGATGGCACTTTCATTGTCACACTAAAGAGGCACTTTGTCACAAGTGACACCGTAATCCTTTAAAGTTGGGATCCCTTTAAATTTTTCCTCATCCATAAAAGTTGTGCACAACAACTACCGGCAGCCACATACTCCGCTTCCGTGGATGAGAGAGACACACAACTTTGCTTCTTGGAAGACCAACTTACCAAAGAGCAACCAAGAAATTGGCACCCTCCGGAAGAGGACTTCCTATCCACTTTGTCTCCCGCCCAATCCGAGTCTGAATAACCTACAAGCTTGAAATTTGCTCCTCTTCCTCGTCTTCGTGGGAGGAGTGCATCTTGGAGCCGTCGGATGATGGATCCGACACCTCCTGGCGCCGGGCACTCTTTCGAGTCCCCGCGGCCTTCTTCTTGGCCTTCTTCTCCGGCACCACATAGGGTGCCGGAACCAGCAGCTTCGCCAAACGAGCGTCCGCTGGGCCTTCGGGCAAAGGAGCCGGACAGTTGATCTGTCCGGACGTCTCCTGCCAATCCTGTCGAAGGTAAGGGAGCTTAGATCCCGCATGGAGTCAATCTATGAAAAACTGATACCCGGTAGAAGGTAAAAATAGCTTACCGCATAAGCGTGACGCTGCGTGCTGAATCCGCGATCCTCGGTAGCGGATGCGGGGGCCTCGGCGCCTTTGAAAAGCACCTTCCAGGAATCTTCGTACGTCGTGTCAAAGAGCCTACTCAGAGTTTGGTGCCGCGCCGGGTTGAACTCCCACAGGTTGAAAGCCCGTTGTTGACACGGGAGGATCCGGCGGATGAGCATAACCTGGACTACGTTGACAAGCTTGAGCTGCTTGTCCACCAGGGTTTGGACGCATGTTTGGAGTCTGGTCAGCTCTCCTTTTTTACCCCATGACAGGCCCGTCTCCTTCCAGGACGTGAGCCGCGTTGGGGGTCCGGATCGGAACTCGGGGGCTGCGACCCACTAAGGGTCGCGCGGCTCGGTGATGTAAAACCACCCTAATTGCCACCCCTTTAGGGTCTCCACAAAGGAGCCCTCGAGCCATAAGATGTTGGGCATCTTTCCCACCATGGCGCCTCTGCACTCCGCCTGGTTGCCGCGCACCACCTTCGGCTTGACATTAAAAGTCTTGAGCCATAGGCCGAAATGGGGGCGGATGCGGAGGAAGGCCTCGCACACGACGATAAACGCCGAGATGTTGAGGACAAAGTTCGGGGCCAGATCGTGGAAATCCAGGCCATGGTAGAACATGAGCCCCCGGACAAATGGGTGGAGAGGGAAACCCAGTCCGTGGAGGAAATGGGGGGGAACACCACCCTCTCATGGGGCCTAGGGATAGGGATGAGCCGCCCCTCTTCGGGAAGCCGGTGCGCAATGTCGTTGGACAAGTATCCGGCCTTCCTTAGTCTTTTGGTGTGTCCCTCCGTAACGGAGGAGACCATCCACTTGCCTCCCGCTCCGTACATGGCTGGAGAAGGTTGAGGTGGGGAGTGCGGACTTGGGCGCTGGAGCTCGAGTGCGCGAAAATGGATAGGCAAAGGAGGAAGAAGGCGTAGGTGAAAAGCTGGATCCTTACGTTCCGCTATATCGGCTAAGGTAGCACTAGGAGAACTACTGCGATTGTGCCCCAGTTGAGCTGGGTCGAGCACCTCAGTAGAGAAAGCTAAAACTGACTGTCATGATGAAGCGAGAGCTGGTCGCTGTTCGAGAGGTTTGTCGAGTCCCTAAAGACTTATGCCGCTTAGAGCGAGGAGTCGGCTCTGTCCGACCAAGGCGTAGATAGCGCCCCGAACTCGGTCTTCCGAATACCAGGGGCTTCGCCGAAATTTAAAATTATAGAATTCTATGGCTAAGTGAGAGTGTTCACGCATTATAGTCCGATTGCCTTGTTCGTTGTGCTGAGCGCCTCCCTCGAAGGACCCAAACATGGGAAAAAGAGCGCTCAGGTTTATCCCCGAACACCCCAGCACTAGCGGCACGGGGGTAGAAGCCGACGACTCGCCATCTCTCAGAATTGATAAACAGCCGCACAGAAGGTAATATTTTAAATTCCAACAGCATTGCTTAGCGCATATGAACAAGTTTTTAGTGCACAGGACAAAACGAGCGAGTTTTACTCAAAAATTACATCTTTGGAACATTCATCCGCCACAAGGCAGGCACCCTTCAGAACACCCTTATAATAATTCTCGGGCTTGCGATGCTCTTTCCCCGGCGGTGGCCCGTCCTTCACAAGCTTCTCAGCATCCAGCTTGCCCCAGTGCACCTTAGCACGGGCAAGGGCCCTACGGGCACCTTCAATGCAGACGGAGCGCTTGATGACTTCGAGCCTTGGACAGGCCTCCACCAGCCGCCGCACCAGCCCGAAATAGCTCCCAGGATGAGCCTCTCCAGGCCACAGCCGAACTATGAGGCCCTTCATGGCCTGTTCGGCCGCCTTGTGGAGCTCAACCAGTTGCTTCAGCTGGTCGCTCAGGGGCACGGGGTGTCCGGCCTCAGCATACTGAGACCAGAACACCTTCTCTGTCGAGCGGCCCTCCTCGGCCCGATAGAATGCGGCGGCATCGGACACGCTACGGGGAAGATCTGTGAATGCTCCTGGAGAGCTCCGGATTCAGGTAAGTAACAAGTAACTTACGTTTATGTGTTTGCTTTGCATAAAGAATGCCTTACCTGTCGATATCTTCTTCACCTCATCCAACTCCTGGAGGGCCTTCTGGGATTCGGCCTTGGCATACTTGGCATTTTCAATAGCCACCGCGAGCTCGGACGCTCGCGTCTTTGAGTCAAGCTCCAAACTCTCATGTTTTTCCATGAGAGCCTGGAGCTCTTGCCGCACCTTGCCAACCTCGGCCTCATACTTCTCCCGTTCGGTGCGCTCCATGGCCGCCATCTTCTCGGCCTCGAGCAACGCTTGCTTAAGGGTCGCCACCTCAGACGTGGCCCCTACAATAGCCACGATAATCCTGTCATTTTTTGCAATTGCACCTTTTTATATATATTTAAACAAGGTATTTCTTACCTTCCTTGTCCTCGAGCTGCTTCTTGACACGCCCGAGCTCTTGCTCGGACTGCTCGAGGTTCTGCTTTAGCATGTCCACTTCCGCAGTCTGTGTGGCGGACGCCAGCAGGGAAGCCTGCATACGCATATTGACACTTTTTTGTTAGACTCCTGCGAATTTCATTTGATCCTCTATTCGGCTTTTCTTCCCGAACGCCAAACAGAGTATCAGGGGCTACTGTCTATGCGGTAATATTATTTACACATTCTTTACTTACCTCAAAGCCTGTTAAAAGGCTAGCACAAGCTTCAGTCAGTCCGCTCTTGGCGGACTGAACCTTCTGGACCACCGCACTCATAATGGTGCGGTGCTCCTCGTCGATGGAGGCGCCTTGGAGCGCCTCCAACAGATTGTCCGGCGCCTCCGGTTGGACGGGGGTCACCGGCACGGAGGGCTCGCTCCTCTTGGAAGGAGGTCACCCGCTAGACTCTGGAACCTTTGAAGGTTCCGGAGCGGTGTCCGGCCTGGAGCCGGACTTGGAGCCCTGGGAGATTTTATCCCCTTCACCCCTGGAGTCCGGGAGGTCGCCTTGCGGCGCCTCCAGGACCACCTCCTCCTGGCTTGGAACCTGTTGGGATAACACTTCGGCGTCGTCCGTAGGGCGGGGGGAGGAAGCTGTCGGAAGCGAATTCACGTCCGATGAGTCTAGTGAAACGCTCGACGACGCGTCGAGCCGGTCTTTTGGTGGGCTGCATATTCGTATTCGACATAAGGGAAAGTTGTGCAATGAAGGAATAGTATGAATTACTCTGGTATCCGGATACTTACGATTTTGCCAGGGGCTTGGCCCTGTGCAGCCACTCCTCTTCGCCGTCGTCGGCGTCAGTGGAGTAGTCCGGAGGAAGGGTTTTCCCCTTCTTGGACCCTTCGGCTTCCCCAGTTGGGGCGGCCTTCCTTTTCTTCCCTTCCCCCGCTGGGGGGGAGAGGTCTCTTCTTCCTCCTCCTCGTCTTCGTGGGAGGAGTCCGTCTTGGAGCCGTCGGATGATGGATCCGACACCTCCTGGCGCCAGGCACTCTTTCGAGTCCCCGCGGCCTTCTTCTTGGCCTTCTTCTCCGGCACCACATAGGGTGCCGGAACCAGCAGCTTCGCCAAACGAGCGTCCGCTGGGCCTTCGGGCAAAGGAGCTGGATAGTTGATCTGTCCGGATGTCTCCTGCCAATCCTGTAAAAGGTAAGGGAGCTTAGATCCCGCATGGAGTCAATCTATGAAAAACTGATACCCTGTAGAAGGTAAAAATAGCTTACCGCACGAGCGTGACGCTGCGTGCTGAATTCGCGATCCTCGGTAGTGGATGCGGGGGCCTCGGCGCCTTTGAAAAGCACCTTCCAGGCATCTTCGTACGTCATGTCGAAGAGCCTGCTCAGAGTTCGGTGCCGCGCCGGGTCGAACTCCCACAGGTTGAAAGCCCGTTGTTGACACGGGAGGATCCGGCGGATAAGCATAACCTGGACTACGTTGACAAGCTTGAGTTGCTTGTCCACCAGGGTTTGGACGCATGTTTGGAGTCCGGTCAGCTCTCCTTTTTTACCCCATGACAGGCCCGTCTCCTTCCAGGACGTGAGCCGCGTTGGGGGTCCGGATCAGAACTCGGGGGCTGCGACCCACTTAGGGTCGCATGGCTCGGTGATGTAAAACCACCCTGATTGCCACCCCTTCAGGGTCTCCACAAAGGAGCCCTCAAGCCATAAGATGTTGGGCATCTTGCCCACCATGGCGCCTCCGCACTCCGCCTAGTTGCTGCGCACCACCTTCGGCTTGACATTAAAAGTCTTGAGCCATAGGCCGAAATGGGGGCGGATGCGGAGGAAGGCCTCGCACACGACGATAAACGCTGAGATGTTGAGGACAAAGTTCAGGGCCAGATCGTGGAAATCCAAGCCATAGTAGAACATGAGCCCCCGGACAAATGGGTGGAGAGGGAAACCCTGTCCGCGGACGAAATGGGGGAGGAACACCACCCTCTCATGGGGCCTAGGGGTAGGGTGAGCTGCCCCTCTTCGGGAAGCCAGTGCGCAATGTCGTTGGACAAGTATCTGGCCTTCCTTAGTCTTTTGATGTGTCCCTCCGTAACGGAGGAGACCATCCACTTGCCTCCCACTCCGGACATGGCTGGAGAAGGTTGAGGTGGGGAGTGCGGACTTGGGCGCTGGAGCTCGAGTGCGCGAAAATGGATAGGCAAAGGAGGAAGAAGGCGTAGGTGAAAAGCTGGATCCTTATCCCCTTATATGGGTGGACGCGACTATGCGTCCCCACCAGCCTGGTAAAACTCGCATATCTCCCAAGCACCGCAATCAATGGCGCGGTTGGGTTACCCATGCCCGTATTGATGAGAATCCCGGAATAAGGGGAAACGATCTCTGCTTTTACAAGACGTGCCAAGGAAACCGCCTCGCATAACACGCTGAGATGGGACAGTAAAACGATTCGAATAAAGGCTTGGCCGTGGTGTGATGTCACACTACGGAATACGTCAGCAGATTAGATTTGTGTAAATATTATTCTCTCTATGGCAATATGTGGAAACTTATTTTGCAGAGCCGGATACTATCTTTGTGTTCAAAATCTTCTATGAAGTACTTGGAGGAGGAACCCGCCTTGCAATGCCGAAGACAATCTGCGCGCCGGACTCATCGTCATTGAAGCCTGGTTCAGGGGCTACTAAGGGAGTCCTGGATTAGGGGGTGTCCGGATGGCTGGACTATACCTTCAGTCGGACTCCTGGAATATGAAGATACAAGATTAAAGACTTCGTCCCGTGTCCGGAAGGTACTTTCCTTGGCGTGGAAGGCAAGCTTGGCGATACGGATATGTAGATCTCCTACCATTGTAACCGACTCTATGTAACCCTAACCCTATCCGGTGTCTATATAAACCGGAGGGTTTTAGTCCATAGGACAACACATTCATACACAACAATCATACCATAGGCTAGCTTCTAGGGTTTAGCCTCTCTGATCTCGTGGTAGATCTACTCTTGTACTACCCATATCATCAATATTAATAGAGCAGGACGTAGGGTTTTACCTCCATCAAGAGGGCCCGAACCTGGGTAAAACTTCGTGTCCCTTGCCTCCTGTTACCATCCGGCCTAGACACACAGTTCGGGACCCCCTACCCGAGATCCGCCGGTTTTGACACCGACATTGGGGTATGAGCCAAATATCGAAAGATTCGTTTGTCACAGCCCTAGAATTTGATTGTAATTAGTTGCATCAGCACCCTTGCATCATATCTAAAATTTATTTGAAAGTTGAAATGGGGATGTTGAAACCCTAGCACTAAATGAATTCAACTAGGTTCAAATAAACAATATTTTCAATAAACCCAAAATGCCTTTGAAAATGTTCATGATTTTTGATAAAGGTGAAAACCTCTGCCAAAAATGATGCCAATATTTTTAGGCCATTCTGGATTTTTGAATAAACCATATTGTATTTGAATTGGGGCAGTTAAATACTATTAATATTTTTAAATGATCCAACAATTCTGAAAATAGTTAAGGGCCTCTGTAATAATTAACTTAATGCCCACAATTATTTTCAGGATTTATTAAAATGATTTGGGTTATAAACTAAATCAAAACAAAATAACAAGAATAGAAAAACAGAAACAGAACTAGAAAGAGAGAAAGAGAGAATACCTGGCCAAAACCTACCTGGCTGGCCCAGGTCCTGTGCAGCCCACCTACGCAGCCCGGTACTGTGCAGCCCAGCTGCCAGTCATCTTCCCCGCCGCACCAAGAGGACGCGGGCGTGTGCCCGACACGCGCCGGCCACCTCCTGCCTGCCTGCGTGCACCCCCCCCCCCCCCCCCCGACGCCCTGGACGACTCTAGCATCGCCACGTGACCCATGGACCCTCTCTCACTCTCCCTCGTCCTCCTCTCCTCCTCTGTCTCTCTCTCCCGCGATTGCCGTGACCGCCCGAGAATGCCGACGAGCACCCCCGTGGCCACCGTCCACCCCTCGCCTTGCCGAAGCATCCAGAAGGACCGGCGTCGTCTCCTTCATCGTCTACGCAAGTCCGTTTGACCGTGGGAGCACCGCAGCGATGTTTCTGCCTCGTCTTCAACCTCGGGCACCCGAGCTCGCCTTTGGTCGATTCGGCGCCGCCAGGACCTCCCCGGGCTCGCTGACCTCCTCTTCGGCATCGCTGTGAGCTCCCGCTCTGAACCCCTCTCTTCCCCGCCTCTTTTGCACCGCGTAGCCCTAGTTTCACCGGAGCCGATAGCTCCTCGCCGCCGGCCATGCCGCCACCTTGGCTACGGCCGCGCAAGCTCGCCTCCGAGCACGTCAACACACTCAGGAAGTCTCCAGGAGCTCGAATCAACCGCCCGTTAGGCCTGCCCTGCACCGTAGCCGTAAACCCGTGCACACCCGAACTCCGGCGCCGCCGTGAGCTCACTTCCGGCGAGCTCCGTCCACCCCGCACCTCCCTTTGATCTCCCTAGATGCGCACGGGCACGGGCTATCCTCTGGTGCCCCTGGCGCGTCAATCCGTCGCCTCTGGCGAGTTCCGAGCGAACTCCGCCGCAGTTCGAGGTCACCGCCGGCGAGACTCCGGCGACTGTCGACGTGGCCACTTAGTTAGCACTAATCACTCACTAATTGACCTCCTGACCCACTTACATGTGGGCCCAGTGCCTAAACTAATTAGTTTAACTCTCTGTTAGATTAGCACTAATTTTAGTGGGCCCCGCTTGACAACTTTGACTTGTCCACGTCAGCTTTGACCGGGTCCCACATGTCAGCCTCTATAGCTGACTATGTGTCACTGACTAGTGGGCCCTACTGGTCAGGTTTGACCTCGAGGCGCCCAGTTGACCAGCTGACGTCACAGTGACGCAATGCTGACGCAGTTAACATTTTTTGGATTTAAAATAATTCAAAAAATTGCAGAAAATATCCAAAAATTCATAGTAATTCAACCGTAACTCCAAATCAAACAAATTATATATGAAAAATGATCAGAAAAAATCTAATCTATCCATCTGTACTATTTTCATGCATGTTTGAGCAAGTTAACCTCACTGTTTAGGATGAAACATGATTAGGCCAACTTTCATAATAGGTTTGGAGTTGGAATTTGATGTAGTTTTGAATTTCACTTCAATTAAAATGACTTTCTATTGCATTAGCCCAAATCACAACATATTGCCATGTCATGATCATGCATCATATTGTTGCATCACATTGATTGTGTTCCCTCTTGTTTGCCGGTGTTTGTTCCCCCTCGGTAGACGTATGTTCCGGTGACGAGAACGATGACACCGATGAAGTGTGTTCCTCTTCAGAAGTGTCAGGCAAGCAAAACCCCATTGTTCATTCCGATACAATCCCACTCTCTCACTCCTGCTCTCTTTTACTACATTAGGACAACAGCGCTTCAACTATTACTTGTTGCGGTAGTTGAACCCCTTATCCTCTGCATGACCTGTCATTGCCACAGTAAATAGATGAAACCCACTAGCATGAGTAGGAGTTGCTTGAGCCCTGATGTGCCTACTCATTCATGCTTGTTCGTCATGCCTGCTATTGCTTAGAGTTGTGTCAGGTATGATTCATCGGGGATGAATTGGAAAGTTGTGAACATGTCCTACTGTGTGTGAGCTAAGTGTGTTGAACACGATTTGGTAAAGGTATCGATGAGAGGCCATGTAGGAGTACATGGTGGGTTGTTTCATTGGAACCGTCCTTAAGCACCGAGATCTGTATGTGTGATTTAAGAACTAGTTACTACCATGCATTGGGGTCCTTAATTGACCCTCTCAGCTTCTTAACCACCCTAGTCCTCTGTCCAGGAGTTGCAATTAGTTTCTGGTGTTTGTAGGATATGTGTTGGCGGCCGTGCGTAGCGCTGACCCCAGGGGTGGGCTATGATGCGGTAGATACATCGTGGCCGGGCATGCCAGGCGCCCGTTTGGTGTCTCGGAACCCTGTACACATCGTTCGTGGTCGTATGTGGAAACCTCGGCCGGACTCCCTGCGGATGGAACCTGGATTGGCGATAAACCTGGACTAGAGACTTGAGTGCTTAGGTAGGCCGTGGCCGACACCCTCATTGGGCTTCCGCTTGAAGGTTGTCGAGTACATGTCGTGTAAACGACAGTAAGTGGTGAGAGCGTGTATGAAGAAGTACACCCCTGCAGGGTTAACATCATCTATTCGAATAGTTGCGTCCGCGATAAAGGACTGCTTGGTTTCCTATAAAGTTCATAGATAACTTTAAGTGGATACTCTAAAACTCGCAAGATAAGCGTGAGTGCTATGGATGGCCTTCTCGTAGGGAGACGGGAGCGGATCCATATTGGTGTATTGATATGGTGAATATGTGGACTCATGTGCGCCACCTCAAAAGAGTTGCTTGTAGTCGTAGTTCAGGTTAGCCACTGAGTCAAAGCTGGCTTGCTGCAGTTAAACTCCACTACCCTTTGTTGATACCGATGCATATATAGTTAGTTCTGATGTAAGTCTTGTTGGGTACATTTGTACTCACGTTTGCCTATTTTATGTTTTTGCAGAGAGACGTCGGTCTCGCTAATAGTTTCGTGTGGACTCCGATGTTTAGCTTGATACCCCAGCTACGATCTTGTGCCCTCGGCAGGATCTTGTAGATAGTCAGGCTTCTGAGCCTTCTTCATTTGTAGTTGTCTGTACTCAGACAAGTTAAGCTTCCGCATGTGCTTGTTGCTTGTATGCTATGTATGTTGGGTCATGAGACCCATGTTTGTAATACTTGGCTCCTCGGAGCCTAATGAATAAATACTCTGAGTCGTAGAGTCTTGTTGTGATGCCATGTTGAATTGCACATATTGAGCATATTGTGTGTATGATTGAAATGCTTGGTATGTGTGGGATCTGACAATCTAGTTGTTTATCCTTGGCAGCCTCTCTTATGGGGAAATGTAGTCTAGTGCTTCCTTTAGCCATAGTAGTCCGCTACAGCCCGGTTCACCGGAGTCCTGCTAGCCCAGCACTACTGCTCAGGACACTTGACTGGCCGGCATGTGTTTCACTTCATTCCTGTGTCTGTCCCTTCGGGGAAATGTCACGCGGTGACATCCGGAGTCCTGCCTAGCCTGCTACATCCCGGGTTACCGGAGTCCTGTTAGCCCAGTGCTACAGCCCGGATTCGCACGCTGCTGACCGACATGCTCGAAGTTGATTCACGTATGCCTGTCCCCATGGGTTAGTGCCGCTTTGGGTTCACGACTAGCCATGTCGGCCCGGGTACTCTGTCATATGGATGCTAGCGACACTATCATATACGTGAGCCAAAGGGGTAAATGGTCCCGGGCCATGGTAAGGCGACACCCGTGGGAATACCGTGTGTGAGGCCGCAAAGTGATATGAGGTGTTACCGGCTAGATCGATGTGACTTGGAATCGGGGTCCTGACAGCTTTGGTATCAGAGCCTGACTGCCTGTAGGATTACCAAGCCAAGCTGGTCGAAGTCGTGTCTAGAAATGCTTTAGTTATATAAGGGAATTGATTGTGGATGGGAACGTAAGGCTCTTTTTACTCCTTTACCTTATGCCCTTCTGCTTTGAGTCAACCTCTTATTTTCTACGGGGATTAAGAACTAGGCTTCTCTTCTATCTCTCAGGATGACGTGTTACTAAACCGTAGTTGCCTAGGATTGTTGAGTTCAAGCCTCAGTTCAGTTCCTACTACTTCCATATGTTCATAACTGGCCTCAGAAGCTTGATTTTGTGATGTTGAGTGGTTATGCCACCATTTTTGCAGGATGTCTCAAATCATTTTGAGCATTTACAACTGTTATGCTGTCCGAGTCATCCCAGGTTTCTAAATAGTCCGATGCATTTGCAAATCCCTTCTTCCCGTTCTCGATGTTCCTTTGGGCCAGATTAAGCACACTAATCGGTCTGTTGAGGTACTCCGTTGCCTTGATATGTATGTTGGAGTTAGTATTATGACCCTACGTGTCTTCAAGAACCACTCAGTAATCTAGCAATGTTTTGTGTTCCCGGTGTGATGATTCTGGCCACCATCCTCGAAAGCATCTCGTGATGCCATTTAGTTAGTAGGCCTTCTATTTCTGGGTTTTGAACCCAAGATTCACCCTACTTACTTCATGTTGATAGTGTTTTCTCATTCCTTTAGGTTATTATTAACCTTTGCATTAGTCCTCGAGGTTTGTGGTATTTCCTTCTTCCAAATACTATGAACCACTTATGGCAGAAGTTTGTTGGATCAAAAGATCACAATCAGAGTACTCTTGAGGAGTTCTCCATTCATAATTGTGATTCTGCCAGTTCTACCTTTCTGCATGGGTTATCCGGAAGAATTATGTTGAACTCGTTCGACATGCTAATCTGTGCATCTACAACTTAGGAAGATATATGTTCCTTTGATTTGTCCCTCTTTAGCTATTATCTGACCTTCGTCTGTCAATTGTTGGTCAAGAGTAGTTGTGCATTGGTGTTATCCATGCCTATTATTCATGTGATCCGTCAAGCCATTCTATTTCGGAATGACTAAGAGAAACAAACTCCAGTACCTCATCCATATCTAGGATTGGGTCAAAGCAGTTGTATTCCGCAGATCAAAATGCCAATCCAGCTTTTGATTCTGTTCTACCCTGAAGTATTGCCCTCTTTATGTCAGGAATATCATAGGAATTGCACAACCTCTTATGAACTCTTGATATAGTGATACTTCTCACCATCATTATTCATTCCTCGGTCCTGTGTTGTTGTAACCGGAATGTCGACAAGTAAACTGTGATGTGTGAAATCAATACTCCTAGCAACCCTGTTGCTTGGTAGATAATGGACAATAATCTTATCCTTAGCGTGTTGATTATTGAATCATCACCCTAAGGTTTATCGTGCTACCTAGTTCTTATTTCTGGTGCACACTTCGATCAATGAGTTAGGATCGTGCCAATCCCTCGCTTATTTGATCATATCGTCTTGCCCTAGAAAGTAGGATTATTCCCGAGCTTAATAACATATCGGTGGTTCGTGATTTTCTGAATATCCTCTCTGAAGTATCACCGGGTTGTCCCCTGACCGTTATGTTGAGCTCGCGATCAAGTTGGTTTTCTTATAAACCACCCCTTCTCCAAGAATCTGTGCTAGATATCCCTGAGCTAGTTGGTTGAGCTACACAACAACTTGGAGAGTTGGAAGATGAAAGCTTGTCCCGCTTAGTTCATCTCCAAAGGGATATCCTTGTGTTTGTGTGTTTGTTGAAGAAAGATGATCTCTTCATCGATTGATCCTCGTGATCAATTGCCGGTGCCATTGTCTTATCCAATCTTTGATTTGTGCATGGGCTATCGTCAAATCAAATTAGAACCAACGATAATCGTAATGGTGTCTTACTCGTGGTTGATCCCTCGAGCATACACCATTACATATTTTGGTCTGACCAATACTATCACATTGTTCACGTAATGGTGGAATTCCAGTGATATGGAAATCACGATGAGTTGCTGTTCATCCCATCAGCAGCATCTTGTCTCCTCCATGATTCATGTTGAACATCGAGCTAGTGTTGGAAACTTTTGTAAGCATTGCCTTCGTGTTCCGCTCATGAGGTATATGTTTGGGTGAAAGAAGTGACTTTCTCCAAGTTCACGTGCATTAGGTGCAAGTTGCCGCCATGAATTTGAGAAAGTTTGTTTTGCTTCCTCTGGAATCATCCCAAGTTAGTCATGCATGTGCGAAGTATTCTATGGTTTGATAGACTGATCATCTTCATTCTGTATGTATCCCTGGCACACGAAGCCACTGATTGATTTGTTCAAGGAGAAGAAGTTCCTTCTTAAGAATCATGACTTATGTTAGGACTTTGTTATCCTCGATGATGGTTCCCCACCTGAACTCGGTAGTGTTTTTATTATAAGACTACTACGTGGTCATGCTTGTCTGGGACAACATGTTCACATGTGTTAGCAGAACCGGCTCATGTTTAGCTTACTACCATAGCCCATTTCCTGAGAATCTCGCAACGTCATCTTGTCGATTTGTGTTGCAAACTTTCATTTTCTTCTAGACTCGATGGGTCTGGAATATCATGTTACCAACCAGATCTGAATCTCAGGCGGACATGATGGTTGGAACTTTTCCAAGATCTATGATGTAGGTCCCCGACAAGGTTGATGTTCTGGCCGACACACCTAGCCAGAAGATCTATCATTGTAGTATCTTGATTGAGCTATTCGACCATCTTCTCCATGAGGATTTGGTATGACTTATTCCACAAGTTGTTCCTTATGGATTTCTGTGCTCCCGAAGTCTGGCCTTTACTTGATGGCATGTTGATGCTTTTAAGCATTGACCGTGGTACCTAGTACATCAAGGAGAACATTAGAAGCGGAGTGCTAAATGTCTCTCGGTCGATCATCCAGATTTGCTTCTTTGGAATTGCTAAGGAAGAATCCGAGAAAGTGATGTCCTCCTTTGCATCTGCATCCTCCATCATCGTTTATCATGGTAGTACGATGTGTTGCCAGGATCCTTGGCACGGATGTTGGTAGAACCTTGATGAATACAAAAATGCTCAAGTTCTTGAGAGCACGCTTGGTCATTGGGTTATATCCTCGGTATCACTTGGAATGTGCCTTCCATTGCCAAGTTGTCCTATAACTCTAGTTTCCTCTCCAAACTGAGTATGCCATTCTTTCGAATTCATTCAAATGATCAATTTTGATTTTCGTTAGGCTGGTATAGAGAGTTTCAATGATCTCTGTATCAAAAGTAATTCTTTTTGCCACTTAAAGGAATAATTCTATGAGTCACCTTCCCCGAGGTGTCCCGTTATGGTATCATGGGCAACTTAACTCCTCGCTACTTTGAAACCCCCCTCACCATCTATTTAAGCGCCGAATTGTTGCCTACCAATCTGAACCTTTGTCATATGTTTCTCATCCATCATCTCTGATGTGTGTTTTGCGTCTCAGCTCCAGGGATGTTTCTACGTCTCATCCCGTGAGTTGATCTTGTATCCACTCTTGTGAGGTTGTCTTGATCTCTTGTCGCCATGTTGGATGAGGTTCTCAAAGCAAAGATGTCAAGATCAATATGATGCAATGAATCAACATCTTCGAGAAGAACAATTGGATCGAGAAGATGGTGTTAGCTTTGTTTCCCCTCTGTCTTCTTACCTCACGTCTTGAATCTCGGGACGAGATTCTTGTTTTAGTGGGGGTGAGTTGTCACAGCCCTAGAATTTGATTGTAATTAGTTGCATCAGCACCCTTGCATCATATCTAAAATTTATTTGAAAGTTGAAATGGGTATGTTGAAACCCTAGCACTAAATGAATTCAACTAGGTTCAAATAAACAATATTTTCAATGAACCCAAAATGCCTTTGAAAATGTTCATGATTTTTGATAAAGGTGAAAACCTCTGCCAAAAATGATGCCAATATTTTTTAGGCCATTCTGGATTTTGAATAACCCATATTGTATTTGAATTGGGGCAGTTAAATACTATTAATATTTTTAAATGCTACAACAATTCTGAAAATAGTTAAGGGCCTTTGTAATAATTAACTTAATGCCCACAATTATTTTCAGGATTTATTAAAATGATTTGGGTTATAAACTAAATCAAAACAAAATAACAAGAATAGAAAAACAGAAACAGAACTAGAAAGAGAGAGAGAGAATACCTGGCCAAAACCTACCTGGCTGGCCCAGGTCCTGTGCAGCCCACCTACGCGGCCCGCTACTGTGCAGCCCAGCTGCCAGTCGTCTTCCCCGTCGCGCCAGGAGGACGCGGGCGTGTGCGCGACGCGCGCCGGCCACCTCCTGCCTGCCTGCGTGCACCCCCCCCCCCGACGCCCTGGACGACTCTGGCATCGCCACGCGACCCCTGGACCCTCTCTCACTCTCCCTCGTCCTCCTCTCCTCCTTTGTCTCTCTCTCCCGCGATCGCAGTGACCGCCCGAGAACGCCGACGAGCACCCCCGTGGCCACCGTCCACCCGTCGCCTTGCCGAAGCATCTAGAAGGACCAGCGTCGTCTCGTTCATCGTCTACACAAGTCCGTTCGACCGTGGGAGCACCGCAGCGACGTTTCTGCCTCGTCTTCAACCTCGGGCACCCGAGCTCGCCTTTGGTCGATTCGGCGCCGCCAGGACCTCCCCGGGCTCGCTGACCTCCTCTTCGGCATCGCTGTGAGCTCCCGCTCCGAACCCCTCTCTTCCCCGCCTCTTTTTCACCGCGTAGCCCTAGTTTCACTAGAGCCGATAGCTCCTCGCCGCCGGCCATGCCGCCACCGCGGCTACGGCCGAGCAAGCTCGCCTCTGAGCACGTCAACACAATCAGGGAGTCTCCAGGAGCTCGAATCAACCGCCCGTTAGGCCTGCCCTGCACCGTAGCCGCAAACCCGTGCACAACCGAACTCCGGCGCCGCCGCGAGCTCACTTCCGGCGAGCTCCGTCCACCCCCGCACCTCCCTTTGATCTCCCTAGATGCGCACGGGCACGGGCTATCCTCTGGTGCCCCTGGCGCATCGATCCGTCGCCTCTGGCGAGTTCCGAGCGAACTCCGCCGCGGTTCGAGGTCACCGTCGGCGAGACTCCGGCGACTGTCGACGTGGCCACTTAGTTAGCACTAATCACTCACTAATTGACCTCCTGACCCACTTACATGTGGGCCCAGTGCCCAAACTAATTAGTTTAACTCTCTGTTAGATTAGCACTAATTTCAATGGGCCCCGCTTGACAACTTTGACTTGGCCACGTCAGCTTTGACCGGGTCCCACATGTCAGCCTCCGTAGCTGACTATGTGTCACTGACTAGTAGGCCCTACTGGTCAGGTTTGACCTAGAGGCGCCCAGTTGACCAGCTGACGTCACAGTGACGCAATGCTAACGCAGTTAACATTTTCTGGATTTAAAATAATTCAAAAAATTGCAGAAAATATCCAAACTTCAAAAATTCATAGTAATTCAACCGTAACTCCAAATCAAACAAATTATATATGAAAAATGATCAGAAAAATCTAATCTATCCATCTGTACTGTTTTCATGCATGTTTGAGCAAGTTAACCTCACTGTTTAGGATGAAACATGATTAGGCCAACTTTCATAATAGGTTTGGAGTTAGAATTTGATGTAGTTTTGAATTTCACTTCAATTAAAATGACTTTCTGTTGCATTAGCCCAAATCACAGCATATTGCCATGTCATGATCATGCATCATATTGTTGCATCACATTGATTGTGTTCCCTCTTGTTTGCCGGTGTTTGTTCCCCCTCGGTAGACGTATGTTCCAGCGACGAGAACGATGACACCGATGAAGTGTGTTCCTCTTCAAAAGTGTTAGGCAAGCAAAACCCCCTTGTTCATTCCGATACAATCCCACTCTCTCGCTCCTGCTCTCTTTTACTGCATTAGGACAACAACGCTTCAACTGTTACTTGTTGCGGTAGTTGATCCCCTTATCCTCTGCATGACCTGTCATTGCCATAGTAAATAGATGAAACCCACTAGCATGAGTAGGAGTTGCTTGAGCCCTAATGTGCCTACTCATTCATGCTTGTTCGTCATGCTTGCTATTGCTTAGAGTTGTGTCAGGTCTGATTCATCAGGGATGAATTGGAAAGTTGTGAACATGTCCTATTGTGTGTGAGCTAAGTGTGTTGAACATGATTTGGTAAGGTATCGATGAGAGGCCATGTAGGAGTACATGGTGGGTTGTTTCATTGGAACCGTCCTTAAGCACCGAGATCTGTATGTGTGATTTAAGAACCAGTTACTACCATGCATTGGGATCCTTAATTGACCCTCTCGGCTTCTTAACCACCCTAGTCCTCTGTCCAGGAGTTGCAATTAGTTTCTGGTGTTTGTAGGATATGTGTTGGCGGCCGTGTGTAGCGCTGACCCCAGGGGTGGGCTATGATGCGGTAGATACACCGTGGTCGGGCATGTCGGGCGCCCGTTTGGTGTCTCGGAACCCTGTACACATCGTTCGGGGTCGTATGTGGAAACCTCGGCCGGACTCCCTGCGGATGGAACCTGGATAGGCGATAAACCTAGACTAGAGACTTGAGTGCTTAGGTAGGCCGTGGCCGACACCCTCGTTGGGCTTCCGCTTGAAGGTTGCCGAGTACATGTCGTGTAAACGACGGTAAGTGGTGAGAGCGTGTATGAAGTACACCCCTGCAGGGTTAACATCATCTATTCGAATAGCCGCGTCCGCGGTAAAGGACTGCTTGGTTGCCTATACAGTTCATAGATAACTTGAAGTGGATACTCTAAAACTCGCAAGATAAGCGTGAGTGCTATGGATGGCCTTCTCGTAGGGAGACGGGAGCAGATCCATAGTGGTGTATTGATATGGTGAATATGTGGACTCGTGTGCGCCACCTCAAAAGAGTTGCTTGTAGTCGTAGTTCAGGTTAGCCACTGAGTCAAAGCTGGCTTGCTGCAGTTAAACTCTAGTACCCTTTGTTGATACCGATGCATATGTAGTTAGTTCTGATGTAAGTCTTGTTGGGTACATTTGTACTCACGTTTGCCTATTTTATGTTTTTGCAGAGAGACGTCAGTCTCGCTAATAGTTCCATGTGGACTCCGACGTTTAGCTTGATACCCCAACTATGATCTTGTGCCCTTGGCAGGATCTTGTAGATAGTCAGGCTTCTGAGCCTTCTTCATTTGTAGTTGTCTGTACTCAGACAAGTTAAGCTTCCGCATGTGCTTGTTGCTTGTATGCTCTGTATGTTGGGTCATGAGACCCATGTTTGTAATACTTGGCTCCTCGGAGCCTAATGAATAAATACTCTGAGTCGTAGAGTCTTGTTGTGATGCCATGTTGTATTGCACATATTGAGCATATTGTGTGTATGATTGAAATGCTTGGTATGTGTGGGATCTGACAATCTAGTTGTTTATCCTCGGCAGCCTCTCTTATGGGGAAATGTAGTCTAGTGCTTCCTTGAGCCATAGTAGTCCGCTACAGCCCGGTTCACCGGAGTCCTGCTAGCCCAGCACTACTGCTCAGGACACTTGACTGGCCGGCATGTGTTTTACTTCGTTCATGTGTCTGTCCCTTCGGGGAAATGTCACGCGGTGACATCCGGAGTCCTGCCTAGCCTGCTACAGCCCGGGTTACCGGAGTCCTGTTAGCCCAGTGCTACAGCCCGGATTTGCACGCTGCTGACCGACATGCTCGAAGTTGATTCACGTATGCCTGTCCCCATGGGTTAGTGCCGCTTTGGGTTCACGACTAGCCATGTCGGCCCGGGTTCTCTGTCATATGGATGCTAGCGGCACTATCATATACGTGAGCCAAAAGGCGCAAATGGTCCCGGGTCATGGTAAGGTGACACCCGTGGGAATACCGTGCGTGAGGCCGCAAAGTGATGTGAGGTGTTACCGGCTAGATCGGTGTGACTTGGAATCGGGGTCCTGACATCGTTTGACCTCCACATAGTGACTTTCCTTTGGTGTGGCTTGAAACCATGCACAAATTCCCACACTCAACATGATATTCGGTCTAGATGCACAAAGGTAAAGCAAGGAGCCAATCATGGAGCGATATACCTTTTGATCCACCGCTTTACCATTGGGATCAATGTCAAGTTGGCACTTGGTGGGCATGGGAGTGGACGCCGGCTTGACATCACTTAGCTTGAATCTCTTAAGCATGTCTTGAGTGTATTTGGCTTGGTTGATGAAAGTTCCTTCTCTCCTTTGCTTCACTTCGAACCCGAGAAAGAACTTCAACTCTCCCATGGAAGACATCTCGAACTTTGAGGTCATGAGAGCGGTAAATTCCTCATTGAAAGATTTTTTAGGGGAACCAAAGATAATATCATCAACATATAATTGGCACACAAACAACTCCCCTTTGACCTTCTTAGTAAAAAGAGTGGGGTCGATAAGCCCAACTTCAAAACCACGGTCTTGTAACAACTCGGTAAGGTGGTCATACCACGCACGTGGGGCTTGTTTAAGGCCATAGAGTGCCTTATCGAGTTGATACACATGGTCGGTAAAGTAGGGATCCTCGAACCCGGGGGGTTGCTTGACATAAACCAATTCATTAATAGGACCATTAAGGAAAGTACTCTTCACATCCATTTGTTGTAACTTAATGTTATGCTGAGAAGCATATGCAATCAACATGCGAATGGATTCAAGACAAGCAACGAGAGCAAAGGTTTCACCGTAGTCGATACCCTCGACTTGGGAGTAGCCTTGTGCTACCAAACGAGCCTTGTTGTGAATGATAATCCCACGAGCATCTTGCTTTGTTCTTGAATATCCACTTGGTTCCAATGACATTGTGGTTCACCATTGGCCTTGGAACCAATCTCCACACTTTGTTGCGCTCAAAATTGTTGAGTTCTTCATGCATGGCATTGAGCCAATCCGGATCTTCGAGCACTTCATAGACCTTTTGGGGTTCAACACAAGAGACAAACGTGTGATGTTCACAATAGTTTGCTAATTGTGTACGAGTGCTTACCCCCTTTCTTAAGCTTCCAAGCACATTCATCATGAGATGATCCTTGATGGAGAGCTTGGAAGCAACCTTGGCGGCACGACGCTCCAATTCATCCTCGGGGGTGAGATGAGGAGTGGTCACTTGATCATCTTGAGCGTCGTCTTGAGCTTGTTCTTGATCTCGTGGAAGCTCTTGATCTTGAACTTCCTCGGAGGAGGGAGGTTGACCTTGGGCATCACTTGATGTTACAACACCATCTTGAGATTGATCTTTCCCTTGGTCTTGTTCTTGAGGTTGAGGGTCCTCACTTTGTTCTTCGGAAGCGTGTGGGTCTTGGGTTGGTGAAGGTTCCACTTGAGTAGAACATTGTCCCTCTCCTTCGGCCACAAGGGGTTCCTCAATGGGTAGGATATGACCAATACGCATTCTTCTTATGGCTTGGGGAGGAATTTCATCACCTACATCACAAGTACCACTTTGCTCCACTTGGGAGCCGTTATTCTCATCAAACTCCACGTTACACGTTTCCTCAATAATTCCCGTGGACTTATTGAGAACACGATAAGCGTGAGAGTTTGTAGCATAACCAACAAATATGCCCTCATAAGCTCTAGCCTCAAATTTAGACAAACAGACACCTTTCTTGAGAATGAAACACTTACACCCGAACACCCGGAAGTACTTGAGGTTGGGCTTGTTACCGGTGAGTATCTCATATGGAGTCTTGTTCAAGCCTTTGCGGAGGTAGAGCCGATTAGATGCATGGCATGCAGTGTTGATGGCTTCGGCCCAAAAGTTGTAGGGAGACTTGAACTCCGCCATCATGGTCCTTGTCGCATCCATCAACGTCATGTTCTTCCTCTCCGCTACACCATTTTGTTGAGGGGTATAAGGTGCGGAATATTGATGCTTGATTCCCTCATCACTCAAAAACTCATCCAAGGTGTAGTTCTTGAACTCGGAGCCGTTGTCACTTCTTAGTGTCAAGATCTTTGCATTGTGTTATCGTTGAGCTTCATTTGCAAAGTCGATGACGGTTTGTTGGGTCTCGCTCTTCCTCTTGAAGAAATATACCCAAGTGTATCTTGAATAGTCATCTACAATCACCAAGAAATACTTTCTACCCCCAAGACTATCAAAGGATGGTGGTCCGAAGAGATCCAAGTGAAGGAGATCCAAAGGCCTCTTCGAGTAGATGATAGTCGTGGGAGGATGAGCCTTCTCATGTAGCTTTCCTTCGATGCAAGCACTGCAAGCGCGATCTTTGGCAAAACTAACATGTGTTAGTCCACGGACATGGTCCCCCTTGAGAAGACTTTGCAAAGATCTCATATTGACGTGGGCTAAACGGCGATGCCAAAGCCATCCCGCGTCAACTTTAGCCATTAGGCATGTCGCGGTCTTAGTGGGTCACTTCGAAAAGTTAATCACATAGAGACCATTCTCGACATGCCCAACAAAGGCTACTTTAAGAGTCTTGCTCCACGAGAGGGCCACGGAATCAATATCAAAGAAAGTGGCAAAGCCCATGAGTGCTAGTTGACGAACGGAAAGTAAATTGTATGCAAGGGACTCAACAAGCATGACCTTCTCGATCGTAAGATCATGAGAAATGACAACTTTGCCAAGTCCCAATACCTTAGAAGACGAGGCATCACCCCACTCAA
This sequence comes from Triticum urartu, assembly GCF_056163025.1. NCBI lineage: Eukaryota > Viridiplantae > Streptophyta > Magnoliopsida > Poales > Poaceae > Triticum > Triticum urartu. The sequence continues at coordinate 37,260,513 of NC_141876.1, forward strand.
CATTGGTGGGCATGGATGGAATCTTTTGCACGTCCACTACCAAGTCCTTGCTTCCGGTCATATGATTAGTAGCTCCACTATCGAGCAACCATGATCCCCCACCGGAAGCAAACACCTACAAGAGATCAATGCTTGGTTTTAGGTACTAATTTTGTAATAGGTCCTTTGATGTTAGTAACAAGGGTCTTAGGAACCCAAATAGACCATTCAATGTACTCATAAGGAGAACCAACAAATTTGGCATAAACATGCCCATCTCTAGCGCGGCACAACACATAGGAAGGATTAAAGTTGCCGGCTTTATTGGGAAGGGGAGCATTTCCCTTCTTGGCATCACTACTCCTCATGAAGTTTTTCTCCTTCTCCTTAGTAGCACCCTCACCCTCCTTCACAAAGGTTTGCTTGAGGGGTGGAGGTCGTCTGGCCTTGTCATTCTTCTTCTTGTTCTTGGACTTGGGCACGTACCCAATCCCTTCCTTGCCCACAACTCCCTTTTGGTTGGTCAAGAGGTCGTTGAGGCTCTTCTCTCCTTGTATGCACGACACAAGACCTTTCTCAAGTTGCACCTTTAGCTTGGCGTTCTCCTCAACAAGATGCACATGCTCACAACACGGGTTAGTAGCATTTGCATTATCAATTAACATCATACGAGGAAAGGTGGATTTCTCCTTGGTTAGCTTTACTTGGAGTTGATCATGAGACTCTTTGAGGCTAGCATGAGCACCCTTCAAGACCTTGTGAGCCTTGTCAAGTAGATCAAACTCCTCTTTGAGCTTAGCAAGATCAGCCCCAAGTTTGGCCTTCTCGGAGTTTAGCACACAAGAAACAACGAGAGCATGATCAAAATATTTCTTTAACTTAGCATGATCATCGTTGTGTGACTCCTCAAGAGCCAAATGAAGACCACGCTCTTCCTCAAGAGCATTGGAAAGATCCTAAATCTCATCGGCATAGTCACGACTATGCCCCTCCATCTTGGAGATGGTATCTTCATGAGACTCGATCATGTCATTGGCTTCACCAAGTTGTTCCAAGAGATCAACAAAATGCTTCTTGTATTTACCCTTGAGTTTACCCATAAAGGACTCAAACTCATTTTCCTCCACATTAGATCCCTCACATTCATCAATGCAATCCGTCAAGGAAGGATTATTAATAATGGTAGTTTTGATGTTGGGAGTTACCTTATTGGTGGCTTTAGCCATGAGGCACTTGGCGATGATGTTCTCATTGGGTGAGTCGAAGAGAGATATTCGTGGAGTTTTTGCAATGGCAACGGAGGCCATGGCAACCGACTCACCATCTTCATCATCATCATCATCCTCATGGTACTCTTCTTGAACCACCAATGCCTTGTGAGGGGTTTTCTTGATGAAGTTTCTCTTGTTGGGGAAAGACTTGGATTTGTCCTTTCGAATGAGCTTGCCACCATTGTCTTTTCGGGCACTCCGCAACAAAATGACTCACATTGCCACAATTGTAGCAAGTCCTTACACGTTGCTTGCTCTTCGTGCCACTTGAGTTGTTCTTGTTGAACTTTGGCCTTGAGTTTTTCTTACTCCAAAATTGCCTTGAAGCAAGTGCCATGTGTTCATGATAGGCATACTTTGTATCTTCGGGGTTGCTTTCCTCTTCTTCCTCTTCTTCTTCTTCAACGCAAACCTTGGCCTTCAATGCAAGGTTGGGCTTCTTTGCCCTTTGAGAACGAAGCACCGCATTGTCGGCGGTCTTGTCCAAGATGCTCATAGCCGCAAACTCATCCAACACTTCACTTGAGGTCAAAGTGTGGAAGTCCGACCTTTGACGAATGACGGAGGACATGGCTTTGTGGTAAGGCGTCATTGCCTTGAGGAATTTGTGCTTGATCCAATTGCCATCCATGTCCTTGCTCCCGTGATCTCGGAGTGAGACCGCGAGTTTGGTTACTCTCCGATAAAGCTCACGAGGTTCTTCATCTTCTTTCATCGCAAACTCATCGGCTTCATCTTGCACTACTTCATAGTTGGAGCATTGAATGCTTGCGCTTCCCCGGTAGAGAGAGACAACACAAAGCCATGCATCTTTGGCCAAGGCGAAGGGCCGAAGATGAGGTAGATCTTCAGGTGGAATTGCATCTTGAATGATTAAGAGAGCATTCTCATTGAATTGATTATCCACGGCGTCTCGAGGAGTGGAGTTTCTTGGATCATGCGGATGGAAACCTTCTTCAGTGATTCTCCAAAGATTAGTGTTCACATGATTTAAATGACGCTTAAAGCGATAAACCCAACAATCAAAGTCCTCATTTTTCACAATCTTAGGGGGAGGACCGACATGATTCAAATGAGTGGAAGGAACCGGTCCACCATAAAAAAGTGGTAGTTCCACATGAGCAAAGATGCCGGTGCAATTTTTACCACTAGAAGAAGGAGCCTTTTCACTACTAGCTTCCCCCTTGTCGGAGATAGCATCCGTCACCTTGTCAATGGGATCACCCACTTTCAACGGTGCGGTGGATAGTTTAAGCCCTTCAAGAAATTTAGTAAACATGCTTTCAACCTCGGTCGACATGGAGGTTTTCAATGTCTCCAAGGCCACATTAAACTCCTCACGAGAGACTGAGGTTCCCCCATCGCCCGTAGACGAGATCGAATTCACACTGGCGAAGTCCTTAGTAAAGAGACGAGGCTCTGATACCAATTGAAAGGATCAATATGGTTGACTAGAGGGAGGGTGAATAGGCAACTAATATTTTTTAACTTTTCTTTACCAAATTAAACTTTGCATCAAAGTAGGTTGTCTAGATGTGCAACTAGGTGAGCAACCTATATGATGCAACAACAACGAACATACACGCAAGTAAGAGAAGGAACACTAATGAGCTTGCACAAGTAAAGGTAAGAGATAACCAAGAGTGGACCCGGTGAAGACGAGGATGTGTTATCGAAGTTCCTTCCTTTTGAGGGGAAGTACGTCTCCGTTAGAGCGGTGTGGAGGCACAATGCTCCCCAAGAAGCCACTAGGGCCACCGTATTCTCCTCACGCCCTCACACAATGCGAGATGCCGTGATTCCACTATTGGTGCCCTTGGAGGCGGCAATCGGACCTTTACAAACAAGGTTGGGGCAATCTCCACAACTTAATCGGAGGCTCCCAACAATACCACGAAGCTTCACCACAATGGACTATGGCTCCGTGGTGACCTCAACCGTCTAGGGTGCTCAAACACCCAAGAGTAACAAGATACGCTAGGGATAGGTGGGGGAATCAAATATCTCTTGGTGGAAGTGTAGATCGGGGCCTTCTCAACCACTCTCGAGAAAATCAACAAGTTTGATTGGTTAGAGAGAGAGATCGGGCGAAAATGGAGCTTGGAGCATTAATGGAGCTTGAGGGGAAAGAGGTAAGTCAACGGGGAAGAAGGGGACCCCCTTTTATAGTGGGGGTAACAATCCAACCGTTACCCCACTAAACAGCCCCGCAGAGGGCGGTACTACCGCAGAGGGCAGCGGTACTACCGGTGGACCCAGCGGTACTACCGCTCCCACCTACGGTACTACCGCCCAGCAGAGAGGCCTAGAAGACAGAGGAGGGACTGGCCCAGCGCGGTACTGCCGGATGGGCTTAGCGCGGTACTGCTGCGGTGGCAGGGCGGTACTACCGCTCTGGAGCGGTACTACTGCACCTACAACCGCTGCAGGTGCCGCTCAACCCGACACGAGAAATGCCCCCCTCGAGTCGAGGCGGTAGTGGCCCGGTACCGCAGCGGTACTGCCGCTGAGGACCACAAGCGGTACTACCGCTGGGCACCGCGGTACTACCGCTGGGGCTAAAGACAGCTCAATCTGCAGGGTAAAAGACCTGCAGCGACGCGGGAAGGCCTAGAGGGTGTGAAACAAAAGTGTACGTGATGATAGTACGGTGACTCCTAAGAAACTAGTCCACCAACAAGAAACCAAAGAGCTACACCGTCTTAAAAAACACTCCGAGGGGAGTGAAATCGCCTTGAGCCAAAGGATGAATCTCTGAAACACTCAACGCACAAGGTTAGTCCGCAAATATGTTGTCATCAATCACCAAAACTACATCGAGAGAGATATGCCTTAACACTACCGATGCAGGGCTTCGCCTAAGCACCGCTACGATATAACCGAGGTGGAATATGATGGAGGGGGGCACCACACACGACTGGAATAGATCAGCAGATCAACTTGTGTGTTATAGGGTGCCCCCTGCCCCCATATATAACGGAGCAAGGGGGGAGGCGGCCGGCCAGGAAGATGACGCTCCAGGGGGGAGTCCTACTCCTCCTTTTCCTTGTTGGAGTAGGAGAGGGAAGGAAAAGAGAGAGGAGGAGAAGGAAAAAGGGGGGCGCCGCCCCCCCCCCTCCTTGTCCAATTAGGAGTAGAGGGGAAGGGGGCACGCGGCTGCCCTGGCCGCCCCTCCTCTTCTCCCACTAAGGCCCATGAGGCCCAATTAACTCCCCGGGGGGTCCAGTAACCCCCCCCCCCCCCCGGTACTTCGGTTTTTATCCGAAACCACTCGGAACACTTCTGGTGTCCGAATATTGTCGTCCAATATATCGATCTTTACGTCTCGACCATTTCGAGACTCCTCGTCATGTCCGTGATCATATCCGGAACTCCGAACTACCTTCGGTACATCAAAACACAAAAACTCATAATACCGTTCGTCACCAAACTTTAAGCGTGCGGACCCTACGGGTTCGAGAACTATGTAGACATGACCGAGACACGTCTCTAGTCAATAACCAATAGCGGAACCTGGATGCTCATATTGGCTCCTACATATTCTATGAAGATCTTTATCGGTCAAACCGCATAACAACATACGTTGTTCCCTTTGTCATCGGTATGTTACTTGCCCGAGATTCGATCGTCGGTATCTCAATACCTAGTTCAATCTCGTTACCGGCAAGTCTCTTTACTCGGTCTGTAATGCATCATCCCACAACTAACTCATTAGTCACATTGCTTGCAAGGATTATAGTGATGTGCATTACCGAGAGGGCCCAGAGATACCTCTCCGACAATCGGAGTGACAAATCCTAATCTCGAAATACGCCCACTCAACAAGTACCTTCGGAGACACCTGTAGAGCACATTTATAATCACCCAGTTACCTTGTGACGTTTGGTAGCACACAAAGTGTTCCTCCGGTAAACAGGAGTTGCACAATCTCATATTCATAGGAACATGTATAAGTCATGAAGAAAGCAATAGCAACATACTAAACGATCAAGTGCTAAGCTAACGGAATGGGTCAATTCAATCACATCATTCTCCTAATGATGTGATCCCGTTAATCAAATGACAACTCATGTCTATGGCTAGGAAACATGACCATCTTTGATCAACGAGCTAGTCAAGTAGAGGCATACTAGCGACACTCTGTTTGTCTATGTATTCACACATGTATTATGTTTCCGGTTAATACAATTATAGCATGAATAATAAACATTTATCATGATATAAGGAAATAAATAATAACTTTATTATTGCCTCTAAGGCATATTTCCTTCAGAAGCTCTACTCGATCGTGAGTTCGCGGGACGTCACCGAGCTGAACGTGTGCAGATCACGGAGGTGCCGTACGTTCGGTATTAGGATCGGTCGATCATGAAGACATACAACTACATCAACCGCGTTGTCATAGCGCTTCCGCTTACGGTCTACGAGGGTACGTGGACGACACTCTCCCCTCTCGGTGTGATGCATCACCATGATCTTGCATGTGCGTAGGATTTTTTTTGAAATTACTGCGTTCCCCAACAGTATGATGAAGGCGGTTCTCTCTCAAACAACTCTACAATCAAATACAAGTAATCTCTTCTGTCCCCAACACACTCAATAAAATTGTCAATTGTATAGGTGCACTAGTTCGACGAAGAGATGGTGATACAAATGTAATATGGATGGTAGAAATAGGTTTTTATAATCTGAAGTTCTGAACAAATAAAAACTACAAGATAGCAAGTAACAAAAGTGTGCAAAATGGTGTCTCAATGCTTGGAAACAAGGCAGAGGGTTCATACTTTTGCTAGTTCCAACTCTCAACATCATTAACATAACTGAACCACATGATAATCCCTCAAAATGCAGCAAAGAATCACTCCAAAGTTTCTATTCTATCAAAGAAAGTAAGATGAAATTGTTAGGTATGAAACCACCTCAAAGTTGTCTTCCAATCAATCTATTGAACCACTCCGGCCCCAAAGTGTCAGAGATAGTCCTATAGATCGTACAATGACAACACTATATGATACTATCGTTCAACCTTTATGCTTAGAGTACCCCAATGTCACAACAGGTATCCGCAAGTTAATTACTAGACATGCATCAAGTGATCTCAAATCCAAAGTATTCAATCCAACATAAAGAAACTTCAAAAAGAAAGATTCCATTCACCACAAAAAGGATAGAGGGATATGAACATCATAAGACCAACTTTATTAATCAAGCTCTTGATACAATCAAGATCGAATCCATCAAGAACATAAGATATATATACATATATATATATAGAGAGAGAGAGAACACATAGCTAGTAGTACATACCCTCAACCCCGAGGATGAACTACTCACAGATCACCACGGAAGCAGGAAGGTTGATGAAGGGGCCTCCGTGGACGGGTTCCCCCTCTGGCAGAGTGTCAGAAATGGCCTCCAGATGGGACCACCACAAAATAGAAAACTTGTGGTGACGGAAATATTGTTCTGAGGGTACGGTGAAAGGTTTCGGTATTTATAGGTTGCTTAGGAGGCTCTGACACATCTCCAATGAATTTATAATTTATAAAGTATTCATGCCATGTTTATAACAATTTTATATGATTTTGGTGCACTTATATATGATTTTTATGGAACTAACCTATTAACCTAATGCCCAATGCTAGTTGTTGTTTTCTGCATGCTTTTGGTTTTCCAGAAAATCCATACCAAACAAGGTCCTGATACGTCTCAAACGTATCTATAATTTTTTATTGTTCCATGCTATTATATTATCTGTTTTGGATGTTTAATGGGCTTTAATATGCTCTTTTATATTATTTCCGAGACTAACCTATTAACCGGAGGCCCAGTGTCAGTTTGTGATTTTTTGCCTATTTTAGAGTTTCGCAGAAAAAGAATACCAAGCGCACTACAACAGGAACCCCCCTTTAACAACGCATCAATGCGTTGTCATATGTCCATATATGTGTTGCTAAGGTCTACACCAACGGATTAGTATGTGTTGCCGTTGGTGGCATTGGAAGGATCTACAACAACGTATATATGTGCGTTGGTAAACAACATGTAGAAGCGTTGTTAGATAGCAACATATAAGGCTAGGGCCCAACAACACTACATATGCGTTGGTGGTGACCCTACACAACAGGATTCTAGAAGCTTCGCTAGATAGCATGAACAACTAATGATTTTCATATATTGCATCCAAAATTATTAGTTCAACACGAATAGTGCATAGGATCCGCAATATAATAAACAATCCAGTCTCATATATTAAATCAAATATCAAATATGTGGCATTACAAAGAACATGGTCCAAAGATTACAAGAGGTGAAACTATCTAGTAGTAGGCCAATTCTTGACCTTGCCATCAACTATAATGTTTGAAACATTGATACTAAAAGTTACATTCTAATTGACTTGTAGCCGAACTATTTGCCTTGGAATCAAAATCTTCTTGGCCTTGCAATCAAAATCTAAGTCATGCATCCTCAATTTATCTTGGTAATCTACAAAATAACAATACGAGGCAAGCGATTACAGTAAAGTAAATTAGGTTAATAGAGAAGTAAAATTTAAAGGTGCACCGTACAAATGTTTTTTACCAAGGCATAGATTTGTACATAGAGGTGGGATAATTAATAATCTGATTACAAAAACATCTACAACAATTATTAAATAACATGATTATGCCCTATATCCATGTACTGATTTTTTTGCATCTCGCATCAATTCAAAACTATATGAACTATTATTATATAGTTTTAGTGTCCCAGTCTATTTTTTATAAAAAAGACCAAAATGCAGAAGTGGAAAGTGCATATACTTGCAACATCAGTAGCATCGCTCTGTAAATAAATAACAAAATATGCACTAGCGAAAGGGTCATTGCCATGCTATGAAGTACAAACACAGAGACTCCGGGTCTTCACCCTTACTTTGTAAACCGAGGACATTCTATTTCTCTCTTAATTGTCATGCACATGTTCTGAATACCCATGGCTCGTTCAGATTAAAAAAACTCTGTATTAAAACACCAAGTACCTTTGATCAATCGTATGTGGCTATTCATTGTGAACAACCATCAGCTTGTATTTACTACCAAAAATTATCCAAAATTATATTAATAGTAATAGTGAGATGAGTTCAGCAACCGACTAAATGATAAGTATTCTAGGTGACCAGTTATACCAACTATACATAATTGAATATTTCTATTTTCCAATGGTCTCTGCACTAATTAGCTTTGGGGCACATCACTCCCGTAATACCCATTCTTGGGACGATTTATTAGTCATGCTTTCTATGGTGTATTAGGAGAAATCTCAGTGCCATCAAATCAAAAAAATTTAAATAATCTACATTACACAAAACGTCATTGTTACCTGGGTACTACAAAGTCAAACATTAGAATTTCCTGATCCATGTAAAATTCTCAGAACCTGCAGAAGCAACAACACAAAAAAAAAGCATCATCAGATTGGAACAACTGGAGTTATCAACACATGCATAGAAAGAAGACGTGCATAATGAACTAACAAACAGAAAGACGAAACAGCAAGAAAACTATGAACTGTCTACCCTGAGCCCCTGACTTGACCTTGAAGGAATGCTTGACCTAATTAGTATAGAAAAGACCATGCCATAACTAGAATACAAGAGAGGACATCACAGAATAATTGATTAGCTGTGGGGTAAAAGAACATACGAGACTGAGCCTACCATAAGAAGTCTGGTTTCCGTCCGATCTTGCAGCGTCACCCCAAGCAGAGATAAGGACTCAGACCACAAGCGGCATGAAAAAAGAGTAAGGATTGATCCACACACATAGCAGCAAGAAAATTAAAACCTAATGCATCACAAGAAACGAGTATTGAGTAAAAATGTACGCAATCATTCTTCATGAAAATTGCACGATTAACTACCGCCTCAAACCACGCCTCCAGTCCCTATGCATTATCATCACTTGAAACATCAATCGTCATGTTCCCGTCTTACTAAAATTACATATCATATCTACATGCATCAACCCATTCAGGTATAAGCTTGGTGAAAAAGGTTGTTGAACTTGCTTTGAGAGGAAGACGGGAGAGACAGAGCAGGGGACACACTAAGCAAAATACCATACAGGTTCTGAACTTGTTGTCTCTCTGCAGAAATCATCTCTTGTTCAACGTTTGGGTAGAAGAATCCTGCATTTATTTCAACAAGAAACTTATGTGTCAGTTAAACGGTTCCCTTCAGTGATGCACGTAAAATAGGAAATCTTAGTAGGTTTGTAATCAGCATGTGCAGCTACACATGCAGGGAAAATCATCAACAAGGATGCAGTCCATTGGTGTTGTAACTTGTAAGATGCGGCCGGCAAGGAAAAACAAGGATGGGCGAGGACAACGGGGAATATTACTTTTACATAAGGGTCTATCTAGGCCTTATCTAGATGTGACATAGTTATGTCTATGTCACATCTAAGCTGATATCATCACTTTTTTTAGTAGATGTCATCACCTGTTTGTGGCCTTTTCTTTGTTTGTTGTTCTTTTTCTTGTTCAGCCCAGCGTGACATTATTTTTTTAGAATCACGTAGCATCAGTGGTAGCATCCAGCATGACTAAAGGAGAGACCCAGATCGTGCTTGCAAGGGCCACGCCTAGCGCGCCTCCGTGCTCGCTAATACGATCGCTACCTCCGGTAGCCTAGCCGTACGCAGTAGTACACTTTGTGTTTTTTCCTTTTTATGATTTTTATTTTTCTCTTTCAGGTTTAGTTGTTCTTCGAGTTTTCTTCCATTTTTTATTTTTTGTACTTTTTGTATTATAAAGATTATTCTAATATATGTTCAACATTTTTTAAATACAAATTAAACATTTTTTAATATATGGAGAACATCTTTCTTTTCAAATACACATTGAACACTTTTTATAGGGTGAACATTTTTTCAAATACACACTGAACAAAATTTAATATATTATGAATTTTTTTAATATAGATTAAACTGTTTTTATATGTATGGTGAACTTCTTTTAATATACACAGTAAACCTTTTACGAATACACACTGAACAATTTTAAAATGCACGCTGAACATTTCTGAATATATATATATATATATATATATATATATATATATATATATATATATATATATATCGAAGGCTAAAATAAAAAACTAGTAAAAAACCAGAAAAAAAATTCATGTATTCAAAAAATGTACAGGGTTTTAATAATGTTCGCGAGTTGATGGTTGACATGCAACTAGGGACCACAACAAACAAAACACGCCCTTAGTTGCGAGTCGATGGTTTATATGCAACTGGGACCCGCACAACAAACACACACACCCTTAGTTGTGATTTGATGGCTGACTTGCAACTCGAGCCCGTACAACAAACACACACATCCTTAGTTGCGAGTCGATGGATGACTTGCAACTGGGGACCACGACAAAGAACACACACACCCTTAGTTGTGAGTTGATGGTTGACATGCAACTGGGAGCCCCGACAAAGGCGCCCTTAGTTACGAGTCGATAGTTGAGTTGCAACTGGGGACCACGACAAAGAAAACACATGCCCTTAGTTGCGAGTTGATGGTTGACAGGCAACTAGGGACCACAACAACCAAAACACGCCCTTAGTTGCGAGTCGATGGTTGATATGCAACTAGGGCCCGTACAACAAACAAACACACCCTTAGTTGTGAGTAGATGGATGACTTGCAACTCGGGCCCGTACAACAAACACACGCACCCTTAGTTGCGAGTCGATGGATGACTTTCAACTGGGGACCACGACAAAGAACACACACACACCCTTAGTTGTGAATTGATGGTTGACATGCAACTGGGAGCCCCGACAAACACACCCTTAGTTGCGACTCGATAGTTGAGCTGCAACTGGGGACCACGACAAGAAAACACATGCCCTTAGTTGCGAGTTGATCGTTGACATGCAACTGGGGACCACGACAAAACAAAACACGCCCTCAGTTGCGAGTTGATTAGTGTCTTCCAACTGGGGCCATGACAAAACAAACACACCCTTAGTTGCGAGTAGATGGTCGACAAACAAACACGCCCCGACAAACACTCTCCCCTCCCCCCTAGTTGCGCTTCGATGGTTGGCATGCAACCGGGATCGGCCCTGACAAACACACACGCCCTTAGTTGCGAGTCGATGGTTGATATGCAACTGGGAGCTCCGACAAGAACACACACCCTTAGTTGCGAGTCGATGGATGACTTGCAACTGGGGGCCCTGACAAGCACGCGCTTAGTTGTGAATCGATGGTTGACATGGAACTGGGGACCACGATAAGAACACACACGCCCTTAGTTGCGAGTCTATGGTAGGCTTGCGACTAGCCGCCCTGACAAACACGCCCTTAGTTGCGAGTTGATGGTTGAGTTGCAACTAGGGACCACGATAAGAACACACACACCCTTAGTTGCGAGTTGACGGTTGACATGTAACTAGGTACCATGACAAACAAAACACACCCTTAGTTGCGAGTTGATGGTTCGCTTGCAACTAGGGGTCCCGACAAAACAAACACACCCTTAGTTGTGAGTCGATGGTCGACAAACAAACACGTCCCGACAAACACTCTCCCCTCCCCCTAGTTGTGTGTCTATGGTTGACATGCAACTGGGGGCTCGACAAACACACAAACCCCCTCCTCCCTAGTTGCAAGTTTATGGTTTACTTGCAACTAGTTCCTTTACAAACATCCTTTGCTCCCCTAGTTGCGAGTCGATGGTTGACATGCAATTGGGGGACCCGACAAACACACTTCCCTCCCCCTAGTTGCGAGTCGATGATTCACTTGCAACCGGGGTCGGCCCCCGACAAAACACTCTTGCCACCCCTAGTTGCGAGTCGATGGTTGACTTGCAACCGGGGACGGCCCCGACAAACACTGTCGGCTCCCCTAGTTGCGAGTTGATGAATGACTTGCAATTGATCTGAATTCTACACATTTCTACCCTTTATCTAGACAAAAAACTTGTAATTGCTCCCTTTATATAAAACAGGCTCTCGTCTAGGAATCGGGATGGACTCTACAAATTCTTTACCAGGCCATAAAACATGCACAAAGAAAACAAACAAAAACAAATGCACCCCACACGACTATATATATGGGGCCATGTGAAAAGAAACGTGAGAACAGATGACACAAAAACAATCATGACAAAGAGGACGCGCAACAAAGGAGAACAAGCTGACACGAGCGTGCATGAACAAGTTTGTACGAACATTAAAGTAAACAAATTAGACGGTTACAGACTTAGATGAGACATCACTAACTCATATCCCGATGAGATTTAGCAAATCCAAAACAAAAAAAATCTAGTCACGATGTCCTCTAGCTACACAGTTGAACCAAAAATAGCCACAAACAGGAAATAAAAAGACGCGTGGCCATCCACAAAAAATCTACAACGCACAAAATAAACCCCAATACACAAAATATTAAAGCGGCTCACTAAGGAAAGTCCTATCGGGCCTCAATGCTTCAGGAGGGACAACAAAAGACGCACGGGCAAATGGGCTGACAAGTAGATACCAAACGCACGGGTCTCGCTCGAAAAAATGACAAGATCAATTTTTTGGCGACATTTAAAGTGAACAGATGGCAGAATGAAGAAAGGTCCTTGAATTTAGGAAAGATAAGTAAAAGAAAAAAAGGGAAAGTCAAACGAAAAAATAAAAAGAAATGGAATATATGGAAAATAGAAAATATAAATAAATAACATCCTTCACTAGAACATGAAAAACATATAAGCAAACGGCCCCCCAACTGTTCGGCTCTCCAATATATACAACGCAGGCCAAAATAAGCATAAACAATTTAAACGGCTAATCACGCAGCGAAAATTGCCCAACAAAAGATGCATGCACGAACGGGAAGACAAGTGGACACGGGACGCATGACGCGGCACGGAACGCACACGACAAAACAACCCAAAATCAAGATTTGCACAACATTTAAGACAAACAGATCGAATGATCAGAAACTTATATAAGACATTGCCAGATGTCATGTCGATGAGAATTAGCAAATCCTATTAAATAAAGTCCATGAATTAAAACAAATTAGTAAAGAAGGAAAAACAACAAAAAAATCAAATCGAGAAAAGTATATTTTTCCTCGTGAGAACAAACTCCAATTCACAAGCAAAAAAAACTCCGATGCTGAAGTGCACTGGCTTGAAATGAACATGGGTTGTTAACAGGCACAAAAAAACATTCATGTGGGGAATCGTAGCCCATATCCCACATGACCCACACTAGCGAGCGCTCGACACAGAGTCAACAGGCACAACACGAATGAGATGCAAAGGCACACCAGCACGCGCGCGAGACACAACAACGTAAAAAAACAGATTTGCATGAATCTTGCAGCCTCTAATCCTATGGTGGACAACTTAGATGTGACATAACTAAAAAACATCTAGATGTGAATTAGTCAATCCGTTTACATAATACAAGTACAAATACGGGTAGGCAGAGTAGGACCTGCTGAACTACTGCAGTGTGAGGAAAACGGGGGCTTCGGTGCTTGCGTCGTTCCTGGCTGTGTGGACTGTGGATGAACAATGCCGGTGTCTGCATCTCCGGTCATGCGGATGAAACGACCGCGGCGACGCGTTCCGCAACGCGAGGAGGATGCGCGACGATGTCGAGTGCGTCCCCGACGCGCAGAGAGAGTGGTGAGGGAGGAGGGCTTGGCGGAGGATCTTGAACCTACCGAGGGAACAGGGGAGGCGGTCGAGGGCCAAGGATGGCGGTGGTTGGAACCCTAGATGCTGTAGGTGCGTCTCTTGCTTAGGCTGAAGGCCAAAACGACGGGATAACAGGAAAACGCTTCGTGCGCAAGAGGTGGAGGTGTGGGCACGGGGAGGTTAGCGCTAAATTGGGGAAAGTGGGAAACAGCGCATCATTTTTTTTTGCATGTAAAACAACACATCCTGTTATATCGTTGCTAGACATATGTTGGTATAGGGGGGTTCTTCTTGTAGTGGCGGAATCCAAACGAAATGAAACCTTCGCGATGATATTTCTTGGACCAAAAGCAAACCATAAGACTTCAAGATGAAGTCTGGAACTCCGTGAGGCGTCCACGAGGCAGGAGGGCGCGCCTAGGGGGGTAGGCACGCCCCCACCCTTGTGGGCCCCACAAAGCTCCATCGACGTACTTCTTCCGCCTATATATACTCTTATACCCTAGAAACATCAGGGGGAGCCACGAAACCACTTTTCCACCGCCGCAACCTTCTGTACCCGTGAGATCCCATCTTGGGGCCTTTTCCGGCGATCTACCGGAGGGGGAATCGATTACGGAGGGCTTCTATATCAACACCATAGCCTCTCTGATGAAGCGTGAGTATTTTACCACAAACCTTCGGGTCTATAGTTATTAGCTATATGGCTTCTTCTCTCTCTTTGATCTTCAATACAAAGTTCTCCTTGATGTTCTTGGAGATCTATTCGATGTAATACTCTTTTGCGGTGTGTTTGCCGAGATCCGATGAATTGTGGGTTTATGTACTTGATTATATATGCATATTATTTGGTTCTTCTCTGAATTCTTATATGCATGATTTGATATCTTTGCCAGTCTCTTTGAATTATCGGTTTAGTTTGGCCTACTAGATTGATCTTTCTTGCAATGGGAGAAGTGCTTAGCTTTGGGTTCAATCTTGCGGTGTCCTTTCCCAGTGACAGTAGGGGCATCAAGGCACGTATTGTATTGTTGCCATCGAGGTTAAAAGAAGGGGTTTATGTCATATTGCTTGAGTCTATCCCTCTACATCATGTCATCTTGCTTAATGCGTTACTCTATTTTTATGAACTTAATACTCTAGATGCATGCTGGATAGCGGTCGATGTGTGGAGTAATAGTAGTAGATGCAGAATCATTTTGCTCTACTTGACACAGACGTGATGCCTATATTCATGATCATTGCCTTAAATATCTTCATAGCTATGTGCTTTTCTATCAAATTTCTCAGCAGTAATTTTTTCACCCACCGTAATACATGCTATCTTGAGAGAAGCCACTAGTGAAACCTATGCCCCCGGGTCTCTTTCTTATTATATTCCATCTCTTTTATTTACATCGCATCTCGTTTACTATTTTTCAATCTTTACTTTCCAATCTATACAACAAAATACCAAAAACTATTTATCTTACTATCTCTATCAGATCTCACTTTCGCAAGTGACCGTGAAGGGATTGGCAACCCCTTTATCGCGTTGGTTGCGAGGTTCTTGATTGTTTGTGCAGGTACTAGGTGACTTGAGAGTTGTCTCCTACTGGATTGATACCTTGGTTCTTAAAAACTGAGGGAAATACTTACGCTACTTTGCTGCATCACCCTTTCCTCTTCAAGGGAAAACCAACGCATGCACAAGAGATAGCAAGAAGGAATTTCTGACGCCATTGCCGGGGAGATCTATGCCAAGTCAAGACATACCAAGTATCCATCATAAAGTCTTCTCCCTCGCATTACATTATTTGTTGTTCGCCTCTCGTTTTCCTCTCCCCCACTTCACCTTTGCTATTTTATTCGCCCCTTTTCCGTTCATCTCTTTTTGATTGCTTCTTGTGAGTTCGTGTGTTAGATCATTTGTTTTGCCTTCATGGCTAGCCTTCCTTTGTCTCCCGATTTTGAAGTTCTTCACTTCAAACAAAGACAAAGAGAAAACCTAAAAGATGCTTGGTATAGTATGATAGAATCCTATCGTAATTGCACTATAGAGGGAGATTTCAAGATTTTACTTCGTAATTTTTATGTTGGGCTAACCGTGTCCCATAGACAACTCTTGGATTTTGCCGCCAAAGGGAATTTTATTGAAATTGATCCCAGTATTGCACATGAGATTATAGAGGGAATAGTAGGAGTACTACCCCCACAAAAGGGACTACATCATACTCAAGAAGGAACCCAAGTTTTTGAGAAACTATGTGAAGTACAAAAATCTCTTGAACCTCTTAAAAATGTTAGTGGGAACCTTCACCGCATGAATATGTTGGTTACTCTTTGCAAATAAGCGGTTGGATGCTCTAGATATAAAAATCTCCGAGTATGAAGGGAAATGTAAGGAACCTCCCGGATTCGAGCATAACCCCATTAAAAAGATAAATACCGAAGATGACAACACCTAGATCTATTCTTGTTTTTATGCTTAGCTAGGGGCGTTAAACGATAGCGCTTGTTGGGAGGCAACCCAATTTTATTTTTGTTCATGTTTAGTAATAAATAATTCATCTAGCCTATGTTATGATTTTGTTTTTAAAGGTTTAATTAGTGTTTGTGCCAAGTAAATCCTTTAGGATCTTCTTGGGTGATTGTTGTTTGATCTTGCTGATAAAAATAGAAAGTACGCGCTCACGAAAATAATTTTCATTTTTTACCAGAGAGCGATAAAATACCAATTCCAACTGCAGTAGATCAATATACACATTTTCCTGGTCGTCCTAATTTTTCAGAATTTTTGGAGTTACAAAAGTATTCGAAACCTACAGATTGCTACAGACTGTTCTATTTTTGACAGATTCTGTTTTTCGCGTGTTGTTTGCTTATTTTGACGAATCTATGGCTAGTATCGGGGGGTATGAACCATAGAGAAGTTGGAATACAGTAGGTTTAACACCAATATAAATAAAGAATGAGTTAATTACAATACCTTAAGGTGGTGGTTTATTTTCATATACTAACGGAGTTAATGAGATTTCTGTTGAGTTTTGTGTTGTGAAGTTTTCAAGTTTTTGGGTAAAGATTTGATGGATTTTGGAACAAGGAGTGGCAAGAGATAAGCTTGGGAAAGCCCAAAGCACCCCAATTCAAGGACAACCAAAAGCCTAAGCTTGGGGATGCCCCGGAAGGCATCCCCTCTTCCATCTTCGTCTATCGGTAACTTTATTTGAGGCTATATTTTTATTCACCACATGATATGTGTTTTACTTGGAGCATCTTGTATGATTTGAGTCTTTGCTTTTTAGTTTACCACAATCATCCTTGATGTACACATCTTTTGGGAGAGACACGCATGAATCGAAATTTATTAGAATACTCTATGTGCTTCACTTATATCTTTTGAGCTATACAATTTTGCTCTAGTGCTTCACTTATATCTTTTTAGAGCACGGTGGTGGTTTTATTTTATAAAAATTATTGATCTCTCATGCTTCTCTTATATTATTTTGAGTGTCTTTTAGAACAGCATGGTAATTTGCATTGGCTATAAAACTAGTCCTAATATGATGGGCATCCAAGATGGGTATAATAAAAACTTGCATATAAAGTGCATTCAATACTATGAGAAGTTTGATGCTTGATGATTATTTTGATACATGAGGATGATGTTATTAGAGTCATGCTAGTAAAGTAATTGTGAATTTGAGAAATACTTGTGTTGAGGTTTGCAAGTCCCGTAGCATGCACGTATGGTAACCGTTGTGTAACAAATTTGAAGCATGAGGCATTTCTTTGATTGTCTACCTTATGAGTGGCGGTCGGGGACAAGCGATGGTATTTTCCTACCAATATATCCCCCTAGGAGCATGCATGTAGTGCTTGGTTTTTGATGACTTGTAGATTTTTGCAATAAGTATGTGAGTTCTTTATGACTAATGTTGAGTCCATGGATTATACGCCCTCTCACCCTTCCACCTTTGCTAACCTCTCTAGTACCACGCAACTTTCGCCGGTACCATAAACCCACCATTTACCTTCCTCAAAACAGCCACCATACCTACCTATTATGGCATTTCCATAGCAATTCCGAGATATATTGCCATGCAACCTTCCACCGTTCTGTTTATTATGACACACTTCATCATTGTCATATTGCCTTGCATGATCATGTAGTTGACATCGTATTTGTGGCAAAGCCACCATTCATAATTTTTTCATACATGTCACTCTTGACTCATTTCACATCCCGGTACACCAACGGAGGCACGCATATAAAGTCATATTTTTGTTCTAAGTATTGAGTTGTAATATTTGAGTTGTAAATAAATAGAAGTGTGATGATCATCATTATTAGAGCATTGTCCCATGTGAGGAAACAAAAAAGGGAGAGAGAAAGAGGCCAAAGAAGCCAAACAAACAAAAAAAGAGAAAAGGAGACAAGGGACAATGCTACTATCCTTTTTCCACACTTGTGCTTCAAAGTAGCACCATGATCTTCATGATAGAGAGTCTCTTATTTTGTCACTTTCATATACTAGTGGGAATTTTCATTATAGAACTTGGCTTGTATATTCCAACGATGGGCTTCCTCAAATGCCCTAGGTCTTCGTGAGCAAGCAAGTTGGATGCACACTCACTTAGTTTTTTTGTTGAGCTTTCATACACTTATAGCTCTAGTGCATCTATTGCATGGCAATCCCTACTCATTCACATTGATATCTATTGATGGGCATCTCCATAGCCCATTGATACGCCTAGTTGATGTGAGAACCATCTTCCTCCTTTTTGTCTTCTCCACAACCACCACTCTATTCCACCTATAGTGCTATGTCCATGGCTCACGCTCATGTATTGCGTGAAAATTGAAAAAGTTTAAGAATACTAAAGTATAAAACAATTGATTGGCTTGTCATCGGGGTTGTGCATGATTTGAATATTTTGTGTGACGAAGATGGAGCATAACCAAACTATATGATTTTATAGGGATGAACTTTCTTTGGCCATGTTATTTTGAGAAGACATAATTACTTTGTTAGTATGCTTGGAGTATTATTATTTTTATGTCAATATTAAACTTTTGTCTTGAATCTTTCGGATCTGAACATTCATGCCACAATAAAGAAAATTACATTGATAAATATGTTAGGTAGCATTCCACATCAAAAATTGTTTTTTTATCATTTACCTACTCGAGGACGAGCAGGAATTAAGCTTGGGGATGCTTGATACGTCCCCAACGTATCTATATTTTTTATTGTTCCATGTTATTACATTATCTGTTTTGGATGTTTAATGGGCTTTAATATGCTCTTTTATATTATTTTTGGGACTAACCTATTAACCGGAGGCCCAATGCTAGTTTCTGTTTTTTTGCCTATTTTAGAGTTTCACGGAAAAGGAATACCAAGCGGAATCCAAACGGAATGAAACCTTCGCAATGATCTTTCTTGGAGCGAAAGCAAATCAGAAGACTTGGAGTTGAAGTCTGGAACTCCGTGAGGTGGCCACGAGGCAGGAGGGCGCGCCCAGGGGGGTAGGCGCGCCCCCACTCTCGTGGGCCCCATGAAGCTCCACCGATGTACTTCTTCTGCCTATATATACGCTTATACCCTACAAACATCAGGGGGAGCCACAAAAACACTTTTCCACCGCCGCAACCTTCTGTACCCATGAGATCCCATCTTGGGGCCTTTTCTGATGATCTGCCGTAGGGGGGATCGATCATGGAGGTCTTCTACGTCAACACCATAGCCTCTCTGATGAAGCGTGAGTAGTTTACCACAGACCTTCGGGTCCATAGCTATTAGCTAGATGGCTTCTTCTCTCTCTTTGATCTTCAATACAAATTTCTCCTCAATGTTCTTGGAGATCTATTCAATGTAATACTCTTTTGCGGTGTGTTTGCCGAGATCTGATGAATTGTGGGTTTATGAACTTGATTATCTATGAATATTATTTGGTTCTTCTCTGAATTCTTATATGCATGATTTGATATCTTTGCAAGTCTCTTCGAATTATCGGTTTAGTTTGGTCCACTAGATTGATCTTTCTTGCAATGGGAGAAGTGCTTAGCTTTGGGTTCAATCTTGCGGTGTCCTTTCCTAGTGACAGTAGGGGAAGCAAGGCACGTATTGTATTGTTGCCATCGAGGATAAAAAGATAGGGTTTATGTCATATTGCTTGAGTTTATCCCTCTACATCATGTCATCTTGCTTAATGCGTTACTCTGTTCTTATGAACTTAATACTCTAGATGCATGCTGGATAGCGGTCGATGTGTGGAGTAATAGTAGTAGATGCAGAATCGTTTTGATCTACTTGACACAGACGTGATGCCTATATTCATGGTCATTGCCTTAAATATCTTCATAGCTATGCGCTTTTCTATCAATTGCTCGGCAGTAATTTGTTCACCCATCGTAATACATGCTATCTTGAGAGAAGCCACTAGTGAAACATATGGCCCCGGATCTCTTTCTTATTATATTGCATCTCTTTTATTTACATCGCATCTCGTTTACTATTTTTCAATCTTTACTTTCCAATCTATACAACAAAATACCAAAAAATATTTATCTTACTATCTCTATCAGATCTCACTTTCGCAAGTGACCGTGAAGGGATTGACAACCCCTTTATTGCGTTGGTTGCGAGGTTCTTGATTGTTTGTGCAGGTACTAGGTGACTTGAGCGTTGACTCCTACTGGATTGATACCTTGGTTCTCAAAAACTGAGGGAAATACTTACGCTACTTTGTTGCATCACCCTTTCCTCTTCAAGGGAAAACCAACACATGCTTAAGAGGTAGCAGGTCTAAATGCAACAAAATTTTACGGTGATTATTTCTGGATAATAAGAGACCCAGGAAGTCCCGGGAGAGAGACAGAAGGTTGCCAGGGGGCCACAAGTCTGGGTGGCGCTCCCCTCTCCTAGGGCACGCGACCTGAGCTTGTGGGATCCTCGGCACTCCCTGACGTGATTCCAATCCTATAAATCCCGAAACCCCCAAAAGTTAACCTAGATGAGTTTTTCCTCCACCACAAGCCCCTGTCCTGAAGCGATTTCAATCAGAGCCCTGTTCTGGTACCCTGCCGGAGGGGGAAATCATCATCGGACACTACTAGGGAAAAGGCTAGCAGCAGCGCGGGTTTTAGGCCTATCAGCAGCGCGGGTGCCCGCGCTACCAATAAGGCGCTACAGCTAACTCTTAATAGCAGCGCTGCCTGTACCCGCGCTACTACTATTGACTATAGCAGCAGCGCTTTTCAGGAACGCGCTGCTATTAGTTAGCTGTAGCGATTTCCTGGTCCCGCGCTACTGTTATATCTTTCACCATTTCCCCACTCCAGCTTCGATAAACTGCAATTTCCAGATACTAGGTACTACTAGATATCAATTTCATAAAGCATTATAGGTACTAGGTAGTACTCCCTCGGTTTGAAATTACTCGTCGTGGTTTTAGTTCAAATTTGGACTCAAACCACGACGAGTAATTTCGAACCGAGGGAGTACTAGATAACAATTTCATATATACTCAACATGCATCCTCAAGCAGTACAAGGTGACATCAACGACAATCATCATATTTAGTTCTAGATGATATCGACGATGATCATCATATGTAGTTCTACATGATATCAACGACGATCATCATATGTAGTTCTAGATGATATAGCCACACACACATATGTAGTTCTAGATGATATCGACGACGATCATCATCCTCAAGCATGGGCGGTGGGTGTTCCTAATAGTAATTAGGATGGTCTGTCCAACACGAAGATTCTTTCCAACGAGAAATCTCTTCCAACCAACCGAGTTCAAGTGTGTGCGACCATCTATGTCCATGCGGTAAGTACAGGTGGTGACGGAGCCCCTTGCGGTAAGGCATAGTCCAACTGAGCCTTCTTCATCAGGCTCGATACCACAACTCACAGATAGGTTCTTTGGCAATCTCTGAATAAGAAAAACATATCAATTAATAAATAGCCTCACACATACTCTTGCAAATATATTTCTATTAAGTCTAGATTTCTACACTATCAAAAGACACAGTACTACGCATTTGTACTAATTAATCATGAATTCTACTAATAAGTATATATGGATTATCTACACTATTAATAGTTCCTTGGATTCTACACTAATAAGCATGTGATCAGACTCTACACTAAAGTATATCATCGACTAGATTCCACAAAGCATATCATTGGACTCTACACTAAGCATATCATCGGATTCACTAAGCATATAATCGGATAATTTGCATTTGTAAGTATAACAATAAAGCATATATATATCATCAAATTACTACATGCAGTACGTATAACGTACCATTTCATGCCGATCGACCATGGTACTTGTCAGGCGGGTCACGAATGGCACCCCGACAAAGTCATCACTTGGCGGAATTATGTCCCATAGGTTGCACACCTCCTCCTCGCTCAGCCTCATTCTTTGAGCTATGATGGCTTCATGAAGTGGGTTCTCATCATCTTCATTGAGTGGGTCCTCATTATCTTCATCATCTTCATCATCTTCCACCAGGTTGATATAAATGACAACCAGCTTGGGTCTTTCTACTCTGAAGGAAAATCTGATCAACTCACCACCAGTAAGACGCATGCGAGTGAGGAAACGGGCCCATCCATCTCCTCCAATCTGCGACATATTGCGTCCTATCTCGACCTCCATAGTGTACGGACCCCCAGGAGCCTCAAATGTCACAGTGTCTCCTGTCAGCTTGTTGAATTTCAACCTCACATTGCATGGGACGATCTGTGTAAGAAAAGCAAAATGACACAATGCAGTAATGCCAACACTAAAAATAAAATAGTTGTTACATTTCATCTAATTTCTTACCGCCGCATGACGAAAACTCGGATGGAAGTAGATGCCGAACAGTTTGCCAGTTGCAAGGCTGCTGGCGCACCTTGACTTGCACAGTCGACATAGTGGTGCTGGTGGTGGCGCCATTTTCCTAAAGCAATATGAGCAAAGGATTAACGATTCACTTCACAAGAAAGAAAAACAGCAGCATGTGATATTTTTGGTTCTTCCGTGAGAAACAATTTTATGGACAATTATAATCCTAATTTGGCCCCTATTGCCTAAGATAATTGTTTAAACAAACAAGTGGGAAATTTAACTAAATTGTCACCTACATTTTGCCAAAAAATAACTTATTACAAAAAAACTAAATCGAGCATACTAAATCAACTAAATCAACTAGCATACTAAATCCACTAGCATACTAAATCAACTAAATCAAAATGTTCTAAATCAACTAGCCTACTAAATCAACTAGCCTACTAAATAAACTAAATCAAAATGTTCTAAATCAACTAAATCAACTAGCCTACTAAATCAACTGAATCATATCAACTAAATCAAAATGTTACATATGAAAGCCTACTAAATCAAAATGTATCAGGGAGGAGGGACAAGAAGGGGCGACTCGAGGAGGGAGAAGATAGTAGGACGGAGGAGGAAGGCGGAGCGAGGAGGGGCCGGCCGGCGGCGAGTGGAGGGAGGACGGATCGAGGAGGAAGGCGGAGCGAGGAGGGGCTGGCCAGCGGCGAGTGGAGGGAGGGCGGAGGAGGAGGCCGGTACCGAGTCCAGCGAGGAGGATGAGGCGACAACGGCGCAGATCGGGGGAGGGGCGACGGGGGATGACCGGCGGCGCGGGGGGTGAGGAGGAGACCGAGTGAGTGTGTGTGAGTGTGATCTGTTGTGGAGGCTAGTGAGTGGGGGGAGATGGAATGGCATAGCAGTAGCGCGCTATAGGGAAATGCGCTACTGCTAAACGACCTATCAGTAGCGCCTTTCGGCGTGAACGCGCTACTGCTATGTGTCAGTATGTAAAAATAGACATAGACATAAAAAATACATTGATCATCAATGGTCTTTTTGTGTACAATCTAATTTGTCAATAGGAATCCTCGCCAGTTGGTTTAAGAACTGGCGAGGATTCCTATTGCAGCCACAGATCCTACACATAGAGTTCAATGAAGACCAAGTGCTTGTGAAAGTTGTAGAAGAAACATATTTAAGGTGGGTAAGCTCTCTTCACGGAGCGAGGTGGGACTAAATTTTTGTAGTTAATTTAGCAGTAGCGATTATTGCCTGAATGCGCTACTGCTATGTTACATAGCAGTAGCGTTGTTTAGTTTAACGCGCTGCTGCTATAACTGGCCTCGCGGCGGCGTCGTGGAAATTTTAGCCGTAGCGCTTCTTGGAGTGCACGCGCTACTGATAAACTTGTTTCAACAGCGAGTTTCTATAGCCCGTGCTACTGCTACTTAGCAGCAGCGCCTGATTTTAAAACGCGCTGCTGATAAGATTCTGTGTATAGGCTTTTCCCTAGTAGTGGGATGCAATCTTCATCATCTCGGCGATCTCCATGACGAGAAGGGAGTAGTCCACCCTCGAGGATGAGGATATGTACGAGTAGCTAAGTGTTTGATCTCTCTCTCTCTCTCTCGTGATCTTGATTTGGCACGATCTTGATGTACCATGAGCTTTGTTAATATAGTTTAATCATACGGTGTTCTTCCCTCTCTATTTTTGTTATGATGAATTGAGTCTTTCCCTTTGATGTTTCATTATTATCAGATTGAATATTTTGGATTTGGGATCACTTGATGTATGTCTTGTATGTGGATACCCGTCGTGAATATGGGGTATTCTATTGAGTCACTTGATGTATGTTTTGGTAATAAACCTGCAGATTCTTGTGGTGACATTGGGTTAATCTAGGCATATAGGTTGATACACGTTTTCATCCTACTTTCTCTGGTAGAAACTTTGGGTACTCTTTGAAATTGTTTGTGTTGGATTGAATATTATGAATCTAAAATTGTTTGATGCATATCGAATAATTGACTCAAGGATATTTGTGGTGACATTGGAGTATCTAGGTGACATTAGAGTTGATTGATGCGTATCATCTGGTGTTATTGTAGTACGAACTCTAGGGCTGTTTGTGATACTTATAGGGATGGCTCAATAAATTGATCGGAAAGATAACTTTGAGATGGTTCACTGCCTACAACAATTTCATCTTATGTTCTCTGCTATTGATAAGAACTTTGGAGTGATTATTTGTTGCAAGTTGAGGGATTGTTATATAATTCAATTATGTTAGTACTTTTGAGAGATTGCACTAGTGAAAGTATGAGCCCCAGGCCTTGTTTTCAAGCCTTGCAATACCGATTGTACTCACTTTTGTTACTTGTTACCTTGCTATTTTTATTATTTCAAATTATAAAAACATATATCTACTATCCATACTACACTTGTATCACCATCTCTTCACCGAACTAGTGCACTATACAAGTACCATTGTATTTGGTGTGTTGGGGATAGAAGATTTCTTGTATTTGACTATAGGGTTGTTTAAGAGAGACCATCTTCATCCTACACCTCCCACGGATTGATAAATCTTAAGTCACTTGAGAAAATTTGTTGTTGTCCTACAAAACACTACGCTTGGAGGCCTAACCGAGTCTACAAGAATAAAAGTTGCGTAGTAGAGATCGGGCTCACATGGCCATGTGGCACGACCACCCCCTAGTTGCGCCATGTGTCCATGTGGGGTCCTCATGGCTCATCTCAACATCTCCCGAAGCTTCCAGGCCCTACTTTGTATAGAAAAAATCGTTAAAAATTGGTATTGTATTTGAACCTTCCTAGATACTGATTTTTTGTGAAACAAAAACAAGCAAAAAATAGGAACTGGCATGGGCACTAGATTAATAAGTTAGTCCATAAAAATAATATAAAAGTGCACCAAAACCATATATAAATAATGAAATTATAGCACAAATACTTCATAAACTATAGATACGTTGGAAACGTATCAGGCGCTGCATAACCCAACATATTTGACCATGCGTCGGTTCTGCGTTCAGTCAGAATTTGCAGGCATTCGGTCATCGCCTGTTGGTACGTGGCTCCGAAGTTTCGGAGCCCGAATGACCCTCTTGGGCTTGATCTCAATGACGAAGATGATGCGTCAGCTGGCGAGGTCACCGATGTGATTCGATGTATTGGTGGGATGCATATAGGAAGGGTGTCGTGTTTGTTGACGATGAAGGCCACAACGCCAACGTAGAGCATGTGGACAGGGTGAGCGGGCGGGTTTATGTCGAACTATCACTTGGGCCTTTGTCAAACTCCAAGCTCTATATGCCCGGGTTCAGCAGTGGTCGAGGTCCTCTGAAGCTCGCACTTACACCGAGCACGAGCCTCTGCGAAGGCCCCATCGAACTGCTCCTTAGCGTGGATGACCAAAATCTGCTCCAAACAAGGTTGACACTTGCCTCGTAACACAATGTCACAACACCCACAAAAAAAACACAATGCCACAGTCTGAGGCAACGTTGGCTAAATGCTCAAGAGGGATGCTGGCAAGAACGGAAAACCTAGAACCCGAGAAAGAAGGAACATTGAGATTGACGGCTTGCGCCCACCCGCCACCGACTTGGGCCAAGAGCGCACTCTGGCGGGAAGCGATGGGCGCGGAAGGAGACATGTGACGAGGAGTGCGGCGATTGGGGATAACCGCGGGGGCTTTCTGTAGGAACACGTGGTACGCTACGCTAGCGCCAAATAAAATTTTCTACCGCGCACCCAAGATCATGCTACTGGAAATAGATCACGGGATCGGGTTTACCACTAGACGCGCAGTAACTGCAGCGGAAGTAGAGTTGGTGATGCGTGTAGACGATCTCCCGGGCCGTCTCTTCCTCGCGTTGCCGATCTCCCGCGAACAGCGAAGACCCGTGAACCGTGAAACTCCCTCGAACGGCACCTCGTGGTTCCCTCGAACGGTTCGTCCAAGCACCGCAGATGCGATGCCTCCAAGGTATCCACACATACGGGGAGCAGCATCGAGCGGCGGACTGCTAGGTCCGGTCGCGCGACATGGGCGTGGGAAGTGGCGGGGGCTAACCAGGGTTCAAATCCGATCAACCCTAAGTGGTGCGCCCACTCCCCTTTACATAGACCTCCGAGGTGGGCTCAATACTTGAGCCCACTAGGAGTCCACATCCATTTTCCACTCAGATCCAATCCGAATGGGCTGCAGCCCCTTAAGTGTGCGACCCTATAGGTTCACGTACACATGGACACGACCAAAGTTGATAGTTGGTAGCAGCTCCTAGCAGAACGTGCCAACTCCCATGTGGGCGTAAAGTCGTTTGACGAACCTCAACAATGTGGCATATGCAACATTCCTTTTGCCGCACGATATTTGTTGTCGAGCTCAAGGCGAGTACTTGTCACCCTTGTGTTAGCTCGACCTCTCTTCTCAAAACCATGATACAGATTCCCGAACTGGGTTAATACTTAACCCAAGTCGCATGGCCATGCTTTCCGAATCTGATCACTCGAGAGGGCCCAAAGAATATCTCTCCAAATAGGAGGGGCAAATTCCATCTTGGTCAACCATGTCTCGCGGCATGTCTCACGACTCACCCGAAAGCTACCTTTATAACTACCCAGTTACGGAGTAGCGTTTGATAGTCCCTAAGTGAGTCGATCCTCATCCCGAGAACATGCGAGGACCTCAGGTCTAGGACATGGCATAGACATTGCACTTGAGACTAACAGATGACTATATCTCGCTGCGTCTCAAAGTGGATCTGTCCGTCTCAGTGATCTCCATCCCCAAGCCCATACTATCGGTTTAGCATCTCCATGCACATGACTTGTGAAACATAGTCATCAACCGAGTCGTATACTAGTCAAGGATATGTGTCCGCATAACCTTATCAACTAGGGACCATTAAAACAATCATCATACAATACATAGTTCCACAAACAAGTCACATACTTATTGATACATATAATTGATGATGTTCAAGGACAATACAAAGGACTCATGAATACATATGGAAATATCATCATCACATGATTGCCTCTAGGGCATATCTCCAACAGTCTCCCACTTGCACTAGAGTCAATCATTTAGGCATCATATGCCCATGGAGCTCATGTGCGCCTCATGCTTCGGACGTGGGAGAGGCTTCATCAATGGATCGGCAACATTTGCATCTGTGTGTACCTTGCATATGTTTACATCACCTCTTTCGACAATGTCGCGAATAAGGTTAAAACGCCTGAGTATGTGTTGGGTTTTATGATGGTTCCGTGGTTCCTTGACTTGCGCAATTGCACCACTATTATCACAATAGAGGTCCAAAGGATTAGACGCGCCCTCAACCACATCAAGATCAGAAATAAAATTCTTCACCCAAACACCTTCTTTTGCAGCTTCAGAAGCCGCAATGTACTCGGCCTCTGTTGTAGAATCAGCTACCGTATCTTGCTTGGAGCTCCTCCAGCTCACTGCTCCTCCGTTCAGAATGAACACAAACCCAGATTGCGATCGACTATCATCCCTATCCGTTTGGAAACTAGCATCGGTGTAACTCTTTACAACAAGCTCATCCTCACCTCCATAAACCAGGAACATATCCTTAGTCCTTCTCAAGTACTTAAGGATATTCTTAACCGCTGTCCAGTGACTCTCCCCTGGATCAGCCTGGTATCTGCCCACCACGCTAAGAGCAAAACTAACATCGGGACGAGTACATACCATAGCATACATGATGGACCCAACAGCCAAAGCATACGGAATCCCATCCATGCGTCTTCGCTCATCAGGAGTCGTAGGACTCTGAGTCTTGCTAAGACTAATGCCATGTGACATGGGCAAGAAACCTTTCTTGGCATCTTGCATGTTGAACCGCTTCAACACCTTGTCAATATACGCACTCTGGCTTAATCCAATAAGCCTTCTTGATCTATCTCTATAGATCTTGATTCCCAAAATGTAAGCTACTTCTCCCAAGTCCTTCATAGAAAAACTATTTTCCAATGAGTCCTTGACAGATTCAAGCATTTGAACATCATTTCCAATCAATAATATGTCATCCACATATAAGATCAGAAATGCAACTGAGCTCCCACTGACCTTTTTGAATACACAATGGTCACAGTCATTCTTGATGAAGCCAAACTCTCTGACAGCTTCATTAAAACGAATGTTCCAATTCCGAGATGCTTGCCTTAATCCATAAATGGATCCCTGAAGCTTGCATACCATGCTAGACTTCTTTGGATCAACGAATCCCTCGGGTTGTGTCATATACACATCCTCGGTTAAATTTCCATTAAGGAAAGCCGTTTTGACATCCATCTGCCATATTTCATAGTCGAAATATGCCGCTATAGCAAGAATGATCCAAATTGATTTAGGCATCGCTACCGGTGAGTAAGTCTCATCGTAGTCAACTCCTTGAACTTGTCGATAACCTTTAGCAACAAGTCGAGCCTTATGGACTGTGACATTTCCGTCCATATCAGTTTTCTTCTTAAAGATCCACTTGCACTCAATGGCTTGAACGCCATCTGGCAGATCAACCAAGTTCCAAACTTGATTGTCATCCATGTACTTTAATTCGGATCTCATGGCCTCAAGCCATAACTCGGAATCAGGGCTCTCCATCGCTTCCGCATACGTAGTCGGCTCGTTGTTCTCCAAGAACAACACATTGCAGTTATGCAAATTGCGTAAACTTTCCGACCTCCGTGGAACCGGTGTCGACTCCACTACGGGTTCCCTGACTAACTCTGGTGTGACAGTATCACCTACCGGAACGTCCCCGTGTGGTTCTCAAATTTCTTCTAGTCGGACCGTCCTCCCACTAGCCTTCTGATTGAGAAACTCTTTCTCAAGGAAAACTCCATGTCGAGCGACAAACACTTTGCCCTCTTCACGGTTGTAGAAGTAATATCCCAAGGTTTCCCTTGGATATCCCACGAATAGGCACTTGTCCGATTTGGGTGTGAGCTTATCCGACTGAGTCGCTTGACATATGCTTCACATCCCCAAATTTTCAAAAAAGACAAACTGTGACTCTTCGCAGTCCATATCTCATATGGTGTCTTATCTACGGACTTAGATGGTACCCTGTTAGTGTGAAAGCTACAGTTTCTAGAGCGTATCCCCAAAATGACAAGGGTAAATCCGACTGACTCATCATTGATCGGACCATGTCCAACAGGGTCCGATTCCTCCGTTCTGACACACCATTTCTCTGTAGCGTACCCGGAGGAGTCAGTTGTGGAACTATTCCATGACTCTTCAGATGATCATCAAACTCCTGGCTCATATACTCACCGCCACGATCAGATCGTAGAAGTTTGATTTTCTTGCCGAGTTGATTTTCTACTTCGTTCTGAAACTCCTTGAACTTTTCAAAAGTTTCTGACTTGTGCCTCATCAAGTAGACATATCCATATCTACTCAAGTCGTCGGTGAAAGTCACGAAGTATTGGAAACCCCCTCTGGCTGTCATGCTCATTGGTCCACATACATCACTATGTATAAGTTCCAACAACTCGGACGCCCTCTCGCAACTCTTTGCAAAAGGAGTCTTAGTCATCTTACCGAGTAGGCAAGACTCGCATGTCTCGAATGATTCAAACTCAAACGAAGTTAGAATTCCATCATCATGGAGCTTCTTCATGCGCTTTTGACTAATGTGTCCTAGTCGACAATGCCATATGTAAGTCGGATTTATCTCATTAGGTTTATGCCTCTTGACATTTATGTTATAGACTGATTCACCTTCAAGATCTAGGATAAATAACCCATTTACAATGGGTACAAAGCCATGAAACATATTATTCAAGTATATAGAACAACCATTGTCCTTAATACTGAATTCATAACCTTGTCTCATCAAACATGAGGCAGAAATAATGTTTCGACTCAAAGCAGGAAAACAACTATCAAGTTCCACCACAAATCCTGAAGGTAAATTAAGTTGCATGGTGCCGACGGCCAATGCAGCAACTCTTGCTTTATTCCCGACGCGAATGTCAACTTCTCCTCTTGCGACATTCCTAGTTCTGCTTAGCCCCTGCATCGAGTTGCATATGTGAACAACCGTTCCGGTATCATATACCCAAGAGCTACTAGAAACATCAGCAAGATAAATGTCTATAACATATACAACAAGTGTACCTGAAGAAGAAGTCATACTTCCAGTCTTCTTGCCCTTCTCGGCAAGCCACTTGCTGCAGTTCCTTTTCTAGTGTTCGGGTTCCTTTCAATGAAAGCAAATACTCCCCGAAGCCGTTCCTGACTTAGGCGCAGCGGCTGTAGTTGGAGTTGCCTCCTTCTCTTTGCCCTTTGCCTTGGCCTTTTTCTTGGACCAGCTCTTCTTGAACTTAGCCGAGTTATGCACCATCAACACTTGACAATGTGTACCTTTCTTGATATCCTGCTCTACCACTTTGAGCATCCCATGCAATTCAGTGAGCTTCTTTTCCATCCCATGCATATGATAGTTCGAGATGAACGGCCCATAGCTGTCCGGAAGAGAACCCAGAATTGTATCTGTGGACAACTCATCCCCGAGTGCGAGGCCTAGCCTATCCAGAGCTTGCATGTACCCGATCATCTTGATCACATGCGGGCTCAGTGGATCACCATCTTTCAGCTTACAATCCATCAAGGATCGCCAGACGTTGAACCTTTCGGTCCTAGCCTGCATTTGAAACATGCTCTTAAGGTTCTCGATCATATCGAAAGCCTCAATATTTTCAAACCACTGCTGCAGATCGGGCTCCATAGAAGCCAGCATGAGACAGCTGATCTCGTTCGATTCATCAACGAGTTTCTGGTAGGCATTTCTGGCTGTGGCATTAGCATTATCGGCGGGTTCCTCTGGAAGCGGATTCTCTAGAACTTGTTCCTTTTTCTCATTCCTAAGAACAATTCTCAGGTTTCCATACCAGGTGGTAAAGTTTGTCCCATTCAATTTATCTTTTTCCAGGATTGATTTCAATGCAAAAGGGGTAACTTGAGAGGTGGTGCCATTGATCTACAACAGAAATATGCAAAACACTAAGACATGTATTCATGAAGAGTAATTCATATTAAACATTTTAATAAGATCATTACTCCCACTAAAATCAACATCCCTCGGTTGATACTTAGTGATTCAAGATCCAAGATCAACATGTCAACTAGTGAGCTTTTGCATCACCGCTAGAGGATCACTCGGTAAGCAACTCTTGATAATCGTATCTCCATACGACTCTTGTTGTTGGGGACATCTCATGCCTCGCCAACTCCTATGCCTCGTAGCCCAAAAATGTTTTGATAGCCACAACAAGTCAACCAATGCTCCGCGTGTAAGTGTCCGACACAAACCCATCACTTCAAGGAGATCTAGTGGCACCCTAATTTCATAGGCCCGCCACTAAATATACTTGACATGTGAAGGTGTAGCAATTGGGGAGGCATTTGTACTTGACATTCTTTGAGGGATCACCCTACTTAAAACATCTACCATGCAAAAGGAAGGATGCATAAAAGGGATAAACATTCACAGACAGTTTATGCATGTGTGATATGGTATAGCCCCTTTTCACAGCGCGTGGTGATCTCCATCTCCACGTGCGCGGTCTGCCTATGCATGGTTGTCCTCGCGGTGATCTCCATCTCCACGCCATGGTGTCAACCGCCAAGTGTTACATAAGATACTATGCTATTAAAACTAATAGCTACTGAAAGCAAATTATATTACATGGCTTCTCATGTTGACACGCAGGTCATTAATACAATAATGGGACAACCATATGGCTCCAGCCGGTTGCAGCACTCATGACATGCAGGTCATGAAACAATAATATACAAGCAACATACATGGGCTATACCAAATCACAGTCATTCCCTGCAAAAATGAGTCAGACGTTCTACCGCCGAAGATAAAACCTCCTGAAACTCTATCTTCCAAGCGGATTTTGGCCTAGCCAGAAGCGCCGAAATCCTGTTCTAGTATTTCATCGCTGATCCAACTTTTCGTTAGCTTCAGTTTGACAGGTCGTGGAGCAAAATTGGAGTTCGTATGCAAAAGATACAGCCATTTTACCGAGACCGCTCCAACAGATTTCAGCACCACGGAAATCACAATTCCAAGGTGTTGATCTATGTTCCGATTCGATCAATCTCATTGATCTTTGCGTGCTGCATTCGGATTTACGTTCCACTGTCTACCCCGATGGCGAACAACTGACCGGTAGGGGTAAGTCGTGTCACGACCTCTGCATCACGATCACGGAAACAAGATCACGAAACCAACCTTCAACACTGACATGCGCGACCGATCTCATGGACCCGCACCTGAACCGATCTACATATCTCATATGCATATCATCGAATCTATTACCACGCAGCGGAGGCTCTGATACCACTGTAGGAACACGCGGTACGCTACGCTAGCGCCAAATAAAATTTTCTACCGCGCACCCAAGATCATGCTGCTGGAAATAGATCACGGGATCGGGTTTACCACTAGACGCGCAGTCACCGCAGCGGAAGTAGAGTTGGTGATGCGTGTAGACGATCTCCCGGGCCATCTCTTCCTCGCGTTGCCGATCTCCCGGGAACAGCGAAGACCCGTGAACGGTGATCTCCCTCGAACGGCACCTCGTGGTTTCCTCGAACGGTTCGTCCAAGCACCGCAGATGTGATGCCTCCAAGGTATCCACACGTACGGGGAGCAGCGTCGAGCGGCGGACTGCTAGGTCCGGTCGCGCGGCATGGGCGTGGGAAGTGGCGGTGGCTAACCAGGGTTCAAATCCGATCAACCCTAAGTGGTGCGCCCACTCCCCTTTATATAGACCTCCGAGGTGGGCTCAATAGTTGAGCCCACTAGGAGTCCACATCCATTTTTCACTCAGATCCAATCCGAATGGGCTGCAGCCCCTTAAGTGTGCGACCCTATAGGTTCACGTACACATGGACACGACCAGAGTCAATAGTTGGTAGCGGCTCCTTTTACCTCACGATATTTGTTGTCGAGCTCAAGGCGAGTACTTGTCACCCTTGTGTTAGCTCGACCTCTCTTCTCGAAACCATGATACAGATTCCTGAACTGGGTTAACACTTAACCCAAGTCGCATGGCCATGCTTTCCGAATCTGATCACTCGAGAGGGCCCAGAGAATATCTCTCCAAATAAGAGGGGCAAATTCCATCTTGGTCAACCATGTGTCGCGGCATGTCTCACGACTCACCCGAAAGCTACCTTTATAACTACCCAGTTATGGAGTAGCGTTTGATAGACCCTAAGTGAGTCGATCCTCATCCCGAGAACATGCGAGGACCTCAGGTCTAGGACATGGCATAGACATTGCACTTGAGACTAACAGATGACTATATCTCGCTGCGTCTCAAAGTGGGTCTGTCCGGCTCGGTGATCTCCATCCTCGAGCCCATACTATCGGTTTAGCATCTCCATGCACATGACTTGTGAAACATAGTCATCAACCGAGTCGTATACTAGTCAAGGATATGTGTCCGCATAACCTTATCAACTAGGGACCATTAAAACAATCATCATACAATACATAGTCCCACAAACAAGTCACATACTTATTAATACATATCATTGATGATGTTCAAGGACAATACAAAGGACCCATGAATACATATGGAAATATCATCATCACATGATTACCTCTAGGGCATATCTCCAACACTTTCTGGCAAAAAAGAAATGAGGCGGACTTGCCAAGCTCGCCAACTAGATTTGCCATCCTGAATGAATATAATTTGCCGTAAAAATCTTTATCTTTACCTAATATTAAAGGGAGGATTGTTTCTCCACTTTTTTGTCATCAATGATTTTTCGTACGCCCATCCGCCTTTTCGTACGTCGTCAAGTTTTCTCTTTTCGTTTTGCGTTGCACCTAAAAGAAAACTGCGTTTCGTTAAAAAAGAAGCTGCAAAAAAGAAATGAGGCGGACTTGCCAAGCTCGCCAACTAGATTTGCCATTCTCGACGAATATAACTTGCCGTAAAAATCTTTTATCTTTACCTAATATTAAAAAGAGGATTGTTTCTCCACTTTTTTTATCATCAATATTTTTCATACGCCCATCCGCCTTTTTGTACGTCGTCACATTTTCTCTTTTCATTTTACGTTGCACCTAAAAGAAAACCGCGTTTCGTTAAAAAAGAAGCTGCGTAGAAGGGAGTCGAACCCCGCCCGCACAAAACAAGGCCGCAGCCACCAACCAGTTCTCCTAGCACTGGGTTGTTTGAGAAACTAATTGATTGTTTCTTTTTATTTATAGCCACGATTTTTTCAATAAAAAAACAACTTAGAAGGCAGATAGACCCCGATCCGCTCGCTCATCTTCTTCCTCCTCAGTGCCTCATCACTGCTAAGCGCCCGGATCACCGCTCCATCTCCCGGTCCCCTCCACCTTCAGCCAACTCTATCCTAATCCACGTTCTCTTCTCTACCTCGCTGGCCGGGTCGGCGCGGCTGATGGCTCTAGTGTCCATGAGCGCGGTTGTGGCGAGGGATTTGGCGAGGAGGAGCGCCACGGCGAGGGCGGCAGTGAGCGAGATGAGTGGCAGGATAGAGCCCGCCGTAGCGTGCTGGATGGAGGGCGACGTCCTCCCAATTGGGAAATTAGTTGATCAATGTCCTTCCAAGATTTGATTGTAGCAATTCAATGGCTTATCTTAGCTCAGGTTCAACTTATTTGTTAGTGTGGGGATCAATATACAAGTGTCCATCCGAGTTCTGAGATATATGTAGGGGTTATATCATGTGAATGGAAGGCATGAGAGTTGGCTTTTCAGATCAAGCAACGCTGGAGATTGTTGGTCAGCAATTCAACATTTGCTTCCATTCACGAGGTAGCTCTTTTCGCTCAGCTCCAGCCAGCTGCATATTTTTTATTACTAGGCCAACATAGAAAGATGTTGCAGTGTGTTGTTAAGGTGACTGAAGACAACCTGATAGATTCGCCCTTGAAGATATGGTTTTGCTGGCTTTCAGTATTGCTTTAAGTTATTCAGTGGTGTTCATATAGCAATATATATATTTCATCTCTAAATGTTCATGCTTCTGGCTTTTAGGCTGTACTTATTGAAGAATTCAGTTGTATTGGACCAGTCCTGTATGCATATAATGATGTGCGTCTTTCTCCAATTATACTTTGTATAAACCTGACAAACAATCATATTATGAATCAGAACATTTTAATTTTCGTGTTAACATTACTTCTCATCCGGTATTTTGCACTATCAAGGATCACATCATAATTGTGTCTACCCTTTTTAACTATTAACTACGTACAGAAAAGAGGTGCTAATACAAAATGTAGAGAACTAAAAAAACAAAGTGGTAGAATTGCAAGATATTTTTGACTGAGCATAATTGTAAGATAAATTCTGAACGTAATTGCATTTTGTTTATAGAAACCAGTGGAATAAAGGTAACTGGTGCGTTTTGGTTCCTACTCTTTTCATCTCTCAATTATGGTCCGATGTCACGGCTGTCTAAGGAGATATATGACCGGCTTAGAGATAGACTTGGTAGTTAGCTCTTATATCTATCTATTGTAACCATCTTTATCTCTTTCTCTCCAAGATTCTAATCTCCTGTAATATCTCAACCTCTCTTGTATGCGCATCAGGGTTATTGCGCCCCTGCATATAACACGTAGCCGTCTCCTCCAACGAGGGTAAGACGTTTTCGCATCTCGCACATGGTAATCAGAGCCTTCCTACTTCCCATCTAGCTTCTCCAGATTTCCTCGTGCCCTACACCATGTCTTTCTCCTCCGGCGCATCTCACCCTAGCCTCGATGGGCAGGTCATTGAGAAACTCTCCCACACGAACTACGTGCTATGGCACACACAGATCACGCCGCAGTTGCGTGGCGCCGGTGTCTTCAACTATGTTGACGACACCTCGCCGGAGCCGGCCAAGCTTCTTGCCGCCAAGGACAAGGACGGCAAGGAGACTTTAGAGCCCAACCCTCTCCATCCAATCTGGGTCAAGGAGGACAATTATCTGCTGAGCAACCTCTCCAAGGAGGTGCTCGTCACGGTGACCACGGTCACCACGGCGCAGGCGCTCTGGACGACGCTGGCGGGCATGTACTCGTCGCAGTCGCTGAGCCGCGTCAACAACATCCGCACCTCCCTCATCAACACGTAGAAAGGCAACCAGAACGCCGCCGCCTACTTCGCCTCCATGCGTGGCCTCACGGACGGGCTTGCCGCCGGCGGCAAACCGATCCAGGATGACGAGCTCATCTCGTATATCTTGCATGGGCTGGATATGGAGTACCAGCCCCTCGTCTCGGCCCTCGACGCGCGCGTCACACCCGCCTCCCTCGACGAAATCTTCTCCATGCTCGGCAACTTTGACCAGCGCATGGCGCAGTTCCACGGATCGGGCGGTGGCGGCTTCAAATCTTCAGCAAACGTTGCCACCCGTGGGCGTGGTGGTGGCTCTCGCTATCGTGCTCCTTCTCGTGGCAAGGGGAGGTCGGGCGGTGCATGCCCCGCTAGTGGCGGCGGAGGCAGCCGATCTGGCAACAAAGGACGTCGCCGCGGCGGCTCTGGCAGGACCCGTCCCGATGCTCCGCGGTGCCAGATCTGCGGCAAACCTGGTCACACTGCCAGGGATTGCTGGTACCGCTATGACGAGGACGAGGAAGACTCCCAAGATGATGAAAAGGTCGCGGCAGCGGCTGATGGCTCCTACGGTGTCGACACCAACTGGTACCTCGACAGCGGCGCCACCAACCATCTCACTGGTGAGCTGGAAAAAGTGACTCTCTGTGAAAAGTACCACGGCAAGGATCAGATTCACACCGCCGATGGTGCAGGTATGAGGATCAGTCATGTTGGCCATTCAGTTATACATACCCCTCATCGCAAAATACACCTTAGGAAAATCATGCATGTCCCTAGTGCTCATAAGAATCTCCTTTCTGTTCATAGAATTGCCATTGATAACCATGTCTTCCTTGAGTTTCAACCTTTCTTCTTTTTTATCAAGGATTAGGTCACGAAGAAAGTACTCTATCGAGGTAGATGTGTTCGAGGGCTTTACCCGTTGCTTCCGGAGTTTACAAGATTCAATAAACAAGTCCATAGTGCCATCAAATTATCTTCCACACGATGGCATGATCGCTTAGGACATGCTTCTTTTTCTTTGGTTGAACGTTTGCTTAGAAAGAATAAGCTCTCATTTGTTGGAGAGCGTAATACTGAAACTATTTGTGATTCTTGCCAAAGAGCAAAATGTCATCAATTGACATACCCCATCTCTACTAGTGTTTCTACTCAACCTTTGCAATTAATCTTCTCAGATGTTTGGGGCCCTGCCCCTAGTTCTGTTGGTAGACACACGTATTATGTCAGTTTCATCGATGACTACAGTAAATTCTCTTGGATTTATCTTCTTAAGAAAATATCCGATGTTTTCCAAGTGTTTCTGAATTTCCAAGCGTTAGTAGAACGCAAGTTTGATCATAAGATCGTTGTTGTCCAATCGGACCGGGGAGGGGAATATGAAAAGTTGAATTCCTTCTTCCAAATTCTTGGTATTTCACACCACGTGTCGTGTCCACATGCTCACCAACAAAACGGATCGGCTGAGCGCAAGCACCGCCATATTGTTGAAGTTGGTCTTGCTCTTCTAGCCGGTGCTTCTATGCCCCTTAAGTTTTGGGACGAAGCCTTTTTGACTGTCGTGCATATTATTAACATGCTTCCTAGTCGTGTCATACACAACGAAACTCCCATGAAACGGCTTCTCAACACTAAGCCAGACTAGAAATCCCTTCGCGTCTTTGGCTGTGCTTGCTAGACGAATCTCCGTCCTTATAACAATAGGAAGCTTATGTTTAGGTCAAAACAATGTGTATTTCTTGGGTACAATGCCCAACACAAAGGTGTTAAATGCCTTGTCGTTTCCACTGGTCGTGTTTATATATCCGGTGATGTGGTCTTTGACGAAATAAAGTTCCCTTTTTCTGATCTACACCCAAACGTCGGAGCCCTTCTTCGCAAAGAAATCCTTCTCTTGTCTCCTCATCTCACCGGCATTGATCAAGGGGGTAATAACTGTGATGATCAACTATTGACTAATCCCATGTATGAGCCTTGTGATGACGCAGGAGAACATGCAGAAAAAAAATCGAGGCCAAAATGATGAAGAAATCGCCTCAACACAGCCATATCGCATGTGTCCAGGCGTAGAGAACAAATCCTCCCTGGGATCCGCACCGTCAGACGTGCCAGGTGCATCGTCTTCGGGGTCACCGCCTGCAGGTGCGCCAGGCGGGCCAGGGTGATCCGCCTCCAAATCCGCGACGGCTTCCTCGTCAGGTGCGGTCGGGCGCTCGGGCGGGAGCGGCTCCGGCACCTACACCTGGCGGCCCGCGGGTGGCTCTACTGGGACGCGGTTCCCGGTCCAACCAATTTGCTACAAGCGGCGCGAAGCGGCCTGCTCGACAGGCGCGGGGACAGGCACGTGTTGATGCGCCATCATGTGACAATGATGAGGCATGCAGGGTCGGATCTTCTGTGGCCATTGCGCCATGCAGAACTCCTTCGACTGCCACAGAAGATCAAGCTCAGGTGGATCCGGCGGATTCGGCTGGCGCTGTGTCAGAAACCACCTCGGGATCAGCTGCAACAGCAGATTCAGTGCATGTCCCGGGATCTTCTGTGGCACAAGCTTCAACAACATTGTCCCAACACCGCACACGACTACAAAAAGGGGTAATCCAACCTGTTAATTATAAGCATGTAACCAAATATGGGCTGGTTTGTTCCACAGGTGAACCTAGTGAACCACACACGCTTGAAGAGGCACTTGGTGATGAAAAATGGAAAAAGGCCATGGATGAAGAGTACATGGCATTACAGAAAAATAAGACTTGGCATTTGGTTCCTCCACGGCAAGGTAAAAACCTCATTGACTGCAAGTGGGTATTCAGAATTAAAAGAAAATTTGATGGAACTATTGATCGCTATAAGGCAAGACTCGTTGCAAAAGGCTTTAAACAGCGTTATGGTATAGACTATGAGGACACCTTTAGTCCTGTTGTAAAGGCTGCCACTATTCGCCTGGTTTTGTCTATTGCTGTTTTCAGGGGCTGGAGTCTCAGACAGCTAGACGTACAGAACATGTTTCTCCATGGTGTTCTGGAATAGGAAGTGTACATGAAGCAACCTCCTGGGTTTCTGAACAAGAATGCACCTTCTCATGTGTGCAAACTTGACAAGTTGCTATATGGACTGAAGCAGGCTCCAAGAGCGTGGTACTCTTGTCTCAGTCACAAAATGCAAACTCTTAGCTTTATTCCTTCTAAGTCTGACACCTCATTGTTCATTTACAACAAGTACAACACACATATATTTGTTCTCATATATGTTGATGACATTATTGTCACAAGCTCTTCAGATGAGGCCATAACAGGACTTTTGAAGGATCTTGGGTCAGAATTTGCACTCAAGGATCTTGAAAACTTGCATTACTTTTTAGGAATTGAGGTGAAGAAACATGATGATGGACTTCATCTCTCTCAGGAAAAGTATGCAACAGATCTGGTTAAGAAAGCTGGCTTGCAAGGTTGTATACCTTCACCTACTCCATTATCAAGCTCAGAAAAATTGTCTCTTACAGAAGGACAACCTTTAAATCAAGATGACAGTACAAGGTATAGAAGTTTAGTAGGAGCACTGCAATACTTGACACTCACTAGACCTGATATATCTTTTGCTGTTAACAAAGTTTGCCAGTTTCTTCATGCACCAACTACAGTTCATTGGACTGCTGCAAAACGTATAGTTAGATATGTCAAGAATACTCTCAATCTTGGTCTCAATTTTAGCAAGTCATCATCAACACTTATTAGTGCTTTCTCAGATTCTGATTGGGCAGGATGTCTAGATGATAGACGCTCAACCGGTGGCTTTGCAGTATTCTTTGGTTCTAACTTGATTTCATGGTGTGCAAGAAAATAAGCTACTGTTTCCAGGTCCAGTACAGAAGCAGAGTACAAAGCATTAGCTAATGCTACAACTGAGATTATATGGGTACAATCCATGTTGAAGGAACTTGGTGTCAGAAGTACCCCAGCTCCATGTTTGTGGTGTGATAACCTTGGCGCCACTTACCTATCTGCTAACACTGTCTTTCATGCCAGAACCAAGCATATTGAAATAGATTTTCACTTTGTACGAGAAAGAGTTGCCAAGAAGCAACTTGACATTAGGTTTGTGCATTCCAGAGATCAAATTGCAGATGGATTCACAAAACCTCTGCCTACAAGAAGTTTTGAGGACTTCAAACATAATCTCAACTTGATAAAGTTGTGATTAAGGGAGGGTGTTAAACAGGTCATTACAACCTGTCACGACTGTCTAAGGAGATATATGACCGGCTTAGAGATAGACTTGGTAGTTAGCTCTTATATCTATCTATTGTAACCACCTTTATCTCTTTCTCTCCAAGATTGTAATCTCCTGTAATATCTCAACCTCTCTTGTATGCGCATCAGAGTTATTGCGCCCCTGCATATAACACGTAGTCATCTCCTCCAACGAGGGTAAGACGTTTCCGCATCTCGCACATTATCCTGTTTTGTGTGTTCATAGTTTGTCTCTTTATGGCTGTGTGTGACAGAAGTTTCTTCTCTGCACAATAAAAGGAAAAGCAATCTAACTATATCAATCTTTCCTTTTTTGTGGGCAAAACTTTGGAGCCTACATGACTTTTTAGAGTGTAAATACATGATAATTTCCGGCATTCAAATTGAAGCAGTTGTGGACAAAACTCTGGGAGTATATCACATGTGGCCATGATCATTGTCTTGGGATTTCATGTTGGATGCATTGTGTCAAAACCATGGCCACCATCGATAAGGGTCGAAAGAAGGATAAGCGGCAACATAGGCGGGGCAATGTGTTACAATAAAGGACATCGACCTGTGAGGGGTGTTGAGAAATACTTATATTTGGCTATCCATGTGTGATTGTTTTTTCTCCCGTTGCAACGCACGGGCATGTTTGCTAGTATATTTAATTTGCCATGTACGCACACCGGTCAACCGTCAAAGAACTGACGAACCAGCTTTAGCGATGGTCTACTCTTAATCCCCACTGCGTCCTAAACTATTACCGTCAAATTCGAACTCTGACAAACTCAAGGCTTCGGATACTTGGAATCCAAGGAAGTAGCGGAGCCATTTAACAGTCTGTGAGCCTCTTCACGGTTCAGATCCCTCACCCGAGCTCCGCAGGAGAAGAATTTAGGCATGGCTTCCACCTGCAACGACTCCCCATCGTTCAAGGTACACACATCTCTTGTCAACCTATACGGCCTCTCACCATTTGCAACGAGCATCCTTCAACCTCGATCTCCTCTAAGCCTCTCGCTTCATGCGATTCCTTGAAGATCATACTTGGGTCCTCGTCGCCGGCGCGCCGCGCGATCCTGTCAGACATGGGATACGAGTTCACGGTCATGGTGGGGGTGCCCTCAGCTCACCAAGTTCCCGTATTCTGCTGAGACAGTAGACTTTTTTAGCCTGTACATACTTGCTGATGAAGTGGATATTTGGTGTATGTGCTGCCAGAGCGCTGACATCGACGAGAAGGCCATCAGGAGGGAGACGCCGGAGGAGCTGGTCAAGGCCTTGGCCGAAGCCAAGGTACCAACGAGTAGCTGCTAAGCTCAGAACGACTGACTTGATGCCGTGCTTCCTATGAAGTTTGTGATACAATCTTGGGGTGCTTCTTGAATCTTGATCGCGCCATATGTGTGTAGGCGGACGCCATTCAACTGAACCTTGCTGACGGCTGTGCTGATCGAGGCAGCAGAGATCGACCTACCCTTCTGATCACTTCTGACCAGGTATACATGGACATCGGTTAATCTGTTTCGTTGGGAGTCTGACATGACACCGTTAATGAAGGTTAAGGTGAGCAAAGGGATGATACGGGAGAGGCCGACGAGCACGGAGGAAGCCAGGGAATTCATCAAGGGTAACGAGCCTTTTGACTATCGTCTTCTTCTTGTGGACTCACACAAGATACAGTATGCATATGGCTGTAACCAAATGTTTCGTGCCTGCTGTGGTGACAGGGTACTCGGGTGATGTAGCATTTGCAATGAACTATGTTCTGGTGACCAACCTGAGCACCGGGGGTAGGAAAGGGGGGTGGGATATACCTGAGGTAACTGCATTTCCAACTGAACTTGCTAATACTACTTTCCTATGAGAAGAGACTGAAACTCACCATGATTTTGGACTTTTGGTCCATCTGCAGATCTGTTTTCACCACATACCAGACGAGTTCATCGAAAAAGTCGTAAGTTTTCAATCCCTGCCCAACACACTGCATCCTTCAAAAAAAAAATTAAACGCAAATAACATCAACCATTGGGCATTGGCCGATTTTGTAAAAAAATAACACTATAAAAATTCGGTAATGCTATTCAGTTGACGTTCGCTGGGAGGGGATGGAAAATCGAGTGTTTTTATGGCAATTTATATTGCCGCAACGATGACAACTTTAGTTTGCAAGCACGGCAAATCCTGGCAAAAATGAACTGAAGCGGATTTGTCATGCTTGCCAAATAAACCTACCATCCTCGGCCAACATAAATTGTCATGCAAATCATTCACAATTACCATGCTTCCCAGATGGCGTTCGCTGGTTAAAAGGGTCCTAAAAGTTAAGCCAAGGACGAGCGGTTCAATTTACGCCGACGTGGGAGCAATGTGGACAATTTTTTTCTCTCAGATCAGTTTGGCCTTAATTGATCAAATAGACGAGTTCATAGCCTAAATTTGATCACTTTCTGAGTTTTTTCCTAAAATATGCAACTTCTTTGAGTTAATGGACTAATGACACATTTCACTCGGTAATTAAGACTACATCCTGCTACGTTCCAGGTGAAGGAAGGAGGCATGACTTGCGTGGCTGGGGGCCTCAGGTTGATGCATCCATCATCTTTGCCGTTCATCAAGGAACTAGTGAGCAAATTCTTCCAAATAGCCCATACTTAAAAAACGTGGAGATCAGGACTGCATATCCACTTCACTGTTCTGACCCTCCATCACTGTTTTGGTTTCTGCGTTTGTTGCGCAGGTTGGTACGGTGGATAGCGTTCGAGGACTTCCAAGAAACCTCACCGAGAAGCTCATTCGAGAATCCCTACAAGAAACCGTTGAAATGTAGGATGTCGTTATTCTCATTATTATTCAAATCTTACAAGGAAATAAGATGTGTACAATCTAGGACTCTTGCTCCTTGTTGTATACTAGAACAATAGAACAACCCAATGTATTCAAGTAAGAGTCCACAAACAATTGCTTGATAAAGGAGGAAGGCCCCGGTTAGGGCGGGTTTCTAACTCTCCTTAAATTGTTACTCATAGTATATCTAAATATGATAAAACACATAAAACCCTTCCGTGGAAGAAAATGAAGAAGTGATACTTGTATACTAAGCATATTGCACAAATTTCCTCGTCAAAGCCTTGTAGTGAGAGATTTTGGCAAAACTCGAACAAGAGAATAGTACAATTAT
This sequence comes from Triticum urartu, assembly GCF_056163025.1. NCBI lineage: Eukaryota > Viridiplantae > Streptophyta > Magnoliopsida > Poales > Poaceae > Triticum > Triticum urartu. The sequence continues at coordinate 37,304,888 of NC_141876.1, forward strand.
TCCTTTAGGTATGTGAAGTTTCTACTCCTACGACAATCGACGGTTAAGCTTGTAGGTGCTTACCTACGTACCCGAGTTTGAAACCTAGGAATAGACGGTGTCTTCTTGCCATCAATGATCATCAGACCGCAACACAACCACCAAGCTGACTAGCTAAGCGCTTGGGAGAGATATGAAAGAAAACAAACTTATATTACTTGGATTGCTAAGCTAATCCAAATTATGCTCCATCTCCCTTTCCCTGCAAAAACAAAAGGCTCCCTCTAGTATCAAGTTTACACAATGTTTGAGTTTGGTCGAAAGTTAGTTTCACTATGAGTATTATTTCATAATCAAAACCGTTCTAAAGTTAGGGAGGGTTCTTGAGTAAATTTACAACAACAAAATACATATATGGATTCATGGTGCATGATAACAGTCGTAAATTAGCCCTAGATCTTATACCTTAGTCGAATTAGCTTGACCATTATAAATGTTATGCAAGAAGCACCGATAGGTTCCGTGGCGGTGGCATGGGGACCGGCCAGGGCCTTGACCCCACCCCAACGATATGTATTTGGTATTAAGTTCATGTGAATAGTAAAAATCTCTCCTTTCGTAGCCTCCCACCCATCTCAACATAAGGATTTCAAATCCTACCTCTGACACTGGATAGGCTGGGATGAGCAAATGAAGATATCGACTTGTTATAATAAAGTGAAAACCACCAAACCGTGACCGCTGATGATCTAAAAACATCAAATCGTCAGCATACTCTTGACAGGTAAGAGCTCATTGTTAATCTTTTGTCAGAAGACTTACATACGAACGAAGTTTGGCAACCATCAAGGACCTATGAGTGGGCCATGGTTGGTCTCAGCCCCCCCCCCCCCCCCCCCCCCGCGCTCGGACAATTGGCATCATACTCTGACTTGCTGAAATCCTTCCAAGAAAGTCCATCAGCATGGGAAAGCCGAGGAACGTTATTCCCATCGACATCGCTGCCCCTACTTTACGGATGGCGAAGAACTTGAGACCTATGTGGCATGAATCAGACACTCAGATCCGGGGTCCACCACCCACCCATCATCGTGGCGGTCGGCGTGGAGTAGGGGAACCCACGATAGCATCAACTAGTGGAGAGATGAACAACGGCCGCCTCTTGGTTGTACGTAGGGAGGAAATGTAACAAAACAATTCACCTCTTACAATCTTATGACCCCTCTTTTTGTCTTTGCATTTTTTTTTTTTTGATTTAGACCTATCTTCTACTCTAGTTTTCCTTTATGTTTTTCTTTGTTACCCGTTCGCTTTATTATTTAAGAAATAGTTTGACACTGAATGATACTACTAAATATATACTTGCATTGCATGTAAATATTACGTAGGATATAATTACTCGGTTAATGATGACAATGATATTAATTATGAAAGGGTGTTAAACATGTTTAGTGCTAAATATATTGCAAAACAGTGAAGTGGCGTACAACGTTAGATAGATGCGGTTGAACGGGTGATATTTGTTGGATCTCTACAACTCGCTCTTTTTAATCTTGATAAGTTGATATATATATATATATATATATATATATATATATATATATATATATATATATATATATATATATATTTCGATGCGCGGGCGAGTGCGGTGGGTTTCCTAGCAGTGCGTTGAACTCGCTCTCCCCTTCTCCCTGTTCTTGGACTATCTGCCGAACTTTGTATTTCCGTTCTAAGTAATGGAAAGGGGGTTTGCCCGGTTCAAAAAAAAGTTGATATATATATATATATAGGGTCGCGCTATTCGTCACCCTGGGTGAGGCATAGTTATTCTTCACCCCCTCTATTTTACTATCAATGCACCGTAAATTTACGTTCCGTAAGTTTTGTCTTATTTCCGACGCAAAAAGGGACCGTAAGAAAATATATAATCGCCGTAAAAAATATTTTATGTTATGTAAAATTACAAACATAAAAACATAGTCTAAAATACACATAAACTGCAAATTTTCTTATCTTATGACCTATATTTTTATTTTCTTATGTCAAATTTTACGTAGTGAATCAATAGGAATGTAACTATTTGAATTTGAAATGTAATTTAATTATAAAATGATCGTAAGATTACCTCGGGTGAAGAATAACTTATTCTGCACCCTGGTTGATGAATAAGTTATTCTTCACCCGAGGTAATCTTACGATCGCTTCATAAACAAATTACATTTGAAATTCAAATAGTTACATTCATATTGATTCACTATGTAAAATTTGACATAAGAAAATAAAAATATAGGTCATAAAACAAGAAAATTTGCAGTTTATGTGTATTTTAGACTATGTTTTTATGTTTGTAATTTTACATAAGATAAAATATTTTTTACGGTGATTATATATTTTCTTACAGTCCCTTTTTGCGTCAAAAATAAGATAAAACTTACGAAACGTAAAATTACGGTGTATTGATGGTAAAATAGAGGGGGGGTGAAGAATAACTATTACTCACCCAGGATGACGAATAGCGCGACCCTATATATATATATATATATATATATATATATATATATATGTTGCACCAACTTTTCTGAAAAAACAATTTAATAGAATATAAGCCTTTGCTTTATGTTCGACATTTTTTTGCGAGGATATGCTTTAGTTAAAAAATAGTTAGAAGGTAGATAATCTTCTATCTTTTTTCATAGAAAAGGGAGTTAATCAATGAATACGAATATGACTCTTGTCAATCGTCTTGTTTGACAGGTAAATCTTTTCTTTTTGCTGGGATTTGACAAGTAATTCAACTAAGTAGATTAAGTGTTGTTTGTTAAATACTCACAGAAAAAGAGTAGCCAACTTTCATTACTCCTTCCGTTTTTATATACTCCATATATTAGCTTGACCAATTTTACTCGCAGAAAAAGAGGTAGCCAATTTTACAAACTTTGACCAATTATATAAAGAAAAATCCATATACAATACCAAATCAATACCATTAAATTCATTATTGAATATACTTTCACATCATATAGATTTTTGTAAATGTTCATATCTTCAAAAAAAAACTTGATCAAATTTAATAAAGTTTGATTTCAGTTAAAATTAATTTGCCGACAGATAAAAAAAACGAATGGAGCACTGGAGAATGTTCACTGTAAAGTGTCATGCCGCACTCCAAGTATCCACATTGCCGCGTACAACTGGTCAACCGTCAAAAGCACTGAATAAATTAGTACCGATGATCAATCCTTAATCCCCCTTTGTTATACTTATCAAGTAGAAGTACTTCCAACTCTAATCAGCTCGAGGCTTGGATACTTGGAATCCAAGGAAGCAGCAGAACAAATTAAGAGCCTCAGATCAGAGCCTCCGCACGGTTCAGAATCCTCAGCTGAGCTCCGCAAGAGAAGAGCCAGGCATGGCTTCCAGCTCCAACAACTCCCCATCATTCAAGGTAAACACATCTCCTATCAACCTACGATCTCTCTCGGTAATTGGCCGCGCTTTATCTCCTCTAAGCTACTTGCTTCATGGGATTTCTTCAAGATCATACTCGGGTCGTCGTCCCCGGCGCGCCGCGCGATTCTGTCAGACATGGGATACCAGTTCGCCACCATGGTCGAGTACCCTGCACTTGCCGATCAAGCTTCGAGATTCGCCTCATCCTCTTTACCTGCCTGCTGATGGAGTGGGTATTTGGTGTGTGTGCTGCCAGAGCGCTGACATCGACGAGAGGGCCATCAGGAGGGAGAAGCCAGAGGAGCTGGTCAAGGCCTTGGCCGAAGCCAAGGTAGCAGCAGCTACGGCTCAGGAAACAATCTTCAGTTTGCTATGAACTTTGTGGTACAATCCTAGGACGTTTGTTTCTTGACATGTAGGCCGACGCCATTAAACTGAATCTTGTTGACGGCTGCGGTGATGGAGACAGCAGAGATCGGCCTACCCTTCTGATCACCTCAGACCAGGTATATATGGGCATCAACCAACTCAGTTCTATTCAGGCATAAACGGTAGCTGCTGTGCACACTGCACAGTGGTTGATTGTTGGATCGATTTTCCGGTGAAGGTCATGGTGAGCAAGGGGGCGATCAGGGAGAGGCCGAGGAGCACGGAAGAAGCCAGAGAATTCATCAAGGGTAAGTAACCATTTCACCTTCTCCTGGTTTCGCGAAGAACACGTTGGGTAATCAGAGAAATGCTGTGTGGTGTGCCTGGTGCTGTGGCAGGGTACTCGGGCGATCGAGCGTTCGCGGTGAACTATGTTCTGGTGACCAACCTGAGCACCGGAGGCAGGAAGGGGGGCTGGGATATACCCGAGGTATGTACTACTCCCTCCGTTATGAATTAGAATTACTTGTCGCAGGTATGGATGTATCTAGATGTATTTTAGTTCTAAATACATCCATTTTTGCGACGAGTAATTTGAAACGGAGGGAGTACCAGATTAACTTCAATTGCCTGAACTGGCTGCTTTCATCCCTGAAGAGAAATAGACTGAACCTAAAATGATTTGGACACGCATCTCCGTCTGCAGATCTGTTTCCACCACATACCGCACGAGTTCATCGAGGAAATCGTAAGTAACCTTTCCATCTACGCCCAGGAGATTATACTACCAGAAAAAAACAAAAATTGTATCCCTGTGTCAAGATGTTATGCACTACTTCTGCACCCAAAATGGCTGGGAAAACAGTAGGTGAATAAGACTGCATCCTTTTCGTGGCCTGTGTTGCAGGTGAAGGAGGGAGACATGACGTGCGTGGCCGGGGGGCTCAAGCTGACGCATCCATCGGTGCTGCCCTTCATCAGGGAACTAGTGAGCAGATTCATCTATACGGCCCAGAGCTCCTGCTTTGAAAACAGAGGACAGACAGACTGCAAATCCACTTGACCCTTCTGATTCCATTGCCATTTTGATTTGTTGCGCAGGTCGGTACGGCAGACAGTGTCCGAGGGCTTCCGAGGGAGCTCACGGAGAAGCTCATCCGAGAATCGCTGGAAGCCACATCCTAGCTGGACTGTATTTTTTGAACAAGCTGTCTCGAGTTTGCTGTATGTTGAGTATATTGTGTATGTATATGTTTGTGTATAGGGTCTACCTTCTGTTTTCCATGTATAATTGAGGTTGTGACTCATCTCTGTACTTATATATACGTGCCTGGTGCATCAATCAATACATCGCGATTGCACAGCCCACATCTTGCCTTTCTACATGGTATCTATCGCAGCACGATCCTAACCCTAAGCCGCCGCCGCTGCGCCTCTACGCGCCGTGGGACCCGGCCCTCCTGGTGGCACTCCACACCGCCCCTTCTCCATCCAGCTACACCGGCAGCGGCGACTGGTACATGGACACCAGAGCCACCGCCCACATGGCGGCTTATCCCGATAACCTCCACACCTCCTATCCCGCCCACACTTCCAACCGCATCACCGTTGGTGACGGCTCCTCTCTTCCTATCACCCACATAGGTCATGCATATTTTCCGTCTAACTCCACTCCAATATCCATGTCTAATGTCTTAGTTTCCCCTGAGCTTATTAAAAATCTTGTTTCTGTTCGTTCTCTTACACGTGAAAATCATGTTACCGTTGAATTTGACGAGTGTGGTTTTTCTGTTAAGGACGCTCGCAGGCGGATGGTGCTCCACCGATGTGACAGCCCCAACGAGCTCTACCCCGTTCACTCCGCCACCTCCACCACTTCCGCCGCCCCTGTCGCTCTCGCCACCGGAGTGGATCTTTGGCACGCTCGCTTGGGTCATCCTAATCCTGCCACCCTTCGCAATATACTTCGGAGTTTTTCTTTCACGTGTAATAAGAACGAGGATCACTCGTGTCATGCATGTCGCCTCGGCAAACATGCTCGTCTCCCGTTTAGGGCTTCTTCTCATGTTGCATCGTACCCATTTGAGTTAATTCATAGTGATGCTTGGACATCTCCTGTTGCCAGTAACACGGGCTTTCTTTATTATCTTGTCATACTCGATGATTTCTCGCATTATGTGTGGACCTTCCCGTTGCGCCGCAAGTCGGATGCTATATCCACTCTCGCCGCCTTCTACCCCTATGTTCTCACGCAGTTTGGTCGTCCCATTCTCGCATTGCAGACAGATAATGGGAAGGAGTTCGACAACCTCGTTGTTCGCACTCTTCTCACCACACATGGCACGACTTTTCGTCTCACTTGTTCGTACACCTCGCAGCAGAATGGTCGCGCTGAGCGTATCCTTCGCACTCTTAATGACTGCATTCGGACTCTTCTTTTTCATGCCAATGTGCCTCCGCGCTTTTGGCCTGACGCTCTTGCCACCGCTTCACTCCTCATTAACATCCGTCCATGTCGCACTCGTGGGAACTTTGCACCTCATCACCTTCTCTTCGGTGCACCACCTTCTTATGATGAGCTTCGCATCTTCGGCTGCCTTTGCTACCCTAGCATCGCCGCTACTGCGCCTCATAAGCTTGCACCCCGCTCCGTCGCCTGCATCTTTCTCGGCTACCCACCTAACACCAAGGGCTATCGCTGCTATGATCCTGTCTCCCATCGTGTTTTCACCTCCCGACACGTTTACTTTGATGAGATGGTGTTTCCGTTTCAGCAGCATGTACCCCTTGTCGCCTCGTCACCGCCGGCCACCAGCGGCCCTTCGGCGACTCCGTCAGGTGGACGGCCCCGCCCGGCTCTTGGACCGCCTCCGGGCTTTGGCGGTCCTTGCGTCATGGGACGAGCTGCATCGCGCGCCCCCACGCTGGCGCCTGCCCCCTCGGCCTCCTCGGCCGACGCCGCAGCTGGCGCCCCTCCCTCACCCGCCGCCCCCGACTCAGGCGCCGCGGGCTCGGACGCCGCGGACTCGGGCACTCCAAGCTCGGCCGCCTCGGCCGCCGCCTCCCAGGCTTCTTCGCCGGCCCCGTCGCCGACCGCCTCGCCGGTGGCTTCGCCGCCTGTCACGCCGACCGCTCCGCTGCTGCCGCCTGGCCCTGTTACATGGGCTAGAGCTGGCGTTCACCGTCCGAGCCTCCGGTACTCCAGCGATGAGTACCTCCTCGCCGTCTCCACCGCGGAGCCGTCTCCTCTTCCCGCGTCCGCTCGCGCAGCCCTCCATGATCCTCACTGGCTTGCGGCGATGCAGGAAGAGTTCGATGCCCTTCAGCGGAACCGTACCTGGACACTGGTTCCCCGGCCTTCTCGCGCCAACGTCATCACCGGCAAGTGGGTTTTTTGCCACAAGACTCGCTCAGATGGTACCCTTGAGCGCTACAAGGCTCACTGGGTGGTTCATGGTTTTCGACAGCGCGCTGGCATTGACTTCACTGAGACGTTTGCCCCGGTTGTCAAACTAGGCACGATCTGCACCGTCCTCCAGCTTGCAGTGTCCCGAGGCTGGCCAGTTCATCAGATGGATGTCTCTAATGCCTTCCTCCATGGCCATCTTGAGGAGCAGGTGTATTGTGAGCAGCCCACCGGTTTTGTCGACGCATCTCTTCCTGGCCATGTGTGTTTGCTGTCTCGGTCTCTCTACGGGCTCAAGCAAGCACCCCGTGCCTGGTACCAGCGGATCGCCGGGTTTCTTCAGACACTGGGTTTCAGCGTCACTCGCTCGGATGCCTCATTGTTCGTCTATCGCCACGGTGACACCACTGCATATCTGCTCTTGTATGTCGACGACATCATCCTGACGGCATCCTCCACAACTCTTCTTCAGCAGATTACTCTTCGGCTGCGTGACGAGTTTGCCATCAAGGACTTGGGTGATCTACATTATTTCCTTGGCATTGAGGTCGTTCGTCGCCCGGATGGTTTCTTTCTTCATCAGCAGAAGTATGCGCACGAGCTTCTTGAGCATGCCGGTATGCTCAATTGTCACCCTGCTGCTACTCCTGTTGACACGAAGGCCAAGGTTTCTGCTCTTGAGGGCTCTCCAGCGTCGGATGCTCCCTTCTACCGGTCTATTGTTGGTGCTCTTCAGTGTCTGACTCTCACCAGACCGGATCTATAGTATGCTGTTCAGCAGGTGTGTCTTCACATGCACGCCCCTCGTGACTCCCATTGAACCCTCGTGAAGTGGATCCTCCGTTACATTCGCGGCACGATGACCCTTGGACTCACCCTCACGGCGTCCACTTCTCTGCAGATGATGGCCTACTCCGACGCGGACTGGGCTGGCTGCCCAGACACTCGTCGATCCACCTCTGGCTACTGCGTCTACCTCGATCCTTCACTCGTTTCATGGTCGTCTAAGCGACAACCCATGGTTTCGCGCTCCAGCGCGGAGGCTGAGTACCGAGTTGTGGCTAACGCTGTTGCTGAGTGCACCTGGCTACGACAGTTACTTCAGGAGCTGCATCACGACGTCTCCCAGGCTACAGTTGTCTACTGTGATAACGTTTCTGCGGTGTACCTCTCCGCCAACCTCGTTCATCATCGTCGGACTAAACACATTGAGCTGGACATTCACTTTGTGCGCGAGCAGGTGGCCCTTGGACGCATTCGGGTTCTCCACGTGCCGACTGCACAACAGTTCGCCGATGTGATGACGAAGGGACTGCCGACTTCCACCTTCGAGGAGTTTCGTTCCAGTCTCTGCGTCACTGGCGCCGCTACGACTGCGGGGGTGTTGAGTATATTGTGTACGTATATGTTTGTGTATAGGGCTCACCTCCTGTTTTCTCTGTATAGTTGAGGTTGTGGCCCACCTCTGTACTTATATATATGTGCCTGGTGCACCGATCAATACATCGTGATAGCACAGCCCACATCTTGCCTTTCTACACTGTAAAAAGGACTACTGTTTTGCCGTGCACTATTATGACGAGTATATGAAAATATAGTACGTCATTTGGGTACTCTTGGAAAAAAATACTTATCCCTGTTTCTTTTATGCAGTACTATTACTAGCCAACAATCACTCTGACTGAAAACCCAATCCAGGACAATGAAAACAAAAGTAGCACAAGAAAATGAATACATTTTTCACCCCATGTAGGGCCGGACCAAAAGCTATAGCTCGTGAGCTCAATAAGCGCTCGATAGTTCGGCTCGTTATGCTCGTGGCTCGCTTCTTAATAAACAAAATCAATCATCAATTTCAGCTCGTTAAGCCTAACGAGCTTAACGAACGAGCTAACAAATTTCACATGTAGCTCATTAAGCTCGTTAGTAATAGCACAACACATATTTCATCTTACGTGACAAAATTATTTTAGCACATCAGTCTATCTATTCAATCTAATTTACATATGAGGCAATAAACTAGTGCATTTTCTTTTGTAGTCACCATCTTCATTCTTAAAAATCACATCTACACTCATCATGTAGACTGTAACACATTAGAATCTGTTAACGAGCGCTCACAAGCTTCAAACGAACCGAGCCGAGCAGGATTTTTTGCTCATTAATCTTACCGAGCTTAACGAGCCGAGCCTTAATGATCACGAACTTAACGAACCGAGAAGCTCGTTAATCCACCCCTGGCCCCATAAACGCATTCACGCACGCCCTATCCATATAAGCACCTCCGAGAGACTGAGCCGCCACATTATTTTGAGATTGGCGAAGTCGTAACATACGCCTTCGCAGTCGATGAAAAAGTCTCGTCCCACTAAACACACATAGCCGAAAGGCCTGAAATAAATCCAAGAAAATGCGAGTATCAGTGTCAAATTTAGAAGTTAAACCCTGATGGACTGGGGATACCACTGTCCTACTGGGAGAATATCAGGTGCTCCAGTAGCACCTCATCTTAGATGGTCCGGTAGCATCCCGGCCAGATCCAACGGGCAACATTCACAGGATGTGGATCCCAACGTCATTTCGAGCAAAACTCGCATTGACCAAATGTTGTCCATTCGATTCTGGATCCAATGACCAAGGTGCACCGAGAGCATCTGATATTCTTCCCTGTCCTTTTAACCATCCAACGTAAGTTGGTTTGTGTCTAAAATACACTCCTTCAACACAGGGAAGTAGTAAAGTATACTTGCCACTACTGCATTTTTTTTCTTTTTGAAAGATGCCACGACTGCATCTTCAATAAAAGAATTGAAAAAAGAACTAAGAAAAACTTGCCACAACTGCAATGGGCCGAAACCTCAAACGCAAATGGTTCTGGCCTAGACCCACCCTCAGCGGCGAGCACCGCCCAGCCCGCGCACAAGAGCATCCTAACCCTAGTTCGGCGACGACTCGGCGCGCGGCGGCGGTTGGTTCGGAGCCGACGAGGGCCACTCGGGGCACGCGAAGGGAGCGCAGCCGCCGGCCTCCGCCGTGGTTGCTCGCGGCATCGGCGAGGACGATCTCCTCGAGGGTTTCGCAGCCCAGGTGCGCCGATTACCACCCACCCGTCCCCCTCCCTGCTCGATCCGCCGGCTGCTCCCGCCATTCGTTGAATCACGTCCATTTCCGCTCGGAATCACTCGCCCTGTGAATTTGTTTGTGATGTTCCTTGACGCGGCACGCTTAGGGCCTAGTGGACAGTGAATTGAAGTGTGGATGCTCCGTGTTTTTCGCGCTAGTATAATTCAACAATTACCCACCTAGGCGTGAACATCGCGAGCTCATTGTAAACTTATACTAGTAGTTTTTTACATCATCTTCGCAGTTAGTTTGTGTTGTTTGTGAAGGAGGCACGATAGTTTTTTCAGGTTTAGTGCCCAAGTGGCTTTGAATAGTGGTATGTATGTGTAGTATGTCTTTTGGCTTGTCAAAAGCCAAGATTTTCTTATAATGTATGATCAATTAATCCCATCGGTAGTCTATTTAGGCAGATGCTATCGATATCGCTGTGTTAGCTCGTGTCCAGTGTAGCATTGCGTGTGAGAATTGGCGATTTCCACCACCCTGACACCCCCATCTCTAAATTCATAGCTGCAAGCCTGCAATTTCACCTTTCGTTGAAAGAGAAACCCATTGGCGTTTCTATTTTATATGAAAGGCGTTGCCCAGTTCTGCATCAAAGGTAAATATGGTTATCACTGGAGAGAGACTGGGTTGTCACTCAGCATCCATGTCCGACAGTGAGCAGCAAAGAAATGAAATACAACAGGAAACAAACTATGAACATGATTTCACCCAACACCCTCTACTCCTGAGTCAACTTCATTCGGCCTTCAAAGGCTACTTCTTGAGCTGACTATTAGTCCATTCCCCCCCTTTCAATACCTCTTCCAATGTTGCAAGACACAAAGCAATCTTATCCTTAATTCCTTATGCATAGCAACAATTGGACATGACATCAAGTTCCTTTCAGTAAAATCTTGTTTTGAGTTGTCCAGAGTCCAACACACACATGCAAACTAATTTGGTTTTTCCTAAATCACACACTATAATTTCACAGAAAATTTGGCATCAAGATGAGACCCAAATAGAACGTGTGCAGTACCTTCCGCTGTTCCACATACACATAAACTTTGTTCCATGGCCAGGTCTTTTCAACCGATTGTTCCCTACAAGGGAGTTCACCCTGTAAGACTTGCTACTTTGTGTATAACCTGGAATATTCCCTGTTTAGAGACTCGACATATGCCATCGTGAACCGCCATATTCAATAGTCGGGGAACCGAGTAGAGCTTCAGAGTTTAGAGTTAGCATTTTCATCCTCCAGTTATTTCAGTAAGAGTTGTTTATTTGTGACCGTGCATCCTTTTTTATATGAGATTATCTGATGAATTCATATGTATTTCTACTGAATTTCTTGTCTTGGTCTGAAAATCATTTATCTAAGTAGTAAGTTCTGATCTGTATATATGTCAAATTGTCAGTACTTGCAGCATGACCATACTCCTGTTTGTTTACATGAGTGCTCAGTTTTGTGATGAACCTTTTGTCTTTGTTTTGTTAAGGTAACCCGGAATCAAACATTTCATCCTCAGACAAACTTCCCTTGTTGCAATGGAATCCAAGTTCTTTCGGTTCCTGAAGCTTGTCGGAGTTGGTTTCAAAGCAAGGACAGAGCAAGGAGGCCGCGAGTTGTTTCTGAAACTAGGTTACAGCCATGAGGTGCAGTTCACTGCTCCACCCGCCGTCCGTGTCTTCTGCTTCAAACCCAACATAATATGCTGCACTGGCATCGACAAGCATAGAGTGCACCATTTCGCCGGAGCCGTGCGAAGCAGTAAACCTCCGGAAGTGTACAAGGGGAAGGGCATACTGTACATCGACGAGGTCATAAAGCTGAAGCCGGGGAAGAAGCAGCAGAAGAAGTAACACATGGGTGAGCCTCCCCATTTGACTTCTAGCCTGTTGTTAAGGCGCCGCGACGCGTTTGTTGCCGCAGAATTCATGTGGTTTTCTCTGTGCTGGGCTATTATGGCTAGCCCCGGTACCAGGCTGGACTTCGTAATAATACTCCGTATGCGACGTATGTGAATCGTCTGATGAACATGCATATCGTTGGGTGGGGGTGGATCAGCGGATTCCAGCATTTTTGTTTTGTTTTGAGCTGGCTGGATGTGACGTATCTTCAATAGTTCAATGTGTTTGTTGCTGACACAACTCTCCATCTTTTCTCTACAAAATATTACTCCCTCCGTTCCTAAATATAAGTCTTTTTCGAGATTTCAAATGAACTACCATATAAAGATGTATATTGACATATCTTAGAGTCTAGATTCACTTATTTTGCATCGCATGTAGTCATCTGTTGAAATCTCTAGAAAGACCTATATTTAGGAATGGAGGAAGTAATAGCTAGCTACTATCACCTTGTTCCAAATTATAAGATGTTTTGGATATTTTAATATGGATTATGTACGGACTGAAATGAGTGAACAAGTACGCTAAAATGCGTCTATACATCCGATTTAGGAAAAAATTAGAACATCTTATAATTCAAAACTTGAGGGAGTACCTTGTTATGATATTTGTTCTTCACAAATAATTCACGGTTCTGGACGTATGCTTTGTGATAGTGTTTTTGTTGAATCTGCTGCTTGGGGGTGATTTTCTTTTTATGTCGGCCTTGAAGGATCTTGATTAATTCAGAAAAAGGGAAAGAGAGCTGCCCGATTAATATACTTAAATCAAAACTAAAACTGTCACAATTATCCACGGAGGGCAACACTCGCTGACCAAAAGGCCATCTTCAACGGCGACCTTCAAACCGTCCATGTATATCCAAACCGCGTTGTCTAGATAGCGGAAGCCATTTAACGCAGGCCTGTACATGCATTTTCTTCTGCAAACGGAGACAACCATGAGGGGCTTTGCGAGAGTTCGGACTGCTGCCATGCCCGCTTCTAATCGCCCTAGCACACCCCAAACCCCTCCTTCCTCTCCCGCACGCGTTCCCGCCCGGCACCAGCTGCTTGCTTTCGTGCCACTGTAGAGCGTGCCGCTCCACATTGAAGACGACTCAGAGCGGACGCGACCTCTCATTGCCTCTTCACCTCTTCGGTGTCCGCGTTTGTTCAATGCCGGAGACGCGTTACTGGACCGGACGGGGCGGATATCTACCATGCTCGTTGAATGTATGTCCGTCCGCATGCCGCCATTAGGCAGGCTTGTCGACCGAGAAACCCACTCTGGCGTCGTGCATTGACGCACCCGGATGTCTGGCCTCACAGGAATTCGCTATTTAAAGACGACCACACCCGACTAGCTCCACGCCACAACACAAGCCTGCTCCACATCCTCTTCCCTTGCACTGCATCCGCCATGACTGCAGGCGGCGAAACTTTGCGGGAGAGCCTTTCCACTGAGATGAAGCACGCGGTGGCCGCCCATGCCACTGCCTGGCAGAGCCGCCGTGCCAGGCGGATCAAGTCCAGCTTGCCGGCCAGCTCGCCCGAGGTCTCCGACAACGAGGACGACACCATGATGTAGACGGGCTCCGACGACACCGCCCCGGGGCCCCGCCTGTGCACGCCGGCTTCATAATGAAGCAGGAGCATACGCACTATAACACCGCCATCGCGAAGGGGCAGCCTGCGCCTATGTCGGCGAGCGCGTGAGCAAGGAGGCCGTGGTGGCAATGGTTGTGGCGAACCCCAACTTCGTCGCGGAGTAGTGTGCCATCTACGATGCCGTCCTCGCTCAAGCCGTCGCTCGCCAGGAAGCGGCCACCGCCGTGGCGCAGCTCTGGGCGATCATAGAGGAGAACAACGCCAGCTGTGCCTGCTACGAGTCGTCGCCAAACCATCCGGCGGCCCGGTGGGACGACGACAGCGCGGGCACCACCATTTCCATTGTGGACCTTACGTCCACTGGCGATGGACAAGGCACGGACTCCTCCGAGGATGAGTAGGGCACGGAAGGCGGCAGGGCCTTTGTGCCCTATGTGGGCTGGTCCGTCTCCCGTGGTCTACTCTTCCTCGCCGGAGACCGTAGCTTCACTTTATCGGTCTGATCGTCGATGGTCATGGAGACGACGGATGAAGGACGACAAGGGGTTGGGTGCCGGCCGCCGCCGTAGGATAGGTTTAGGGTCGGGTCGGAACGGTTTCTTTTTTGCTTTGAATGTTCAAAATCTAACGAAAATCCGCCGTGTTTGCATGAATATTGTCCGGTATGTATGAAATCCATCGTGTTTGTACGGATTTCGTTCGGTTTGTTGTCAAAGTGTTTGAAATGTATGCGGACAGCATTGGATGGCAGCCTTTCGCATTTGTGCCCGTGGACTGATCTTTATGTCTGCGGCTGAATGCCGGAGAAAATTTATGAGCTGTCGTTGGAGATGCACTGACCACACACACCGCAGAGAAGACATGAGCTTGCATCCGAGATAGCAAGAGACAACCAAGTTTCCTGCCAAAGCAGCCCACAGATGCTGACCTTTCTTTTCACCTGGCGAGCGCTGGTGGTTACAAGCTACAGATCTTTTAGATGCATCACTTGATGAGCTTTGGCGTTACGTCATTGGCCGAACCAAACCAGATCACGTGGAGAATACGCCAATACGCCAAATTCAGGCAGTGACTCGAGTTAACTGTCCGGTACGTAACGGTGTCGCTCGAGCGGAACTGCCTGGCATAACGGTGCCAAATTTAAGACTGACGTAAGCTACTCCTTCTAATCCATATTAATTAACGCTGATTTAATACAACTTTAGTAACAGAAAATACATCGGTAAAGATAGTGCATGGCACATGCGGGCGAGCTTTCGCCCTACGTCCAAATTTTAAAAATTTACACGTAAATTCACATATGTATTTAATGACAGGTGAAGTGTGACTAATAAATACTTTTTCCATCCCATAATATAATAGTGTTGTTTATACTAATACTTCCTTCGTCTTATAATATAAGAGTGTTTTTTACACTACACTACATTATGGGACGGAGGGAGTAGCAAACTTTCAAACTTGCAAATTCACACTCTACCCAACACCAACTTCACAATAACTTTATTTGTCACTTGGTATGTAAGTTGACGTCACGATGAACTCGAACTCCGACATTGATAGAGAAGAATGCAGCCGCTGTATCGAGGATGAGAACATCACGACGATGTAAGGATTGCGACTTTTAAATGTTGCAAAAGGAAGTTTGAGTGCGCTTTTTGGTGGATATCATTTGGGGCGTCTCATAGAAAATCTATGTTTTTGTGTGAATTTTACTTGTTTCTCTATGTTTAACTAGGGGTGCAAATGTCTATTGTTTAGGGTAGCTGGCGACCCATTTTAATCCAACCAAACAAACTACATTTTCTTTTACTTTTGATGTTTCAATTCATTTGGCTGAACAAAACAGGGCCAGACGCCACCTCCTGCACGTACAACTGAGCAAAAACGCACTCGGTTAGATCAACAACAATAACAACACAAGTTTGAGAACCGGTACACAATGTGGTGAATTGACGAGTGCCGGATTACATGTTATATGTCCTGATCCGAGATATTAGAAAACCCTCAATTTTTTTTACCGCACAGCAGACATGGTGAGCAATCTTCAAATCGTTCGGAAAAAAAAATCTCATTGTTATTTTTTTCCAGTAAAAGTAAGCAAGGAACCCCTAAAACCAAGATCCCTTCTCCTAATAGGCAGAGCTCTAAAACGAACTTGGCAACTCCCCGACCCTCACTCCCATCGCCCGCCGCCTTCGGCCTCCCCTGCCCGATTTCGCCTTCGCCATGGAGGACGACGACGAGTTCGGCGACCTCTACACGGATATCGTCATTCCGACGTCCAAGCCCCCGAGGCTGCAGCACGCCGCCCCATCCCTAAACCCTAATTCCGCGCCAGCTCCCGTGTCAATTGTGGCAATGGCAGGTGACGAGGAAGATGACGAAGACGGCCACCGGAAACATTACAACTACATGCAAAAGTGCCTACCCTAGAATGTGTTGGAAATATGCCCTAGAGGCAATAATAAATTAGTTATTATTATATTATATTTCATTGTTCATGATAATCATTTATTATCCATGCTAGAATTGTATTGATAGGAAACTCAGATACATGTGTGGATACATAGACAACACCATGTCCCTAGTAAGCCTCTAGTTGACTAGCTCGTTGATCAATAGATGGTTACGATTTCCTGACCATGGACATTGGATGTCGTTGATAACGGGATCACATCATTAGGAGAATGATGTGATGGACAAGACCCAATCCTAAGCCTAGCACAAGATCATGTAGTTCGTATGCTAAAGCTTTTCTAATGTCAAGTATCATTTTCTTAGACCATGAGATTGTGCAACTCCCGGATACCGTAGGAGTGCTTTGGGTGTGCCAAACGTCACAACATAACTGGGTGGCTATAAAGGTGCACTACGGGTATCTCCGAAAGTGTCTGTTGGGTTGGCATGAATCGAGACTGGGATTTGTCACTCGTGTAACGGAGAGGTATCTCTGGGCCCACTCGGTAGGACATCATCATAATATGCACAATGTGACCAAGGAGTTGATCACGGGATGATGTGTTACGGAATGAGTAAAGGGACTTGCCGGTGACGAGATTGAACAAGGTATCGGGATACCGACGATCGAATCTCGGGCAAGTATTGTACCGATAGACAAAGGGAATTGTATACGGGATTGATTGAATCCTTGACATCGTGGTTCATCCGATGAGATCATCGTGGATCATGTGGGAGCCAACATGGGTATCCAGATCCCGCTGTTGGTTATTGATCGGAGAGTTGTCTCGGCCATGTCTGCATGACTCCCGAGCCCGTAGGGTCTACACACTTAAGGTTCGACGACGCTAGGGTTATAGGGAATAGATGTACGTGGTTACCGAATGTTGTTCGGAGTCCCGGATGAGATCCCGGACGTCACGAGGAGTTCCGGAATGGTCCGGAGGTAAAGATTTATATATGGGAAGTCATCATACGGTCACGGGAATAATTCGGGGGGTTACCGGTATTGTACCGGGACCACCGAAGGGGTTCCGGGGGTCCACCGGGAGGGTCCACCTGCCCCGGAGGGCCCTATGGGCTGTGTGTGGAGAGGGACCAGCCCCTTAGTGGGCTGGGTGCCTCCCCCCTAGGGCCCATGCGCCTAGGGTTTGGGGGAACCCTAAAGGGGGGCGCCCCCTTGCCTTGGGGGACAAGGCAACCCCCATGGCCGTCGACCCTCCTCAGATTGGATCTGAGGGGTCCGGCCTCCCTCTCCCTTGCCCCTATATATATGTGTGGGGGTGGGAGGGCAGCCGCACCCAAGTTCTGGCGCAGCCCTCCCCCTCTCCCAAGTCCTCCTCCTCTCCTGCGGTGCTTGGCGAAGCCCTGCAGGATTGTCACGATCCTCCTTCACCACCACGCCGTCGTGTTGCTGCTGGACGGGGTCTTCCCCAACCTCTCCTTCTCCCCTTGCTGGATCAAGGCGTGGGAGATGTCACCGGGATGCACGTGTGTTGAACACGGAGGCGCCGTTGTTCGGCGCTTAGATCGGAATCAACCGCGATCTGAATCGCCGCGAGTACGACTCCTTCATCCGCGTTCTTGCAACGCTTCCGCTTAGCGATCTACAAGGGTATGTAGATGCACTCCCCTTCCCCTCGTTGCTAGATTACTCCATAGATTGATCTTGGTGATGTGTAGAAATTTTTAAATTTCTGCTACGATCCCCAACAGTGGCATCATGAGCTAGGTCTATGCGTAGTTTCTATGCACGAGTAGAACACAAGTTGTTGTGGGCGTCGATTTTGTCAATTTACTTGTCGTTACTAGTCTTATCTTGATTCGGCAACATCGTGGGATGAAGCGGCCCGGACCGACCTTACACGTACTCTTACGTGAGACAGGTTCCACCGACTGACATGCACTAGTTGCATAAGGTGGCTAGCGGCTGTCTGCCTCTCGCACTTTAGTCGGATCGGATTTGATGAAAAGGGTCCTTATGAAGGTAAATAGAAATTGGCATATCACGTTGTGGTTTTGGCGTAGGTAAGAAACGTTCTTGCTAGAAATCTATAGCAGCCATGTAAAAATTTGCAACAACAATTAGAGGACGTCTAACTTGTTTTTGCAACATATACCTTGTGATGTGATATGGCCAAAAGGATGTGATGAATGATATATGTGATGTATGAGATTGATCATGTTCTTGTAATAGGAATCACGACTTGCATGTCGATGAGTATGACAACCGGCAGGAGCCATAGGAGTTGTCTTAATTTATTTATGACCTGCGTGTCAACTTAAACGTCATGTAATTACTTTACTTTATTGCTAAACCGTTAGCCATAGTAGTAGAAGTAATAGTTGACAAGACGACTTCATGAAGACACGATGATGGAGATCATGATGATGGAGATCATGGTTGTTGGGTTTCGTAGTAATTTCAAAAAAATTCCTACGCACACGCAAGATCATGTGATGCATAGCAACGAGAGGGGAGAGTGTTGTCTACGTACCCAACGCAGACCGACTGCGGAAGCGCTGACACGACGTAGAGGAAGTAGTCGTACGTCTTCACGATCCAACCGATCAAGTACCGAAACTACGGCACCTCCGAGTTCGAGCACACGTTCAGCTCGATGACGATCCCCGGACTCCGATCCAGCAAAGTGTCGGGGAAGAGTTCCGTCAGCACGACGGCGTGGTGACGATCTTGATGCACTACAGCAGCAGGGCTTCGCCTAAACTCCGCTACAGTATTATCGAGGAATATGGTGGCTGGGGGCACCGCACACGGCTAAGGAATAGATCACGTGGATCAACTTGTGTGTTCTAGGATGCCTCTACCTCAGTATATAAAGGACCAAAGGGGGGAGGCTGGCCGGCCACAAGGGGTGCGCCAGGAGAGTCCTACTCCCTCTGGGAGTAGGATTCCCCCCCCCAATCCTAGTTGGAATAGGATTCGCGGAGGGGGGAAAGAGAGAGAGAGGGCCGGCCACCTCTCCTAGTCCTAATAGGACTAGGGGAAGGGGGAGGCGCACAGCCCATGTAGGGCTGCCTCTTCTCTTTTCCACTAAGGCCCATCATGGCCCATTTAGCTCCCGGGGGGTTCCGGTAACCTTCCCGGTACTCCGGTAAAATCCCGATTTCACCCGGAACACTTCCGATATCCAAACATAGGCTTCCAATATATCAATCTTTACGTCTCGACCATTTCAAGACTCCTCGTCATGTCCGTGATCACATCCGGGACTCCGAACAACCTTCGGTACATCAAAATGCATAAACTCATAATATAACTGTCATCGTAACCTTAAGCGTGCGGACCCTACGGGTTCGAGAACAATGTGGACATGACCGAGACACGTCTCTGGTCAATAACCAATAGCGGGACCTGGATACCCATATTGGCTCCTACATATTCTACGAAGATCTTTATCGGCCAGACCGCATAACAACATACGTTGTTCCCTTTGTCATCGGTATGTTACTTGCCCGAGATTCGATCGTCGGTATCCAATACCTAGTTCAATCTTGTTACCGGCAAGTCTCTTTACTCGTTGCGTAATACATCATCTCACAACTAACATATTAGTTGTAATGCTTGCAAGGCTTATGTGATGTGCATTACCGAGAGGGCCCAGAGATACCTCTCCGACAATCGGAGTGACAAATCCTAATCTCGAAATACGCCAACCCAACATGTACCTTTGGAGACACCTGTAGTACTCCTTTATAATCACCCAGTTACGTTGTGACGTTTGGTAGTACCCAAAGTGTTCCTCCGGTAAACGGGAGTTGCATAATCTCATAGTTATAGGAACATGTATAAGTCATGAAGAAAGCAATAGCAACATACTAAACGATCGGGTGCTAAGCTAATGGAATGGGTCATGTCAATCAGATCATTCAACTAATGATGTGACCTCGTTAATCAAATAACAACTCTTTGTTCATGGTTAGGAAACATAACCATCTTTGATTAACGAGCTAGTCAAGTAGAGGCATACTAGTGACACTCTGTTTGTCTATGTATTCACACATGTATTATGTTTCCGGTTAATACAATTCTAGCATGAATAATAAACATTTATCATGATATAAGGAAATAAATAATAACTTTATTATTGCCTCTAGGGAATATTTCCTTCAGTCTCCCACTCGCACTAGAGTCAATAATCTAGTTCACATCATCATGTGATTTAACAGCAATAGTTCACATCACCATGTGATTAACACCCATAGTCCACATCGATATGTGACCAACACCCAAAGGGTACTAAGGTGTGATCATGTTTTGCTTGTGAGATAATATTAGTCAACGGGTCTGTCACATACAGATCCGTAAGTATTTTGCGAATTCTATGTCTACAATGCTCTGCATGGAGCTACTCTAGCTAATTGCTCCCACTTTCAATATGTATCTAGATTGAGACTTAGAGTCATCCAGATCTGTGTCAAAACTTGCATCAACGTAACTTTTTACGACGAACCTTTTTGTCATGTCCATAATCGAGAAACATATCCTTATTTCACTAAGGATAATTCTGACCGTTGTCCAGTGATCTACTCCTAGATCACTATCGTACTTCCTTGCTTAATCAGTGCAGGGTATACAATAGATCTGGTATACAGCATGACATACTTTATAGAACCTATGACTGAGGCATAGGGAATGACTTTCATTCTCTTTCTATCTTATGCTATGGTCGGGCTTTGAGTCTTACTCAACTTCACACCTTGTAATACAGGCAAGAACTCTTTCTTTGACTGCTCCATTTTGAACTATTTCAAAATCTTGTCAAGGTATGTACTCATTGAAAAAACTTATCAAGCGTCTTGATCTATCTCTATAGATCTTGAAGCTCAATATGTAAGCAGCTTCACCGAAGTCTTTCTTTGAAAAATTCCTTTCAAACACTCCTTTATGCTTTACAGAATAATTCTACATTATTTTCGATCAACAATATGTCATTCACATATACTTATCAGAAATGCTGTAGTGCTCCCACTCACTTTCTTGTAAATACAGGCTTCACCGCAAGTCTGTATAAAACTATATGCTTTGATCAACTCATCAAAGTGTATATTCCAACTCTGAGATGCTTGCACCATTCCACAGATGGATCGCTGGAGTTTGCACATTTTGTTAGCACCTTTCAGATTGACAAAACCTTCTGGTTACATGATATACAACTCTTCTTTAATAAATCCATTTAAGGAATGCAGTTTTGTTTATCCATTTGCCAGATTTCATAAAATGCGGCAATTACTAACATGATTCGGACAGACTCAAGCATAGATACGAGTGAGAAACTCTCATCGTAGTCAACACCTTGAACTTGTCGAAAAACCTTTTGCGACAATTCTAGCTTTGTAGATAATACCGTCTTCCTCTTGAAGATCCATTTATTTTTTATGGCTTGCCGATCATCGGGCAAATCCATCAAAGTCCATACTTTGTTCTCATACATGGATCATATCTCAGATTTCATGGCCTCAAACCATTTCGCAGAATCTGGGCTCATCATCGCTTCCTCATAGTTCGCAAGTTCGTCATGGTCTAGTAACATGACTTCCAGAACAGGATTACCGTACCACTCTGGTGCGGATCTCACTCTGGTTTACCTACGAGATTCAGTAGTAACTTGATCTGAAGTTACATGATCATCATCATTAGCTTCCTCACTAATTGGTGTAGTAGTCACAAGAACAGATTTCTGTGATGAACTACTTTCCAATAAGGGAGAAGGTACAATTACCTTATCAAGTTTTCTACTTTCCTCCCACTCACTTCTTTCGAGAGAAACTCCTTTTCCAGAAAGTTTCCGAATTTAGCAACAAAAGTCTTGCCTTCGGATCTGTGATAGAAGGTGTATCCAATAGTTTCCTTTGGATATCCTATGAAGACACATTTCTCCGATTTGGGTTCGAGCTTATCAGGTTGAAGCTTTTTCACATAAGCATCGCAGCCCCAAACTTTCAGAAACGACAACTTTGGTTTCTTGCCAAACCACAGTTCATAAGGCGTCGTCTCAACGGATTTTGATGGTGCCCTTTTTTAACGTGAATGCAATTGTATTTAATGCATAACCCCAAAATGATAGTGGTAGATCGGTAAGAAACATCATAGGTCGCACCATATCTAATAAAGTATGGTTATGATGTTCGGACACACCATTACATTGTGGTGTTCCAGGTGGCATGAGTAGTGAAACTATTTCACATTGTTTTTAACTGAAGGCCAAACTCGTAACTCAAACACTCTTCTCTACGATCAGATCGTAGAAACTTTATTTTCTTGCTACGATGATTTTTCACTTCACTCTGAAATTCTTTGAACTTTTCAAATGTTTCAGACTTATGTTTCATCAAGTAGATATACTCATATCTGCTCAAATCATCTGTGAAGATTAGAAAATAATGATACCTGTCGCGAGCCTCAATATTCATCGGACCACATACATCAGTATGTATGATTTCCAACAAATCTGTTGCTCGCTCCATTGTTCCGAAGAACAGAGTCTTAGTCATCTTGCCCATGAGGCATGGTTCGCAAGCATCAACTGATTCATAATCAAGTGATTCCAAAAGCCCATCAGCATGGAGTTTCTTCATGCTCTTTACACCAATATGACCTAAACGGGAGTGCCACAAATAAGTTGCACTATCATTATTAACTTTGCATCTTTTGGTTTCAATATTATGATTATGTGTATCACTACGATCGAGATCCAACGAACTATTTTCATTGGGTGTGTAACCATATGAGGTTTTATTCATGTAAACAGAACAACAATTTATTCTCTTACTTAAATGAATAATCGTATTACAATAAACATGATCAAATCATATTCATGCTCAACACAAACACCAAATAACACTTATTTAGGTTCAACACTAATCCTGAAATTATAGGGAGTGTGCGATGATGATCATATCAATCTTGGAACCACTTCCAACACACATCGTCACTTCACCTTTAACTAGTCTCTGTTTATTCTGCAACTCCCATTTCGAGTTACTAATCTTAGCAACTGAACTAGTATCAAATACCGAGGGATTGCTATAAACACTAGTAAAGTACACATCAATAACATGTATATCAAATATACTTATGTTCACTTTGCCATCCTTCTTATCCGCCAATCACTTGGGGTAGTTCCGCTTCCAGTGACCAGTCCCTTTGCAGTAGAAGCACTTAGTCTCAGGCTTAGGACCAGACTTGGGCTTCTTCACTTGAGCAGCAACTTGCTTGCCATTCTTCTTGAAGTTCCCCTTCTTCCCTTTGCCCTTTTCTTGAAACTAGTGGTCTTGTCAACCATCAACATTTGATGTTTTTCTTGATTTCTACCTTCGTTGATTTCAGCATCACGAAGAGCTTGGGAGTTGTTTCCGTTATCCCTTGCATATTATAGTTCATCACGAAGTTCTACTAACTTGGTGATGGTGACTAGAGAATTCTGTCAATCACTATCTTATCTGGAAGATTAACTCCCACTTGATTCAAGCGATTGTAGTACCCAGACAATCTGAGCACATGCTCACTAGTTGAGCGATTCTCCTCCATCTTTTAGCTATAGAACTTGTTGGATACTTCATATCTCTCAACTCGGGTATTTGCTTGAAATATTAACTTTAACTCCTGGAACATCTCATATGGTCCATGACGTTCAAAACGTCTTTGAAGTCCCGATTCTAAGCCGTTAAGCATGGTGCACTTAAACTATCAAGTAGTCATCATATTGAGCTAGCCAAACGTTCATAACGTCTGCATCTGTTCCTGCAATAGGTCTGTCACCTAGCGGTGCATCAAGGACCTAATTCTTCTGTGCAGCAATGAGGATAAACCTCAGATCACGGATCCAATCCGCATCATTGCTACTAACATCTTTCAACACAATTTTCTCTAGGAACATATCAAAATAAACATATGAAAGCAACAACGCGAGCTATTGATCTACAACATAGATATGCTAATACTACCAGGACTAAGTTCATGATAAATTTAAGTTCAATTAATCATATTACTTAAGAACTCCCACTTAGATAGACATCCCTCTAATCTTCTAAGTGATCACGTGATCCAAATCAACTAAACCATAACCGATCATCACGTGAGATGGAGTAGTTTTCAATGGTGAACATCGTTATGTTGATCATATCTACTATATGATTCACGCTCGACCTTTCGGTCTCCGTGTTCCGAGGCCATATCTGCATATGCTAGGCTCGTCAAGTTTAACCTGAGTATTCTGCGTGTGCAAAAACTGGCTTGCACCCGTTGTAGATGGACGTAGAGCTTATCACACCCGATCATCACGTGGTGTCTGGGCACGACGAACTTTGGCAACGGTGCATACTCAGGGAGAACACTTCTTGATAATTTAGTGAGAGATCATCTTATAATGCTACCGTCAGTCAAAGCAAGATAAGATGCATAAAAGGATAAACATCACATGCAATCAATATAAGTGATATGATATGGCCATCATCATCTTGTGCTTGTGATCTCCATCTCCGAAGCACCGTCGTGACCACCATCGTCACCGGCGTGACACCTTGATCTCCATCGTAGCATTGTTGTCGTCTCGCCAATCTTATGCTTCCACGACTATCACTACCGTTTAGTAATAAAGTAAAGCATTACATCGCGATTGCATTGCATACAATAAAGTGACAACCATATGGCTCCTGCCAGTTGCCGATAACTCGGTTACAAAACATGATCATCTCATACAATAAAATTCAGCATCATGCCTTGACCATATCACATCACAACATGCCCTGCAAAAACAAGTTAGACGTCCTCTACTTTGTTGTTGCAAGTTTTACGTGGCTGCTACGGGCTTAAGCAAGAACCAATCTCACCTACACATCAAAACCACAACGATAGTTTGTCAAATAGACTCCGTTTTAACCTTCGCAAGGACCGGGCGTAGCCACACTTGGTTCAACTAAAGTTGGAGAGACAGTCGCCCGCAAGCCACCTATGTGCAAAGCACGTCGGGGGAACCGGTCTCGCGTAAGCGTACGCGTAATGTTGGTCCGGGTCGTCTCGTCCAACAATGCCGCCGAACCAAAGTATGACATGCTGGTAGGCAGTATGACTTATATCGCCCACAACTCACTTGTGTTCTACTCGTGCATATAACATCAACATAAATAACCTAGGCTCGGATGCCACTGTTGGGTTTCGTAGTAATTTCAAAAAATTTCCTACGCACACGCAAGATCATGTGATGCATAGCAACGAGAGGGGAGAGTGTTGTCTATGTACCCAACGCAGACCGACTGCGGAAGCGCTGACACGACGTAGAGGAAGTAGTCGTACGTATTCACGATCCAACCGATCAAGTACCAAAACTACGGCACCTCCGAGTTCGAGCACACGTTCAGCTCGATGACGATCCCCGGACTCCGATCCAGCAAAGTGTCGGGGAAGAGTTCCGTCAGCACGACGGCGTGGTGACGATCTTGATGCACTACAGCAGCAGGGCTTCGCCTAAACTCCGCTACAGTATTATCGAGGAATATGGTGGCTGGGGGCACCGCACACGGCTAAGGAATAGATCACGTGGATCAACTTGTGTGTTCTAGGGTGCCTCTACCTCAGTATATAAAGGACCAAAGGGGGGAGGCTGGCCGGCCACAAGGGGTGCGCCAGGAGAGTCCTACTCCCTCTGGGAGTAGGATTCCCCCCCAATCCTAGTTGGAATAGGATTCGCGGAGGGGGAAAAGAGAGAGAGGGGGCCGGCCACCTCTCCTAGTCCTAATAGGACTAGGGGAAGGGGGAGGCGCACAGCCCATGTAGGGCTGCCTCTTCTCTTTTCCACTAAGGCCCATCATGGCCCATTTAGCTCCCGGGGGGTTCCGGTAACCTTCCCGGTACTCCGGTAAAATCCCGATTTCACCCGGAACACTTCCGATATCCAAACATAGGCTTCCAATATATCAATCTTTACGTCTCGACCATTTCGAGACTCCTCGTCATGTCCGTGATCACATCCGGGACTCCGAACAACCTTAGGTACATCAAAATGCATAAACTCATAATATAACTGTCATCGTAACCTTAAGCGTGCGGACCCTACGGGTTCGAGAACAATGTAGACATGACCGAGACACGTCTCCGGTCAATAACCAATAGCGGGACCTGGATGCCCATATTGGCTCCTACATATTCTACGAAGATCTTTATCGGTCAGACTGCATAACAACATACGTTGTTCCCTTTGTCATCGGTATGTTACTTGCCCGAGATTCGATCATCGGTATCCAATACCTAGTTCAATCCTGTTACCGGCAAGTCTCTTTACTCGTTCTGTAATACATCATCTCACAACTAACATATTAGTTGTAATGCTTGCAAGGCTTATGTGATGTGCATTACCGAGAGGGCCCAGAGATACCTCTCCGACAATCGGAGTGACAAATCCTAATCTCGAAATACGCCAACCCAACATGTACCTTTGGAGACACCTGTAGTACTCCTTTATAATCACCCAGTTACATTGTGACGTTTGGTAGTACCCAAAGTGTTCCTCCGGTAAACGGGAGTTGCATAATCTCATAGTTATAGGAACATGTATAAGTCATGAAGAAAGCAATAGCAACATACTAAACGATCGGGTGCTAAGCTAATGGAATGGGTCATGTCAATCAGATCATTCAACTAATGATGTGACCTCGTTAATCAAATAACAACTCTTTGTTCATGGTTAGGAAACATAACCATCTTTGATTAACGAGCTAGTCAAGTAGAGGCATACTAGTGACACTCTGTTTGTCTATGTATTCACACATGTATTATGTTTTCGGTTAATACAATTCTAGCATGAATAATAAACATTTATCATGATATAAGGAAATAAATAATAACTTTATTATTGCCTCTAGGGCATATTTCCTTCAATGGTGTCATGCCGGTGACGATGATGATCATGGCGCCCCGAAGATGGAGATCAAAAGGACCAAAATGATATTGGCCATATCATGTCACTATTTGATTGCATGTGATGTTTATCATGTTTTACATCTTATTTGCTTAGAACGATGGTAGCTTAAATAAGATGATCCCTCGCAATAATTTCAAGAAAGTGTTCCCCCTAGCTGTGCACCGTTGCGAAGGTTCGTTGTTTCGAAGCACCACGTGATGATCGGGTGTGATAGATTCTAACGTTCGAATACAATGGGTGTAAGCCAGATTTACACACGCAGTACACTTAGGTTGACTTGACGAGCCTAGCATGTACAGACATGGCCTCAGAACACGGAAGACCGAAAGGTCGAACATGAGTCGTATAGAAGATACGATCAACATGAAGATGTTCACCGATGATGACTAGTCCGTCTCACGTGATGATCGGACACGGCCTAGTTGACTCGGATCATGTATCACTTAGATGACTAGAGGGATGTCTATCTGAGTGGGAGTTCATTAAATAATTTGATTAGATGAACTTAATTATCATGAACATAGTCTAAATTGTCTTTGCAAATATGTTGTAGATAAATAGCTCACGTTGTAGCTCCCTGTTTCAATACGTTCCTAGAGAAAGACTAAGTTGAAAGATATGATAAGCAATGATGCGGATTGGGTCCGTAGTCCGAGGAGTGTCCTCACTGCTACACAGAAGGCTTATGTTTTTGATGCACCGCTCGATGTGCAAACCCCTACAACGTCGTCTGTGGATGTTGTGAACACCTGACAGACACATCCTGATGACTACTTGATAGTTTAGTGCACCATACTTTACGGCTTAGAATCGGGATTCCAATGACGTTTTGAACGCCATAGAACATATGAGATGTTCCAAGAGCTGAAATTGGGATTTCAGGCCCATGCCCGTATTGAGAGGTATGAGACCTCTGACAAGTTCTTTTTGCCAACAAGATGGAGGAGAATAGCTCAGCTAGTGAGCATGTGCTCAGAATGTCTGGGTGCTACAATCACTTAAATCAAGTGGGAGTTAAACTTCCAGATAAGATAGTGATTGATAGAGTTCTCTAGTCACTATCACTAAGCTACTAGATCTTCGTGATGAACTATGACATGCAAGGGATGGAGTTGATCCCGGAGCTGTTCCCGGTGCTTAAGACCGCAAATGGTAGAAATCAAGAAGGAGCATCAAGTGTTGATGGTTTAACAAGACCACTGGTTTCAAGAAGGGTAAGGGCTAGAAGGGAAACTTCATGGATGGCAAACCAGTTGCCGCTCCAGTGAAGGAACCCAAGGTTGAACCCAAACCCGAGACTAAGTGCTTCTATTGTAAGGGGAACGGTCACTGGTAGCGGAATTACCCCAAATGCATGGTAGATAAGAAGGCTGGCAACTTCAACAAAGTATATATGTGTTATTAATGTGTACCTCACTAGTACTCCTGGTAGCACCTGGGTATTGGATACTGGTTTAGTTGCTATTATTGGTGACTTGAAGCAAAATCTACGGACTAAACGGAGACTGGCTAAGGGCGAGGTGACGATGTGTGTTGGAAGTGTTTCCAAAGTTGATGAGATCACCATCGCACGCTCCATCTGCCTTCGGGATTAGTATTGAACCTAGATAAATGTTATCAGGTGTCAACGTTGAGCATGAATATGATTAGATCATGTTCATTGCAATACGGTTATTCATTTAAGTTAGAGAATAATGGTTATTCTGTTTACATGAATAATACCTTTCATGGTCATGCACCCTATGTGAATGGTTCAGTGAATCTCGGTCGTGGTAATACACATGTTCACGCCAAAAGATGTAGATAGTACCACTTTCTTGTGGCACTGCCGCTTAGGTCATATTGGCGTAAGATGCATGAAGAAACTCTGTGTCGATGGATGTTTGGAGTCACTTGATTTTGAATCGCTCGACACATGCGAGCCATGCCTCATGGGCAGGATGACTAAGACCCCGATTTCAGGTACAATGAAACGGGCAAGTGACTTGTTGGAAATCATACATGCTGATGCGTGTGATCCAATGAGAATTGAAGCGTGCGGTGGATATCGCTATTTTCTCATCTTCACTGACGATTTGAGTAGATATAGGTATATTTACTTAAAGAAGCACAAGTCTGAAACATTTGAAAAGTTCAAGCGATTTCAGAGTGAAGTTAAGAACCATCAAAACTAGAAGATCAAATTCCTACGATCTGATCGATGAGAATTTCTGAGTTATGAGTTTGGCAATCACTTAAAACATTGTGGAAATTGTTTCACAGTTGAAGCCACCTGGAACACCACAGGGTAATGGTGTGTCCGGACGTCGTAATCGAACCTTATGAGATATGGTGCGATCTATGATGTCTCTTACCGGTCTACCGTTTTCATTTTGAGGATATGCGTTAGGGACAGTTGCATTCACTTTAGATAGGACACCATCTAAGTCCGTTGAGATGACGTCATATGAATATGGTTTGGCAAGAAACCAAAGTTGTCGTTTCTTAATGTTTGGGGCTGTGATGCTTAAGGCTTCAGCCAGAGAAGCTCGAACCCAAAAGCGGACAAACACATCTTCATAGAATACCCAAAGGTGACAGTTGGGTATACCTTCTATCTCAGATCCGAGGGCAAATTGTTTGTCGCTAAAAACGGGTCCTTTCTCGAGAAGGAGTTTCTCTCGAAAGAATTGAGTGGGAGGAAGATAGAACTTGATGAGGTTGTCGAACCTTTACTTCAACCAGAGAGTGATGCAACACAGAAAGATGTTTTCTGTGGCGCCTATGTCTGTTGAATAGGAAGTTAATGATAGTGATCATGAAGCTTCGGATCAAGTTGCTATCGAACCTCGTAGGTCGACAAGGATATGTACTACTCCTGAGTGGTACGGTAATCCTGTCTTAGATATCATGTTGTTAGACAACAATGAACCTACGAGTTATGGAGAAGCGATGGTGGGCCCGTATTCCGACAAATGGTTAGAAGCCATGAAATCCGAGATAGGATCCATGTATCAGAACAAAGTATGGACTTTGGTGGACTTGCCCGATGATCGGCAAGCCATCGAGATAAATGGATCTTTAAGAAGAAGGCGGACGTGGGCGGTAATGTTACCGTCTATGAAGCTCGACTTGTGGGAAAGAGTCTTTTCACAAGTTCAAGGAGTTGACTACAATGAGAATTTCTCACCCGTAGCGATGCTTAAGTCCGTCGGAATCATGTTAGCATTAGCTGTATTTTTCGATTATGAAATCTGACAGATGAATGTCAAAAACAAGTTTTCTTATCAGTTTTCGTAAGAAAGAGTTGTATGTGATACAATCAAAGTTTTGTAGATCATAAAGATGCTAAAAGGTATGCTGGCTCCAGCGATCCTTCTATGGACTAGAGCAAGCATCTCGGAGTCAGAATATATGCTTTGATGGAGTGATCAAAGCTTTTAGGTTTATACAATGTTTGCTAGAAACTTGTATTTACAAGAAAGTGAGTGGGAGCACTACAACATTTTTGATAAGTATATGTGGATGACATATTGTTGATCCGAAATAATGTAGAATTTCTGGAAAGCACAAACGGTTGTTTGAAGAGTGATTTTCAAAGGAAGACCTGGATAAAGCTGCTTACATATTGGGCATCAAGATCTATAGAGATAGATCAAGACGCCTGATGATACTTTCAAAGAACGCACACCTTGACATGATTTTGAAGGAGTTCAAAATAGATCAGTCAAAGAAGGGATTCTTACCTGAGTTGTAAGGTGTGAAGTTGAGTAAGACTCAAAGCTTGACCACGGTAGAAGAAAGAGGAAGGACGAAGGTCGTCCCCTATGCTTTTGTCATAGGCTCTATACGGTATGCCATGCTGAGTACCGCACCTGATGTGTGCCTTGCCACATGTCTGGCAAGAGGGTGCAAAGGTGATCTAGGAGTGGATCACCAGATAGCGGTCAAAATTATCCTTAGAGGAATAAGGAAATGTTTCTCGGTTATGGAGGTGATCAAGAGTTCGACGTAAAGAGTTACGTCGATGCAAGCTTAACACCTATCCGGATAGCTCTGAGTAGAGATACCGGATACGTATAATGGAGCAACAATTTGGAATAGCTCCAAGTGGAACGTGGTAGCAGCATCTACGATATGACATAAAGTTTTGCGAAATACATAGGGATCTGAATATTGCAGACCCGTGGACTACAACCTCTCTCACAAGCATAACATGATCAAAACCAGAACTCATTGAGTGTTAATCACATAGTGATGTGAACTAGATTATTGACTCTAGTAAACTCTTTGGATGTTGGTCACATGGCGATGTGACCTGTGAGTGTTAATCACATGGCGATGTGAACTAGATTATTGACTCTAGTGCAAGTGAGAATGTGTTGGAAATATGCCCTAGAGGCAATAATAAATTAGTTATTATTATATTATATTTCATTGTTCATGATAATCATTTATTATCCATGCTAGAATTGTATTGATAGGAAACTCAGATACATGTGTGGATACATAGACAACACCATGTCCCTAGTAAGCCTCTAGTTGACTAGCTCGTTGATCAATAGATGGTTACGGTTTCCTGACCATGGGCATTGGATGTCGTTGATAACGGGATCACATCATTAGGAGAATGATGTGATGGACAAGACCCAATCCTAAGCCTAGCACAAGATCATGTAGTTCGTATGCTAAAGCTTTTCTAATGTCAAGTATCATTTTCTTAGACCATGAGATTGTGCAACTCCCGGATACCGTAGGAGTGCTTTGGGTGTGCCAAACGTCACAACATAACTGGGTGGCTATAAAGGTGCACTACGGGTATCTCCGAAAGTGTCTGTTGGGTTGGCATGAATCGAGACTGGGATTTGTCACTCGTGTAACGGAGAGGTATCTCTGGGCCCACTCGGTAGGACATCATCATAATATGCACAATGTGACCAAGGAGTTGATCACGGGATGATGTGTTACGGAATGAGTAAAGGGACTTGCCGGTGACGAGATTGAACAAGGTATCGGGATACCGACGATCGAATCTCGGGCAAGTATTGTACCGATAGACAAAGGGAATTGTATACGGGATTGATTGAATCCTTGACATCGTGGTTCATCCGATGAGATCATCGTGGATCATGTGGGAGCCAACATGGGTATCCAGATCCCACTGTTGGTTATTGATCGGAGAGTTGTCTCGGCCATGTCTGCATGACTCCCGAGCCCGTAGGGTCTACACACTTAAGGTTCGACGACGCTAGGGTTATAGGGAATAGATGTACGTGGTTACCGAATGTTGTTCGGAGTCCCGGATGAGATCCCGGACGTCACGAGGAGTTCCGGAATGGTCCGGGGGTAAAGATTTATATATGGGAAGTCATCATACGGTCACGGGAATAATTCGGGGGGTTACCGGTATTGTACCGGGACCACCGAAGGGGTTCCGGGGGTCCACCGGGAGGGTCCACCTGCCCCGGAGGGCCCTATGGGCTGTGTGTGGAGAGGGACCAGCCCCTTAGTGGGCTGGGTGCCTCCCCCCTAGGGCCCATGCGCCTAGGGTTTGGGGGAACCCTAAAGGGGGGCGCCCCCTTGCCTTGGGGGACAAGGCAACCCCCATGGCCGTCGACCCTCCTCAGATTGGATCTGAGGGGTCCGGCCTCCCTCTCCCTTGCCCCTATATATATGTGTGGGGGTGGGAGGGCAGCCGCACCCAAGTTCTGGCGCAGCCCTCCCCCTCTCCCAAGTCCTCCTCCTCTCCTGCGGTGCTTGGCGAAGCCCTGCAGGATTGTCACGATCCTCCTTCACCACCACGCCGTCGTGTTGCTGCTGGACGGGGTCTTCCCCAACCTCTCCTTCTCCCCTTGCTGGATCAAGGCGTGGGAGATGTCACCGGGATGCACGTGTGTTGAACACGGAGGCGCCGTTGTTCGGCGCTTAGATCGGAATCAACCGCGATCTGAATCGCCGCGAGTACGACTCCTTCATCCGCGTTCTTGCAACGCTTCCGCTTAGCGATCTACAAGGGTATGTAGATGCACTCCCCTTCCCCTCGTTGCTAGATTACTCCATAGATTGATCTTGGTGATGTGTAGAAATTTTTAAATTTCTGCTACGATCCCCAACAGTGGCATCATGAGCTAGGTCTATGCGTAGTTTCTATGCACGAGTAGAACACAAGTTGTTGTGGGCGTCGATTTTGTCAATTTACTTGTCGTTACTAGTCTTATCTTGATTCGGCAACATCGTGGGATGAAGCGGCCCGGACCGACCTTACACGTACTCTTACGTGAGACAGGTTCCACCGACTGACATGCACTAGTTGCATAAGGTGGCTAGCGGGTGTCTGTCTCTCGCACTTTAGTCGGATCGGATTTGATGAAAAGGGTCCTTATGAAGGTAAATAGAAATTGGCATATCACGTTGTGGTTTTGGCGTAGGTAAGAAACGTTCTTGCTAGAAATCTATAGCAGCCATGTAAAAATTTGCAACAACAATTAGAGGACGTCTAACTTGTTTTTGCAACATATACCTTGTGATGTGATATGGCCAAAAGGATGTGATGAATGATATATGTGATGTATGAGATTGATCATGTTCTTGTAATAGGAATCACGACTTGCATGTCGATGAGTATGACAACCGGCAGGAGCCATAGGAGTTGTCTTAATTTATTTATGACCTGCGTGTCAACTTAAACGTCATGTAATTACTTTACTTTATTGCTAAACCGTTAGCCATAGTAGTAGAAGTAATAGTTGACAAGACGACTTCATGAAGACACGATGATGGAGATCATGATGATGGAGATCATGGTTGTTGGGTTTCGTAGTAATTTCAAAAAAATTCCTACGCACACGCAAGATCATGTGATGCATAGCAACGAGAGGGGAGAGTGTTGTCTACGTACCCAACGCAGACCGACTGCGGAAGCGCTGACACGACGTAGAGGAAGTAGTCGTACGTCTTCACGATCCAACCGATCAAGTACCGAAACTACGGCACCTCCGAGTTCGAGCACACGTTCAGCTCGATGACGATCCCCGGACTCCGATCCAGCAAAGTGTCGGGGAAGAGTTCCGTCAGCACGACGGCGTGGTGACGATCTTGATGCACTACAGCAGCAGGGCTTCGCCTAAACTCCGCTACAGTATTATCGAGGAATATGGTGGCTGGGGGCACCGCACACGGCTAAGGAATAGATCACGTGGATCAACTTGTGTGTTCTAGGATGCCTCTACCTCAGTATATAAAGGACCAAAGGGGGGAGGCTGGCCGGCCACAAGGGGTGCGCCAGGAGAGTCCTACTCCCTCTGGGAGTAGGATTCCCCCCCCCCCCCAATCCTAGTTGGAATAGGATTCGCGGAGGGGGGAAAGAGAGAGAGAGGGCCGGCCACCTCTCCTAGTCCTAATAGGACTAGGGGAAGGGGGAGGCGCACAGCCCATGTAGGGCTGCCTCTTCTCTTTTCCACTAAGGCCCATCATGGCCCATTTAGCTCCCGGGGGGTTCCGGTAACCTTCCCGGTACTCCGGTAAAATCCCGATTTCACCCGGAACACTTCCGATATCCAAACATAGGCTTCCAATATATCAATCTTTACGTCTCGACCATTTCAAGACTCCTCGTCATGTCCGTGATCACATCCGGGACTCCGAACAACCTTCGGTACATCAAAATGCATAAACTCATAATATAACTGTCATCGTAACCTTAAGCGTGCGGACCCTACGGGTTCGAGAACAATGTAGACATGACCGAGACACGTCTCCGGTCAATAACCAATAGCGGGACCTGGATACCCATATTGGCTCCTACATATTCTACGAAGATCTTTATCGGCCAGACCGCATAACAACATACGTTGTTCCCTTTGTCATCGGTATGTTACTTGCCCGAGATTCGATCGTCGGTATCCAATACCTAGTTCAATCTTGTTACCGGCAAGTCTCTTTACTCGTTGCGTAATACATCATCTCACAACTAACATATTAGTTGTAATGCTTGCAAGGCTTATGTGATGTGCATTACCGAGAGGGCCCAGAGATACCTCTCCGACAATCGGAGTGACAAATCCTAATCTCGAAATACGCCAACCCAACATGTACCTTTGGAGACACCTGTAGTACTCCTTTATAATCACCCAGTTACGTTGTGACGTTTGGTAGTACCCAAAGTGTTCCTCCGGTAAACGGGAGTTGCATAATCTCATAGTTATAGGAACATGTATAAGTCATGAAGAAAGCAATAGCAACATACTAAACGATCGGGTGCTAAGCTAATGGAATGGGTCATGTCAATCAGATCATTCAACTAATGATGTGACCTCGTTAATCAAATAACAACTCTTTGTTCATGGTTAGGAAACATAACCATCTTTGATTAACGAGCTAGTCAAGTAGAGGCATACTAGTGACACTCTGTTTGTCTATGTATTCACACATGTATTATGTTTCCGGTTAATACAATTCTAGCATGAATAATAAACATTTATCATGATATAAGGAAATAAATAATAACTTTATTATTGCCTCTAGGGAATATTTCCTTCAGTCTCCCACTCGCACTAGAGTCAATAATCTAGTTCACATCGTCATGTGATTTAACAGCAATAGTTCACATCACCATGTGATTAACACCCATAGTCCACATCGATATGTGACCAACACCCAAAGGGTACTAAGGTGTGATCATGTTTTGCTTGTGAGATAATATTAGTCAACGGGTCTGTCACATACAGATCCGTAAGTATTTTGCGAATTCTATGTCTACAATGCTCTGCATGGAGCTACTCTAGCTAATTGCTCCCACTTTCAATATGTATCTAGATTGAGACTTAGAGTCATCCAGATCTGTGTCAAAACTTGCATCAACGTAACTTTTTATGACGAACCTTTTTGTCATGTCCATAATCGAGAAACATATCCTTATTTCACTAAGGATAATTCTGACCGTTGTCCAGTGATCTACTCCTAGATCACTATCGTACTTCCTTGCTTAATCAGTGCAGGGTATACAATAGATCTGGTATACAGCATGACATACTTTATAGAACCTATGACTGAGGCATAGGGAATGACTTTCATTCTCTTTCTATCTTATGCTATGGTCGGGCTTTGAGTCTTACTCAACTTCACACCTTGTAATACAGGCAAGAACTCTTTCTTTGACTGCTCCATTTTGAACTATTTCAAAATCTTGTCAAGGTATGTACTCATTGAAAAAACTTATCAAGCGTCTTGATCTATCTCTATAGATCTTGAAGCTCAATATGTAAGCAGCTTCACCGAAGTCTTTCTTTGAAAAATTCCTTTCAAACACTCCTTTATGCTTTACAGAATAATTCTACATTATTTTCGATCAACAATATGTCATTCACATATACTTATCAGAAATGTTGTAGTGCTCCCACTCACTTTCTTGTAAATACAGGCTTCACCGCAAGTCTGTATAAAACTATATGCTTTGATCAACTCATCAAAGTGTATATTCCAACTCTGAGATGCTTGCACCAGTCCACAGATGGATCGCTGGAGTTTGCACATTTTGTTAGCACCTTTCAGATTGACAAAACCTTCTGGTTACATCATATACAACTCTTCTTTAATAAATCCATTTAAGGAATGCAGTTTTGTTTATCCATTTGCCAGATTTCATAAAATGCGGCAATTACTAACATGATTCGGACAGACTCAAGCATGACTCCCGAGCCCGTAGGGTCTACACACTTAAGGTTCGATGACGCTGGGGTTATAGGGAATAGATGTACGTGGTTACCGAATGTTGTTCGGAGTCCCAGATGAGATCCCGGACGTCACGAGGAGTTCCGGAATGGTCCGGAGGTAAAGATTTATATATGGGAAGTCATCATACGGTCACCGGAATAATTCGGGGGGTTACCGGTATTGTACCGGGACCACGGAAGGGGTTCCAGGGGTCCACCGGGAGGGTCCACCTGCCCCAGAGGGCCCTATGGGCTGTGTGTGGAGAGGTACCAGCCCCTTAATGGGCTGGGCGCCTCCCCCTAGGGCCCATGCACCTAGGGGTTGGGGGAACCCTAAAGGGGGGCGCCCCCTTGCCTTGGGGGGCAAGGCAACCCCCCTGGCCGCCGCCCCTCCTCAGATTGGGTCTGAGGGGGCCGGCCCCCCTCTCCCTTGCCCCTATATATATGTGTGGGGGTGGGAGGGCAGCCGCACCCAAGTTCTGGCGCATCCCTCTCCCTCTCCCAAGTCCTCCTCCTCTCCTGCGGTGCTTGGCGAAGCCCTGCAGGATTGCCACACTCCTCCTTCACCACCACGCCGTCGTGCTGCTGCTGGACGGAGTCTTCCCCAACCTCTCCTTCTCCCCTTGCTGGATCAAGGCGTGGGAGACGTCATTGGGCTGCACGTGTGTTGAACACGGAGGCGCCGTTGTTCGGCGCTTAGATCGGAATCAACCGCGATCTGAATCGCTGCGAGTACGACTCCTTCATCCGCGTTCTTGCAACGCTTCCGCTTAGCGATCTACAAGGGTATGTAGATGCACTCCCTTTCCCCTGGTTGCTATATTACTCCATAGATTGATCTTGATGATGCGTAGAAATTTTTAAATTTCTGCTACGATCCCCAACAGAATGCGCTACAGAGCCGCGTCTTAACCGACACCAATCGCCTCCGAAGATCAACAACTCCATTGGACCTCGCTTGTTGACGCATCGTTCGCCCTTAATGCCAACGGAGGAGATGACAAGCAAATGATGGGACTTGGTCAGTCCAGATAAAGGCATCACCTTGGATTCCCAGCGACGGTATACATGGCGCCTCTGAAGAACAATCTTGGGCACTGGCAAGCATCGGAGGAGCGCGACAAGGAACCTCCAAGCCAAGTGTCCAAACACAATGCTCCTAACGAAGGTACGGCGTCGAGGACGCCCCCATCGTGTCGATCCCACACCAAGCCTAGACTTTCGCCCGAAGACATCTACCAAATAAACACGGGAGCAGGGAAGTGTCGACACATCTTAACAACACCTCCAAGGAGGGGGCGACGACCAGGGGCGCCGTCACTGCCGGTGTTGACAAATGGGCAAGACCTTCATCCGTTGTTGCAGCACACCTCCCACCCTCGACGCCGGTCTGGGGCCACCGTTCGAGTTGTTCACACCGCTGGCGCCGCAACACCACGTCGTTGTAGTCGTAGCATTACAGTCCACCAACACCCGCACGGCCGAGATCGCATTCCACCTCCCGCCTAGACGAGAGAAACGCAGCACGGCACCTCCATCTCCATCGAACAGGGCTGCACACCTCGTGCAATAGCTGTCTCACTCTAGACAGCTGTCACTACCACAACCCTTCGTCCTAGATCTGACCCCGATGGGCCCAAATCGAGCCCACACTTTCGCCTCATTCGCACCGACGCCTCCAGGAGGGCAACCGCACGCCCACACCCGAGTTGACCGCCAGCCGCCGCACTCCGGGAGCTCCCGCCACTCTTGGCCAAACCCCACACAGCCGCCGTCACCATGAGAGCCGGTCTGCACGGCCCTCCACTCTCGCACCGGCACAATATGGAGGCGTCGTTCCTCGACAGACTCCTCTGCTCCTCCGCGAATCTCCGTCGCACCATGGCCTGACCACACGCCGCCTGCATGACGCCACCCCTTCACGCAAAGGGGGAGGGGCCCGTCCGGGCTCGCCGACCTCGCCCGTTGCCTTTGACGGCCAGGCCCCGTCACCATCTAGGACGGGGGTCTCTGGCGGTTAGGGTTAGCTCTCCGGAACCGCCCGCACGTGCGGTCTGGGATGGAGGGGAAAGTTTTTGCTCTCATAAATATCAATTTTGATAAAGCACATTTAGATGTGCTCTAAGTATTGCACATCTAAATCCTATGTCATTGATGTTACGCTAAGCTTCGTGCAAGTATTTTCTTTTGTTTTTCTAGATTAATTGAGTCATTTAGATGTGCGACAAACCCAAATAATATAGTGTGTCTAGGGCACATCTAGATGTGCTCTAGTTATTGCACATCTAAGTGAGTGAATCAAGCATAAAGAGAAAAGAAAAAAGAAAAAAGAAAATATCCACACGAATCTCGACGTAAAATTAATGACATAGGACTTAGATGTGCAATATTTATGACACATTTAGATGTGCTTTAGCAAAACTGAATAATATAATGAAAACCGGACTAAAATTGTGGCAGCACTGGCCGACCTGACCACCCATAAAAAGACACGCCGCCGAGAAGTAGAGATGAGCTTGCATCCGAGATGGCAAAGAGAGAACCAAGTTTTCTGCCAAACCAGCCAACAAAAGCTGACATTTCTTTTCACCAGGCGAGCGCTGGTGGTTACGCGCCACACAGATCTTTCTCTTAGGAGACGCGCTACAGATCGTTGGCCGATTTAGATGCATCACTCGATCGGATTTGGCGTTACGTCATTGACCGAACCAAACCAGATCACGTGGACAAACACGCCAAATTCAAGCAGTGACTCGAGTCACGTAACGGTATCGCTCGAGTGGAACTGCCTGGCATAACGGTGCTAGAATTAAGACTGACGTAAGCTACTTCTTCCGATCCATATTAATTGACGCTGATTTAATACAACTTTAGTAACAAAAAATACATTAGTAAATATAGTGCATGGCACATGCGGGCGAGCTTTCGCCCTACGTCCAAATTTTAAATTTACACGTAAAATTTACATATGTACTTAATGACGGGTGAAGTGTGACTAATAAGTATCCATCCGTTTCAAAATAAGTGTCTCAACCTTAGTTCAACTTTGTACTAAAATTAATATAAAATTGAGACATTTATTTTGAGACGGAGGAAGTAACAAACTTTCAAACTTGCAAATTCACACTCTACCCAACACCAACTTCACAAATATCTTTATTTGTCACTCGGTATGTAAGTTGACGTCACGACGAACTCGAACTCCGACATCGACAGAGGAGAACGCAACTGTGCTATCGAGGATGAGAACACCACGATGATGCAAGGATTGCGACTTGAGTATTGCAAACGGAAGTTTGAGTGTGTTTCTATGGTGGATATCATTTGGAGGCGTCTCATAAAAAATATAATTTTTATTGCGTTAATTGTACATCCTTTTCTCTATGCTTAACCAGGGGTGCAAATGTGTATTGTTTAGGGTAGCCAGTGGCCCTATCTAGTCCAACCAAATGAACCGCTTATTTTTTTTAAATTTTTTTATAATTCATTTGGTTGAACAAAATAGGGCTAGACATCAACTCTTGCAAGTTGAAAACCCGTACACGATATGGTACTGTAAATCCGTGAGCACTTGATGTACATGTTACATATCCTGATCCGAGATATCAGAATATCTCTGAGTTAATTTTACCGCACGGCAAGCGTGGTGAGCAATCTTCAAATCGTTCGGAAAAAAATCTCACAGTTATTTTTGTCAGTATAAGCAAGGAACCCCTAAAACCGAGAGCCCTTCTCCTAATAGGCAGAGCTCCAAAACGAACTTGGCGACTCTCCCCCGACCCTCACCCCCATCGCCCGCCGCCTCCGGCCTCCCCCGCCCGATCTCGCCGTCGCCATGGAGGACGACGACGAGTTCGGCGACCTCTACACGGACATCGTCCTCCCGACGTCCGAGCCCCCCAGGCCGCCGCCGCCCGCCGCCCCGGCCCCAAACCCTAATTCCGCGCCAGCTCCCGCGTCGGCCGCGGCGGCGGCGGGCGCCGAGGACGACGACGACGACGACTGGCTGCTCGGAGGGGGCGACCCCCTCGCCGGGGTCGACCCCACCACCGACTGGGTCGACGAGGACGACGATGGCGGCGCGCCCCCCGCCGTGAAGCGCGAGGTCGATGCGAAGCCGCCGCCCCCCGCCGCGGAGGATCCCGATCCGCTCATGGGGGTCGGCGCGGACGACCCCGGGGCGGCCATCCCGGGGCTCTCGTCCTCGGCGGCGGCCGGTGGTGCGGCCGGGAGCGACGAGTGGGATAGCGACAGCGAGGACGACCTCCAGATCGTGCTCAACGAGACGGACGGACGCCGGCGGCTCGGGGAGGACGAAGGCGACGACGAGGACGGGGACGACCTCCTCATCGTCGCCGATGGACCTCACATCCCCGGCATGGAGGAGCAGGAGTGGGTGGAGGACGGGACAGCGGCTGGGCCCGAGGGAGAGAGAAAAGAGGGCGGTGAGCCTGGGAAGACGGGCCCCATGCCTGGCGGGAGGATCGGGTACAGTGGCGGCGGCCCGGGGTTCCACCCGCAGCACCATTCCATGTTCAAGGTCAGTTATTCGGGCCAAGAAGCCGTTCGATGTTCGATGCGCTCGGCCCACCCCCAAAGAGGGAGACGGCGTAAACCCCGGTTGCAACTCGCTATGCTTTACGTTGTACTGTGTAAATTCCTGATAAAGTTTAGTTTCTTCCTTAGATTCTTTTGCATTCCTGCTTACTGTCCGACAATGTATACTGTAAATGCAATTTATATAACATATAAAGGGAACAAAGGGAAATACAATGATTTTGCATTTACTTTTTCATGCTTCCGTATAGCAACTTCAAGAGCCTTCTGAATGTTTAATCCCCGTGGGGTTATAATTCTTTGTTTAGTTAGTGAAGTAGTTAACAAGATGGTGGCATCGATACAGACTGGTCACTGAATTTCAAGTCAGTAACTTCATTTCAGATGCTGGTGTGATGCGGATGAAGTCAGCCATTTCGAGGAACATGCCGGTTATTTCATGATAGGAGATAGTGACAAGGTCGGCAGGTGCTCGAAGCTGGCAATATCACTTTTGTCCAGTAAGAGATAAGGCACACATTAGTTGACCCAGCTCCAAGAGCAGGCACTATGATGTACATAAGCTTGCTTGTCAAAGCCCAATCTTCAGGCTGTGTCCAAAATATTTCATTGTTCTGGCTATACACACTCAAGTTACAGTATTCGTTGGCTGTATGCGCTCAAGTCACATTCTCCCTAACTGTAGGTCTGATAGTTCTAGCTATTTCTCTGTGCTAAACTCAACAACAGAACTATGGGGAAATTGGCAAACAGCTGCTGACAGGCGTTTTCCTGTTCCTTGCCGCGAACACAAATATTGACTCTACCTCTAGCAGGAGAGTGTTTAACAATCCCGCACTGGGACTCTTAGGACTAATGGCCATCTGACTGTGGTTGGACCCTGTATGATCAAAGAAGACTTGAATGATTTAGGTGCAGTTGTAACTGTTCGATCCTAAATGTATCGGCACATTTTGTCAGTGTGGAATTTTGTTCTATTAATATCTGCCTGGATATAACTAAGTGGTCAGCTCTAGCATAGTCAAATTACGTACTCACACCCTGGGGATGTGAGATCAGATCTCTTGCAAGTTAATGATAAATTCTATGCATCAGTACATATGCTATTATCTTTAATATAATAATTGGTTATCAAGCAATACCTGTAGTGGGATCAAATATGTTCTTCTGCTACATGACACTTTCCTAAACCATTTTCAAAGAATGGCAATACTGGACAGCATGTAAACCCCAATTGAATATTAAATCAAGCACAGTTCAAGTTCATTTCACGAACTACATGATGTTTTGCATATATATTCATCATCTGTTCTCATGGCTTAACTGCTGGCAAAGCGATGATGTTAAGTACTTGGAAAGTTGTTGGTTGGGAAACGAGTGTTCTCATTCACCTTTTTTACTTTTTAAACTTTCTCTTTGATTATTTTTATAATCTTTGTTCTCCCTCTTGCAGTATGTACGACCTGGCGCTCCAACCGGTGGGGCTCCTAGTGCTCCTGGCCAATTCCGTCCACCTGGACCCCCTGGACCTTTTTCTGGTCGAGGAAGAGGAGACTGGCGGCCTGGTGCTGGTAGGGGCATGAATAAAGGTTTTCATTCAGGCTATGGAATGACTCCATGGGGTGGTGCTGGTCGTGGTTTTGGTGGCGGACTAGATTTCACACTTCCTCCTCACAAGTAAGTTAACTGGTAGACATGATAAGACCTGTA
Organism: Triticum urartu; assembly: GCF_056163025.1. Taxonomy (NCBI): domain Eukaryota; kingdom Viridiplantae; phylum Streptophyta; class Magnoliopsida; order Poales; family Poaceae; genus Triticum; species Triticum urartu. Next base: position 37,348,056 of record NC_141876.1, read on the forward strand.
GGTCATTTTATGCTTCGCTTGCTGCAAACTCTGTTTATCTGTTGCAGTTGTGAGTGTGCATTAGGGTTATTATTGTTGCATGCTCTGGCAAATGCCAATTTTGCGTGAATTTAACTCAACGCATAGAATACATCTAGCATTCTCAACTCAAGCGCGCAGAGTCAAGAACCATATACCACTATTTGTTACCTTTTTTTTTGGATGAGGGGCTGGGGATTGAATTCTAGGTTGGAATCAAGGAATTATTTGTGTGCTTCCCGTTGTTATTTCAGTTACATCTGGACAACTATTCTATTTATGCTCATTATATGCCCTCTCCTCAACATAATTTATTTGTCCCAGGATAATTTTTGATATTGACATTGACACCACATTTGAGGAGAAGCCATGGAAATACCCTGGTGCTGAAATTTCAGACTTCTTCAACTTTGGGCTTGATGAGGAGAAATGGAAAGACTACTGCAAGCAACTGGTCAGTCCTTGTTTAACATTTGGTGGCAATATAGCCCCCCCCCCCCCCCCCCCCTTCTATTTTGTCCTTCTGTAAAGTACTGATATATTTTTCACCAGGATCAATCACGATTGGAGTCCACAATGCAATCTAGAATACGGGTGTACGAGAGTGGGCGCTCAGAACAGGTTCCTTGTAACCTCATTTGCTTGATCCAATGCAAGCTATGTACTTTTGTGCCTGTTAACAGTATTTAATTGGTCTCATTCAGGACTACGATCCAGATTTGCCACCGGAGCTAGCTGCTGCGGCTGGCCATCATGACGTTTCTGCTGATAATCGGAATAAAGTAGATAATGGACATACAGATTTCAGTGCCCAAGGGAGAGTTCCTACAAGCAACCGACCTGCAGTGGTAACCCCCACGATGTCTCGTGTACATGTATTTGGTTCACATTTTTCATAATCTTTCATACACACTCCTTTTTTATATACAAAGGCCACTATCAAAAATACAATTTGCTTCTATACAAGGCCATTATCTCTTCCTGAGAAGAATCAATTAGATTTTTGCCTAGCATGATGGTGCTTATTTATGCAAATGTTGCATGCAGCCATAGAGAAAGTGGCACCACATGCAACATGTTTAATTAGCCCGGAACACGAGAGGTTTTCCACACAATTAATCTACCATTATTAGTTGGCTTTGTTTTCTTGGTATCTTAAAAATGTGATAAAGGCCTTGTATACAAAAACGGAGGGAGTGCCATGTTTAGTTGTCCTTGTTTACTTATGTACTCTCACATTCTGTTGTAAACTTGTACATGTGCTACAAAACAGTTTTCGACACACAACCATGTGCATCTTTTCAGTTATCATGTGACATTTGGTTACCATTCTGTAGTTTTGAGTTATCTTTATTTTATTAAACTACTACTAAGAAATTAGTTCCTCATTGTAAGTCAAGAAAACTGTGTTCGTCATCATGCAAAACTATCAAAAAATTGTAGGTGTTTTTTTGTTCTTTTATTTGTTTGGTGTTACCGTTCACTGTTCAGTCAAACTACTAAGAGCATCTTTTTTCCCTCTCCAGATGACGGGCAGACCTATACAAGTTGAAACTGGTTATGGAGAACGTTTTCCGTCTGCTGATACACGTCCAGGTCGAAACCGTGAATCAGATTCTGTTATAGAGGTAAGCTGTGATCCTGCTTTGGCATATATTTAAGTTGTCTCACTAGTAGCTTTTCAATTCTAAGCATTGTCTTGGGTTTCAGATTGTATGTGAGCCTCCGGCAGATGATCCAATAGTTGCTGATAGTTCAGTGGATCAGTCTGAGAAGGATTCTCAAGGAGGTAAAAAAAGCAACGGTGTTGAGGAGAGCGAGGTCTATACACCAGAGAAGACGAACAATTCTTCTTATAATTCCTCTTTGGGAAAGGCAGAACATACCAGAAGGTTGCCTGTCTCATCTGAAGGTGATATGCTCACATCAGATGTTCAGGGCCGTTCCCCGCCGAACTACAAAATAAGGGGCTCTCCATCTCGTGGAGTAAGGTATGCAGTATCTACAAAACCAAACTTGTTAATCCTGGCTAAATTATGCGTGCTGCAGTTTGCATTACGGTTGATTTTGATAATCTCGTTTTCTCAGAACTAATTTTCTGCATCACATTATAGATAATTCAGCACATAGCAGTTCAACAACCGCAAACTGAGTTCTAGTCTTTATTGGTGTGATCACATGAATGTTACTTCCGGATTAGAGTGAGCCAGTTGCGGTGGTCTTTTTAGCCTTTAAGTAGTAGTCCTGTTCGAAAGATCATAGTGAAGTGAGGTATTACAGTGAGTCTAGTTTCTTGAAGGCCAGGCCATTGCACATTCCACCTTCACTAGAGCAGATCATAGCCAAGATGTTCTCAGTGAAGGAGCCAAGTTTAGTTTATATGAGTCTAGTTTCTTGAAGGCAAAGGCCATTGCACATTCCATCTTAAATAGACCAGATCATGGCCAAGGTGCTCTCACTTAAGGAGCCAAGTGGCCAGCAATTCATGCCACAGTGATACCCCTTCTACCACTATTCACATGCACTGTTACACGTAACTGATGGATTGTCATTCACATGCACGGTTACATTTAACTGATGGATTGTCATTCCATGATGTGGTAGTATGTATTGTGTTTCAATATCCAAGCCCTCCAGTATTTCATTAGTCTCTTGCCCGATTGCAAGGTTAATGCCAGGATGTGGATTCTGGAGATCTTTGGATGATGTCATTGTTCCATTTTCTCTAGCATATGCTTCCCATATTTCTTGTATTTTTTGGTTTTACGTCCTTCAGCTCTTTGTTTTTGTCGAAGTTGTATCTCTGATGCTTGCCCTCAAATTGTTCTTTAAAAGGTTGAAAGGACGCTCTCAGGGTGTAAACCCTAGCCGAGAAGCTGAAAGCTCCAATGAAGTACCTCGCAAAGCAACATCCTCAAAGAGACGCCGTGATACCCCGAGAGATAGCAAACCTGTTGATGACTCAGAAACTAAGGATGGCTTAAAACGGTCACCTACTGTTGCTGATGAAACGACAGACAAGCTGAGCACAGAAGATCAATTTGCTGATAATGATGATAGGCTTGCTTTGGTTGATAGTGCTGAAGTGGATGCTGATGATGCTATCTCAGAACCTCACATGGCTAGCGATACGAATGAGGATGATAATGAGGATCATTCTAGTAAAAGGCAGAAGATCATTTCTAAGGTTGAGCAGCCCCCTGGACTCATTAATAGTAGTGATCAAGTCGATTTGAAGACACTGAATAGTGAAAACAGTAGAGGAGTGAGGTCTGGTAGCAGCAAAGATCATCAGAAACGCCTTGAATCTGGTGAAGAAGTTCTGCAAGATAGGCGGTCCAGGCGTGTAAATGATGTGAGAAGGCATCATGATGGAGAAGAACGCGATCCCCGTCGAAAGGACGTGTCTGCTCGAGACGTCAAACCTGAAATAGAAAGGACACATTTGGCTTCTAGAGGTAGGGATGATATCCACCATCCTTACGGGAACAGAGATCGGGACATACGCGGTAAAAGTTTTGATAGGGTAAGAGAGACTGAAATTTTGCAGAGGAGAGAAGACAGCATGCACAACAGAAGAGGCAAGGAGGAAGATTTGAGACTCAACTACAATGCTGAAGTTGGTGCAAGACATAGAAATAAGTTGAGACCTATTGATAGGAATGACAGGGATGAAGATCCTCATCCAAGGAAATTGCTGGATGATGGTGACTGGAGGGGCTCTAGACAAAGAGAGCGTGGTGATATGGTTTTGAATAGTCGTGAAAGTTTAGATGATTCTCATATCAAGAGAAAGAAAGATGAAGAGAACACCAGGAGAATGAAACCTGAGAATGAAGATGCAGTCCACGGTTATAGAGGAAGGGATGATCCAAACAGAAGGAAGAGAGAACGGGATGATGGAATTGATCAGAAAAGAAGAGACGATGGTGTTAGGATGCGGGAGAAGGCTGATGATCGTAGTATTGTGAAGAATAAAGAGGACAACTTGCGACAGAGAGAAAAGGACGACAGGCAGAGGCCTAAGCATGAAAGCACACTGCTCCTTCAGAGAGAAGAAGGCAGAGGAACTGGTCGGGGTGGACGGGTTATGGATGACAAAATTGTCGGTGGTGGTAGGAAGAAGGATGAATCAAGATCTGCATTGTTGAGCAAAGAAACCCTAGAGCGCAACAAACAAAATGAGCCTGGGAGGAGAGGTCAAGGTGCAGAAGAAAACAGCACGCAGAATAAAGGGCGAGCTGATGTGCGTCCACGTGATGACAATCCAAATAACAATGAAAGGAACTCCAGACAAGATAAAATAAACAAGATTCATGACAATAATCGTGTATCTAGCAGTTCTGATGCTCGCCAGGCTAGTAGGGATAAGCCGAGGGAGAGCACAAGAAAGGGCAGAGGCTCTGTGCCAAATGAGCAAGATCTTCACAGATCTAGCAAGAGAAGACGGGAAGACCATGAAAGCTTTCGTAGTGGGAAGGTATGAAATTCTTGTTGAAAGTAACTTTCGAAAGACATAGGCATTAGAAATTCAGGCGATTGACTAATCACGAGGTGGTGATGTGTGTTTGAGACATCTGACTTGAAACAGATTAGTGTTGTGTTTTTAAAGTTTTGCAGATCTTATACCTTATTGTGTTACAAAAGATATTGCAATAATCATGAATTTATGATAGGATGTATACTTAACATGCACATAGGGTTTGTACTTTGTTTTTAAAAGAAGGGCTTTTACTTAAATACTACATGGTCCTTATTCCAAGCAAAGTTGTGTTGCATAATTGGTGACAACCATTTACCTTTATGTTTTCTGGGCCAGTCAGTGAATTTGTTTTCATAATTCTTTGCTGATTGTTTTATTTTTCTGCCAAAGCCTAATCGTAATATGATATCCAAGTGCCGTTTTTCTTATTTGTAAATTTGACAAGTTGAGTATGGTCAGATTTGTTGCTGTGTTTTTATGTTACTGTTTGAGTGCCCACACAGTTCGCCGCAATGGTTCCAAATAAACCACACTATTATTTAAACCAAATTAAGTCACAATTAAGTATGATGCATATTCTTTCCTAATTCCTATACATAATCAGCCTTACTGTGATGTAATATGCTCAACAACGATGTGGCATCGAGGAACACGATTGAATTCCCTGTTGCAGTGTTAAAAAATATACGTAATCAGCCTGTTAACAGAGGCATCCAAAATGATCAATTAGCATGGTTAGTTAGTTACACACCCAAAGGAAGTGATGAATTGGTCTGAGGAAAACTGGAACATATGCTGTTTGTCATTGCCAAGAAGAATATCAGAAGTTGAGGTTGAGCAAGTGACCTCACGGCAGAATTGTGTGGCTCTGCAGTTGAAGAGTAGATCGACACGAGGGTTTACTAGTGTTTGCTACTACAATTAGGTTAGCAAAACAACTACTCCCTCCGTTCCGAATTACTTGTCGCAGGTATGGATGTATCTAGATGTATTTTAGTTCTAGATACATTCATTTTTGCGACGAGTAATTTGGAACAGAGGGAGTAGTATATAGTTAGATACATGATAGAATTTTCTCTTGGGGACGTCAAGGCAGATTGTCACATGGCGAAGTTACAAGCCAAAACACAATACAGCAAAACAGTTGACTGACGCGTGTTTTTGCATTTTCTGCACCTTGCATGCATTTTTCCTAAGAAATTCTCATTAAGCATTCAACTATGTTACCCTGCAAACAAAAATCCTTTATTATATTATACATAAACACCAGTTTGATTCAATTGTACACTGCGGCGATATTCACCATTCGTGGTGGTGACCATCAAGTATGACAGTGGTTGGTCACTGGACAAGACAGACGATCATCACCTAGTCTGTAGTGGGCGGTCATAGAATGTTGTTGAGTGGCTACTAGGGGGGCACATGGTCTATTGCTTGGCCTACGGCTGTTGTAGGGCAAGGTGGGGGATACTAACTACCAAGAGCTATCGCTCGAGTGTTACGTTACCTTGATAAACCAAAATTGTGGGGATGTCAGATATCAACGAAGGGGGGCAGTTGCTGCATAGAAATAGGGTAGTTATCTAGTGCACAAGTGTGACCGGGCGAGTGTCTGGAATATCTTTAGCTTGGGAGTAAGACCAGAACCATGTAGATTTGGAAGGGTATTTCTAGACGGCCTTACCCTTGCACGATGCTGTCTAGAAATGAACAATACTACTGAATAATCAGTTGCCGATCCACAGTCTGTACCCTCTCCCGGTACGCATGGAGCATTGAAGACATCTACTATTCTTTTGGTAAAATGTAGCCTTTTCTCTTCTGCATACTAGGCCAATTATAAAACACGTGTGCTGGTTCCTTTCCTCATCCTCCGCCACTGTAAAGGATGTACCTGTTTATTGCTTGTGAGTTGTGAGGCATTTAGATCTTTCTTGTCTGGGCAGAAAATTTGCATGCGCATTGAGTGTTACAATCAGGCACTAGAAACTTCACATAAAATTCAACTGGTGTCGGCCTTCTTAATGATTTTGGATCGCTTCATGATTTGCATGGATAATTATCAGACGTATTTATGCACACTGGAATTCTTTATAGAACATTCTTCTGGTCGGCTGGTGGCACACTAGTGGCTCTGGTTTCTGAGTGCACCTCTGGTTTTTAATGCATGCTGTCCATGTTTAAGAATTAGCTAGATTTCATTCATGGGGTGAACTGATTTATGTGTTTACTCATCTGCAACATTTTGGTCTCTGTTGAATAACAAAGAGTATAGTTCTCTTGCAAAGAAAACTTGCTGCTAGTTGAAAAATGAAGAGCACGGCACCGGTATATGAATAAGCATATGATTTTTTTGTGGAAATTTACTGCTTGGTGGGCTTATGTCTTTAGATTTTGTTTTAACTCTTTGGAATATTCACCCTCAACCCAAATGCAAACAAAACTTTGTATAGGTTGAGGCGAAAGGAGGGAGGGAGCAACAAAATGGTAGGGATCATGCTACATCATCCAAAACGAGCAAGAATCCTCAACATGATTCATTTGTGAAACAAGGGGAAGAAGAAGCCATGTCAGATGATGAGAATACCGATGATTCAAGAAGGGGTCGGTCTAAGCTGGAGCGATGGACAAGCCACAAAGAGATTGACTATAGTACTATTGATAATGAGACCACACATGCATTTCCTTCCATCGAAGCTGATGTTCAACCCCCCACTGCTGATGCGTCAGGTAAATCTGATGTTCCTGCTATAGTTGTCAGTTCGGACATGAAGAACAGTGGTGATAATGGGCAAGCCTCTGAGATGACGGCTGAAGAGCGTGACCGACATCTAGACACGGTTGAGAGGCTCAAGAGAAGAAGCGAACGATTCAAACTTCCCATGCCTGGCGAGAAGGAGGTACCCCAGAACAAAAAGGTTGATGCTGAAGTGCAGACTTCCCAGAATGAATCGCCTGCTGCTGACGTTGAAGTGAAGCCTGAGCGGCCAGCTCGCAAGAGGAGATGGGCTGGGAGTTGATTGGAACTCACAAACATATATCCTCATCTGAAGAAGTGGCGGCACAGCTCATGGAAGCTGGAAACATATCGTCATCTGAAGAAGTCGCGGCACAGCTGAGCTCGCGCAATGCTTTTCTCTGTTACAACTGAAAGTTGAACTGATGTATGATTTGTACTGTATAACTTAGATCTGTAACTGTAACCATACATACATGTTCATTTGTGGCCGGGGACCTGGATACTTCATTTATCTTTTCCGATTCCTCCCCTCATTTGCGGGGATCGGAAATGTGTGGCACTGGTGCGCCACCAGACTCCGGGTAGCTATGTGTTCTTTGTGGGAAACCTTGGAGGTTTCCAGCTTCATCTGCTACCCAAAGGAGCCACAAGGCAGTTTTGAAGCTGGCGTGGGGATGCTGCAAGGCGCCTTGTTATGAGCTGCCATGGGCACACTGGATTTTGCATCACTCTTCTACTGGTGTTACTTGAAAGCTTTTGTTTGTGGACCAAGAAGAGCTGGGGATCTCGGGAGTGCTTCGAGTTATGACATCTGCTGTTTATGTTTGATATTATTATGTGTATGTACATTATGATAATCTCTTGGACTGGTGTGCATAGGATGCAACAAGATAGATTCTATAGTAGAAGTGCATGTTGCAGTGAATGTCGTGGACAATGCATGCGATAATATTCTATACCTGTAGACAGTGGTAGGTAAAAAAAGGTTATATGCTTGTTTAGCTTCTTTTTTCTAGCGATGTACATGAATTTTGCCTATGAAAAAACTGACTTTAAGATGCCAGTCTTGTCGCCTGATTGAATTTTAGTTAGCACTTTTAGTTGCATATCTGTTTGAAGGTGCTAGTAAAATAGTGAAATTGCTCCCCTATTGCGAGCTGATGTCAACGACGCAGCCAGCCATTGACTTGCAGCATAGAAATCAAGAGTTGCGTCAGGCTCGCGCCGAACCACCTGAGCCGTCAGGCTAGGCCACGAATGAGCGGCACATCCTCGTGGACCGACTGGTGGTCGCCGGTACGCCCACGGCAGGGGGGCGGGCGGCGATGCTGACCTCCCACCGGGCCCCGTGCCAGCACTGCCCTCACCTCAGTTCAACAAAAAAAAAACACTTTGTCCTCGCCAGCTAGAAAAAAGAAATCATCACCAACCGGACGATGGTGTGGTGAAACCTTGTCCTCACCAGCTAGAAAAAAAAAATCATCACCAACCGGACGATCGTGTGGTGAAGCTTTGCCCTCACCAGCTTGGAAAAAGAAACTTTCATCACCCACCGGACGATGGTGTGGTGAGATTCCCCCCGCCACGGGGGTGCGTGCCGCCTCGTGCCGCCGTAGGAGCGGCACCCTCGCCCGTTCGCTGGCCGTTGAGCCCGAGCTCGTCACAAAACGGGGTGCGGCCGTGCCGCGTGCGCGCCCCGTGCCCCGCCCGCTCCTCCCACGGGTTCGCGCCGCGAGCCCACCGGACCCCGCTGATACCACGGGCCACCCGGTCGGACCTTCCAACACAGCCCACTGGTTTCCCCCGGGAAACCCCGGGCGGCACGCGCCCCCTTGCCGACGTGGCGAGCCCGCCCTATCCGATCCAACAGCCACGTCACGCCCATCCCTCTCCAACGAACGAACGATCAAAGCCCGCATTCCCCCCATATAAATACCCGAGGAAGCCCAGAATCCAGCAGAGCTATACATCCCAATCCAATCCATCGCAAACCAATCTGATCCAATCCAAGATCGTCGTGTTCATTCTGAAAGTGTCGATCGCAGCGGATCATAGATAGCTAGGCGATGGCCCCGAGCGCGTCGATGCTGTTCCTGAGCTACCACCAGCTCCACCACGGCCCCGCCGACGCGCCGCACGGCAAGGACGGCGCCGGCGCCGGCGCCGGCACCGGCGGCTTCCGGTTCGGCTTCGGCAATGTCTTCTTCTCCCTTGGCGTCCTGGCGCCGAAGCGGCGGGATGCGGCGGTGCACGACGGGAAGGAGAGGGCGCGTCGGGCCGGCGGCGAGGAGGAGGAGCCCGCGACGCTGGCGAGCAAGTTCGACGAGGCCGTGCGGCTCAGCTGCTGGTCGTCCTGAAGCCTATCTTAATGAATTTCCGCGTGCTCCTGTAGCTTCTGCCTCTTTGGCCGTTCAATCATGTGCCGTGCCGATCGTTGGCAATGGCAGCATATGTGTAGATAAAATGTGACTGTGCATATGAATTTCCCTTCTTTCTTTCTTGCTGTGTGAAATCCTGGGTAGTACTGATTTCTGAATTATCCCGATCATAAGATTTGGTATACATGGGCTCGATGTCGTCGTGTCCTCACGCTGCTAGCTTCTGAACTTGGAGCGTCCTTGAAAAGGATAATTTTCAAATCCTATCCAGAATCGCCTAAACACCATTCTGAACTGCTAAGTGGGTCTATGAACTTGCAAAGTTTGTCCCTCGTAACGGTGAATTTGCGTAGTTTTCTTCACGCTCCTCGTCTCCTCGACATGAGCTCGCCATGGATAAGCATTGCCAAGAGACCAGTAACACATTTGAAAGTACAAAAGAGATCAGTAGCAGTACGTTACGATCTTATCCCTCGACCTTTTCTTTTTGCCTAAGATCCCTTGACATGATTCACATTTTTTTCTTTTGAGGGGGACATGGTTTACAGCTGTGGGCTGGCCACCAGTGCTGAATCCGGCGGACAGCAGAGGATTCGGCCCACAGCTCTAACTGGGCCCGTGGGCCACCAGAAATTCTCCCCCAAACTTTACTTAACCCCCTGCCCAACCGCGAAAAAAAGAACTCGACACCCCCAAGGCCTCACCCAACCTCTGCCACTGCCGCTTCCCCCGGCGTTCGTTGCCCCCTCCGACCAGCCGGCGCACCCCGCACTGCACGCCATGAAGGTGAGTGATCAGACGAACCTCTCATGCTCTACGTTTCTCTGGATGCAGCCGTATGTGCCCCGAGTACCGGTCAATAGGTTTCTGGTTCGGGGAGTTTATGCGGCGTGCAGGCCACGTGCTCGACGTAATGCCTCGCCGGGTGTCCTGTGCAGATTGCGGTGGAGGGATGCATGCACGGGGAGCTGGACAAGGTCTACGACACGATGCAGCGGCTCGAGGCGGCCGAGGGTATCAAGATCGACCTCCTCATCTGCTGCGGCGACTTCCAGGTGCGCTCAGGCTGCAGGCAGTCCCCTCTGCCCACGCTCCTTTATTGGAGCTGGAGTTTGTTTTTTTCCCCTTGAATACATTGCGAGCTTACAGTTTGGCTCGACGGTGGTGTATGCTGTTTTGCATCATGTCGTGCACGCACCTGCTTGGGACATGGGATCTGTCTGGTTCACAATGGCCTAGCTGCTGGCTGGTTGTTTGTTTGAAGTTAACCTAACATATCTGTTACTCGTTGGAATAGATAGTTGATCTGGCTAGGGTATCACAGCATTTTCTAAGTCTACCACACACTTCCCTTGAATTGAAATGCTGCAATATTTGTCTTACTGGGTCTGGTCATGCCGGGCCCTTTGTTACGGAAATATATTTATCTTACTGTCCTTAAGAAGGTCATATCTGGCTCGGTTCTATGGAGCATGGACAAGTTGATTTTTCACATGGTCATAGTTTAATGTTCGGTAGTAATTCTATGTACGTGTTGACATATTTCACATTCTGACATTGCACCTTTTCATGCAGGCTGTAAGGAATGAGAGTGATTTACAGTGTGTAAATGTCCCACCAAAGTTTCGTACCATGAACTCGTTTTGGAAGTACTACTCTGGGCAAGCAGTTGCCCCATACCCAACTATCTTCATCGGCGGGAATCATGAAGCAGCCAATTATTTGTGGGAACTGTGAGTCTCTGTCACTTATGCCCGACACAACTTTCAAAATACCAATCCGTGGTTTAGTTTAGCTGTGGGACCTTATTCTATATTTTCACTTTGTAGGACAATAACTAGAATTTGCATGTAAAAATTTAGGAAGGATTGAAGCACAGTAATCTGAAAATTTCCATGATATTTACTCAAATTTTCAATCTAAAAAAAAATTCTAACTGGGACAAGGATGATCTATGTATGGAAGTGTGTTGTCCAATAACTATTCATAGAAACATCGGGATGTAAAGAAAAGAATTAAAGGGAGAAAGGCATTGTTTTGAATCTAAGGCTGTCCCTTGTTTTGAACTAATATCTGCTTAGGAGTTTAATAACAAGTAGCTCAACAGCTTTCAGTCATTGGATACATTGATTTACTCAACATATTTGAGTATTGTTGTTCAATGATGAGGTGTTGTCTTGCTTATTGAAAAATGCAATGCCTGCTGTTTTCTAATTGTGGTGTAACCACTATCAGGTACTATGGAGGATGGGCAGCACCTAACATCTACTTCTTGGGGTTTGCTGGTGTTGTTAAGTTTGGAAATATTCGAATTGGTGGAATGTCAGGAATACATAAGCAACATGATTATTACCGAGGCAAGTTTATTAATATCTTGCTTGGGATACTTTGTAGTTTGAAGTTTTTTTTTGTTGCATCTAGAGGTTATTGTCTAGGGAGTAGAAGCCTATTGAAGAAGGATCCTAAACTAGAACTGTAAATTTCATTAGACCCTGAACAAAGCATTCAGAATTATTATTGCCAATCTATGCAGGACACCATGAGAGGCCTCCATACGATAATGCTACTATACGATCAGTGTACCATGTAAGGCATTACGATGTTCTCAAGCTAATGCATGTGAAGGAGCCTCTAGATATATTCATGTCACATGACTGGCCTCTTGGCATTACTGAATATGGAAACCGGGAGAGGCTCCTTCGAGAGAAACCGTTCTTCAAAGAAGAGGTAATACCAAGTTGCCAATTGACATAGGGGATTATTTTGTGTTACACATTTGTTATGTCCGCGTAGTACACGACCCACCCAGCACCAAGTTAGGGGGAAGATTCCAATGATTTATTAATTTGGTAGTTTATCCTTTAAATTAAGATCTATTTTAGCTTGGGCGTTAAGCCAACTAGACATAAGATCTACGATTTGTTCTTAGATTGGATTGTTAGTCCTCTATAAGGAGAACCCTCTGTGAGGAATAGAGCCAAGCAAGAATTAGAAGAGTGGTTCTTCTATCTTGCCCCTGGAGTGAGAGCCTTCCCTCCTATCTACCTAGATCCTAGTACGCAACGCATTCAAACCATTGCAACTCTCTATAACATATGCCTTTCATTACTCATCATCCACCAACCTTGTGAAAATGCCTCAAGGGAGTGTGTTGACTTTATTGTGTGACAATGTCACATTTTGAGTCAAAGCCAAAGAATAATATAATAAATAAGCGATGCCACATTTTTCATGATAATTACTGCAGTGAAACAGTTTCCAGTGTTGTGTCAGCATCTGTGATCAGCTAAGGACTGTTTCTCTCTCCTTTTTTTGCTAATTAATCTTGTAAAGGTACACTAGATAAACCTTAGTATTTTAGCTAAAAATGATAATGTTAATCCCTATGGCATCAAGTTTCGTATGGTGAGCTGATGACTACTGTGGTCTGACATGCACAGTGTTTGATTGAGACTACTTCCTCAAAAATGGAATGCTTCATGCTTCCCTACACACATATCAAACTATTGTTAATGTTCTGTTCTCTTGTCATTTCAGGTCAACGAGAGAACATTAGGCAGTGAATCTGCAGCAAAATTACTGAACAAATTAAAACCACCGTACTGGTTTTCAGCTCATCTTCATTGTAGATTTCCAGCTATCATTCAACATGGTGAGGATGGACCTACGACTAAGTTTCTTGCTCTTGATAAGTGCCTTCCCGGGCGGAATTTTTTGCAGGTACTACTATCTCCTCTACCACAGACATTTGAACCACTACAAATAAGTTCCTTGCACATATTTGTTCTGAGATGTCAATCAATTTTAGGTAATAGACATTCCATCCAATCCGGGACCATATGAAATTCAGTATGACGAAGAATGGCTTGCAATAACACGGAGATTCAATAGTGCTTTCCCCTTAACTCGGATGCCGTGTACAATTCGGTTGGTGCATAAATTGTCTTGTTTGTTTGTTACAGTGTAATGAATATTCTTAAAATATACAATAAATGACAAAGCTGGAGTAATTCAATTGGCTTATCTGACAGGAATGAAGAACTTGATATTGAAGATGACCGGCAGTGGGTTAGGAGCAAGTTGAATGCTAGAGGGGCTAAGACATTTGATTTTGTCCAGACTGCTCCACCTTATGATCCGTCCAGGCCAGTTTATAACCCCCCCATAGCAGGTAAGCTTTAATAGTCATGTCTTCACTGTGAGCCATAAATATTATGGATTCTACTGTCGAAATGTTTCTTGATCTTGAGCTACCATATAGTTTTCCTTTAGTTCCACAATTTCATCTTATGTCACAGTTCATTGCTTTCATTCTAGTTGTTTTTTGTATTTAAAGTATCACAAACTAGTATCTGATTCTAAGCATTTGAACTCTTTCTTTGTCAAACTTCTGATGTGTGCTTTACATGGTTCTTGTGCTACACAGTTCCTTGCAGAAACCCACAAACTGAATCATTTCTCCAGTTTTTAGAACTCCCATATCTGCTGGACTCGTCTAATCCTGGCGGTATGTTTCTCTCTCTCTCTCTCCCTGATAAATGCTTATGGCTGTAGCCTAGTCTCTTTTGTGGTAACATCTAAACTCTGAGTTTCATGCACTCTAAGCTAAGAACTGGCTGCTTGTGGGTCTGACCTAGTCAGTTTGCACTTCATCAATATTATTTTCGTTTACGCTCACTCAAACTATTTGTTACCAAAAGAAGAACAGTTGTTCTGCTGTGGTTATACTTTGTGATGACTTGTGGTTACTCATCTTGACAGGTGCTGATATAAACGTATCGAGCTCTCAGGCAGCACCTGCACTTGACAACGAAGACATAGAGCTCCCCGATGAAGTTGAAGACGACGAAGATGATGAGGAGTGAAGCACTTAAAGTAGTGGATTCGTTGGAGGTTTAACTAGGACAAGTTCTGTTGTATATCCCTGCGTCCAGGGTTTTGTTGCCAGCTATGTTGATGGATGTCATTACCTCTGTAGAGCATAACTGCAGAAGGAAAACTAACTTGTAGACCGCAGTACCGTACAGTAACCTTGCTTGATTACGAGGTGTAACTGGAGTTATATGCTAGCACAATGCAGATTTTTTTAGAGATATTACGTTTTTTTAAACTAACAATGTCAATCTTTTATATTTTAGAGTAAAGAAACTGCAAAGTTTTTTTGTCGACGAGTCTTTGGTCTCATATATATATATTTTTCAGAACAATGATTAATTTTATTAATCAAGTGAGGAGATTGCTATAGATTGAGGAAACCGAAACAAAACAAAGCACATACATATTCAAAAGATATCAAAGCATTTGAAATCACCAAAGTTCTGCTAAACACATGTTGATAGTCTATGCACACGGTATAAACCTACAGGAAAGCATACTTGGCTAAACTCAAAAGGTTTTGAATAGCAGCATGAGCCCAACAGGCCAACACTAGGTGTAAAATCTTGTACCATTGAACGTACCGTAACCGGGTACACTCCTCAAAAGACAAGCCATCAAGATGTTGATTCATCCTCAAAAGACAAGCCGTCAAGCTGTTGATTCATCACCGAACCATTAAAAGGGACTAAATAGGAGAAACTAAAACATTGCTAGCTCCTCGACGTCGCCAGTGAAAACACAATGGGATGTGGATGAAGGACGCATGAAAGGAAGACCCTGATCGTCGAAGATATGACGGGAGGCCACATGATATGAGGGGAACCGACGTAGATGATTGTGGAAGACCTTGATAACGACGATAAGTTTTTCTTATTTCTTATTTTCCCCCTTTTTGAGTCGAGACGTCTTCGATAAGTTACTGCCCCAAACTGGTATCAATTTTTTTAAGGGATCAATCTTACTTTTAGAATCAACTGGTACAAAAATTTCTTTTTTAGTAGGTCAAACTAGTTTTCTTCTTGAGGGAAAATCTAGCTCTCTTTACTATTCAATGGAATGGGGGTACAATAGCAATGTCTAGGGAGTTCAAGAGCCACAAATGGTGCCCATATAACATAAAGATAGTTGTGAGCTAGATCATGAGCATGCATATTTGACGTCCGATCTTCATGTGTAAAACAAACTTCATGAAAGTCTCTCATATGTTGATTGATCTCCATGAGGACGGTAAGGTAGCTAGGTTGGAATCCGTTGTTGATGGGCTGACCACTTCTTAACAATCATATGCAATGATGTAGTGTTGCAGCCGCAAGTCTGCTGCGAGGCAAGAGCTTCTCTACACACCAGGGCTTTGAAGGTAGTTGGGTCAGAAATACTTGGACAAGCAACCATTGAAGGCCACTGATATGCGCCAAAAGTGCAACAGATAGGGCCACCACCCCTCGGTTCTTTGACCTAGAAACAACTGCATCAACATTTTTTTTTCATCATGTGCTAGGGTGGAGGATCCATCTGCGACAAATAGGTCGAGTCTAGTGAGCTCCCACTGGGTCCTGGGCATGTGATGAGATGATCTCCAAGTCGGCCAGGAAGCTACCAATAAAAGAATACACGAATAGAAGGCTCTAGAAAACATCTTCATGAATTGC
Organism: Triticum urartu; assembly: GCF_056163025.1. NCBI lineage: Eukaryota > Viridiplantae > Streptophyta > Magnoliopsida > Poales > Poaceae > Triticum > Triticum urartu. Next base: position 37,364,202 of record NC_141876.1, read on the forward strand.
CTAATCACTTGAGAGAGCATAACAATTATCATAACCAAAAGATCTTGCAAGTTTTCTATTTGGGTTTTCCATAACTGAGTTTCCAGAGGCACAACACTAAAGGGGCAAATTTATTAACGAGGTCTAGAACCTCTCTGACTGTTATAGCTTTTTGCCAAATCCACGATAGTTCCAACATAGAGTTTATCCACATTCACCCGCACTACTGCTATCCATCATGTTGCCTCAGGCGGTGGCGCTTCCTCCTGCTCGAAGACGACGTCATCCAGGTCCTCCTCCCGAAGCGCCAATTCCTTCATCATTGCCTCTAGCTCGATCTGATCAGATTTCCCTAAGCCGCACGGATCGATAATAATAATAATAATTCCACGGGCCACCCAAACCCTAGTCTCCATTGATCTCTAGAAACTCAACGCCAAGACCGGAACGCGATCCAGGATCGCCCCTTAGTCAGTCCAAGCAGTTGAGGAAATGGAGGATCAAGTTCAGGGAAACATGATCTCTACGCCGGTCGTCCCCACCAAGAGAGGAACCCTAGCGAGAGGGGAAAAAGCTCTGCATGTATATGTACATAGTGGTATCAAAGTATGCTCTGCTGTGCAGTTGGTAAAACAAATGAATTGGGCCGTCTAAAGTCGCCAGCAGATATCTGAAGCCCAGTCCATACCGCCATAGCCGTCTAAAGCCCACCGAAACTCCGGAGCTTCGGCACGCGTCCCTCGCCGTGGTTCCCCAACTCAACAGACCACCGCACCGCGCCGCAGCGTCGCCAAAGGGGAGGAATTACAAAACCCCAAACCCTTTTTCTTTCTGGTTCGCGGCAATGGCGGCGCCGGATGCAGACGAGACCCCGGCCTCCCCGGGGTACGCCCTCCGCGCGACCCTCGCCGGCCACCGCCGCGCCGTCTCCGCCGTCAAGTTCTCCCCCGACGGCCGCCTCCTCGCCTCCGCCTCCGCCGACAAGCTCCTCCGCGTCTGGTCCTCGGCGGACCTCTCCCTCGTCGCCGAGCTCGAGGGCCACGAGGAGGGCGTCTCCGATCTCTCCTTCTCCCCCGACGGCCGCCTCCTCGCCTCCGCCTCCGACGACCGCACCGTCCGCATCTGGGACCTGGGCGCCGGCGGCGGCGCCCGCCTCGTCAAGACCCTGGCCGGCCACACCAACTACGCCTTCTGCGTCGCCTTCAGCCCCCACGGCAACGTGCTCGCGTCGGGGTCCTTCGACGAGACGGTGCGCGTCTGGGAGGTCAGGTCTGGCCGGAGCCTCCGCGTGCTGCCCGCCCACTCCGAGCCCGTCACCGCCGTCGATTTCGACCGGGACGGGGCCATGATCGTGTCGGGAAGCTACGACGGGCTCTGCCGCATCTGGGACGCAGCCACCGGGCACTGCGTCAAGACCCTCATCGATGACGAGAGCCCGCCCGTGTCCTACTCCAAGTTCTCCCCCAATGGCAAGTTCGTGCTTGCATCCACCCTTGATAGCACCCTGGTAAGTTATTCAGAATCTCTCCTCATAGTCTTATTGTAGAGAACATTCCAGCTCGCAGCATATGTGAAATTGCAATTATGTTGTTATTGAATGTTTGATTGTTCTCATAGCTAGGTTAAACATCAGTAGTTGACATTTCTTAGCTAGGAAGAACATTAGTAGTTGCAATAGCAATGGAACACTACAAGTACATTTTTGGGGGCACAAGGGACAGAGTTTGCCACAAGGAAACGAGGAGGGGATTAAGGCTTTGAGGTTGTTAATAGGGCTGATGCAGGCACTTAGTCCAGAGCACACTCCATAAATTGGGGACTTATGTCGGTGCTGCTTCGCGGAGTTAATTTTTTACATGTTAAGTTCCCCTTTTAATGCCTTGGCACATTGCTGTTGCCTTGTGACCATGAGGTCACGGGTTCGAGTCCTGGAAACAGCCTCTTGCAGAAATGTAGGAAATGGCTGCATACAAAAGACCCAAAGTGGTTGGACCTTTCCCCGGACCCTGCGCAAGAGGGAGCTATGTGCACCGGGCTGCCCTTTTTTTAAGCTCCCCTTTTAATGAGGCTTGCAAGCTCAGTTAATCTCAGCCATAGCCTGATGATCTGCCTTAAAGTTATATCAGTTCCATTAAGTCTAGCCTTGGGAGTATGCAAATTGGGAGTCCCAGTGAGGTGCCACCAAACAAGGTACTCTTTGGGTTGGAGGTATTAGACCCGCCGTAATACTATTTCTGTACTTCACAGCATGACGTGAACTTGAACTTGCAGTAATATGTGATTTTGCAATGGTGAAGATGTGAGTGAGTGATCTGCATATTGTTCGGTCTGCACTATGCTAAGTAGGGTTGGAAATTTTCTGATTATGTTGGAGTTAGTGCTACCATTCTTCCTATACTCAAGAATATCGAAAAAAGCAAAGCATGGCTTGTTTATAATTTCTACAAACTGCAACATTTTGTAGTGTTGTTTGCAATCTTGAGATGATACAGATGAGGGTAATACTCCCTCCATCCTGAATTACTTGTTGCTCAAATGGATGTATCTAGCACTAAAATATGGTGCTAGATACTATTTGTTTTTGTCTTCATTCGACAACGAGCTTGGTGGGAATATTTCTGTTGAGAAATGCAGAAAGCTCGAAATTCAACTTTCATTCATGATTTGATTTTGATGAATTGTGTGGTGATTGTTCTGGTGATAAAGATTTGTTAGGTCTTTTTGCAGTAAATTGACATGGCTGGGACATCAATCAGTAGTTCGTTTCTTTTGGCTGTATGCCTGTTCTCTGTTTTGCAACTGCCTGGTATAGTCATATGATTCTTGAGGGGGGGGGGGGGGCAGCCCCAGTGCATGTAGCTCCCGCTTGCGCAGGGTCTGGGGAAGGGTCCGACCCACTTTGGGTCTATTGTACGCAGCCTTTCCCTACATTTCTGCAAGAGGCTGTTTCCAGGACTTGAACCCGTGACCTCATGGTCACAAGGCAGCAGCTTTACCACTGCGCCAAGGCTCCCCTTCAGTCATATGATTCTTGAGAAGTAATTAAATGTGTGGAATTGCACATAGCCAACTGTCTTTTCCATTTTAGCATAAGAAGCTATTGATACTTTTTTCGGGCTTCAATATACTTTGGTAGTTTGCCCCAAAAAAGATACTTTGGATAACTAATCCTTTTTTATTCATTATCTCCTTCCACAGTTGATGTGATCACAATCCCCTAGAGGTAAGTATTGTAGATGCTTCAATGATTGTGACATGGTGCTGGCGTAGATTTGCACTTTCTTTGATATCACATTGCACAGTGACTCTGTAGCGTGCAGTGTCAATTTTTGTGACATCGCTGTAGTCACAGCTGAGTTGAAGGTCACAACCATTGTTTATAAGGCGGTAAGGTGACCTAAGGCGAACACCAACTGCCCTGATGCCTAAGCGCCTAAAGCGGGCAGGGCGCCGCCTTGCCGCATAAGTGTCCAAGGCGGGACGCCTTATAAACACTGGTCACAATACTAGTTAGGTGCTTCTGTTCTCTTGTAGTGCTGTGAGTGCATACATTGAAGGACAAGATAAAGATTATTTGGGAATTGTTATATTAGTGGTTATGTTAAACTCTTGCCATGAGCGTAGGATGGGCTGGAATTTTATTTTTAGGCAGGGGGAGGGGGTGGGGGTGGATATGTAAGTGGCAAAGCCTACATGAGCTAGACATTAATAATAGAGCAATATCTGTACGTTGTCCTATCCTGCAAAAAATTCCTTGTTTTGAAAATAAATTGGACCCTGCTAAGATTTCCGAAAAGCGTTTTTTTAAGAAACCCAAATCTCTCAAACTTGTTTTATTGGTAAAGATAAATGCTTCAGCAACTGCAGGATAGCCATAGGCACACAACTACCGCAGTGCAAGAAAACAAATGAGTGTTTGGGGCTGTCGGATTTTGGGTTTGATCCGCTGTTTAGCAATTTGTTGGTTCTTCGATATTTTCCATTCTCGGCAATGGGACCTGCATACCACAGGTCAAATGGGAAAGGGGTGTTAGGTAGTAGTAGGATTTAATTTATTTTTCCCTCTCAAAATCCAAATGGACTCTGTATGTTACTTAATCAGCGTCCACCTGTATGGCAGGTTTGATATGTTACCCCGATTATTTCTGATAGTAACACTTGTTTTAGGTAGGTAGTAGTTGCACATTCGAAATGTTTGCTATTGATATCAAATTGCTATTGATATTGATATCAAATTCAAATTCACGAAGTTATCTAGGTACTTTCACTATCCAACTAATTCCAATGCTTCCTTCCTAGCCATGTTGCCATTATATAGCTGCCGAGAATTTGAAAACTTCGTGATAGAATATGTGATGGGCATTAATAGAGCAATAACTGTACCTTGTTCTATCCTGCAATTTTTTTCTTGTTTTGAAGATAAATTGGAACTTGCTAGGATTTCGAAAAAAAGGGTGTACCCAGTGCTGAAAGCTCCCACACAAGGTGGGGTCTGGGGAAGGGAATTTCTAGACAGCCTTACCCTTCCATTATAATTTTGCAAGGAGGTTGGTTTGAACCCAGGATCTCCGGGGCACAAGTGGAGTGACTCTACCACTGTGCTAGGCCCGCCCTTCTTGCTAAGATTTCCAAAAGGCATTTTTTTAAGAAACCCAAATCTCCCAAACTTGTTCTTTTAGTAAAGATAAATGCTTCAACTGCAGGATAGCCATAGGCACAGACGTACCACAGTGGAAGAAAAGAAATGAGTGTTTGGGGGTGTCGAGTTCTGGGTTCAATCCAATCCATTCTTGAGGTTGGTTCTTTGATATTTTCCATTCTCAGCAATGGGACCTGCATACCACAGGTCAAAATGGGAAAATTATGTGAGGTAGTAGGATTTAATTTATTTTATCCCTTCCAAAATCCAAACGGACTCTATGTTATTTAACCCGGGTTCACCGGAACGGCAGGTTTGGTAGATACATGTTACCCTGACTCTTTCTGATAGTAACACTTTTTTCGGTAGGTATAATTGCACATTCGAGATGATTGCTTGCTAATTGCTATTGATACCAAATTCACAAAGTTATGTAGGTACATCCACTATCTAACTAATTCCAATGCTTTCTTCCCAGCCATGTTGCCATTTTATAGGCTATAGCTGCCGTGAATTTGAATTTTTTTTGTCATTTTGACCTATCATTTCCTGATGTAATAGTTATTTCTAACATAAGTGAGGCCTGACCCCAGCAGGAAAACAGAAAATGAAGTGCTGGTTTAAAGTCCGCTAGGCGAGACCTGACCCCAGCAGAAAAAACAGAAAATAAAGTGGCGGTCCGAATCCACTTTGTCAAAATAAATTAACAGACTAAGTTGTGCCGTTAGAGGAGGAGGAGGAGGGGGGCATGAACTATCCCCAGTGTTTGACCACAGTTTGAAGATCTTGAGTGAGATTGTCGAGAGCAGTTCCTCATTTTTGGGTTGTGAGGGTTTCTCCGTGTGGAAGTTCATTTCTTTTAGGGTTCATTTATGCCTAATACATTGAGGTGATAAATGACTTCTATCATGCTATGCCCTTCAGTCATATATGTAGGGGCACCAAAATTTCTGGTGGCAGTCCTGACTGTTCAATAGAATCTGCGCCTCTTACATACAATTCTTGCAAGCAGTTCTCTATAAAGCTGAGCTGGCCAATCAGCAGGACCTTGTATATCTTTACAGCATGGAGATCGTAAACCATGTTTTTCACCAATAGGATGAAAAGAAACTAAAAGAAGCTGTTGTCTGTTAATATTCTTTTACATTATATAAGATTCTTAAGGGTGAACGTAGCGGAGTGTCATATGAATCAGACCCAGGAGAGAGTGCCTTGACCCATGCCACCATCCCTGCTTTAAGAAGACCATTTTCTGTACTGCAATCGATTATACGTGGTCCTCTTCTAGTAGTTTCGTATCCTTAGAGTACTACAATGCTCTAGCTATTTTGCACACTGGTGTCCTTTTAACGTAGGCATTGCCATATCTGGTGTATGTTCCTAGATAATTTTGGCCTGCTCCTTATCATGCTTGTGGACCACTCCATGCATATTTGCATAATTTCAGATAGCTTATGATTTTACTTCATTGCCAAGTCATAGCTTTAATGTGTTTTTGGGTGGATTATTAAACATATTACAATAACCCCTATGTTTGTAGTGGCATCTGTAAAAAAAAATCAACTGGTCTTTTTTCAGTGAGTATCTAGCAATCTACCTTGATGAACTTATCACAGGATAACGGCTCACATATTGTTCATTAATGCAGAGGCTCTGGAATTTTTCGGCTGGGAAGTTTTTGAAGACGTACACTGGCCATGTGAACACAAAATACTGCATTCCGGCAGCATTTTCTATCACCAACGGCAAGTACATTGTGAGTGGCTCGGAAGACAAGTGTGTCTACATGTGGGATCTTCAGTCGAGGAAGATTGTGCAGAAACTGGAAGGGCATACCGACACGGTCATTGCTGTGTCATGCCACCCTAAGGAGAACATGATTGCATCAGGAGCTCTTGACAATGACAAGACGGTGAAAGTCTGGGTTCAAAAGGACGGAGATCAACGAGATGGGTAAGCCAGCTTATTTTCTTGGTTGTCATGTGACCTGACTGATGATGGTAGCCAGGTTATTTACTTGGCTCCCTGAGTAATTATAGATTGCTGCAGTGGAGAATGCGATGCTCCTGGGCTGTGTATTTTCGTCTTGTGTTGCCTTCGCTGCTGTGCGATTTGTAGTGAAATTAAACTGTTCCAGAGAGCCGTTAATGGGATGGTTGTATGGAAGGCTGGACAGAGGCAATGCTTAAACTTTGTTTAACTGGAAAAAACAATGCTTGAAGTTCATTCGAGTCCTTAGATGTTAGCCATCCTGAAATGTGAAGTTGTTTTGCAATTTCATCATGGGAACCTTTTTCTTTGTGGGCATCATGCCACCATCCATCCTGGATATAGCTTCATTGGAGTTCAGCAGAGTTCATACCCTGTTGGGCTGAGAAAATGAGTGGGCTTTCATGTTGAAATAGTTCAGTAGGCTGACTTGGGCTTAGCAGAAAACTAGCCAGTGAATCTGCTGAATCGTCTTCTAGATGATGGCAATGTTTTCTCCACACACAAAAAGGAGAGATGGTGTCAATGTTGTTGCAAGTTGCAACTAACTTTTGGTTTGACAGCAAGAAGTTTGGTGGTCCATAGACCTAGAGGAAGCTAGAGCATGGGCCGCTTTCAGATAACTAGATAACATTGTCGTTTTTCCTTAATAAAAACTGTCCTTTGTGATGCATCCATATAAACATTTTAACTGTAGACTGAAATTAATTTACCTTGATAAAAATCTACCCTCACCAAGCACATATAATCGAAGATTGCAATGATCTTGCAACTGGCCTTTTCCTTTTTTCTTTCTTTGAGATAAACTGGCCTTTGTCTTGCATCAAACGATTTGGATGGTCCAGTAGAGGAAGACGATAGGGCACGGACCATTTTCAGATAATTAGATGAGGTTTTCGTTGTCCTTTAGTAAAAGCTGTCCTTCATGATGCAGCAACACAAACATCTTGAACTGTAAAATGAAATTCAGCTGTATTCCTAGTTTTAAACCCATCTTAATTGGCAAAAACATGCCAATCGTCCTGTCATCTCACTGTACAGAACGAGTGGAAGGAATTATTGGCATGAGATATAAACAACACACGCCCAAACATCAGGAGGAGAACAATTCTATACGCATCCCAACTCTCTTTCTGACCAATTCCGCTTGATTTAACCCCGTAATCAACTCATTCTTCCACGTTCATCACATTGCTGCTGCCCACAACTCCTCATCCAGCTAAGCCACTTGTCTTGACCCCGCTGTAACCTAATTTCTGATGTGATTGCTGTCCATTTCACGGCGATGACTTGGCATTCTTCTCGAGCGCGGAATCCAGCTAGATATCGTCGAGGCTTTCGCGGCGCTAATTTGCTAAATTGTTTACATCAAATCTTATGAGCCGGCGCCTTTCCATCCTCAGCAAGCAACGCTGATTGGCGTTGCTTAGCTAACCAACCATATGCATGTGCCGCATACAAAAACTAGTGGTTATCGCCTGTTTATTTACTCGCCATGTGCCATAATGAAAATGAGCTCGTGTGTGCATCCCATATCTATCTGTGAAGAGTTTTTCTTCTTCTTGTTTTGTTTGTCTTTCAAGTCGCCGAATTCGCGTTCCATGCGTCCGTGTGCTTTGACTTTTGACCAACCGCCGCCCTCCCACAAGTTGCCTGTCTTCCAAAGCATCTACTCCCTCCGTTCTGAATTACTTGTCTTAGATTTGTCTAGATACGAAGATATCTAGCACTAAAATGAGTCTAGATACATCTGTATCTAGACAAATCCAAGACAAGTAATTCGGAACGGAGGGAGTATCTAGCTAGCTAGCTTAAATATTTATACAAGTTGGATAATATACAAGTTAGCAAGTTGTCGAACAATAGGTGTTTAGTATAGATGCAGAATATTCCTAGATAATTTGGGATTGAACCGTGGATGTGCCCGCTAGCTTCTGGTGGTTTGACTTCCATTTTTGGATAGGCTCTTACCAACGAAGATTTATAAAAAAAAACTTGTGCGGGGAAGCGAAGAGTTGTATTTGAAATGAAAGGAAGATGATGACAGTGAAAGTTACTCCCTCCGTTCACTTTTGTGATTCATTTCCGACAATTGAAAATAGACTGATTTGCACATTGTCTGAAATGTATTCAGGGCCTTATAAAAGCGAACAGAGGGAGTACTTGATATTCCTGCCAATTTATATTTTGTTCAAGCCAAAAAAGTGACTGCAAAAGAATGCACCGCAAAGGGTAAAGTGCTTGGCTCGAAGGGTGGGGGCATTTTTTGAGCTGTGCATTTTGTATATGTACAGTTATGGTTTGTCCCTGTGGCGTTTTCTTGGATATGTGCAGTGCAGCTCCCCACAGTTAAATCAAATCTGCTGTTTCAGACAGAGCAGTCGATGCACAGCGATCCCTGAGCTCCACTTGGGAATCAGGATATGATCCGCCGTGCACTGCACCGGTAGCTTTCTTCACAAAATAAAATAATGTAGGAGTACATGCCAAGTGGTGAGCCAGCCACATCAGACGTGAAGCGACTTCCTTTGCCTTTGGCTGCATGCACGGGACCTTCCTCCAACAGTCCCAACTGGACGGGTGATATCTGTTTCTATATAACTTGAGCGTTGCTATACAGCCGACGGTTCCAGACGATACACAGCCGATGTGTCTCATCAGGCCGTTTGTAAATTTGATACTAGGCAATCTGATGGTGTAGAGCTTGTGTCGGCTGCACATCGAGCATTGCATGTCGTGTGCACATCAATTTCGATATAACTTGTGTCCTAGCGATGCTTCATGTCTCACTCAACTGGCGCAAATTGCCACGTTCACGTACGTACGCCACTGCGATCCAGAGACGAATACAGCACAAATCATGCTTGAAACCTGCTAGTGTTCCCCCTGCATTTCTAAGTGAGTTATTTATCTAAAACCACCACATTTGGAGCTAGGGTAACAACTTGGTACCACATGGAAGGCAGGACACAAAAAACCACCGGAAATGCGCCTAATGCGTAACGCTAAGTACTGACGCTCGGATTTAGTCGCAAAAACAGCGAAACCGACAAGTAGGGCCCACCTGTCAGAGCTGATGTGGCAAAGATCAAGCACCAAACAAGCTTTGACCAGCTGAGGTGGCAAATGAGACACGGACCTCGCCTGTCTGTGACTACATGATCATCTTCATCCCTTTCGAGCAGCTTGTGGGCGGCCGGACTCCGGCGACTATGGCCACACCGACGAGCACCTTGGTGGTGCTGTTGGGGGGGGGGGGGGGTGAGGCCTCGTAGCCCGACGCCGCTCCCGTCGTGGACACCCGAGCTCTTAGTGCCCCTGCGAGCTGAGAGTTCCATGGCCACCATGGCCATGGCAGCTGAGCACGAGCACGCACGCACCTACACGCCATGAGCACGCACACACCTGCACGCGCGCTTCACTCCACGAGCACGCACGCACCTACACGCGCCCAGCACCACTCCCGCGAGATCCAGCAGCAGCTTGTCTCGCACTGACCTTGTCGTCGGCCATGGCTGACCTCGGCCGCACGGACGCGCCCGAGCTCCGGGAGGTGGCGTCCGGGGTGGGGGGGCGTGCGGGAGCGGTGGCAGCTCGTCCGCCTCTTCTTCGAGCTTCAGCGGGGGTTCTCGCGCCAGCGGGGATGGCGGCGACGACGCGAGGTCGCCGGCGCCCAGAGAGAGCTTGTCGTCGAGATTCTTGCTGCGTGTAGTCCTCCCCTGTCCGCGCCGAGGCTCCATGCTTGCGGCCAGCACCCTGCCACCGGCGGTGCGCCCGTACGACAGAGCCCAGGAGGTGGCGTCGGGGGGAGAGAGAGATGGGAGGAGGAAGAAGGAGATGGGTGGATGACACGTGGGGCCCATGCCTCCTCTGCCAGCTCATTTGCCACCATAATTGGTTAATCTATTTTTTGCATTTAGTCCTTGCCACGTCAGCCCGACAAGTGGGCCCAACTTGTTAGTTTTTCTGTTTGCGTGAGCTTATCAGACAACCAGTGCTCTGTGTTACAGGTTAGGCACAATTTCGGTGGTTTTTTGTGCCCTGTCTAGAATCTGGTACTAAGTTGTTACCCTAGCCTCAAGCATAATGGTTTTGGGTAAATAACTCTTTCTAAGTGAACGGAGCTGTTTCCAAGTGGGTGGGTGGAGTCGTGCCCCACCCAGGTTCTCGTTCTAGACTTGGCACAGATGTTTGCATTTTGCTGAATTTATTCCAGGCTTTTTGGCGGTGCTCTTTCAGTGGAAGACGATCATCTCCTTGACTACGCCACGTATGTGGTGACTTTGTCAGTCTCAAAATTTGCTGGCTCGGTGTCTCATGGCTGAGTGTTCACGCATGTATGTGTTTGGCAGAAGAAAACATTTGTCAAACGGATCCCAAGGAAAAAAAATATGTGAAAGGAAAACTTGTTAGGCAAACGGATCTGTCATACTACTGTACTTGAATGCCAACCAAGATGAATCACTCATTTGCATCGCTAGGTCCCAACCAATGGTTTCTTCATTTGTTGCCCATGAGGGAGTAGGGGACACCGCCATGCGCCACCCATCACTCTCAGGTGTCCTGTTTTCCGTTTTCCATTCTCGGTGATCCAAGCTAGCGTTAGTCGCCTACAGTGTCGATTCAACACCGACTAATCCATGCACACCACACCACAGTCGGGAGGCCATGCGTGCGTGACGTGTGCGAGTGAGAAATCGGGCAGACGACCAACCATCTCGATCGCGATCAGGCAAGGCTAGGAGGGTCCTGCCGCCGTCGTCCCCGGCCGGCCGCCGTTCATACGAGCACAGCGACCCGCCTGTCACGTCCGCGCTCCGGCGGGCGTGTCACCGGCTCACCGGCCGGCCGTCGAGCCCGACATGTCTCGCTCGAATGGCTAGATCGAGCAATCGGGTCCATGTTTCCTGCTGCATGGACCGCCGATCGATGCCGACACCGCCCTGTTATCCCTGGTCCAGTCGCCCGGAGATAGCGCCATGTAGGGACCGACCGGGACGGACGGCCGGCGTCTGCGTTTCGGCCGGGGGTCGATCGGGATCGACGAACGCACGACGATGCAGCATGATCTTGATGTGTTTCTGCCCCTGCTGTAGTAACTGAGATCCGAGCATGCACCGCCCGTGGATACTTCCCCTCTGGACTGGACGTGGACGGCGAGCGGGGCCGTGAGTCCGAATCTGACCTTCGAGCTCCGTGAGAGTTGAGTGGCACTGTGGCACAGTGCGTGCGTGCGTGTGGATGCACGGGGTGCCGCGTCCCCGGGCCCGACAGCGGCATGACGGCGCACGCGGGCGGTGGCATGGGAGCTTGGGTTGGGCTTGGGCCCCTCCCTCTCTGCCTCTAGGTTGGTGAAAACGTGCATGGCTTACAGTACCACCACTGTATGAATCAAGCGTTACGTTATTTGTTACTCTCTCCGTTCCTAAATACCCCCTCTATATCGAAATACATGTTGTTGGAGTAGCTGACTGCTACTCTAGCGACATGTATTTCGATACAAAGAAAGTATAAGTCTTTATAAAGATTCTACTATGAACCACATACGAATGTATATAGACGCATTTTTGAGTGTAGATTCACTCATTTTGTTTCGTATATAGTTCATAGTGTAATCTCTACAAAGACTTATATTTGAAAACAAAGGGAGTAGTATATAGTACGATCGAGATCGTTGTGTGTTGAGAACCAAACAGTGGTCGGATGAATAGGGGAGTTGGTGGTACCTTCAGCCCACCACATGCCAGACCTCTGCTGTGATGTCTCGTTAATACGGATTATTCTTTTGGTAAAAGCCAATTTTTTCCTTCGGTGATGACTAAATCAATCCTCAAGCTCCGTAACTTCGATCTGATCTTGGGTGTGTTGTGTGAGTGCGTGTGATGGTGTGAGTATGTGCGTGCATCCGTCTACGTTGTAATGGTCGTTTCCTTTTTTTTTTTGCGGGTGTAATTGCTGTTTCCCTAAATACAAAGAAGGGAAAGATCAGCGCGTGCTTTCATGCCAGCAGAATATAACGAGGTGACTCGTGTCATGTGTCTCAGTCAGGGTATCCTGCTTGCTGTGCTTGCACGGTCTCTTTCTATCTGTGCAGGTAAATCTGAACTCCGGAAGGCAAATCTGTAGTCTGGCGATAAGAGTAAAAAATATCACTAGTTGCACTGCCGTGTGTGCTGCACGGCCTTAAGAGTGTTATAAGAAAGCTGCAAAGGGTAATTAAGATTCTATACTTCCCTCTGTTCTTGGACTTTGGCGATTTTCTTTGTCGTCAGGTGTCGGCTGCCTGTCTCACTGACACTGATATAATTCGATCTCCTTGTTCCCGTCATTGAACTGATCCTCTAGATACAAAATCGTCACCACCAAATCGAATAAAATCAGACAGTGGTCGAGGGATCAGCGTCTCCCTGCTTCAGCCTTGTCCCTGTTGTACGTAGATAATGTGGATTAATTGGGCTGTGCACGTACGGGGTGCCAACCTCCCTCTTGCCGAGGGCTGAAGCCACCGTATCCCTTGGCGGCCGCGTAGGGTAGCTTGTGTGTCGCTCATTCTCCAAGTTGACTGCATACTCCAACGTCTACGCATATGCATGGTAGATGCACGCCCGTTCTACGCATATGCATTGATATCTATTTTTCAAAAAGTCAAAAATTTGCATCATTGAACTGACACCAAGTAAAATTTATGTAGAAACAGGGGACAAAATTTCAGCACGAGGCCTAGCTGACAGAGAAGCCAGCCTCTTTAGCGAGTACCAGCATTACATTTTCCATCGCATTGCAGCTAAAAAAGTGAGAGAGTGGTTTTCTAGTTAAATTTTTTTTGGGGGAAAGGGGTTTTCTAGTTAAATAGCACTTGTACTCCCAAACAGCTTGCTAGGGCAGCCAGGCTTTACTTGTACCCCCAAACAACTTGCTAGGGCAGCTAGGCTTTTCATGGATTCAGGAGTGCTAAGCACTTGGGTCTCGACCGATTGATTCCCCTTTTAGCACATGGAGCAATGCTTGTGTACATGCTGGATCAGCGCGAGAGCCGCCGCCACCTCTGGCGCCACCGCCCCCACTTGCCATCCACAGATCGACCTCACTCACTAAACCCCAGATGTGCTACCTGATCATAATGAGGTGTTGATCATGGTGCCCACTAGGACCAACATGGTGATACAATGTCGCAACTTGGTACACAAATTGTAGCACCAGTCCTGCCAATTAATTAGTATACCATATCACCTGACAAATCAGCTTGGCAAGCTGAACATGCAAAGTATCTAGTTGCCCTGACAAGAGAAGATAATTACAGATAAATTTTCCATTTTGACAATTTTATAGTACAGCTTTCTACCGATCCCCCGGCCTGGATCTGGCGACAATTTCCTCATGATATAGATATAGGAATGCGTGCACTCGCTTAACCAGGTACGCCGAAGTACGCTGCAAGACTGCTGCACCCAACGTGTTAGCTAGCTTGCTTGCTGCACCTTGCAGCAAAGCCACTTGTATGGCTGCAGAGCGCATCAACCGCCCCTTGATAACCCAACAAATTGCTCGATCCAGTTGCAGCTGTTAACAAAAGGGTGGTACCACATGGTCCCTAGGTTCTCTAATCGATACTCAGCGATCTTCGAGATCGGCCGTGATCTCTTGGATTGGCATGAGGAATCTTGACCAACAGCCATGCTAATGCACCATCATTTAACCAAGATAATTCAGGCTAGATTATGCAGGGATAGGCTTTGAATACTGCTGTTGGGTTACACCTGATGTGGCAACCATCATGCATTGGTCAGTTGCCAAGTTGGCCAGTTTTAGATTGCTGGCTGCCATTGGGGGTACAACAGAAAAGTGCCAATTATGCATGCTGCTTGGAGGTTTTAAAATCTAGCTGATGCATGATGGGTTAGGGTAACAAATTGATGGGATGTTAATTATTGTGGGATTGTGATGGTTTAGGCACACATGTGGTTTGCCAAGAGGGCCCCTCCTTTTCACCTCATGGGCTATATGGTTTGTCACATATATTTATAGTGTAGCCAGCCAGCTAGGTTGATGAGCTTTTCTCCAAAAGCTTCATGGATCAGCTTCAAAGGGAAGCCAACAGAAAGAACTTACGACCTTGAAGAAGCTCCTTGCTTTGGATGGATACAGACAACCAGACAGCGAGCACGTAGATCCGACCTTGGAATAGTTGTGCATGCTTGTCTGTAAACTGAAAGAGATGCAAACTAAATATTTGCTAGTCAAAATAAAAGCTACTGTACTTATATAACGGACTATATATCTTTTTCACCATTGTTGGTTCTAATATTATGGAACCTGGCCGAGAGATCAGCATCAGGATTGTTCACATGTTTGTTTAATTGGTAGCACTACTGAACATGGTTAATTGGCACTTAATTAGCACTTGATGACTCCTCCACAACATACATTATGTATCCAATAGTTTACCATTCCTGCAAGTAAAATAGTACCAGTATTGGCTGTCTTTGTTGGCTGATGAATCAAAGTAAAGCCCCAATAGTTGCAAAACAGGTCATAGTGATAAACAAGAAACAGGTAACCCTGACTTAGTGCAGCATTCATTGAGTTAGTATTGAATTATGCAGATGGCCTTCAGTCTGCAGCTAGCGGCCGTGCGTGAAATATTTTTCAGATTTCTTCCCGCAAAGTAGGATCTCCATACGTGCCCGCACTATACCGTAATCGCCCGTGTACTCGAGTCTCATGCAAAGTACTATACTGAAGGACTCTGAGAATAAACTACAAGATCTCTACGATCCTCTCACTGATTAACAATTCTGGGCAGGATTAGCGCTGCAATATTCCCATATGAGCTGTCTAAATTACTATCTTAGCATGTAGGAGTACTAGTACTGTCTAGGCCATCAACAGACAGAAGCACAGGCTGGGTATCAAATTTGTTGGAAAGCAGGAACATGGAAAACTGCTCGTTAATTATGCAAATAATTCTTTGTTCAAAATTTCCATTGATGGTTGGAGAGACATAGAATAGAACTGCTATATTAGGAGCAAATGTAACTGGTGATTTTAGTAGTGGTAGCTGCCTAGTTGGGGCAGCAAGAACTCTGGGATCATGATACGGATCCAAATCAGGTTGTGCATATATAGGTGGATCTTCCTTGCAGAGCTAAAATTAGTCGAGCCTATCTTGGTTGTTGCAACATCAAAGATTTCCTTCAGAAAAATAACAGATCTGCCATTTATTGGTGATACTTGGGATATGCATCACTCGATCATTCTTGATATAGATGTGTATCTACATTGTTGACTAAAATACTAAAAGCTTCCAACATACGAACAATTAGAAATCGAGGGAAAGGGAAAGGGAAAGGAACAATGTCATGGATCAAAAAGTTCGACAACAAAAAGGTGAAATGTTGATTACCTAAAAGAAAATGGATGGATTATAAAAAAGAAGCGACTTTATTATCCAGACGATAATGTAGCACATGCTGTTGCCTGTTTTATATCTATCAAAGAAAAAAGGCAATAATGATCTTACAATTTCTGTATGAACCCATTCAACCATGCACTTAACGAGCCAGATAGGGAGTGTACATTCGATTAAGCTTGCAATGAAAAGGCATGGCGTTGGCGTCGGATCCGGATATCCAGCGAGGTCGATGGTTCGATCGACCGATCGATTTGGCTGGTGATTATTCATCTGGCTTCGCTAGCTAGCTAGCAAGTCCACGAATCTACCGTGAGAATCCTCTGCCATGTGAGTGTATCTTTGAACCAGGAACGCTAGGTTTCCCCAAATGAACGCGAAAGGTGGCGCCTGGTACGTAGCTTGCGTGGTGCAATGCGATGAAGGCAGCAAGGCCAACGGATCAGCCGACTCAGCAGGATCGGATATGGTATATGGACGAGTTGTTGGCGACGAAGATACGGCTCCAGACAGCAAATCCCTGGCAGCGTTTTGTTATTGGGAGGACACGTACGGGGGGGAAGAGGACTTCTTAATCTTGTGGGAGGTGATCTTGTGGAGGGCATGAAAGAACCAGGATTCCTGGGAAGCGTAGTTATAAAACCTTAAACACCATCGGCTGCGCTCCCATGTTTCATACTTGGGGTATCATCACCTTCTCCTGGTGTGGATTTTGCGACCGTCAGATCAATGGATCAGGGATCCAAGTAAATATGGACCACAAACGTGGGAATAGAGAAGTTGCCGATTCAAGGGCTTCATTTGATTTAAAGGAATTTCATAAGATTTTTGTAGCATTTGGAAGATTTTTTTTTACGTAGGTCGTTTGATTTATTTGCATGATTCAAACCCTTGGTAAAAAAACATTCTTTGCTTGGCACTCTATTGTGAAAAGAAAATTCTCCGTCCACACAAACATTTCTTTTATTTTTCCAAAAAGGACATGGCTCTATTATAAAGGTTCACCAGAAGTACGAAGCACCTTCAATGTAATAAACAGTGCATCAGGTTCCTGGACCCCCGAACGACCACTACCATTGTCAGAATGAGTCGCCGACGCACCCTTTTCCCCTTTTAGAACCGCCGTGACATTGTCAAGGACAGATGGGAAGTCTTCATACACGTGCACCTACATACCAGTGCCTCGTACCCTTAAATCAATCCAAAGCACCCGACACCATATTTAGGCGTCACGTACGCACGACAAGTAACCTTAACCTCGCCGCCTCGAGGAGCCGGCATGAATCTACGTTGGAGCTCCATCGACTCTGTTCCGATGAAAAAATCAAGGAGGATCAAAGTCCAGAAGACCGACTCGAGATGAAGCGCCACCATCCTCCCAAGCTTCGTCCCTGCAGAGGCTGAAACCCTAACCTATCTACAAGCCAGAGCCGAGACACTGAGATTACCCTACCCGCCACCAGCCGCCAGAATGATAGACAGAGAGGAGGCGAATCAATGGGTTCGCTGTCGGAGATGGAGGGGAGGAAGATTTCACCCTAACCGCCTTCACGGGAAGGGAAGGAAAGACCTCACAATTCTTTTGTTTTTATGTGGTATCGAACACTCTTTGATCAAAATTCTTATGGTGTTCTAAACACATACTCCTTGAACTAAAACCACGACACTTATTTTCGAATAGAGGGAGTATTATTTAAGAGGACATGTCATTTCAATGGTGATACTTTTTTTTTTCTATTCCCGTGTTTTGAATATTCTCTGAATTCGATGGTGGTGCATGGGCAAGCTTTGTTTGGATAATGTAGCAGTGGTACTCTAGCAGTCCTGTTTAGTTTGACACAAATGGTTTTTGGAGCAAAAGTCCGACATGTGTCAATTTGGAACTCTCAAAAATGAAGGCTAGAAATATAACATGTTTCCAAGATAATTAACGGTCTACGAAGATCTGAGCTTTCCCTTTATAGTTGTCAATGAACTTCAGCGGCACGAGATCCCCTATGTCCACTCAGTTTGACTTGATGTTCCGTATTGCGCATAGTTACAAACCGATTTGGAAACATAAAATTGACGCATGTCGATGTCATGCCATAGATCGAAACACCAGTGCTACACAAGTCGAACTAACCCATGGTTGATGCCGACCATAACCTCCATCAGAACTCCCTCAGTCCAGAAGTATAAGCGGCTCTCGAATTTCCAGTCTACTTTCGATAACAAATTTTAGTAATAAGCTATGAGTTGTATGCCACAACATCTACACCATTAGAATTCTCTTTCCAATACGAATTCAATGATAGTTTCTAAAACGTCTTACATTTAGAGACAAAGAGAATATATTTCTTTGGCATGTAGATCATGTTTTGTTGGTCAAATTCACGATCAGATTTATGCTCAAATTTGAAGGACTCATATTTTTGAACGGAGGGAATACATTTTTTTTACTTGTTATACAGTTCCAAAGTAAATACCGCTCTCTCTTACACTCCCTAAGAAAAACTTTCTCCGCAGCAAAAAGAACAACTGTCTGAAAGAAAAAGATGTTTTGTTTCATGTTTATTTTATACTTTATTTTTTGACCCCTTGCTTCATGTTTATCACTGCTCTGATTGTCATGAGCCATGCCAAGTCCACAGGCCACCAAAGTGAGAAAGCCGCAAACATGGGTCATGCGATACAGTGGTACAATCACCTGAATTCCATGGATATCCCTCTGTAAATCCACCCGATCGAGTTCGTCACCGGAGAAAAAAAATCCTGTAAAGTTACCCCTGAGTTCCACCAGAGAAGAAAAATACCCTGTAAAAGTCACCTTTTGATCCTCGGAAAGCTAACCCTTTTCCTTTCGAGGTCGGAAAGTTAACTTTTGATCCGGTTCCGTTCCGTTCTCCCCATCCCACCACCACCACGGACGAGAACGACCGGGTCCAAGCTACGTTGCGGATGGCGACCGCGTACCGGCTAGCTGGGCCGCGCTAGCTCGAACGCGTGACACGGCTCCGTGCAGGCGTAGGCCCAGGAATCCGGGACGAGGCGGAGACGCGGCACGTCTGAACCGCCTCCCCAAGCCGCAAAGCCGGTCGAAAACGTGCAACACGACGCCCTCCGGCCCGCCCCGGCCCGGCCGTGCGCGTCAGCTCACCACACCCGCCACCGCGTCGGTCAAGGCCGTCCGCCAGCCCACGCCGACGCGCTCCCCGTGGCCACGCGACGCGTCCGCGATCGGGGGAGCGGCCGCGCGCGCGGGCTCCCCGAAGTCCAACGAGCCAGCGCGGCGCTTGCTTGCTTTCTCGGGCTCGCCCGGCGCGGCGGCAGTGGGACTGCGGGACGGGTCGCCGTCGGGTTGGTGTGCGTGCCTCCAACATTCTGGCAGATCGTGTGGCCACGGCCGCCCGCGCGGCATCGGACGGCTCCGCGCCTCTCCTTTCGGCCATGTGCCCATGTCGGCCGGGTCTCGGGGATCACTCGCCGCCGTACTACGACGACTACTCGGTCCCGTGGACCGAGTGACCACCGATCGGGTATAACCCAACTTGGCGATCGATCTGTCACGGGAAAGTTGGCGATTAAAATGTAGCGGAGAGCGACGGCCACCACTCACTCTGTGGAAATTCGGGAGTGATAGACATGACACGGGAGAGATACTATTAGCTAAGCCGTAGCCAGCCTTCTAGATGATCCGCTTCTAGATGATCCGGCCGGCTCTTTCGGTCTATCACGCCATCACATCATCATTTGCGCCGCGGGATCCGGCCGCCGTTTTCAGGTTCGCATGGCCGGCGGGGACCGACTCGTCGTCGCGGACGGCACCGGTGTCAGACAGAGGGTGAGATGAGAGAGCCACGCAAAAGTAAAACGCTATCGCACATTTTCTTTGGTGTCTTGTAAGATGGACATGTATTAGGTTCATCACCATACTCTAATTGGCGTACGTAATTTCCACAAATACTCTAATGAGCTTTTCTTCTTTTCCGACGCGGGGCAAATACTTTGACTACTGCGAACCCTAGCCGTCGTTAGGGGAGGCTGATCTTCCAACGCCGTTCTCCGACGGCTCCCCTCCGCCGGCGAACTCGGTCGTCAGTGACGAGGGGGGTCGCCGGATCCACACGTGTGGATTGTTTTTACTCCCTTGTAGTCTAGGTTTTTAGATTGTTCATCGATTTTTTCTTCGTCGGTGATGATGATAACGCTGAATAAAGATTCTTCGAATCCTTCTGTGACGAGGCCATCGGTCATATGTTGGGGATGGATTTGCAAACCAGTCTGTTCAAATAAGGATGGCGTGGCGGCGGCGGCATCCTCGTGGTGGACCTGTGTCCTCGGGCTCCGTCGTTGCACGTCGTTGCTCCCGCGTCGGCGCAAAGCTTGGGAAGTAGTCCAGGAGCGGATGCAGATTGTGGTCTGCATCGACGACATCTGGAAGACAGAGCATGTGCTGGACTCATGGTTCGTGGATGGCGGGTATGGTTCTCACCTTCGGCGTTTAGTCATGGTGGGGTGCCAGATCTGGAGTTTGATGGCGTGTCCGGGGTGTTGCCCCTGATTCGTTCAACGGCAAGGGCTTCACTTTTGGCGAGCCACCTTGGAGATCCGTAAAGCTACATATCAGCAATGGAGCCGCGTCGAGCTCTGGTGAGGAGGTGATTCGTCATTCTTTTCTTCAGTGACTGCTGTGGTGGTGTCGGAGGCAGGTGACGAACGTTGGTGTCAAGCTTAGAGATATTATGCTATCTTTTCAGTTTTGTTACGTCGGTCTATGTGTGACTTGTACTTTGTTCTTTATAATATGAATAAGACACGTATTATCATGAAAAAAGAAAACTCTAATGAGCATAAACTTCACAAATAGTACGTAAACTCCCCAAATAGTTGTAGTAGTACTAGTACTTAATTAGAGGTTCATGTGAAAAGATGAAAAATAACGGCATATATTGGGATTGTTTCAAGGGTTGCTCAAGTCTTAAACAATGGGCAAGTATAGCTGTCAAGGAATCAAAATCGCCAATTAGTCGCCCCAGTCCGTACCAGTCCCTTTTGACTTGACCATGCACCACCCAACTTGTCCATATTTCCTGCCTCTCAATTTTTTGTGAAGTTGTTGCATATTTCGCGCTTGCGTCTGGTGGATCTGTACTTGCATCCATCGTCCACGAACCTTCCTCCCTTCCATAATCAAATAGGGTAACCCTAGGAGAGAGAGTGTGTGTATATCATAGCATATCCACAGCGTGATCGAACAAGGTTACTGCATGCAGTGCCTGTGCAGGAGACATTATTGCAGCCTAGGATGCCCATGATGTGCTGATCTAAAACAAACAAAGAAAAAGCGAACAGAGAAAGAAGAAGAAGGAGAACTACTGTGCTGCTGCTGCACAAATCAAGAAGCAAGTTGAAAGCCAGCCCAAGCTCAAGTGGCCAGAGTGAGGCGCCCAATGAATTGGCTTCCCAGCTTACATTAGCTAGCTTGATGACCAGATCACTCGGGCCTCAACACATGATCAAACAGTTCTTTCCCGCATATCCTCGTCACCCCCAGCTTGCATTGCACATGAGCCACATTTGTTTATAGCCCCATTGGGAGGAACCCTAATTACCTCCTTGTCATGGGTGCGCATGTGCCTCGGAAGGAGCTGTGCAACAAACAAGCCAGTGCCAGTGCCAGTGCCACAGCCCAAACATTAAGGTTTACATCTATCATAATATCACGGCCAATGAGGTGGCCTCCTCACATGCAATAATATAAATTATTAGTATTATATTGTCGTGCATGCAATTTTAATTATCTTGGCGCAAATGAATTGAAGGTAGGTGGTTGGATCTGCAGGTCCCGTAGATAGATCGTAGATGCTTATTATGGTGCAGGGGATATGAGGGTATGGGAAGAACTGGCTTCATGGGTACTAAAGTTCGGAGTATGGGTGTTTTGATCATAAAGAGAGATTGCTGCAGTTTCGCGCTGTCCGTAGTAAAACGGACAAAGGCTACCCCATTTGGCAAGTTGTGCCAGATCCAGTGTATTTGTCACCTTGCAAGCATAAGAAAAAACTCCATGCAAAATAAAAGCATAAGAAAAAACTAGTATTTCTTCTCTAACTATTTCTTGTTTCAATGTATAGACTCACTACAGTATTACACTTCACATCTTTTCTGAAACTTGGAAAGTACCTTTTGAATAATAGTGTGTAGTGGTAACTAGTTTTTTTTTTTGCGGGGTTAGTGGTAACTAGTTGTACAAAATCTGCTTCTACTCCTGCAAAGTCATGGCATACCATGTGCAATTGCCTTTTTTTTGCAGAGGGCACAATCGCAAATATTATTCATTGAAAAAAATAACTTTGTGTGACATGTAAAAATGGCTATATAACACACGCAAAATTAGTCTATTGCCTTTTTTTGGTAGGTTACAAGTGGTCATATTGCCTAATGAATTTCTGATGTGCACATGTCCATGGTTTATTTTACTCTTTTATTTTCTGCAAAGTCGAAACAGAGAGGAAAATTTTAAAAGATAGAATATGGCTCGTAGCGGCAGCTACTTGACAACTTTACTTCTCGAAAGTGCATTATTCCGTGTTGAGACGGCGTGTCTGGTTAATCAACATGATTACGCACATGCGCCAAAAGTTAAGTCTTTGCTTAACATGGCCAATGGTGCAAATTGCCTGTTTAGTAGGCCAACTTGGCACCACATGTCAAAGTATATAATCTCTCCCCTTGCTCTTTGAAGCTTTCTCACCTTCTTGGTTTTGTTCAAGTAACAATTGCCGAAAAGTTTGGAACCAGATCACACAATATCCAACGCCTCTAGTTAAATTCCCAACACATTCTCTCTCATCAGTGGTTGGGAGTCCACGTTCGAAAAAGACTGAAAAAATACTAAGCAAATCTTGAAACAATCTTGAACAATCCGTTGATTAGTCCTTCGTTAACTAGATGTTTTCGTAAGCCAGCTTGCTTTGCTCATTGACAATGGTTAGTGATTATGTTAAGTTCTGAATGATAACAACTAATCACATTGGTCGGCCTTAATACACTTGCTTGTCCCCATGTGAGTTGGGCCCAAGTCATCATCATCATAAACCACCAATAAACCTTTCTGGTGGGCAACAGTTTGCACCTGCAAATAACAAAACTCAGAGCATTAGTAGTTTGCACATATTACTTTATTGTTTGTTGGTTGATCGGTTCATCCCTAGGTTTAGTGACGTGCGTCTCCACTTTCTCCGAGTGATGAATATTGAGTACCAAATAAAAAACAGTCGGGAAAAAGTGTCGATAGATCAAAAGTTCAAAAGAAATGATGCTAGTCCAACATAGATCGAGGACAACATGATATTGGGCCAATGGTTCATAGGTAACAAATGTGAAAGTACCCCTCATTTTGTATGCAAAAATACGAGCACCTGGAGGGGGTCACCCGAACTGGATGAATAGTCCCCATCTCCACCCTTCCCTCAACATTTTGTGTAATAACATCAAAGGTTTCATGGCACAGCAAAAAAAGTTTGATGGTATATAGTAAGAGAAATGGCAACTCACAAGGTGTGGCAATCTTATTCACAACCCAAAACGAAATATCAAAACTCAGTAATATTGATGTGGGTTTTGATGCTTAACTATCCATCCAACGACCATCATGTTGTGAACATATTATTGATCTATTGTAGTATGTAAGACCCATTTGTACCCAAGCAGAGAGAGTAGCGTATTAATGTTAGAGTGGCAATTTCTTCGTAAACATCGTACATACTCTAGATTTTCCTATTTGTGTATATCTAATTATAAACTAGAAATATGTATCAAGATATTTCACATACCATACACTTTAGAGATTCCTACCAAGATATCTAAGGGTACACACAAATATACAAAATATATTAACAGAAGTGTCACAAACTAGTTTCAGAATGAGAAGACATGTAATTTTGTCTTTTATCATTTTCTTGCAATGAAAATGATTTGTTTTATTTTTAAGTCATAACACATCAAAATAAAAAAAATGAATTTTTACTACCCTATCCTATGATATTTAGCACAATGATTTTGGTATAAAAAATGGATATTAAAAATGCATAAGCATTTGAGCGATTCTATTCATACATACAACTCTTACAAAAAACCCATGTACTAGTTCAATTTGATGGCCGTTATTTCCATGTTTTGCTCTATTCAGTTACTCCTCCTCTCAGGGTATGTATTTTCTAGGAGTAGTATGTTGGAATAAGATTTCTGTAAGAGTTTAGTATAAATGATGATATTTATTTTGCCTCGCGTCAAGATCGAAATTTTGTAGGAGTACTACGTAGGGATGACTTCTTTGATTGGGTAGTCATAACCCAAGATTAGTTTCCTCATATCCACATGAGTTATTTAGAAACCGTTGTTCTCCTGAGCTAATGTGTTGTGTATGCACAATATCATTATTAGTTAGCTTAGTGGTTAGGTCATCTAAAGTTGACACTACCTTATTGTATTGACCAGTCATAATTGTTAATATCATTATAGTCCCATGGATAACTTGGTGTAATGCAAGCCATTGAACTCTCTTCTCAGTGGAGTAATTTGTAAAATAAAAAGAAAAAAAAACATGGTAGCACAAGCTCCCTTCTTATAAATGATATCCACATTTCTTCGAAAAGCACTCACTTATGTGATTAAGTATTATCTGTACATATTAAGGTTTGTGCAAAGCATTACATTCTCGAGGCATGTGCCATGTGCATAAAAATCAAAATTAAAGCACTCAAATCCTTTTTTACCTTCTCATACTTGTCTTTTTCATGCAAAATGCTGAAGGAAATATGCCATAGAAGCAATAATAAAGTTGTTATTTATATTTCCTTATATCATGATAAATGTTTATTATTCATGCTAGAATTGTATTAACCGGAAACTTAGTACATGTGTGAATACATAGACAAACAAAGTGTCACTAGTATGCCTCTACTTGACTAGCTCGTTGAATCAAAGATGGTTAAGTTTCCTAACCATAGACATGAGTTGTCATTTAATTAATGGGATCATATCATTAGAGAATGATGTGATTGACTTGACCCATCCGTTAGCTTAGCACGATGATCGTTTAGTTTGTTGCTATTGCTTTCTTCATGACTTATACATGTTCCTATGAGTATGAGATTATGCAACTCCCGAATACCGGAGGAACACTTTGTGTGCTACCAAACGTCACAACATAACGGGGTGATTATAAAGGTGCTCTACAGGTGTCTCCGATGGTACTTGTTGAGTTGGCATAGATCAAGATTAAGATTTGTCACTCCGATTGTCGGAGAGGTATCTCTGGGCCATCTCGGTAATGCACATCACTATAAGCGCTGCAAGCAATGCAACTAATGAGTTAGTTGCGGGATGATGTATTACAGAACGAGTAAAGAGACTTGCCAGTAACGAGATTGAACTAGGTACTGAGACACCGACGATCAAATCTCGGGCAAGTAACATACCGATGACAAAGGGAACAACGTACGTTGTTATGCAGTTTAACCGATAAAGATCTTCGTAGAATATGTAGGAACCAATATGAGCATCCAGGTTCCTCTATTGGTTATTGACCGGAGATGAGTCTCGGTCATGTCTACATAGTTCTCGAACCCGTAGGGTCTGCACACTTAACGTTCGATGACGATCGGTATTATGAGTTTATGTGTTTTGATGTACCAAATGTAGTTCGGAGTCCCGGATATGATCACGGACATGACGAGGAGTCTCGAAATGGTCGATACATAAAGATTGATATATTGGACGGCTATATTCGGACACCGGAAAGGTTTCGGATGATCTCGGAGAAAACCGGAGTGCCAGAGGGGTTACCGGAACCCCCGGGGGCTAAATGGGCTTTGATGGGCCCTAGTGGAGAGAGAGGGGCCGACCTGTTGGGGAACGTAGCAGAATTTTAAAATTTTCTACGCATCACCAAGATCAATCTATGGAGTCATCTAGCAACGAGGGAAAGGGGAGTGCATCTACATACCCTTGTAGATCGCGAGCGGAAGCGTTCAAGAGAACGAGGTTGATGGAGTCATACTCGTCGTGATCCAAATCACCGATGACCAAGTGCCGAACGGACGGCACCTCCGCGTTCAACACACGTACGGTTGGGAAGACGTCTCCTCCTTCTTGATCCAGCAAGGGGAAGGAGAGGTTGATGGAGATCCAGCATCACAACGGCGTGGTGGTGGAAGCAGCGGTGATCTCGGCAGGGCTTCGCCAAGCTCCAACGAGAGAGAGAGAGAGAGAGGTGTTACGAGGGGAGAGGGAGGGGCCAGGGACTTGGTGCAGCTGCCCTCCCACCCCCCACTGTATATAGGGCCCCTAGGGGGGGCGCCGTCCCTAGGAGATGGGATCTCCAAGGGGGCGGCGGCCAAGGGGAACTTCCCCCCCAAGCCAAGTGGGGCGCCCCCCACCCCTAGGGTTTCCAACCCTAGGCGCAGGGGGAGGCCCATGGGGGGCGCACCAGCCCACCAGGGGCTGGTTCCCCTCCCACTTCAGCCCATGGGGCCCTCCGGGATAGGTGGCCCCACCCGGTGGACCCCCGGGACCCTTCCGGTGGTCCCGGTACAATACCGATTACCCCCGAAACCTTCCCGATGGACGAAACTGGACTTCCTATATATAAATCTTCACCTCCGGACCATTCCGGAACTCCTCGTGACGTCCGGGATCTCATCCAGGACTCCGGATAACTTTCGGGTTACCTCATACTAATATCTCTACAACCCTAGCGTCACCGAACCTTAAGTGTGTAGACCCTACGGGTTCGAGAGACATGCAGACATGACCGAGACGACTCTCCGGTCAATAACCAACAGTGGGATCTGGATACCCATGTTGGCTCCCACATGTTCCACGATGATCTCATCGGATGAACCACGATGTCAAGGATTCAATCAATCTTGTATTCAATTCCCTTTGTCAATCGGTATGTTACTTGTTCGAGATTCGATCGTCGGTATCCCAATACCTTGTTCAATCTCGTTACCGGCAAGTCACTTTACTCGTTCCGTAACACATCATCCCGTGACCAACTATTTAGTCACACTGAGCTCATTATGATGATGCATTACCGAGTGGGCCCAGAGATACCTCTCCGTCATATGGAGTGACAAATCCCAGTCTCGATTCATGCCAACCCAACAGGCACTTTCCGAGATACCTGTAGTGTACCTTTATAGCCACCCAGTTACGTTGTGACGTTTGGCACACCCAAAGCACTCCTACGGTATCCGTGAGTTGCACAATCTCATGGTCTAAGGAAATGATACTTGACACTTAGAAAAGCTCTAGCAAACGAACTACACGATCTTGTGCTATGCTTAGGATTGGGTCTTGTCCAACCCATCATTCTCCTAATGATGTGATCCCGTTATCAATGACATCCAATGTCCATGGTCAGGAAACCGTAATCATCTATTGATCAACGAGCTAGTCAACTAGAGGCTTACTAGGGACATGTTGTGGTCTATATATTCACACATGTATTACGATTTCCGGATAACACAATTATAGCATGAACAATAGACAATTATCATGGACAAGGAAATATAATAATAACCATTTTATTATTGCCTCTAGGGCATATTTCCAACAGTCTCCCACTTGCACTAGAGTCAATAATCTAGTTACATTGTGATGAATCGAACACCCATAGAGTTCTGGTGTTGATCATGTTTTGCTCGAGGGAGAGGTTTAGTCAACGGATCTACGACATTCAGGTCCGTATGCACTTTACAAATATCTATGTCTCCATTTTGAACATTTTCATGAATGGAGTTGAAGCGACGCTTGATATGCCTGGTCTTCCTGTGAAACCTGGGCTCCTTGGCAAGGGCAATAGCTCCAGTGTTGTCACAGAAGAGAGTCATCGGGCCCGACGCATTGGGAATAACTCCTAGGTCGGTAATGAACTTCTTCACCCAGATCGCTTCTTGCGCTGCCTCCGAGGCTGCCATGTACTCCGCTTCACATGTAGATCCCGCCACGACGCTTTGCTTGCAACTGCACCAGCTGACTGCCCCACCATTCAAAATATACACGTATCCGGTTTGTGACTTGGAGTCATCCAGATCTGTGTCGAAGCTAGCATCGACGTGACCCTTTACGACGATCTCTTCGTCACCTCCATAAACAAGAAACATATCCTTAGTCCTTTTCAGGTACTTCAGGATGTTCTTGACCGCTGTCCAGTGTTCCATGCCGGGATTACTTTGGTACCTTCCTACCAAACTTACAGCAAGGTTTACATCAGGTCTGGTACACAACATAGCATACATGATAGACCCCATGGCCGAGGCATAGGGGACGACACTCATATTTTCTCTATCTTCTGCCGTGGTCGGGCATTGAGCCGTGCTCAATCTCGTACCTTGCAACACAGGCAAGAACCCCTTCTTTGACTGATCCATATTGAACTTCTTCAATATCTTGTCAAGGTACGTACTCTGTGAAAGACCAATGAGGCGTCTCGATCTATCTCTATAGATCTTGATGCCTAATATGTAAGCAACTTCTCCAAGATCCTTCATTGAAAAACACTTGTTCAAGTAGGCCTTTATGCTTTCCAAGAATTTTATATCATTTCCCATCAACAGTATGTCATCCACATACAATATGAGAAATGCTACAGAGCTCCCACTCACTTTCTTGTAAACGCAGGCTTCTCCATAAGTCTGTGTAAACCCAAACGCTTTGATCATCTCATCAAAACGAATGTTCCAACTCCGAGATGCTTGCACCAGCCCATAGATTGAGCGTTGGAGCTTGCACACCTTGCCAGCATTCTTAGGATCGACAAAACCTTCTG
Organism: Triticum urartu; assembly: GCF_056163025.1. NCBI lineage: Eukaryota > Viridiplantae > Streptophyta > Magnoliopsida > Poales > Poaceae > Triticum > Triticum urartu. The sequence goes on from NC_141876.1 coordinate 37,393,038, forward strand.
GCTGCATCATATACAATTCTTCCTTAAGGAAACCATTAAGGAATGCCGTATTGACGTCCATTTGCCATATCTCATAATCATAGAATGCGGCGATTGCTAACATGATTTGGACGGACTTCAGCTTCGCTACGGGTGAGAAAGTCTCATCGTATTCAACCCCTTGAACTTGTCGATAACCCTTAGCGACAAGCCGAGATTTATAGATGGTCACATTATCATCCGCGTCTGTCTTCTTAAAGATCCATTTATTTTCTATGGCTCGCCGATCATCGGGCAAGTCAGTCAAAGTCCATACTTCGTTTTCATACATGGATCCTATCTCGGATTTCATGGCTTCCAGCCATTTGTCGGAATCTGGGCCCGCCATCGCTTCTTCATAGTTCGAAGGTTCACCATTGTCTAACAACATGATTTCCAGGATAGGGTTGCCGTACCACTCTGGTGCGGAACGTGTCCTTGTGGACCTACGAAGTTCAGCAACAACTTGATCTGAAATTTCATGATCATCATTATTAACTTCCTATCTAGTCGGTGCAGGCACCTCAGGAACATTTTCTTGAGCTGCGCCACTCTCCGGTTCAAGAGGCAATACTTCATCAAGTTCTACTTTCCTCCCACTTACTTCTTTCGAGAGAAACTCTTTCTCTAGAAAGGATCCATTCTTGGCAACAAAGATCTTGCCTTCGAATCTGAGGTAGAAGGTATACCCAATAGTTTCTTTAGGGTATCCTATGAAGACGCATTTTTCTGATTTGGGTTCGAGCTTTTCAGGTTGAAGTTTCTTGACATAAGCATCGCATCCCCAAACTTTTAGAAACGACAGCTTAGGTTTCTTCCCAAACCATAATTCATACAGTGTCGTCTCAACGGATTTTGACGGAGCCCTATTTAAAGTGAATGCGGCAGTCTCTAAAGCATAGCCCCAAAATGACAGCGGTAGATCGGTAAGAGACATCATAGATCGCACCATATCCAATAGAGTATGATTACGATGTTCGGACACACCATTACGCTGAGGTGTTCCGGATGGCGTGAGTTGTGAAACTATTCCACATTTCCTTAAGTGCGTGCCAAATTCGTGACTCAAATATCCCCCCCCATCTGATCGCAAGAACTTGATTTTCCTGTCACGTTGATTCTCAACCTCACTCTGAAATTCCTTGAACTTTTAAAAGTTCTCAAACTTGTGTTTCATTAAGTAGACATACCCATATCTACTCAAGTCATCAGTGAGGGTGAGAACATAACAATAGCCACCCCGAGCCTCAACACTCATTGGACCGCACACATCAGTATGTATGATTTCCAATAAGTTGGTTGCTCGCTCCATTGTTCTGGAGAACGGAGTCTTGGTCATTTTGCCCATGAGGCATGGTTCACATGTGTCAAACGATTCATAATCAAGAGACTCCAAAAGTCCATCTGCATGGAGTTTCTTCATGCGTTTGACACCAATGTGACCAAGGCAGCAGTGCCACAAGTATGTGGGACTATCATTATCAACCTTACATCTTTTGGTATTCACACTATGAATATGTGTAACATCACGCTCGAGATTAAATAGGAATAAACCATTGACCAGCGGGGCATGACCATAAAACATATCTCTCATATAAATAGAACAACCATTATTCTCGGATTTAAATGAGTAGCCATCTCGTATTAAATGAGATCCTGATATAATGTTCATGCTCAAAGCTAGCACTAAATAACAATTATTGAGGTTTAAAACTAATCCCGTAGGTAAATGTAGAGGTAGTGTGCCGACGGCGATCACATCGACTTTGAAACCATTCCCGACACGCATCGTCACCTCGTCCTTCGGCAGTCTCCGCTTATTCCGCAGCTCTTGTTTTGAGTTGCAAATATGAGCAACCGCACCGTTATCAAATACCCAGGAGCTACTACGAGTACTGGTAAGGTACACATCAATAACATGTATATCACATATACCTTTGGTGTTGCCGGCCTTCTTGTCCGCTAAGTACTTGAGGCAGTTCCGCTTCCAGTGACCACTTCCCTTGCAATAAAAACACTCAGTCTCGGGCTTGGGTCCATTCTTTGGCTTCTTCCCGGTAGCTTGCTTACCGGGCGCGGCAACTCCCTTGCCGTCCTTCTTGAAGTTCTTTTTACCCTTGCCCTTTCTTGAACTTAGTGGTTTTATTCACCATCAACACTTGATGTTCCTTTTTGATTTCCACCTCCGCTGATTTCAGCATCGAATATACCTCAGGAATGGTCTTTTCCATGCCCTGCATATTGAAGTTCATCACAAAGCTCTTGTAGCTAGGTGGGAGCGACTGAAGGATTCTGTCAACGACCGCATCATCCGGGAGATTAACTCCCAGCTGAGACAAGCGGTTGTGCAACCCAGACATTTTGAGTATGTGCTCGCTGACGGAACTATTCTCCTCCATCTTACAACTGTAGAACTTGTCGGAGACTTCATATCTCTCAACCCGGGCATGAGCTTGGAAAACCATTTTCAGCTCTTAGAACATCTCATATGCTCTGTGTTGCTCAAAACGCTTCTGGAGTCCCAGTTCTAAGCTGTAAAGCATGCCGCACTGAACCAGGGAGTAATCATCAACACGGGACTGTCAAGCATTCATAACGTCTTGGTTTGCTGGGGGTGGTGCTTCACCTAGCGGTGCTTCAAGGACATATGCTTTCTTGGCAGCTATGAGTATGATCCTCAAGTTCCAGACCCAGTCTGTATAGTTGCTACCATCGTCTTTCAGCTTGGTTTTCTCTAGGAACGCGTTGAAGTTGAGGACAACATTAGCGTGGGCCATTTGATCTACAAGACATATTGTAAAGATTTTAGACTAAGTTCATGATAATTAAGTTCATCTAATCAAATTATTCAATGAACTCCCACTCAGATAGACATCCCTCTAGTCATCTAAGTGATACATGATCCGATTCAACTAGGCCGTGTCCGATCATCACATGAGACGGACTAGTCATCATCGGTGAACATCTTCATGTTGATCGTATCTTCTATACGACTCATATTCGACCTTTCGGTCTTCCGTGTTCCGAGGCCATGTCTGTACATGCTAGGCTCGTCAAGTCAACCTAAGTGTATTGCGTGTGTAAATCTGGCTTACACCCGTTGTATGCGAACGTTAGAACCTATCACACCCGATCATCACGTGGTGCTTCGGAACAACGGACCTTAGCAACGGTGCACAGTTAGGGGGAACACTTTCTTGAAATTATTGTGAGGGATCATCTTATTTACTACCGTCGTTCTAAGCAAATAAGAAGCAAAAACATGATAAACATCACATGCAATCAAATAGTGACATGATATGGCCAAATATCATTTTGCTCCTTTTGATCTCCATCTTCGGGGAGCCATGATCATCATCGTCACCGGCATGACACCATGATCTCCATCATCGTGTCTTCATGAAGTTGTCTCGTCATTTATTACTTCTACTACTATGGCTAACGGTTTAGCAATAAAGTAAAGTAATTACATGACGTTTATGTTGACACGCATGTCATAAATAAATTAAGACAACTCCTATGGCTCCTGCCGGTTGTCATACTCATCGACATGCAAGTTGTGATTCCTATTACAAGAACATGATCAATCTCATACATCACATATATCATTCATCACATCCTTTTGGCCATATCACATCACATGGCACATGCTGCAAAAACAAGTTAGACGTCCTCTAATTGTTGTTGCAAGTTTTTACGTGGCTGCTATAGGTTTCTAGTAAGAACGTTTCTTACCTACGCCAAAAACACAACGTGATATGTCAATGTCTATTTACCCTTCATAAGGACCCTTTTCATCGAATCCGATCTGACTAAAGTGGGAGAGACAGACACCCGCCAGCCACCTTATGCAACTAGTGCATGTCAGTCGGTGGAACCAGTCTCACGTAAGCGTACATATAAGGTCGGTCCGGGCCGCTTCATCCCACGATGCCGCCAAATCAAGATAAGACTAGTAACGGCAAGTAAATTGACAACATCAACGCCCACAACAACTTGTATTCTACTCGTGCATAGAAACTATGCATAGACCTAGCTTATGATGCCACTGTTGGGGAACGTAGCAGAATTTTAAAATTTTCTACGCATCACCAAGATAAATCTATGGAGTCATCTAGCAACGAGGGAAAGGAGAGTGCATCTACATACCCTTGTAGATCGCGAGCGGAAGCGTTCAAGAGAACGGGGTTGATGGAGTCGTACTCGTCGTGATCCAAATCACCGATGACCATGTGCCGAACAGACGGCACCTCCGCGTTCAACACACGTACGGTTGGGAAGACGTCTCCTCCTTCTTGATCCAGCAAGGGGAAGGAGAGGTTGATGGAGATCCAGCAGCACGACGGCGTGGTGGTGGAAGCAGCGGTGATCTCGGCAGGGCTTCGCCAAGCTCCAACGAGAGAGAGAGGTGTTACGAGGGGAGAGGGAGGGGCCAGGGACTTGGTGCGGCTGCCCTCCCTCCCCCCCACTATATATAGGGCCCCTAGGGGGGGCGCCGGCCCTAGGAGATGGGATCTCCAAGGGGGGGCGGCGGCCAAGGGGAACTTGCCCCCCAAGCCAAGTGGGGCGCCCCCCACCCCTAGGGTTTCCAACCCTAGGCATAGGGGGAGGCCCATGGGGGAGCACCAGCCCACCAGGGGCTGGTTCCCCTCCCACTTCAGCCCATGGGGCCCTCCGGGATAGATGGCCCCACCCGCTGGACCCCCGGGACCCTTCCGGTGGTCCCGGTACAATACCGATTACCCCCGAAACCTTCCCGATGGCCGAAACTGGACTTCCTATATATAAATCTTCACCTCCGGACCATTCCGGAACTCCTCGTGACGTCCAGGATCTCATCCGGGACTCCGAATAACTTTCGGGTTACCGCATACTAATATCTCTACAACCCTAGCGTCACCGAACCTTAAGTGTGTAGACCCTACGGGTTCGGGAGACATGCAGACATGACTGAGACGACTCTACGGTCAATAACCAACAACGGATCTGGATACCCATGTTGGCTCCCACATGTTCCATGATGATCTCATCGGATGAACCATGATGTCAAGGATTCAATCAATCCCGTATTCAATTCCCTTTGTCAATCGGTACGTTACTTGCCCGAGATTCGATCGTCGGTATCCCAATACCTTGTTCAATCTCGTTACCGGCAAGTCACTTTACTCGTTCCTTAACACATCATCCCGTGACCAACTATTTAGTCACACTGAGCTCATTATGATGATGCATTACCGAGTGGGCCCAGAGATACCTCTCCGTCATACGGAGTGACAAATCCCAGTCTCGATTCATGCCAACCCAACAGACACTTTCAGAGATACCTGTAGTGTACCTTTATAGCCACCCAGTTACGTTGTGACGTTTGGCACACCCAAAGCACTCCTACGGTATCCGGGAGTTGCACAATCTCATGGTCTAAGGAAATGATACTTGACACTTAGAAAAGCTCTAGCAAACGAACTACACGATCTTGTGCTATGCTTAGGATTGGGTCTTGTCCATCACATCATTCTCCTAATAATGTGATCCCGTTATCAATGACATCCAATGTCCATGGTCAGGAAACCGTAACCATCTATTGATCAACGAGCTAGTCAACTAGAGTCTTACTAGGGACATGTTGTGGTCTATATATTCACACATGTATTACAATTTTCGGATAACACAATTATAGCATGAACAATAGACAATTATCATGGACAAGGAAATATAATAATAACCATTTTATTATTGCCTCTAGGGCATATTTCCAACACGACCAGGGCAGGTTGTGCACCCCCTCCCCTTGAGTCCGAATAGGACAAGGAAGGGGGGGGGCCCTCCTTGCCTTTCCCCTCTCCCAATCCTTCCTTCCCCCTTCTAGTGGGACTAGGAAAGGGGAGTCCTACTCCCACTAGGAGGAGGACTCCTCTTGGCGTGCCCTCCTAGGGCCGGCCGGCCTCCCTCTTGCTCCTTTATATACGGGGGCAGGGGGCACCCCATGGACACACAAGTTGATCATTGATCTTTTAGCCGTGTGCGGTGCCCCCTCCACGATAATCCACCTCGGTCATATCGTAGCGGTGCTTAGGCGAAGCCCTGCATCGGTAGCTTCATCAACACCTTCATCACGCCTTCGTGCTGACGAAACTCTCCCTCGAAGCTCTACTGGATCGTGAGTTCGTGGGACGTCACCAAGCTGAACGTGTGCAGATCGCGGAGGTGCCGTACGTTCGGCACTAGGATCGGTCGATCGTGAAGACGTACGACTACATCAACCGCGTTGTCATAACGCTTCCGCTTACGGTCTACGAGGGTACGTGGACGACACTCTCCCCTCTCGTTGCTATGTATCACCATGATCTTGCGTGTGCGTAGGATTTTTTTGAAATTACTGTGTTCCCCAACTGCGTTCCATGTGACGACACGTTCCTCAACAGTGCCTTTCTGGTGAAACCGACTTTGTGGAGGCTTTTACTCCAAGTTTCGACCCCAAGGCTCAACATATAAATAGAGGGGTAGGGCTAGCACCCAAGACACATCAAGAAACACCAAGCCGTGTGTCGGCAACCCCGTCTCCTCTAGTTTATCCTCCGTCATAGTTTTCGTAGCGCTTAGGTGAAGCCCTGCGAAGATTGTTCTTGTTCTTCACCAACACCGTCACCACGCCGTCATGCTGCCGGAACTCATCTACTACTTCGCCCCTCTTGCTGGATCGAGAAGGCGAGGACGTCATCGAGCTGAACGTGTGCTGAACGCGGAGGTGCCGTACGTTCGATACTTGATCGGGACGGATCGTGAAGGTGTACGACTACATCAACCGCGTTGATAAACGCTTCTGCTTTCGGTCTACGAGGGTACGTAGACATACTCTCCCCTCTCGTTGCTATGCATCTCCTAGATAGACCTTGTGTGATCGTAGGAATATTTTTGAAATACTGCGTTCCCCAATAGTGGCATCCGATCCAGGTCTATGCGTAGATGTTATATGCACGAGTAGAACACAAAGGAGTTGTGGGCATGGGTATATACATATTGCTTGCCGTCACTAGTTGATTCTTCATTCGGCGGTATTGTTGGATGAGGCGGCTCAGACCGACATTATGCGTATGCTTACGCGAGACTGGTTCTACCGACGTGCTTCACACACAGGTGGCTAGTGTGTGTCTTTTTCTCCAACTTTAGTTGAATCGGATTCAATGAACAAGGTTCTTTCTGAAGATCAAAAAGCAATCACTATACCGTGTTGTGGTTTTTGATGCGTAGGTAAGAACGGTTCTTGCTCAGCCCGTAGCAGCCACGTAAAACTTGCAACAACAAAGTAGAGGACGTCTAATGTGTTTTTGCATGGCATGTTGTGATGTGATATGGTCAAGACATGATGAGATATAAATTATTGTATGAGATGATCATGTTTTGTTAAAGTTATCGGCAACTGGCAGGAGCCTTATGGTTGTCTCTTTATTGCATAAGATGCAAGAGCCATATAATTACTTTACTTTATCGCTATGCGATAGAAATAGTTTCAAAAGCAATAGTTGGTGAGACCACCATGTGACGACATGTTGATAGAGATCAAGAGATGGAGATCATGGTGTCATGCCGATGATGATAGAGATCATGACGGTGTTTTGGAGATGGAGATCAAAGGCACAAGATGATGATGGCCATATCATGTCACATATTTTGATTGCATGTGATGTTTATCCTTTATGTATCTTATTTTGCTTAGTTCGGCGGTAGCATTATAAGATGATCTCTCACTAAATTTCAAGGTATAAGTGTTCTCCCTGAGTATGCACCGTTGCGATAGTTCATCGTGCCGAGACACCATGTGATGATCGGGTGTGATAAGCTCTACGTTCACATACAACGGGTGCAAGCCAGTTTTGCACACACGGAATACTCGGGTTAAAATTGACGAGCCTAGCATATGCAGATATGGCCTAGGAACACTGGAGACCGAAAGGTCGAGCGTGAATCATATAGTAGATATGATCAACATAGTGATGTTCACCATTGGAAACTACTCCATCTCACGTGATGATCGGACATGGTTTAGTTGATTTGAATCACGTGATCATTTAGATGACTAGAGGGACGTCTATCTAAGTGGGAGTTCTTAAGTAATATGATTAATTGAACTTTAATTTATCATGAACTTAGTCCTGATAGTATTTGCATATCTATGTTGTAGATCAATTTCTCGCATATAGCTTCCCCGTTTTATTTATGATATGTTCCTAGAGAAAACTATGTTGAAAGATGTTAGTAGCAATGATGCGGACTAGCTCCGTGATCTGAGGATTATCCTCATTGCCGCACAGAAGAATTATGTCTTTGATGCACCGCTAGATGACAGACCTATTGCAGGAGCAGATGCAGACGTTATGAACGTTTGGCAAAGCTCGGTATGATGACCACTTGATAGTTTAGTGCACCATGCTTTACGGCTTAGAATCAGGACTTCAAGAAATGTTTTGAATGCCATAGAGCATATAATATGTTCCAAGAGTTGAAATTGGTATTTCATACTCATGCCCATGTCAAGAGGTATAAGACCTCTGACAGTACTTTGCCTACAAGATGGAGGAGAATAGCTCAACCAGTGAGCATGTGCTCAGATTGTCTGGGTACTATAATTGTTTGAATCAAGTGGGAGTTAATCTTCCAGATAAGATAGTAATTGACAAAAGTTTTCTAGTCACTATCACCAAGTTACTAGAACTTCGTGATGAACTATAATATGCAAGGGATGATGAAAAACAATTCCCGAGCTCTTCGCGATGCTGAAATCGGCGAAGGTAGAAATCAAGAAAAGCATCAAGTGTTGATGGTTGACAAGACCGCTAGTTTCAAGTAAAAGGGCAAGGGAAAGAAAGGAAACTTCAAGAAGAATGGCAAGCAAGTTTCCACTCCCATGAAGAAGCCCAAAGCTAGACCCAAGCCTGAAATTAAGTGCTTCTACTGCAAAGGAAATGATCACTGAAAGCGGAACTGCCCTAAATACTTGGAGGATAAGAAGGATGGCAAAGTGAACAAAAGTATATATTATATACATGTTATTGATGTGCACTTTACTAGTGTTCATAGTAACCCCTAGGTATTTTATACCGATTCAGTTGCTATGATTAGCAACTCAAAACAAGAGTTACAAAATGAACAGAGACTAGTTGAGGGAAAAGTGACGATGTGTGTTGGAAGAGATTCCAAGGTTGATAAGATCACCATCGCACACCCCCTTTACCTTTGGGATTAGTGTTGAACCTAAAATAAATGTTATTTGGTGTTTGCGTTGAGCATAAATATGATTGGATCATGTTTATTGCAATACGGTTATTCATTTAAGTCAAAGAATAATTGTTGTTTTATTTACATGAATAAAACCTTCTATGGTCATACACTCAATATAAATGGTTTATTGAATCTCGATCGTACTGATACACATATTCATAATATTGAAGCCAAAAGATGCAAAGTTAATAATGATAGTGCAACTTATATATGGCACTGTCGTTTAGGTCATATTGGTGTAAAGCGCATGAAGAAACTCCATGTTGATGGACTTTTGGAATCACTTGATGCTTGTGAACCATGCCTCATGGGCAAGATGACTAAGACTCCGTTCTTCGAAACAATGGAGCGAGCAACAAACTTGTTGGAAATAATACATACTGATGTGTGCGGTCCAGTGAGTGTTGAGGCTCGCGGCGGGAATCGTTATTTTCTGACCTTCACAGATGATTTGAACAGATATGAGTATATCTACTTAATGAAACATAAGTCTGAAACATTTGAAACGTTCAAAGAATTTCAGTGTGAAGTGGAAAATCATCGTAACAAGAATATAAAGTTTCTACGATCTGATCACAGAGGCAAATATTTGAGTTACGAGTTTGGTCTTCATTTGAAACAATGTGGAATAGTTTCGCAACTCACGCCACCTGGAACACCACAGCATAATGGTGTGTCCGAACGTCGTAATCGTACTTTATTGGATATGGTGCGATCTATGGTGTCTCTTACCGATTTACCACTATCGTTTTGGGGTTATGCATTACAGACAGATGCATTCATGTTAAATAGGGCACCATCTAAATCCATTGAGACGACACCGTATGAACTATGGTTTGGCAAGAAACCTAAGCAGTCGTTTCTTAAAGTTTGGGGTTGTGATGCTTATGAGAAAAAGTTTCAAACTAATAAGCTCGAACCCAAATCGGAGAAATGTGTCTTCATAGGATACCCAAAAGAGACAGTTGGGTACACCTTCTATCACAGATCCAAAGGCAAGATATTTGTTCCTAAGAATGGATCATTTCTAGAGAAGGAGTTTCTCTCGAAAGAAGTGAGTGGGAGGAAAGTAGAACTTGATGAGGTAACTGTACCTACTCCCTTATTGGAAAGTAGTTCATCACAGAAATCAGCTCTAGTGATTCCTACACTAGTAAGTGAGGAAGCTAATGATGATGATCATGAAACTTCTGATCAAGTTACTACCGAACCTCGTAGATCAACCAGAGTATGATCCATACCAGAGTGGTACGGTAATCTTGTTCTGGAAATTATGTTACTAGACCATGATGAACCTACGAACTATGAGGAAGCGATGATGAGCCCAGATTCCACAAAATGGCTTGAGGCCATGAAATCTGAGATGGGATCCATGTGTGAGAACAAAGTATGGACTTTGATTGACTTGCCCGATGATCGGTGAGTCATTGAGAATAGATGGATCTTCAAGAGGAAGACGGACGCTGATAGTAGTGTTACTATCTACAAAGCTCGAATTGTTGCAAAATGTTTTCGACAAGTTCAAGGTGTTGACTACGATGAGATTTTCTCACTCGTAGCGATGCTTAAAAGTCTGTCCGAATCATGTTAGCAGTTGCTGCATTTTATGAAATCTGGCAAATGGATGTCAAAACTGCATTCCTTAATGGATTTCTTAAAGAAGAGTTGTATATGATGCAACCAGAAGGTTTTGTCGATCCTAAAAGGTGCTAACAAAGTGAGCAAGCTCTAGCGATCCATCTATGGACTGGTGCAAGCATCTCGGAGTTGGAATATATGCTTTGATAAAGTGATCAAAACATATGGTTTTATACAGACTTGCGGTGAAGCCTGTATTTACAAGAAAGTGAGTGGGAGCACTACAGCATTTCTGATAAGTGTATGTGAATGACATATTGTTGATCGGAAATAATGTAGAATTTTTCTAGAAGGCATAAGGAGTGTTTGAAAGGAGTTTTTCATAGAAAGACCTCGGTGAAGCTACTTACATATTGAGCATCAAGATCTATGGAGATAGATCAAGACGCTTGATATATTTTCAATGAGTACATACCTTGAAAAGATTTTGAAGTAGTTCAAAATGGAACAGTCAAAGAAGGAGTTCTTGCCTTGCAAGGTGTGAAGTTGAGTAAAGACTCAAAACCCGACCATGGAAGAAAATAGAAAGAGAATGAAAAGTCATTCCCTATGCCTCAGTCATAGTTTTATAAAGTATGCCATGCTATGTACCAGACCTATTGTATACCCTACCCTGAGTTTGGCAAAGGAGTACAATAGTGATCTAGGAGTAGATCACTGGACAGCGGTCAAAATTATCCTTAGAAGACTAAGGAAATATTTCTCGGTTATGGAGGTGATAAAGAGTTCATCGTAAAGAGTTACATCGATGCAAGTTTTGACACCGATCTGGATGACTCTAAGTCACAATCTGGATACATATTGAAAGTGGGAGCAATTATCTAGAGCATTGTAGACATAGAAATCTGCAAAATACATAAGGATCTGAATGTGGTGGACCCGTTGACTAAACTTCTCTCACAAGCAAAACATGATCACACCTTAGTACTCTTTGGGTGTTAATGACATGGTGATGTGAACTAGATTATTGGCTCTAGTAAAACCTTTTGGGTATTAGTCACATGACGATGTGAACTAATCACATGGTGATGTGAACTATTGGTGTTAAATCACATGGCGATGTGAACTAGATTATTGACTCTAGTGCAAGTGGGAGACTGAAGGAAATATGCCCTAGAGGCAATAATAAAGTTGTTATTTATATTTCCTTATATCATTATAAATGTTTATTATTCATGCTAGAATTGTATTAACCGGAAACTTAGTACATGTGTGAATACATAGACAAACAGAGTGTCACTAGTATGCCTCTACTTGACTAGCTCGTTGAATCAAAGATGGTTAAGTTTCCTAACCATAGACATGAGTTGCCATTTGATTAATTGGATCATATCATTAGAGAATGATGTGATTGACTTGACCCATCCGTTAGCTTAGCACGATGATCGCTTAGTTTGTTGCTATTGCTTTCTTCATGACTTATACATGTTCATATGAGTATGAGATTATGCAACTCTCGAATACCGGAGAACACTTTGTGTTCTACCAAACATCACAATGTAACTGGGTGATTATAAAGGTGCTCTACAGGTGTCTCCGATGGTACTTGTTGAGTTGGTATAGATCAAGATTAGGATTTGTCACTAAGATTGTCGGAGAGGTATCTCTGGGCCCTCTCGGTAATGCACATCACTATAAGCCTTGCAAGCAATGCAACTAAAGAGTTAGTTGCGGGATGATGTATTACGGAACGAGTAAAGAGACTTGCCAGTAATGAGATTGAACTAGGTATTGAGACACCGACGATCAAATCTCGGGCAAGTAACATACCGATGACAAAGGGAACAACGTATGTTGTTATCCGGTTTGACCGATAAAGATCTTTGTGGAATATGTAGGAACCAATATGAGCATCTAGGTTCCGCTATTGGTTATTGACCGAAGATGAGTCTCAGTCATGTCTACATAGTTCTCGAACCTGTATGTCCGCACGCTTAACGTTCGGTGACGATCGGTATTATGAGTTTATGTGTTTTGATGTATCGAAGGTAGTTCGAGTCCCGAATATGATCACGGACATGACGAGGAGTCTCGAAATGGTCGAGACATAAAGATTGATATATTGGACGGCTATATTCAGACACCGGAAAGGTTTCGGATGATCCCGGAGAAAACCGGAGTGCCGGAGGGGTTACCGGAACCCCCCGGGGGCTAAATGGGCCTTGATGGGACCTAGTGGAGAGAGAGGGGCTGCCCAGGGCAGGCCATGCGCCCCCTCCCCTTGAGTTCGAATAGGACAAGGAAGGGGGGGGCGCCCCCCCTTGCCTTGCCCCTCTCCCACTCCTTCCTTCCCCCTCCTAGTGGGACTAGGAAAGGGGAGTCCTACTCCCACTAGGAGGAGGACTCCTCCTCTTGGTGCGCCCTCCTAGGGCGACCGGCCTCCCCCTTGCTCCTTTATATACGGGGGCAGGGGGCACCCCATGGACACACAAGTTGATCATTGATCTTTTAGCCGTGTGCGATGCTCCCCTCTACGATAATCCACCTCGGTCATATCGTAGCGGTGCTTAGGCGAAGCCCTGCGTCGGTAGCTTCATCAACACCGTCATCACGCCGTCGTGCTGACAAAACTCTCCCTCGAAGCTCTACTGGATCGTGAGTTCGTGGGACGTTACCGAGCTGAACATGTGCAGATCGCGGAGGTGCCGCACGTTCGGTACTAGGATCGGTCGATCGTGAAGACGTACGACTACATCAACCGCGTTGTCATAACGCTTCCGCTTACGGTCTACGAGGGTACGTGTGATACGTCTCCAACGTATCAATAATTTTTGATTGCTCCATGCTATATTATCTATTGTTTTGGACATTATTGGGCTTTATTATCCACTTTTATATTATTTTTGGGACTAACCTATTAACCGGAGGCCCAGCCTAGAATTGTTGTTTTTTTGCCTATTTTAGGGTTCCGAAGAAAAGGAATATCAAACTGAGTCCAAACAAAATGAAACCTTCGGGAACGTGATTTTCTCACCGAACATGATCCAGGAGACTTGGACCCTACGTCAAGCAACCAACAGGGAGGCCACGAGGTAGGGGGGCGCGCCTACCCCGCCAGGCGCGCCCTCCACCCTCGTGGGCCCCATGTTGCTCCACCGACGTACTTCTTCCTCCTATATATACCTACGTACCCCCAAACGATCAGATACGGAGCCAAAACCCTAATTCCACCGCCGCAACTTTCTGTATCCATGAGATCCCATCTTGGGGCCTGTTCCGGAGCTCCGCCGGAGGGGGCATCAATCACGGAGGGCTTCTACATCAACACCATAGCCTCTCCGATGAAGTGTGAGTAGTTTACCTCAGACCTTCGGGTCGATAGTTATTAGCTAGATGGCTTCTTCTCTCTTTTTGGATCTCAATACAAAGTTCTCCCCCTCTCTTGTGGAGATCTATTCGATGTAATCTTCTTTTGCGGTGTGTTTATTGAGACCGATGAATTGTGGGTTTATGATCAAGTTTATCTATGAACAATATTTGAATCTTCTCTGAATTCTTTTATGTATGATTGGTTATCTTTGCAAGTCTCTTCGAATTATCAGTTTGGCCTACTAGATTGATCTTTCTTGCAATGGGAGAAGTGCTTAGCTTTGGGTTCAATCTTGCGGTGTCCTTTCCTAGTGACAGTAGGGGCAGCAAGGCACGTATTGTATTGTTGCCATCGAGGATAACAAGATGGTTTTTTTATCATATTGCATGAATTTATCCCTCTACATCATGCCATCTTGCTTAAGGCGTTACTCTGTTCTTATGAACTTAATACTCTAGATGCATGCTGAATAGCGGTCGATGTGTTGAGTAATAGTAGTAGATGCAGGCAGGAGTCGGTCTACTTGTCTTGGACGTGATGCCTATATACATGATCATACCTAGATATTCTCATAACTATGCTCAATTATGTCAATTGCTCAACAATAATTCGTTCACCCACTGTAAAATACTTATGCTCTTGAGAGAAGCCACTAGTGAAACCTATGGCCCCCGGATCTATCTTCATCATATTAATCTTCCAATACTTAGTTATTTTCATTGCCTTTTATTTTACTTTGCATCTTTATCATAAAAATACCAAAAATATTATCTTATCATATCTATCAGATCTCACTCTCGTAAGTGACCGTGTAGGATTGACAACCCCTTATCGCATTGGTTGCGAGGATTTATTTGTTTTGTGTAGGTGCGAGGGACTCGTGCGTAGCCTCCTACTGGATTGATACCTTGGTTCTTAAAAACTGAGGGAAATATTTACGCTACTTTGCTGCACCACCCTTTCCTCTTCAAGGGAAAACCAACGCAAGTGCTCAAGAGGTAGCAACGTGGACGGCACTCTCCCCTTTCGTTGCTATGCATCACCATGATCTTGCATGTGCATAGGATTTTTTTTTGAAATTACTGTGTTCCCCAACAAATACAAAATCAATAAATCTCTTCTTGAGAACTTGAAAAATACATTGTTCATTGTGCCATCTTTTGTTTTCTAAATTTTATAAACCCTTTTTCTATGCACTAGGTGCACAAAATCCATGTCCATAAATATTATAATAATCTAGTAAAACTATTTTAAAGTTTTGGTCTAGACTTCAATAGTCCACTCTTAGAAATCAATATTAGACATATTTGTTTACATGCCTTATCAAAGCAGTATGAGCAATGCTATTGTTTTGCAAACATGCATGCTTATTCAATACTCCCTCCGTCCCAAAATAAGTGACTCAACTTTGTACTAAAGTTAGTACAAAGTTGAGTCACTTATTTTGGGATGGAGGGAGTACAAATTATAAATAAAATCACGAAGTAGACAAAAAGAATCTAGGGACCCATAG
Organism: Triticum urartu; assembly: GCF_056163025.1. Taxonomy (NCBI): domain Eukaryota; kingdom Viridiplantae; phylum Streptophyta; class Magnoliopsida; order Poales; family Poaceae; genus Triticum; species Triticum urartu. The sequence goes on from NC_141876.1 coordinate 37,408,793, forward strand.
AAATTAAAGAAAATAGATAAAATACTCTAGAATCATAAACATTCAATGGAAAATATTGAGAACATTATTAATTTTTGAACAACTAGTGAAAAGGCATTTTTAATATATTATAAGTGGTTAAGATTACCAATTGCAAAGAAACACTTGTTCGGAAGTGCCAAATCATGTTTAACCAAGAAAACAAAAATTCTACAAGAGAAATTATTCATAACGAATTGCACAACAAAATGAATTAGTGAAAGTGATCCATGACTATTGGTGGAGAAACTTATAAATAATAACAAAAATTGTGGATTTCTTTCCACATGAATGCAAAATATAGGAATAAAATGAAACATGATAAGGCAAAAAAGGTCATACACATTCTAGAAACAAATATTCGAAACCAGTGAAACAAGAGAAGTCAACAATAATTGAAATAACACAAAATGCAAGAAAGCACGGACAAAAATAGGGACAACCATAAAGAAAATCTGGATTCTTGGTGTATTCTCAATGAATCATTGTGGGTTTTCCAAACTCTCAAGCCTTTTGATACTTGTACTTTTTTCTATGGTCCATGCTTGGTGTACTTCAGTTCTATATTTTTAAGTTTTAAGTTTTTGTTTAGGTTTATCCCCATTTTTGCATGGTCTGATTCATAGTTTTAAGTTTGTTAACCATTCTCTTATTCTTGTCATTTTTTGATTTATCTGTTAATTGTGTAGTTAGGTGTGCAAAATCACCACCACCCCTCTAGGTTTTGACGGAATACATTTGGTATTGAAGTTAGGGACCAAAATTATTTGGTTGGGAGTTTATGAACCAAACCTAAAGAAAACAATGATTGAGAGGACCAAAAAATGGATTCTCCCGACTACCAAAGAGTCCGTGAAAGCTAGATTATTTAGTCTTCATATTAGAAGTGCACGTGTTGTAAAAATGTGAATCTAGCTTCATTTCCACTAAACAAAGAAATTTCATATATTCGATCAATACTTATATGAAAGTCTACTTCATAAAATTCTGGGACAAACTTAGTGGCGTTTGCAAGGTATGCATGTTTATCTTCCGTACTTTGCAAAAACGGTTGTATATGATGTTTGCATTTTGTAGAAACAGAAAAATAATCACCTGCTACATTCGTGATTCGTGGGGGAGGGGGTGAATGGGAGATAGCAAATGGATCATTTGATCATATAATCACGATACATTTAACATAGCAAGAATTCATATCTCTATGTTTTCAAAAATTGTGAAAAAAATAAACATGTGTATAGATACCAACAGTTGATAATTAGTGTATATGCATAGAAGCACCCCTCTCAGGCAGGGTCTGACGCCATAGGCACAGAAGCCCCTCTTAGGGTCTGAACGCCGTGATTGGAAAAAAAAATATAGGAACACATGCATGTGAATTATGGTAAAAAAAACTAATATAGTTCATGGTCCATACTGACTGGAATGTAAAACATTCGTTATGTTATGTTATTGTAACTTACAATAGCTCAATGTACATAATCTTAATGAGAAACTTTAATACACTCCCTCTTACATTTAATATTTGTTTGATCTTTTCATATATTTTCAGAACTTATTTGTATAGTTTTTACTAAGTTAATCATATGATCATATGTTCCTAGGATCAGTAAATTCTTTGGAGGGAGCGGGGTTACTCTTAAAAACATCTTAGTTAGGTGTAAAGTACAAGATTAGCTTTTTTTCATTAGTACTAGGACAATGATCATGCGTTGCAACGGAATATAAATATTTAGTACATAGCTTGTGATTTACCTAGGCATATTAATGCAATGATGTAAATAAATGTTTTATCAAATCCTGCTCGTGAGTTATTGTATAGTTTGATGAGAAGTTTGGTAGGTAAATTAAAGTGGAATTGGTTCAGGAGGTATGTAAATTAAGGTGATTGGTTATCATAGGAAAATGTTGGATGAAGGGGTGGTGAGAAGTAAAAGATGAAACCTATTAGGAGAGTGACTAAATGGGTCCCAAACTCATCTGCTCCTACCTGTGAAGAGTAAAATAAGAAAACACTAGAAAAATTCAAAAATATCTGATTTTTTTGACATGGAAGATGTTTGAATGCGTGAGGGCATCTGAGTAGCTCTCGGCAAAAAAAATAGGGTCTCTGAAAAAGTTTACTATTCGTGAACTATTCAAACTGATTTTGCTTTTTTGCTGAGAGCTAGTCAGATGTCCGAACGAGCTGAAATTTCACACGGACCTCACACACTCAAACATCTTCCATGCAATAAAAAAATCAGTTTTTTCTGAATTTTTAGTATTTTTTATTCTACTTTTCACCGAGATCATACGAGCTCGGGTTCGCAAGTGGATATTGAAAACCTTACATTTTTTATATGTAGTACTCTCTCCGTCCGAAAATACTTGTCATTAAAATAGATAAAAGGGATGTATCTAGACGTATTTTAGTTCTAAATACATCTTTTTTTATCCATTTTGATGACAAGTATTTCCGGACAGAGGGAGTATATAGAATATAGATAGACATATACACCATCTCACATCACATACATAAAGGATTGGTACATCTATATCTGCTTCTGATATGCACAATCTCAAAATTAAATCCAAGTGGCCACACACCATTCCCGAACAACCCGAACGCCCCTGCGACGACGAAACGCCCAACCAAACACCAGTACAAGCGACAAAAACCTGTCACTCCCAATATTTGGGATCCCCCAGCATTTCACACAACCTCCATTGACATCACCATGAAGTAATCCATTCCAGCGAATTAAAATATCTCCCTGTCAGCCAATGCCGCAAGGCTTGAGAGAGCAATAATGTAAGCTCGCTTGACATAATGCTACTCCAAACCCGTTTTTAAAAGGGGGCTACAGTGCAGGGGGGTGGACAGGTGACTTGGGCGAGCGAGCGAGGCAGCCACCATTGGCACAGTCTGCGGATGAAAGGAAGGGGATGGGTGGCCGAGTAGTTCACACCCGACCTAGAACAAGAGGCCTTAAAATAGTCTCCCGTCCTTGATCCCAGCGGTTATATAAGGTCGCCTCCATTGGACATTGGTGCAAAGGAAAGGGACCAATACCACATCGCCGGCTGACCCATCTCTCTCTCTGTCTCTCTCTCTCCCGAGGTTGGTCTCTCTCCCTGAGAATTTCTACCCACGGGCTGCATTGCTGTGTGCTTGCTTTGCGCAATGCTAACTGCTCTGTTTTCGTGCGCGTTTTCCTGATCAGGGTTCCGGCTGGTCGATCGGGCTTGTGGAAGAAGCAGTTTGCTGCAATCTTTGGCTTTGGGGTGAGCGGCGAGCGAGCGATTTTTAGTATCGGCGAATGGCGACTCAGTGGTTCTCCAATATGGTAATTTGCTGCTCGTCTTCTGATAGCGTCGGGTGTAATGGTGTGGGAAGAGGTGGGTGGTGGCTGACTGGTTGATGATGGTTTGGTGGCGTGCAGGTGATGGACGAGCCGAGCTTCTTCCACCAGTGGCAGTCGGACGCGACGCTGGAGCAGTACACGGAGCAGCAGATCGCCGTGGCCTTCGGGCAGGGGGAGATGGAGGCGGCGGCGCTGATGCAGCAGCAGCAGCAGCAGTACGCGGCGGCGGCGGCGGGCGAGCACCGGCCGCGCAAGGCGGCCAAGGTCAACACCAGCTGGGACTCGTGCGTCACGGAGCAGGGCTCCCCCGCCGACTCCTCCTCCCCGACCATCCTCTCCTTCGGCGGCCACGCCCACGCCGACGCGTTCGCCAAGGCGCCGCAGGCCCCCAGCGCCGCCACCGCCTACTACGGCGCGGCGGCGCCCGTGAAGCCCAAGCAGGAGGTCGACGCGGGGGGCGTGGCGCCGTTCCAGCAGGTCAAGCGGAGCTACGACGCCATGGCCGCCGAGCCCGCCAGGGCGCCCTCCCGGCCGGCCGCCCAGAACCAGGACCACATCCTGGCGGAGCGGAGGCGCCGCGAGAAGCTCAGCGAGCGCTTCATCGCGCTCTCCAAGATCGTGCCGGGGCTCAAGAAGATGGACAAGGCGTCGGTGCTGGGCGACGCGATCAAGTACGTCAAGACGCTGCAGGAGCAGGTGAAGGGCATGGAGGAGGTGGCCCGGCGGCGGCCGGTGGAGTCGGCGGTGCTGGTCAAGAAGTCGCAGCTCGCCGCCGACGAGGACGACGGGTCGTCCTGCGACGAGAACTTCGAGGGCGCCGACGCCGGGCTGCCGGAGATCGAGGCCCGGATGTCGGACCGCACCGTGCTCGTCAAGATCCACTGCGAGAACCGCAGGGGCGTGCTCGTCGCCGCGCTCTCCGAGCTCGAGAGCATCGACCTCGCCATCATGAACACCAATGTGCTCCCCTTCACCGCCTCCTCCATCGACATCACCATCATGGCCACGGTCAGCCCCCAATCATCTCCTCTTCTTAATTCCTCCATAATTTACTACTTAATTAATTACATGGTCTCACTCACTCAATCATGTATTAATCTGATGCAGGCCGGCGAGGACTTCTCGTTGTCTGTCAAGGACATCGTGAGGAAGCTACATCAAGCGTTCAAGTCGTCGCCATGAAGGACTTGCTCCTGAACATCAAGTCTAATTTAGAACTTTGTCTTCGGTTTCCCTCTTCTTTTTTCATCATTAGCCTCGACGATTTGGGGCTAATGAGTTTTAGGTTCGTCCCCGCTGGTGCTTCTGATGATAGCTCGCTTGCAGTCCCCCACACGGTGCCCCTCAAAGATAGCCATTTTCCACCTTTTTTTGCCCCATGGGTGCAGCAAAAAACACTAGTTAATTACTTCTACTTCCTCTCCCTTTTTTTGCATGGATTGATCAAAATCACTCCATGTTCCCGGGAGAGGGTAGAGTGAGAAAAATGAGACATGTCTTTTTCTAGGGCTAGTTACCAAGGGGAGTTTGAATTTTACAAAAACCCATTTTTCATTTCTCCCCTACACCAATACAGCCCTTTTCACCCTGTTTTTTCGACGAGAGGCCGGACCGAGTTATTTTTTTCAAACCCAAACACCTACCTTTGCCGGCCTCTCAAATTCCACCACACTGCTGTTCCCAGAAGGCTTCAAATATCTGTGGACAAAAATGGCGTCTTCTTTTTTTTCAGCACCGTGGGGGTACTTTTGCAAGCCTTTGAATTCAGAAGTTCAGTAGGGTGTGCCTGTTTTTCAGGGGTAGTGCAAGCTGGTTGGTTGGACCCAGCAGCTTGGATGAACCCCTTTGCTTGTAGTTTCCTTATGGCTTTTGTTGTAACAGGATCAGGGTTGTAGCTCGATCTGTAAGCTCTTGTTTGCTTGCATACAAGTATAAAGAATAAATAAATATGCTCGGTTGTTAACTTGATGGATCTCTCTTTTGGTTACATGTCTTTTCAGCTAAGATCTGTCTTTTCTTAGTAGTATTGAAACATATCTTTCTAATTTGTTTATGGATACAGAATCGCTAAACGATCTTGTATGTTGTCCTGTATATATAGAAGTATCATACTATGTATTACCTGTCCACAAATCAATACTACAAGATTATAAGGGCGGCACTTGTTTGTTCATGAAAAAGGATCGTTAAATGATATCGAGGCCTTTACTCTAAAATCAGTAGTATGATGCTGTTTCACACCATGGATATAGGGAACGTGGGTATCTATGCAAGTTATAAGGGTGGAACTCATCTATTCACACCGAACCGATCATATTTAGACTTTTACAGTTCCTCCCTCAAGAGCTAGGTGCTTATATCTTCCATCAGGTAGTTTTTTTTCAAAACGGAGACAAAAATTGCCTCATCTATTAATTAAGCAGAAGAGAATTGCCCAGTTAATTACGAAAAACCGAGCGAAAACCGAAACAATAAGAGCCAAGCCCATCCCAAAGACTAACACACACAGGGCAAAGCCCATCCACGAACAACATCGATGACAACCACGTCGCCCACACGACACGAGGTCCATGCCCTCGAAGCTGCAACTCTCCCGATGCCGCCGCCTCGACATCCACTGCTCCGTTGCGCCCTGCGCACTCAACCGACACCGCCTTCCGGGGCCGCCGCCCCGACATGCCACCGCTCACCCTCGAGCAGCAACGCCGCACGATACAGCAACCCGCAGCCCACACTGCTCAGGACAACCGCACGCAGACCACGAACGTCGCACCACATCCGGGGCCGCCGCCCCGACATGCCTCCACTCGCCCTCGAGCAGCAACGCCGCACAATACAACTACCCGCAGCCCATGCTGCACAGGACAACTACACGCAGACCACGAACGCCGCACCACATCCGGGGCCGCCGCCCCGACGTAAAGTCAGACCGCCCTCACTGGGTCGCATCGACCAGACCAACGACCTCGCTACCCACGTAGCACCAAGTCGCCACCGAAACAATGCACAACTGCGACTCTGCCCCATAGAGCCACCGTTGCATCGCTATCAGGCCGCCGCCTCGGCGTAAATCCACCGTCCGGAGCCGCCGCCCCGGCCTCCATCACCCCGACAACGACGCAACTCTGCACCACTGCCATGAGACCACCACTCCACAAAGGTCATTGCTTCCAAGGCGGTGCCTCCAAGAAGGTAACGACGTAATTGCCGCCGCCACCCGCTCCAATGGAGCTTGGGTTTTCACCCGGAAACACCAGACAGTTGCGGCAGTAGATGGACGTAGCTCCGCGATGTGCCTCCAGGAAGGAATGCAATGCTCAAGAACATCGCCAGCACCGTCATCGAAGAAGGTGCAAGACTTTCGCCTGGAGGATCTACTCCACCGCCGGGCCTCACAGGAAGCGAACGGCATAGGAACACAGCAAGTTGTGCAGAGGACATCGTTGCCAACCACCAGCCCTCAACACGCCGCAGCAGAGCGCCATGTCAGATCCGCGCACCCCCAGCCACCTCCAGCCCAAGCTGCTGCTCTGTTACAGCTCACCATCACCAGAACCTCCACCGACGCGGCACCGTCGTCCAGAAAACTGCGCCTCACCGCCACCACCGCAGCTTCCCCGGCCGAGGGAAGGGACCCCAGGCACCCAACGCGCCCTACAGCCGAAGCCCGCCGGAGCGCCGCCACCGCAGCTTGCCGGAGCGCCTCCACCGCCAGATCTGGGCGCCCGGGCGCCAGATCGACGACGGCCGGCCTCAGCGCCGCCCCGCCCGAGCCCGCGGCGTACCTCGCCGGCGAACCCGAGCCAAGCCGCCAGAACCGCGCGATAGGAGGCCACCGCGCCCGCCCCAGCTAGCTCCACGCCTCCGTGCACAAGCACGCCCAGAGCACCCACCGAGGCGGCCGGCCCGCGCCGTCCAACCCCAAACGGGAGGAGGAGAAGGCCCCACGGCCGCCGCGCGCGCGGGCTTTGCCCGGCGACGCCTGCCGGCGGCGGCGAGGGAAGGAAGGGCGGCGGCTAGGGTGCGCTCCTGGCCGCCCGCGGGAGCGGCCGGGGAGCGCTTTTGCTTATGTGAGGAAATATTGTATTAAAAATATCATCTATCTTCCATCAGGTAGTGATCTAAATGCTCTTATATTTCTTTACAGAGGGAGTAATAGGAGTATGTAACAAAGATGCCCATCTTTTTGAGTGTCTCTATTGTAAATGCCTTGAGGCCGGGTGCATCTTAGTTATGCAGAGGCCGAATGTAATGCTTAAATCTTTTAAGTAATAAAGCGTCATTTTTCGAAAAAAAATTGTAAATGCCCTGAGGGAGTAGAGTGGATAAAAAATCTTGGTGAAGAGCTGTAAACTAGACATGCTCCCAAAGAATCTGAATTTGCCACCCGCAAAAAAAAAAGAATCTGAATTTGCATGTAAGAAACTGTACCCACCTCCTCAGCAATTTGATTGGGAGATTAAAAACTGGCAAGCTTGAGCATGACGACATGGGGCGCCTTTCCATGTGAACTCACTCACTTGGAAGTACAACCTTAGTGGTATATATTTAGCTGCGTCGTACTCACAGCACGGCTAAGTGTGTGTGGCTTGACAACTACGGTCCCAATCTCTTCATTAGTCAGCCAAAACCTACCTTGCTCTGTTGACAACAGCCAACAGGGTAGGGCGCGCGTATTTGCTGGCCGAAGCATCTGATGGAAATCTTCTCGCTGCTGTTTGTTAAGCCCGCGCGCACAACCACTATTTCTGTCTGGCTCCGCGCTCCTGCGAGAGCAGTTTGTCTTCTTGTTATGCGATTGATGAAATGGAATGCTTTGGGGTGCATGATTGATCGTGGCGAGGCAGGATCCCGTTCTTTATCGGGCCGATGGGCTGGGCAGGATCTGGCTGAAAGCTTTGGTCCTGCGTTTTAATTTTAATTAGATTGCTGGCTGGCTGGAAGCGTCGCTCTCCAGCACCATCATGGATCGCGACCCTGTCCCCCACTGGAGTTGGCAATGGCGATGGGGCCGGTAGGCGACGTGTAGTGCTCCTCCGCGGGTCAAAGGGGGAGGGTGAGGGTGCTGGTGCTGCTCCCACGCGTGAACGGACGTTGGGATCGAACGTTCCTCGCTGGATCGGTGTAGGTGGTGTACACACGGCCGGCAATTACAACGTTGTTGGGAGCTAAGCAAAGGAACGACGGCGGGAGAGCCGTTCAGACGCCGCGTGTTTAGTTTCTACTGACTTTCTGTTCTAGTACTACGTAGCATGGTCATGGCCGCATGTGATGCTCATCACCTGCATCATCCATGCCGTACTAATGTATTAGCAGTTTTTCCTTTGGTGAGGTAGTGTCTTCTTGAATGGTGAGGTTAGGATTTTTGTTATGTGACGAGATTTGGTGTCAGGTGCTTTAGATCTATGTAAAAGGTCAAGGACGACGACTGCGGCTCCAAGGCGCTAGTCCTTACGGCACGTACACGAAGACTCCTCGGCTATCATCGACAAGGTCAAGCTGACTCCGGTATCGGAGCGGCGACAACCACACCTGCAGGGCCGGCCCTGTGTTCCGGTAGGCCCTAGGCGAACTCGACGACATGGGCCCTATGTCCTAAGTCCTAAGACAATATATATGTATGCGTGTGTTATATATATATAACTTATTAAAAATAACTTTCAATCACACATCTTTAGTTTAAAATATGAGTATAATAATTCAAATGACTCCATCGAAAACAATAATAACCAAATTCGAACAGACTCCATAAAAAACAATGATACTAAAAAGATCGCAAAATAAAACTAACATGACATGATTACCTCAAATAAGAACGAAATTAGACTGACTCCATCAACAACAATAATACTTCAGTGCTTCAAAAAAAGTTTCTTCGGGCATTTCTTGACGCGAAGTCATTAAGGGCACAATCTAGAGTTTTTAGATCACTTTCTTTCTTCTTCCTCCTTTTTTCAGCACCCGGCAATTGCTTCTTCTTAGGTAACATGGCAGGCTAATGTCCTAAAATCATGAAGAAAAGGTCAAATGAGCATACAAAAAATTAGAAATTTATAGATCGGATGATTGGAACCCTAGACATGTTACATAGAATGACAAAAAATTGACAGATTGGATTACAACACGTACATATTAAATAAAGAATAAATAAACTACTGAGAATGTCAAATTGAGGTTTGGGGATGGACAGGAACATGGATGCGTACTTCTTCACTTCCAGTCGGATGCGTACTTGTATAGGTATTGCCATATTGCCGCGGTGCCGCCGTGCCGGATGCCGGATGGCCGATTGGCCGGGCTTCCACCTGCCCGCCGGACTGCTGTGTGGCGGCGACGGCGAGCCGACGAGGTGAGGGCGACGTATCTTCTACGAAGTAAACGTCGAAACGAGCGTGAGTCGCGGCACCGCTTCGCCTACGCGTATCCATCAGCGATCGCTAGCTAGCTATATCTGGGCCGCCTAGCCCATCCTATTTCCTTTCTTTAATTCTTTTGTAATTTTTTACTTGCTTTTTGCTGGGCTATAGTATATGTATATACTTCATCATGTGCCCCCCCATCGCCTGGGCCCTGGGCCGTCGCCCCGTCGCCCATGCCCCAGGGCCGGCCCTGCACACCTGAGAAAAGGTGCAGCGCGCACCCCCTGCCTCCCCCCCAACACACACGCGCTTGAAATTGGGCCTGCCCAAGGTGGGTCGGGGCTCCCTTGTGTTTTATTCGTTTCTTTTTTGTTTCGTGTTTTTGTATTTTTGCTTCTTTAAATTTTTTGGGATTTTAAAAAGTTTAGAATTTCACAAAGTGTCACTAATGCAAAATAATGTTCACAAACTCAAAAACATTTTGAATTTTGATGAACAAAAAAAATAAAATTTTTATGAACATTTTTGAATTTTGTTGAACAAACAATTGAATTTTTATGAACAACTTTTCTATTTCACGAACAAAAATTAAATTCAATGAACTTCTTTTTAATTGGAGGAACACATTTTGAATGCAAGAACATTTTTTTGAATTCTATAAACATTTCTGCAATATGAAGAATAGTTTTGTTTTTGATGAACAAATTTTAAATTCGAAAAATTGTTCGCACCCAGTTTGAAAATGTTTGAATTAAAAAAAGTTCATCGATTTGAAAAAATATTTCCGGATTTCAGAAAATGTTCATGAGTTTGGAAACTATAAACAGGAAAACAATAAAAAAGGAAACGGTGAAAAACAGAAGCTAAAAATCAACAAAATGAAAAGAAAAACCTGTTTTGGAAGGTTCTAGAACCTCCACAAAACTGCAAGTGAGCTAGTTGGGCCGGCCCACATGTATGTAGGAGGTACATGTCGTCGCTATCGGGCGACTTACGTGCCAAATAGGATCCCCGGGTTATAAGCTCAAGCCCAGGTCCAAATCTACCGCCCTACCACACCGCACTGGGCCAAACAAAACAAATGCCTCTTTGCATTGAAGCATTTTCAAGCGGATGCCCCAATTTAGAAGAGCAACTAATCAACGAGTACTTCGTGATGAGCCACTGCAAGGGTTACTTTTAGTGGGATGGGAGCGTGCCACTTGACGTGTTATTAGCCGCCACCATGTGTCGTGTGCTAGGTGCTCCCTCCAGATTTTTTTCAATACATGTTTTCGGCTTTTAGATGATTTTTCAGGTTTTTTGGGGTTTTTTTTTGTTTTTCTTAGGTTTTGTTTTTTTGCATGAAAACCACGTTCTCGTGTTGTTGCCTTCTGCGCGAGGTGTCTCTCAAAAAAGGAGAAAAAACATGTTTTTTCTTCTACCACGAGAGGCACTCATTTACTTTTCGTGAAGGCACGGATTTGCTTTCGCAAAAAGCACAGTCGTGCCTCTCGAAAAAGGAAAAACGCATTTTATTTTGTTTTCTTCTGCGAGGGGCACATATTTGCTTTCGTGAGAGGCACAATCGTGCCTCTCGGAAAAGGAAACAAACATGTTTTTTTCCTTTCTGCGAGAGATACAGATATATTTCTCGTGGAGGCATGGGTTTCTTTCCGCAAGAGGCATAGTCTTGCCTCTCTGATTTTTTTTCCTTTCACAAGAGGCACAAATTTACTTCTCGTGGAGGCACAAATTAGCTTCCGCGAACCGTGCCTCTCAAAGAAGGAAAAACATGTGTGTGTGTGTGTGTGTGTGTGTGTGTGTGTGTGTGTTTACCGTGAGAGGCACATCTGTACCTCTCGGAAAAGAAAAAGAAGCATTTTCTTTTTTTTTTTCCTTCCGAGAGAGGCACAGCCGTGCCTCTCGGAAAGAAAACAAAAACATGCTCCTGGTTCGGCCTTTTTGTTCGGTTTTTCTCATGAAAAAAAGATCATTGAAATCTATCAACATGGGATCTTGTTTTGAAGATCTCGACGAGAGTAATCTAAAGTTGAAAACGGTTAAAGATTTGGACGCTTGCTTTAAGAGATAAAACATTTGAATAAACGAATCTATGGAAAAGGGGAAAAGTGGTAGGTTGTGACAAGTAACACACATGCAGTGCACCATTTTTTTAGAGAAACATGCACTGCATCACTTGTCATAACTTAGGAAGGTGGGATAACCTTTGGAAAGAGCACTCCTCAATTAGTAATTTCACCAATTTTGTTTATGACTATGTGCCGCTCGCTGCTGATCCTATTAGGTCTCGCGTGCTGGGAGTAGCTTTTCGGCCGACCGAGTAACCATGGCCCGTCTGCTGACGTGATGTTACTTTTATTTTTATTTTGATTTTTTTCTTCAATTTTCCTTCACATTTTGATTTTATATTCTTATTTTCTTTTGTTTGTATTGACAATTCTAAATATATACATATTAGAAAACACTTTACATAAATTTCCAAAATATTAATCTTGCACTCGAAAATGTTAAATGTCTATAAAAAATTTGATGTATATGAAATGTAAAATATGAATAAAAGAACTAGAAAACTTTAATCATGTGTACGATAAATGTTAATCTAGTGCACAAAAAATGTTTATACAATGTAAAAAAAATCATGTCCGCAAGTTTCAAAAATGTGTTCAGGGCATTTTCCAGATTAATGTTTGTACAATGTTAATCTTGCATTTAAAATGAGTATAGAAAAATGTCTTGGTATACACAAATGTTTAAATATGAAAGTAAAAAGTAAAGAAAGTTTAACAAAAATGTTAATTATAAGCACGAAAATATTAGTCATATGTATGTAAAATGTCACAAATATAAAATGGTGCATATTACAAAATAAATGTAAAACGAATGTGGCATTTTTTAATATGTTTATAGAAGTTTTAAAAAATACACATGTAATTCAATAAAAAATGCTTTGTGCATTCAAACAATGTACATCATATTCAAAAACAACTTTACGAGTTTAAAAAATGTGTTCATGAAATTTTTAAAAATAGTTTGTACAATGTACTCCAAATGTTTGCGTAGTGCAGAAAAAAATTGTTTTATCATTTAAAAAATGTTTCGACATGTATTTGAAAAAAATCAAACCATTTTCTACAAAGAAATTTCAAACTTGTATTTGAAAAAAATTAAAAGGGTAAAAATGTTTAAAAACTATATAGAAAATATAAAACATGGATGAAAAATGTAGACATGTATTGAAAGGACAAAACCAATGAAAAAAAACAAAAGAAAAAAAAGCAAAGCAACGAAAAAAGAAAGAAAAGCCAGAAAATAAATAAAGAAAACAGAACTATAAAGAAGAAGAAATAAAAATATAAAACAATGTAAAAACAAAGGAAACGAAAATATAAAAGAAGGAGAAAATAAAACCGAAAACTAGTGAAAACCCCCGAATAGAAAACAATGAAAAAAAAGGAAAAGGGAAATGAAAAAAATCAAACGAGAAATGAAAAAAAACAGAACGACCGAACTCTAGGATCGCTACGACCCAGAACAAAGTTTTCTCTTTAGACAAACGTAGAACAGAGCTAACCTACGCGCGCTACAAAATGGCCCGGGGAACAAGAGTCACAGTCGCTCGTAGGCGATTCTAATATGAATCAGTACGGGCGACATAGAGTCCTAGTGGGCTGCGCTCGCCCACAGCGTTTTGCCTCATCAACCCAAATTGGTCGGTCCATTATCAAGCAGGTACACGTACATTCGTTTTTGTTCATTTTTTTCAATCTTTTTTATTTTATTTATATTTCCCAAAATATTACAAACATTAATGTACTTAAATTTTTAGGATATTTTCACCAGGAATTCTAAAAATGTAAATACATTATTGCATTTTTATTAGAGTATAATATAAAGAAGTATTCATGACATTAAAAAAATAAAAAAATGTCTGTGACATTTTAAAATAACACTTAAAAAATATTTAAAAATGTTCACATAGTTTAGGAAAGATCCTTTGTATCATTCATAAATGTTTAAATGTGTAATTAAAAATGTTTAACACATATTGAAAAAATGTTCAAAACATTTATTTGAAAAGTGTACAATGTGTATGAGAAGGTAGCCGTGTGTTGAAAATAATAAATAAGGGAATAAAAATCAAAGGAAACAAAAGAAAGAAACAAACAAAAAGCAAATAACCGGAAGAATAAAATGAAAACAAAAAACCCGACGAACACGAGCGGAAAGAGTAAAGGAAAAATACAGAGAATAAAACTCTCAAGGAGGCGGCTACAATACTGCGTCGGCTCACTAGCCTCACGCAAGAGGCGAGCCAGAGCTCAAAGGAAACGAAAGAAAGAAACAAACAAAAAGCAAATAACCGGAAGAATAAAATGAAAACAAAAAACCCGACGAACACGAGCGGAAAGAGTAAAGGAAAAATACAGAGAATAAAACTCTCAAGGAGGCGGCTACAATACTGCGTCGGCTCACTAGCCTCACGCAAGAGGCGAGCCAGAGCTACGTCTCGCAAATTGCAAGACATAGCTCCCATTGGACGGTTGGGGCACAGAAAACGCGCACCACTCCCGCTTCCGCACTACACGATTTTAAAAAAGTTCACACATTCAAAATAATGATTTGGATTTCATGGACTATTCAAGAATTTAAAAGTGTTCTTGGATCAAAAAATATATGAATTTGATAATTATTCTTGTATGTAAAAAAGTTCACAATTTCACAAATGTTCGGAATTAAAAAAATAAATATGCACCTTTTCCATGTCATTTCAAAAAATGTTCTGGAATTCAATGTTTCATCAAAAATGGTCTCGTTGAAATGTTCCAAAATACAAATTGTTCACCACTTTGCAAAAAATTCAGAAAATATTATTGAATTTGAAAAAAAATCTCATATTTGTAAATAAAATGTACACAAATTTTAAAAATGTTCCAGCAATTCCAAGTAATGTTTTTTATTTTAAAAATGGTCAAGAAATTAAAAGAATAAAAAAAAGCCGAAGAAACAAAAGAAAAAAAAACGACTCAGTGAAGGACCTAAAACCTTCCCAAAACTGATGGGAAGGTAAACTTATTAATGTTTAGGCTCATATAACAGCCTAGCGCTCGCGAGGAGTGCGCGTTTGCGTGTTATCCCCTGACCCACGCATGGAATTGGGTTGGCCTGATTTTGGATACTTTTCATAAGAATATGGAGCCACGCCAAAAAAATAAATTTAGAGGATTATAATTTTAAAAGGAAAGGAATCCACAAACTTGTATTATTGCACCTTTTAACTTCCATAAGCTTTTTTATTTGAATAATTTTGTATGAAAATGGAGGGATGGAATTTCACAAAGAAAAGACTATTTCATGTTATTTTGTCTCATAAATGTCACTAAATGTTACTTTTTTCAAATACTTTTCATATGAAACATTGAAACTAGAGAAAAACTAAAATATACAGTTAATTAATTATTTGTGAAATATAAAAATAAAAATGTGTACTTCTAGAAAATTGTTCATTTACTTAAAACATGAATATTTTAAAAAGTGTTCGATGGAATTTTCAAGAAGTTGCACATGTTTTAACTTTTGTGTTCATGTAGTTAAAAAATATCCATGGGATATCTTATGGTTTTGCATGCTTTGAGAACCGGCTACTTATTTTAGATTTTTTTTGAAAGGATCCAGCTCAAGGTTGGTTTCATTGATTCATAAGCAGGGAGCAGGTGGACAAATGACAAAGGCGATGATCCGAGGATCAAGGATGTAAGAAGAAGAAAGAAAAAGGAGTGCCAAAGGCACAACCGCTAACTAACTACTCAGGGCGGGTCCCCAAAGGGGCTCTGCAAGGATCGACCGCCACACTGTTGCCAGAGGTTTAGGTTGCGCCGGATTGCATTTAAAATCTCCCTAACATCAGCTTCCTTGTCTCTGAAGGTGCAATTGTTTCTTTCTCGCCAGACTTCCCAGAGAGCTAGCATTGCTAGCGATTTTAGACCCTTTCTGAAAGCTGGCTATGTTGCTTCTATCATGGTTGTCATCCTCTCTAGCGAGCTGTTGCAGTTGCTCCAGGTTGCTGGGTGACATACCTGGCAGTGCTGCCAAGATGCCAAGTCGTTCCAGATGGCCTTTGTGATGCTGCACTCCCAGAACAGATGATCTGCACTCTCCAGGTTTTTGCGGCAGAATTGGCAGAAGTAGCTGTTGCTCCATCCTCTGCGTTGAAGCTGATCGTTGCACCACAACCGATCTTGATGAAGAAGCCAAGCGAAGATTTTGAGCTTTGCCGGTGCCCAAGTGTCCCAGATGGCGCTCTTGAGCTGATTCGTTGGTGATCCCAGAAACTGCAAAGCATATGCCGAGCGAGCGGTGTACTTGCCTGAGCCTTCAAAATTCCATCTGATCCGGTCAGGGATATCTACTTGCAGTGCCACATGCTGCTACTGGATCTGTCGATGCAGGGAAACAACGTCGATGAGCAGATCACTGGTGTTGCCATGCGCGAGGTCCGCGATCCATTTATCACCAGTAATTGCTTGGGCCACCGTTCTATTTTTTCTTCTCGAGTGCGCAAACAGACCTGGGTAACTGATCTTTAGGGGCGCCGATCCGAGCCAGATGGCGTGCCAGAACCTTGCTGTTTGACCGTTGCCGATGGTGACCGTCGTGGCAGCGTTGAAAAGGGTTTGATCCAGATCATCACAAGGCGTCTCCCCACCTACCCATGGCCTGGTCGGGTGCTGCCAGGATTGCCATAACCAACGCAGGCGCAGCGCCCGGCCGAATTTTTGCAGGTTCAGAACTCCGAGCCCTCCCAGGTCGATCGGGGAGCAGACTCGGTGCCAGTTTACCTTGCAGCTTCCCCCAGAGAGTTCTTGATCTTTTCCCCAAAGGAAACGCCGCCTGCTTTTGTCAATTTCCTTTAGCAGCTTGGATGGAAACTTCAGGGCCGTCAGGGCAAAGGTTGGCAGGGCAGAGAGCACACACCGGACCAGGACTCGGCGGCCAGCAATAGAGAGCATCTTTCCTTTCCATCCTGCGAGTCTGCTCCTAATGCGGTCCAGGATAAACTGAAGATGGACCAGATGGATCCTACCCGAGGATGAGGGGGAGCCCCAAGTACCTGATCGGGAACTACTTTGTTTTCCCGCCGAAGGATTGAAGAACCGTGGTGAGGTCGATCTCATCACAGCTGATCGGCGTGGCCGTTGATTTGGCCGTGTTGATCCGTAGTCCAGTGGCATCCCCGAAGCCTTTTAGGATGCTCATGAGGTAGTCGGTCTCCTCCTTGATAGGGTTTGCGAAGATGATCGCATCATCCGCATACAGGCTGACCCTAAGCTTCACTTCCTGGCCCGGAATCGTTGTGATGTCGAGCGATTCTTCTGCCGCCTGGAGGAGACGGTGGATGGGGTCGATGGCAATGATGAACAGCAGAGGGGACAGCGGGTCGCCCTGTCGCAGCCCCCTCCTGTGCCTAATTTTTCTGTCTGGTGATCTGTTAAGGAGGAACGCTGATGAGGATGTGGATAGAAGCAGTGTTATCCAATCTCGCCAACGAGCGCTAAAACCTAGCCTCGCCAGGAGCTCAAGTAGGTACTCCCAGGAGATGTTGTCGAAGGCCCTAGAGATGTCTAGTTTTAGCAGCACTGTCGGCGTTTTTCTACGATGAAGAGCTCTGACGCAGTTTTGCACATAAACGAAGCTATCATGCAAACACCTTGTCTTCAGAAACGCCGTTTGCGCAGGCGAGATGATGGTCTGAACCACTGCAGTTAGGCGAATTGACAGCACCTTTGAGATTAACTTAGCTATGGAGTGGATGAGGCTGATTGGCCTGTAATCGTTGATGCAGTCAGCTCCATCTTTTTTGGGGATCAAGACGACTATTGCAGCATTGAGGAGGTTGAAGTTTTGGCCAGCCAAGTTGTAGAACTGGTTGAAAGCTAGCATGATGTCTTCTTTGATGATGGGCCAGCAGGATTTGAAGAAAGTGCCGGAGAAGCCGTCCGGTCCTGGCGATTTTTCTGCCGGAGATGCCTTTATCGCTGCCCAAACTTCATCTTCTGTGAAAGGGTTGTCAAGACCTCCTCCCTAAACTTGTGGAATCTGTAGCTGGCTCTAGTTGATCGAGGTGGGGCGGTGTCGGGTGGCTCCGAGGATGTCGCTAAAATGGTCGTGGGTGGCTTCAGCTTTTTCTTCATGTGCGGTGGTGATGGAGCCGTTGATCTTCAGGGCATGGATAAAATTTTTGCGCCTTCTTGAGTTGATTTTGGCCATGAAGAACTTTGTCGTTGCATCCCCCGATCGCAGCCAGGTCAGCCTTGAAGCCTGCCTCTTTCTGCAGCGCTCAATCGCATCCAGACCAAGCAGCCTGAGCTTCAGCCCTTTTCTAAGCTCGGCCTCAGCCGGTGTGAGCTGACGCCGCTCCTGAGCAACGTCGAGGCGTAGGATTACTTCACAGGCGATGTGGAACTAGAGCTTGGCGTCTCCAAAGAGCGATCTTCTCCATATGCGCAAGTCTCTGGCTGCTCGCTCCATCTTGGCATGAAGGCACGCGAAGGGGCAGGGATCCGGCACTGGCCGCGCCCAGGCCGCGGTCACCGTGTCGAGGAAGCGCAGGAAACGAGGCCAGAACGATTCAAATTTGAACGTGGCTCGCCTTCGAGGTCCGGCCGCGTTGGCGAGGAGGAGCGGGCAGGGGTCAGAGCACGATGTGAAGGCCGCCATGAGGAGGGTATGCGGAAACAGGGCCTCCCAGTGGATGTTGCAGAAGAATTTATCAATGCTTACTAGCGTGGGGTTTTCTCGCTCTTGCTCCAAGTAAACCTATGGTTGCTACACTTGATTTGTCGCAGGCCTGTGTTGTCGATAGCCGCCCTAAAACGACCTAACAGCCTCCTGTTAAGATTGTGATTGTTCTTGCCTCTAGCCTCGTAGATGAGGTTGAAGTCGCCGTTGATGAGCCAAGGTTCATCTGGTGGGGGAGCTGTTCTAGCTAATTCGGCGAGGAACGCATCCTTGTGGGCATCGCTCGTCGGCCCGTAGACCGTAGTGAGCCAGAAGGTTGCTCGATTGCAGGCCACCACTACTTTCGCCGTGATCGCAAATTCTCCTACTGCGCGCGTGTCTATGGAGACTATATATTTGTTCCAAAGGATCGCAGCTCCGCCGCACGTGCCGATGGCAGGAAGCACAGCGCAGCCTAGCAGTGCGGCACCGCCGACGTCGCGAACCAGGCTTGGGTTCCACGCGTCCAGTTTGGTCTCCTGGAGGCAGAGGATAGCTGTGCGGTGAGCCACGACAACCTCCCGAACTGCCTCGCGCTTGGCCGGCGAGTTGAGCCCGCGCACGTTCCAACTCATGATGGGTGGAGCTCTGTTGTTATCATTCATAGGGAAACAAAGAGGATCGCCAGCAACTAACAATACTACTGAAACAATTGCACGGATACACCATCCCTCTCACCGGGGGGCGCCGCCGACCTCCAATAGGCCCCAAGCTTCGACGACACGCAACTAACCTCATACTAACACAGCTACTGGGAGAATGAAGACCTAACTCGAACCAGCCGAATGCTGGCCGTCGCCAGCAACTACAGCTACTACGAAGAAGAAGAGCTAACATGACTACACCAAGGCCTCCCCGGCGACGTCTTCAGGCTCGTTGAGCCCTGCCGCAATGCGGAGGGCGTCCTTGCCCATCCTGGTGAGCCTTGCGATGACGGCAATGTCGTCGTCGGTGAGCGGCTCTTCGAACCTGCGGACAAGCGCTTCTACGGCCTTCTTCGTCATGCGCTCCTTGGGACCGAGCAGGCCCAGGCCTTGCACCAGGCGGAGCGTGCCGCGCTGCGCCACCGGCACCTGGCAGTTCTGCGCAGCCTGGCGCGCGCTCTGGCGAGGTGGAGGGACGGAGGTAGCGCGCGTCTTGGGTGGAGCAGCTTTGCGCTTGGGTGGCGGCTGGGGGAGCAGCGGGGCTGGCTTGTCGCAGAAGAGACGCCGTGGCGCGACGTTAGGGGGTGCTTGGATCTCCAGGAGCTGGACTTGTTCAGTGACCGCTCCAAGTTGGACGGCGATCATGTCTGCTTGCGTGGGCGCCTGGCAGCTGAAGTGCTCTGGTGCATGGCGCGGGCCTGATAGGGTAGGGCCGAAAACGTCGGGGATGTCCACCGCTTGCTTGCCCTTCTTGTCCTCGCCGTCGTGGAAGTCGAGTGGTGAAGCCGTAGCGGCCGCAACCACCGCCTCCAGGTGATTGGCGTCAGAGACGCCCGGGGCTAGGGAAGGAGCGAGGGCGTGCCCATTTGTGGTGAAGAACTCCGTGACCACGTCCGTGGCAGCCACACTGTTGGTCGAGACCGGCGCCGAGGTGCGCATGGTAGTGCTTGGCGTGGGCACGTGGACTTGGCTTGCTAGCTTCGGCTTTCCCTTCTTCTTCGTCTTGTTGGGGTATGCCGGGGCAGCGGAGCGACCACCGTGTCGCCCACTGCCCTTGGAGCTGTCCTGGCAGCGAGGCAGGGGGAGCGACTGCGCTGGCGCACCTTGCTCGTGGCACCATCGTCGCCTGTCATGGAGGTGCTGCCGCGCCCCCGTCCGAGGAGGGTGTCCTTCTAGGAGCGCCGCCCCCACCGCCCTGGTCGTCGTGGTCGCGGCGTGGCCCGCCCCTTGGGAGGCCCCCGCAGCCCGTGTCCACCACGGGCGGCCGCCGCTGTCTGCGGTGGTGCTCTTCCGGCTGACCATCCTCAGTGTGCATCGTCCAGGCGCCAGGGAAGGTGCACGGCAGTTCGTCGTCGTGGTCGGAGTCGGATGACGGCAGGCCACTCTGGGCCGAGTGCGAGGAGCGGGGTGATCTAGGCGACCAGTCCTCCACCCGGTCCACATGGATGAGCAGGTCGTAGCGCTCGGCGCCGGGAGCAATCTATAATGTAAATGTGAAGAAGCATAAGCCTAATTACGTGAACCCAACTGACTTCTCGCATTGCTAACTTGGACACAATAGTCAAAAGTGCATGAAGAATTTTCATGATGATGAACTTCTAACTTTGTTTGACTTTGAGTCATTTGAGACGGTTGAGAGAACATGCAGTGCCCCTATGTTTGGTTTTTATAATTGATGACAATCTCTATGGACTAATTATTGCCTTGGGTTATATTTGAAGGGTTTGTCCATAGGTTTTTCTTAAAGTCCATTTGTTGGTTTCAAGCATAGTATGTGATGACCAAGGTGCTTTTCAAGGAATTATGGAAAGATTGGTCATTTGAGAGGTTGATCAAGACTAAGTCAAAGAGTGAATCAAGTTGATCAACACACAAAGCATACAAGGTGTACCGAGAGGGATCAAGTGATCCCATGGTATAGTAAGCATTGTCCATTACGCTTTGTGTACTAACCCATGGTCTACGAGAGAGTTCTTTGTGGGGTTAGGTATGTTTCCATGGGTGCATCAAGAGGAAGATCTAATACAACCCATGGAGGATGACATCAAGTGGTGATAGTCATCAAGTTTGCGGTGTGCAAGTTCAAGTGGAGCATCACGAAGAGATCATGCTTGAAGCTTGCCATCCATTGTCGTGACAATGGACTTATGAAGATATTCCAAAGAGTGGCTCACCGATAGTGGAGTATGGGGGAGAAATCAACTAGCCTTCATCGAGCAAACGCAATCAAGAAAGGTGGTCCAACT
Source organism: Triticum urartu (assembly GCF_056163025.1). Lineage (NCBI taxonomy): Eukaryota > Viridiplantae > Streptophyta > Magnoliopsida > Poales > Poaceae > Triticum > Triticum urartu. The sequence goes on from NC_141876.1 coordinate 37,430,185, forward strand.
TGAGAGAGTCAAGATCGTCATATTCTAGCTCAAGTGGACTATGTGCAAGGCATAGGTTTGCCCTTGATATGTTTTCTATTTTACCGGTCTCATGGTGGTAGTTGGAAGACTGGGTTATAGGATCGATTGTCGTCCTATCAATGGGGGCTCACAAGTTTGTAGCTTGATCGTTTTGTTCGTAAAGAGCACAAACCATTGCATCCTTGCATCATCTTTCTTGGTTCTTGTTTGGTGTTTCTCCTTGTGAGATTTGGAGCTCATAGTCATATGATGACCCACAAGTATAGAGGGTCAATCGTATTCCTTTCAATAAATAAGAGTGTCGAACCCAACGAGGAGCAGAAGGAAATGACAAGCGGTTTTCAACAAGGTAATTTCTGCAAGGACTAAAATTGTCGGTAACGGGTAGTTTGATAGCAAGATAATTTGTAACAAGTAATAAGTAGCAGTGGTAACAATAGGTTCAGCAAGGTAGCCCAATCATTTTTGTATCAAAGGACAAGCCAAAACAATCTCTTATAGTAAGCAAAGCATTCTTGAGGACACACGGGAATTTCATCTAGTCACTTTCATCATGTTGGTTTGATTCGCGTTCGCTACTTTGATAATTTGATATGTGGATGGACCGGTGCTTGGGTGCTGTTCTTATTTGAACAAGCCTCCCACTTATGATTAATCCCTCTCGCAAGAAACCACAACTACGAAATAAGAATTAAGATAAAATCAAACCATAGCATTAAACATATGGATCCAAATCAGCCCCTTATGGAATAGCGCATAAACTAGGGTTTAAGCTTCTGTCACTCTAGCAACCCATCATCTAATAACTAATCCACAATGCATTCCCTTAGTCCCAAAAGATGGTGAAGTGTCATGTCGTCGATGTTCACATAACACCACTAAGGGAATCACAACATACACATCATCAAAATATTGAACGAATATCAAATCCACATGCTTACTTATGACAAGACTTCTCACATGTCCTCAAGAAGAAAAGTAACTACTCACACAACATGTTTATGCTCAAGATCAGAGTAGTAATAAATATTATAATGGATTTGAACACATAATCTTCCACCAAATAACCGGCTAGCATCAACTACAAGATGTAATCAACACTATAGTCACCTGCAGGTACCAATCCAAGGTTTTGATACAAAGATTGAACACAAGAGATGAACTAGGGTTTTGAGATGAGATGGTGTTGTTGAAAATGTTGATGGATATTGGCCCTCCCACGATGGGAGGGATTTTGGTGATGACGATAGATTCGATTTCCCCCTCCCAGAGGGAAGTGTCCTCGACGGAATCGCCTCACCGGAGAGCAAAAGTGCTCCTGCCCAAGTTCCGCCTTGAGACGGCAACGCTCCATCCCGAAAGTCCTCTCCTTATTATTTTTCTAGGTCAAAAGACCTTATGTACTAGAAGATGGGCACCGAAGATGAAGGAAATATGCCCTAGAGGCAATAATAAAGTTATTATTTATTTCCTTATATCATGATAAATGTTTATTATTCATGCTAGAATTGTATTAACCGGAAACACAATACTTGTGTGAATACATAGACAAACAAAGTGTCACTAGTATGCCTCTACTTGACTAGCTCGTTAATCGAAGATGGTTATGTTTCCTAACCATGGACAAAGAGTTGTTATTTGATTAACGAGATCACATCATTAGGTGAATGATCTGATTGACATGACCCATTCCATTAGCTTAGCACCCGATCGTTTAGTATGTTGCTATTGCTTTCTTCATGACTTATACATGTTCCTATGACTATGAGATTATGCAACTCACGTTTGCCGGAGGAACACTTTGTGTGCTACCAAACGTCACAACATAACTGGGTGATTATAAAGGTTCTCTACAGGTGTCTCCAAAGGTACATGTTGGGTTGGCGTATTTCGAGATTAGGATTTGTCACTCCGATTGTCGGAGAGGTATCTCTGGGCCCTCTTGGTAATGCACATCACATAAAGCCTTGCAAGCATTGCAACTAATGAGTTAGTTGTGAGATGATGTATTACGGAACGAGTAAAGAGACTTGCTGGTAACGAGATTGAACTAGGTATTGAGATACCGACGATCGAATCTCAGGCAAGTAACATACCGATGACAAAGGGAACAACGTATGTTGTTATGCGGTCTGACCGATAAAGATCTTCGTAGAATATGTGGGAGCCAATATGAGCATCCAGGTTCCGCTATTGGTTATTGACTGGAGACGTGTCTCGGTCATGTCTACATTGTTCTCGAACCCGTAGGGTCCGCACGCTTAAGGTTTCAATGACAGTTATATTATGAGTTTATGAGTTTTGATGTACCGAAGGAGTTCGGAGTCCCGGATGAGATCGGGGACATGACGAGGAGTCTCGAAATGGTCGAGACGTAAAGATCGATATATTGGACGACTATATTCGGACATCGGAAAAGTTCCGAGTGATTCGGGTATTTTTCGGAGTACCGGGTAGTTACGGGAGAAGCAATGGGCCTTGATGGGCTTTAGTGGGAAGAGAAGAAAGGGCCAAGGGGCTGCTGCGCCCCCCCTCCCCTCTGGTCCGAATTGGACTAGGGAAAAGGGGGCCGGCCACCTTTCCTTCTCCTCTACTTCCTTCTCCCTTCCCCCCCTCTTGGTGGACTCCTACTAGGACATGGAGTCCTAGTAGGACTCCACATCCTGGCCGCACCAATTGCCTTGGCCGGCCTCCTCCTCCTCCATCCTTTATATACTGAGGCAAGGGGCACCCCATGAACACAAGTTGATCCATGTGATCATATTCTTAGCCGTGTGCGGTGCCCCCCTCCACCATAGTCCTCGATAATATTGTAGCGGTGCTTAGGTGAAGCCCTGCGACGGTAGTGCATCAAGATCGTCACCACGCCGTCGTGCTGACGGAACTCTTCCCCGACACTTTGCTGGATCGGAGTCCGGGGATCGTCATCGAGCTGAACATGTGCTAGAACTCGGAGGTGCCGTAGTTTCGGTGCTTGATCGGTCGAGCCGTGGAGACGTACGACTACATCAACCAAACGCTTCCGTTGTCGATCTACAAGGGTACGTAGATCACACTCTCCCTTCTCGTTGCTATGCATCACCATGATCTTGCGTGTGCGTAGGAATTTTTTTGAAATTAGCACGTTCCCCAACAGTGGCATTCGAGCCTAGGTTTTATATGTTGATGTTATATGCACGAGTAGAACACAAGTGAGTTGTGGGCGATATAAGTCATACTGCTTACCAGCATGTCATACTTTGGTTCGGCGGTATTGTTGGACGAAGCGGCCCGGACCGACATTACGCATACGCTTACGCGAGACCGGTTCTCCCGACGTGATTTGCACATAGGTGGCTTGCGGGTGACAGTTTCTCCAACTTTAGTTGAACCGAGTGTGGCTACGCCCGGTCCTTGCGAAGGTTAAAACAACACCAACTTGACAAACTATCATTGTGGTTTTGATGCGTAGGTAAGATTGGTTCTTGCTTAAGCCCGTAGCAGCCACGTAAAACTTGCAACAACAAAGTAGAGGACGTCTAACTTGTTTTTGCAGGGCATGTTGTGATGTGATATGGTCAAGACATGATGCTGAATTTTATTGTATGAGATGATCATGTTTTGTAACCGAGTTATCGGCAACTGGCAGGAGCCATATGGTTGTCGCTTTATTGTATGCAATGCAATCGCGCTGTAATGCTTTACTTTATCACTAAGCGGTAGCGATAGTCGTGGAAGCATAAGACTGGCGAGATGACAACGATGCTACGATGGAGATCAAGGTGTCGCGCCGGTGACGATGGTGATCACGACGGTGCTTCGGAGATGGAGATCACAAGCACAAGATGATGATGGCCATATCATATCACTTATATTGATTGCATGTGATGTTTATCTTTTTATGCATCTTATCTTGCTTTGATTGACGGTAGCATTATAAGATGATCTCTCACTAAATTATCAAGAAGTGTTCTCCCTGAGTATGCACCGTTGCGAAAGGTCTTCGTGCTGAGACACCACGTGATGATCGGGTGTGATAGGCTCTATGTTCAAATACAACGGGTGCAAAACAGTTGCACACATGAAATACTCAGGTTATACTTGACGAGCCAAGCATATACAGATATGGCCTCGGAACACGGAGACCGAAAGGTCGAGCGTGAATCATATAGCAGATATGATCAACATAGCGATGTTCACCAATGAAACTACTCCATCTCACGTGATGATCGGACATGGTTTAGTTGATTTGGATCACGTAATCACTTAGAGGATTAGAGGGATGTCTATCTAAGTGGGAGTTCTTAAGTAATATGATTAATTGAACTTAAATTTATCATGAACTTAGTCCTGGTAGTATTTTGCAAATTATGTTGTAGATCAATAGCTCGCGTTGTTGCTTCCCTGTGTTTATTTTGATATGTTCCTAGAGAAAATTGTGTTGAAAGATGTTAGTAGCAATGATGCGGATTGGATCCGTGATCTGAGGTTTATCCTCATTGCTGCACAGAAGAATTATGTCCTTGATGCACCGCTAGGTGACGGACCTATTGCAGGAGCAGATGCAGACGTTATGAACGTTTGGCTAGCTCAATATGATGACTACTTGATAGTTTAGTGCACCATGCTTAATGGCTTAGAATCGGGACTTCAAAGACGTTTTGAACGTCATGGAGCATATGAGATGTTCCAGGAGTTGAAGTTAATATTTCAAGCAAATACCCGAGTTGAGAGATATGAAGTCTCCAACAAGTTCTATAGCTAAAAGATGGAGGAGAATCGCTCAACTAGTGAGCATGTGCTCAGATTGTCTGAGTACTACAATCGCTTGAATCAAGTGGGAGTTAATCTTCCAGATAAGATAGTGATTGACAGAATTCTCTAGTCACCATCACCAAGTTAGTAGAACTTCGTGATGAACTATGATATGCAAGGGATAACGGAAACGATTCCCAAGCTCTTCGTAATGCGGAAATTGATGAAGGTAGAAATCAAGAAAAAACATCAAGTGTTGATGGTAGACAAGACCACTAGTTTCAAGAAAAGGGCAGAGGGAAGAAGGGGAACTTCAAGAAGAACAGCAAGCAAGTTGCTACTCAAGTGAAGAAGCCCAAGTCTGGTCCTAAGCCTGAGACTAAGTGTTTCTACTGCAAAGGGACTGGTCACTGGAAGCGGAACTACCCCAAGTGATTGGCAGATAAGAAGGATGGCAAAGTGAACATAAGTATATTTGATATACATGTTATTGATGTGTACTTTACTAGTGTTTATAGCAACCCCTCAGTATTTGATACTAGTTCAGTTGCTAAGATTAGTAACTCGAAACGGGAGTTGCAGAATAAACAGAGACTAGTTAAGGGTGAAGTGACGATGTGTGTTGGAAGTGGTTCCAAGATTGATATGATCATCATCGCACACTCCCTATACTTTCGGGATTAGTGTTGAACCTGAATAAGTGTTATTTGGTGTTTGCGTTAAGCATGAATATGATTTGATCATGTTTATTGTAATACGGTTATTCATTTAAGTAAGAGAATAAATTGTTGTTCTGTTTACATGAATAAAACCTTATATGGTTGCATACCCAATGAAAATAGTTCGTTGGATCTCGATTGTAGTGATACACATAATCATAATATTGAAACCAAAAGATGCAAAGTTAATAATGATAGTGCAACTTATTTGTAGCACTGCCATTTAGGTCATATTGGTGTAAAGCGCATGAAGAAACTCCATGCTGATGGGATTTTGGAATCACTTGATTATGAATCACTTGATGCTTGCGAACCATACCTCATGGGCAAGATGACTAAGACTCCGTTCTCCGGAGCGAGCAACTGACTTATTGGAAATAATACATACTGATGTATGCGGTCCGATGAGTGTTAAGGCTCACGGCAAGTATCGTTATTTTCTGAACTTCACAGATGATTTGAGCAGATATGGGTATATCTACTTGATGAAACATAAGTCTGAAACATTTCAAAAGTTCAAAGAATTTCAGAGTGAAGTGGAAAATCATCGTGACAAGAAAATAAAGTTTCTACGATCTGATCGCGGAGACAAATATCTGAGTTACGAGTTTGGTCTTCAATTAAAACAATGTGTAATAGTTTCACAAACTCATGCCACATGGAACACCACAGCATAATGGTGTGTCCGAACGTCATAACCGTACTTTATTGGATATAAGTGCAATCTATGATGTCTCTTACCAATCTACCACTATCGTTTTGGGGTTATGCATTAGAGACAGCTGCATTCACGTTAAAAGGGCACCATCTAAATCTGTTGAGACGACACCGTATGAACTGTGGTTTGGCAAGAAACCAAACTTGTCGTTTCTTAAAGTTTGGGGTTGCAATGCTTATGTGGAAAAGTTTCATCCTGATAAGCGCAAACCCAAATCGGAAAAGTGTGTCTTCATAGGATACCCAAAAAGCTACTGTTGGGTACACCTTCTATCACAGATCCAAAGGAAATACATTCGTTGCTAAGAATGGATCCTTTCTAGAGAAGGAGGTTCTCTCGAAAGAAGTGAGTGGGAGGAAAGTAGAACTTGATAAGGTAATTGTACCTTCTCCCTTATTGGAAAGTATTTCATCACAGAAATCTGTTCCTGTGACTACTACACCAATTAGTGAGGAAGCTAATGATGATGATCATGTAACTTCAGATCAAGTTACTACCGAATCTCGTAGGTAAACAGAGTGAGATCCGCACCAGAGTGGTACGGTAATCCTGTTCTGGAGGTCATGCTACTTGACCATGACAAACCTACGAACTATGAAGAAGCGATGGTGAGCCCAGATTCCGCAAAATGGCTTGAGGCCATGAAATCTGAGATGAGATCCATGTATGAGAACAAAGTATGGACTTTGGTTGACTTGCCCGATGATCGGCAAGCAATTGAGAATAAATGGATCTTCAAGAGGAAGATGGATGCTGATAGTAGTGTTACTATCTACAAAGCTAGAATTGTCGCAAAAGGTTTTCGACAAGTTCAAGGTGTTGACTACGATGAGAGTTTCTCACTCATATCTATGCTTAAGTCTGTCCGAATCATGTTAGCAACTGCCGCATTTTATGAAATCTGGCAAATGGATAAACAAAACTGCATTCCTTAATAGATTTATTAAAGAAGAGTTGTATATGATACAACCAGAAGGTTTTGTCAATCCTAAAGGTGCTAACAAAATATGCAAGTTCCAGCGATCCATCTATGGACTGGTGCAAGCATCTCGGAGTTGGAATATACGCTTTGATAAGTTGATCAAAGCATATAGTTTTATACAGACTTGCGATGAAGTCTATATTTACAAGAAAGTGAGTGGGAGCACTACAACATTTCTGATAAGTATATGTGAATGACATATTGTTGATCGGAAATAATGTAGAATTATTCTGCAAAGCATAAAGGAGTGTTTGAAAGGAATTTTCCAAAGAAAGACCTCGGTGAAGCTACTGACATATTGAACATGAAGATCTATAGAGATAGATCAAGACGCTTGATAAGTTTTTTTCAGTACATACCTTGACAAGATTTTGAAGTAGTTCAAAATAGAACAGTCAAAGAAAGAGTTCTTGTCTGTGTTACAAGGTCTGAAATTGAGTAAAACTCAAAACCCGACCACGACAGAAGATAGAAAGAGAATGAAAGTCATTCCCTATGCCTCAACCATAGGTTCTATAAAGTATGCCATGCTATGTACCAGATCTATTGTATACCCTACACTGATTTTGGCAAGGTAGTACAATAGTGATCTAGGAGTAGATCACTGGACAGCGGTCAAAATTATCCTTTGGGGAATAAGGATATGTTTCTCGATTATGGAGGTGACAAAAAGGTTCGTCGTAAAGGGTTATGTCGATGCAAGTTTTGACACTAATCCAGATGACTCTAAATCTGGATACATATTGAAAGTGGGAGCAATTAGCTAGAGTAGCTCTGTGTAGAGCATTGTTGACATAGAAATTTGCAAAATACTTACGGATCTGAATGTGACAGACCCGTTGACTAAAATTATCTCACAAGCAAAACATGATCACAACTTAGTACTCTTTGGGTGTTAATCACATAGCAATGTGAACTAGATTACTGACTCTAGTAAAACCCATTGGGTGTTGATCACATATCGATGTGAACTATGGGTGTTAATCACATGGTGATGTGAACTATTGCTGTTAAATCACATGGCGATGTGAACTAGATTATTGACTCAAGTGCAAGTGGGAGACTGAAGGAAATATGCCCTAGAGGCAATAATAAAGTTATTATTTATTTCCTTATATCATGATAAATGTTTATTATTCATGCTAGAATTGTATTAACCGGAAACATAATACTTGTGTGAATACATAGACAAACAAAGTGTCACTAGTATGCCTCTACTTGACTAGCTCGTTAATCGAAGATGGTTATGTTTCCTAACCATGGACAAAGAGTTGTTATTTGATTAACGAGATCACATCATTAGGTGAATGATCTGATTGACATGACCCATTCCATTAGCTTAGCACCCGATCGTTTAGTATGTTGCTATTGCTTTCTTCATGACTTATACATGTTCCTATGACTATGAGATTATGCAACTCACGTTTGCCGGAGGAACACTTTGTGTGCTACCAAACGTCACAACGTAACTGGGTGATTATAAAGGTGCTCTACAGGTGTCTCCAAAGGTACATGTTGGGTTGGCGTATTTCGAGATTAGGATTTGTCACTCCGATTGTCGGAGAGGTATCTCTGGGCCCTCTCGGTAATGCACATCACATAAAGCCTTGCAAGCATTGCAACTAATGAGTTAGTTGTGAGATGATGTATTACGGAACGAGTAAAGAGACTTGCCGGTAACGAGATTGAACTAGGTATTGAGATACCGACGATCGAATCTCGGGCAAGTAACATACCGATGACAAAGGGAACAACGTATGTTGTTATGCGGTCTGACCGATAAAGATCTTCGTAGAATATGTGGGAGCCAATATGAGCATCCAGGTTCCGCTATTGGTTATTGACTGGAGACGTGTCTCGGTCATGTCTACATTGTTCTCGAACCCGTAGGGTCCGCACGCTTAAGGTTTCAATGACAGTTATATTATGAGTTTATGAGTTTTGATGTACCGAAGGAGTTCGGAGTCCCGGATGAGATCGGGGACATGATGAGGAGTCTCTAAATGGTCGAGACGTAAAGATCGATATATTGGACGACTATATTCGGACATCGGAAAGGTTCCGAGTGATTCGGGTATTTTTCGGAGTACCGGATAGTTACGGGAGAAGCAATGGGCCTTGATGGGCTTTAGTGGGAAGAGAAGAAAGGGCCAAGGGGCTGCTGCGCCCCCCTCCCCTCTGGTCCGAATTGGACTAGGGAAAAGGGGGCCGGCCACCTTTCCTTCTCCTCTACTTCCTTCTCCCTTCCTCCCCTCTTGGTGGACTCCTACTAGGACTTGGAGTCCTAGTAGGACTCCACATCCTGGCCGCACCAATTGCCTTGGCCGGCCTCCTCCTCCTCCTCCATCCTTTATATACTGAGGCAAGGGGCACCCCATGAACACAAGTTTATCCGTGTGATCATATTCTTAGCCGTGTGCGGTGCCCCCCTCCACCATAGTCCTCGATAATATTGTAGCGGTGCTTAGGCGAAGCCCTGCGACGGTAGTGCATCAAGATCGTCACCACGCCGTCGTGCTGACGGAACTCTTCCCCGACACTTTGCTGGATCGGAGCCCGGGGATCGTCATCGAGCTGAACGTGTGCTAGAACTCGGAGGTGCCGTAGTTTCGGTGCTTGATCGGTCGGGCCGTGGAGACGTACGACTACATCAACCAAACGCTTCCGTTGTCGATCTACAAGGGTACGTAGATCACACTCTCCCCTCTCGTTGCTATGCATCACCATGATGTTGCGTGTGCGTAGGAATTTTTTTGAAATTACCACGTTCCCCAACAGGAGATGCGCCAGGGCCACCACTGCCCACCAGGGCGCGCTAGGGGGCAAGGCGCGCCCTTTGGCCTAGTGGGCACATGGGTGGCCCCTCTGGTATTTCTTTCCTCCAATATTTTTTATATATTCCAAAATAATTCTCCATAAAATTACATCTAATTTGGAGATGTGCAGAATAGGTATGTCCGACATAGCTTTTTCAGGTCCAGAATTCCAGTTGCTGGTATTTGATAACCCATAAGTATAGGGGATCGCAAAAGGTTTCGAGGGTAGAGTATTCAACACAAATTTATAGATTTGACCTAAGGGGAGCCAAAGAATATTTGTAAGTATTAACAGTTGAGTTATCAATTCAACTACACCTGAAGATTAAATATCTGCAGGAAAGTGATCACTAGCACAATAGTATGATAGTTTTGATAGCAACTGTAACAGTAGTAGTGACAGTAATAATTTTGTAGCAGTTGTGACAATAACAATAGCAATAGTAACTTAGCAAGAACAATATGTGAAAAACTCGTAGGCATTAGATCGGTGATTTCGTTAGATAATATTCATCATATAACAGTAATAACCTAGGGCGACACGGAACTAGCTCCAGTTCATAAATATAATGTAGGCATGTATTCCGTAAATAGTCATACGTTCTTATGGAAAATAACTTGCATGACATGTTTTGTCCTACCATCCCGTGGCAGCGGTGTCCATAAGGAAACTAAGGGATATTAAGTCCTCCTTTCAATAGAGAACCAGAACAAAGCATTAACACATAGTGAATACATGAACTCCTCAAATTACGGTAATCATCGAAAAGTATCCCAATTATTGTCACCTTGGGTTTTACAGATCATAACACATAATAGGTGCATATGACTTGCAAGATCGGATCATGAACATAGATATAATGGTGAAAATATAAACGGCCCAGATCTGAAATCATGGCACTCAGGCCCTAGTGACAAGCATTAAGCATACACTGGTGCGCGTTGGTCCTAAACAAACAGTTTTTAACCCCTTTCTGCGATGGCATTTGGAACCGTCACCAAGTGAGTGTGGGCGATAGGGGGGGGGTCCTTCCCACACGACCCAGAAACTGCCGGGGATAGGGAGCCTCGATGCATACAGTTGTCCCTACATAACCGTTTCTGATATCTCAAATATCCCAAACGCTTCATCCTTGCTACTCGTTTGTGCTCGCATTGCCATCGCAGTCGGAGTTTGTCGTTCTGCCTAAAACCAGGCAGATTCCAGGCACGGGAGTTTTCCAGGCATATTCTAGGCACATGAGTTTTACGATGGCTGGCACATCACAAACAGTTCATGATTATAAACCGTGTACAATAGGTATACAATCACACACATTTAGTTTTCCCGCACCGTATGTGATAGTGTCTGACATCACACACGCTTTGCAAACGGCAACTGTGTGCATGCTTGCACACGTTTCCTCTCTGTGAACCATCTCGGATTATGGCGTATATCGCAAACATTTGTGTTTTACCAACCATGTGTGTCGTAATGACCTACACAACGTAATTTTGCCCTAATTTAATTGCTGCTATTTAAAATTGTACCTAATTTAAACTTAAAAGTAGGATATAACTTTATTCATATCCATCAGGTTCAAACAGCCAATGCATTATTCGATTCATAGGTACATATGTTTAATAATTACAGAAGCACCATATAAAGAATGATGTACCAGGGTTCTATACTTGTACTATTACAGATGGTAAAGAAAGAGGTGACAGACATTCTAGTTGCCAAACAAGGTGAAGCGGAATGGCCGTATTGTGCTCTCCTGGATGCAGAAGGCATGCGGGACTCTAGTCCAACCCCTTGTGATGGCCGGCCGCCAATCATGTAGTTTGAGAGGTAATCTTAACTGCTTCAGGATCCACTGCAGTTCACAACTCATTAGATATTGTCATATAACACAACTCATTACGGGCAGTAAAAAGAAGGCTACAAGGTTCTTACTTACCATCCTGCAGTTCACTGTTGTCTTGCATAAAGTGTAAACAAATAGTTCGATTGACATCTTTTGACCCATTTTAGTAAAAATCTTTATTAGTTTCCTCACTTGATGCTGGTTCATGAATATCTCATTGCCCCATACGCGGAAAGGGTCAAAGTGTGGATCTTTGGCAATGATATATGTACCTAAAAGCACCAAGTTAATATTAGAAGCTAAACACCAATTGAAAAATGATGTAGTACAACACTCCATCCATCCCATTATATAAGATTTTATTACATGTATATCTAGACATCATCAGAACATTAAGGTATCACTCTTCCTTGTTGCTATGTTGCCTGGGATTGCATATTTAGTCAATCAGTACAATGCATGTTGCTAAACAACAATTTAAAAACGAAAAGGCATGTTAACTGCAATATCCTTGATAGCAACCAAATATCGTAATTCATAGTGGTATTGTTGAAACTGTTATTGATGAAATTGAACTGCATGGCAAATAGTTGCACATATAGAGCAGCACATTGTGAAGAACTAAAATAAACAAGTCATAAGGACATCTCTAGGCGATCCTTAAAAAGTTAAAAGACTAAAACCCTTAGTGGATATATATACTCCAGCAATTTTTGGCCTTTTCTAGTCGATCCCCTAAACTTAAGGTTGTAAACTTCAATTTTATCAAGTTCAAAGCAGGTTCAATCGAAAGTAGCATGCATTCAAACATAAACATAGATAGTTTTGCATAACCAAACATAAAACATAAATTTAAACTAAGCTAAACTACTTTTGGTCAAAGTAGAGGTCGAGCCAATCCTTCCTCATCATGTACGGTGTGCCGCGAGCCGGGTCCAGGCCAGTACCGTTGTCGGGGTCGTTCGGGAAGGCACTCCTCCACTCGTCGACGTCGATCTCCTCATCCTCGGGGCCCACCTTGATGCCCTCCGCGCCGTCGTCGCCGCCGCCTTCGACCTCGTTGAGGGAGTCCTGGATTAGGGGTGTCCGGATGGCCGGACTATACCTTCAGCCGGACTCCTGGACTATGAAGATACAAGATTGAAGACTTCGTCCTGTGTCCGGAAGGGACTTTCCTTGGCGTGGAAGGCAAGCTTGGCGATACGGATATGTAGATCTCCTACCATTGTAACCGACTCTATGTAACCCTAACCCTCTCCGGTGTCTATATAAACCGGAGGGTTTTAGTCCATAGGACAACATACAGAACAACAATCATACCATAGGCTAGCTTCTAGGGTTTAGCCTCTCCGATCTCGTGGTAGATCTACTCTTGTACTACCCATATCATCAATATTAATCAAGCAGGACGTAGGGTTTTACCTCCATCAAGAGGGCCCGAACCTGGGTAAAACTTCGTGTCCCTTGCCTCCTATTACCATCCGGCCTAGACGCACAGTTCGGGACCCCCTACCCGAGATCCGCCGGTTTTGACACCGACATTGGTGCTTTCATTGAGAGTTCCTCTGTGTCATCACCGTTAGGCTTGATGGCTCCTACGATCATCAATAACGATGCAGTCCAGGGTGAGACCTTCCTCCTCGGACAGATCTTCGTCTTCGGCGGCTTCGCACTGCGGGCCAATTCACTTGGCCATCTGGAGCAGATCGAAAGCTATGCCCCTGGCCGTCAGGTCAGATTTGGAAGTTTAAACTACACAGCTGACATCCATGGGGACTTGATCTTTGACGGATTCGAGCCACTGCCGAGCGCGCCGCACTGTCACGACGAGCATGATCTAGCTCTGCCGCTGAACAGTGCCCTGGAGGCCGCACCCGCATTGGCTTTGACCCTTAATTCGGAGCCAACTGCGCTGATCGAGGATGGGTGGTTGGACGCCGCCTCGAGGGCTGCGATCCCAACGACGATCGAGCCGAACACCAGCCCCGCACTCCGCGAGACTCGTGACTCCAAGGAGCCGGACTCCTCTCCGGACTCCGAACCCTTCGCGCCCCTGTCGATCAAATCCGATTGGGCGCCGATCATGGAGTTTACTGCCGCGGACATCTTTCAGCACTCGCCTTTCGGCGATATTCTGAAGACACTAAAATCTCTCTATAGGAGAGCCCTGGCCGGACTACGGTCAGCAAGGTTGGGATACGGACGATGAAGAAATTCAAAGCCCACCCACCACCCACTTTGTAGCCACTGTCGACGATTTAACCGACATGCTCGACTTCGACTCCGAAGACATCGACGGTATGGACGCCGATGCAGGAGACGATGAAGAACCAGCGCCTATCGGGCCCTGGAAAGCCACCTCGTCATATGACATATACATGGTGGACACCCCAAAAGAAGGAGATGGTGATGGAACAGCGGAGGATGACCCCTCCAAGAAACAGCCTAAGCGCCGGCGTCAGCGGCGCCGCTCAAAATCCCGCCAAAGCAAATACGGTGATTCCAGCACGGGAGATAATAATACTCCGGAGAGTGCCGAAGAAAACCCCCTCCAGCAAGATTCAACACAGGAGGATGGAGAAGTCAGCCCTCATGAGAGAGCGGCAGACAAAGAGGTCGAGGACGATAATTATATGCCTCCCTCCGAAGACGAGGCAAGCCTCGACGACGACGAATTCATCGTGCCAGAGGATCCCGTCGAACAAGAGCGTTTTCAACGCAGGCTTATGGCCACGGCAAGAAGCCTCAAGAAAAAACAGCAACAGCTTAAAGCTGATCAAGATTTGCTACTCGACAGATGGACTGAAGTCCTTGCGGCCGAAGAGCATAAACTTGAACGCCCCTCCAAGAGCTACCCAAAGCGCAGGATGCTACCCCGATTAGAGGAGGAAGCACTTAAACCTACATCACCAGCACTTGATACGACCGACCGGCCACCTCGTGGCCGCGACAGAGAGGCCTCTCGGCCCTCCACTCAAGCCGCACCCCGTACCAAGGCACGGGAAAATGCGCCAGACCTGCGAGATATGTTGGAGGACAAGGCAAGGCAAACAAGATCGATCTACGGATCGCGTGGGCGCCCCACGACTCAAGACGATAACCGTCACGCCGGACATAAATCCGGTAGGGCCGAACACAGTAGACAAAGCTCATTGGAGCTACGTCGTGATATAGCCCAGTACAGAGGTGCCGCACACCCACTATGCTTCACAGACGAAGTAATGGATCATCAAATCCCCGAGGGTTTCAAACCCGTAAACATCGAATCATATGATGGCACAACAGATCCTGCGGTATGGATCGAGGATTATCTCCTTCATATCCACATGGCCCGCGGCGATGATCTCCACGCCATCAAATACCTCCCGCTCAAGCTTAAAGGACCAGCTCGGCATTGGCTTAACAGCTTGCCAGCAGGATTAATCAGTTGTTGGGAGGACCTGGAAGCCGCATTCCTCGACAATTTCCAGGGCACTTATGTGCGACCACCAGACGCCGATGACCTAAGCCACGTAATTCAGCAGCCAGAGGAATCGGCCAGGCAATTCTGGACACGGTTCCTAACAAAGAAAAATCAAATAGTCGACTGTCTAGACGCAGAGGCCCTAGCAGCCTTCAAGCACAATATCCGTGACGAGTGGCTTGCCCGGCACCTTGGACAGGAAAAGCCGAAATCTATGGCAGCACTCACGACACTCATGACCCGCTTTTGCGCGGGAGAAGATAGCTGGCTTGCTCGTAGCAACAATATGACCAAGAACCCTGGTAATTCGGATACCAAGGACAGTAGTGGCAGGTCGCGTTGCAACAAGCAGAAGCGCCGCATTAATGGCGACAATGCTGAGGATACGGCAGTTAATGCTGGATTCAGAGGCCATAAATTCGGTCAGCGGAAAAAGCCATTCAAAAGAAATCCTAGGGGCCCATCCAGTTTGGACCGAATACTCGACCGCTTGTGCTAGATACATGGCACCCCCGAAAAGCCGTCCAATCACACCAACATGGATTGTTGGGTGTTCAAGTAGGCAGGCAAGTTAAATGACGAAAATAAAGACAAGGGGCTGCATAGCGATGACGACGAAGAGCCCCGGCCGCCGAACAACAGTCGACAGAAGGGTTTTCCCCCACAAGTGCGGACGGTGAACATAATATACGCAACCCACATCCCCAAGAGGGAGCGGAAGCGCGCGTTAAGGGACGTATACGCGGTAGAGCCAGTCACCCCAAAGTTCAACCCATGGTCCTCCTGCCCGATCACCTTTGATCGAAGGGACCATCCCACTAGCACCCGTCATGGCGGATTCGCCGCATTGGTTCTAGACCCAATTATTGACGGATTTCATCTCACTAGAGTCCTTATGGACGGCGGCAGCAGCCTGAACCTGCTTTACCAGGATACAGTGCGGAAAATGGGCATAGATCCCTCGAGGATTAAGCCCACCAAAACGACCTTTAAAGGCGTAATACCAGGTGTAGAGGCCAACTGTACAGGCTCAGTCACACTTGAAGTGGTCTTCGGATCTCCGGATAATTTCCGAAGCGAGGAGTTAATCTTCGACATAGTCCCATTCCGCAGTGGCTATCACGCACTGCTCGGGCGAACCGCATTCGCCAAGTTCAATGCGGTACCGCACTACGCATACCTCAAGCTCAAGATGCCAGGCCCTCGAGGAGTAATTACGGTCAATGGAAACACCGAACGCTCCCTCCGAACGGAGGAGCACAAGGCGGCCCTTGCAGCGGAAGTACAAAGCAGCCTCTCCAGGCAGTTCTCCAGTCCGGCCATTAAACGTCCGGACACCGTCAAGCGCGCCCGGAGTAACATACAACAAGACTGCCTGGCATGTTCCGAGCAGGCGTAGCAATGCGGCCCCAATCCCATCCCTCGCAAAAATGCGACACCAATGCTTCACGTACGCAACTACGCTCTAGAAATACCATGGGTACAGGGGGAGGGGCACCATCACGGCACGCCCGAAACACGGCTTAAACCGCACCAGGGGCTGCCGATTTTTTAATTTTCCCTTACTTTCAGGACTCCATTCTTCGGAAGGCCTGTTCAGCAGTTCAATTGCCGCACAAACGATGCAAGAACCAGGGAAGTAGACAAGCCATGCCGCATTACGGAACTCCCAGGTGGTCTCTATCACGAGCAGTATACCTGTTTCGCATACCATTCCGCAGCCTGCCCCTGGAACGGACATGCTAAATAGTCCACTTATCGCATTATTTGTATCATTTTGCTTTGATCACAGCCCTTTTTAATAAACAATGCATAGCTTTTGTCTATTTTTGCATTACTCTTTTTTTTACAAATATATGTTCCTTAACGACATGTTGCACCCGTACACTTTGGTACGACCAAAATACGCCAGGGGCTTTAGTACCCCTCAATATGGTGTGAGAAGTCCGAACACTTTAACAAGTGCGGCACCCCGAACTTATAGCATTATATGCATCGGCTCCGAATCATGTCTTGGGTCAATAGTTCGGTTTGCCCAGCTCCTATGTTTTGGTGCCTTACGTTCCTCTATGTCGGCTAAGGTAGCACTAGGAGAACTACTGCGATTGTGCCCCAGTTGAGCTGGGTCGAGCACCTCAGTAGAGAAAGCTAAAACTGACTGTCATGATGAAGCGAGAGCTGGTCACTGTTCGAGAGGTTTTTCGAGTCCCTAAAGACTTATGCCGCTTAGAGAGAGGAGTCGACTCTGTTCGGCCAAGGCGTGGATAGCGCCCCGACCTCGGTCTTCCGAATACCAGGGGCTTCGCCGAAATTTAAAATTATAGAATTCTATGGCTAAGTGAGAGTGTTCACGCATTATAGTCTAATTGCCTTGTTCGTTGTGCTGAGCGCCTCCCTCGAAGGACCCAAACATGGGAAAAAGAGCACTCAGGTTTATCCCCGAACACCCCAGAACTAGCGGCACGGGGGCAGAAGCCGACGACTCGCCATCTCTCAGAATTGATAAACAACCGCACAGAAGGTAATATTTTAAATTCCAACAGCATTGCTTAGCGCATATGAACAAGTTTTCAGCGCACATGACAAAACGAGCGAGTTTTACTCAAAAATTACATCCCTGGAACATTCATCCGCCATAAGGCGGGCACCCTTCAGAACATCCTTATAATAATTCTCGGGCTTGCGATGCTCTTTCCCCGGCGGTGGCCCCTCCTTCACAAGCTTCTCAGCATCCAGCTTGCCCCAGTGCACCTTAGCACGGGCAAGGGCCCTACGGGCACCTTCAATGCAGACGGAGCGCTTGATGACTTCGAGCCTTGGATAGGCCCCCACTAGCCGCCGCACCAGCCCGAAATAGCTCCCAGGCAGAGCCTCTCCAGACCACAGCCGAACTATGAGGCCCTTCATGGCCTGTTCGGCCGCCTTGTGGAGCTCGACCAGTTGCTTCAGCTGGTCGCTCAGGGGCACGAGGTGTCCGGCCTCAGCATACTGAGACCAGAACACTTTCTCTGTCAAGCTGCCCTCCTCGACTCGATAGAATGCGGCGGCATCGGACACGCTACGGGGAAGATCTGCGAATGCCCCTGGAGAGCTCCGGATTCGGGTAAGTAACAAGTAACTCACGTTTATGTGTTTGCTTTGCATAAAGAATGCCTTACCCGCCGCTATCTTTTTCACCGCATCCAACTCCTGGAGGGTCTTCTAGGATTCGGCCTTGGCAGACTTGGCATTTTCAATAGCCATCGCGAGCTCGGACGCTCGCGTCTTTAAGTCAAGCTCCAAACTCTCATGTTTTTTTTATGAGAGCCTGGAGCTCTTGCCGCACCTTGCCAACCCGGGCCTCATACTTCTCCCGCTCGATGCGCTCCATGGACGCCCTCTTCTCGGCCTCGAGCAGCGCTTGCTTAAGGGTCACCACCTCAGACGTGGCCCCTACAATAGCCATGATAATCCTATCATTTTTTGCAATTGCACCTTTTTTTATATATATTTAAACAAGGTATTTCTTACCTTCCTTGTCCTTGAGCTGCTTCTTGGCACGCCCGAGCTCTTGCTCGGACTGCTCGAGGTTCTGCTTTAGCATGTCCACTTCCGCAGTCAGTGCAGTGGACGCCAGCAGAGAAGCCCGCATACGCATATTGACTCCTTTTTGTTAGACTCCTGCGAATTTTATTTGATCCTCTATTCGGCTTTTCTTCCCGAACGCCAAACAGAGCATCAGGGGCTACTATCTATGCGGTAATATTATTTACACATTCTTTACTTACCTCAAAGCCTATTAAAAGGCTAGCACAAGCTTCAGTCAGTCCGCTCTTGGCGGACTGAACCTTCTGGACCACCGCACTCATAATGGTGCGGTGCTCCTCGTCGATGGAGGCGCCTTTGAGCACCTCTAACAGATTGTCCGGCGCCTCCGGTTGGACGGGGGTCACCGGCACGGTGGCCTTGCTCCTCTCGGAAGGAGGTCGCCCGCCGGACTCTGGAACCTTTGAACGTTCCGGAGCAGTGTCTGGCCTAGAGCCAGACTTGGAGCCCTGGGGGTTTTATCCCCTTTACTCCTGGAGTCCGGGAGGTCGCCTTGCGGCGCCTCCAGGACCACCTCCTCCTGGCTTGGAACCTGTTGGGACAATACTTCGGCGTTGTCCGTAGGGCGGGGAGAGGTAGCCGTCGGAAGCGAATTCACATCCAACGAGTCCAGCGAACCGCTCGACGACGCGTCGAGCCAGTCTTTGGGTGGGCTGCATAAACATATTCGACATAAGGGAAAGCTGTGCAATAAAGGAATACTATGAATTACTCTGGTATCCGGATACTTACGATTTCGCCAGGGGCTTGGCCCTGAGCGGCCACTCCTCTCCGCCATCGTCGGCGTTGGTGGAGTAGTCCGGAGGAAGGGTTTCCCCCTTCTTGGACCCTTCGGCCTCCCCAGTGAGGGCGGCCTTCCTTTTCTTCTCTCTCCCTACTGGAGGGGGAGAGGTCTCTTCTTCCTCCTCCTCGTCTTCACGGGAGGAATGTGCCTTGGAGCCTTCGGATGATGAACTCGAAACCTCCTGGCCGGGCACTTTTTCGAGTCCCCGTGGTCGTCTTCAGGGCCTTCTTCTCCGGCACCACATAGGGTGCCGGGACCAGCAGCTTCGCCAAGCGGGCATCGGCTGGGTCTTCGGGCAAAGGAGCCGGACAGTTGATCTGTCTGGACTTCGCCTGCCAATCCTGTTAAAGGTAAGGGAGCTTAGATCCCGCATAGAGTTAAACTATGGAAAACTAATACCCTGTAAAAGGTACAAACAACTTACCGCGCTAGCGTGACGCTGTGCGTTGAATCCGCGATCCTCGGTAGCGGATGCGGGAGCCTCGACGCCCTTGAAAAGCACCTTCCAGGCATCTTCATACGTCATGTTGAAGAGCCTGCTCAGAGTTCAGTGCTGCACCGGGTGGAACTCCCACAGATTGAAGGCCCGTTGTTGACACGGGAGGATCCGGCGGATGAGCATAACCTGGACTACGTTGACAAGCTTGAGCTGCTTGTCCACCAGGGTTTGGATGCATGTTTGCAGTCCAGTCACCTCTCCTTTGCTGCCCCACGACAGGCCCATCTCTTTCCAGGACATGAGCCGCGTTGGGGGTCCGGACCAGAACTCGGGGGCTGCGACCCACTCAGGGTCGCGCGGCTCGGTGATGTAAAACCACCCCGATTGCCACCCCTTCAGGGTCTCCACAAAGGAGCCCTCGAGCCATAAGACGTTGGGCATCTTGCCCACCATGGCGCCTCTGCACTCCGCCTGGTTGCCGCCCACCACCTTCGGCTTGACATTGAAAGTCTTGAGCCATAGGCCGAAATGGGGGCGGATGTGGAGGAAAGCCTCGCACACGAAGATAAATGCCGAGATGTTGAGGATGAAGTTCGGGGCCAGATCATGGAAATCCAGGCCGTAGTAGAACATGGGTACCCGGACGAATGGGTGGATAGGAAAGCCCAGTCCGCGGAGGAAGTGGGGAAGGAACACTACCCTCTCATGGGGCCTTGGGGTGGGGAGGAGCTGCCCCTCTTCGAGAAGCCGGTACGCGATGTCGTTAGACAAGTATCCGACCTTCCTCAGTTTTTTGATGTGTCCCTCCGTGACGGAGGAGACCATCCACTTGCCTCCCGCTCCGGACATGGCTGGAGAAGGTTGAGGTGGGAAGTGTGGACTTGGGCGCTGGAGCTCGAGTGCGCGAAAATGGATAGGCAAAGGAGGAAGAAGGCGTAGGTGAAAAGGTGGATCCTTATCCCCTTATATGGGTGGATGCAACTACGTGTCCCCACCAGCCTGGTAAAATTCACTTATCTCCAAGCGCCGTAGTCAATGGCGCAGTTGGGTTACCCACGCCCGTATTGATGAGAATCCCGGAATAAGGGGGCACGATCTCTGCTTTAACAAGACGTGCCAAGGAAACCGCCTCGCATGACACGCTAAGATGGGACAATAAAACGATTCGAATAAAGGCTTGGCCGTGGGGTGATGTCACACTACGGAATACGTCAGCAGATTAG
Source organism: Triticum urartu (assembly GCF_056163025.1). Lineage (NCBI taxonomy): Eukaryota > Viridiplantae > Streptophyta > Magnoliopsida > Poales > Poaceae > Triticum > Triticum urartu. Next base: position 37,451,516 of record NC_141876.1, read on the forward strand.
ATTTGTGTAAATATTATTCTCTCTATGGCAATATGTGGAAACTTATTTTGCAGAGCCGGACACTATTCTTTGTGTTCAGAATCTTCTATGGAGCACTTGGAGGAGGAACCCGCCTTGCAATGCCGAAGACAAACTACACGCCGGACTCGTCGTCATTGAAGCCTGGTTCAGGGGCTACTGAGGGAGTCCTGGATTAGGGGGTGTCTGGATGGCCGGACTATACCTTCAGCCGGACTCCTGGACTATGAAGATACAAGATTGAAGACTTCGTCCCGTGTCCGGAAGGGACTTTCCTTGGCGTGGAAGGCAAGCTTGGCGATACGGATATGTAGATCTCCTACCATTGTAACCGACTCTATGTAACCCTAACCCTCTCCGGTGTCTATATAAACCGGAGGGTTTTAGTCCGTAGGACAACATACAGAACAACAATCATACCATAGGCTAGCTTCTAGGGTTTAGCCTCTCCGATCTCATGGTAGATCTACTCTTGTACTACCCATATCATCAATATTAATCAAGCAGGACGTAGGGTTTTACCTCCATCAAGAGGGCCCGAACCTGGGTAAAACTTCGTGTCCCTTGCCTCCTGTTACCATCCGGCCTAGATGCACAGTTCGGGACCCCCTACCCGAGATCCGCCGGTTTTGACACCGACACTCGTCATCAGAGGAGATCGCGATAACCTCGCCGCCCTCCGCGCCGCTGTCCTCACCGCCTTCGACCTCGTCATCAAAGGAGAGTGCGATAACCTCACCGCCCTCCGTGCTGGCAAAGATCGCACGCTCCGCCTCCACGAGCTTCGGTTGCTGTCGGCGGAGCTCTTGCATGTACGCCTCATTGGTGGCCTTGGCCTCGAGACACTCCCACCCCTCGCGGTCCTCCTGCGCCATAGTCGAGCTCACCACCCCTGGCTCTGATGGAACGAGGTGGACCGGACGTGTGCCGAAGGGGAAATTGAGCCTAGCCGCCGCGCCGTGGTAGCAGACCTGCCAGCGGTTGTACTCCATGGCCGCGAGCTCGACCATGTGGAAGCTACCGAGCCACCGGTGGGTGTGGGTCTCTCGATCTGTAATCTCGGTGACCCACGTCCCCCACCGCCGCTGCTGGACCCCGAGGTAGGACTTCGTTGGCTGCCGGGTCCAGGAGAGGACGGGGAAGTCCTCGAACCGGCATAGGGGCGCGACGGCGGGCGGATCGGGGGACCGGCGACGGTGAATCAGGCCCGCGGAGGACGATGGGACACCTCGGCGGCCACCTCGCCGGCGTTGGGCAAAAAGGCCGCAATAAACCTCTTTTTGGCCATTGGCTACTCGAGCTCCCGGCATACAGGCAGAGGTTGAGAATGGAGGCGCTGGCGATGGCGGCGACCTACCAATGGTTTTGAGGGTTGTGTGTGTCTGTGTGAGCGGAGGTTGTGTTTGAGGAAATACTGCGGCAACTAAAAATTTTACTAGGCGGGAGTAACAAGGCGAGGATACTGAAAATTTGGATCAAGGGTGAGCAGATATTTTTGAGATTGCGAGGGATGCAGAGGCGGGAGCAAATTCCGGGGCTACTGAAAATTTGAATCAAGGGACTGAAGTAGAGCGGGAGTAACAGACATCGCACACGGTCCGCACATACTAATCATGTGCTATCAAACATTAAAACCTTCCAGGCGGTAGATATTTTCGAGATTGCGAGGGATGCAAATGCGGGAATTTTGGGGGAGCGAGCTAGTGTGCTTGACATGCCGGCTATGGAATGTAGCCGACGCATCTTCTCGCGTAAGCCATAGGCGTACTATATACCGACGGTGCTCCAAGATATTTTGTAGTACATCTCACACGGTTTGTGAGAATAAACTGTGTGGGATCGACTTGATTTGAATTACAAAATGGGGTCACAACGGCAATGGATGCTGTTTGAATTGCTAGACCTTTTATCTGCAGTGAACATGCAACTATATGTGTGTCGTAAAATAATTTGAATTATTCAGGGTTCGTTTGGACATTTCATACATTAAACTGGTTTTCTAGCCATTTCAGGTGCACAATTCAAAATTAAACTACATGCACATGCTCTGGTGCATACAAATTGGTTGAAAATCAAATCTGTGTCCTTCAGTGCATGCTTAGGTCCCATGGAAGAAATGGGAACGAATTTTTCGGGGTTCGTTTGGCCTTTTTTATACATTAACTGGGTTTTCTAGGCATTTTATGTGGATAATTCAGATTTGAACTAAAAGCACATGCTCCAATGCACTAAAGTTGGTTGAAAAATCACATGTGTGTCCTTGGGTGAATTTCTAGGTCCCATGCAAGAGATGGGAATGAATTTCAATCACCAGGGCACTGTTGATTGCCGACAAAACGTTGCGATACCTGGTTTTTAAATTCTAGTAAATCCAAAACTCGTGTGAAATTCATGAAACTTGGCATGCTATCGTGGAGCGGCATCAATATGCCGTGGTGAAAATTTTGTTCCATTTGGGGCAGGCTTGGGTATAAGCTTCTCACAAACCAGAGCTTCTCACAACAAGCATGATGGTTTCGATAGGGAACGTACCACCTTTGGGGACGGGACGATATCCGTTGCCTCTTATTGGTTTCAAAAAATTTCTAGTGTCAACATAGAACAACAGGAGTGTTGTGTTCAATCTTGGAATTTTTCGGGGTTCGTTTGGCATTTTTTATACATTAACTGGGTTTTCTAGGAATTTTATGTGCATAATTCAAATTTGAACTACAAGCACATGCCCCAATGCACTAAAGTTGGTTGAAAAATCACATGTGTGTCCTTGGGTGAATTTCTAGGTACCATGCAAGAGATGGGAATGAAATTCAACCACCAGGGCACTGTTGATTGCCAGCAAAACATTGAGATGCCTGGTCTTTAAATTCTAGTAAATCCAAAACTCGTATGAAATTCATGAAACTTGGCATGCTATCATGGAGCGGCATCAACATGCCGTGGTAAAAAAATTGTCCCATTTGGGACAGGTTCGAGTATAAGCTTCTCACAAACCAGAGCTTCTGACAACAAGCATGATGGTTTCGATAGGGAACGTCCCACCTTTGGGGACGAAACGATATCCATTGCCTCTCATTGCTTTCAAAAAGTTTCTAGTGTCAACATAGAACAACAGGAGTGTTGTGTCAATTTTTGTGATTTTTCGAGGTTCATTTGGACATTTTTATGCATCAACTGGGTTTTCTAGGCATTTTACGTGCATAATTCAAATTTGAACTACAAGCACATGCTCCAATGCACTAAGGTTGGTTGAAAAATCTAATCTGTGTCCTTGGGTGAATTTCTAGGTCCCATGCAAGAGATGGGAATGAAATTCAAACACCAGGGCACTGTTAATTGCCGGCAAAATGTTGAGATGCCTGGTTTTTAAATTCTAGTAAATCCAAAACTCGTCTGAAATTCATGAAACTTGGCATGCTATGATGGAGCGGCATCAACATGCCGTGTTAAAATTTTTGTCCCATTTGGGGCAGGTTCGGGTATATGATTCTCACAAACCAGAGCTTCTCACAACAAGCATGATGGTTTCGGTAGGGAACGTCCCACCTTTGGATACGAAACGATATCCATTGCCTCTTATTGCTTTCAAAAATTTTCTCATGTCAACATAGAACAATAAGAGTGTTGTGTCAATTTTTGGGATTTTTCAGGGTTCGTTTGGACATTTTTATGCATTAACTAAGTTTTTAATGCATTTATGTGCATAATTCGAATTTGAACTACATGCACATGCTCTAGTGCATATAAATTGGGTGAAAAATCAAATCTGTGTACTTGGGTGCATGCTTAGGTCCCATGCAAGAAATGGGAATGAATTCCAAACACCAGGGCACCGTTGATTGCCGACAAAACATTGAGATGTCTCGTTTTTAAATTCTAGTAAATCCAAAACTCGTCTAAAGTTCATGAAACTTGGCATCCTTCATGGAGCGGCATCAACATGCAGTGGTAAAAATTTTGTCCTGTTTCGGGCAGGTTTGGGTATATGCTTCTCACAAACCAGAACTTCTCACAACAAGCATCATGGTTTCGGTAGGGAACGTCCCACCTTTGGGGACGAAATGATATCCACTGCATCTTATTGCATCTCACAAACATTGATTGCCGACAAAACATTGAGATGCCTCGTTTTTAAATTCTAGTAAATCCAAAACTCGTCTAAAATTCATGAAACTTGGCATGCTTTCATGGAGTGGCATCAACATGCAGTGGTAAAAATTTTGTCCCGTTTCGGGCAGGTTTGGGTATATGCTTCTCACAAACCAGAACTTCTCACAACAAGCATCATGGTTTCGGTAGGGAACGTCCCACCTTTGGGGACGAAATGATATCCACTGCATCTTATTTTGTCCCGTTTCGGGCAGGTTTGGGTATATGCTTCTCACAAACCAGAACTTCTCACAACAAGCATCATGGTTTCGGTAGGGAACGTCCCACCTTTGGGGACGAAATGATATCCACTGCATCTTATTTCTTCCAAAAAATTTCTCATGTCAACATAGAACAATAGGAGTGTTGTGTCAATTTTTGTGATTTTTCGGGGTTCTTTTGGACATTTTTTATGCATTAATTGAGTTTTCAATGCATTTATGTGCATAATTCAAATTTGAACTACATGCATATGCTCCAGTGCATATAAATTGGTTGAAAAATCAAATCTGTGTCCTTGGGTGCATGCTTAGGTCCCATGCAAGAAATGGGAATGAATTTCAAACACCAGGGCACCGTTGATTGCCGGCAAAACATTGAGATGCCTGGTTTTTAAATTCTAGTAAATCCAAAACTCGTGTGAAATTCATGAAACTTGGCATGCTATCATGGAATGGCACCTGACATGATGTGGTGTTTTTCGTGTCCATTTTGAGAGAAGGCGCACTCGAATAATGACAGCCAACAAAGGCATTTTGAAAAAATAGCTGCCACTTTAATATCAAACGTTTGTATAATTCAAACCATGTGCGTTCTGTTAACCATTCACGTGACGCCATGTGTCTTGGTTTTAATGGCTGTAGGAGGTGCCGTGCGGACAACTGCTTGACCTTGACTGAACGGGAGGCGTGCGAGCGTAGTCCGGCACGCAAGCTGACCAAGAGGCGTGCAAGCTGTCCTCCAATGCGCAGGCTCACTGGGAAGCGAGCCATTTGACTTCCATGGCCGCCCGCCTTCCTCTCCATTAATGGCGCCCAAGCTGCTGTTTAATACGGGCGTCCTTACTGTTCGCCTCCCATTCCCCTCCCCCCGCAGACCTCCACCGCCATGGCGCAGAATGATCATTTGCCACTAGTCTTCAAGTTTGGTGAAGTCGACTCCAAGCCGGAGGAGATAGAAAATAAGGAGGAATGTGGCCTCATGGACATGGCCCAGAACAAGCTGGCCAGGGCGGTTGCTGGCCCCGCTCCTGTCCCAGCTCCCATCCCCGTGCCCGCGCCAGCGACCATCCCCGTAGCATTGACGGGCTGGTCACCGAGCACTATCGCAGAGCTGGAAGCCGCGGGCGTCAGCGAGGTGTCCGTGAACCCGCGCGAGCTCGTGTACATGCCAGCACCAGCGCCCGTGCCCATGCCCGTGTGCACCCCTCCACCCACCGTGGCGCCGCCCCCCGTGCGTTGGCTGCACCCGCCGCACCCGTGCGTGCCCCTCCACCCACCACGGCGCCGGTCCCCGTGCGTTTGGCTGCACCCACCACTCCCGCTCCCGTGCCCGTGCCCAAGCCCCCCTCAGCGGCATGGGACGCTGCCATCGACCGCTACCTCTCAGCGGCGCCAGTTGTCGTCCTCCTGCGCCCGCCCGTCGATCGCGCGACGACATGATGTTTGATTTACAAGTGAAGAACATTTTGTGCTGCCTTGAAGACTTCAACAACGGCGTCTCGGAGGACGACAACGACAACGACGGCGCGGCACGCCGCCTCTGCCGCCGCTGGAAATAGTTTTTTGGGGTTTAATACTGTATCTCGAATTCTCAATCATATGAATATAAATTCGCAGTGTGACTAAATGGAAGATATGGTTTGAACGAACTTGCATTTTTCTCTCTTAATGTATAGACTTATCAAACGATTTTCTTTTGAAAAAAACATCAATGGTTTTTAAATATAAAACACGCATCGCATTAGAACACCCGTATGCAAACCGACAGCTTCCCCAGGAAGCCAAGGGAAAATGTGGCGAGCAGGATTTCTGCATCCCTTCAACGCAAACGGTTGTTTTGCATGACCCGTGTGCAACCACGTACAAACAATTGGGTAAGATTTGCATATCTGTCATTTTGGGTATGTTGCCATTTCTCAAACTGTAAAGATTGACATTTGTTTATCTAGTAACATTGCCATTTGTCAACCTTGTAACACTGCGATTTGTCAAAATATGCAGCTACAAATCACCAACACTATCTAATTTTTGCAACTAAAATCACTAGCACTGTTATATGGACACCACTAGCAGGCGTGAGTTCATGGACGCATATGCAAATGTACCATTGATGACATACAACAAGTCATCAACCCACAAGGACAACGAGGATACACGTTGGATTATAGATCATTTCCAACAAAACATTCTAGTAAAGTTTTTCTCACACAACAAATAACAAAGCGATGAAATGAACTTCATCTCAACCACTCGTCAGCGTTGGAAACGCTTGCTTTGAACCAGAAGTGATTCTCTGGGAAGGGCCAGCTACTGTCAATCTCGAGACCAACGAAGGACTGATCATCGAGGCTGAAGCGGCCTATGTCAGGACCCATATTGGGACGGTAGGGAAGCATAGTAATGTCCAAGGTATATATACAGTTGCTTCTCATAAATGGTAGTAACGTTGTGTCAACAACATCTGGATCGCCTTCCACCATCATTGGATAGTTTTGTCTAAGGAAGAGCGAGTTTCCTCCAAGACTTTCAATACTGAACCAGGGAGAAGGTGTTGGCGCTAGTACACTAGTATCCATCCCGAATACCCTGCAACGGATGTTGGAATAGGTCCAAAGAGTGAGACCATATGAGACAACACCTTCTTCCTTAGTAACATCAGCAGTGCCCTGTATACAGACAAGAAGAGGTGATCCATCAGAATAAGTTGCCAGGCACCACTGAGTATATGGGTCCTGCTAGCTCGTCCTCATGCTCGTGAATAAAATTTCCAAGTATAGGTGGTGGAATGTTTATAGGACCTTGGAAACACAAGAAGGTTAATTAGTAAAGGGAAACTAGCTAACCCGCATGCATGTGGATGAAACAGTTATAATTACGATGGAAGACAAACGTACCGAAATCGTAAGATGCCATGCAAAAACTATGCCACGAGTGGTGGCAGCAAACACAAGACCCTCGTATTGAATTGCATCACAGTACTCATCCGTGTATAGAAACTGATTTTTGAGCAATATCCATCGAGTCGAACCATGAAGGACGGCAACAAGCTTGTCGAATATAGCGACAACACAAGCATTCCTATAACCCCAAGAGCGGTTTGGAACTCGACAATTTGCTATATTCCGTAGACGACAGTCAGCATGATCGTATTTGAACTCACGTAGAATACCGGTGTACGCAACCTCTGGGCAGTCATCTAAGATTTTTCGAAGTGGAACCCGGTGACGAGTGTACACATTCGCAAGTTCCCACTCACAGTTGTACCCAATATAAACAACCCAATCTCCATTTGCACCTGCCCAAGCCTTGCCCTCAAGCGATGGCATCTTAACATCATACGTACCATTATCAAGCGGCATCAACTTACACAAGGCGAGGCTTCCCTCGTCCCCGCGCCAGTCAGCAGGGTCACGGCGAAGAAGATAGGGGAGATCAAACCACTCCTGGACCCTTGGGTCCCTTGTAATGATGTTATTAGTTGAGTCACGAATGGTCTTGAATGAACCTGCCATGCTAGCCGAGGTGATGACGTCGCACGGATCAGTGAGTTCCTCCACCGCGTCATCATTAGATCGGGGCAAGAATAACGGGGTCGTTTCCGGCTTGTTCTCTCCATGGAGGAGACGATCAAACAATGGCAGAAGGAAGGGTGAAGGCAAATGGAGGAGGGAGGAAGAGCTAGCGTGCGTCATCAGTTCCAAATCGAGAGGGAAAGGCAAAGAGTCGGTGGATGGTTGCCACGGTACATGAAGAGGCGCCCGGGGAGCGAACGGTTGCCACAGAGGTCACACACTGATGACAAGGGCCGAGTGAACCGCATGCAATCCCATTGCACAACACACACGTCTTGTTAAGTTGAACCGTTTCTGTTCTCTTGTCTCAATGCAAACAGTTCATCCGAGTGAACTGCATGCTGTATATCACACATACCTTGATCTGGCCGACCGTTTATTTTGTGTTGCCTAATCACAAATAGTTCATCCGAGTGAACCATATGCTGTATATCACACACACCTTCATCTGGCTGCCCGTTTCTTTTGTGTTGCCTAATCACAAATAGTTCATCCAAGTGAACTGTATGCTGTGTATCGCACACGCCTTCATCTGGCTGCCCGTTTCTTTTGTTCCTCCTCATCGCAAACAGTTAATTGAACTGAACCGTATTCCCTTCATCGCACATGCAACTAAAATCTGAACCGTGTTTGATGGATCCTCCATCGCAAACGTTTTGCACCTTTTTTGACATTTTTCATACACCACCATTTGCGATTATTGCATCGCATACAGTTTCTCGAAGGGTCTCTGATCGTAGTGTCGCGTTAGCAGCATCCTGCAGTAGTGATAGCGAAGTCATAACAACATCAATCTCAGAACATAGTGGATACTACGGATCAAACCCTAACAAAACTAACTCGATTACATGATGAAGCTCATCTAACCCACCACCGTCCAACAAGCCTACGAAGGAATTACTCACTCCCAGTGGTGAGCATCATCAAATTGGTGATGGAGGATGGTTGGTGATGACAAAGACCAAAGACCCCCCCTCTCCGGAGCCCCGAACGGGCTCTAGATCTGGCCTCCAGTGAAGAACAGGAGGTGGCGGTGGCTCCGTATCGTAAAACACGACGAAACTTCCTATCCTATTTTTTCTCCAAAAATAGGATTTTATAGCACTGGAATTAGGGTTAGTGGAGCCTTGTGGGCCCCACTACCCACCAAGGCGCGCCAGAGGGGGGCGCGCCCTGGTGCCTTGTGGGCAATTGGACCCCCTCCAGTGGGTCTTGGTTCCAGTAATTTTTATATATTCCAAAATAATTCTCCAAAAGTTTCATCCAATTTCACGAACTTTTATTTCTGCACAAAAACAACATCATGGTAGTTCTGCTAAAAATACCGTCGGTCCGGGTTAGTTTCATTCAAATCATGCAAATTGGAGTCCAAAATAAGAGCAAAAGCGTTAGGAAAAGTAGATACGATGGAGACGTATCAAATCCCACAACCTTAACCCATTACTTGTCCTCAAGCAATTCAGTTGACAAACTGAAAGTGATAAAGAAAAACTTTTATGAACTCTTTTGTTCTTGTTTACATATATATGCTTAAATAGCACCCAGGTTTTCAGCAAAGATTATAAATAACCATGCAAGAAATAAATCTTAGAAATTATATTCACACATATCAATGGCATAATCAACTAGCAAGCAATAATAAAATATTTCAAATGCCAACACTTTGTCAAAATAATTATGATATAACATGACAATAATGGTATCCCATCAGCCCTTTCTCAGACCGCAAAACATAAATGCAGAGCACCTCCAAAGTTCAAGCAGCGAGTAAACATTGTAATTCATGGTAGAAGAGATCTGGTCATGATGCATTCAACATTAACTACACACAATGCATCAGGACGACAATAGTGCACTCAGGACTGGTGCTTGTTTGAGAAGGTGATGACTCAACATAAAAGTAAAATAACATGAAAGTAAATAGATAGGCCCTTCGCGAAGGGAAGCAATGATTTGCAGAGTTGCCAGAGCTCAAAGCTTAAATCAGTGATAAATATAATTTTGGGAGGTGCACCCTTCCTGTCAATGTTAGGACCAAGAGTTTTCAATATCTTCCTTGCTAAACACATCAGCAGTGGTTCCCAAGCGATAAAAGTAAATTTTAGTGGTAGTTCCTTTCGTTGTTCCTCCTTCTCTTATTTGAGTCATAGGACCACCATACTATTAAGAGGGGTATAGGATCTTGAAGCTTAGGTCCATTGTGATGCTTAGCCAAAACCTATGAAAGACTGAGAGAAATCTCTCTGTGTTACAAATGGTTACCTGTCAGCTGAAGATATTGTTATTCAGAGCTATAGGAGATATATCTCGGAACGAGTTAACATTTCTTGCTTTGAAAGAAATGTTACCGTTGTGCTAAAAATCCGACTGTTGGAAACGTGTTGTTTGGTCATTGGCTGATCAGCGTGTCCAATTTGGTCATTTCCCATTAGGGAAGGCTGCGGCTATAAATAGCCACCCTGGTCCAACTTTGTCCATTGGATGCCCTGCTTTAAGATTTTTGAGAAGATTAATTGAGCATCTCCTCTCAATAGATTTGAGTTTAAGATCCATCAAGAGAAAACCAAGAGCCAAAACTTAGATAGTGGTTGAGCATCAAATTAGATCCTAATTAGAGTTCTCTAAGATCCATCGGAAGACGTAGTCCACCTTGTCCGCTGACGTCCTTCATCAGCTTCGTCTTGCAAGGTGGAGAATGCCGCTCGGAAGATGCAGCGATGCCAACAACGAGTGAGGGAGGTGACGGCGGCGTCATAGGGAGGTGCGGACATGGTCGAGCCGTAGTCTCCCTCGCCGAGCCCGGAACCCCGCACCCGTTCCATCGAAGCACCAAGGCGGATTACGTCATTCGACCACACTGGGTCAGAGGAGGATTCGACGGCTGGCTGAGCCATTTTGGAGAGCTCTTCGCCCATGCAGATGCCGGTGGTCGACGTATGTGACTGGCCGCAACTCATTTGAGCACGGATGAGCACGGGCACCGGCAGCGCCATGGCTGCCCTCGACATGTTTGACGGAATGACATAACAAGAGTAGGTACGTTCCGTTTGCCCCTGTCCGGTCAAAGTTGCATACGGCATGTTCAATGTTTTGCATATACCACTAGTTCATTTCGCAAACCATGATCATCTAGGAGGCGTTCGTGTAGAACATGAGCAATGATAATGAAGATCCGACCCAAATGGACTATGAATTGGAGGGCACCACATTTGAAGTTGGAACAACATCCAATCTCAATCCGAGCAAGAAGAATAAGAAGAGCAAGATGGCGAAGGCAAGAGGTCCGTCTTTCTCAAAATTTGAGGATTTCTTGTTGGTCAAAGCTTGGTTAGCCAGAACAATGATCCAATATGCGGCACCAAGCAAAAATGGGAACAAGTATTGGGAAAAGATTTGGAAGGAGTATCACGAACAAAAGGAGTATGTGGAACTGCATCCTATCGTGACCACACGCAATGTGGCATATTTCCAACATCGATGGGGGGGGGGGTCATTCAAGGGGAAGTGAACAAGTACGTCAGCTACTACTCACAAGTGACCAAACGCCCTCAAAGTGGGATGGGAGTGACACTTCACGTAAGCTCAATTGCTTCATCTTGTTGTCATTTGCATGTGCTTCTTGTGTTTACATTCTCATGCTCATACATATGTTGTTTGCTAGACGGCGGTGGCGACCACTTTGTATCATGAGGTGGAGAAGAAGCTGTTTGATTTTAGCTATTGTTGGATCTTATTGAATGGAGTGCCAAAGTGGACACAACTTGTGGCTGATCTCAAGAGCGACAAGAAGAGAAATGATGGCTCAAGCTCCCACCAATCAATTGGGTTGGACGATGAAGAGGACGATATTGTCGTCACGAATGGAAGAGCCACCATGCCAAAGGATAACCGACAAGTCATGGGAAATAAGTGGGAGAAGGCAAGGGCCTCCCATGGCGGCGTGGCTACAAAAATATCGTCCACATGGACATGCACTTTTTAGGCAAGGGAGAACAAGAAAGAGGAGAGGTACAAGTGTTGGGGAATGTTGCATGGAAAACAAAAAAAATCTACGCACATGCAAGATCTATCCATGGAGACGCACAACTACAAGAGTGGAGAGTATATCTACGTACCCTCGTAGACCGTATAGCGGAAGCGTTTATCAACGCGGTTGATGTAGTCGAACACCTTCGTGATCCAACCGATCAAGTACCGAACATACGGCACCTCCGCTTCAGCACATGTTCAGGTCGATGACATCCTTGCCTTCTTGATCCAGCAAGATCAGTGAAGTAGTAGATAAGTTTCGGCAACACAATGACGTGGTGATGATGGCGATGCAACTATCTCCGCAGGGCTACGCCGAGCACTACGAAAATATGACCGAGGACGAACTAGAGGGGGAGGGGCGCCGCACACGGCTTGGGGTTCGGGGTGTGTGTTGCCCCTCTCCCTCCACACACATATATATAGGTGGAGGGGGAGAGGAGGCATCCCCTAGGGCGCCCCCAAGTGGTCGGCGGCAGCCCTAGAAGCCCGCCTAGCCGCCCCCTCCTTCCATATTTGAACATGGGGGGAAGGAAAGGGGGACTGGCTGCCTTAGGGCACCTCCCCTTTGCTTCCCTCCCTCCTTGGTGCGTGGGCAGGGGGTGGAGGGGCACGTCAGCCCCCTTGTGGGTTGGTGTGCTCTCCCCCATTGGCCCATAAGGCCCAATAACCTCCCGGGGCCTCCCGGAACCCCTTCCAACACTCCGATGAATACCCGGTACATCCTGAAACCTTTCCGGTGACCAAATAGCATCGTCCTATATATATATATATATATATATCAAACTTTACCTCCAAACCATTCCGGAGCTCATCGTCATTTCCTTGACCTCATCAGAGACTCCGAACAACATTCGGTCATCAACTCACATAACTCATATAATACTATATCATCAACGAACGTGAAGTGTGCTGACCCTATGGGTTCGAGAATGATGCAGACATGACCGAGACGCCTCTCCGGTCAATAACCAATAGCGGAACCTCGATGCCCATATTGGTTCCTACATATTCTACGAAGATCTTTATCAGTCGAACCTTTATGACAAAATACACAATTCCCTTTGTATGTCAGTATGTTTTATTATTGCGTCTAGGGCATATTTCTATCAACAAGCACATGTTGGATGCGCAAAAGGAGAGGATGGAGTGGGACCAGAAGAGGGTGGAGAAGAAGCTGGAAATTGGAGGGAGAAGATCGAGTTGGAGAAGTAAGAGGACGCGCTCAAATGGGAACTCGAGAATGCCAAGACATTTGGAGAGATAGAGCATGAGAAGGAGAGGTTGCAACTCGCACGGGACGCCGAGGATACGAAGATCATGTTGATGAACGAAACCCTCTTGGATGAGCATGCAAAGAAGTGGCTTGCGGATAAGAAGAAGAAGATCAACAACCGAGGGGAGTACGAGGCGACGAGGGCGGCAGCGGGTCATGCGGCCAGGATGCAGGCAGAGGAGGCAGTTCGGATGCAGGCGGAGCAGGACGAGTAGGACGCAGTTTGCCTGGGCTCGGAGCAGGCAACACAGATGTCGTCCAACCAGTGATCCGACAAGCGAGACACCTGTCACACTCGGACAATGATTTCATTTTGGCATGTACGACTTGTTGAACAATGATTTGCTATGCTTTGTTTCGAACAGTTGAGTTCAGACAATTTGTATCGGAAAAAGTCCAAAACAAACCTTAAACTTGCAGACGGAAGCTAAACTGAACCATGAATTTTCAATCCCTGAAATCAGCACATCGAATTCTCCGATCCCGGTCTGTTTTGAACCTTGAACGCGTTCTCAAAGGATTGTCAATGTGGCATGTCTGACTCTGGGTGAACTCGACTAGGCTGGCTCACCAGGCGCGAAAAGTGTTTTTCTTTTTCATAACACACGAATTAAAAATACCCTTTCTTTTCATAACGTGCAATTAAAATTACCACAAAAAACATTAAAGCTCACGGGATATCGAACTTGGAACCTAATGCTTCCAACATCCTCCCGCTAGCCACTATAAATTATGCCTTTTGGTGATAAATTAGAAGCGCGAACATATTTAACCACAATTTGTAATGTTGAGTTCTGAAAACTTTTTGGGAACATTTTCTTGAAACTTTTCATTAATTTTGAAATCCGAAGATTCTTAAAAGCAAAACACAATTTTTAGAATTCCAAACATTTTTTTGCAAAAAATGTTAACAATATTTGGAATTACAGTTTTCTTGCAAAAATATGAAAAGTATTTGGAATTACAAACATTTTTAAAACAAATAAATTTTGAACACGTGGACCATTTTTAAATCCCCCCAAAAATAAAGTGCAAAAACTTTTTGTAAAAACAAGCATTTTTTTGTAAACACGAGAGAGAGAGAGATCAAACACATAGCTACTGGTACATACCCTCAGCCCTGAGGGAGAACTACTCCCTCCTCGTCATGGAGAGCACCGGGATGATGAAGATGGCCACCGGAGAAGGATTCCCCCTCCGGTAGGGTGCCGTAACGGGTCTAGATTGGCTTTCGGTGGCTACGGAGGCTTCTGGCGGCGGAACTCCTGATCTATTGTGCTCACGGATGTTTTTAGGCGGAAGAAGTACGTCAGGGGGGCCACGAGGGGCTCACGAGGGTGGAGGGTGCGCCCCCTACCTCGTGACCTCCTCGCAGATCCCCGACGTGCACTCCAAGTCTTCTGGGCTTCTTTCCTTCCAAAAATGAGTTCCGTGAAGTTTCAGGTCAATTGGACTCCGTTTGGTTTTCCTTTTCTTCGAAACCCTAAAACAGCGTAAAAACAGAAACTGGCACTGGGCTCTGGGTTAATAGGTTAGTCCCAAAAATGATATAAAAGTGTATAATAAAGCCCATAAACGTTCAAAACAGTAAATAATATAGCATGGAGCAATCAAAAATTATAGATACATTGGAGACGTATCACCCAGCGGGCGGAGCCGGCCCTTGAGTCGCCGGACATCGTGGCTGAGGAGCGTCGACGAGCTGGTCGGTGGAGGAGGAGCTCCGGCGCACCCCTACCTGGCGCGCCAAATGTCGGATGTGGGGTTCCGGCAAACCCTTAAGGTTCGAACACTGGGGTGCACGTGAAGTCTTTTCCTCCCACCGATCTACGCCCTAGCTCACTAAGATCTCGCGGACGAACTCGACGAACTCGCAACACAGAAAGACACGGGGTTTATACTGGTTCAGGCCACCGTTGTGGTGTAATACCCTACTCTAGTGTGGTGGTGGTGGATTGACTCTAGGGCTAATGATGAACAGTACAAGGGAAGAACGGCCTCCTGAGGTTGAGGTGTTCTTGAGCTCGGCGAGCTTGCGTGTGTGAGGATGGTCTGAATGATCCGTCCCTTGCTAAGGTGGTGGCTAGTCCTATTTATATTGGCCCTGGTCCTCTTCCCAAATATTGAGCGGGAAGGGAGCCAACAATGGCGGGCCAATTTGAAGGGGGGCAGCTAGTACAAGCTATCCTGACAAAAGTGGTCTTCGCCTGCCAAAAGCTCTGGTGGTGACGCCGTCTTGGGTTCCATGATGACCTCTGTCTTGCCGTCCTCCTGGTCTTGGTCTCGTTGCACCAATATAGCAACCTTTGCCTGATGCCTCGGTACTCTTCACCTGTGCTGGCCTCCTTAGCACCAAAGAGGAAACAAGGACGCTGCGCGTGCTGGCGCCCGCCTGGCGCCTGCCTGGTGTCGTGCGTCATGGCTCATGTCATGAGGGTCTCGTGAGGTTTGCCCCGCCTTGATATCTCCGCTCCTCGTGAGCCTGCCCGGCTAGGCCACTCCCGGGGAGGTCTTGCGTCGTCCACCTCGCAAGGCTTGGACCCTCACGAGGGTCTTGGATGCTTTGCTGGTGAATATGGGCCGTACGGCCTGCTGGCTCAGCCACGCCGCGGGCCGCAGGCAGGCAAGTCTGGGGACCCCTGTTCCCAGAACGCCGACACATATGTAAATCATTTTCATGGTCTAGCAAGTATTATTCTAAGGGATCAGTAGGTGGCACAGAAATAGAAGCAAGACCAATGAATTCATCTTTACTAGGCAATTCTTTTTCATGATGATTTCTACTAAACTTGGAAAAATTAAACTCATGAGACTCATTACCAAAGCTAACACCCACAATTTGTTTCTGGCAATCTATCTTAGCATTAACTGTGTTCAAGAAGGGTCTACCAAATATAATGGGACATAAGTCATCTTGCGGGGTGCCAAGAACAAGAAAACTAGTAGGATATTTTACTTTCCCACACAAGACTTCAACATCTCTAATAATCCCACAAGGTGATATGGTGTCTCTATTAGCAAGTTTAATAGTAACATCTATGTCTTCTAGCTCTGCAGGTGCTATGTCTTCTCTAATCTCTTAATATAACTTGTAAGAAATAGCATTCACACTAGCACCCATGTCACATAAACCATAATAGCAGTGATCTCCTATTTTAACTGAAATAACAGGCACGCCAACAACTGATCTATGTTTATCTTTTTCATCAGGTTTAGCAATTCTAGCAGTGTCTTTGCAGAAGTAAATAACATGCCCATCCACATCTTGTTCTAAGAGATCTTTAACCATAACAATATTAGGTTCAATTATAATTTATTCATCTGGTTTAGGTGTTCTAACAGAGCTTTTAACCACAGTTGCAACTTTAGCATGTTCCTTTATCCTAACAGGAAAAGGAGGTTTCTCAATATAAGCAATAGGAACAACTGGGTCAACATTATAGAGAATAGTTTCTTCGTTAACTGGTACTGGTTCTTTAGTTTCTTCTTTAATAGGTGGGTGATATTTAAGCCATTCCTCTTTAGGGAGTTCAGCACGAGTAGCAAATGATTCACAAAAGTAGGCTACTATCTCAAAGTCAAGTCCATATTTAGTGATAAACTTTTGAAAAGCATCGGTATCCATAAAAGATTTAACACAATCATATTTAAGCTTTATACCTGACTCCTTACCTTTGTTGAGTTCCCAATCTTCAGAGTTGCGTTTAATTCTTTACAAAAGATCCCACCGGAATTCAATAGTCTTCTTGATAAAAGAACCAACACAAGAAGTATCCAGCATGGTTTGATCATTAGGAGAAGGCCGAGCATAAAAATTCTAAATAATAATTTCTCTTGAGAGCTCATGATTGGGACATGAATATAACATTGACTTAAGCCTCCCCCAAGCTAGAGCGATACTTTCTCCTTTATGAGGCCAAAAATTATATATATAATTCCAATCACGATGAACTAGATGCATAGGATAATTTTTTTGGTGAAACTCCAATTTCAAACGATTCAAATTCCATGATCCAATATCATCGCATAGCCTATACCATGCAAATGCTTTTTCCTTCAAAGATAAAGCGAAAACTTTTTTCATAACTTCATCCCTGGGTAAACCTGCAAGCTTAAACAATCCACAAATTTGTTCTGCATGTATCAAGTGCAAGTCAGGATGTTCGGTTCCATCTCCTCCATAAGGATTAGCTAGCAGTTGTTCTATCATACCCGAAGGAATTTCATATTCAATATTTTCAGTAGGTGCAGTAGGTTGAGGGGAAATTAATTGTGGTTCCGGATGAGGTGAAGATACCCCGAACAAACCCCTCAAAGAAGTGTTTTCCATAGTAGAACGTGACAATAAATTTCAGCACACTATATAAATGTTTCCTTACCGAATTCCACTTACGAAAGGCGCTTCACTCCCCGGCAACAGTGCCAGAAAATAGCCTTGATGACCCTCAAGTATAGGGGATCAATTGTAGCTCTTTTCAATAAGTAAGAGTGTCGAACCCAACGAAGAGCAGAAGGAAATGACAAGTAGTTTTCAGTAAGGTATTGTCTGCAAGTGCTGAAATTGTAAGTAGGGAGTAGTTTGATAGCAAGATAATTTGTAACAAGCAAGTAACAATAATAGTGACAAGTATGCAGCAAGGTAGCCCAATCCTTTTGAGGCAAAGGACAGGCCAAAACGGTCTCTTATAATAAGCAAAGCGTTCTTGAGGGTACACGGGAATTTCATCTAGTCACTTTCATCATGTTGGTTTGATTTGTGTTCGCTACTTTGATAATTTGATATGTGGGTGGACCGGTGCTTAGGTGATGTTCTTACTTGAGCAAACCTCCTACTTATGATTAACCCTCCCGCAAGCATCTGCAACTACGAGAAAAGTATTAAGAATAAATTCTAACCATAGCATTGAACTTTAGGATCCAATCGGTCCCTTACAGAATAGCGCATAAACTAGGGTTTAAGTTTCTGTCACTCTCGCAACCCACCATCTAATTGCTACTCCATAATGAATTCCCTTAGGCCCAAATATGGTGAAGTGTCATGTAGTCGACGTTCACATGACACCACTAAGGGAATCACAACATACATACTATCAAAATATCGAACACATATCAAATTCACATGATTACTTGCAACATGATTTATCCCGTGACCTCAAGAACAAAGTTAACTACTCAAAAACAAAGAACATGCTCATGATCAGAGGGGTATTAATATGCATGATGGATCTGAACATATAATCTTCCACCAAATAAACCATATAGTAATCAACTACAAGATGTAATCAACATTATTAGTCACCCCCTAGCAACAATCTATAGTTCCGGTAACAAGATTGAATATAAGAAATGAACTAGGGTTTGAGATGAGATGGTGTTGGTGAAATTTTTGATGGAGATTACCCTCCCCAAGATGGGAGAGTTGTTGGTGATGATGATGACGGTGATTTCCTCCTCCGGGAGGGAAGTTCCCCCAGCGGAAGGGAAAAAGTGCTCCTGCCCAACTTCCGCCTCGAGGCGGCGGCGCTCCATCCAGAAAGTATTATTCTAATTTTTTCTAGGTCAAAACCACTTATATACCAGAAGATGGGCACCAGAGGTGGGCTGAGGAGGGCACAATACACCAGGGCGTGTTAGGGGAGCCTGGCGTGCCCAGGTGGGTTGTGCCCACCTGGTGGCCCCCTTTGGTACTTATTGGCCCCAATATTTCTTATATATTCCATAAAAAATCTCCGTGAAGTTTCAGCCCATTTGGAGTTGTGCAGAATAGGTGGCATGACGTAGCTTTTTCAGGTCTAGATTTCCAGCTGCCAAAATTCCCCCTCTTTGTGTGTGCCTTGCAAATTATGAGAAAAAAGGCATTAGAATTACTCCAAAAAGCATTATTATGGATAAAAACATTATAAATAAAAGTAAGAAAACATGATGCAAATGGACGTATCACAGCTACCTAGGGCACCCTAGGGTAGGTGCCTCCACTACAAATCCAATTTTTTTAAAGCGCCTCCACTACAAATCCGCTTCTCCCTCGTCCTCTTGAATAAAACCGATGATGCGTGCGGCGGTAGGGTTTGTAGGAGTACTACAGCATGCGGGGCCATGTCGTAGTAAACGGGAGATGGATTGAGTTCGAGTCGACGCCTTAATATGTGTGGGCCGCTTGGTTTTACGAGAACGAGGCAGCATTTTGGGTTCGGGGGCCAGTGGAGATATACGTACAAAAAATTGTGGACGTAGGTTTGACCGAAAGGCAATGATGCATGGGCCCTGCATTTTGATATACCCGTGGCCGCATGAAATTTGCTACTCTACTCAAAACTAGTAAGGTACATGTAACGCCCCAAGAACGGAGCTTCAGATGCCTTCCAGGGTTTCTGGGTTTCATCGTGTGATTTGTTTGGTTCATTTCATTCTTCATTGCATCATGTGCATTGCATCATGTCATCATGCCATCATGTCATTTCTTTTCTTAACTCAAATAGATGAATGGCATGGATCTTTGATCCATTTAAATTGAGGGAATTCACATGGTGATTCTCTTTATAACATATCCTCCCGATATTAGGGAGCTATATTAAATATTCCATCTTCGGAATCACCCATAACACACGTGCAAAATATTTTCCATGTCTATTCCTCTTCGAGTTTGACCTTCAAACCTTGTCAATATTTCTCATCTCTTTTATCGAGGCTCCTCTAAAAAAAATCTCAGCCCATTTAGAGTCCTTTCGAATGGGTTTCAAAATTCAAACATGTTGAATTAAATTCAACATGTGCGAATCTATTGTTCTCCAAAAATCCTCTTGCCATTTTATTTAAATTCCTCACATTTTTGCGAGTCCGGGAATATTATCCGCGTGCGCTATTTTTTCCCTAACACCTCCCTCTTTCTTTTTCTTCCCCACTTTTGTTTTCTGCTATAGAAATAAGAAGAGGGAGAGAGAGATTGCGCCCGCCGGCCTTTTGGGCCTCTAAATCATCCGTCGGCCCACCTAAGCCCTCTCTCTCTCCACTAGGCCTCCCTAGGCCAACTCCCCCGCAGGCCCAGCCCGCACCGGACCTAACCCTAGCGCCAGGGGAGGCCTCCCACTCGATCCCCTGTGCCCGTCCTCCTCGTTCCCTCACGCCGCCAGGGAACCGCACGCCCGAACCACCATCTCCCTCGATCCCATCTTCCTCCCGCAGCCTCTCCCTCTCGATCCCTCCCTCCCTCGAGCCCTCCGGGCTCCTCTCATGGCGCCCGCATCCCTCTTCACCTCCTCGACTCCCCGCCGCATGGCTCGGCGCCAGCGCCGCTGCTGCTTCGTCGCCCGTGTCGCCATGGTCCTCCTTGCGCCTCTGCTTCCTCACATGCGGCTCCGCCGCCCCATGTCCACGTCGCCGGCCACCAGCAGGATGCCGCCGCAGCGCCGACCAGTGCCGGCCTCGACCGCCTCCTCTGCTCCACCTCCATCACCGGCGACCACGACCAGCGCCCACCTCTTGGAGCTCGACGCCCCTGCCGCATCCTCTTCTGTGGCTGCAGAAGCCTGTCGTGAGTGTGCCACCATGCTGCTTCACCGTCCATGGCCACCACCTGCTCACCCTGGCCTCCTGCCACGGAGCTGCCGCTGCCGGCGTCCACCTCCTCGCCCATGCCTCCCTGTCGCTCTTCCTTCACGTGAACTGCTGCAGGAGCACCAACGCCACCAGGCCGCCGTCCCGCGCTCAAGCTCCTCCGCCCCTGGGCTCCGTTCGCGCTGCCGTTTGTCCGGATCCGACGCCGGCCGACCAGGATCCACTCGTCTTCGCCGTTACCGACGCTGCAGGAACCCTGCTTTAAGTCCCCGTCGCCAATCTGGCCTTGCACATCTTGTTTGACCCAAGGAGACCCACACCCCCTGCAAGACCAAGGATGCCCGAACGAGTGCTGACCGAAACGCCTAAGTACCACTACTTCCATGACGACCGTTGTTCGCCAAGTACACCTTCAGACGCCAAGTTCCTCTTCAAAACGTACGACTACTCGGCGTTGCGTCAAGTACCCCGATGGCCGGAGCCCTCGGATCCGTCAAGTTCGTCTACGAACCGAGAACAACTACCGTCTCCGAAGAACCGTGTAACGGAACCATCAAGTTCGACTATGACTCGTGTAAGACTACGCGGGATTCCTTGGACACCAAGTTCAACGATGCATCAAGTTCCTCGCCGTGACCCTGAACATATACAGGAAAACATGTACCACTACTGCCGTCGAGATCGCGAGAACCTCTACTGTCGACCCTAGAGCATGCGAGAACGACTACTTCCACTATGAACGTCCCGAGAACGTCTACTTCCCCTACACCGCGTCAAACTCAAACCCCTCCGATAACGCATGCTTCGAAGGTATAACCCCGAGACGACCGCCTGTGAACGAATGCATGTGTGATGTATGAGATGCTCGTTCTTGCTCCATGCTCAAATTGTCGGTGCATGTTGCCCCTCTTTTGCCTTGTCACCATCGTCGACTCATGGGACACCCGGTATCCAGGAGTGCCCCACCATCTTTTGCACGCATCTGCACACTTCTCCTTTGCATCGGCATCTCAATCGAGTTACCGGAACCGGGACGTTGCCGTGTCACCGTTTTCGGTATCGTTGCCGTGGCACCCCTTTCTTTCCGCCACGATGAAAAATACTTCATATAATGCTCATGTCAACATTTTCTTTAAAACTTTCATAAAGCTTGCACATGTCATTCGCATCATGATAATAACATTTAAATATTTAAAATTGTTGTTGCACCAAATTGATAATTGCATATGGGGATTTATCGAATTTGTTGTTTGTTATATCCGGCCCCATTTAAATTGTTTAGATAGTATAGTTTTATTATGCTTCACCCTCTTGCCATGTTAATCAACATTTAATCTTGTTGGGTACATAAATAAGAGAGAACTAAATAAGTCATGTGGTGTTTTCTTCAATATGCAACTCCATTGCATATTGAGCTCCACTTAACTTGTAGTGTTGTTTGTTGTACTTTACCATGCCACGCTTCATTAAACCGGACATGCATCATACTTGGTTGTGCATCATGCCATGTTTATGTGGTGGTTGTTTACTATGTTGTTTGCTTCTTTCCGGTGTTGCTTCTTCGGGTTAGTTCCGATAACGTCGCGTTTGTGAGGATCCGTTTGACTTCGTCCGTTTGTCTTCTTCATGGACTCGTTCTTCTTCCTTGCGGGATCTCAGGCAAGATGACCATACCCTCGAAATCACTTCTATCTTTGCTTGCTAGTTGCTTGCTCTTTTTCTATGCCTATGCTGCGATACCTACCACTTGCTTGTCATGCCTCCCCTTTTGTTAAGCCAAGCCTCTAACCCACCTTGTCCTAGCAAACCGTTGTTTGGCTATGTTACCGCTTTGCTCAGCCCCTCTTATAGCGTTGTTAGTTGCAGGTGAAGATTGAAGATCGTTCCTTGTTGGAACATGTTTATTTTTGGGATATCACCATATTATATTGTTTATCTTAATGCACCTACATACTTGGTAAAGGGTGGAAGGCTCGACCTTATGCCTGGTGTTTTGTTCCACTCTAGCCGCCCTAGTTTCCGTCATATCGGTGTTATGTTCCCGGATTTTGCGTTCCTTACACGGTTGGGTTATAATGGGAACCCCTTGACAGTTCGCTTTGAATAAAACTCCTCCAGCAATGCCCAACATTGGTTTTACCATTTGCCACCTAGCCCTTTTTTCCCTTTAGTTCTGCAGACTCAAGGGTCATCTTTATTTTAACCCCCCGGGCCAGTGCTCCTTTGAGTGTTGGTCCAAACTAGAGCCCTTTGCAGTGCCCCCTCGGGGAAACTCGAGGTTTGGTTTTAGTTGTACGGAGCGCTCATCTGAGTGTGCCCTGAGAACGAGATATGTGCAGCTCCTATCGGGATTTGTCGGCACATTCGGGCGGTGTTGCTGGACTTGTTTTACCATTGTCGAGGATGTCTTGTAACCGAGATGCCGAGTCTGATCGGATTGTCTTGGGAGAAGGAATATCCTTCATTGACCGTGAGAGCTTGTGATGGGCTAAGTTGGGACACCCCTGCAGGGTTTTGAACTTTTGAAAGCCGTGCCCGCGGTTATGGGCAGATGGGAATTTGTTAATGTCCGGTTGTAGAAAACTTGAAACTTATCTTAATTAAAATACATCTACCGCGTGTGTAGCCGTGATGGTCTCTTTCCGGCGGAGTCCAGGAAGTGAACACGATGTTGGAGTTATGCTTGATGTAAGTAGTCTAGGATCACTTCTTGGTCATAGATTCTCGAACGTGCTTTGCCTTCTCTTCTCGCTCTCATTTGCGTATGTTAGCCACCATATATGTGAGTCGCTTGCTGCAACTCCACCTCATACCTTTTACCTTACCCATAAGCTTAAATAGTCTTGATCGCGAGGGTGTGAGATTGTTGATTCCCCGTGACTCACAGATTACTTCCAAAACCAGTTTGCAGGTGCCGATGATACCGTGCAGGTGACGCAACCGAGCTCAAGGAGGAGCTCAATGGAGTTTGTGTTCGTTTTGTTGTTCCGTTTCCAGTTGATCAGTAGTGGAGCCTAGTTGGGACGATCGGGGACCTGTGTAGCATTTGGGGTAGTCTTCTTTTATTTTGGGTTCCGTAGTCGGACCTTGATTGTATCTGGTTGATGTAATGCTTTATTCATGTAATTGTGTGAAGCGGCGATTGTAAGCCAACTATGTATCTCTTTCCCTTATGTATTACATGGGTTATGTGAAGATTACCTCACTTGTGACATTGCTTTCA
The DNA here is from genome assembly GCF_056163025.1 of Triticum urartu. Lineage (NCBI taxonomy): Eukaryota > Viridiplantae > Streptophyta > Magnoliopsida > Poales > Poaceae > Triticum > Triticum urartu. The sequence continues at coordinate 37,475,555 of NC_141876.1, forward strand.
ATGCGGTTATGCCTCTAAGTCGTGCTTCGACACGTGGGAGATATAGCTGCATCGAGGGCGTTTCAGTACACATGCATTGAACACATGAGATTTGGAAACCAAATTATGAATAAATACACACTATACACTGGTGCGCGTCGGTCCTAAACAAACGGTTTTTAACCCCTTTCCGCGACGGCATTCGGAACCGTTGCCAAGTGAGTGTGGGCGATAGGGGGTCCGTCCCACACGACCCAGAAACCGTTGGGGATATGCCCTCCTGGCACACACGCTCGGCAAAATGTGGTCGTGTGCGACCGGCGAGCGCTCAAATACGGAAATGCGTACAATAGTGCTAAAAAATAAAATTATACGGCAAAATTGTTTCTGGTCGCAAGTACATCCCACACAGTCAGTCCCCGCTAAACGTTTTCGTTCGTATATACATCCCACACAGTTGTTACAAGGAAAACATTTGTGCAAGGTGGCGTAACGCAAACAATTTTGTGACACTCCAAAATTTTAATTTGGTTTTTATCAAAAAAAAAACCTTGTTGGATTTTTAAAAGAGAGCTTTTAAAAATTTCTTTTCCAGAAATCCTTCCTCTTAAAAACTTCCTTTCCTTTGGCAAGGATTTTCTTTTCCCTTTCAAATTTGGTGTTGAAGTTTTTGGGAGCTTTTCCTTCTGGTTGTTACCCTCTCAAACTTATTTATTTTCAAAAAGAAAATAAAGAAACCCTAGGAGTTTTGGGACTTCTTTCTTTTTGAATCCACCCATGGTTTTACCATGTCTCCTATAGTAAAACTTCTCAAAACCCCTCCCTCCATCTTTGGACAATCTAACTTCTCTATCTCAACAAGTCCAAACAAGTTTTGGATTTTATTTCAATTATTTTTATCTCCCAAAACTTTTCTGCCATTCATTTTGAGCCTAAGTGATTTTCAAAGCAAGTACCATTTTGCCTTTGAGTCTTTATCCCAAACCAACTTCCCTGGATTGTCTTTAGTTCCCACAACCTAGAACCATCTTGATCCACTCTTCTTCTTTTCAAAAATTTCAAATTTCACTCACTGCAAGTTTGGACCAGATTTGCCAAATTTGGTGAAATTCATATCTACACTCCTTCAAAAATTCCACCAAAAATCATGCAGCCTACTGGAGCAATGAGAAGCCACTCCACCAAATTTCAGCTCTAGGAAAAATCCCTAGATGCCAGAAACATTCTGTCGAACACCTGAGCTGCACTGTTCCTTGCATTTCAGAAAAATTCAGAAAAGTTCAGAGTGCAGCGTCGTTTCTTCGTCAGGCTTCGGTCACGCGCTCACAGTGCCCTTGGCTGGATGCTCGCAGCCCCTCCCTCTTGTCCGGAGCTTCACACGCGTGCTTGGCCGGTTCCTGGCGTCGGTGGCTCGCTGGCCCGCCCCCGCCGGCGTCTTCTGCGGCGTCGGGACCTCCCGTGGCGGCCGACAGAAGGCACACCACGGCAGAACGCCGTTCAGCGCCGCCCAAGCCATCTGGTAGCTCCGCGTGGCCGTCTCCCTTGCCAGCGCACGCGTGCAGCACCGTCGCCGTGGCCTGGCACGCGCAGGGCGCGCTCCCTGCCGCCGACGTGCCGCACGGCCGTTCCGTTGGGACAGGCCGTAAAACCCCCTCCCGTGCTGAGCTGGACCCTGGAATGGCACCACTACTCCACCTAGGCGATGCCTAAGCTCCTAATCCCACTGCCCAACCGCAGCGCCGCCGTAATCGCTCGCCGGACTTACCCCGTTCACGGCAACCGCCTCGGGCCGGCTATATATAACGCCCCAAGCTCCCTCTCGCCCCCGCACACCTCCAGCACCTCACTGGACCCCGACCAGCAACTAGAAGAGCCTCGAGGGGCCCTTCTTCCTCGACTCCGGCCGCCTCGCTCCGCCTCGGCCTCCAGCTCGATTCACTCCGGTGAGGCCACCTCCGGCGCCCAAACCTCGTCCGTAGCCTTCTCTAGCACCCAGTGAGCTAACCCCCTCCTCAATTTAATCTTTACAGCCCTCCTCAGCGAGTTCCATCAACGCCCGAACCACCGTCCGCCGGAGTTGAGGCCACCGTCGACGTGGTGCTCACCGGCGACCACCACCACCACCCATAGATGCGGAAGGGTGCACTGATCACGAAGGTACGCTCCGATCCCCCTGCCTCGCCGTGGATCGCCGCCGGCGACCACCGCGGCTCTCGGGCACCGGCGAAGTCTGCCACCCCGTTTGAAAGTTTAAACCCGACGGGTGGGGCCGCCCTGTCAGATTTCTTTTCTTTTCAAAGCATTTTCTGAAAACGCCTTCTGCCAAATGCGCTTTCCCTCTGGGCTGGCGTAGTTTCTGCCGAAGCGTTTTCTATTTTTATAAACTAGCCCCTGGAAACTTTCTGTTTCATTACAGATGAGTCCCTGGATTAAAACCCTTATAGCTTTTTAACAGAAAGGAATTTTTGAGTGATTCTTTTTCTGTCCTCTTCAGAATTTTGTCTAGTTTTTTATCATATTTATTTGAAAAATATTTGGTATAACTTTCTGTGCACCTCTTGGTATTTACGATAGCGCATATATTTCCTTATACCGTAGATACCGAAGGAGGTGACGGAGCCGCGAACTTCACCGAGCTAGGCTCCGACTACTCCGAACCAGGCAAGCATGTTTGAACTTTTGATATGATGAGTGTCTTGGCATGTTTTGCATTTAGTTAGTCTCATGGCATGTTGATGAGCATACCGATGAACGTTATTTCCATGCACTGTTGAGGTAAGTGAGTTCGATGATCCATAAGTGGATGTATGTGGATATGAATGGCCATGTGTTGGCATGAGGATGGGTAAGATGGCAGTGTTGTAGCATGCCAGTCTTATGCCAGACTATGTGACTGCAGTGTCAAACCGTATTGGTCCAGTTCCTCCCATTTCCTTCCCTGTACTACCACATGTTTTCCGCAAGGAATATGGCTTAGTAAGTTGCAAACCGCTTTCCTGGTACACACCAAAAGGAGAGGCCGGGATGATGGTTCCATGGCCCTGGATTAAAGCCAGTCATCCGGTCAGGGGGCATGGGTGTTTCCGGTTGGGACCGAGAGGGGGGCACCCCTTAGAGCGCGCGTATATAAATTTGATCCCATGCTATTCGAGATTGTGATCTCCCCGTCTCAAAAGTTTTTCTTGGACGATGTCTAGGGTGATTCCTAGCATCGAGAGGTAGGATGGGTGTGTACTGGTTAGCTGTGTTTTCTTCCGAAATACCGTAAACGGAACTAGTCCTTCGTGACTACGGAAATCCGTTGGCTGTGGGAAATTTTTTTGTACAACCTCTGCAGAGTCATATATTCCTTGAATCATCTATTCTATGTCCAAGTTCAGTATCATCTTATCCTGACAAGTGCCAATTTTGATGACAGAGACTCCAGTGAATTGTATGAGTGCTAATTCCGGCTAAATGATTATTCCTGTGGATGGACTAACCCGTTTATTTTCATGAATTGAATGTTGATTATGAGTATTATTTACTTGTGAATAAAAGCCCTTTCTGTGATGTCGCTTAGATGTCCGACTGTGGCATTTCTTTTAAAGCCCTTTCTGTGATGTCGCTTAGACGTCCGACTGTGGCATTTCTTTTAAAGCCCTTTCTGTGATGTCGCTTAGACGTCCGACTGTGGCATTTCTTTTAAAGCCCTTTCTGTGATGTCGCTTAGACGTCCGACTGTGGCATTTCTTTTAAAGCCCTTTCTGTGATGTCGCTTAGACGTCCGACTGTGGCATTTCTTTTAAAGCCCTTTTTGTGATGTCGCCCAGACGTCCGACTGTGGCATTTCTTTTAAAGCCCTTTCTGCGATGTCGCTCAGACGTCCGACTGTGGCATTTCTTTTAAAGCCCTTTCTGCGATGTCGCTTAGACGTCCGACTGTGGCATTTCTTTTAAAGCCCTTTATGTGGTGTCGCTAAGACGCCGGACTGTGGCATCCTTTTCTTATATTTATTTGTCCACCCTTCGAGGCGTCGCTTCAGATACCCGATCGGTTTTCATTTATGTTTTGTTGGGATTTCAGGCGGACTACCGCCGTTTCCCTTTTACTTACTTCCTTATGCTAATTTTTGAATGTACATTGGTGAATAAATCATGACGCATTCATGCATGCATTTGTTATATCTTACGTCCGAACTGTCTTGCGAGTACTTTCAAAGTACTCACTGGCTTGTTGATTTGGCCAGATGCTGACGAAGGCGATCTCATGGATGAAGAGTTCGATAGCGAGTCCGACGCCTAGAGGAATCCCAGTCAGTCTCGTGCGACCCTGGATTTGGTCACTGTATTATATCCGCTTCCGCTACCAAATAAATTCATCGAGCCTCACCTCGACGCTCGATGAGATGCCAGTTTTAGAGTCATGTATCTCACTCCCCGCTGTGTTTTTCCACCACCACCCTATCCTCGAGTCAGTAGTATGCCTCCACACCACTGTGTCATGTCCGCCATTATGTATAATTATTGGCGTGCTTGTAATAATTTGGTTGAGCTGCCGTAGCTCGACTCTGTAATATATTTTATGCTACTGGCTTATTGTATCAAGAAATTGTCCACCGGTAAGGAGAATTTTTCTCATACTGGACTCAAAAGATTGGTTTCTCAATAAATATTTTTATTGGAAAACCGGTCGTGACAAATTTTAAAAAGAATGTCGTGTGTGATTGTTCATTGATCCAACATGGTTTATTCCTAGAAACTGTGTGCGTTGCCTGAGGTCATCACCCATGGTGTTTTCTCATTAATTGTTTGCAATAGGAAAACCCAATTAGCCAGCTAATTGGCCAAATAGCAGGCTAATTGCCCTATTATTAATAATCCATTTACTAATCTAACTGGCATCCATATTAAGCACACAATATATTCCATTTCCATATTAAGGAAGCAGGATTTCATAATTGAAATACATCGGAGTACAACATGATATAGCTTCAGCACTCAGCTATCCCATTACACAGTTGCACCAGCAGCAAGTTTCACATGCAACATCTAGAACCTTTCGAAATTAGCATCATAGACGGTACATAGAGAGATGCATCTCATCTAGAAAACTGCTGAAGCGGAAGGCAAATATTGAGCCTTCATTCATGTTGAAGGTCTTTGCAACTTTAGGCCAGTGCCTGTGGATGATTGACCATCAATCCTTTGACCTCTTCAGGAACACTTCAATATTGAACCGTGGGTGTTGTATGAAAATTTCCTCGCCTCCTAACAACAAAGGTGGTTTGAGAGGTAATCATCAGTGAAGCTTGAAAACAAGGATGTGCATAAATATCTTCTCTATATTGGAAATGGGGCAAAGGAATACAAAAAGGCAAGGTATAATAGTTAGTACCATCTTGTAAACCTGAGTGCTTCCCATTGTTTCCCTGCAACACATATAAGGTAGTTAGTAATCTGGTTAAGTAAGGGTTCGCATGCTATCAGTAAAATATGTTGATGATAAATAAGCACATTGCAGATTCATCAGATTAATTCAAGCCACATGGAAAACCCATTTATCCAAACCAAGCATGATCAAGAACTAGGAAATATAGCACTTGTATATGTTTCTCATGTATTAAGTGCAGCCCAATTCGATTTATTCATCACATGGTATACAATAACAGAATGCAGCAACAGTTGAACATCGCATTGCAGAATTGAACCAAGCAGTTAACTAAACACCACAACAAATGAAACAAACGTTAACTGAGCACCACATTGCACAATATAACATACTCCTAATAGAAGATCAGACAGTTAACCAAACCGAGCATGCTTAACAACTTGGAAATATAGCAATTGTATTTGTTTCTCATGTATTTAGTACAACCAAATTCGATTCATTCCTCACATGGTATACAATAAGAGAATGCAGCCACAACAATTGAACATCGCATTGCAGAATTGAACCAAGCAGTTAACTAAACACCAAAACAAATGAACCAAACATTAACTGAGCACCACATTGCACAATATAACATACTCCTAATAGAATATCAGGCAGTTAACCAAACCAAGCATGCTTAACAACTTGGAAATATAGCAATCGTATTTGTTTCTCATGTATTTAGTATAGCCAAATTCAATTTATTCCTCACATGGTATACAATAACAGAATGCAGCCACAACAATTGAACATCGCATTGTAGAATTGAACCAAGCAGTTAACTAAACACCACAAAAATTGAACCAAGCCACAACAAATGAACCAAGCAGTTAACTAAACACCAATTGAACAATATAACATACTCCTAATAGAAGCTCAGACAATTAACCAAACCAAGCATGCTTAACAAATTGGAAGTATTGCACCCTGAAGAATTGAACATCACATTTGCAGAATTGAACCAAGCAGTTAATTGAACACCACATTGCACGACATATAGACCATATACACTATAGCACAAGATTGCATGGTAAAAGTAGATAGCACAATTCACTAGAATTTGTTAAGGAAAGGCAGTAGCTAGCAAACTGAACATGGGTCCTTATAGTGAGCTAATAAGACAAGCTACTCCTCATTGTCGGAGATATCGATGATGATTGGCTCCTTGGACATGGAAGAGGGCGAGGCCTCCACATCATGGGTGCCCTCGTTGTAGTGGTGAGTTGCCTGAGCCACTCCGGGCACCAACCTGCTGGCTCTCGAGATGAGGTAAGCACGTGCACACTGAGAAAACACCTTGTAGTCGTTGTCGAAGGCACCGACGGTGGCCTCTAGAAAACGCCATGAACTGTCATTTAAAGCAGCCAACCGCATCACGGCATCGGCGCATGAGGTGTCAACGGTGGCCTCGACGGCGAGGTGCTCCTCCAAGATCTGGGGGTCAGCATGAATGGCAGCCATCGCGACCTCATCCGTGCGTGAGGCCGCGATTTGCTTCTCCGCTGCCAAATGCTCCTTGAGGTCCTGGCTATACTGCGTGCACCATGGCTTAGGCCGACGCTTATTTGGTGGAGGGGTCGTTGATTTGGGTGGAAGGTGTCACGCTCGCGCAGGTGGTCGGGGCATGTGGGATGTGGAAGGAGGAGGAGGATGGGGGTCAGGTGTGGATTACCTGCCTGGATAGGCGAGGCCGAGCAACATGAAGGAGGGTCGCCGGCGAGGAGGCGACGGCGCTGCAAGCAAGGAGTGAAGGTTTCAACTTGGAAAGGAAGGCGGAAACAGGGGAAATGTGGCTTTTGGTAAGGGGGGGGAGGTAGATATTTCCGCGGAAGCCGAAAATTTGGAATCGCTTCAGCAAAAAAACTGGCGCGCAAAGTGTCATCAGACACGGTCCGAAGATATTTTGTGCTGCATCTCACACGGTTGGTTATAATAAACTGTGTGGGATCTACTTGATTTTTTGTCTTGATTTGAATTACATAATGGGGTCACAGCGGCCATGGACGGGGTTTCAAGTGCTAGAACTTTTATCTGCAGTGTACATGCAACTATAGGTGTGTCGTCAAAAAATTGGAATTATTCAAGGTTCATTTGGACATTTTTATGTATTAAGTGAGTTTTCAATGCATTTATGTGCATAATTCAAATTTGAACTACATGCACATGCTTCAATGCATATAAATTGGTTGAAAAAATCAAATCTTTGTCCTTGGGTGCATGCTTAGGTCCCATGCAAGAAATGGGAATGAATGTCAAACACCCTACAACTGTCACTCGGTCGCAAACATTGAGATGCCTGGTTTTTAAATTCTAGTAAATCCAAAACTCGTCTAAAATTCATGAAACTTGGCATGCTATCATGGAGCGGCATCAACATGCCGTGGTAAAAATTTTGTCCCATTTTGGCAGGTTTGGGTATATGCTTCTCACAAACGGGAGCTTCTCACAACAAGCATGATGGTTTTCGGTAGGGAACGCCCCACCTTTGGGGACGAAACGATATCCATTGCCTCTTATTGCTTTCAATTTTTTTTCTCGTGTCCACATAGAACAACAGGAGTGTTGTGTCAATTTTTGTGATTTTTTGGGGTTCGTTTGGACATTTTTATCCATTATCTGAGTTTTCAATGCATTTATGTGCATAATTCAAATTTGAACTACATGCGCATGCTCCAGTGCATATAAATTCGTTGAAAAATCAAATCTTTGTCCTTGGGTGCATGCTTAGGTCCCATTCAAGAAATGGGAATAAATTTCAAACACCAGGGCACCGTTGATTGTCGGCAAAACATTGAGATGCCTGGTTTTTAAATTATAGTAAATCCAAAACTCGTCTGAAATTCATGAAACTTGGCATGCTATCATGGAGCGGAATCAACATGTCGTGGTAAAATTTTTGTCCCATTTGGGGCAGGTTTGGGTATATGCTTCTCACAAACCGGAGATTCTCACAACAAGCATGATGGTTTTCGGTAGGGAACACCCCACCTTTGGGGGCAGAACGATATCCATTGCCTCTTATTGCTTTCAAATTTTTTTCTCGTGTCAACATAGAACAACAGGAGTGTTGTGTGAATTTTTGTGATTTTTTGGGGTTCGTTTGGACATTTTTATGCATTATCTGAGTTTTCAATGCATTTATGTGCATAATTCAAATTTGAGCTACATGTGCATGCTCCAGTGCATATAAATTGGTTGAAAAATCAAATCTGTGTCCTTGGGCGCATGCTTAGGTCCCATGCAAGAAATGGGAATGAATTTCAAACACCATGGCACCGTTGATTGCTGGCAAAACATTGAGATGCTTTGTTTTTAAATTCTAGTAAATCCAAATCTCGTCTGAAATTCATGAAACTTGGCATGCTATCATGGAGCGGCATCAACATGTCGTGGTAAAAGTTTTGTCCCATTTGGGGCAGGTTTGGGTATATGCTTCTCACAAACCAGAGATTCTCACAACAAGCATGATGGTTTTCGGTAGGGAACGCCCCACCTTTGGGGACGGAACGATATCCATTGCCTCTTATTGCTTTCATTTTTTTCTCGTGTGAACATATAACAACAGGAGTGTTGTGTGAATTTTTGTGATTTTTCGGGGTTCATTTGGACATTTTTATGCATTATCTGAGTTTTCAATGCATTTATGTGCATAATTCAAATTTGAACCGCATGCGCATGCTCCAGTGCATATAAATTGGTTGAAAAATCAAATATGTGTCCTTGGGTGCATGCTTAGGTCCCATGCAAGAAATGGGAATGAATTTCAAACACTAGGGCACCGTTGACTACCGGCAAAACGTTGCGATACTTTGTTTTTAAATTCTAGTAAATCTAAAACTCGTCTGCAATTCATGAAACTTGGCATGCTATCATGGAAGGGCACCCGACATGCTGTGGTATTTTTCGTGTCCATTTTGAGAGAAGGCCCACTCGAATAATGATAGCCAACAAAGGCATTTTGAAAAAAATAGCTGTCACTTTAATATCTCAAACATTTGTATAATTCAAACCATGTGCGTTCAGTTAACCATTCACGTGGCGCCATGTGTCTTGGTTTTAATGGCTATAGGAGGTGCCGTGTGTACAGCTGCTTGACTGAACGGGAGGCGTGTGAGCGTAGTCTGGTGCGCAGGCTCACCGGGAAGCGTACAAGCTGTTCAACGCATGATCTGTGCATCTCTTCAACGCAAATGGTTCAGATTACAGTATACAAATTAAAGCCAGACCTTGGCGCTAAGCCAAGAGACACTGCGATTTGTCAAAATATGCAGCTAAAAATTAATAGTTCTCACCGGGATTAAGCATAGATTTCATTCATACTAGAGATTAAGCAGTCGTTCTCACCGGGAAGCGAGACAGCCTTGGACCGCCACCCGCCTCGCTCCCACTGGTCTATATTAATGGCGCTGCCGAGCGGTCGCACCCCCCATCCTCGCCACACACACAATTCCTCTCTCTCCGCCCGCATCCTCGACGCCGCTCTGAGTCCTCAAAGCCGTCAGTGTACGAGTATGCCGCCGAAGCGCCCCATCGGAGGGAGTGGCGATGCCGAGGCTGCTGAAGCACCGGAGCATGGCGTGAATATGGAGACAGAGGTTTCCGTCCCCGCCGACAAGGTGGAGAACGGGGCTGCCAACAAGCAGAGGCGAGTCGAGAAAGAACTGCAAGCGACTCCAGCAGGCCTAGACTTCATCAACAACCTCCCCGATGATATGTTGATAGTCATCATATCCCTCCTCCCAATCAAATATCGGGCGAGGACAGCCGCCCTTTCCCGGCGGTGGCGCACCCTATGGCTCTGCACCCCTGTCGACCTCCTCGACGCCCACAAGCTCTGCCATGGCTATCGCCAAAGCTTGGATGCGTTCTCCCAGATCCTCGGCAGTCACGATGGCCCAATCAAAGGCCTTATCGCGGGCAAGTTCCGTTCCGATGGCAAGGAACAAGCCAAGCTTGGCGAGTGGTTCCGATCCCGCGCCATAGATCAGCTCGAGAAGCTAAGTTATAATGATGTGCATATGCGCTTGCTGCCAACGTCCGCGCTCCGCTTCGCGCCCACGCTGCGCCTCGCCAAGTTCATGAACTGCCACCCCCCTTAATGACGCGCCCGCTCTTTTTCTACCACGACTGAAGCACCTCGAGCTCGTCACCATCCGCATCCCAAAGGATGACATGGAGCGCCTGCTCCACGGCTATACTGCACTCGAGTTCCTTTGCCTTCAGGCAATGAATTGGTCGAGTACCTTACACATCACCTCTAGGACTCTCCGGACTATTTATGTGTGTTGATGGTGCTGGAACAAGAGATCACAAAAGGTGGACCACAATATGGTCATCCAGGACACACCTTCACTTGAGAGATTACTTGTAGTTGATCAACAAGGTCCAACAAGAATCAATGTCATTTCTACACCGAAATTGAAAGTGGTGGGCTACTCGTCTGTCAAATACTACAACTTTCAGGTACAACAGTCGCCTTATATACCTCTTCTTCTTGATATCAACGTTATTTCTAGTTTTAAAGATGTATGTTTTTCTGTCATCTAGCGAAGCTTCACCCAGACTCTAGCACAGTGAAGGTATTGGCACTAGAATATGTCGTTCCCAACCTGGACCAAGTTTTCAGTTGCCTGAGATGCTTTCCGTGCCTGAAGAAGTTATATATCGAGGTGATGTTCCTTTCCTGTTAAATGTTAACCATAAGGGAGTTCAAATTTTTGTACCTTTTCCCAAGTTTACAATGACAATGTACTATGATTTTTGAAGGAATTTTGGAGGATTTTAGGACATACACCCCACCCCATATTGGTTGCTTCATTCATATGGTTACAATCGTCCATAAGCATTTCTCCTTTGGATTCATCTGTACTAGTTTTCTTAGGGAATTTTTCATCCAATCCAACCTCTTGTGAAGAAGGCTACGTGTTTCTAGATTGTAATCAAATGCCCATGTAAATCATTCCAGATCTAAGATGGCACGTTGGTGCATTTTACAAATCCTGCAAACCAAATGGGCGTGTAGTAGTGTTCAAAACTGCATGTAGGCACTAACACGTTCTCTTCTTTTACAGTGCATATTAGGCCCGGTAGAAGATGTTTATAACGACAATCACATCGAATGCCTGGATCTGCATCTCTCAAATATTACTTTGAACTCCTACCGAGGGACCCCACCGGAGATTACACTCGCCAGGTTCTTTCTTGCCAAAGAAAAGGTGCTGAGGGTACTGAGGTTGAACACGCATTTAATTAGGAAAGATCAATGGTATGATTATCAGAGCCGGCAGGTACTGCGGAATGGAAGTGCCTCCAAAAATGCCAAACTTCATATTGGAAGAGCATATGGCAAAGCAATTGGAAGTTATTGTGTCAAACCCATACATGACTTGTGAGCGGCTGATCCCTTTTCAGAAATGACGCAGCTTGCAATGTTTGAATTTGGGCGATGTAATCTTTGAATTTGAACCTTGCAATATTTATGGTATTTGTTATATTGAACTATTTCCGTTCTCTTGTCTCAACGCAAACACTTCATCTGGGTGAACCGCATGTCGTACATCGCACACACCTTGATCTGGCTGACCGTTTCTTTTGTGTTGCCTAATCACAAATAGTTCATCCAAGTGAACTGTATGTTGTACATTGCACACACCTTGATCTGGCTGACCGTTTCTTTTGTGTTGCTTAATCACAAACAGTTCATCCAAGTGAACTGTATGTTGTACATCGCACACACCTTCATCTGGCTGCCCGTTTCTTTTGTTCCTCCTCATCGAAAACGGTTAATTGAACTGAACCGTATGCCCTGAATCGCACACACAACTAAAAACTGAACCGTGTTTGATGCATTCGTCATTGCAAACATTTTGCACCTTTTGATGGTTTTTTTACACCACTGTTTGCGATTATTGCATCGCACACAGTTTCGTCGAAGGGTCTCTGATCGTAGTGTCGCGTTAGCAGCATCCTGCAGTAGTGATAGCATGTAAAGCTTTGAGTCATATATGCATGATGTAGATGTTCGTTTAGTTCTTATAGTTAATCTCATTCAAAATAAATTAGTTTTATAAAAAGGTTAAGATTCATGGGATTGTGCATTGTAAAGCATAAAGTAAAAAACAAATAATGGCAATTCATTTAGAAAAAAAATGTTTGGGCAATTATGATATGGAAGGTTCTAGAACAAAGGAGAAGTGCTTGTGTTTTGGGAAAGCATGCACCGCCCACATCTCTTATTGGTTGATATGTCACGAAACAAGAAACGAGGAGGGAGTTAATGTACCGTGCCAAAGTGTTTTGGGATTATTTGGTTTTCGGAAGATGACTTACACACCTAGACGGAGGGAGTACAAAGAGAAAAAATGAATTGCAGTTAAAATAATGACATTTCTAACAAAAATGTGAATGTCAACTACATATGTGTACACGTGACCAGCACATACATTGTCAATGCAAAATTTAATGCAAGAAATAACTTATGAGTAACATGCATGAATTGATGATGTGGTTCTTGCATGCATAGAGTAGAAAAAACAATGTGATTTATGACTTGCATGCATGACGTGTTCTTGTGCCATAGTTGCATGTCTAGGAAAAAAGCTACTAGTGGGTTGTACTAGCTATTTAGGAATAGAAGATGTATACATGGAAGTTGTAGGGAAAGAGATGACATGTATCTCAATTCCTATGAGTAGGGATTGGAAAAGAGATGTCATTTGGTTCACATCATAGGAACTTTTCTATTGAATCTAGAGATGACATGTATCTCAATTCCTATGAGGAGGGATTAGAAAAGAGATGTCATTTGGTTCACATCATAGGAACTTTTCTATTGAATATACGCTAATGTTTATTTTCCTTTGAAATTATGGGAGTATAGGAATCCATTCATATGAACCAAGTGGCTCTAAAGCTATAAAAATATCATGTTTATTTCCTTTGAAATGTGGAGTATATGAATCTATTCCTATGAACCAATAAGCTCTAAAGGAAAAAATCCTATAAAAATCATATCATAGAGAGTTCCTATGATATTCCTCCACACCAAAGGATGGTTGAAATTGCTGCAGGTGATACGACGATCTTTCTTTGTAGACTCCTCCCCCATCTTTATAGTTACCTCTCGAAGATGAATGAAATGATATATACTGGGTATTCTATATGTGCATTTTGGTACACGAAAACTCGGTAAAAGTTTGTGAGGTTCGAATTTTCAATAAAGCTATATGCATTGCATTTTGGAACAGAGGGAGGAGCATACGACAGTTGCTAACACTCACGTGGAAGATTTGTGTGTAGGAGGAGTGGGTGCTATGTTAAATGACATGGCAAAACTCACACTGTCGGATGCCGATCTAACGGTTCTTACGGCGTTCGTCAGAAAATGTCTTGTGGCGAACGTTTGTCGGATAATGATTTATGGACACATGCATTGCATTGATACGTGCCCCCTCTCTCTCACGCACACACGCACCCTCCCGAGTCACGACTCTCCCAAGTCCTCTCGCACCCACCGTCTATCTGTAGGTAGACGTCACACACATATGTGCTCTTCACACCCTACCCTCAGAACTTCTAAAAAACAGAAGACGTCGCGCACCTTTTATTTTAGCTCACACGTCACACACTGCTAACTCTTGAGCACTACGTTGGTTTTCCCTTGAAGAGGAAAGGGTGATGCAGCAAAGTAGCGTAAGTATTTCCCTCAGTTTTTGAGAACCAAGGTATCAATCCAGTAGGAGGCCACACGCAAGTCCCTCGTACCTACACAAACAAATAAGAACCTCACAACCAACGCGATAAAGGGGTTGTCAATCCCTTCACGTTCACTTACGAGAGTGGGATCTGATAGAGATAATAAGATAATATTTTTGGTATTTTTATGATAAATATTAGAAGTAAAGATTGCAAAATAAAAGGTAATCGAAATAGCTTGTTGACGGAAGATTAATATAATGGAGAATAGACCCGGGGGCCATAGGTTTCACTAGTGGCTTCTCTCAAGATAGCATAAGTATTACGGTGGGTGAACAAATTACTGTCGAGTAATTGATAGAAAAGTGAATAATTATGAGAATATCTAGGCATGATCATTTATATAGGCATCATGTCCGTGACAAGTAGAACGACTCCTGCCTGCATCTACTACTATTACTCCACACATTGACCACTATCTAGCATGCATCTAGAGTATTCAGTTCATAAGATGACATGATGTAGAGGGATGAACTCAAGCAATATGATATAAACCTCATCTTTTATCCTCGATGGCAACAATACAATACGTGTCGTTTCCCTTTCTGTCACCGGGATCAAGCACCGCAAGATTGAACCCAAAGCTAAGAACTTCTCCCATTGCAAGAAAGATCAATCTAGTAGGCCAAACCAAACTGATAATTCGAAGAGACTTGCAAAGATAACCAATCATACATAAAAGATTTCAGAGAAGAATCAAATATTGTTCATAGATAGACTTGATCATAAACCTACAATTCATCGGATCTCGACAAACACACCGCAAAAAGAGTTACATCGAATAGATCTCCAAGAAGATCGAGGAGAACTTTGTATTGAGATCCAAAGAGAGAGAAGAAGCCATCTAGCTAATAACTATGGACCCGAAGGTCTGAAGTAAACTACTCACACATCATCGGAGGGGCCATGGATTTGATGTAGAGGCCCTCCGTGATCGATGCCCCCTCCGGTGGAGCTCTGGAAAAGGCCCCAAGATGGGATCTCTTGGGTACAGAAGGTTGCGGCAGTGGAAATAGGATTTCGTGGTGCTCCTGGTTGTTTTTAGGGTATATGAGTATATATAGAAGGAAGAAGTAGGTTGGCTGAGCCAAGAGGGGCCCACGAGGGGGAGGGCACGCCCAGGGGGGTAGGCGTGCCCCTACCTCATGGACTCCTCGTTTGTTTCTTGACATCCACTCCAAGTCCTGTGGGTCACGTTTGTTCCAAAAATCACGTTCCCGAAGGTTTCATTCCGTTTCATATTCCTTTTCTGTGAAACACTGAAATAGGCGAAAAAGCAGCAATTTGCACTGGGCCTTGGGTTAATAGGTTAGTCCCAAAAATAATATAAAAGTGTAAAATAAAGCCCATTAAACATCCAAAACAGAATATATAATAGCATGGAACAATCAAAAATTATAGATACGTTGGAGACGTATCACACAATTATACTATTACTCTTGTGGCAAACGTTCTTTGGGCATAGTATATTGTACTCTCACAAAGAGAAGCGGTGCACACGCGCACTAGTTCTCTCACACCCACTCGCGGGTACATGTAGGAGCGCATTTTTTTGAAGCTGGTACAACAAAATCACTCCACTATATATATAAGCAGGAGCCTTAGCGCTTGCTTTACTAGGGTTCCTCTCTTTCACTCTCTCATGCTCTCTAGATATAAGCAAGACATAGGTGGCCACACTCTCTCTGCTCACGGCTGGTCACATATCCGGCCGGACCACCTCGACCGGGGAAGGGGTGTAGGTGCATCGTTCACGCTGTCGCCGGTGGCGAGGGAGGCGACCAATGGCTACCTGCGCATCCCGATCGGCGGCTGTGCCGTTCTCTCCGAGAGAGCACCGGCTCAGGAGGGCCTCCGACCCCTTCTTACTCCCTCCGATATTGTGGCCAAGATGCGGCCTCCCGACGCCGTCTTTGCCACATGCCGACGACCCTCAGGTATATATTCCTTCGAAATCTACCTTGCTCTACTGCCCCAGCTCCCCACGTGGCTGCGTGCGGATCTTTTTGTACTTTCGTCGGCTATTCCAAAGCCACCTAGACTTTTACTATTATTAGAGGTAAAGCTAGTTCATATAGTCGAATCTAAGAGTTGGTTCAAACAGGGAAGAAAGTGGGAAAGTTGTAGCATGAATCTAGGACTAGGTTCTAAGAGGAAATGGGGAGAAGTAGTAGATACTGACTACCCAACCGGTCTATTGGTTGAAAAGGCGAAGAAAGCATGTTGGATGGTGAAGGGTGGGGGGAAGTGGACCTGTCTCTTGGTTGAAAAAGGAAAGAAAGTGAGGGGTGTTGGGGGACAAGGCAAATGAGAATGAGCAGGTCTAGATTTCCTGTGCTCACATAGGAAAATGTCGCTGAGGAGATAAGAATGGGACAAATGCAGACATACCGCCTGAGTGTTTGCCGCTCTCGGCAACCACATATGCCTCACCACTTTATGCCCCTGCTGTCCCTACGCCCATATCGCTACCATTAATGTAAAATCACATGAAGCATTAAGCAATGCCACCTAATGTCACTATAAGTAATGGTCTAGTGCCGTCGATAAATTGAAGCAATGCCACCACCATTTTATGAAGTGCTTCCGTCTTGTTTTATTTCCCATGAATTGTGTTTTTGCAGTTACACTTAAATCTCACACCACTAACATTGCTTCATCCCAGTGGAACTACACAAATTTGATTGCACATTTATTGACCATGTGGTACTCTCATGAAAGTAATATTAATGCTATTGTTCTGCATGTTAACTTAGTGGTAGTGTTGATGTGATGTGATGCTACTTACTTAAGGGCACTTTCATACTGCAGTCTAGTGCCAATTATAACACAATAGATGTTGTTGTTAATCATACGCCACTGCAAATATCTGTCAGTGTTTAAATAACCATATTTCGTATTTGCACAAACAGGGATGTCTGTCTCCATATCATTTCTATCTGCGCAATCAAAAGTACACACCTCAGTTTTAGTACAACTGCACAAAATGAGATGGCTATTCCTAGCTGTCGTCCTCTAACCACCAGTGTTCCAGGTATTCCTACATTGGTTCTAACTAGGTAGAATGACTAGCACAATCTAAAAGAAGCTGGTTCTTATGTTTTACTTCCTGATTGCAGTGCAGGGACGAGCGAAAACAACTGCATCCTAGTCCGGAATGCACTTTCTACCAGTTCATCCATGGACCGAGGACTAGCTGGCACGGCTGCACGCAGGTTTTTGGGACAGGTGCGCGGACAAGAGGCATTGTGTTCTGCTTATTTCTGCAAATAGCGGTGCTTAAATTTAGTGGAATGCACAAGACTTTCAGCTGGTCAGTACACTACATGGTTCAGTTCAGCATTCCAAAGTGAACTCCAGGAAAAACCAGGGTGAACTCCAGGAAATTTAAGCCTGCCTAGGGAGGCCCTTTGCTCAGAGAAGCCTTGCTTGATTTTTCCTGATTTGTAAACCTTCTCACAACTTTGTCTTTTGTTGTGAACTAGTATATGTTTGTTATGTTCTATGAATCATTGAGATGTATAAAATTGCTTAACTTATGCTTTTCAAGTTTTTTATGAAGCCGAGTTTAGTGTGAGTGTTCCACATGAACACTGGACTAGTGTGTGAACGTTTGGAATTTACATTGTGGCCTCAGTTAATTGCATGAACCACTGTAACAAGATACGTAGTTGCTTATATGTCAGACATTAGATTATTGATTGTTAGCTGGTCGATAGCCTAGTGTTGAAGCGAGCTGAGACAATGTGTCGTGTTTTGCACAACTACTTACAAGTGGGGTAGCACCAACAGTTTACAAGTACTTATGTATACGTCGGCGCACATTTCTCGAACGAGTACTCTATTTCGTCAAACACATGATGACCCACAAGTGTAGGGGATCTATGGTAGCTTTTCGATAAGTAAGAGTGTCGAACCCAACGAGGAGTAGAAGGAAATGATAAGCAGTTTTCAGTAAGGTATTCTCTGCAAGCACTGAAATTATTGGTAACAGATAGTTTTGTGATAAGGTAATTTGTAACGAGTAGCAAGTAATAAAAGTAAATAAGGTGCAGCAAGATGGACCAATCCTTTTTGTAGCAAAGGACAAGCCTGGACAAACTCTTATATGAAGGAAAGTGCTCCCGAGGACACATGGGAATTATCGTCAAGCTAGTTTTCATCACGTTCATATGATTCGCGTTCGGTACTTTGATAATTTGATATGTGGGTGGACCGGTGCTTGGGTACTGTCCTTACTTGGACAATCATCCCACTTATGATTAACCCCCATTGTAAGCATCCACAACTACAACGGAAGTATTAAGGTAAACCTAACCATAGCATGAAACATATGGATCCAAATCAGCCCCTTACGAAGCAACACATAAACTAGGGTTTAAGCTTATGTCACTCTAGCAACCCATCATCTACTTATTACTTCCCAATGCCTCCCTCTAGGCCCAAACAATGGTGAAGTGTCATGTAGTCGATGTTCACATGACACCACTAGAGGTATGACAACATACATCTCATCAAAATATCGAACGAATACCAAATTCACATGACTACTAATAGCAAGACTTCTCCCATGTCCTCAGGAACAAACGTAACTACTCACAAAGCATATTCATGTTCATAATTATAGGGGTATTCATATGCATAATGGATCTGAACATATGTTCTTCCACCAAGTAAACCAACTAGCATCAACTACAAGGAGTAATCAACACTACTAGCAACCCACAGGTACCAATATGAGGTTGGGATACATAGATTGGATACAAGAGATGAACTAGGGTTTGAGATGAGATGGTTCCGGTGAAGATGTTGATGGAGATTGACCCCCTCCCGATGAGAGGATCGTTGGTGATGACGATGGCGATGATTTTCCCCTCCCGGAGGGAAGTTTCCCCGGCAGAACAGCTCCGCCGAAGCCCTAGATTGGTTCCGCCAAGGTTCCGCCTCGTGGCAGCGGAGTTTCTTCCCGAAAGCTTTCTTATGATTTTTTCCTCGACAAAAGACTCCATATAGCCAAAGATGGGCATCGGAGGGCCACCAGGGGGCTCGTGGCTGGTGGGTGGCCCCCCTCTGGTACTTCTTGCGCCCAATATTTTTATATATTCTGAAAAGTGCTCCCGTGGAGTTTCAGGACTTTTGGAGATGTGCAGAATAGGTCTCTAATATTTGCTCCTTTTCCAGCCCAGAATTCCAGCGGCCGACATTCCCCCTCTTCATGTAAACCTTGTAAAATAAGAGAGAATAGGCATAAGTATTGTGACATAATGTGTAATAACAGCCCATAATGCAATAAATATCGATATAGAAGCATGATGCAAAATGGACGTATCAACTCCCCAAGCTTAGACCTCGCTTGTCCTCAAGCGAAAGCCGAAATCAAAAAATATGTCCACATGTTTAGAGATAGAGGTGTCGATAAAAAATAAAATACGGACATGAGGGCATCATGATCATTCTTAGAACAACAACATATATATATATATATTGTCATGTGATTTCTTATGCTAAAGTAACAATTCAATCACAATTTCAAGTATGAATCATAAACTTCATTGAAAGATAACAAACTCTAATCTCAGCTATTGAGGCAATTGCAATTTATCATAACATAGGAAAGAGTCAATATAAGAGCTTTTCAGCAAGTCCACATACTCAACTATCATTTAGTCTTTCACAATTGCTAACACTCACGCAATATTTATGGGTATGGAGTTTTAATCGGACATAGAGAAAGATAGGGGCTTATAGTTTCGCCTCCCAACGTTTTACCTCAAGGGTAATGTCAACAATAATAGCTCATGCAGACTCACATCCAATTAACTATATGTATCTGGATCTTTCCAACACATTGTGCTTGCCAAAGGATAAAATGTAAAAAGGAAAGGTGAAGATCACCATGACTCTTATGTAAGGTAGAAGATAAAAGTAAAAGATAGGCCCTTCGCAGAGGGAAGCAGAAGTTGTCATGTGCTTTTATGGTTGGATGCACAAAATCTTAATGCAAAAGAACATCACTTTATATTGCCACTTGTGATATGGACCTTTATTATGTAGTTCGTCGCTTTTATTTCTTCCATATCACAAGATCGTATAAAGCTTATTTTCTCCACATTAATAAGTCATACATATTTAGAAGGCAATTTTATTGCATGCACCGATGACAACTTACTTGAAGGATCTTACTCAATCCATAGGTAGGTATGGTGGACTCTCATGGAAAAACTGTTTTTAAGGATATTTGGAAGCACAAGTAGTATTTCTACTTGGTGCAAAGAACTTGGCTAGCATGAGAGGGAAAGGCAAGCTCAACTTGTTGGATGATCCATGACAATATAATTTATCTCAAATGTAAGAAAACATAAACCATTACGTTGTCTTCCTTGTCCAATGTCAACTCTTTAGCATATCATACTTTAATGAGTGCTCACAATCATAAAAGATGTTCAAGATAGTATATTTATATGTGAAGACCTCTCTTTCTTTATTACTTCCTATTAATTGCAATGATGACCAAAACTATGTTCGTCAACTCTCAACAACTTTTATTCATCATATTCTTTATATGTGAGATCATTACTCTCCATAAGATCCATATGCTCTCTTTATTTCTTTTTATTTCTTCTTTTTATTTTATTCCCTCAAGATCATAGCAAAATAATAAAGCCCTTGACTCAACACTAATCTTTATTATATATAGCTCACGGACTCGATTACATAGGAAGATCATAAAGCAAAACTCACAACTAGATCATACTAAAACTTTATTATACTAGATCAAGATATTACCAAAAGGATCGAACTAAGAAAAACAGTAAAGATAAAAGTTGTGATGGTGATACGATACTGGGGCACTCCCCCAAGCTTGCAGTTGCCAAGGGGAGTGCCCATACCTGTGTGATTATGTCTCCTTCTTCGGGGGTGGTGACGTGATATTCTTGGCGATGATGCCCCTCAGGATACGATTCTCTTCCTCGAACTTATTGACTTGCTGCTTGAGGTTCATTATTTCCTTACGGAGCTTGCCAGTGACAGCTAAAGCTCCTTTCACCCAAGGATGTTGCATAGCTGCGGGAGAACAAGTAACACTCTTTTTCATATTTTCATAAGAGGGAAATCTAACATTGGAAGGGATAACCGAGTTTGGAATAGCTGAGCTCTGTAGTTCCCCCATCGTGAATCCTGCCCGGAAATGAGAAGTAACTTCTTGATCCTCCTCCATGGCATCTATCCTTTTCAAGTCAGCTTCCATATCTTCCTCCGTTGAGGGCCCAAAGTGATAGGCATCGCTGTTTGCCCTGGACCTGGTGCCGGATGAGACACCCGACTCTCCCCGACTGACTCTTGATTGGACATATTGCTCTGATCTGCGGCAAAAATAGCTCGAAACAAAGATAGGAGATATTTGAGTGATACGGTGGTCAAAACCTTCGGGAGATTATATAATGAATTTTTACCGACCAAAAGAAGTATCGTGCAAGAAAATGGAGTTCGGAGAGCGCACATGGTGCCCACGAGGCAGGGGCGCGCCCAGGGGGGTAGGGCGCGCCTCCCACCCTCGTGGAAGCCTCGTGTCCTTCCCGAACTGCTTCTTATTTTCCTATTTTTCTAAATATTCCAAAACAGAGAAAAATCGCAATTAGAACTGTTTTGGAGTCGGTTTACTTACCGTACCACATACCTATTCCTTTTCGGAGTCTGAAATGTTCTGGAAAGTGTCCCTTATGTATTCCTCCGGGGTTACAATTTCAACAATATTGGTTTCAACATTTATGGGATTACCTGAGATATAATGTTTGATTCTTTGACCGTTCACAACCCTCGGATTTGTGCCTTCGAAGTTGTTGATTTTTATGGCACCAGAACGATAGACCTCCTCGATAACGTAAGGACCTTCCCATTTAGAGAGGAGTTTGCCTGCAAAAAATCTTAAACGATAGTTGTATAGCAATACATAATCACCTACATTAAACTCATGCTTTTGTATCCTTTTGTCATGCCATCTTTTAACTTTTTCTTTAAACAATTTTGCATTTTCATAGGCCTGGGTTCTCCATTCATCAAGTGAGCTAATGTCAAATAACCTCTTCTCACCGACAAGTTTGAAGTCATAGTTGAGATCTTTAATAGCCCAATATGCCTTATGTTCTAGTTCAAGAGGTAAGTGACATGCTTTTCCATAAACCATTTTATACAGAGACATACCCATAGGATTTTTATATGCAGTTCTATAGGCCCATAATGCATCATCAAGTTTCTTTGACCAATTCTTTCTAGATCTATTAATATTCTTTTGCAAAATTAATTTAAGCTCTCTATTACTCAATTCTACTTGACCACTAGACTGTGGGTCATAAAGAGATGCAATTTTATGATTAACATCATACTTAGCAAGCATTTTACGAAAGGCACCATGAATGAAATGTGAACCACCATTAGTCATTAAATATCTAGGGACTCCAAACCTCGGGAAAATAACTTCTTTAAGCATCTTAATAGAGGTGTTATGATCAACACTACTAGTTGGAATAGCTTCTACCCACTTAGTAATGTAATCAACATCAACTAAAATATGTGTATGCCCATTAGAGGAAGGAAACAGTCCCATATAATCAAAGCCCCAAACATCAAATGGTTCAATAACAAGTGAATAATTCATAGGCATTTCTTGACGTATACTAATATTACCAATTCTTTGACATTCATCACAAGACAAGACAAACTTACGGGCATCCTTGAAGAGAGTAGGCCAATAAAAACCGGATTGCAATACCTTATGTGCAGTTCTATCTCCAGCATGGTGTCCTCCGTAGGCTTCGGAGTGACACTTGCGTCGGATCTGTTCCTATTCATGCTCATGTACACAACGTCTAATAACACCATCTACTCCTTTATAAAGATGTGGGTCATCCCAAAAGTAATGTCTTCAATCATAGAAGAACTTTTTCTTTTGCTGGTATGTGAAACTAGGTGGTATAAATTAAGCAACAATATAATTAGCATAATCAGCATACCATGGAGCAGTTCGAGAAGCATTTATGACATTTAATTTTTCATCAGGAAAGCTATCATCAATAGGTAGTGGGTCATCAAGAACATTCTCTAACCTAGACAAGTTGTCTGCAACGGGGTTCTCAGCTCCCTTTATATCAATGATATGCAAATCAAATTCTTGTAGTAGGAGAACCCATCTAATAAGTCTAGGTTTAGCATCTTTCTTTTCCATAAGATATTTAATAGCAGCATGATCAGTGTGAATAGTTACTTTAGAATCAACAATATAAGGTCTGAACTTATCACAAGAAAATACAACTGCTAAAAATTCTTTTCCAGTAGCAGCATAATTTCTCTGGGCACTATCTAGAGTTTTACTAGCATATTGGATAACATTCAGCTTCTTATCAACTCTTTGTCCTAGAACAGCCCCTACAACATAACACTAGCATCACACATAATTTCAAAGGGTAAATTCCAATCAAGTGGCTGAACAACAGGTGCAGAAATCAAAGCTTTCTTAAGTATTTCAAATGCTTCTACACAATCATCATCAAAGACAAAAGGAATATCTTTTTGTAATAGGTTAGTCAGAGGCCTCGAAATTTTTGAGAAGTCCTTAATGAACCTCCTATAAAAACCGGCATGACCAAGGAAACTTCTTATACCTTTGATGTCCTTGGGACACGACATCTTTCCAATAGCATCAACTTTAGCTTTATCAACTTCAATACCTCTTTTAGAAATTTTATGCCCCAAGACAATACCTTCACTAACCATAAAGTGGCACCTCTCCCAGTTCAAGACAATATTAGTTTCTTCACATCTCTGCAAAACTCAATCAAGGTTGCTCAAGCAATCATCAAAAGAGGATCCATAAATAGAGAAATCGTCCATGAAAACCTCACAAATCTTTTCACAAAAGTCAGAGAATGTAGCCATCATGCATCTTTGAAAGGTAGCAGGTGCATTACATAAACCAAAAGGCATACGTCTATAAGCAAAAGTACCGAAAGGGCAAGTAAAAGTGGTCTTTGCTTGATCATCAGTTGACACAGGTATTTGAGAGAAGTCAGAGTAACCATCTAGAAAGCAAAAATGTGTATGTTTGGATAATCTTTCTAGCATTTGATCAATGAAAGGCAAATGGTAATGATCTTTTTTAGTAGCTTTATTTAATTTGCAAAAATCAATTACCATCCTATAACCTGTAATAATTCTTTGTGGAATCAATTCATCTTTATCATTAGGAACGACAGTAATACCTCCCTTCTTAGGGACACAATGGACAGGACTTACCCACTGACTATCATCAATGGGATAAATTATACCTGCCTCAAGGAGCTTTAATATTTCCTTTCTTACCACTTCTTTCATCTTAGGATTCAACCGTCGTTGGTGATCAATAACTGGTTTGGCGTCTTTCTCCAAATTTATTTTGTGTTGACATAGAGTGGGACTAATGCCCTTAAGATCATCAAGAGTATATCCAATAGCAGCACGGTGCTTCTTCAGAGTTTTCAATAATCTCTCTTCTTCATGCTCTGAAAGGTCAGCACTAATAATAATAGGATATATCTTCTTTTCATCAAGATAAGCATATTTAAGAGTATCAGGCAATGGTTTAAGCTCAAACACGGGATCACCCTTGGGTGGAGGAGGATCCCCTAGGATTTCAACAGGCAAATTGTGTTTTAGAATAGGTCCCTGTTTAAAGAATACTTCATCTATTTCCCTTCTTTCATTCATAAACATATCATTCTCATGGTCTAGCAAATATTGTTCTAAAGGATCAGTAGGAGGCATGGCAATAGAAGCCAGACCAATAATTTCTTATTAGGCAATTCTTTATCATGAGGTTGTCTATGAAATTTAGCAAAATTAAACTCATGAGACATATCCCCTAAACCAACAGAAACAATATCCTTGTTGCAGTCTATCTTAGCATTAACAGTATTCAAGAAGGGTCTACAAAATATAGTGGGACAAAAGTCATCTTGTGGGGAACCAAGGACGAGAAAATCAGCAGGGTATTTAACTTCCCCACACAAGACTTCAACATCTCTAACAATCCCAATCGGTGAAATATTATCTCTATTGGCAAGTTTAATGGTAACATTGATATCTTCTATCTCAGCAGGTGCAATATCATGCATAATTTCTTGGTATAAGGAATGGGGTATTGCACTTGCACTAGCACCCATATCACATAAGCCATGATAACAATGATCTCCTATTTTAACAGAAATAACGGGCATGCCTACAACAGGTCTATATTTATTTTTAGCATCAGGTCTAGCAATTCTAGCAGCTTCATTGCAGAAGTAAATAACATGCCCATCAATATTATTGGCCAAGAGATCTTTAACCATAGCAATACTAGGTTCAACTTTAATTTACTCAGGGGGTTTAGGTGTCTTAATATTTCTTTTGTTAACCATAGTTGAAGCTTTAGCATGATTCTTTATTCTAACAGGGAAAGGTGGTTTCTCAATATAAGCAGCAGGAACAACAGGATCATCATAAGTAATAGTCTTTTCTTCAACTTTAATAGGTGCAACTGCTTTTACTTCAATGTGAGGATTATATTTAAACCACTTCTCCTTAGGGAGATCAACATGAGTAGCAAAGGATTCACAGAAAGAAGCTCCTATCTCAGAGTCAAGTCCATATTTAGTGCTAAATACACGAAAAGCATCAGTGTCCATAAAAGATTTAACACAATCAAACTTAGGTGTTATACCTGAATCCTTACCTTCGTCGAGATCCCAATCTTCAGAGTTGCGTTTAATTCTCTCCAATAAATTCCATTTGAATTGAATTGATTAGACAACTCTCCGACCATCGCCCTCGGCAGCCCCCGTGTCGCTCCTCAGGAGCGTCTCGGGCGGAACCCCCAGCTGCCAGCCCCGCCGTCCCCTCCACCCCGTCCCTCCCCTGCTGCCGCTGGCACACGTCGCCGGGCAAAGGCCCGGCGGTGGCTGGCGGCGGCGGGCTTCGTTCCTTGCATGGTGTGGGCTCTCGCGTTCCTTCGTTCTGCTCGTTCGGTGGTGCGTGCGCAGCGACCTTGGCTGCTCCCAGTGGCGCTCCAGCTCGTGCGGGCGGTGGGCTTCGCGGTCGTCCTGGACCCCTCTGGATGCGGAATGGGCAGGCGGCGCGGGCCTCTGCGCGACGCGGGGGGTGGACCTAGGCGATGGCGCTCCATCGGGCTCGCCCCCGACCTGCTGCCGCTTGGGGGTGCTGCGGCGTGCGCGGCCAGATCCGGCCGGGTCCGGCCCGGATTCGTTGGGGGCCGCCCCGTTCCTGCGCCCTTGCTGCGGATCTGACGCCGCTGCTGTAGATCGGGCTTCCCCCACTGGCTTTGCGTGCACGCAGCTTTGGGTGGTGCTAGCTGGTGGCCGGGAGCTTCCCGGTGTGGTATTGGTCGGCGTGGTGCCGGGCGACGCCGTTGGCCAACTCTTCTCCTGTCTGTCGACCTGCTGCGATTGCGCTGGTCGACGGTTCATTGGTGTGCAGGTGGCTGCCATGGATGCGGCTTGCTCTCCACGTGGGGTGCGGCCGGGGGCGGTTGGGAGGGTCTCCTTGTCCTCATGTCGGCTTGGGTGGGCGATTGTCCATCGAGTTGCGTGAGGTTCATGGCTTCGCTGTGGCGGCCATGGATGCGGCTTCCTCCTACCCGGGAGGGCCGTGGCTTGGGGCTGGCTGTCTTTCCCTTCCCGAAGGGCTTCGTCCTCGTTGGTGTTCTTGTGGTTCGTGCTCGAGTGCTTCTTTAGTGTGTCTCTGCTAGGCGGTGCCCAGTGGCCTCTCCGGTGGCACATAGGTGCGGTGGCGCCGTCTCAGCCTCGCATGCCCTTTCGACCATGCCCCACGACACAGGTGGTGTCGCGGCGTTGTGCGGTGCCTTTCGATTGCGTCGACGGTGCAGCGTCTTGGTTTAGTCTGCTAGGCGATGCCCTTCAACTACGCCGGTGGTGCATAGGTGCCGTGGCGTCGTCTCGGCCTCGCGTGTCCTTTCAAATGTACCCCACGGCACAGGTGGTGTCGCGGTGTTGTGCAGTCTCGGTGCGCTGTGTCTTTCGATTGCGTCGACGGTGCAGTGCCGTGGCATGGTCTCGGCTGGCCCATGCCGTTCGATTACACTGGGTGGTGCTTTTATTTTGTTGTGTGGTGTTTCCCTCTTAGTTTCTCCATGTCATGTGTGCTGTTGGTGTAAGGGTTTTTTTTGCTTTATTTCTTCTCCTTGTGACCCCCATGTATCTCTGGTTCACTTGAACCCATCTTGCAACAGGCTGCAAAGCCCTATAGGCAACAATGAATACAATTCAGGTGGGGGAGTCCTCTCCCCCTGGTGAAAATTCAAAAAAAAAATTCCATTTTAATTCAATAGTCTTCATCATAAAGGAACTAGTACAAGAAGTATCAAGCATGGAGCGATTGTTGTCAGAAAGCCGAGCATAAAAATTCTGAATAATCATTTCTCTTGAGAGCTCATGATTGGGGCATCAATATAACATTGACTTAACCCTCCCCCAAGCTTGAGCGATGCTTTCTCCTTCGCGAGGACAAAAATTATATATATAATTACGATCACGATGAACAAGATGCATAGGATAAAACCTCTGATGGAATTCCAATTTCAACCATTTGTAGTCCCATGATCCCATATCACCACATAGCCTATACCATGTCAATGCATCTCCCTTCAAATATAAGGGGAAGATCTTCTTCTTGATAACATCATCGGGCATACCTACAAGCTTAAATAATCCACAAACTTCATCCACATAGATTAAGTGTAAATCGGGATGCAATGTTCCATCTCCTGCAAAAGGATTAGCTAGCAGTTTCTCTATCATACCCGAAGGAATTTCAAAGTAAACATTTTCAGTAGGTCCAGTAGGTTGAGCGGTAACTAATTGTGGTTCTGGACGAGGTGAAGATACCCCAAACAAACCCCTCAAAGGATTATGTTCCATAGTAACAAGTGACAGTAAATTTCAGCACACTAAATAAATTTTTTCCTTACCAAATTCCACCTACCAAAGGCGCTTCACTCCCCAGCAACGACGCCAGAAAAGAGTCTTGATGACCCACAAGTGTAGGGGATCTATCGTAGCTTTTCGATAAGTAAGAGTGTCGAACCCAACGAGGAGCAGAAGGAAATGATTAGCAGTTTTCAGTAAGGTATTATCTGCAAGCACTGAAATTATCGGTAACATATAGTTTTGTGATAAGGTAATGTAGCGTCCCGACCTCAGACAGTCAAGTCTCTGTGCTTAAGTGTCATGGCCCTAGATTTGCTTGTAACTAGTTGCATGAAAGCATTCATGTCATCATGTTTAAATTTAAGAAATTTGAATTGGGGATTGATAAACCCTAGCACAAATGCAATTGATATAGGTTCAACCAAAATATTTTCAATAACCTCAAAATATCCTTTTAAAATGTTCATGATTTATAGAAAAGGGTGAAAGCCTCTACCAGAGATGATGCATATTTTTCTAGGACATTTTGGTCATTGAATTAAATCATTATGGTATTTGAGTTGGAGTTTAAAATTTACCATTAAATATTGGTTGCTCCAAATATTCTGAAATTTGTTGTGTGGTTTGAAAATAATTCAAATATTCCTCACAAAAATTTATAGAATTAACCAAAGTGTTTTGGTTAATATTTTATCTGCAGAACAGTAGCAGAAATTAGAAAAACTGAAACAAATAAGAGAGAGGGAGAAAGCACTTACCTGGCGCTCACATGGCAGCCCATCTGGCTGGCCCAGCCCACCAGGGGCAGGGAGGTCTTCTTCCTCCCGCCAATCGGATGCACAGCGCGTGCCCGACGCATGCACGGCCACCGCACGCCACCTCCTGCCTCCCTGCTTGCTCCCGCGACCCCTGGAGACGCCACGCAGACCCCAGCGACTCTCTCTCACTCTCCCTTCGCTCTCTGCTCTCTCCCCTGGCCTCTAGCCCCTCTCCCGAGCAGACCCGAACCCGCTCGTCGCCACCGACGCCATTCACCGTAGCCACCGTGCCCCTCTGGGCCTCTCATCTTGCCCCAGAGCTCCGCCTCGCCGCCTGCTACGTCCTCAACGAGCTAGGCGACCCGGGAAGCTCTGCATCAACGCCATCTCCATCTTCTTCATCGTCGGCCACCGAAGCTCGCCGGCGTGGATTCGCGAGCTCCAGACCCTCCCCAGCCTCGCCGTTGACTCTGCTGGATTCGCTGTGAGCCCCTGTCTCTTTCCCCTCTCTCCCCGTGCTCGTCCGCGCCTTCTAGCCACCGTGGCCATCGGAGCCGATTGCTCCTCGCCGCTGGCCATGTCGCCACCGCGGCTACGGCCGTGCAAGCATGCGTCCAAGCTTACCACTGAGCTCACCGCACCCCACGAGTCCAACGCACCTAACCGCGGCTCCTGCCATGCCCTGCACGGTCGACTCGTTCGACGCCCGAACGCCGGCCGTCACACTTGCCATCACCGCCGTTGTTCTGGGCCATCTCCGGCGAAGCTGAGAGCACCACTGGATGCGCGCAAGCGCCAGCAACCCGTATCCACAAACCGCGCGTCGAACGGTGGCCTGTAGAGCAAACCCGACGCGGGCGCCGCCACGGCCTGTCGTCGCCGGCGGTTAAACACCGGTGGCTGACGTGGCACCATTAGTTTAGGTGCTAATCACATTTAGTTATTGCCTGTGTTAATGACATCTGGGTCCACAAGCATAATTAGGTTAGTCTAATTTTCTGTTAAGATTAGTACTAATATGTGTGGACCCCACGTGTCAGCTTTGACTTTGGTCAAGTCAACATGGACCGGTCCCACCTGTCATCCACCAAACCAGTCTGAGACACTAACGTATGGGTCCCACAGGTCAGGTTTGACCTGGCCGACCCAGTTGACCTGCTGACGTCACAGCTATGTCATGCTGACGCAGTAAATCATTTTCTGGATTTTAAATAGTTAGAAAATTCCAGAAAATGTCTAAAACTTCTAAAAATCATAGAAATTCAACCGTAGCTCAGAATGAAATAATTTATATATGAAAAATTATCAGAAAAATTCAAGGAATCCATCTGTACCATTTTCATGCATGTTTGAACAATGTTTGTCCTCTGTTTTGGACAAAACAAATAAAGGGCATTTAAATAGTTATATATGGAGTTGGAATTTGAATCATGTATTCAAACCAACTTCATTTAAATCATAGCTAGATGCATTAGCTCAAATCAACAGCATATTGCCATGTAATGATCATGCATCATATCATGCATTGCATTGATAGTGTTCTTTCTGTGTTTGCCGGTGGTTGTTCCCCCTCGGTAGATGATGTTTCGATGATGTGATCGATGACACCGATGAAGAGCTATGCTATCTTCAGAAGTGCCAGGCAAGCAAAAACCCCTTGTTCATTCTGATACAATCCCACTCTCTCGCTCCGGCTCTCTTTTACTACATTAGGACAACACCGTTTCAACTGTTACATGCTGCGGTAGCTGAACCCCTTTCCTCCGCATGACCTGTCATTGCCACAGTAAATAGAAGAAACCAACTAGCATGAGTAGGAGTTGTTTGAGCCCTGATGTGCCTACTCATTCATGCTTGTTTGTCATGCCTACTATTGCTTAGAGTTGAGTCAGGTCTGATTCATCGGGGATGAATTGGAATGTGGTGAACAAGTCATACTGCTGAGAGCTAAGTGTGTGAACACAATTTGGTAAAGGTAGTGGTGAGAGGCCATGTAGGAGTACATGGTGGGTTGTCTCATTGCAGCCGTCCTCAGGAACTGAGTTCTGTGTTTGTGATCCATGAACAGTTACTACCACGCATTGGAATGCTTAAGTGCCCCTCTCGACTTATTAATCAACCTGATCTCTGTCCAGGAGTTGCAACTAGTTTCTGGTGTTTGTAGTTTGTGTTAGTAGTCTACCAGGTAGCACCCGGTACAGGTGGGCTTGGGACAGACTAGGCACCGTGGCACGGTGTACCAAGCGTAGATCCATCCATCGAGGTGGGCTTGGGAACCCTGCACACATTGTTTGGGGCCGTGAGTGACACCCCCGCCGGATCTCCTTGCGGATGGAACCCGAATAGGCGATAAACCTGGACTAGAGACTTGTTGGTTAGTCAGGTCATGGCCGACTCCCTCGCCAGGCTTCCGCTTGAAGGTTGCCGAGATACACGATGTGTACATGGTGGTAAGTGGCGAGAGCGTGTGTGAAGAAGTACACCCCCACAGGGTTATCATTATCTATTCGAATAGCCAGATTCCTCGGATATGGAAACTTGGACCCCTTGCATAGTTCATAGACAAGTGAAAGTGGATACTCTAAAACTCGCAAGATAAGCGTGAGTGCTATGGATGGCGTCCTCGCAGGGAGACGGGAGCGGATCCATAGTGGTGTATTGGTATGGTGAATTTGTGGACTCGTGTGCGCCACCTCAAAAGAGTTACTTGCAGTCGTAGTTCATGTTAGCCACTGAGTCACAGCTGGCTTGCTGCAGTTAAACTCCACCACCCCTTTTGTTGATACCCATGCATATGTAGTTAGTTCTGATGTAAGTCTTGCTGGGTACATTTCTACTCACGTTTGCTTAATTTATGTTTTGTAGAGAGACTTCAGTCTCACTAGTAGTTTCGCGTGGACTTCGACGTTTAGCTTGTTACCTCAGCTACGATCTTGTACCCTTGGGAGGGTCTTGTAGATAGTCAGGCTTCTCATCCATTTTCCTCTGTAGAAGTCTGTACTCAGACATGTAAGCTTCCGCATGTGCTTTGACTTGTATGCTTTGAATGTTGGGTCACGAGACCCATGTTTGTAATATCTCGCTCCTAGGAGCCTAATGAATAATACTCTGAGTCGTAGAGTCTTGTTGTGGTGCCATGTTGTATTGCACATATTGAGCATATTGTGTGTATGATTGAAATGCTTAGTGTGTGTGGGATCCGACAACCTAGTTGTTTATCCTTGGTAGCCTCTCTTATGGGGAAATGTAGTCTTGTGCTTCCATGAGCCATAGTAGTCCGCTATAGCCCGGTTCACCGGAGTCCTGCTAGCCCAGCACTACTGCTCCGGAACACTTGACTGGCCGGCATGTGATTCACTTTGTTCCTGTGTCTGTCCCTTCGGGGAAATGTCATGCGGTGACATCTGGAGTCCTGCCTAGCCTGCTACAGCCTGGGTTCCCGCAGTCCTGTTAGCCCAGTGCTACAGCCCGGATTCACACGCTGCTGACCGACATGCTCAGTGTTGATTCATGTATGCCTGTCCCCGTAAGTTAGTGCCACTTTGGGTTCACGACTAGTCATGTCGGCCCGGATTCTCTGTCATATGGATGCTAGCGACACTATCATATACGTGAGCCAAAAGGCGCAAACGGTCCTGGGCCATGGTAAGGCGACACCCGTGGGAATACCGTGCGTGAGGCCGCAAAGTGATATGAGGTGTTACAGGCTAGATCGGTGTGACTTAGAATAGGGGTCCTGCCAGCTTTGGTATCAGAGCCTGACTGCCTGTAGGATTACCAAGCCAAACCGGTTGAAGTTGTGTCTAGAAATGCTTTAGTTATGTAAGGGAATTGATTGTGGAAGGGAACGTAAGGCTCTTTTTACTCCTTTACTTTATGCCCTTCTGATCTGAGTCAACCTCTTCTTTTCTACGGGGATTAAGAACTAGGCCTTCTCTTCTATCTATCAGGATGACACATTACTAATCCATAGACCTATAGGATTGATAGTTTCAAGCCCCAGTTCAGTTTCTACTACTTCCATATGTTCATAGTTGGTCTCGGAACCTTGATATTGTGATGTTGAGTGGTTATGCCACCTTTTTTGCAGGATGTCTCAAATCATCTTGAGCATTTACAGCCGTTATGTTGTCTGAGTCATCCCAGGTTTCTAAACAGTCTGATGCATTTGCAAATTCCTTCTTACCGTTTTGAAGTTCCGTTGTGCCATATCAACCACACTAACTAGTGTGTTGAGGTACTTCATTGCCTCGGCATTTGTGTTGGAGCTATTATTATGACCCTAGGTGTCTAGAGTATCACCTAGTAATCTAGCCATGTTTTGTGTTCCCGGTGTGAGGATTCTGGCCATTATTCTCGAAAGCATCCCGTGATTCCATTTAGTAGTAGGTATTCTACTCCTGGGTTTTGAACCCGAGATTCACCCTACTTCATGTTGTTAGTATTTGCTAGTTCCCTTAAGATATTAGTAACCTTGTGATAGTCTTTGAGGTCCGTGGTATATCATTCTTCCAATACCATGAACCATTATGGCAGAAGATCTTTGAACCAATGATCACAACAAGAGTGCTCTTGATGAGTTTTTATTCAAAAATTGTGATTCTGCCAGTCCTTCCTTTCTGCATGGGTTATCCGGAAGAAATATGTTGAACCTGTTCGACATGCTAATCCATGAATCCACAACTCAGAAAAAAATCATATGTTCTTTGAGTTGTCCTCCTTCAGTTATATTCTGACCTTCATCTATCAATTGATAGTAAGGAGTAGTTGGCAATCATGTTTATCGATGCCTATTACTCTAGTGGTCCGTCAAGCCATTCTATTTCCGAATGACTAGGAGAAAAAAACTCCAGTACCTCATCCATATCTAGGATTGGGTCAAAGCAATTGTACTTCGCAGATCAAAATGCCAATCCAGCTTTTGTTCTGTTCTACCTTGGAGTATTACCCCCTTTATGTCAGGATTTTCATGAGAATTGCACCATCTCCCATGAATTTTTGACGCAGTGATACTTCTCGCCATCATTATTCATTCCTCGGTCCCGTGTTGTTGTAACCGGAATGCCGACAAGTGAACTATGATGTGTGAAATCAATACTCCTAGCAACCCTGTTGCTTGGTAGTTAATGGAAAATAATATCATTCTTAGCGTGTTGGTTATTAGACCACTATTCTAAGATTGACTATGCTACCTGGTCCATTTTCTTGGTGCACCCTTCGATCAATGAGTTAGGATTATCAATCCCTTGCTCTTATGATCATGTCGTCTTGCCTTGAAAAGCAATATTGTTCTCGAGCTTAGGACATATCAGTGGTTCGTGATTTTCCGAATATCTTCTCGGAGGTGTCACCAGGCTGTCACCTGATCGCTATGTTGAGTTCGTGATCAAGTTGGTTTTCTTATAAACCACCCCTTCTCCAAGAATCTATGTTGGATACCCCTGATCTAGTTGGTTGAGCTAAACAATAACTTGGAGAGTTGGAAGATAAAAGCTTAATCCACTTAGTTCATCACTAAGGGATATCCTTGTGTGTGTGTGTTGAAGAAACATGATATCTTCATCGATTGGTCCTCGTGATCAGTTATTGGATCTATTGTCTTGTCCAAACTTTGATTTGAGTGTGGGCTATCCTCAAATCAAATCAGAACCAACGATGTTCGTAATGTTGTCCTACCCGAGGTTGATTCCTCGGGCATACACCATTACATCCTTTGGTCTAACAAATGCTATCACCGTGTTCACTTAATTGTGGAATTCCATCTATATGGAAGCTTGGATGGTTGTTTGTTGAGCCCATTGACAACATTTTCATCTTGTCCATGATTCATGTTGAACATCTAAGTTAGCGTTCTAAACTTTGAAATCATTTCTTCATGCTAGCTCATGAAGCATATGTTTGGATGAAAGAAGTGACTACCTCTGATTCACGTGCGTTTGGTGAAAGTTGCCGCCATGAATTCGAGAAAGTAGTTTTGCTTCCTCTAGAATCATCCCAAGTTAGTCATGCACGTGCGAAGTATTCTATGGACTGGAGACTTGCAAACTTCATTCCATATGTATCCCTAGCACAGCAAGCCACTGATTGACTTGTTCTAGGAGAAGAAGTTCCTTCTTAAGAGCTAATCATGACTTAAGTAAGGACTTTGCTATCCTCGATGATGGTTCCCAACCAGAAATCGGTAGTGTTTGTTGTAAGACTTCCATGTGGTCATGCTTGTCTTGGACAACGTGTTCACATGTGTGTAGCAGAACCAGTTCATATTTTGGAGCTTGTTATCGTAGTTCATCTCCCGAGAATCTCACAACGTTATCTCGTCGAATTGTGTTGCAAACTTTCTTTTGCAGACATGTTGAGTCTGAAGTATCCTGTTACTAACCAGATCTGAATCTCAGGCAGATATGATGGTTGGAACATTCCAACATTTGCATTTTGTTACTAGCTTACACCGTCTTTGTGCCATTTCACTATGGGCTGCCTCCATAGTAATTCTTATTCAGGATCATCTTCAAAAGTGGTCCTACCATGGATTCCACCCATTTCCGATGATAAGCAAATCATCCATTGTGTTGTCTTCAACAAGGTAGTCCACATCATCCATTCTAGTCTGAGTATGCCATTCTACCGCACTCCACCAATGATTGTTGTGTTTTTGCCTTAGGATGGTATAAAGAGTTTCAATGATCTCTGAAACAAAAGTAATTCTTTTTGCCACTTAAGGGAATATTTCTGCGAGTCACCTTCCTTAAGATGTCTCGATGTGGTATCATGGCAACTCAACTCCTCGCTACGTTGACAACCGTTCACCACCCTCTTAAGTGTGGAATTGTTGCCTACCAATTTGAACCTTTGTCATCTATTACCTCCCATCTCTCTCGATGTGTGTTTTGTGTCTCAACCCAAGAGATGTTTCAACGTCTCACTCCATGAGTTGATCTTGAGTTGCTCGATCTTTGAGAAGATCGTTTCCTGTAGAGTTTCCTTCCGTCGTCATCGTGTTGGATGAAGATCTCGAAGGCAAAGATGTCAAGATCGACTTGAGTTATCAAATCAACATCCTCGAGAAAGACATCTGGATCGTGAAAAATGTGTTAGCTTGTGTCCCTCTGTCTTCTTACCTCGCGACTTGAATCTTGGGACGAGATTCTTGTTTAGTAGGGGTGAGTTGTCACGGCCCTAGATTTGCTTGTAACTAGTTGCATGAAAGCATTCATGTCATCATGTTTAAATTTAAGAAATTTGAATTGGGGATTGATAAACCCTAGCACAAATGCAATTGAAATAGGTTCAACCAAAATATTTTCAATGACCTCAAAATATCCTTTTAAAATGTTCATGATTTATGGAAAAGGGTGAAAGCCTCTACCAGAGATGATGCATATTTTTCCAGGACATTTTGGTCATTGAATTAAATCATTATGGTATTTGAGTTGGAGTTTAAAATTTACCATTAAATATTGGTTGCTCCAAATATTCTAAAATTTGTTGTGTGGTTTGAAAATAATTCAAATATTCCTCACAAAAATTTACAGAATTAACCAAAGTGTTTTGGTTAGTATTTTATCTGCAAAACAGTAGCAGAAATTAGAAAAACTGAAACAAATAAGAGAGAGAGAGGGAGAAAGCACTTACCTGGCGCTCACATGGCAGCCCATCTGGCCGGCCCAGCCCACCAGGGGCAGGGAGGTCTTCTTCCTCCCGCCAGTCGGATGCACAGCGCGTGCCCAACGCGCGCACGGCCACCGCACGCCACCTCCTGCCTCCCTGCTTGCTCCCGCGACCCCTGGAGACGCCACGCAGACCCCCTCGACTCTCTCTCACTCTCCCTTTGCTCTCTGCTCTCTCCCCTGGCCTCTAGCCCCTCTCCCGAGCAGACCCGAGCCTGCTCGTCGCCACCGACGCCGTTCACCATAGCCACCATGCCCCTCTGGGCCTCTCATCTTGCCCCAGAGCTCCGCCTCGCCGCCTGCTACGTCCTCAATGAGCCACGCGACCCGGGAAGCTCTGCATCAATGCCATCTCCATCTTCTTCATCGTCGGCCACCGAAGCTCACCGGCGTGGATTCGCGAGCTCCGGACCCTCCCCGGCCTCGCCGTTGACTCTGCTGGATTCGCCGTGAGCCCCTTTCTCTTTCCCCTCTCCCCCCGTGCTCGTCCGTGCCTTCTAGCCACCATGGCCATCGGAGCCGATTACTCCTCGCCGCCGGCCATGTTGCCACCGTGGCTACGGCCATGCAAGCACGCTTCCAAGCTTACCACTAAGCTCAACGCACCCCCACGAGTCCAACGCGCCTAACCGCGGCTCCTGCCATGCCCTGCACCGTCGACTCGTTCGACGCCCGAACGCTGGCCATCGCACTTGCCATCACCGCCATCGTTCTGGGCCATCTCCAGCGAAGTTGAGAGCACCACTGGATGCGCGCAAGCGCCAGCAACCCGTAGCCACAAACCGCTCGTCGAACGGTGGCCCATAGAGCAAACCCGACGCGGGCACCACCGCGGCC
Source organism: Triticum urartu (assembly GCF_056163025.1). Classification (NCBI taxonomy): domain Eukaryota; kingdom Viridiplantae; phylum Streptophyta; class Magnoliopsida; order Poales; family Poaceae; genus Triticum; species Triticum urartu. The sequence goes on from NC_141876.1 coordinate 37,512,938, forward strand.
TATCGTCGCCGGCGGTTAAACGCCGGTGGCTGACGTGGCACCATTAGTTTAGGTGCTAATCATGTTTAGTTATTGCCTGTGTCAATGACATGTGGGTCCCCGAGCATAATTAGGTTAGTCTAATTTTCTGTTAAGATTAGTACTAATACGTGTGGACCCCATGTGTCAGCTTTGACTTTGGTCAAGTCAACGTGGACCGGTCCCACCTGTCATCCACCAAACCAGTCTGAGACACTGACGTATGGGTCCCACAGGTTAGGTTTGACCTGGCTAACCCAGTTGACCTGCTGATGTCACAACTATGTCATGCTGACGCAGTAAATCATTTTCTGGATTTTAAATAGTTAGAAAATTCCAGAAAATGTCTAAAACTTCTAAAAATCATAGAAATTCAACCGTAGCTCAGAATGAAATAATTTATATATGAAAAATTATCAGAAAAATTCAAGGAATCCATCTGTACCATTTTCATGCATGTTTGAACAATGTTTGTCCTCTGTTTTGGACAAAACAAATAAAGGGCATTTAAATAGTTATATATGGAGTTGGAATTTGAATCATGTATTCAAACCAACTTCATTTAAATCATAGCTAGACGCATTAGCTCAAATCAACAGCATATTGCCATGTAATGATCATGCATCATATCATGCATTGCATTGATAGTGTTCTTTCTGTGTTTGCCGGTGGTTGTTCCCCCTCGGTAGACGATGTTTCGACGATGTGATCGATGACACCGATGAAGAGCTATGCTATCTTCAGAAGTGCCAGGCAAGCAAAAACCCCTTGTTCATTCTGATACAATCCCACTCTCTCGCTCCGGCTCTCTTTTACTGCATTAGGACAACACCGTTTCAACTGTTACATGCTGCGGTAGCTGAACCCCTTTCCTCCGCATGACCTGTCATTGCCACAGTAAATAGAAGAAACCAACTAGCATGAGTAGGAGTTGTTTGAGCCCTGATGTGCCTACTCATTCATGCTTGTTTGTCATGCCTGCTATTGCTTAGAGTTGAGTCAGGTCTGATTCATCGGGGATGAATTGGAATGTGGTGAACAAGTCATACTGCTGAGAGCTAAGTGTGTGAACACGATTTGGTAAAGGTAGCGGTGAGAGGCCATGTAGGAGTACATGGTGGGTTGTCTCATTGCAGCCGTCCTCAGGAACTGAGTTCTGTGTTTGTGATCCATGAATAGTTACTACCACGCATTGGAATGCTTAAGTGCCCCTCTCGACTTATTAATCAACCTGATCTCTGTCCAGGAGTTGCAACTAGTTTCTGGTGTTTGTAGGTTGTGTTAGTAGTCTACCAGGTGGCACCCGGTACAGGTGGGCTTGGGACAGACTAGGCACCGTGGCATGGTGTACCAAGCGTAGATCCATCCGTCGAGGTGGGCTTGGGAACCCTGCACACATCGTTTGGGGTCGTGAGCGACACGCCGGCCGGATCTCCTTGCGGATGGAATCCGAATAGGCGATAAACCTGGACTAGAGACTTGTTGGTTAGTCAGGTCGTGGTTGACTCCCTCGCCAGGCTTCCGCTTGAAGGTTGCCGAGATACACGATGTGTCCATGGTGGTAAGTGGCGAGAGCATGCGTGAAGAAGTACACCCCTGCAGGGTTATCATTATCTATTCGAATAGCCAGATTCCTCGGATATGGAAACTTGGACCCCTTGCATAGTTCATAGACAAGTGAAGGTTGATACTCTAAAACTCGCAAGATAAGCGTGAGTGCTATGGATGGCGTTCTCGCAGGGAGACGGGAGTGGATCCATAGTGGTGTATTGGTATGGTGAATTTGTGGACTCGTGTGCGCCACCTCAAAAGAGTTACTTGCAGTCGTAGTTCAGGTTAGCCACTGAGTCAAAGCTGGCTTGCTGCAGTTAAACTCCACCACCCCCTTTGTTGATACCGATGCATATGTAGTTAGTTCTGATGTAAGTCTTGCTGGGTACATTTGTACTCACGTTTGCTTAATTTATGTTTTGCAGAGAGACTTCAGTCTCACTAGTAGTTCCGTGTGGACTTCGACGTTTAGCTTGTTACCTCAGCTACGATCTTGTACCCTTGGGAGGGTCTTGTAGATAGTCAGGCTTCTCATCCTTTTTCCTTTGTAGAAGTCTGTACTCAGACATGTAAGCTTCCGCATGTGCTTTGACTTGTATGCTCTGAATGTTGGGACATGAGACCCATGTTTGTAATATCTCGCTCCTCGGAGCCTAATGAATAACACTCTGAGTCGTAGAGTCTTGTTGTGATGCCATGTTGTATTGCACATATTGAGCATATTGTGTGTATGATTGAAATGCTTGGTATGTGTGGGATCCGACATCCTAGTTGTTTATCCTTGGTAGCCTCTCTTATGGGGAAATGTAGTCTTGTGCTTCCATGAGCCATAGTAGTCCGCTACAGCCCGGTTCACCGGAGTCCTGCTAGCCCAGCACTACTGCTCCGGAACACTTGACTAGCCGGCATGTGATTCACTTCGTTCCTGTGTCTGTCCCTTCGGGGAAATGTCACGCGGTGACATCCGGAGTCCTGCCTAGCCTGCTACAGCCCAGGTTCCCGGAGTCCTATTAGCCCAGTGCTACAGCCCGGATTCACACGCTGCTGACCGACATGCTCGATGTTGATTCATGTATGCCTGCCCCGTAAGTTAGTGCCACTTTGGGTTCACGACTAGTCATGTCGGCCCGGGTTCTCTGTCATATGGATGCTAGCGACACTATCATATACGTGAGCCAAAAGGCGCAAACGGTCCCTGGCCATGGTAAGGCGACACCTGTGGGAATACCGTGCTTGAGGCCGCAAAGTGATATGAGGTGTTATAGGCTAGATCGGTGTGACTTAGAATCGGGGTCCTGACATTAAGTGTCATCCCTGGATTGGTATGCTGACACACAGTACTCGAGGATTTATAACAGAGGTAAATCACATGTATAAAGTAATGTATATACTATTACCTCAATCCAAATAGTGGAAGTAACAACAAGGTTGTGGATTCCCATCAACACCAACGGCAAAGTTGAGTGTAGAAATCGTAACCCTAACGTATCACTTACTCGTCGTAAGATTCCTGCAACATGAGACGTTGCTGCCACAAAGGGTCAGTACATTGAATGTACTGGCAAATTCACACCATAAAGCAATGAGGAAATAATAGCTATCACTACATGCATATTTGGCTGGTGGAAAAGCTATATGGTTATCATGTTTTTGCGAAAAGCCAATTTTTCCCTACAGTGAAGGAATATATTTTATTTAACTACAAAATTGGTTGAAAAATATTGAGAAGGTTCCTCCAACTCAATCCCAATTAAAAGTTAACAACCCAACAAATTAATTAAGTAAAGTGATGATATCAACATGATAATCCAAGAACTAGATACTCAAGATGTCCAAAACCGGAGACACGGCTAATCATGATTAGTTTGTACACTCTGCAGAGTTTTGCGCACTTTTACCCACAAGACTCGATCTCCTTCGTTGGATTTCTCGCACTACATGGTGTTTGAGAAACGGATGACCGAGACACAGTCTTTCAGAAGCATTAACTCTAACCCCGGGTAGACCATACCAACCTACATCCCCTACATCTGCTAGCCTACCACTGGAAGAGGTCATGCAACATATTCAACTATGCTAGAGCCCATAATAGCTTGTGGCTGCACACGGAAGTTTCTAGCATGAAATATCTTATGATCACTTTGAGCCTGGGTGGCAAACCATAGGATGATCACACGGGTTCCCAGGGATCTCCTAGGACAACACTGGTATATCCCCAGGTGTCTGGGCAAGTCCACTGGTAAATCCCTAGGGTGCCCCAACCAATCCACCCAGATGTGTATTAAAGTAGCCACCTTAAGTTAAACCTTAGTTAACAATTACTCTCACAACTTTCATGAATTATCTCAAACCAAACCACGTCTACGAGCATAGCATAGCAGTATAAGCATAATGTAGTAACACCCAGGGGTTTGAATGCAAGATAATAGGTTCCCACCTCATCAACTACTTCTCAATACCCTCATGTTATCAATCCTACTCATGCAATGTTTGAGGGTTGAAACTAATGCATAAAAACTGGGTAATAATGGGATATGATCAAAGTGTGAACTTGCCTCGTACAGTTGATGAAGATGATTTGCACTCATAACTCCTGATAGTTCTATTCATCACACTCCGGTCAATCTATCGTAAGCAAGCAATTGCATACATAAGCACTCGTGCAAAAGAATCGAAGAAAAGATCACGGAAAACTTTGAAAATAGGCGAATAACTCTTGCAAACAGAAAACAATTTCTAACAATATCAAAGTTAAGTGGATTTGGCCTTATCATAAAGTTTAGGTCAAGAGCTTCGATTTGCAAAAAGAATCAACTAAATCGGAGTTACGAAACTCAAGTTATGATCAAAAGAAGTTTGAATATGAATCTAAACAAATTTTGAAAATTGAAAATTTCAAAAAGTTGAAGTGACAGGTTCACTGGATAGGTGAAAACAAGACAAAACTATAGGCGCTGATTTCATCTAATTTGGATGAACGGGTAAAATGTTATGGCTATTTGAAAAATCACGGCCAAGCTGCTTTATGGAAGAAAAATAGTTATAGCTAAAAGAATTCTATGTGTATAAATACAGAGACTAATTGATAATCAAATTATTCTACCGTGCTAGTTTAGAAATAATAAACTAAGGAAGTATAAAAAGAAAAAAAAACAAAGAAAGATACCTTTATAAGGTAGAGAGAAGACGACTTCGGAGAGAAGACAATTTCCAAAAGTCTCGTCGAAGAGTAGAAAAATATTTTTCTTTAATTTATCTAGTCAAATCAAAATATTGATTTAACCCGAATCGGATGATTTTTGGGCTCTATGGATCTATATTTATAGATGGAAAAGAGGTTTAAGGGTTAAAGGGTAGGCAATGTGGGACTAAACGTAGACGAACAAATAAAATAAATGGGGAACCGCATGGGCTAAAAAAGCCACCACGGGCCGGCCACACGCGTTTTTTTGGCTAAAGAAGAAAAGAAAAAAAAACTAAAAAGGATTATTGCTGGCTGGGCCTGGCCCATTTAAGAGGAAAAAAAGATGAGGCGCCGGCTGCCACTATGCTACGCGTGTGGGCGATAAATAATTATGGGCCGCACATACAGTTTTTTTGAATAGAGACAGAAGGAAAACCCGAATAATGAAAATAAAATAAAATTTTATATAGACATATTATATATCAAAAAATTTATAAAAAGATTTTATACAACATGACATTTTCTAGCGTCAAATACAAACCAAAAAAATGTAAATAAAGCAAAGAGTGCTACTGATGCAATAAAATTCAATAAAAATCATGTTAAAAATACCAAAATTATTTCAAATTTATTTCTCTCCAATTTTCTACTGTAGGGAATCATTTTACCCTATTTTCCATATATTTTATTTTTGGATAAAAATAGTTTGAATAAAATCCAAATAACTCCAAATTGAAAATAATTTCAAAGGGACTTTAAATTTGATTCTTTTAAACTTCCAACTCATATTTCATATGTTTTGAAGAAGTCATTTTATCTTCTCTCATGAAAATCATTGAGTTGATTAAAGTTTCTGAATTGGAAAATATTTCCAAATAAAATTCAAATCCTTTCAAAACCCTTTTCATTTATTTAAATGGAAGAAGTCATGTCATCTTCTCTCTAGGGTTTTGTATTTGAAAAGAATTTGAATTCATGGAGATCATAAATGCAAAAATGAAAGTTTGGGAAATCCTTTTATTCCCTCTCATTTAACTTTCAAAAGTTTCAATTTCACTTACTTTCAGTCAATCAATCATACAACAATCAAACAAACAAACAAAACTATTTATTTATTATAACATTCCAAAATTTAGAATTTTGGGATGTTACAAACCTACCACCCAAAAAATGAATCTCGTCCTCGAGATTCGGAGAGGCTAGTGAGAAAAATAGGTTAGGTTTGGGGGTCTTCTCGAAATCCATCGATCGCCTCCCGGGTCTCGGGTGCTACCACCCTTAGAAGCATTGTTGCAGTTCCATCAAAACTCATATACTCTGAGCCTTTCCGGTAGTGGCATAACCTTTTCCTCAATACTTCTGTCCTTTCATCTTGGTAAGGTTCTTCCAAGACCGGGTCTTCTTAGCTGGCAGGTCTGGCACCAATGCTAATCAACTATCGATATCTCATGGTGGTCAACCATTTATGGTTTCTCGTGCAGGAAATGGGTCTGGGTTGAACCTCACCGTATGACCTACGGTTGGCAAAAGTTGCCTTGTACAAGGGAAAATTGTCATACCATTCTAAGGTTCAAACAAGGCTTTGATCGTCGTCTCTCTACTATGGGCAAGTCACTCACATTTACCATCCCATACAGCAAGGCTAATAAAAAGAGTAAGTTGGTATGGTGATCAATCCATCCCGCACCCAAATCATTACCTTGTATATGGTTTAGCGAATCTCATATTCTAACACTCGGTCATCCTCACAAGCATTGCAGAATTTCTCTTGTCCACGAAATGGGTTCGGATAAATCCATGGATTCTGTAAGCCCAACAAACATCTATCGTTTCTTCACAACTCTCAAGTTTTGCGTGAAGTCCTATAAGATCGTCTGTCGATAAAGGCATAACTTCTTCCAGGATTTTTCCTTCAGCAAGAATGTGCTTGCTTCTTGGCAGGTCCTGGGGCCTGTGGGTTATGTCCCATCTCATCACTTGTAAACCTTGAACTCATCATCGGGGGCAGCTGATCATTATTCCAACATCCAACTTCCTAGCATTCTTAAATCCATCCAATTGTACTATCTCTCTTCCTTCTATTGGCACCAAACTAAGACGTGATTACTCAGACTCATCATGGAGTTGCAATTGCTCCATATTTCCAACATCATACCTCCTTTATATCCAATAGTACGTCATCCCTTCATACTCTTGGGGTATCCCGCATATCGAGATAAAACTAGTACTTATTTTATCCGAAGTCCACTTCGTGGAATATCATTATCTTTTCCAGGGGTCCAGTGTCCTCATAGGGTACTACTACCCTTGAAATGCACAAACTCATCCATAGACCATATTTCTCATATCCTCGAAATGGTCAAAAATCTTTTTTTCATAGAGTAACAACTCAAAAATCCAAATCAGTACCAACGATGCTAACTTTATTGATTCCCATTTTTTTACAATCTCCTGCCTTTCCATTACATGCCTTAACTCATCGCCTCAATATAAAGGAAAATGTTCTCACTACTACTACTATACTTCTCACAAACACAACTAATTATCACAAGTCTCCTTCTCCTTGGGACATTCTCTGGCAAAGTGCCCTGCTTCATTACAACGAAAACATAGTACTTCTGACAAGTCTCGGGGTTTCCTTTTTGGGCAACTGCTGTAGTAGTGCCCCGAATCCTTGCACCTAAAACAGGTGATATGACTCAGGTCCTTCCTGGAATCCAAACTATTTCTCTTCCTGAACTTTTCCGTTCCAATCAGGGCTTCTATTTCCTGAGGGTCATACTCTACTTCCTCCGTCGGGAATTCTACTAGGTCCCCATTCAGACAATTTTGGAAGATGTGTCCTTCTTCTCCACATGAATAGCACAACTTGGTGCAAGGTTTAATTGGGTCTGCTTTGGGTGTGTCCTCCACCTCTTCCTTCATCACTGGTTCTTCTAAAATTTCCATGAGGGCTCCTTTCATTGCTTCTTTCTTCTGTTGGATAGTTCGTTGTACCATGGGGTAAATGTGACACTGAGCAGGGTAGTGGGTAGTCCCTTCACATAAGAAACAAGTGATCTGCATAGTTGGGCATTCTTCAGTTGGGTGACTTCCTTCACAATTAGGGCATTCATCCTTGTGTTCCTTATGGATGTGTCCTATTTCTCCACAAATCTTGCATGCACAAGACTTCCTCATATCATTACCATAAGGCTTCATCTTCTGGGACACAAGCAGAGTCAACTTAAATTCTTTCCAAGTGGTTACTTTTTGCCATCCATTGATTGTTTGGTACATCCTCCACCCAGTAGGAGCACCTCTTTCAAAGTACTAAAGAGCATGCTGGGTCATATCCTTTCTAGCTATAGTGTTATTCTCCATATGATCCTCCATGTTCTGAATCCATCGGTCTATCACCAATTGAGTCATCGGTCCAAAAAATATGGGTTCATCTCCATTCACCCTCTATTGGGTCCATGGGTTTTGGGGTGGGATGGGAGAGATGGAGAGGGATACACACAATACAAACAATAGTTTTGAAAAGACAGATTTTATTTTGTGGCTGTCGGAAAAACATCAAACAAATGATAGCTCACAAATGTCGCATCTAGCGTAGGTATATAACAGGTGTTTGGTCTTCTAAGGGTCGATAAATCTTCAAAGTCGCCAAACTCTTCAAGCCTTGTTCATGTCTCTGATGGCTTCTTCCGATCGTGCTTGTCCTTCTCAAGTTCTTTTGTCAGATCATCTCTGTTGACGTGAAGTCTCTCGTGGCGTCCTTTAATATTTTTGGAGTTGCGTTCCAAACTTCTGGGTTTCAACATCCTTGGTATGAACCACGATACTATTGCCCTTTAGTTCATATCGAATCTCCAGTATCTCGAGGTTTTGCTCCTCCAGCTTGGCTACTTTCAGCTTCTGGGTCCTGAGTTCTTCATGAAATGCTTCCTTTTCAAATACGGCTTCCTGCAGGTCCATCTTAAAATTCTTGATGTACTACTTCAAATCCTGGCGATACACCAACTAAGGTTAAAACTTCATCCTTTGCTGATAGGTGCTCCATTAGCCCTTTTGTCATCCAATCCTTTCAAATAAATGCATGCTCAACCAGCACGGTGACAATAGCATAAGCGGGCGATAACATCATGGATAGCCGTGTTTATGCCCATGTCATTGCCATGAGCTATCCCTCCATAGTTGATATCTCCTGCCTTAGGGTTTTCTTAACAAAACTTTGAGTTTTAATGCTCCATGTTCCGGTGTTTCTCCAATACACCTTGATCTCGGTTATTGACAACTTCCATAGTCCGCCAAGTTCCATCAGGGTAGCCTTCCTAGGTCATACCAATCTGGAAATTTTTTAGAGCCTTCAAATTCTCCTAGTCTTCGGAGTCTTCAACCATTGTAGTTTCCATTATTATAATGCATGGTAAATCCTCTTCATTCTGAAGTGGTCTTAGTTGTCCGATATCTTGTACTTCTTGGAGTGGTCCCATCAGTCGAATCTTCGTATGGTCCAAAGGGGAAAAAGGGGTATAGTCTAACTAAAAGGGAATATTTGATAAAGCTCAGAAAAGAAGAGAGGTAATAGATCTTTTTGAAAAGAAAGTTGTAGAGAAAAATCTTTCCTACGGGCTTGCCAGTTTTTAGGGGTCACATCCTACAGTCAACATGTGCTCTAATACCATCTTGAAGTGACCTGACCTCAGACGGTCAAGTATCTGTGCTTAAGTGTCATCCCTGGATCGGTATGCTGACACACACAGTACTCGAGGATTTATAATAGAGGTAAGTCACATGTATAAAGTAATGTATATACTATTACCTCAATCCAAATAGAGGAAGTAACAACAAGGTTGTGGATTCCCATCAACACCAACGGCAAAGTTGAGTGTAGAAATCATAACCCTAACGTATCACTTACTCGTTGTAAGATTCCTGCAACATGAGACGTTGCAGCCACAAAGGGTCAGTACATTGAATGTACTGGCAAATTCACACCATAGAGTAATGAAGAAATAATAGCTATCACTACATGCATATTTGGCTGGTGGAAAAGCTCTATGGTTATCATGTTTTTGCGAAAAGCCAATTTTTCCCTACAGTAAAGGAATATATTTTATTTAACTACAAAATTGGTTGAAAAATATTGAGAAGGTTCCTCCAACTCAATCCCAATTAAAAGTTAACAACCCAACAAATTAATTAAGTAAAGTGATGAGATCAACATGATAATCCAAGAACCAGATACTCAAGATGTCCATAACCAGGGACATGGCTAATCATGATTAGTTTGTACACTCTGCAGAGGTTTGCGCACTTTTCCCCACAAGACTCAATCTCCTCCATTGGATTTCTCGCACTACATGGTGTTTGAGAAACGGATGACTGAGACACAGTCTTTCAGAAGCATTAACTCTAACCTCGGGTAGACCGTACCAACCTACATCCCCTACATCTGCTAACCAACCACTGGAAGAGGCCATGCAACATACTCAACTATGTTAGAGCCCACAATAGCTTGTGGCTGCACACGGAAGTTTCTAGCATGAAATATCTTATGATCCCTTTGAGCCTAGGTGGCAAACCATAGGATGATCACACAGGTTCCCCGGGATCTCCTAGGACAACACTGGTATATCCCCAAGTGTCCGGGCAAGTCCACTGGTAAATCCCAAGGGTGCCCCAACCAATCCACCCAGATTTGTATTAAAGTAGCCACCTTAAGTTAAACCTTAGTTAACAATTACTCTCACAACTTCCATGAATACTCTCAAACCAAACCACGTCTATGAGCATAGCATAGCAGTATAATCATAACGTAGTAACACCCAGGGGTTTGAATGCAAGACAATAGGTTCCCACCTCATCAACTACTTCTCAATACCCTCATGTTATCAATCCTAGTCATGCAATGTTTGAGGGTTTAAACTAATGCATAAAAACTGGGTAATAATGGGATATGATCAAAGTGTGAACTTGCCTCGTACAATTGATGAACATGATTCACACTCATAACTCCTGATAGTTCTACTCGTCACACTCCGGTCAATCTATCGTAAGCAAGCAATTGCATAAATAAGAACTCATGCAAAAGAATCAAAGAAAAAATCACAGAAAACTTTGAAAACAGGAGAATAACTCTTGCGAACATAAAACAATTTCTAACAGTATCAAAATTAAGTGAATTTGGCCTTATCATAAAGTTTAGGTCAAGAGCTTCGATTTGCAAAAAGAATCAACTAAATCGGAGTTACGAAACTCAAGTTATGATCAAAAGAAGTTTGAATATGAATCTAAAGAAATTTTGAAATTTGAAAATTTCAAAATTTTGACGTGACTGGTTCACTGGATAGGTGAAAACAAGACAAAACTATAGGCACTGGTTTCATCTAATTTGGATGAACGGGTAAAAAGTTATGACTATTTGAAAGAATTCTAGGTGTATAAATACAGAGACTAATTGATAACCTAATTATTCTACCGTACTAGTTTAGAAATAATAAACTACGAAAGTATAAAAAGAAAAAAAACGAAGAAAAATACCTTTATAAGGTAGAGAGAAGATGAGTTCGGAGAGAGAAGACAATTTCCAAAAGTCCCGTTCGAGAGTAGAATTTTTTTTCTTTAATGAATCTAGTCAAACCAAAATATTGTTTTAACCCGAATCGGATAATTTTGGGCTCTATGGATCTATATTTATAGGTGGAAAAGATGTTTAAGGGTTAAAGGCTAAGCAATGTGGGACTAAACATAGACAGACAAATAAAATAAATGGAGAACCGCATGAGCTAAAAAAAATCACCACGGGCCGGCCACGCACGTACACGGCGCTGTAGTTTTTTTTGGCTAGAGAAGAAAAGAAAAAAAAACTAGAAAGGATTATGTTTGGCTGGGCCTGGCCCATTTAGGAGGAAAAAAAGATGAGGCACCGGCTGCCACAATGATACGCGTGTGGTCGATAAATAATTATGGGCCGCACGTATAGTTTTTTTTTAAGTAGAGACAGAAGGAAAACCCAAATAACGAAAATAAAATAAAATTTTATATAGGCATATTATATATCAAAACATTCAGAAAAGATTTTCAACAACATGAACATTTTTCTAGCGTCAAATAAAATCCTTAAAAATTTAAATAATGCAAAGAGTGCTACTAATGCAATAAAATCCAATAAAAATCATGTTAAAATACCAAAATTATTTCAAATTTATTTCTCTCCAATTTTCTACTGTAGGGAATCATTTTACCCTATTTTCCATATATTTTATTTTTGTAGAAAAATAGTTTGAATAAAATCCAAATAACTCCAAATTGAAAATAATTTCAAAGGGACTTTAAATTTGATTCTTTTAAACTTCCAACTCATTTTTCATATGTTTTGAAGAAGTCATTATCTTCTCTCATGAAAATCATTGAGTTGCTTAAAGTTTCTGAATTGGAAAATATTTCCAAATAAAATTCAAATCTTTTCAAAACCCTTTTCATTTATTTAAATGGAACAAGTCATGTCATCTTCTCTCTAGGGTTTTGTATTTGAAAAGAATTTGAATCCATGGAGATCATAAATGCAAAAATGAAAGTTTGGGAAAGTCCTTTTATTCCCTCCCATTTAACTTTCAAAAGTTTCAATTTCACTCACTTTCAGTCAATCAATCATACAACAATCAAACAAAAAATCAAAACTATTTATTTATTATAACATTCCAAAATTTAGAATTTTGGGATGTTACAGGTAATTCGTAACGAGTAGCAAGTAATAAAAGTAAATAAGGTGCAACAAGATGGCCCAATACTTTTTGTAGTAAAGGACAATCCTGGAAAAACTCTTATATGAAGGAAATCGCTCCCGAGGACACATGGGAATTATCGTCAAGCTAGTTTTCATCACATTCATATGATTCGCGTTCGGTACTTTGATAATTTGATATGTGGGTGGACCGGTGCTTGGGTACTGTCCTTACTTGGACAAGCATCCCACTTATGATTAAGCCCCATTGCAAGCATCCGCAACTACAACAGAAGTATTAAGGTAAACCTAACCATAGCATGAAACATATGGATCCAAATCAGCCCCTTACGAAGCAACGCATAAACTAGGGTTTAAGCTTCTGTCACTCTAGCAACCCATCATCTATTTATTACTTCCCAATGCCTCCCTCTAGGCCCAAACAATGGTGAAGTGTCATGTAGTCGACGTTCACATGACACCACTAGAGGGATGACAACATACATCTCATCAAAATATCGAACGAATACCAAATTCACATGACTACTAATAGCAAGACTTCTCCCATGTCCTCAGGAACAAACATAACTACTCACAAAGCATATTCATGTTCATAATCAGAGGGGTATTAATATGCATAATGGATCTGAACATATGTTCTTCCACCAAGTAAACCAACTAGCATCAACTACAAGGAGTAATCAACACTACTAGCAACCCACAGGTACCAATCTGAGGTTGGGATACAAAGATTGGATACAAGAGATGAACTAGGGTCTGAGATGAGATGGTGCTGGTGAAGATGTTGATGGAGATTGACCCCCTCCCGATGAGAGGATCGTTGGTGATGACGATGGCGATGATTTCCCCCTCCCAGAGGGAAGTTTCCCCGACATACCAGCTCCGCCGGAGCCCTAGATTGGTTCCGCCAAGGTTCCGCCTCGTGGCGGTGGAGTTTCTTCCTGAAAGCTTTCTTATGATTTTTTCCTCAATGAAAGACTCCATATAGCCAAAGATGGGCATCGGAGGGCCACTAGGGGGCCCACGAGGCAGGGGGTGCACCCAGGGGGTAGGGCGCCCCCCACCCTCATGGCTGGTGAGTGGCCCCCCTCTGGTACTTCTTGCGCCCAATATTTTTTATATATTCTGAAAAGTGCTCCCGTGGAGTTTTAGGACTTTTGGAGATGTGCAGAATAGGTCTCTAATATTTTCTCCTTTTCCAGCCTAGAATTCCAGCTGCCGGCATTCCCCCTCTTCATGTAAACCTTGTAAAATAAAAGAGAATAGGCATAAGTATTGTGACATAATGTGCAATAACAGCCCATAATGCAATAAATATCGATATAGAAGCATGATGCAAAATGGACGTATCAACACACACTACTCGTATGATAAACCGTGACAACTTATGTCTTACCATGCCAAATTCATGAAAAAACTAGTGAGGACGCATCTGTTTCGGCAACAATTACGATGGTTCTCACATGATTCACGGGCACACAAAAGTAGCAGCAGTTCCCATAGACGGATTCAAACAGAGTACTAGCCCCAGAGGGCTCGATAATAGGCAAGATTCGAATAAGTAGACACAATCCAAACTACTATTAAACACTAGCTGGGGCAACTATTTCATGCCTCGATCTAATTTGGGCTGGACACAAGACGGACCTTGACATGAACATCATCGAGGATGTTCGGCAGCAGCTCAATCCTGTGAACCTGCATGAAGATAACCTTGTGGCCTTGCCACTCATAAACTTGTTTGTGGAGGCATGCCACGTCATCTTCCTGCGTAAGCTTGACAAGAACAGTATGCCTCACAAACGAAGGAGTACCTTTGAACTTCTTGTGCTTCAGTACACCCTGGACAACACGCCTGACAATAGTGAGGCTGGAATACAACTCGACATCGGTATAAGCGCAAATGGCTTCCAGGATCCAACAACCTAAGAACTCTGTTTTCCCAGTGCGTATATTCCGGTCACCCGCCTCATAGCGAGTGACATGTACAACCACACAATCCTTGTCTGCATCAGGGCTCTAATTGAAACAGAAACAAATTCTAAATTACTTTCCAGTATAAGAAACACAAGTTATTTAAACCACTATGTATAGCATGGCATCTAAGCTAATAAAATTTTGCATTATTCATCACCACATACTTAGATGAAAAACCACAATCGAGATCGGCAAAGAAGAAATTCACCTTGGGCAGCTCAGCGGGGGGACACATCCTCGAAGGGGGAAAACTGCTCCTGCAGTGCCACGGGGGCTGTAACCTCAAACGGGGCGTTGACTGAGGGAGTCCTGGACTAAGGGGTCCTCGGGCATCTGGCCTGATGGACGTGGGCTGGACTGATGGGCTATGAAGATACAAGACCGAAGACTCTCACCCGTGTCCGGATGGGACTCTCCTTGGCGTGGATGGCAAGTTTGGTGTTCGGATATGAAGATTCCTTTCTCTATAACCGACTTTGTATAACCCTAGTCCCCTTCGGTGTATATATAAACCGGAGGGTTTGGTTTGTATAGACAATCATAAAACACGTAGGCTACACTTCTAGGGTTTAGCCATTACGATCTTGAGGTAGATCAACTCTTGTAATACTCATATTCATCAAGATCAATCAAGCAGGAAGTGGGGTATTACCTCCAAAGAGAGGGCCCGAAACTGGGTAAACATCACGTCCCTTGTCTCCTGTTACCATCAACCCTAGACGCACAGTTCGGGACCCCCTACCCGAGATCCGCCGGTTTTGACACCGACATTGGTGCTTTCATTGAGAGTTTTGTTGTGCCGTCATCAGAAGGTTCGATGGTGATACGTCTCCAAGGTATCTATAATTTATGAAGTATTCATGCTATTATATTATCAACCTTGGATGTTTTATATGCATTTATATGCTATTTTATATGATTTTTGGGACTAACCTATTAACCGAGTGCCCAGTGCCAATTTCTGTTTTTTCCTTGTTTTCGAGTTTTACAGAAAAGGAATATCAAACGGAGTCCAATTGACGTGCCAATTGTAACGCCCTCGATGCGGCTATATCTCCCACGTGTTGAAGCACGACTTAGAGGCATAACCGCATTGAAAGCAATGTCGCAAGTGAGGTAATCTTCACACAACCCATGTAATACATAAGGGAAAGAGATACATAGTTGGCTTACAATCGCCACTTCACACAAATACATGAATAAAGCATTACATCATCCAAATACAATCAAGGTCCGACTACGGAACCAAAATAAAAGAAGACTACCCCAAATGCTACACAGATCCCCGATCGACCCCAACTGGACTCCACTACTGATCGACTAGAACGAAACACACAAAGGACAAGATCTTCATCGAGCTCCTCCTTGAGCTTGGTTGCGTCACCTGCACGGTCTCATCGGCACCTGCAAACTGGTTTTGGAAGTATCTGTGAGTCACGAGGACTCAGCAGTCTCACACCCTCGCGATAAAGACTATTTAAGCTTATAGGTAAGGCAAAGGTATGAGGTGGAGCTGCAGCAAGCGACTAGCTTATATGGTGGCTAACATACGCAAATGAGAGCGAGAAGAGAAGGCAAAAGCACGGTCGAACAACTATGATCAAGAAGTGATCCTAGAACAACCTACGTCAAGCATTACTCCAACACCTTGTTCACTTCCCGGTCTCCGCCGAGAAGAGACCATCACGGTTACACACGCGGTTGATGTATTTTAATTAAGATAAACTTCAGGTTTTCTACAACCGGACATTAACAAATTCCCATCTTCCCATAACCGCGGGCACGGATTTCGAAAGTTCAAATCCCTGCAGGGGTGTCCCAACTTAGCCCATCACAAGCTCTCACGGTCAATGAAGGATTTTCCTTCTAGCGGGAAGACCCGATCAGACTCGGAATCCCGGTTACAAGACATCCTCGACAATGGTAAAACAAGACCAGCAAAGCCACCCAGATGTGCCGACAAATCCCGATAGGAGCTGCACATATCTCGTTCTCAGGGCACACCGGATGAGCAAGACGTCGGGTAAGCCAGCCCAGAGTTGCCCCTGGTAGCCTCGGACATCGCTCAGTTGGACCAACACTCAGAGGAGCACTGGCCGGGGGGGGGGGGTTAAAATAAAGATGACCCTTGAGCCGGCCGACTCAAGGGAAAGAAAAGGATAGGTGGAAAATGGTAAAACCAATGCTGGGCCTTGCTGGAGGAGTTTTATTCAAGGTGAACTGTCAAGGGGTTCCCATTATAACCCAACCGCGTAAGGAACGCAAAATCCGGAAACATAACACCGATATGACGGAAACTAGGGCGGCAAGAGTGGAACAAAACACCAGGCATAAGGCCGAGCCTTCCACCCTTTACCAAGTATATAGATGCATTAATTAAATAAGAGATATTGTGATATCCCAACAAAATATCCATGTTCCAAACATGGAACAAACTCCAATCTTCACCTGCAACTAACAACGCTATAAGAGGGGCTGAGCAAAGCAGTAACATAGCCAAACAACGGTTTGCTAGGATAAGGTGGGTTAGAGGCTTGGCTTAACAATATGGGAGGCATGATAAGCAAGTGGTAGGTATCGCAGCATAGGCATAACAAAAGAGCGAGCAACTAGCAAGCAAAGATAGAAGTGATTTCGAGGGTATGGTCATCTAGTCTGAAATCCCGCAAGGAAGAAGAACGAGTCCATGAAGAAGACAAACGGACGTAGTCTAACGGGTCCTCACAAACATGACGTTAATGGAACCAACCCGAAGAAGCAACACCGGCAAGAAGCAAACAACACAGTAAACAAACCTAACACGAACATGGTATGATATGCGGGATGCGGTATGCGATGCATATGCATGATTTGCAAAGGAATGATTGAACCTGGCCTCAACATGGAAATCCAAGAGTGCCACTGGAAAGGTGGGGTGATTTCGGTCGAAATTGATATAAAGATCACTGGAATCGGATGCACGGTTTGGAAATGGCAAGCAAAACAAATATGGCACCGGTCTGCAATAATCAGCAAGTAGCCACCTAAATGCATCAAGATAATTATGCTACAGCACTCAAACATAACAACAAAATACATGGCAGGGATCCACTCATGAGGCTTGACAAAAGATGAACACTGAGCTATGGCTAATTCATCCATTAACAGGTTCAAACAAGCATGTCAAAAGTGCAAATGATAACAGGTTTCAGACTTAGTGAAATTAACACAAGTCTGGAATTTATCATCAGGAAGCACACTTTAGAGCATGAAAACTACATGCTACAGGAACATATCATGGCAAATCAAGGCATGGCATGAAGCTATTAAAAGCACTTAACAAAAGTCCCTTAATGACCTAGAGCCAAAAGGGATCAGAAAATACAACTGCAAGCATGTGAACATGGCAAAAATATAAACAGATTCAGACTTAGAGAAAAACTGGAGCATGCAAAACAGTTAACGAGTAGGCATGTTTACGAGCTCGATGCACTCACTACAGAGCATGGCATGACAAACTAAGCATACACCCATCAAGAATACATGGCATAGAAGCTATAAATGTCAATAACAACATCATAAATTGCACGGATCAACAGCAACATCCTCGGCAAAATCGCTAAACATGTCAACAATCTGCCAGGATCCACTTTATAGCAAAAGTAGAGCTCGATTGACTCAAGCTAGGGTGCTCCATAAATTCAACCAAAGACATGGATGGATAGAGCACCACAATATTAAAAAAAACATCCTTACTGATCATCCTCAAAAGAGGCACGGATCACTAGGAAACAACATGAACATATGGCATAAAGACAAAAACATGACAAGGACTTAGTGAAATTCTAAGTCCCTGAAATCAGCATTATCGATTACGCTACTTTGCATGCTTGTGCTAGTCACCACAAATATCACAAAAATACATGGCAAGCACCCCTGTAAAGATGGCATGGCATATAACAAAACACATGTAGGGCTCAGGATCATAGCATGCACACATTAATCATGGCAAAAATGACAAAAGGCTATTTGCTGAAACAGATCTGACAAACTCATCACATAGCCCTCTTCCAACAACATTTCGGGCATCAAGATGAGCTCAAATGAAAATGATGCAATGAGACGAAAATATGTACTCGTCGAGACGAACATTTTGATATGCTACACGCACAAATAGGATCTACGATGAGAGAGTTATGGCATGATGAACATGAGCACATGAAACTGATTTTTAGGGACTTAGCAGTTTTCAGAAAAAAAACATGCGAGCGCTAAATAACTAAACAACGCATAGGCGGGGAATAGGGGAACACTCACCACACGGGCTCGGCCCAGAACGTGGAGATGGGCCGGCTTTTGAGCCCATGCGCAGAGGAGAGGTTGTCCTCGTCAACCTCCTGCTCCCGCTCGGGCAAGGAACAATGGCGGCAGCGGCACGGTACAGAGCTCCGGCGAGGGCATGCGCAGGCCGGGGACATGGGGAGGCACCGAAAATGGGCAGATCCGGATGCGGGGACTCCGGATCCGGCGACGAGGAAGCTTGTGGCGGCCCGGGCGCGGAGATCCCTGCAGGCCATGGCGGGGCAGCTCCCTGGGAAGCAACAGAGAGAGAGGGCCCGGGATGAGAGAGAGCCAGGGGAACACGTGAGATGGCGCGGGGCGGCGTGACCTGAGGACGGCGGCGGCGGTGGAGCAGCTTCCGGTGATGACGACGGCGGCGACCGGCGTCTCTCCGGCGAAGTCCGGCGGGACTCCGGCGGGCAGCGAGCGAGGCGGTGAAGCCAGGCTTCGGCGGCGGCGGCTTGGGCCCGTGCGGGCCCCGGATGGGCTCCGCGGGCCGCAAAGAGAGAGAGGGCGCGGCGCGGGCTGATGTGGTGCGCTCCGGTTGGCCGGGAGCGGTCGCCGGGATGATGTGCCAGGCTCCCATAGGCTGGAGCGACGTGGCGGCGGCGTGGCGGACATGTCCAGCGCGGTGAGGACGCGTCCGGCGGCGCGAGGGGAGGGATTTTAGGGTTTCGACCGCGAATTTTGACGGGGTGCACATATTTATAGGTAGAGGGAGCTAGGAGAGTCCAAATGAGGTGCGGTTTTCGGCCACGCGATCGTGATCGAATGACCGAGATGATGGAGGAGGTTTAGGTGGGTTTTGGGCCACTTTGGAGGGGTGTTGGGCTGCAACACACACGAGGCCTTCTCGGTCCCTCGGTTAACCGTAGGAGTATCAAACAAAGTCCAAATGGTACGAAACTTGACAGGCGGTCTACCGGTAGTAAACCAAGGCCACATGACAAGTCTTGGTCCAATCCGAAAATGTTTAACACCCGCACACGAAAAGAGGTAGAAAGGGACACCGGGTGACATAGGAGCGCCGGATTGCAAAACGGACAACGGGGGAAAATGCTCGGATGCATGAGACGAACATGTATGCAAATGAAATGCACAAGATGACATGATATGCAATGCATGACACACAAGCAATGACAAGGCAACAACGACGAATAACTGGAGGACACTTGGCACATCGGTCTCAGGGCGCTACATCAATTTTGACGATTTTTATGGACCAAAAGAAGACCCCGGAGTAAAAGAGTTGGGCCAGGATAGTCACGGTGCGTCCACGAGGGGGGGGCGTCCACCCCCCAGGCGTGTGTTCCTGCCTTGTGGACGCCTCAGGCACCTCCTTGACGTGAGACCGACGCCAAAAATTCCTATAAATACAGAAACCTTGGAAAATTAACCTAGATCGGGAGTTCCGCCGCCAGAAGCCTCCGTAGCCACCGAAAACCAATCTAGGCCCTCTCTGGCACCCTGCCGGAGGGGGCCGTCATCACCAGAGGGCATGGAGGAGGATCCCGGAGGGGCCATCATCACCATGAAGGCCAAGGACCAGAGGGAGAACCTCTCCCCATCTAGGGGGGAGGCCATGGAGGAGGAAGCACAAGGGGGAGAACCTCTCCTCCTCTCTCTCGGTGGCACCGGAGTGCCATCAGGAGGGGAATCATCGCCGCGGTGATCGTATTCATCAACATCACCATCATCATCACCCTCATCTATTTTACGCGGTCCACTCTCCCGCACCCCGCTGTAATCCCTACTTGACATGGTGCTTTATGCCACATATTATGATCCAATGATGTGTTGCCATCCTATGATGTTTTGAGTAGATATCTTTTGTCTTTCGGTTGATTGATGATCTGGATTGGTATGAGTTGTATGTTTTACTTTGATGCTGTCCTATGGTGCCCTTCGTGTCGCGCAAGCATGAGGGGTTTCCATTGTAGGGTGTTGCAATACGTTCATGATTCACTTATAGTGGGTTGGTGAGTGACTGAAACACAAACCCGAGTAAGGGGGTTGTTGCGTATGGGAATGAAGAGGACTTGATGCTTTAATGCTATGGTTGGGTTTTACCTTAATGATCTTTAGTAGTTGCGGATGCTTGCTAGAGTTCCAATCATAAGTGCATATGATCCAAGTAGAGAAAGTATGTTAGCTTATGCCTCTCCCTCATATGAAACCACAATAGTGATTACCGGTCTTGTTAACGATTGCCTAGGACAATTCCGCACACCGATCCACCATTACTCCACACTCGCTATTATAATATTTAGTAATATATTCTAACTTCATGATAACAACACCTACTTTTATGTTTTAACTCTCCGATATCATACAAAGTTATCCTCTTCATACCCACAACCTAGTTTTATTTCTCGTTGCTAGTTGGAAGCAAACGTTCGGTGTACGCAGAGTCATATCAGTGGCGGATAGGGCTTGAGAGAATATTGATCTTACCTTTAGCTCCTTGTGGGTTGGACACTCCATACTTATCACTTCCACCTTTGGAAATTGCTACGATGATTCCTTGCACTTGGGGATTATCAAGCTCTTTTCTGGCGCCGTTGCCTGGGAGCAATAGCGTGGGGTTGATATTCTCGTGTGTGCTTGTTTGCTTTCTTCACTAAGTAGATTTTGTTTTTCCTTTTTTGTTTCTGTTTAGTTGTGGGTGAAACATACGAAAAAATTAAAAGAATGAAAATACAAAAAAATTACTTGCCTCTCATGCCTAAAAAGTTTTTCAAAAAGAGAAGTGATTGGAAAGTTATGCATTGAAGAAGTGAGGGTCGACCTTGAGGACTCGTGTTCATGCTCATGGAAACAATGTAGAATTTTTAATGGAATTTTCTCTGTAAATAATTATCGCCTTATATATATATATATCCATTTTATTATAAAAATAATGTGCCAAGCTTTGGTTTTAGGATGATTAGATTGCTTGTTTACTATGTGCAGAACAAAAACAGAAACTTTGGCTGTAGCGCGTGATTTTACATTTTTTACTGGAAAGTCAAATGGGTATGAAACCTTTTGCACATTACTTCTGTATAAATTTTTCAAATTTTCAAATTTATTTCATAATTTTTGGAGATACAGAAGTTTAGTAAACCTTCTGATTACTACAGACTGTCCTGTTTTAGACAGATTCTGTTTTTCGTGTGTTGTTTGCTTATTTTGATGAATCTATGGGTAGTATCGGGGGGGGGGGTATGAACCATGATGAAGTTGGAATACAGTAGATATAGTTCTAATATGAAATTTGAATGAGTTTGCAACAGTACCTAAAGGTAGTGATTTGCTTTATTATACTAACGGATCTCACAAAGTTTTTGTTAAGTTTTTTGTGGATGAAGTGTTCGAAGAACGAGGAGTTGCCGATGTGAGAAGAATAAAGAGAGGCAAGAGCTCAAGCTTGGGGATGCCCAAGAAACCCTAAGTAAATATTCTAAGGATACTCAAGCATCTAAGCTCGGGGATGCCCCGGTTGGCATCCCATCTTTCTTCTTCAACAATTATCGGTATACCTCGGTTTTTGTTTCGTTCACATGATTTGTGTCCTTTGTTTTTTTGTTCTTCCTTTATGAACCATGCTAGTATGAGATAGCCCTTCATTGATTTATAGAATGCTTCATGTGCTTCACTTATATCTTTTAAGTATGATCTTATAGAATTGCTCTTTGTGCTTCACTTAAATCTTTTGAGTATGGTTTTATAGAATGCTTCGTGTGCTTCACTTACCATTTTGAGCTTGGACATTGGTTAGTTTATATTAATTGTAGAAAGCTCCATGAACTTCACTTATATCTTTTGGAGTATGAATAATACTATCATCTAAAGCGGGTTTCGAAGAGTGTCAACTCTAGAAACTAGTGATCCCGCTATTCCGAATGAGAAGAATTTTGCTTATGTGGAGAGTAGAAAAATTTCTATGCTTGTAGATCATGAAAAGAATGATTTATGTGATGGTTATATTGTTGAAATCATTCATGATTCTACTGAAAATTATTATGAGGGAGGAATACATGCTTGTAGGAGTGCAATAATATCAAGTTTTTCTCTCTATGTGCTTAAAGTTTTGAAGTTATACTTGTTTTTCCTTCCTATGCTAGTTGATTCTTGTTCCCATAAATTGTGTGCTCACAAAATCCCTAGGCATAGGAAGTGGGTTAGGTTTAAATGTGCTATTCATATTCTTCATGATGCTCTCTTTATGTTCAAGTCTTATCTTTCATGTGAGCATCATTGAAATCATCATGCCTAGCTAAAAGGCATTAAAGAAAAGCGCTTGTTGGGAGACAACCCAATATTTACCCTAACTGTTTCTGTGTGTTTACATGATTAAGCTACTGTAGTAATCATGTTTTATAGATTTTGTTTCAATAAAGTGCCAAGTAAGACCTTTGGGAAGACTTGGGTGAAAGTTAATGTGATGTTGCTGTAAAAAACAGAAACTTTGCGCTCACGAGATTAGCTGCCATTTTTTTACAGAAGAGTGCTTTGGTGCTGATTCTTTTTGAAGAAGATTAATAGACAAATTCCTCACGTCCACCAATTTATTTCATAATTATTTGAGTAGCAGAAGTATGGTTAGTGTTCAGATCATTACATACTATTCTGTTTCTGACAGATTCTGTTTTCATTGCATAGTTTGCTTGTTTTCTTGTTTATATGACTTATATTCCTCAATATAAATTATAGAAATGATATGTTACAGTAGGCATTGTGTGAGAACAATTACGATCTTTTTATTTGACAGTACCAAGGTGAATGGTTTACTATTTAACATACTAACCTATCTCACGAAGTTCCGTTAAGTTTTGTGTGATTGAAGTTTTCAAGCTTTGGGTGAGATATCGATATGAGGAGAATAAGGAGTGGAAAGACCCTAAGATTGGGGATGCCCAAGGCACCCCAAGGTAATATTCAAGGAATACTCAAGCGCCAAAGCTTGGGGATGCCCCAGAAGGCATCCCCTCTTTCGTCTTCAAAACTATCGGTATACCTTACTCGGAGCTATATTTTTATTCGTCAAATGATATGTGTTTTGCTTGGACTGTATTTTCAATTTTACTTGCTGTTTCAATAAAATCATTGGATCTGAAATCTTAAATGAAAAAGAATCCTCCCATGGCTAGTTAATTATTTGACTACTCGGTGTCCTTCACTCATATCTTTTTGGAGTAGTTTGTCATTACTCACGTGCTTCACATATATCCTATGAGTAAATGTTTGAATGAATTGAATATCATAAATCTAAATTTATATATGTTTCATATGCTTATACCATGGGGAGTGATGACTTCACATAGAATAAGTATAGTTAGTAAACTTATTGAAAGTTAGCAAACGTAGAATTGGTCACTTGAACAATTCATGAAAGAATATTGAAGGAAGAGATATTTCACATGTAAATATACTATCTTGGACATCTTTTGTAATTGTGAGCACTCATTAAAATATGACATGCTAAAAGGTTGATGTCGGACAAGGAAGACAACGTAATGGGTTATGTTTTCTTATATACGAAATAAAGTATATTGTCTTGGATCATCCAACATGTTGAGCTTGCTTTCCCCCCTCATGCTAGCCAAATTCTTTGCACCAAGTAGAGATACTACTTGTGCTTCCAAACATTTCTTAAACCAGTTTTGCCATGAGAGTCCACCATACCTACCTATGGATTGAGTAAGATCCTTCAAATAAGTTGTCATCGGTGCATGCAATAAAAATTGCCCTCTAAATATGTATGATCTATTAATGTGGAGAAAACAAGCTTTATACGATCTTGTGATGTGGAAGAAATAAAAGCGACGGACTGCATAATAAAGGTCCATATCACAAGTGGCAATATAAAGTGACGTTCTTTTGTATTAAGATTTTGTGCATCCAACCATAAAAGTGCATGACATCC
Source organism: Triticum urartu (assembly GCF_056163025.1). Taxonomy (NCBI): domain Eukaryota; kingdom Viridiplantae; phylum Streptophyta; class Magnoliopsida; order Poales; family Poaceae; genus Triticum; species Triticum urartu. The sequence goes on from NC_141876.1 coordinate 37,537,628, forward strand.
TCTGCTTCCCTATGCGAAGGGCCTATCTTTTAATTTTATCTTCTACCTTATGCAAGAGTCATGGTGATCTTCACCTTTCCTTTTTACATTTTATCCTTTGGCAAGCACATTGTGTTGGAAAGATCCTGATATATATATCCAATTGGATGTAAGTTATCATGAACTATTATTGTTGACATTACCCTTGAGGTAAAAGGTTGGGAGGCGAATCTATAAGCCCCTATCTTTCTCTGTGTCCGATTAAAACTTTGAACCCATAAATATCACGTGAGTGTTAGCAATTGTGAAAGATTAAATGATAGTTGAGTATGTGGAGTTTGCTAAACTAAAGCTCTGACATAGACCCTTCCTGAAAATAAGATGAATTGCAATTGTTTGATGACTGAGAATATAGTTTGTTAGTTTCAAGAAAGCTTATGATCTGTACATTAACATGTGAATAGCTTGTTACTTGATCATGAAAAGTTTTATGAAGATGAGCTACTGTTATGATATATAATGATGTTATAAAAAGTGATTGAAACTATCATTGATGAAACTTATGCACTTGCTAGCATTCACACTTCATAAATTATTTCTTTTATCATTTACCTACTCGAGGACAAGGAGGAATTAAGCTTGGGGATGCTGATACGTCTCCAACTTATCTATAATTTATGAAGTATTCATGCTATTGTATTATCAACCTTGGATGTTTTATATGCATTTATATGCTATTTTATATGATTTTTGGGACTAACCTATTAACCTAGTGCCTAGTGCCAGTTTTTGTTTTTTCCTTGTTTTCGAGTTTTACAGAAAAGGAATATCAAACGGAGTCCAATTGACGTGCCAATTTTTGAAGATTTTTTATGGACCAAAATAAGACCCCGGAGTAAAAGAGTTGGGCCAGGAGAGTCCCGGGGCATCCACGAGGGTGGGGGGCACCCCCCCCCCCAGGCGTGTAGTCCTGCCTCGTGGATGCCTCGGGCACCTCCTTGACGTGAGACCGACGCCAAAAATTCCTATAAATACAGAAACCTTGGAAAATTAATCTAGATCGGGAGTTCTGCCGCCAGAAGCCTCCGTAGCCACCAAAAACCAATCTAGGCCCTCTCTGGCACCCTGCCGGAGGGGGCCGTCATCACCAGAGGGCATGGATGAGGATCCCGGAGGGGCCATCATCACCATGAAGGCCAAGGACCAGAGGGAGAACCTCTCCCCATCTAGGGGGGAGGCCATGGAGGAGGAAGCACAAGGGGGAGAACCTCTCCTCCTCTCTCTCGGTGGCACCGGAGTGCCATCAGGAGGGCAATCATCGCCGCGGTGATCGTATTCATCAACATCACCATCATCATCACCCTCATCTATTTTACGCGGTCCACTCTCCCGCACCCCGCTGTAATCCCTACTTGACATGGTGCTTTATGCCACATATTATGATCCAATGATGTGTTGCCATCCTATGATGTTTTGAGTAGATATCTTTTGTCTTTCGGTTGATTGATGATCTAGATTGGTATGAGTTGTATGTTTTACTTTGATGCTGTCCTATGGTGCCCTTCGTGTCGCGCAAGCATGAGGGGTTTCCATTGTAGGGTGTTGCAATACGTTCATGATTCACTTATAGTGGGTTGGTGAGTGACTGAAACACAAACCCGAGTAAGGGGGTTGTTGCGTATGGGAATGAAGAGGACTTGATGCTTTAATGCTATGGTTGGGTTTTACCTTAATGATCTTTAGTAGTTGCGGATGCTTGCTAGAGTTCCAATCATAAGTGCATATGATCCAAGTAGAGAAAGTATGTTAGCTTATGCCTCTCCCTCATATGAAACCACAATAGTGATTACCGGTCTTGTTAACGATTGCCTAGGACAATTCCGCACACCGATCCACCATTATTCCACACTCACTATTATAATATTTAGTAATATATTCTAACTTCATGATAACAACACCTACTTTTATGTTTTAACTCTCCGATATCATACAAAGTTATCCTCTTCATACCCACAACCTAGTTTTATTTCTCGTTGCTAGTTGGAAGCAAACGTTCGGTGTACGTAGAGTCGTATCAGTGGTAGATAGGGCTTGAGAGAATATTGATCTTACCTTTAGCTCCTTGTGGGTTCGACACTCCATACTTATCACTTCCACCTTTGGAAATTGCTACGATGATTCCTTGCACTTGGGGATTATCAGATGGCTCCATCCATCACCTACAACAATGCTGCCCGGGGGGATGTCTTTCTCCTCGGCCAGATCTTCGTATTCGGCGGCTACGCACTGTGGGCCAACTCGCTTGGCCATCTAGAGCAGATCAACAGCTACGCCCCTGGCCGTCAGGTCAGGTTTGGAAGTTTGAACTACGTCACTGATATCCGCGGAGACTTGATCTTCGATGGATTTGAGCCCATGGCAGCCGCTCCCTGCCACCGTGATGAATGTGGCCTCAATCTTTCATTGGACCATACACAGGAGATTGCGCCTGTAAGCGCTCTGGCCCTACATCCGGAGCGGCTTGCGCCATCCGAAGACGGGAAGCTTAACCCCGCCACAGAAGCCGCAGACTCAGCGGCATTGGAGCCGTGCACAGACCCTACTTCGAGTGGGGTATGCGTCACCGGATCCTCGAATTCATCTCCGGTCACTGGTTCTGAACTACGTGCATCCGCGTCCGCCGAGCCTTACCAGGCGCCGATCGTCGAATTCAGTTCCGCGGACATCCTCCGGCACTCACCTTTAGGCGATGTGTTAAACTCATTAAAAACCCTCTCTTTAGTAGGGGACTCACAGCCAAATTATATCCGGTTTGAAATGGGGGCTGATGATGGGGAATTTCACTTCCCACCCACCTCCCACTTGATAGCCACTGTTGAAGATCTAACCGACATGCTCAACTACGACTCCGGAGACATCGACGGTATGGACGATGATGCCGAAGAGGAGCAGGCCCAAGACCCGCCATTTACCGGGCGCTGGACGGCCACCTCCTCCTATGACGTATACATGGTGGACACACCCAAAGAAGTTAACGGCGATGACAAAGAAGACCCGGCGGAAGATAAACCTCCTGAGACACAGCCAAAGCACCGATGATAGCGGCGCCATTCTAAGTCACGCCATGAGAAAGGCAACAATACCAGCATAGGAGAAAATAATACTCGAGACGATGCGAAAGACAATGAAGACCCCGTTGAGCCAACTTCCGGACAGGACGAACGGGAAGATGGACAAGTCAACCCTGATGAACAGGCCGTGCACGAAGACTTGGAGGACATCAATTATATTCCACTCTCCAAGGATGAGGTGAGCCTCGGCGACGAAGACTTTATCATGCCTGAGGAACCTCTCGAGCAGGAGAGCTTTAAGAAACAGCTAATAGCCACTGCAAGGAGCCTGAAAAAGAAGCAGCAACAGCCTCAAGCTGATCAAGATCTGCTCAATGATAGATGGACTGATGTCCTGGCAGCAGAAGAATACGGCCTCGTGTGCCCAACCAAAAGTTACCCAAAGCGTAAACTGCTACCCCAATTCGATTATGAGGCACTTGAGCCCGCACCATCAACGCGTAATGCGACTGATCGACCACCACGCGGCCGGGACAAAGCGGCAACTCAAGCCGAACACCAGCCCGTACTACCTCGTGGTAAAGGCATGGATAAAACAGCTCGGGCATACACGTATGATCTTCGACAGGGCCTGAAGAATAAAGTAGGTCTGGCCAGATCGATCTACGGATCACGGGGGCGTGCCCCGACGCGCGACGACGGCTATCAAGCCGAACATGGCAAGCACAACTACGTCCGAGCCTAAAATCACAAACGAACTTCATCCAAACTACATCATGACCTGGCCCGATATAGAGGCGCCGCACACCCCTCTGCTTCAATGATGAAGTAATGGAACATGAATTCCAAAAGGGTTCAAACCCGTGAATGTCGAATCATATGATGGAATCACAGATCCTATGGTATGGATTGAAGACTTTATTGTCCATATTCACATGGCCCGTGGCAATGATCTTCATGCCATCAAATACCTCCCCCTAAAACTCAAGGGGCCAGCCCAACACTGGCTGAACAACCTGCCTAAAAACTCCATTGGCAGCTGGGAGGACTTGGAAGAAGCCTTCCTTGACAACTTCTAAGGTACATATGTTCGACCTCCGGACGCCGACGACTTGAGTCACATAATCCAACAGCCCGGAGAGTCAGCCAGGAAATTCTGGACTAGATTCTTAACCAAACAGAACCAGATCATCGACTGTTCGGATGCCGAAGCCCTAGCGGCCTTTAAACATATCATCTGGGACGAATGGCTCGCCCGACACCTCGGCCAAGAAAAGCCAAAGTCCATGGCGGCCCTCACGGCACTCATGACCCGCTTTTGCATGGGCAAAGATAGTTGGCTAGCCCGTAGCAATAACAATACAAGCGAACCTGGAACTTCGGAAGCCAGAAATAGCAACGGCAAACCCCGACGCAACAGACACAAATGTCGAAGCAACGATGATAATACCGATGACACGGTGGTCAACGCCAGATTCAGTGGATCCAAGACCGGCCAGCAGAAGAAGCCATATAAAAGAAATAATTAGGGCACTTCCTGCCTAGACCGCATACTCAATCGCCCATGTCAGATCCATGGCACCCCTGATAAACTAGCAAATCATACCCACAAGAGTTGTTGGGTCTTCAAACAGGATAGCAAGTTAAATTCCAAAGACAAGGAGAAGGGGTCGGAAAGCGAGAACGACGACGAGGAGCCCCGTCCACTAAACACAGGGGGACAGAAGAAGTTTCCCCCTCAAATCAAAATGGTGAACATGATATACGCTACCCATATCCCTAAGAGGGAGCGCAAGCGCTTTCTCAGGGACATCTATGCGATAGAGCCAGTAGCCCCAAAGTTCAACCCATGGTCTTCCTGCCCGATCACCTTCGATCGCAGGGACCATCCGACCAGTATCCGTCATGGTGGTTCAGCCGCACTGGTCCTTGACCCAATCATTGATGGATTCCATCTCATGCGAGTCCTCATGGATGCTGGAAGCAGCCTGAACCTGCTCTATCAGGATACAGTGTGCAAAATGGGTATTAATCCCTCAAGGATCAGGCCCACAAAGACTACCTTTAAAGGAGTCATACCAGGTGTAGAGGCCTGCTGTACGGGCTCAATCACACTAGAGGTTGTCTTCAGATCCCCGGACAACTTCCGAAGCGAAGATTTGATCTTTGATATCGTCCCCTTCCGCAGTGGCTATCACGCACTGCTCGGACGAACCGCATTTGCTTGATTCAATGCGGTGCCACACTATGCTTATCTCAAGCTCAAGATGCCCGGACCACGCGGTGTCCTAACAGTCAATGGAAACACAGAACGCTCCCTCCGTACTAAGGAGCACACCGCTGCTTTAGTAGCAGAAGTATAGAGCGGCCTCTCCAAGCAGAACCTCAATTCGGCGGCCGAGCTCCCGGACACCGTCAAGCGAGTCCAGACTACTCCGCAGCAGGACAGCCTGGCTTGTTAAGAGCTCGACTAGCAATTCGGCCTCTGTCCCAGTCCCTACCAAGCGGCGGCGTTCGTATCGCGCGTACATAACTATGCACTCAAAATACCATGGGCATAGACGGAGGCATAACTAGATTGTGATTCATAATACGGCTCGACCTACCTTGGTGCTCTCATACTTTCACCTTTTTTTCCTTTTTTTCTTCCTTTTCAGGTTTCTTTTCCATAGGCCTTTTCCGGCGGCCTGTTCACAGGTCCTTTCGAAAGGATAGATACACCAAGACTGCACAAGATATTAACGTATAAGGGAATTTATAGGTGGTCTCTTTAACAGTCACTCTACCTGTTTTCAGGACCCACACGCAGCTCTCCCTTTGTCGGTGTCAAAACCGGCGGATCTCGGGTAGGGGATCCCGAACTGTGCGTCTAGGCGGATGGTAATAGGAGACGGGGGGACATGATGTTTTCATCCAGGTTCGGGCCCTCTCAATGGAGGTAAAACCCTACTCCTGCTTGATTGATCTTGATGATATGAGTATTACAAGAGTTGATCTACCACAAGATCGAAGAGGCTAAACCCTAGAAGCTAGCCTATGGTATGATTGTTGTTGTTGGTCCTACGGACTAAAACCCTCTGGTTTATATAGACACCGGAGAGGGCTAGGGCTACACAAAGTCGGTTACAATGATAGGAGATCTACATATCCGTATCGCCAACCTTGCCTTCCACGCCAAGGAAATTCCCTTCCGGACACGGGACGAAGTCTTCAATCTTGTATCTTCATAGTCTAACAGTCCTACCAAAGGATATAGTCCGGCTGTCCGGATACCCCCTAATCCAGGACTCCCTCAGTAGCCCCCGAACCAGGCTTCAATGACGATGAGTCCGGCGCATAGATTGTCTTCGGCATTGCAAGGCGGGTTCTTCTTCAAACTCTGAGTACCTGCTAAATAGTGTCTGGCTTCTCGTAAATGTTGCGCTTCTTGGCTTGTGCATCCAACAATGGTCATCTTCCACATGTCAAGCGAATGTGAGGAGCCAGGGTATTTTTACATTTACCACCCCATCTATGTGAATGAACTGTCTATTAAAGAGACGAGGATCCTCAGATCCAAACCACACCATCATCCCTCAGCGAGCATTCATCGGAGCGCGCCCGAAAAAACCCATCCCAACATGGCCGGCCAGCGCAGCTCCTCCTCTCGCTCCCGCAGCCCCAAGCCCGGAGACTGGGAGAAGTGTTCCGTCCCGCACAGCCAATTAGTGAAGCTACAGACCCAGGGATTCCTCCCTCCAGCGTATATGGTCCTGGTTCGACCCGGGCTCGCCACCTATAATGGCGGGTGTCGGTGTAAAAACCGGCGGATCTCGGGTAGGGGGTCCCGAACTGTGCGTCTAGGCTGGATGGTAACAGGAGGCGAGGGACACGAAGTTTTACCCAGGTTCAGGCCCTCCTGATGGAGGTAAAACCCTACGTCCTGCTTGATTAATATTGATGATATGGGTAGTACAAGAGTAGATCTACCACGAGATCAGAGAGGCTAAACCCTAGAAGCTAGCCTATGGTATCATTATTGTTCTCTATGTTGTCCTACGGACTAAAACCCTCTGGTTTATATAGACACCGGAGAGGGCTAGGGCTACACAAAGTCGGTTACAATGATAGGAGATCTACATATCCGTATTGCCAAGCTTGCCTTCCACGCCAAGGAAAATCCCTTCCGGAAACGGGACGAAGTCTTCAATCTTGTATCTTCATAGTCCAGGAGTCCGGCTGAAAGTATAGTCCGGCCATCCGAACACCCGCTAATCCAGGACTCCCTCAGTAGCCCCCGAACCAGGCTTCAATGACGATGAGTCCGACGCGCAGATTGTCTTCGGCATTGCAAGGCGGGTTCTCCTCCAAATTCCATGTACCTGTTGAATAAAGTCCGGTTTCTTGTAAATGTTGCGCTCCTCGGCTTCTATGCCCAATAATGGCCGTCTCCCACGTGTCAAACGAATATGAAAAGTCTGAGTGTTTTTTACATCCACACCCCTAGCCACGCAAATGAGCCGCCCATTTAAAGGGACGAGGATTTAGATCCAAACCACACCTTCTCCCATTCGCGAGTGTTCATCAGAGCGCATCTGACAAAGGTCCATACCACCATGGCCAGCCGTCGCAACTCCTCCTCTCACCCTTCCAGCCCCCAGCCTGGATATTGGGAGAGATGCTCCATCCCGCATAGTGAGCTAGTGACGCTCCAGACCAAGGGTTTTCTCCCCCCGGCCTATATGGTCCCGGTTCGAGCCGGTCATGCCATCTATAATGGCGGAGAGCAAGCGGAGAGTGCCCCTAATCCCTCCAAAGGAGAGCGGGTGTGCCTCATCCCTTACTTAATAAGGGGGCTCGGATTTCCAATCCATCCATTTCTCCGGGGGCTCCTGGAGTTCTATGGCCTCCAACTACACAATCTCACGCCTGCCTCCGTATTGCATATCGCGGGCTTCGTAGCCCTCTGCGAGCAGTTCTTGGGTGTTGAGGCTCATTTCGGGCTGTGGAAAGAGCTATTCTGCCTCGTGCTCCGTTCTAAGAAGGGGTCAATATATCAAGTGGGCGGAGCCGAAGTGTAGCGCATCACCGGGACCGGATATCTATCCGGAACCCCAAAGAAGGCGTCCGAGGACTGGCCTTCGGAATGGTTTTACATAGAGGACGTCCTGCTGTCGGATCCTATCCGGACCGGCCTCCCTGAGTTCGACAGTGCTCCACTAAAGAAGTGCCTAAGTTGGCGTCCACGGAGCCCTCAGAGGGAAAGTGACAAGGACGTCCGTTACCTGATGGGCCGGATAAGATTGTTAGCTCATTCCGGACTGACCATGATCGGGGTCATGGCCGCATGCATTATGCGAGGGGTGCAGCCGCTACAGTATAGAGGCCACCCCATGTGGGACTTCAACGGGAAGGACAACGCCACCCGCTACGGCCGTAAGGGGCCGGATTCGGCTGCGTCTCTAACAAAGACCTTGTCCGCTTTGTACAAGGGAGAAGAGGAGGAATTTCTCCGCGTCAACCCAAAGGGTGGATTTTCTATGTACAATCCCCCAAGCTGGATAAGTGGCCACATTTACCTGCCCATTCGTTTTATATTCCCATTGTTAAATATTCAGTCTAACAACTTCAACGCAGGAACTGCGCCAAGCTGTTAAAGAAATAAACAGCCCTCCTCCACAACCCGAGGACCCAGGACGGTCCCTCGACCCGGCCTCTCAAGAGGATCCGGACTTGTCTGTGGAGCTGAATGATGGAGTGTTCTATCAATTGAGCAAGGACAACACCTTGGTGGCCATTATGGCCGATTACCCAGGGCTAATCCTGGCCTCCCAGGTAACTGAGATTGAAGTCCCAGTACCCTGAACAGGGGTCCGTCCTCTCGCGTTTTCAGTTTCCTGATTACAACCAAACTTTGCAGGGGAGGTTTTTGAGATGGGAGGCCGAACCTGCAGCGACAAGCCAATGAGGGGCCGCAGGGCCCCGTGGGCAGAAAAGAGGTGCAGTCCGGACCGAGGCATCAACGCAAAGGTATGGCGCCCCCCTTATCCCAGGTGTTATACCTTTGAGGTATATTAACACTCGTGCTTTCTTCAGGACAAAGAGACCTCGCCCAACTATATCCGGAGAGGCTACCAATCGCGCCTCCACCTACCAGGCTCCAAAGCCTGGTCCGGAGGCGGAGGCGAACACCAGACGCTTGTTTCTCCCGAGAGGCATTAGACGCCTTCAATTCAGGAGATGCGTACCTCCGTGCCGCTCAAAATGGTCTAGCCAGAGCCACGGAGCAATATGTAAAAGACATACGGGTAAGAAAATTTTGGTAATTATATATATATATATATACCAGTAGCCCCCGAGACTTGAAACAGTTAGAATAACTGATTTAAGGATCATATGTTATGCAGGTTCTTACAGAAAAGAATTCCCTACTGTCCCAGGAGCTGGAAGAGTGCACAGCCCAACTTGAGGCCGCACTAGCCGCGGCAGGGGAGCCCAAGGAGGACCCCTCTGGTAATATACACTTCGAAAGATAAGTATTTTGCGAAGCACAGCACGGGTGCGAATCTGACAAATGAAATTGCTGATGGCGCCGGATTGAATCCGAAAAGGCAACACCTCCTACGCCAGCTGAAGGCTGGTGAGAAGGTGCTGACAAAGGTGAGGCGGGAGAAGAACGATCTCCAAGATGCCAACACCAAGATGGGCGTCAAGCTGAAAGATGTTCGTGCCCAGCTGTTAGACTCCGTTAAGGAGAATCAGCGGCTTCGGCGTGGCATATTTAGTAAGTGCTTGAACGAACCTTTGGAGAAAAAAAAGTTTGGCGGGGAAGTCGACTAACAGAGTAATGTCTGTAGGTGTGCTAACAGGTCGTCCTACAGAGGAGATGCCCGGTTCTACGGGTGACCTTCTTCCCGAGCTCTCGCAACTGCTCCAGCGAGTTCGGAAGGCGATGCGAGGTGTTGCCCAGGCCCTGTGGCCATCCATCTCCGTGCCCGAAGGTCTTGGAGAGCTTGCGGACAAGCTAAAGGGAGCACGGCGGCGCTTCCGATTGTTTAAGGTATTGGCCTGCCGTCAAGGCGCTAGGGAGGCCTGGGCCATGGTGAAGATGCGGTACACAAAGGCTGACCCCAACCACATGGCCGAGGTCGGTCTTGTGGGGCCCAACGGGAAGGAGATCCCTGTAAGCTTAGTATACAGCCATGTAGAATTGGCCGCAAAGTATTCCCAGCAGGACTGTAAATTAGACAGCCTGTTGGATGGTATTGAAGAGGAATACAATCAGTTAGAATCACTACGTAATTTAATTGACATTTATAATGCCTTCTAGCCGGATTGTCGATCGTTTGTCATGGCCGACCTTTTCGCTTCAGCCTCGGGACCTGATGGTCCGAAGTGTGTCCGAATTCCCATGCAGTTATATAAGAACCGAGGAATGCATGGAGACCAGGCGTAGGGGTCATTAGTGCGTGAACAGACAAGTGCCCGACTAGTTATGTTATATTACATGGTTAGTAAGAAACATCTTCCAGAGAGAATAGTTCCGTTAGGGGTTCCTTTCCCTGGGAGGCATGCCCTAAAGTGCATGCCCATTCTGCGAAAAAGACGCAGGAAAAAGCATCTGGGGGCGCATAAATAAATAAGTGAAAAGATCATCTTTTAGGTCACCGACCGAATATTCCCTTAAGAATGCTAGCTTTCGGCTTCACCCAGTTTGAGGTGCACATCCGGCTGATCCGGCAGTAACAATCGCAGAGGTGCTCCCTTTACCGCCTAGCCGAATAATCGGGAACGTAGGGGTAAGCACAGGAGCCAGGCAACCCAGCTTGGCCAAAACTTAAGTCATATCGATGCATATAATGGTGAAATAAAAGGTACATGCGGAAGTGTAACACATGTGTTGGGCATGAAGCCCGTATAAATAAGCTTCTGTTAAAATAAGACCCAGGTTTAATGAGTGCGAATAGCACGTCATTTGATGAGCCTTTAAAGGTTATAAGAGAAAGGAAGGGGTGAAGGAGAGAAATGTAAGATAGACAGTATATATAAAAAATGGACAGAGGAAGGAGACGAACACAGAGTCCGGCGCTAGGCATAGAATCTTCGGAGATGGGCTGCGTTCCATGGGTTCGGCTCGAGTCGGTTATCCGATGCATCTCGCAGGCGGTACGCTCCACCAGTCAGGACTTGGTCAATTATGAAGGGACCTTCCCACTTGGGCTTGAGTTTGTCCTTTTTCTTATCCGGCTGGCATAGAACTAATTTGCCAACGTTGTAATTTTTGGCCCGTACTTCTCTGCTTTGGTATCTTCGAGCCTGCTGTTGATAGAATGCGGAACGGGCTTTTTCCATGTCGCGCTCCTCCTCCAATGCGTCCAAACTGTCCTGCCGATCGAGCTCGGCTTCTCTTTCTTCGTACATGGGCACTCGAGGTGAGTCATGAATTATGTCGCAAGGCAAAACTGCTTCTGCGCCGTACACCATAAAGAATGGTGTGTATCTGGTGGTGCGATTCGGCGTGGTCCGCAGCCCCCAGAGTACGGAGTCGAGCTCCTCTACCTAGTGCGTGTTAGATTCCTTGAGGGACCGCACTAATCTGGGTTTGATGCCACTCATGATAAGACAATTTGCATGTTCGACCTGGCCGTTAGTTTGTGGGTGATAGACGGAAGCATAATCGAGCTTGATGCCCATGTTTTTGCACCAGAGTTTTACCTCGTCGGCCGTAAAGTTCGTGCCGTTACCGTGATGATGCTGTGGGGGACGCCGTAACGGTGTACAACCCCGGATATAAAGTCTATCACCGGTCCGGATCCGGCCGTCTTAACAGGCTTGGCTTCTATCCATTTGGTGAATTTATCCACCATGACCAGTAAGTATTTTCGCTTGTGGGTTCCACCTTTAAGGGGTCCAACCATGTCAAGCCCCCAGACCGCGAAGGGCCAAGTAATGGGGATAGTTTGGAGGGTGGTGGGTGGCATATGGCTTTGGTTTGCAAAAGCTGGCAACCGGTGCATCGTTGGACTAAGTCCTGGGCGTCTGCCCAGGCCGTCGGCCAATAAAAGCCTGTACGGAAGGCCTTGCTTACAAGGGACCGAGCTGCAGCGTGATGGCCGCCGAGTCCGGCATGAATTTCAGCCAGGAGGTTCCGCCCTTCCTCTTCGGAGATGCACCTTTGAAGGACTCCGGTAGTGCTTTTCTTATAAAGCTCTCCCTCGTGGACTCTGTAGGCTTTGGATCGCCGCACTATGCAGCGTGCCTCATTTTGGTCCTCGGGGAGTTCCTGCCTAGTAAGGTAGGCGAGGAATGGTTCTGTCCACGGGGCGATGACGGCCATTTTTACGTGGGCTGAAGGTGTTATTTCATTGGCAGAGCCTCCGATTGTGTCAGAATGTTCGGTGTCGGGCAGTGCGGTTGGGTCCGGGCTGTTATTGTTCGGCTCCCCTTCCCATACTACGGATGGCTTGAACAACCTTTCCAAGAAGATGTTGGGGGGACTACATCGCGTTTTGCGCCGATGCGTGCCAGGACATCTGCCGCCTGATTATTTTCCCGGGCTATATGGTGAAATTCAAGCCCTTCGAACCGAGCTGACATTTTTAGGACGGCGTTGCGGTAAGCTGCCATTTTTGGGTCCTTGGCATCGAAGTCTCCATTTATTTGGGATATTGCGAGGTTCGAGTCCCCGCGCACCTCTAGGCGTTGAATGCCCATGGATACTGCCATCCGGAGACCATGTAAAAGGGCCTCATATTCGGCTGCATTGTTGGAGTCTTTGTACATAATCTGAAGTACGTATTGAACTGTGTCTCCTGTGGGGGACGTCAAAACGACACCAGCCCCTAGTCCGGCCAACATCTTGGAGCCGTCGAAATGCATGATCCAATTTGAATATGTGCCATACTCTTTAGGGAGTTCGGCCTCCGTCCATTCTGCGACGAAGTCGGCCAAAACTTGCGACATGATGGCTCGCCGTTGCTTATAAGTTATGTTGAACGGGAGGAGCTCAATGGCCCATTTTGCAATCCAGCCTGTTGCGTCATGGTTGTTTATAATATCGTTAAGTGGTACTTCCGAGGCTACTGTTATTGAACACTCTTGAAAGTAGTGTCGTAGCTTCCGGGATGCCATGAATACCGTGTAAGCAATCTTTTGATAATGCGGGTACCGTGATTTGCACGGAGTGAGGACAGTGGACACATAATAGACCAGCTTTTGAAGGGGGAATTTGTGTCCGTCCGTTTCTCGTTCAACGACGAGCACTCCGCTTACCACCTGATGTGTTGCTGCAATGTACAATAGCATTGGTTTGCCAATGTTTGGCGCGGCCAGGACTGGGTTTGTTGCCAATATGGCTTTTATTTCGTCGAGTCCGGCCGTGGCTACATCCGTCCATTCAAAGTGTTCGGTGCGCCGAAGGAGGCGGTAAAGGGGTAGGGCCTTTTCTCCCAAGCGGGAGATAAAGCGGCTTAGAGCCGCCATGCATCCGGTTAACTTTTGTATTTGTTTGAGGTCCTTTGGGATATCCAATTGTGACAGAGCTCGGATCTTGGCTGGATTTGCTTCAATTCCTCTACCGGATACAATGAAGCCCAAGAGCTTTCCGGCTGGGACGCCGAAAACGCATTTTTCTGGGTTGAGCTTAATGTCGTATGTTCGGAGGTTATCGAATGTGAGCCTCAAGTCATCTACTAGAGATTCCACATGTCTTGTTTTGACGACCACATCATCTACATATGCTCCACCATTTTGCCGATCTGGTTTGCCAGACATGTCTGAATCATGCGCTGATATGTTGCGCCGGCGTTTTTGAGCCTGAAGGGCATTGTGTTGAAGAAGAATGGGCCGTATGGTGTGATAAATGCCATTGCGGCTTGGTCTGATTCTGCCATCTTGATTTGATGGTAGCCGGAATATGCGTCGAGGAAACACAACGAATCGTGTCCTGCGGTAGTGTCGATAATTTGATCGATGCGGGGGAGGGGGAAGGGATCCTTTGGGCAAGCCTTGTTAAGGTCTTTAAAATCAACGCACAGGCACCAGGATTTGTCCTTCTTTGGTACCATCACCAGGTTTGCTAGCCAGTCCGGATGTTTTATATCTTTGATGAATCCGGCCTCCAATAGCTTTGCTAGCTCCTCTCCCATGACCTGTCTCTTAGGTTCGGAAAAACGCCGAAGAGCTTGCTTGACAGGTTTGAATTCTTTTAGGGTATTTAAGCTGTGCTCGGCTAGCCTGCGTGGGATTCCTGGCATGTCTGAAGGGTGCCAGGCGAAAATGTCCCAGTTCTCTTGTAGGAACTCTCGCAGTGCGGCATCTACATCAAGGTTTAAATGTGCCCCGATGGAAGCTGTTTTATTGGGGTCCATTGGATGGACCTGGAATTTGACTATTTCGTCCGCCGGTTTAAAGGAGGTGGACTTGTATCTTTTGTCGAGTACCACATCGTCTCTATTCACCGTGGAGCGTAGCCCAGTCAGTTCCTCAGCCGCTAGGGCTTCGGATAGTGCCTCGAGGGCCAGTGCGGCTGTCTTGTTTTCGGCATGGAGTGCTATGTCCGGATCACTAGCGAGAGTGATGATCCCGTTGGGCCCGGGCATCTTGAGCTTCATGTACCCGTAATGGGGTATTGCTTGGAAGATTGTAAACGCTTCCCGCCCTAGCAGAGCGTGATAACCGCTGCTGAACGGAGCCACATGGAACGTGACCTCTTCGGACCTGTAATTATATGGCGTGTCGAACACCACATCTAGTGTGATTTTTCCTGTACAGCGCGCTTCCCGACTGGGGATTATTCCTCTAAAGGTTATGTTGCTTTGCTCAATGCGGTTCCAGTATATTTCCATTTTTTGAAGGGTTTCCTCATAAATGAGGTTCAATCCACTGCCGCCGTCCATGAGTACCTTGGTAAGACGAAAGCCGTCCACTATTGGACTGAGGACCAATGCGGCTGGTACTCGGGCTGTTCGGAATTTAGGTTCATCCCTGGCGTTAAAGGTTATAGCCGTGTCACTCCATGGGTTTATTGTTGCCACTTGGTAGATTTCGGCAAGGCTGCAGAGTGTCCTTTTTCGCATGTTATTTGATGCGAAAGTCTCGAAGACTGTTAATACCGTATTGGTGTCTCTGGGGTGGCTTTCTGTGGCCTCCGAAATTAGGAGATCTTCGCCAATTTTGGCCACCTGCCGGAGTATCCAACATGCTCTAAGCCTGTGAGTTGGTGTGGCATCCTCTGTACTATGAATTTTACAGGGTCCATTAAGCCATCCTTCCAATACAGTTCCATGCCCTATAGAGGGTTTTTGCTTTTTGGTGTTTGACCCGGGTGTCTGGCGATGATGCACCCTTTTATTTCGGACTGGGTTTGTATTCAGGGCCGGATTGTCCCAAAATTTTATTTCGGTTTTCCAGGCGCTTTCCATCGCACAGTACTTTCGTACTATGGACACCAAGTCAGCGAAGCGTGTAATATCACGGCGACTTATGGCGTTGAGGATTCCCTTGTCCGTGCAATTATTGCAGAAGAATGAAATTGCGTCTTCCTCGCGGCAGTCCTTCATCATGTTCATAACCAGGAGGAATCTGGCCCAGTAATGCTGTACTGTTTCTTCGGGCTCTTTCCTAATTTGGGATAGATCGCTAATGTTCGGGTGGGTGGGTGGAATTAAATCCGAAGCCTCACCCCATCTGAGGCTCAGAGGCCGAGGAATTTCCGAACTCAAAAATTTGGATTCCTAGATGTTGTCCAATGAATCCTGTCCGTCGCCTGACTCTAAGTTCAGGTCTTGAGTGATATCCTCCCCTCCGCAGGTATCCGGCTTGGAGGGATCGGGAATCCAGATGTAGCTAGTCCTTAAGATAGATGAGGGGTCGCCGCACTGTCCCTCTACCACGACAACATGATGGGTGACTTGGGGAGAGTTAATCTCTCTCAGATCGGGCTTAGGCCCAATTTGGTCGTAATCCATAGCGACTCCCAGGGCGGCGATGCGATCCAAGAGCTCGTTTATGGAGGAGAGCTCCATTGGATCTAACTACTCGGCGAGTTCCGAGCTGACATGAAGATTGTTTTCGATGGCTCGAGAGGTCATCGTCGGTGCAGAAGCCGAACAGGCGGTTATAAGAAAACCACCTAGCCGGAGGGTTTGGCTGACAGCCAAAGCTCCCTTAGCAATGGTGCCGTCTTTAAAGATGGGGCAGGGCATCCTTCCTGATGGCGATGGCACAGAGGAACTCTCAACGAGAGCACCAATGTCGGTGTCAAAACCGGCGGATCTCGGGTAGGGGGTCCCGAACTGTGCGTCTAGGCCGGATGGTAACAGGAGGCGAGGGACACGAAGTTTTACCCAGGTTCGGGCCCTCTTGATGGAGGTAAAACCCTATGTCCTGCTTGATTAATATTGATGATATGGGTAGTACAAGAGTAGATCTACCACGAGATCAGAGAGGCTAAACCCTAGAAGCTAGCCTATGGTATGATTGTTGTTCTCTATGTTGTCCTACGGACTAAAACCCTCCGGTTTATATAGACACCGGAGAGGGCTAGGGCTACACAAAGTCGGTTACAATGATAGGAGATCTACATATCCGTATCGCCAAGCTTGCCTTCCACGCCAAGGAAAATCCCTTCCGAACACGGGATGAAGTCTTCAATCTTGTATCTTCATAGTCCAGGAGTCCAGCTGAAGGTATAGTCCGGCCATCCGGACACCCCCTAATCCAGGACTCCCTCAGCGGGGAGCAAGCAGAGAGCTTTCCCAACCCCTCTAAGGGAGAGCGGGTATGCCTTGTCCCTTATTTGTTAAGGGGAGTCGGATTTCCAATCCATCCATTTCTCCGAGGGCTCCTGGAGTTCTACGGCCTCCAGTTGCACGACCTCACCCCTGCCTCCATACTGCACATCACCGGTTACGTAGCCCTTTGCGAGCTGTTTCTGGGTTGCGAAGCTCATTTCGCGCTGTGGAAGAAGTTATTCTGCCTTGTGCCCCGTACACAGAGGGGATCAATATATCAAGTGGGCGGAGCCGAAGTACGACGCATCGCCGGGACCAGATACCTATCCGGTACCCCTAAAAAGACGTTCGAGGACTGGCCTTTGGAGTGGTTTTATATGGAGGATGTTCGTCTCCCGGATCCTATCCGGATTGGTCTTCCTGAGTTCGACAACGCCCCTTTGAGGAAACACCTAAGCTGGCGCCCACGGGGCCCACAGGAGGAAGACGATAGAGACGTATTTTATCTGATGGGCCAGATAAAGTTGCTAGCCAAATCAGGACTGACCATAACCGAGGTTATGGCAATATGCATTATGCGGGGGGTGCGGCCACTTCAATATCGAAGCCACCCCATGTGGCACTTCAACGGGGAAGATGATGCCACTTGCTGCGGGCGCAAGGGACCGGACTCAGTTGCTGCTCTAGCAAAAATTCTATCTGATCTGTATAAGGGGGAAGAAGAGGAGTTCCTCCGCATCAAGCCATGGGATGGATTCTCCATGAACAACCCTCGAAGCTGGGTGAGCTTCCGCTCTTTTTACTTCCATCCTACCCTTGTCTTCATGATAAATATTTACCTTGTCATTTCATCACAGGAACTGCGTAAGGCGGTAGGGGAGATCAATAGCCCACCTCCACAACCGGAGGACCCTGAGCGGGTCCTCGACCCCAGCCTGAAAGAGGATCCGGACATATTCGTGGAGCTGATTGATAGGATTTTCTATCAGCTAAGCTGTGATGACGCATGGTGGCCATTATAGCCAACTACCCTGGGCTACTCCCAGCCTCGCAGGTAAATGAGACCGGAGTCCCAACCTTTGAAAAGGATTTCCTTTTATGCACTTCACCTACCGTATACAAACGGTGTTTTATAGGGAAGGCCCTCGGGACGCCATGCCGATGCCGCAGCGACTCGCCAACAAGGGGTTTCAAAGCCGGACAGGCTAAAAAGGAAGGCGGTCGGGACAAAGACGCCGGCGCAGAGGTATGATGCAACACCTCACCCGTGTTTCCTAGAGGGAAGAACGCTCGTCGGACAATATCTGGAGAGGTCGCCGATCACGCCTCTACCAGTCGGGCTCTAGGGCCGGACACATAGGCGGAAGCTAACACGAGGTACACGCCGGATGCTCCTTCTATAGAGGATGCAGATAAGATATCCGCTACGAATTCTGAAGTGGAGAGTGCCATGAACCACAGGCGTCGCCGAATCATACGCCGTGACGCTTGTTTCTCCCGAGAGGCGTTTGATGCATTCAACTCGGGAGATGCGTACATCAGTGCTGCTCAAAATGGTCTAGCCAGAGCCACAGACCAGTATGTAAAGGATGTACGGGTAAGAAAATTTGATGAGTATATATATCAGTAGCCCCTGAGACTTAAAAAAGTTGGCACAAATGATTTAAGGATCATTTATTGTGCAGGTTCTTACAGAAAAGAATACTCGACTGTCACAGGAGCTGGAGGAATACAAGACCCAACTTCGGGCCGCTGTTGTCGCATTGAAGGAACCTGAAAAGTCCCCAGCTGGTAACATTTGTTTCAAAGAATGATATGTACCATATAGTGTGCGGCATGACTGCAAATCTAACAATAGATATTGCAGATGACTCCGGAGAGAATCCGACGGACCAGCATGTCGACGACAGGTAAAGGCTGGCGAATGCGTGCTAACTAAGGTCATGCGGGAGAAAAACAATCTCCAATACGCCAATACCAAGCTGAGCGTGGAACTGAAAGATGTTCGAGCCCAGCTTGCGGACTCCATGAAGGAGAATAAGCGGCTTCGACGCAGCATTTTCAGTGAGTGCTTGAACGAACCCTTAAAAGAGTGCGGCGGAGAAGCCGGCTAACAGAGTTATGTCTGCAGGAATGCTGACGGGTCGTCCCGCGGAGGAGATGCCCGGGTCTGTGGGTGATCTTCTACCCGAGCTCTCACAACTGCACGAACAAGTTTGGCAGGTGATGCAAGGTATTACCCAGGCCTTGTGGCCATCCGTCTCCCTGCCAGCGGGCATTGGAGAGCTTGCGGAGAAGCTCAAGGGAGCACGGCGGCGCTTCCGATTATGGAAGATATCGGCCTGCCGTCAAGGTGCCAGGGAAGCCTGGGCCATGGTGAAGACGTGGTATACTAAGGCTGACCCAAACCACATGGCCAAAGTCAGACCTGTGGGGCCCGATGGGAAAGAGATCCCCGTTAGCTTAGTGTATGGGCAAGTAGAATTAGCCGCAAAGTATTCCCAACAAGATTGTAGGCTAGACAGCCTGTTGGATGGTATAGAAGAGGAATTTATTTAGTCTGCATGACTATGTAATTAAAGTGACATGTATAATGCCTTCTAGCCGGATTGTAAATCATTTGTCATGGCGGACCTTTTCGCTTCAACCTCGGGACCCGATAGTCCGGAGTGTATCCGAATACCCGCTCAGTTATATAAGAACCGGGGTATGCGTGGAAACCAGGTGTAGGGGTCATTAGTGCTTGAACAGACAAGTTTTCCCGCATTTTTTCGATTCCACTTCTGTATCAGAAATAGTGTCAAGGGATGGAGTTCCTGTTTCGTTAACTAAGTCTCGCGTTGTTTGCTTGAGGAAGGGACGGCCGTAGCTAAATTTCCATTGCTAATCTTACATGTTCCCACGAATAATATAGAAAAGAAGAAAAGGCCCAACTAGTTATGTTATATTACATGGGTAGTAAGAAACATCTTCCAGGGAGAATAGTTCCGTTAAGGGTTCCTAAAGTGCATGTCCAGACTGCGAGAGGAGATGCAGGCAAAAACATCTGGGGCACATATGGAAAATAAATAAAAATTATCTTTTGTTCACCGACCGAATATTCCCTTAAGAACGCTAGCTTTCGGCTTCACCCAGTCTGAGGTACACATCCGGCTGACCCGGCAGTAACAATCGCAGAGGTGCTCCCCTTATGCCCTAGCCAAATTAACGAGAACGTAGGGCATAAATACAAGAGCCAGGCAACCCAGCTTGGCCAAAACTTAAGTCATATTGATGCATATAATGGCCAAGAAAAGGTACATGCGGAAGAATAACACATGTGCGGGGCATGAAGCCCAGATAAATAATTAAGCTTCTGTGTAAGAAGCCCCCAGGTATAATGAGCGCGGTTAGCGCGTCAATAGTGTGCAAGCAAGGCACAAGTTGGCCCTTGAAGGCCTTGAGAAAGAATAAAAGAAAGAAAGAGAAAAAAGACAGATAATGTATATGCAAAAAATGGACAGAGGAAGGAGACGAACATAGAGTCCAGCACTAGGCGTAGAATCTTCGGAGCCTGGCTGCGTTCCATGGGTTCGGCTCAAGTCGATTATTCGATGCATCCGGCAGATGGTACGCTTCACCAGTCAGAACTTGGTCAATAATGAAGGGACCTTCCCATTTGGGCTCGAGCTTGGTCTTTTTCTTCTCCGACAGGCGTAGAACTAGCTCGCCAACATTATAAGTTTTGGCCCGTACTTCTCTGTTTTGGTATCTGTGAGCCTGTTGCCGATAGAATGCGGAACGAGCTTTTGCCACGTCGCGCTCCTCCTCCAGGGTGTCCAGACTGTCCTGCTGATCGAGCTCGTTTTCTCTTTCTTCGTACATGCGCACTCGAGGTGAGTCATGAATTATGTCACAGGGCAGAACCGCCTCTACGCCGTACACCATAAAGAAGGGTGTGTATCCGGTAGTACGATTCGGCGTGGTCCGCAGCCCCCAGAGTACGGAGTCGAGATCCTCTACCTAGTGGGTGTTAGACTCCTTTAAGGACTGCACTAATTTGGGTTTGATGCCGCTCATGATAAGACCATTTGCTCGCTCAACTTGGCCGTTAGTTTGTGGGTGATAGACAGAGGCATAATCGATCTTAATGCCCATGTTGCTGCACTAGAGTTTTACCTCGTCGGCCGTGAAGTTCGTGCTGTTGTCAGTGATGATGCTGTGGGGGACGCCATAACGGTGTACAACCCCGGATATGAAGTCTATCACCGGTCCGGATTCGGCCGTTTTAACAGGTTTGGCTTCTATCCATTTGGTGAATTTATCCACCATGACCAGTAAGTATTTTTTCTTATGGGTTCCCCCTTTAAGGGGTCCAACCATGTCAAGTCCCCAGACCGTGAAGGGCCAAGTAATGGGGATTGTTTGGAGGGCGGTGGGTGGCATGTGGCTTTGGTTTGCAAAAAGCTGGCAACCAACGCAACGTTGGACCAAGTCATGTGCATCTACCCAGGCCATCGGCCAATAAAAACCTGTACAGAAGGCCTTGCTTACAAGGGCCCGGGCTGCGATGTGGTGGCCGCCGAGTCCGGCGTGAATTTCTGCCAAAAGCTTCCACCCTTCCTCTTCAGAGATGCACCTTTGAAGGACTCCAGTAGTGCTTTTTTTATACAGCTCTCCCTCATGGACCCTGTAGGCTTTAGATCGCCGCACTATGCAGCGTGCCTCATTTTAGTCCTTGGGAAGTTCCTGCCTAGTTAGGTAGGCCAGGAATGGTTCTGTCCACGGGGCGACGATGGCCATTATTACATGGGATGAAGGTGTTATTTCAGTGGCAGAGCCTCAGATTATGTCAGAGTGTTCGGTATCGGGCATTTTGGCCGGGTCCGGACTATTGTTACCGGTGTCCCCTTCCCATACCATGGATGGCTTAAACAACCTCTCCAAAAAGATGTTGGGGGGACCGCATTGCGTTTTGCGCCGATGCGGGCGAGGATATCCTCCGCCTGATTGTTTTCCCGAACCACATGGTGAAATTCGAGCCCCTCGAACCGAGCTGACATCTTTAGGATGGCATTGCGATAGGCCGCCATCTTCGGATCCTTGGCATCGAAGTCTCCATTCATTTGGGATATTGCGAGGTTCGAATCCCCACGCACCTCCAGGCGTTGAATGCCCAGGGAAACTGCCATCCGAAGACCATGTAACAGGGCTTCGTATTTGGATGCGTTGTTGGAGTCTATATATAGTATCTGTAGTACGTATTGAACTGTATCTCCGGTTGGGGACGTCAGGACGACGCCAGCCCCCAGACCAGCTAGCATTTTGGAGCCGTCAAAGTGCATGATCCAATTGGAGTATGCGCCGTACTCTTTAGGGTGTTCGGCTTCCGTCCATTCGGCGACAAAGTCGGCAAATACTTGCGATTTAATGGCTTGCCGGGTTTGTATGTTATGTCGAACAGGAGGAGCTCAATGGCCCATTTGGCAATCCGGCCCGTGGCGTCGCGGTTGTTTATAATATCATTAAGTGGCACTTCCGAGGCTACTGTAATTGAACACTCTTGAAAGTAGTGTCGCAGCTTCCGGGATGCCATGAATACCGCATAGGCTATCTTTTGATAATGTGGGTACCGTGATTTGCATGGAGTGAGGACAGTGGATACATAATATACCGGCTTTTGAAGGGGGAATTTATGTCCGTCCATTTCTCATTCGACGACGAGCACTGCGCTTACAACCTGATGAGTTGCCGCAATGTACAACAGCATTGGTTCGCCGGTGTTTGGCGCGGCCAGGATTGGGTTGGTTGCCAGTATGGCTTTTATTTATTCCAATCCGGTAGTGGCAGCGTCCGTCCACTCGAAGTGTTCGGTGCGCCGAAGGAGGCGATAAAGGGGTAATGCCTTTTCTCCTAAGTGGGAGATAAAGCAGCTTAGAGCCGCCACACATCCGGTTAATTTCTGGATTTGTTTGAGGTCCGTTGGGATAGCCAACTGTGACAGAGCTCGGATTTTGGCCGGATTTGCTTCAATTCCTCTACTGGAGACAATGAAACCCAGGAGCTTTCCGGCTGGTACACCGAAAACGCTTTTTTCCGGATTGAGCTTGATGTCGTATGTTCAGAGGTTGTCGAATGTGAGTAGGGTTCGGACACTATGAATTTTGTAGGGTCCGTTGAGCCATCCCTCCAATACGGTTCCACGCCCTGTAAAGGGTTTTTGCTTCTTTGTAATTAACTCGGGTGTCTTATGATACTGCACCCTTTTACTTCGGACTGGGTGTATATTTGGAGCCGGACTATCCCAAAATTTCGTTTCGGTTTTCCAGGCACTTTCCATCGCACAGTACTTTCGTACTATGGATGCCAAGTCAGCGAAGCGTGATATGTCACGGAGACTTATGGCGTTAAGGATTCCCTTGTCCGTGCAATTATTGCAGAAAAATGAGACTTCGTCTTCCTCGCGACAGTCCTTAACCTTGTTCATCACAAGGAGGAATCTGGCCCAATAATGATGTACTATTTCCTGGGGCGCTTGCCTGATGTGGGAAAGATCATTTATGTTTGGGTGGGTGGGTGGATTTGAGTCTGAACCCTTACCCGATCTGAGACCTAGGGGCCGAGGAGTTTCCAATCTTGGAAGTTCGGGTTTCGGGATGTTGCCCGATAAGTCTGGCCCACCGCCTGACTCTAGGTTCAGGGCTTGGGTGATGTCCTCCCATAAACGGGTATCCGGCTCGGAGAGCTCAGGAATCCGGACATAATTAGTCCTCAAGATAGAGGAAGAATTGCCGCATTGTTCCTCCACCACCGCAATATGATGGGTGACCGATGGAGAGTTAATCTCCCTTTGATCGGGTTTAAGCCCAATCCGATCATAGTCTGTAGCGACTCCCAAGGCGGCGATGCGATCCAAGAGCTCGTTTAGGGATGAGAGCTCCA
Source organism: Triticum urartu (assembly GCF_056163025.1). Classification (NCBI taxonomy): domain Eukaryota; kingdom Viridiplantae; phylum Streptophyta; class Magnoliopsida; order Poales; family Poaceae; genus Triticum; species Triticum urartu. Next base: position 37,561,311 of record NC_141876.1, read on the forward strand.
TTGGATCCATCTGCTCGGCAAATTCCGAGCTGAACAGGCGGTCATGATGAAACTACCTATCCGGAGAGTTTGGCCGACAGCCAGGGCTCCCCCGGCGGTAATGTTGTTTTTAACAACGAGACGAGGCATCCTTCCTTACGGTGACGGCATAGTGGAACTGTCAATGAAAGCACCAATGTCGTGTCAAAACCGGCGGATCTCGGGTAGGGGGTCCCGAACTGTGCGTCTAGGCGGATGGTAACAGGAGACGGGGGACACGATGTTTTTACCCAGGTTCGGGCCCTCTCGATGGAGGTAAAACCCTACTCCTGCTTGATTGATCTTGATGATATGAGTATTACAAGAGTTGATCTACCACGAGATCGAAGAGGCTAAACCCTAGAAGCTAGCCTATGGTATGATTGTTGTTGTTGGTCCTACGGACAAACCCCTCCGGTTTATATACACATCGGAGGGGGCTAGGGTTACACAGAGTCGGTTACAAGGAAGGAGATCTACATATCCGTACTGCCAAGCTTGCCTTCCACACCAAGGAGAGTCCCATCCGGACACGGGACGAAGTCTTCAATCTTGTATCTTCATAGTCCAACAGTCCGGCCAAAGGATATAGTCCGGCTGTTCGGATACCCCCTAATCCAGGACTCCCTCACCCTTGGTTGTGGCATATTAAATAGCCATGTTGCTTATTGCACTACTTGTACAAATACGCTTTGACGTATTAATCAGACTATAATGGAAACAGTTTGCAGCCCCACTTTTGCGGCACTAGTTTGCTCTTTTGATAATCTTATCAAATCACACTCGTATACTTCCATGCGCTTTAGTCCGCCAGGGGCTTCATTGCGCCCCATAATATGGCAACAAAGTCCGAACACTTTTTACAGTATAGTTCAACACCCTGAATTTAGCATTATATGTGTTGGCTCCGAATCATGTATTTGGTTAATAGTTGGGTTGCCCGGCTCCTGTGCTTACTACCTTATGTTCCGCTATATCGGCTAGGGTAGTAAAGGGAGAACAACTGCGATTGTGTCCTGGTTTATCCGGATGAGCACCTCAGTAGAGAAGGCTGAAAACTGACTATCATGAAGCGGCGTGAGCCGGTCAGCTCTTCGGAGGTTTCAAATCTTTAGCGATTTTTTCCACATTATGCGATGAATCGCTTCTTATCCGATCAGGTGTTTACAGCACCCTAGTTTGGATACTAGGGGCTACGCCTAAATATTTATTGTCAAACTCCTATGGCTAAGTGAGGGTAGTAAAGCCACATAGTCCAATTGCCTGGTTCGTTGCGCTAAACACCTCCTTCAAGGACCAAATTCGTGGATAAAGAGTGTTAAGATTCATCCCGAACACCCCCGTACTACCTACGTGGGGGGCTGAAGCCGACGACTGGCCAACTCTCAGACTTGATAAAATGACCGCACAGGAGGTAAAACTTTAAATAATAAACAACAAAGCATTATATTACATATTAGCATTGTTTTCATCATACAGGATGGGATAACATGAATGTATTCATTCAAAAATAATGTCCTTAGCACATTGCTTCGCTACAATGCGGGATCCCTTCAGAACATCTTCAAAATAAAGCTCGGTCGTGTGGTGCTCCTTGCCCGCAGGTGGTCCTTCGGTCATGAGCTTGGCGGCGTCCATCTTCGCCCATTGTATCTTGACACGGGCGAAGGCCATCCGCGCACCTTCTATGCAGACTGACCGCTTGATGGCGTCAAGCCGAGGGCAGGGATTGACGAGCCGCTTCATGAGGCCGAAGTAGCTGCCGGCTATAGCTTTTGCAGGCCACAGCCGGATTATTAAATCCCTCATGGCTAGTTCGGCCACCCTATGCAGCTCGACCAACTGTATTAGTTGGTCGCTAAAGGGCACCAGATGTTCTGGCGCAAGGTATTGCGACCAGAACAGCTTCTCCGTTGAGTTCCCCTCTTCGGCCTGGAAGAATTCCGTAACATCAGAAACACTGTGCGGGAAATTCGCAAACGCCCCTGGAGAACTCCAAATTGCTCACATACTTGCTTTACATAATAAAAGCCTTACCCGCCGCGATCTTCTTGGCCTCTTGGATCTCCCGGAGGGTGCCTTGGGCTTCGGCCTGGGCCTCTTGTGTGCTTTGGCAGGCCTTAGTGAGTTCGGACTCTTGGTCCGCATTCTGGCGCTCCAAGGACTCACATTTCTTCACGGCGTCCTAGAGCTCCTGCTGGACCTCACCAACCCTGGCGTCATGCTTTTCTCGGGTGCCTTTTTCCTTTACCACTCTCTCCTCGGCCTCGGCCAGCGCCTTCTTGAGGGCCTCCACCTCGGTCGCCGACCCTACGAAAATATCAAGGCCCTGCGGTCAGTGCAAAAACATTCATACTTTCTGGACATGCATAAAATGATTGAATACCTTGATTGTCCTCCAGTTGTTTTTTCGCATGACCGAGCTCTTCCTTGGTCTGCTCCAGCCTCTGCTTCAGTCCGGAGACTTCGGCAGCATGAGAAGTCGCGGCTAGTAGTGACGCCTGCTTATTCACATAAACATACATGGTTAGTCTCCTGCGAAAAACTATCCTCTGGTCGGCTCTTCTTTTTGAACCCTGGACAAAGTCTCAAGGGCTACTGTCTATAATGTGACTTTCTTTTCACAAATTGCATTGCTTACCTCAAAGCCTGTTAAAAGGCTTGTGCAGGCTTCGGTCAGTCCGCTCTTCGTGGACTGAATCTTCTCAATCACCGCACCCATGAGGGTGCGGTGTTCCTCAACGATGGAAGCGCTTCGCAGCGCTTCTAGTAGAGTATACGGTGCCTCTGGTTGGACAGAGGTCACCGGCGGAATGGGCACACCTCCTTCCGACGAGGGAGGCTGCTCGCCAGACTTCGGAGCCATATAGGCTTTCGGGACCGTATTCGGCTGGGGGCCAAATTGGACATGGCCCCCATCGCCAGTCTCCATGGGGATCTGCTCCCCCATGTGTCCGGCGGCCGAGGTCTCACCCTCTAGCGCCGCCCCGACAGTCTCCTGCATTTCTCCCTGGCCTGGGATCCTTCGGGACAACACTTCGGTGTCATCCATGGCCCTGGGAGAGGAGGCCGTCGGAAGGGACCCGCTATCCATCACCTTCGAGTCCAGCGAGTTCCCCAAAGACGAGGATCGCTCAAGGACGGAACGAGCCGGACTACAAGTGCATGATTCGACTGTTAAAATTATGATGTAAAGAGGCGGATATATGAACGCGTCAGGGTCTTCGGATACTCATGATTCGGTCAGGGGCTTATCTTGAGGGCGCTGTTCTGGGCTGCTATCGACATCCCACACGGAGCTATCCGCGAGGGAAGCCCTTCCCTTCTTGGACGCCTCCGCTTCCATATCTGTGGAGTCCGTCCTCTTCTCCCCCCCCTCGGGGAGGGGGAAGTTGCTTTCTTCTTCCTCTTCCTCCTCCTCGTCGTCTTCGACGGCGGAGTGAGTTTTGGCATCTTCGGATGCCACGTCTGAAGTACCCTTGGGGCAGAGGCCACCTCTGGTCCCCTTGGACTTCTTCTTGGCCTTCTTCCCTAGTGCCTTGTAGGGCGCCGAAACTAGCATATTCGTCAAAACCGGGATGGCTGGTTCCATGGGCAACGGAGCCGGACACTGAATCCGCTCTGCCTTCTTCGTCCAACCCTGAAAAAAAACAAATAGGGAAATTCGAACATCCTCCTTGAGTAAGCAAGTAAGGGATACACCTTGGAACACGGAAAACTTACCGAACTGGCGGGATGGGCCAGGTCGTGCCCACAGTCCTCGGTCGTCTTCGGCCACGTCCCGTTGGCCTTGAAGAGCACCTTCCAGATATCTTCGTGCGTAGTTCCGAAGAACCGTTGCAAGGTCTTGTGCTCGGCTGGATCGAACTCCCATAGGTGGCAAGCCCGGTTCTGGCATGCAAGGATCCGGCGAACTAGCATCACTTGAATCACATCGACAAGCTTGACGTTCTTGTCCATCATGCTCCTGATGCGCGTCTAGAGCATTGTCAGCTCATCCAATGAAGACCAATCCAGGCCCTTCTCTTGCTAGGAGGTAAGCCACATTTGGGCCTCGGATTTGAATTCGGGAGCTGCGGCCCAGGTAGTGTCGCGGGGCTCTCTGGCGTAGAACCACAACTTCTGCCACCCCTTGACGGTCACCACAAAGGTGCCTTTGGGCCACGAGACGTTGGACATTTTGCTCACCATGGCGCCTCCGCACTCTGCGTGTTCGTCCCCCACCACCTTCGGCTTCACATTGAAGGTCTTCAGCCACAATCCGAAGTGGGGCTGGGTGTGGAGGAAAGCCTCACACACGACGATGAATGCCGAGATGGTGAGGAAGGAATTCGGGGCCAGATCATGGAAATCCAGCCCGTAGTAGAACATGAGACCACGGACAAAGGGGTGGAGTGGAAACCCTAGCCCACAGACGAAGTGGGGGATGAAAACTACCCTCTCATGGGGCTCCGGGGTAGGGACGATCTGTCCCTCGGTCGTAAGCCGATGGGTGACCTCTTTGGCCAAATATCCAGCCTCCCGAAGCTGGGTGATGTCCTTCTCCTTGACGGTGGAGGCCATCCTGTTGGAAATATGCCCTAGAGGCAATAATAAAATGGTTATTATTATATTTCCTTGTTCATGATAACTGTCTATTGTTCATGCTATAATTGTATTAACCGGAAACCGTAATACATGTGTGAATACATGGACCACAACATGTCCCTAGTAAGCCTCTAGTTGACTAGCTCGTTGATCAATAGATGGTTATGGTTTCCTGACCATGGACATTGGATGTCATTGATAACGGGATCACATCATTAGGAGAATGATGTGATGGACAGGACCCAATCCTAAGCATAGCACAAGATCGTGTAGTTCGTCTGCTAGAGCTTTTCTAATGTCAAGTATAATTTCCTTAGACCATGAGATCGTGCAACTCCCGGATACCATAGGAATGCTTTGGGTGTACCAGGCGTCATAACGTAACTGGGTGGCTATAAAGGTGCACTACAGGTGTCTCCAAAAGTGTCTGTTGGGTTGGCACGAATCGAGACTGGGATTTGTCACTCCATATGACGGAGAGGAATCTCTGGTCCCACTCGGTAATGCATCATCATAATGAGCTCAATGTGACTAAGGAGTTACCCATGGGATCATGCGTTACGGAACGAGTAAAGTGACTTGCCGGTAACGAGATTGAACGAGGTATGGGGATACCGACGATCGAATCTCGAGCAAGTAACATACTGATAGACAAAGGGAATTCTATATAGGATTGATTGAATCCCCGACATCGTGGTTCATCCAATGAGATCATCGTGGAACATGTGGGAGCCAATATGGGTATCCATATCCCGCTATTGGTTATTGTCCAGAGAGATGTCTCGGTCATGTTTGCATGGTTCCCAAACCCGTAGGGTCTACACACTTAAGGTTCGGTGACGCTAGAGTTGTTATGGGAAATAGTATGTGGTTACTGAAGGTTGTTCGGAGTCCCAGGTGATATCCCGGAAGTGATGAGGAGTTCCAGAATGGTCCGAAGGTGAAGATCGATATATTGGACGAAGGGTATTGGAGTCTGAAATTGTTCCGGGGGTACCGGGTGACGACCAGCGTGTCCGAAAGGGGTTTCGGAGGCCCCGACAAGCGTTGGGGGGCCTTATGGGCCAAGGGGAAGGGGCACATCAGCCCACTAAGGGGCTGAGCGCCCCTCCCACCCCATCTCACGTAACTTGGAGAGGTGGGGGCGCCTCCCCTAGGGCAGCCACCCCTCCCGGCTTGGGGGGCAAGTTTCCTAGGGGTGGGGGCACCAAAACCCATCAAGGGTTTCCCCTATGGCCGCCGCCCCTCCCCTAGGGAACCCTAGGGCGCCTCCTCCACCCCCCTTCCCCCTATATATAGTGAGGGAGAGAGAGGGCAGCCGCACCCTCCTCCTGGCGCAGCCCCTCCCCCTCTCCTACACCTCCTCCTCCTCCGTAGCGCTTGGCGAAGCCCTGCCGGATAACCACGAGCTCCATCACCACCACGCCGCCATGCTATCGGAGTTCTCCCTCAACTTCTCCTCTCCCCTTGCTGGATCAAGAAGGAGGAGACGTCCCTGGGCTGTACATGTGTTGAACACGGAGGCGCCGTTGATTGGCGCTTAGATCGGAATCGACCGCGATCTAAATCTCTGTGTGTACGACTCCACCAATCGCGTTCTTGTAACGCTTCCGCTTAGTGATCTTCAAGGGTATGAAGATGCACTCCCTCTCTCTCGTTGCTAGTATCTCCTAGATTAATCTTGGTGACACGTAGGAATTTTTTTTGAATTATTGCTACGTTCCCCAACAGTAGTATCAGAGCTAGGTCTATGCGTAGATTCTATGCACGAGTAGAATACAAAGCAGTTCTGGGCGATGATTTGTTCAATTTGCTTACTGTTACTAGTCTTATTTTGATCCGGCGGCATTGTGGGATGAAGCGGCCCTGACCGACCTTACACGTACGCTTACGTGAGACTGGTTCCACCGACTAACATGCACTTGATGCATAAGGTGGCTGGCGGGTGTCTGTCTCTCCCACTTTAGTCGGATCGGATTCGATGAAAAGGGTCCTTATGAAGGGTAAATAGCAATTGGCATATCACCGTTGTGGTGTTGCGTAGGTAAGAAACGTTCTTGCTAGAAACCCATAGCAGCCACGTAAAACATCCAACAACAATTAGAGGACGTCTAACTTGTTTTTGCAGGGTATGCTATGTGATTTAATATGGCCAAAAGGATGTGATGAATGATATATGTGATGTATGAGATTGATCATGTTCTTGGAATAGGAATCACGACTTGCATGTCGATGAGTATGACAACCGGTAGGAGCCATAGGAGTTGTCTTAATTTATTTATGACCTGCGTGTCAATGAAAACACCATGTAATTACTTTATTGCTAACCGTTAGCCATAGTAGTAGAAGTAATAGTTGGCGAGGCAACTTCATGAAGACACGATGATGGAGATCATGAAGATGGAGGTCATGGTGTCTTGCTGGTGATGATGGTGTTCATGCCGCACCTCGAAGATGGAGATCAAAGGCGCAAGATGATATTGGCCATATCATGTCACTTTATGATTTGCATCTGATGTTATTCATGTTTACATCTTATTTTCTTAGAACGACGATAGTATAAATAAGATGATCCCTCACTAAAATTTCAAGAAAGTGTTCCCCAAACTGTGCACTGTTGCAAAGGTTCGTTGTTTCGAAGCACCACATGATGATCGGGTGTGATAGATTCTAACGTTCGAATACAATGGGTGTAAGCCAGATTTACACATGCAAAACACTTAGGTTGACTTGACGAGCCTAGCATGTACAGACATGGCCTCGGAACACGAGAGACCGAAAGGTCGAACATGAGTCGTATAGTAGATACGATCAACATGGAGATGTTCACCGTTGATGACTAGTCCGTCTCACGTGATGATCGGACACGGCCTAGTCGATTCGGATCATGTATCACTTAGATGACTAGAGGGATGTCTATCTGAGTGGGAGTTCATTGAATAATTTGATTAGATGAACTTAATTATCATGAACATAGTCTAAATTGTCTTTGCAAATTATGTTGTGGATTTATAGCTCACGCTTTAGCTCTTTGTTTTAATACATTCCTAGAGAAAGACTAAGTTGAAAGATATTGTAAGCAATTGTGCAGACTAGGGCCGTAGTCTGAGGATTGCCATCACTGCTACAAAAAAAGGCTTCTGTCCTTGATGCACCGCTCGGTGTGCCAACCCCTCTAGCGTCGTCTGTGGATGTTGTGAACATCTGGTAGACATGTTTTGATGACTACCTGATAGTTTAGTGCACCATGCTTTACAGCTTAGAGTCGGGGCTCCAAAAGAGTTTTGAACGCCATAGAACATATGAGATGTTCAAAGAGCTGAAATTGGTATTTAAGGCTCATGCCCGTGTTGAGAGGTTGAGACCTCTGACAAGACCTTTGCCTACAAGATGGAGGATAATAGCTTAGCCAGTGAGCATGTGCTCAGAATGTCTCGGTACTTCAATCACTTGAATCAAGTGGGAGTTAATCTTCCAGATAAGAGAGTGATTGACAAAATTTCTCTAGTCGCTATCACAAAGCTACTAGAGTTTTGTGATGAACTATAACATGCAAGGGAAGTTAATCCCGGAGCTGTTCGTCGTGCTTAAGGCCGTAAAGGTAGAAATCAAGAAGGAGCATCAAGTGTTGATGGTTAACAAGAGCACTGGTTTCAAAGAAGGGCAAGGGCAAGAAGGGAAACTTCTTGAATGGCAAGCCAGTTGCCGCTCTAGTGAAGAAACCCAAGAACCCAAACCCGAGACAAAGTGCTTCTATTAGGGGAACGATCACTGGTAGCGGATCTGCCTCAAATACTTGGTAGATAAGAAGGCTGTCAACTTCAACAAAAGTATATTTGATATATGTGTGTTATTGATGTGTACCTTACTAATACTCCTAGTAGCACCTGGGTATTAGATACCGGTTTAGTTGCTAATATTGGTAACTCGAAACAAAAGCTAGAGAATTAACGGAGACTAGCTAAGGGCGAGGTGACGATGTGTGTTGGAAGTGTTTCCAAGGTTGATGTGATCACCATCGCACGCTCCCTCTACCTCGGGATTAGTGTTGAACCTAGATAAATGTTGTTTGCATTGGTGTCTGCATTGAGCATGAACATGATTAGATCATGTTTATAGCAATACAATTATTCATTTAAGTCAGAGAATAATGGTTATTCTGATTACATGAATAATACCTTCTATGGTCATGCACCCAATGTGAATGGTTTATTGAATCCCGGTCGTAGCTATACACATGTTCATAACATTGATGCCAAAAGATGTAGAGTTGATAATGATAGTACCACTTTCTTGTGGCACTGCCCCTTAGGTCATATTGGTGTAAAGCGCATGAAAGAACCTCCATGCTAATGGACTTTTGAAGTCACTTGATTTTGAATCACTTGACACATGCGAACCATGTATCTTTGTCAATATGACTAAAACCCCGTTCTTTGGAACAATGGAACGGGCAAGTGACTCGTTGGAAATCATACATGCTGATGTGTGCGGTCCGATGAGCGTTGACGCGCGCCATGGATATCGTTATTTTCTCACCTTCACTGGTGAATTCAGTAGATATGGGTATATTTACTTAATGAAGCATAAGTCTGAAATGTTTGAAAAGTTCAAGCAATTTCAGAGTTAAGTTGAGAATCATCGTAACAAGAAGATCAAGTTCCTTCGATCTGATCAAAGGGAAGGTATCTGAGTTGTGATTTTAGCAATCACTAAAGACAAGGTGGAATCATTTCACAGTTGACGCTGCCTAGAACACCATAGCATGATGGTGTGTCCGAACGTCGTAATTGAACCTTATTGGATATGGTGTATGATGTCTCTTACCAATCTACCGCTATTTTGGGGGGTTATGCATTAAACACAATTACATTCACTTTAAATAGGGCACCATCTAAGTCCATGGAGACGACACCGTATGAACTATGGTTTGGCAAGAAACCGAAGTTGTTGTTTCTTAAGGTTTGGGGCTATGATGCTTATGTCGATAGGCTTCGGTCGGAAAAGCTCGAACCCAAAGCGGAAAATTGTATCTTCATAGAATACCCAAACAAGACGATTGGGTATACCTTCTATCTCAGATATTAGGGCAAAGTGTTTGTTGCTAAGAACATGTCCTTTCTCGAGAAAGAGTTTCTCTCGAAAGAATTGAGTGGGAGGAAGATAGAACTTGATGAGGTTGTTTAACCTTCACTTCAACCAGAGAATAGTGCAACACAGAAAGATGTTTCTGTGGCAACTGCGTCAGTTGAAGAGAAATCTAATGATGATGATCATGAAGCTTCAGATCAAATTACTATCGAACCTCGTAGGTCGACAAGGGTGTGTACAACTTCTCAGTGGTAACCCTGTCTTAAAGGTCATGTTGTTGGACAACGATGAACCTATGAGATATGACGAAGCGATGGTGGGCCCGGATTCCAACAAATGGCTAGAAGCCATGAAATCCAAGATAGGATCCATGTATGAGAACAAAGTATGGACTTTGGTGGACTTGCACGATGAACGGCAAGCCATTGAGAATAAATGGATCTTTAGAGATAGATGAACTTGCACTATGATGAGACTCTCTCAATCATAGCGATGCTAAAGTCTGTTAGAACTATGTTAGCAGTTGCTGCATTTTCATTTACGAAATCAGGCAGATGGATGTCACAACAAAGTTTCCTTGATGGTTTCCGTGAGGAAAGGTTGTATGTGATGCAACCAAAAGATTTTTGCCAATCCTAAGGATGCTAAAAGGTATGCAAACTCTAGCGATCCTTCTATGGACTGGAGCAAGCATCTCGGAGTGGGAACATATGCTTTGATGAGGCGATCAAAGCATTTGGGTTTATACAAAGTTTGCAAGAAACTTGTATTTGCAAGAAAGTGAGTGGGAGCACTACAACATTTCTGATAGGTATGTATGGATGACATATTGTTGATCGGAAATGATGTAGAATTTCTAGAAAGCATAAAGGGTTCTTTGAATGGAGTTTATCAAAGGAAGACCTGTGTAAAACTGCTTACATGTTGGGTATCAAGATCTATAGAGATAGATCAAGACGCCTGATAAGACTTTCATGGAGCACATACCTTGACATGATCTTGAAGGAGTTCAAGATGGATCAGTCAAAGGAGTTCTTGCCTGAGTTATGAGGTGTGAAGTTAAGAGTTGAAGCTCGACCACGGCAGAAGAAAGAGAAAGGACGAAAGTTGTCCCATATGCCTTAGCCATAGGCTCTATACGATATGCCATGTTGTGTACCACGATGTGCCTTGCCACGTGTCTGGCAAGGGTGTACAAGAGTGATCCAGGACCGGATCATTGGACAGCGGTCAAAATTGTCCTTAGGAATAAGGAAATATTTCTCGGTTATGGAGGTGATAAAGAGTTCGGCGTAAAGGGTTACGTCGATGCAAGCTTTAACACCTATCCGGATGACTCTGAGTAGCAAACCGGATATGTATAGTGGAGAAACCATTTGGAATAGCTCCAAGTGGAGCATAGTAGCAACATCTACAATATGAAATCGAGATTTGCGAAGAACACACGGATCTGAATGTTGCAGACCCGTTGACTGACACTTCTCTCGTAAGCATAACATGATCAAACCCTAGAACTCATTGAGTGTTAATCTCATGGTGATGTGAACTAGATTATTGACTCTAGTAAACTCTTGGGTGTTAATCACATGGCGATGTGAACTAGATTATTGACTCTAGTAAACTCTTCGGGTGTTAGTCACATGGCGATGTGAACTATGAGTGTTAATCACATAACAATGTGAACTAGATTATTGACTCTAGTGCAAGTGGGAGACTGTTCGAAATATGCCCTAGAGGCAATAATAAAATGGTTATTATTATATTTCTTTGTTCATGATAATTGTCTATTGTTCATGCTATAATTTTATTAACCGGAAACCGTAATACATGTGTGAATACATGGACCACAACATGTCCCTAGTAAGCCTCTAGTTGACTAGCTCATTGATCAATAGATGGTTATGGTTTCCTGACCATGGACATTGGATGTCATTGATAACGGGATCACATCATTAGGAGAATGATGTGATGGACAAGGCCCAATCCTAAGAATAGCACAAGATCGTGTAGTTCGTTTGCTAGAGCTTTTCTAATGTCAAGTACCATTTCCTTAGACCATGAGATTGTGCAACTCCCAGATACCGTAGGACTGCTTTGGGTGTACCATACGTCACAACGTAACTGGGTGGCTATAAAGGTGCACTGCAGGTGTCTCTGAAAGTGTCTGTTGGGTTGGCACGAATCGAGACTGGGATTTTTCACTCCGTATGACAGAGAGGTATCTTTGGGCCCACTCGGTAATGCATCATCATAATGAGCTCAATGTGACTAAGGAGTTAGCCACGGGATCATGCGTTACGGAACGAGTAAAGTGACTTGCCGGTAACTAGATTGAACAAGGTATGGGGATACCGACGATCGAATCTCGAGCAAGTAACATACCGATAGACAAAGGGAATTGTATACAGGATTGATTGAATCACCGACATCGTGGTTCATCTGATGAGATCATCGTGGAACATGTGGGAGCCAATATGCGTATCCATATCCCGCTATTGGTTATTGGCCGGAGAGATGTCTTGGTCATGTCTGCATGGTTCCCGAACCCGTAGGGTCTACACACTTAAGGTTCGGTGATGCTAGAGTTGTTATGGGAAATAGTATGTGGTTACCGAAGGTTGTTCGGAGTCTCGGATGTGACGAGGAGTTCCGGGATGGTCCGGAGGTGAAGATCGATATATTGGACGAAGCGTATTGGAGTCCGGAATTGTTCCGGGGGTACCGGGTGACGACCAGCGTGTCCGAAAGGGGTTTCGGAGGCCTCGGCAAGCGTTGGGAGGCCTTATGGGCCAAGGGGAAGGGGCACATCAGCCCACTAAGGGGCTCAGCGCCCCTCCCACCCCATCTCACGTAACTTTGAGAGGTGGGGGCGCCTCCCCTAGGGCAGACACCCCTCCCGGCTTGGGGGGAAAGTTTCCTAGGGGTGGGGGCGCCAAAACCCATCAAGGGTTTCCCCTATGGCCGCCGCCCCTCCCCTAGGGAACCCTAGGGCGCCTCCTCCACCCCCTTCCCCCTATATATAGTGAGGGAGAGAGAGGGCAGCCGCACCCTCCTCCTGGCGTAGCCCCTCCCCCTCTCCTACACGTCCTCCTCCTCCGTAGCGCTTGGCGAAGCCCTGCCGGAGAACCATGAGCTCCATCACCACCACGCCGTCGTGTTTTCGGAGTTCTCCCTCAACTTCTCCTCTCCCCTTGCTGGATCAAGAAGGAGGAGACGTCCCCGGGGATGTACATGTGTTGAACGTGGAGGCGCCGTTGTTCGGCGCTTAGATCGGAATAGACCGCGATCTAAATCGCTGCGTGTACGACTCCACCAACCGCGTTCTTGTAACGCTTCCGCTTAGCGATCTTCAAGGGTATGAAGATGCACTCCCTTTCTCTCGTTGCTAGTATCTCCTAGATTGATCTTGGTGACACGTAGGAAATTTTTTGAATTATTGCTACGTTCCCCAACACATCCACTTGCCTTGCGCTCCGCACATGGTTGGTGTGCTCTCTTGGGGCAGAAAAGACGAGAACTTGGGCGCCGGAGCTCGAGAGTGGGTAGGCGGAAAGAGAGAGGGCGTGGGTGAAACAGGTGAATCCTTATCTCCTTATAAAGGCAGTGAATATCAAGCGCCTCCCCACTCGCCATAAAACTCGCCTATTCCCCAGGGGCCGTGTAGGCGGCACGGTTGGATTACCCATACCCGTATTGATGAGAATCCCGCAATAAGGGGACATGATCTCTGCTTTGACAAGACGTGCCAATAAAGCCGCATCTTGAAATATGGAGACAGGCCGAAAAATGGTTCAAAATAATAACCGGGCAGGGACGTGATATCATGTTACAAAAAGTTGTCAGCAGATTGGACTCGTGAAATATTATACTCTCTACGGTGGTGTCTGGTACTTGTTTTGCAGATCCGGACACGTTCAAAGACTGTGTTGGAGTATTTGGAGGAGGAACCCGCCTTGCAATGCCATAGACAATCTACGCGCCGGACACTTCGTCATTGAAGCCTGGTTCAAGGGCTACTGAGGGAGTCCTGGACTAAGGGGTCCTCGGGCATCCGGCCTGATGGACGTGGGCCGAACTGATGGGCTACGAAGATACAAGACCAAAGACTCTCACCCGTGTCCGGATGGGACTCTCCTTGGCGTGGATGGCAAGTTTGGTGTTCGGATATGAAGATTCCTTTCTCTATAACCGACTTTGTATAACCCTAGTCCCCTCCGGTGTCTATATAAACCGGAGGGTTTGGTCCGTAGAGACAATCATAAAATACGTTGGCTAGACTTCTAGGGTTTATCCATTACGATCTCGAGGTCGATCAACTCGTGTAATACTCATATTCATGAAGATCAATCAAGCAGGAAGTAGGGTATTACCTCCATAGAGAGGGCCCGAACCTGGGTAAACATTGTGTCCCTTGTCTCCTGTTACCATCAACCCTAGATGCACAGTTCGGGATCCCCTACCCAAGATCCACTGGTTTTTACACCAACATTGACCATCTCAGTAGTGGATGTGAGCGTATCTGGGGTCGGCTCGGTGGCTGCCTCCATCTTCTTGGAGCTCTCTGTCTCGTGGGGATCAGCCTCCCACGTCTGCTCCAATATTCAGAAGATCTTTTCCTGGTTCTCCTTGGTCCATCATGAAACTGACGAATACTAGGAGACCACTAAAAGGAAAACATAATCGCAATGATAATGAAACAAAAAAGAGAGTGAGGATCGGTTACTGCTTTGCAAAAGTTCTTTTTTTCTTTGAACGAAAATATACCAATATCACGGATCCTCTTACCTTCCCTTCGTTGGGAGAGAAGAACAGTGGTAGATGCGAGTGTTGGCTTTCTTGAAGACGGTGAGGGAGAAGGGGATTCAGCGAAGAGTGAAATGATGGTTGCTTCGTCCGTCAAGCTTAGACTGCGGGGAGGTGGGGTTTTGTGATACGACGGCTCGTTACTGCCGCGCTACGACCGGGGTGACTCTCCGCCTGCATACTGCCTTCTAATTTGGTGGATGGCATTTGGGCCAGCGCACAGCATGGCCTGCATGTCGGTAAACAAAAGTAAAATGGCATTGAGTAGAGGGAGACGTTTTGATTACCTAGGAGGAGCCAGAAGCGGTAGTGTATCCACTGTACTAGTAGTAATTGTTTTTCTGGTAGATGTAGAGTGTCTCCACTGTACTAGTAGTAATTGTTTCTCTTGGCCCAAGACAAAACAACCCATCCACCCTAGTAAACAATAAAATCAATTCAAAAGCCCATATATTTACTTAATGAGAAGCGCTACCCACACCCAGCACATCGCCCCCAAAAAACCTGGGTGCTCTTCTTCCTCCTCACTCCCACCCACCTCACGTCAGCTTGCTCCACTCGTACCCCCAAATTCCTCACCTTACTCCTACAGAAAACCCCAGCTCCCCTTCTTCCTCACTACTACAGAAAAACCCCAACTCCCCTTCTTCTTCACTCGCACTACAACTAGGCTCATCATTCATTACTCTGCTCAAATCCGTGAGCGCGACGCGACGCCCTCGAGGAAAACGGAGTCGTCTGACCCCAGCGCCAAGAAGATGAGGCTCCCGCCAGTGGTGATGCCTGTAGTAGATCTCCCACCCGGCAGCGCGGGGAGAAGCAGCGACCCCGCCCCCACCGGATCCGGGGAACCCGTAGAATCTCGGGTGGACCGCATCAGCGATCTCCCGGACCCCGTCCTTGGGGAGATCATCTCACTTCTCCCCACCAAGGATTGCTGCCGCACCCAAGTCCTCTCAATCGGTGGCGCCCTCTGTGGAGTGTCGTGCCCCTTAATCTCGACTGTCGTCAGCTATCTCTCTTCAATGATTTTGAAAGCCCCAGAGCCATCATCTCCTCCCACCAGGGCTCCGTTCAAAGCCTTTGCATCCCGTCATGCTACCTGAGCAAGCATACGATGCCCTGCATGGTGGACGCCTGGCTGAAATCCCCTGAATTCACAAAACTACAGTTGCTTGAGTTCTACTATTCCCCTGGAAATCACCTACCAGATACCAAACGCCATCTACCTGTACCCTCAGCACCGATGTCCATCTCGCGATTTTTCCTCCTCTCTCCACACCGCCACCTTTGCACTGTGCTACCTACCAAACAAGCCGATACTAAACCTTCGACTCCCATTTCTCAAGAAACTTATACTTGTGCGGGTTCGTATATCGGAGGCCTCATTGCACAACTTCATCCACTCCAGTTGCCCTGCCCTGGAGTGCTTGGTGCTTATTTTCACAGTTAGAATCGGTTGTCTCCAAATAAAGTCACCTAACCTTATAAGAATTGGAATTTCTTTTAACGGAAGGCAGCTCAACATCCAAGATGCCCCTTCACTTCAAAGGTTGATCCTTGATTTTAGTTATTCACCGTCGCAAATAACCGTCATCTCTGCGCCTAAACTGGAGACCTTGGGTGTAATACATGATCTTTGTGCTCATTTCAAGATGGTCTTTGGCTCCATAGTTCTTCAGGTACTTTATATTATCATCTACACTTGTAACCATAAGCTACATTTTAAATTTTTGTGCATAAGTTATATATCATCTCGGAGTACACATTTGTACTAATATTATGTTCTATGCTCAATGAAGAGTTTCTCCATCGATAGCCTATCAATGGTGCTAGATTCTGTCAAGATCTTATATATCCAAATGTATAGTTTTGATCTGAATAACATTATTGGCTTGCTGCAATGCTTTCCATGTCTGGAGAAGTTGTATATAAAGGTGATAATTTCACGCACATTGGAAGCCCGCATATAGTGTACTAGAATTAACCGTTCAACTATTGCTCTTTCCACACACTTTTTTTAAACCTTAACTGTTTTCAATCTTCATGTCTATTTAGGCAAGAGGATGGGGTAAGAAATTTATAACCAATCGGTGGATTCGTAAGCACCAAGATTTTCTCACTTCTCATGACATTCGATTGAAGACAATAACGCTAGAACGATATGTAGCCAACCATGCAAACACTAGATTTGTCACATTCTCCCTGCTGAATGCGAGGTTACTATTGTCCATCAGGCTTAAGTTTATCAACAACATGGTTTTGACGGATGGGTATGTCGAAGATCGAAAAAAGGAGTTTCAGGTGGGAAAAAGAGCTTCTGAACATGCCGGGCTTCTATTTACAACATATTGTGGTCATAATCCAGTAAATTTTACGACCCAAGATGTTCATTCTATGGACCTGACCGATCCATTTGACTGTGACTGCCGAAAGTAGTGCTAGAGTTAGATGTTGTTGCCCTTTCCAACCTCGTTTTTGTCTAAACCTGACGAACAATTAACCCTCGTGCTTTTGTACAGTTTGTAAGCTGGAGTTTTCTTGCCCTTTTCAACTCGATTGCGACTGTCATATTTTATTTGAAACAAGGCAAATGGATTGCCATTCGTTTAATTTAGAGTGAAATATTGTAACAAATCCCAACTAAGGGAAATAACATCACTCTCGCCAGCTTCTTGAGCCCACTCTGCATTATAGAAGCCAAGTGATTAGCCCCCACCAGCACCCACAAATTTATTTCGAACTAGCACACCAAATGGGCTGTATATTTTCATAGGAAACGCTGCATGACCGTGACAGATTTGGATTTTGACATTTGGGACCCACGAGGAAATAGCCTATCCAAGGTGGTGTCGACTTACTAGCTAGTCAACAAACAATTCTGCCTACCAGCCGTGGGATTGACATCCAACATCTGTCGTGTATCTTCTATCTCTTGTATTCTTCCTCCAGCCGCCCAAACCAAACCACCCTGTCGACTCCGCCTGCTCCAGCATCCCATGGCTGGCTACGCCTCCGCCGCCCTACCGTACCCTCCAACGTTGGCCAGTCCCTCCCTCTATTCCCCCACACATCCGATTATTCTCTAGCGATGTCAGCCCCAACACGCACCTGCACCCGAACCAGTCAACCCTCGTACTCCCTTCTGCCTGCGATTGGACCGGCGCATCTTCCACGGCTCCTGTTCATTCCATCTGAGGCCTTGCCGTTGTCCTCGGCCTTGGTTCACTCGACGTGCGCGGTGTGCCGCCCTCTTGAGTTGTCAACATCGTCAACAACCGAGAGGAACAAGGATATGACTGCATGTGGAGAGGATGACTGTAGGGACCCACCGGCATCACGGCAGTACGCAAGCAAGTGCCTCGTTATTATAAGCCCCAAAAATGGTTCCTCCTAATGGTTGGACATCTGGGGCTCACGCCATTGTCAACGTAGTCAATAAACGAGAGAATTACACAACGAGCGGCTGACACCAGGGACCCAATAGGTTGTGCAGTTGTTATTTACTTTTTTTAGGAACAAACAGTTGTTATTTATACTAGTTTTAGCGATGGATCAGGGTAACAACGGGGCTATGCGGGGGCTGTGGCCCGTCTAGCCAGGGTTTTATTTATGTTTACCACATCATCAGCCCAGTTGTGCTTTTTCTTGCTGAAAATGGCTAGCCCAGTTCTATTTTTTTAAGAAATACCCAAACGAGGCCTACTTGCTTTATCAGCCCTGCTGGGCTGCAAATCTTTCAAGACGAGGAGAGTTTCATTCGGTTTGCTGAGAAATGGGCTGTGCATTTTTAAAACACATCAAACCGGGAATTAGTTTCAATTTTTTTCATTACAAGATTTTAAATTCCATATTATCAGCCCTGCTGGGCTGCAAATCTTTCAAGACGAGGAGAGTTTCATTCGGTTTGCCCAGAAATGGGCTGTGCATTTTTAAGACACATCAAACCGGGAATTAGTTTCAATTTTTTTTTCATTACAAGATTTTAAATTCCATTGATTTTTATGCGTGGACAATTATTTGGATTTTATATTTATATAAATTATTTTTCAAAATAGTTTGACTGTGACTCGATATTTCGGGATTAAAAATAGTTGACCGCACCAAAATATGCAAAATTTCGTATAATTTTTAACCGTGGCCACAATATGGGGTGTAATGCTAACAAAAAGAAGATGGGCTCCAAAAAAATTCTTAAGAATTGGCAAATGGACTGTAAATTATTAGAAATAATGGCAGATGGGTTGTATGTTGTTTTCCACAGATTTGAGGCTGACTTGTGCGCCTACTACAGGTTGACGCGTATGCTTTCCTAAAAAATAAGGTTGACGCACACGCTACGCCGTGTCAACTTAGTTAACACACGAGAGCAGTTACTGTTGGATGTCCATCCAATGACCATCGTGCTTCTTCAATCTCTGCTCTTCCTGCTCCAGCCGCTCAAACAAGCGCCGGCGGGACTGCCTGCTCCCTCCTCCCACGACCGGCTATGCTGCCGCGCAGGCCTCACCGCCCCATCGTTCTCCCATCGCTGCCCTAGCCATCCCTCTACTCACCCACACCTGCTGTTATTCTCCGGCGACGGCAGACGAACCAGTAAACCGTCGCACTCCCATCCACATGGGAAACAACTGCCGAGTCTTCCCTGGCTCCACGTCGTTCCCTTCCTAGGCCTCGCCGTCGTCCACCGCCCTGGTGCTCTCGGAGCGGCGTGGTCAACGAACTGCATCGGAAGTGGACTGTACATGGAGAGGCTGACAGTTGGGTCCATGGCCGCACGCAAGGAAATGCCTCCTTATTACACACAAAATAATGATTCCTCCACCTGACAGCCGGGAACCACCGGAAGGGCCTCTGTATTTCGCGAAAAAAGCATCCCCCGCTGACAGGTCGGACCCGTTAGCTATATCTTCGCACGCAAGGAAATGCCTCATTATTACGCACAAAAAATGAATACTCCCCCTGCTAGCTGGGACCCACCATAGTAGGAGGCTGTGGGCCTACTAAGATGACGAGGACGGAGGGCTTTGTCAACTTAGTCAATATGAACGATTCTACCTCCAATGACCGTACGATGTCCATCCAACGGCCATAGTGCTTCTTCAACCTCTGGTCTTCTTGCTCCAGCCGCCCAAACAAGCGTCGGCCGTGCCGCCTGCTCCTGCCTCCCGTGTCTGGCTATGCTGCCACTGCTAGCCATGCCATCCCTCTATACTCACCCACACCTCATGTTATTCTCCAGCGATGGTAGCCTCACATCACAGCCGGACCAGTGAACCCTCGTACTCCTCTCCGCATGGGCATCCACTGTCGCGTCTTCCTCGGCTCTGCGTCGTCCCCTTCCTAGGCCTCACCGTCGTCCACCTCCTTGGTGCTCTCCGCGTGGCGTGGTCAATGTGGTTAACGAACGACTTCCATCAGAAGAGTACTATACGTGGAGAGGCTGGCAACTGGGTCCACGACCGCAGCAAGGAAGTGTCTCCTTATTACGCGCAAAATAATTATTCCTCCACCTGACAGCAGGGACCCATCGGACGGGCCACCATATTTCACAAAAAAAAACATTACCCCAGACTGTTGGGACCCACCAGCTACATCTTCGCACGCAAGGAAGCTCGTCCATATTACGGGAAAAAAAATTATTCGCCCCGCTGACTGCTGGGACCCACCAGCTACATCTTCGCACGCAAGGAAATGTCTGACAGTCGGGACCCACCTGGTCGAAGCGTACGTAGCGTTGTCATTCTGGTCGCGAACGTGTACGTACACACTGGTCGATCGGTCTCTCTGCAAGTATGAATCGTGGCCGAGTAAGTAGCAGCGCATGTGTCATTGTAGAGTACCCAACATAGTAGTTCACACAGTCCCGTCTAAGTCCTATACACGTACGTACAGCCAAAGGGCAAAAAATACGGCCACGTACGGACATATGGGCGGGGTCTCAAGCATGTACTCGCGGACGGCCAGGGCTTGTGTACATGGAGAGGCAACGGACGGGAGCAACGACATCCTATTCATTGGGCAGCGAACCGACTGGGTCGGAACGGAGAAACAACATCGTGTTCATCGGGAGGCAACAGAACGCGTGCTGTTCATCGGGAGCCAACCGGCTTGGATGGAACAGCCGATGGAAATTAGGCCTGGCGTACTGCAGAACTGAGGAAATGGCATTGTGTTCGACCGGCCACAGTCGAAATAGGATCCTGTTCATCGGGAGGGGTCTGGCGTACCGCAAAACGGAGGAAACGGACCTCCTACCGACGAAACGGGGTCCTATTGATCAGGAGGGGTGTGGCGTACCACAAAACGGAGGAAACGGACTTGTCTTGGAGCACTACGGTTGAAACGGGGGTCCTGTTCATCGGGAGGGGTGTGGCGTACCGCAAAATGGGACTCCAGGGATACTGTTCATCTCCACCATCGACTGCCTCCATGGGCTATTGTTCGCCCACCGTCGACTGAGGGAGTCCTAGACTAAGGGGTCCTTGGGCGTCCGACCTATTGGATATGAGCCGGACTGTTGGGCCGTGAAGATATGAAGACCGAAGACTCTACCCGTGTCCGGATGGGACTCTCCTTGGCATAGAGGGCAAGCTTGGTGACCGACTATGAAGATTCCTTTCTCTGTAACCGACCTTGTGTAACCTTAGATCCCTCATGTGTCTATATAAACCGGAGGTCTAGGTCTGTAGATACTCTTTCAATAATCATAGCCAGGTTAGACTTTTAGGGTCTAGCCATTACGATCTCGTGGTAGATAAACTCTTGTAATACTCATATTCATCAAGATCAATCAAGCAGGAAGTAGGGGATTACCTCCATAGAGAGGGCCCAAACCTGGGTAAACATTGTGTCCCCCGTCTCCTGTTACCATCGATCCTAGACACACAGTTCGGGACCCCCTACCCGAGATCCGCCGGTTTTGACACTGACATTGGTGCTTTCATTGAGAGTTCCACTGTGCCGTCAAAAGATAGGGTCAATGACTCGCCTTGTTCTCAAGGACAACATCACCTCCGGAGGAGAACTGGCCCCAGGCCAAACCCTCCAGCTGGGCGGCTTCATTATGACCACCCGTTCGGCCATTAAGCCGATGATGACTTCTCGGGTCATCAAAAATCCTCTTCAGATTGACTCTAAGTATTCCAGGCAGATGGATCTGGCGGTGATGTTGTCTTTAAACGAGCTCCTAGATCACATCGCTGCCCTGGGGGTCGCCACGGACTATGATCGGATTGGGCTTAAACTTGACGAGAGAGAAATTAAAACTCCGCCGATCACCCATCAAGTAGCGGTAGTAGAGGAGCAAGACGACAACTCTTCCTCTATGTTAAGGACGAACTACGTTCGGATCTCCGAACTTGAAGAGCCAGACACCCATCTACAGAAAGTCGAGGCCTGTCCTCCGAACATAGAATCGTACGACAAGCCCAAAAAATCAGCTGTCAACCCGGAGCCCGAACTATTAAATCCGGAGACTCCTCAAACTCCGGATCCTAATTTGGGTCAGGGTTCAGACATCAATTGTAACGCCCCGAGACCGATGTGCCAGGTGTCCTCTGGTTATTCCTTGTTGTTGCCTTGTCATTGCTTGCGTGTCATGGATTGCATATCATGTCATCATGTGCATTTCATTTGCATACATGTTCGTCTCATGCATCCGAGCATTTTCCCTGTTGTCTGTTTTGCATTCCGGCGCTCCTATCTCCTCCGGTGGTCATTTTTACCTTCCTTTCGTGTGTGGGGGTTAAACATTTTCGGATTGGACCGAGACTTGCCAAGCGGCCTTGGTTTACTACCGGTAGACCGCCTGTCAAGTTTCGTACCATTTGGACTTCGCTTGATGCTCCAACGGTTAACCGAGGGACCGAAAAGGCCTCGTGTGTGTTGCAGCCCAACACCCCTCCAATTTGGCCCAAAACCCACCAAAACCCTATCCATCATCTAGAGCGTTCGATCACGATCGCGTGGCCGAAAACCGCACCTCATTTGGACTCTCCTAGCTCCTCCTATGCCTATTTATAGACCCCCCTCCGAAATCCATGGGTCCTTCCCCAAACCCTAAAAACATCATCACCGCCACCACCGGACACGTCCGAACGGCGCCGGACGCATCCGCCACAGCCGCCGACCACTCCCGCGCCGCCATGTCACCGCCGCCGACCCGCGCGCCGCCGAGGCCCGATGGGCCCAGATCCGGCCGCCGCGGCCCGCTTCCACGCGCCGACGCCTACCGCGCCCCGCCGCCTTCTTCCCGCCGCCCGGCGACCCCGCGCCGCCGCACCCTCGCCGGCGACCGCGCCGCCCCACCGGAACACCGCCCGCCGCCGCCAATCCACGCCGGGGCCGCGCCCGACGGTCGCCGCCGTTGTCCCGTCCTTCCTCTCACCGGCTCCGGCTTCCCCCGCGCCGGAGCGACGTCTCTTCTTCGCCGGAGTAGGGATCCTTGCCGGCGACCTCGGTTTTCTTCACGGGTGAACAGTGGATCTCGCCGGGTGTACAGTAAACCCTAGATCCACGAGGTGATGAATTTCTCTAAGTCCCCGATTTCCAGATTCAAATGCCCTTGTTCATCGTGTCGTAACTTTGCATCCGTAGATCCGTTTTGGGCATATAGCATATAAAAATGTTCGTCTTAGAGAGCGCATCATTTCATCTCATTGCATCATTTTCATTTGAGTTCATCTTTACGCCAGAAATGCTGTTGGGAGAATGCTAATTGGGATAATTGTCAGATCTGCTGCTCCAAATAGCTATTTGTCATTTTTGCCATGATTATTGTGTGCATGATATGCCCCTGAGCTCTACATGTGTTTTATTATATGCTTTGCCATCTTTACAGAGGTGCCATCCATGTATTTTTGTGATTTGTGTGGTGACTAGCACAATCTTGCAAAGTGGAGCATTCGTTAATGCTGATTTCAGGGACTTAGCAATTCCACTAAGTCCTTGGTTTGTTTATATCAATATGCCATATGTTCATGTTGTTTCCTAGTGATCCGTGCCTCTTTTGAGGATGATCAGTAAGGATGTTTTGTTAATCTTGTAGTGATCCATCCATCCATGTCTTTGTTTGCAATTATGGAGCACCCTAGCTTGAGTCAATCGAGCTCTACTTTTGCTATTTCGTGAATCTGGGCAAATTGTCTACTTGTTAGCGATTTTGCCGAGGATGTTGTTGTTGATCCGTGCATGCTATGTTGTTGTTATTGCCATGTCTAGCTTCCATAACATGTATTCTTGATGGGTGTATGCTTAGTTTGTCATGCCATGCTCTGTAGTGAGTGCATCGAGCTCGTAAACATGCCTACTCGTTAATAGATTTGCATGCTCCAGTTTTTCACTAAGTCTGAGATCTGATTATGTTTTTGCCATGTTCACATGCTTGCAATTGTATTTTTTGATCTCTTTTGGCTCAAGGTCACTAAGGGACTTTTGTTAAGCTCTTTGAGTATCTTCATGCCATGCCTTGCTTTGCCATGTTAAGTTCCTGTAGCATATAGTTTTCTTACTTCAAAGTGTGCTACCTGATCTGAAATTCCAGGCTTGTGTTAATTTCACTAAGTCTGAAACCTATTTATCATTTGCACTTTGGCCATGCTTGTTTGAACCTGTTAATGGATGAATTGGCCGTAGCTCAGTGTTCATCTTTTGTCAAGAATCATGAGTGGATCCCTGCCATGTATTTTTTGCCATGTTTGAGTGCTGTAACATATTTATATTGTTGCATTTAGATGGCTACTTGCCGTTTATCGCAGACCGGTGCCATATTTGTTTTGCTTGCCATTTCCAAACCGTGCATCTGATTCCGGTGATCTTTATATCGATTTCAACCGAAATCATCTCCCCTTTCTAGTGGCACTCTTGGATTTCCATGTTGAGGCCAGGTTCTTTCATTCCCTTGCAAATCATGCATATGCATCGCATACCGCATCCCGCATATCATACCATGTTCATGTGTTGGTTGTTTACTATGTTGTGTGCTTCTTTCTGGTGTTGCTTCTACGGGTTGGTTCCGATAACGTCGCGTTTGTGAGGATTTGTTCGTCTACGCCCGTTTATCTTCTTCATGGACTCGTTCTTCTTCCTTGCGGTATTTCAGGAAAGATAACCATACCCTCGAAATCACTTCTATCTTTGCTTGCTAGTTGCTCGCTCTTTTTCTATGCCTATGCTGCGATACCTACCACTTGCTTGTAATGCCTCACATATTGTTGAACCAAGCCTCTAACCCACCTTGTCCTAGCAAACCGTTGTTTGGCTATGTTACCGCTTTGCTCAACCCCTCTTATAGCGTTGTTAGTTGCAGCTGAAGATTGAAGTTTGTTCCTTGTTGGAACATGGAGAGGTTGTTCCTTGTTGGAACATGTTTACTTGTTGGGATATCACAATATATCTTATTTAATTAATGCATCTATATACTTGGTAAAGGGTGGAAGGCTCAGCCTTATGCCTGGTGTTTTGTTCCACTCTTGCCGCCCTAGTTTCCGTCATATCGGTGTTATGTTCCCGGATTTTGCGTTCCTTATGCGGTTGGGTTATAATGGGAACCCCTTGACAGTTCGCCTTGAATAAAACTCCTCCAGCAAGGCCCAACCTTGGTGTTACCATTTGCCACCTAGCCTTTTCTTTCCTTTGGGTCGGCCAGCCTGAGGGTCATCTTTATTTTAACCCCCCCTGGGCCAGTGTTCCTCTGAGTGTTGGTCCGAAATGGGCAGCCTGCGGGGCCACCTCGGGGCAACTCGAGGGATGGTTTTACTCGTAGCTTGACCTATCCGGTGTGCCCTGAGAACGAGATATGTGCAGCTCCTATCGGGATTTGTCGACACATCTGGGTGGCTTTGCTGGTCTTGTTTTACCATTGTCGAAATGTCTTGTAACCGGGATTCCGAGTCTGATCGGGTCTTCCCGCTAGAAGGAATATCCTTCGTTGACCATGAGAGCTTGTGATGGGCTAAGTTGGGACACCCCTGCAGGGATTTGAACTTTCGAAAGCCGTGCCCACGGTTATGGGCAGATGGGAATTTGTTAACGTCCGGTTGTAGAAAACCTGAAGTTGACCTTAATTAAAATACATCAACCGCGTGTGTAACCCTGATGGTCTCTTTCCGGCGGAGTCCGGGAAGTGAACACGGTGTTGGAGTTAAGTTTGACGTAGGTTGTTTTAGGATCACTTCTTGATCATACTTTTATCGACCGTGCTTTGCCTTCTCTTCTCGCTCTCATTTGCGTATGTTAGCCACCATATATGCTAGTCGCTTGCTGCAGCTCCACCTCATACCTTTACCTTACCCATAAGCTTAAATAGTCTTGATCGCGAGTGTGCGAGATTGCTGAGTCCCCGTGGCTAATAGATACTTCCAAAAACAGCTTGCAGGTGCCGATGAGTCCGTGCAGATGACGCAACCAAGCTCAAGGAGGAGCTTGATGAAGATCTTGTCCTTTGTGTTGTTTCGTTCTAGTTGATCAGTAGTGGAGCCCAGTCGGGACGATCAGGGATCTGTGTAGCATTTGGGGTAGTCTTCTTTTATTTTGGTTCCGTAGTCGGACCTTGATTGTATTTGGATGATGTAATGCTTTATTCATGTAAATTGTGTGAAGTGGCGAGTGTAAGCCAACTATGTATCTCTTTCCCTTATGTATTACATGGGTTGTGTGAAGATTACCTCACTTGCGACATTGCTTTCAATGTGGTTATGCCTCTAAGTCGTGCTTCGACACGTGGGAGATATAGCCGCATCGAGGGCGTTACATCAATCCACCCACCCACCCAGACATAAGTGCTCTCAGGGGCATACGACAGTAGTATAAGGAAACATCCCATCACTTCTGGGCCAGATTCCTCCTTGTCAAAGATAAGATTGAAGGTTGCCACGATGAAGACGCGATCACTGCATTCCGCAGCAATTGCACTCATGAAGGAATCCTGAACGCCATCAACCGTCGTCACATAACACGCTTCATAGACTTGGCAACCATAGTATACAAGCAGGGCCGGGCCGGCAAAATACGAGGCCCTCTGCAAAACTAAAAAATGGGGCCCTATCTCACTAGAAAGATAAACTATCGAGCAATTATAAAATATGTGATATATTGTCTGACATAAAAATTATGTAGTACTGAAACGCGATTTAAGAAAGATGAATAAAATAAATTAAAGTGATACAACAGTAGATATCAATTTAAAGATTATATGTCAATGTTTGGCAATTAGACGGACCATCTTACTCACCTAGTCTCCTGTCCTATCCAGTTGAACTGCTATACTGTGATCTCTGCAATGATCTCTACAAAAATTTAATTACAAAATAGAAATTAAAATAATAGGAGTGGAATTAGGAGTAGAAGCCAGCAGTATTCCTCTCAAACCCTCTGAGAGCCTGAGAACACTAGAGGATTTTTCGATGCATGAGAAGTTGTGAACCAATGAGGACTTTACTGTATTTGCGATGACAAAACTGTGTACTACGTCTCCTCATCTTGCTTGTAACTGCACCTTTCACTGTGTCGTCTGTCGCAGCATCGACGGATCTGGAATTATGGAGGATGTGCATGCACCGTGTCACCCGCCCATGGATTCTGGATGCAATCGATCGAGCAGAACTGTACATCGCCCTTCGGTTTCTGATCAAGCAGATCAATTTTTTTAGGAGAGATTGACGTATTGAGCAGATCACCATGCCCTGGCAGCTGGCATCCAGCAATCGAGGCGTCGAGCCATCAAGGCATCGACTAGCGGCCTGGTGGACTCACGTGCGGGGGGAGTACGCGCCAGCGGGCAGCGGGCCAACTCCATGTGCGGCCCAATGCCTACCCCAGGAATAATATGTACATAGACATGTAAATTTTCTGGGCCCCCTCATATTTATGGGCCTTGTGCGGGCCGCATAGTTTGCAACACTATGGGCCCGGCCCTGTATACAAGTACTGCGCAATGGAAAGCGCCTGGAAAACTCAGGCAGCTGGCTGGGAACCGACGGTTTCCACCCAACCCCTCGTTGAGGTGAAAAGGACGCACCCTAGTGGCATGCTCGGCCCAATAACAAAGAAATATAAGCCCATTACGGAACGTTGAACCGTTCTGGAGGGATGGATCGATGGACCATGCAAGCTACACACAACACCGGATACTATATCAACTCACAGCCTTAGAGCATGTTGGATACTCCGGGAGGTGGCCAAGAGCGGCGAGGATATCCTCACAAAAAATAACCCAGAGCAATATACTCCAGAAGACGACGACCCCAGAGTACTGACGGTCTTCGAGACCTTCGCTTTAAACAATAAGCGTAAAAGGGCACTCTGCGACCTTGCCGAAGTCTGCCAAATCGTAGCAGCAAACCCTTAGAACGACACGGCCATAACTTTCAATGCCGAGGACGAACCAAAATTCAGGAAAATTCAGGCACTAGTCGCCTTGGTCCTCAGCCCGATCGTGGACGGCTTCCGACTCACCAAGGTTCTCATGGACGGCGGGAGCAGACTAAATCTCATCTACGAGGATACAATCAGCAAAATGGAAATAGACAGGAGCCGCATCAAGCAACGTAGCACGACCTTCCGGGGAATTATTCCCAGTCGGGAGGCACGATGCGCGGGAAAAATCACACTCGACGTGGTGTTCAGCACACCGGATAACTATCGGACCGAAGAACTAACCTTCCAAATGGCCCCTTTCAACAGCGGATATCACGCCCTATTGGGGCGGGACGCATTTAGACGCTTTCCAGACTATACCTCACTATGGGTATATGGAGCTCAAGATGCCGGGGGCCAATGGTATAATCACTCTCGATAGTGATCCGGACATAGCACTCCGCGCCGAAAACAAAACCGCATTGCTGGCCCTTGAGGCATTATCTGAAGCACTCGCGGCCGAAGAATTAACCGCATTACGCTCCACGGTGGATAAGGACACGTAATCTTGGACAAATGATCCAAATCCACCTCCTTCAAACTAGCTGAAGAAATAGTCAAATTCCAAGTCCATCCAACGGACCCCAAGAAGACAGCATCTATTGGGGCACAACTAGTCCCAACGGTCAACACTGCGCTATGAGAATTTCTGCGCGAAAATTGGGATATATTTGCCTGGCATCCTTCTAATATGCCAGGAATCCCATGCAGATTGGCCAAACACAGCCTCAACATATTGAAGGGATATAAACCGGTCAAACAAACACTACGGCGTTTTTCCGAACCCAAACGTCAAGCGATGGGGAGGAGCTAGCCAAGCTAATCGAGGCCGGATTCATTAGAGAAATAAAACACCCGGACTGGCTAGCAAACTTGGTGATGGTGCCAAAGAAGGATAAATCCTGGCGCCTGTGCATCGATTTCAAAGACCTCAATAAGGCCTGCCCTAAGGATCCCTTCCCCCTCCCCTGCATCGACCATATTATCGATGCCATCGCAGGACACGATTCGTTATGCTTCCTCGATGCACATTCCGGATACCATCAAATCAAAATGAAGGAGTCCGATCAAGCTGCAATGGCATTCATTACCCCATACGTGCCATTCTGCTTCAACACCATGCCCTTCGGGCTCAAAAACGCAGGAGCCACCTACCAACGCATGATTCAAACATGCCTGGAGAAACAGATCGGCAAGACAGTTGAAGCATACATGGATGACATCGTCATCAAAACTAGGCACGTCGACTCACTAATAGACGATTTATGTCTTACATTCGACAACCTCCGTGCATATGACATAGAGCTTAATCCGGAAAAGTGTGTTTTCGGTGTTCCTGCTGGAAAGCTGTTGGGCTTCATCGTTTCCAATAGAGGAATTGAAGCAAATCCAGCCACAATCCGAGCCTTGTCGCAATTAGGCACACCAACGGACCTTAAACAGGTCCAAAAACTCATGGGGTGCGTGGCAGCTTTAAGCCGCTTTATCTCCAAATTGGGGGGGAAAGCATTGCCATTGTATCACCTCCTTCGGCGCACCGATCACTTCGAGTGGACGGATGCGGCAACAGCTAGACTGGAAGAAATAAAAGCCCTTCTGGCGAGCAACCCAATCCTGGACGCACCACGCGTTGGTGAAGCCATGTTATTATACATATCGGCAACACACCAGGTGGTGAGTGCCGTGCTCGTCGTGGAATGAGAGCAGGATGGACACAAATTCCCACTTCAGGAGCCGGTATATTATGTATCCACCATCCTCACACCATGCAAATCCCGGTACCCTCATTATCAAAAGATAGCATACACAGTCTTCATCGCATCCTGGAAGCTATGACACTACTTCCAAGAATGTTCTATCACGGTGGCTTCCGAAGTACCACTCAATGATATAATAAACAATCGTGATGCTACGGGCCGGATAGACAAATGGGCCATTGAGCTCCTTCCATTTGACATAACATACAAACCGCGCTGAGCCATCAAATCCCAAGTACTGGCGGACCTCTTCACCGAATGGATAGAGGCCGAACTCCCTAAAGAGTATGGCACATATTCCAACTGGGTTATGTATTTCGATGGTTCCAAAATGCCGGAAGGACTTGGAGCGGGCGTCGTTTTAACGTCCCCCACTGGAGACGTAGTCCAGTACGTACTCCAAATATTATACACAGATTCCAACAATGCAGCTGAATACGAGGCCTTATTACATGGTCTCCGGATGGCTGTCTCTATGGGCATACAACGCCTGGAAGTGCGCGGTGACTTAAACATTGCAATACCTCAAATAAATGGAGATTTTGATGCCAAAGATCCGAAGATGGCGGCTTACTGCAACGTTGCCCTAAAAATGTTGGCTCAATTCGATGGGCTTGAGTTTCATCATGTGGCTCGAGAAGGCAATCAAGAGGCAGACGTTCTCCCTTGCATTGGTGCCAAGCGCGACCCCGTTCCACCTAATATCTTCCTAGAAAGGCCCTTTAAGCCGTCCATGGTGTGGCAAGGGGAGAGCAGTAACACCAGTCCGAATCGGAACACAATCCCAGCCTCCGAACACAACGACATAATCAGGGGCTCAGCCACCGAAATAACACTGTCGGCCCACCTAATCATGGCAGTGATCGCCCCATGGATCGAACCCTTCTTGGCCTACCTTAATAGGAAAGAACTCCCAGAGGACCAAAATGAGGCTCGCCGCATTGTTCGACGCTCGAAGGCCTACAAGGTTCACGAGGGAGAGCTCTACAAGAAAAGCGCTACCAGGGTTCTTCAAAGATGTATCTCTGAAGAAGAGGGGCGGCAGCTCTTGGCTGCAATTTACGCCGGACTCGGCAGGCACCATGCTGCAGCTCGGGCCCTTGTTAGCAAGGCCTTCCGTACAGGTTTTTACTGGCCGACGGCCCGAGCAGATGCACTAGACCTTGTCCAATGTTGCATCGGATGCCAGCTATTCGCCAACCAAAGCCACATGCCCCCCACCGCTCTACCAACAATCCCCATCACTTGGCCTTTCGCGGTCTGGGGGCTCGATATGGTGGGACCCCTTAAAGGAGGAAGCCATAAGAGAAAATACCTGCTAGTCATGGTGGATAAATTCACTAAGTGGATAGAAGCCAAACCAGTCAAAATGGCTGAGGCGGGGCCAGTAATAGACTTCATATCCGGCATGGTGCACCGCCATGGTGTTCCACACAGCATCATCACGGATAACGGCTCCAATTTCACAGCCGATGAGGTGAAAACTTGGTGTGCTAATCTGGGCATTAAGCTCGATTACGCCTCTGTCTATCACCCGCAAAAAAATGGTCAAGTCGAACGGGCTAATGGTCTTATTATGAGCGGCATCAAACCTAGACTAGTGCGTTCTTTGAAAGAATCAGAAAAGCACTAGGTTGAGGAGCTTGACTCCGTACTCTGGGGGTTGCGGACCACGCCCAACCGCACTACTGGATATACACCTTTCTTCATGGTGTACGGTGCGGAAGCTGTATTGCCTTGCGATATTATCCATGACTCACCTCGAGTGCGCATGTACGAAGAGAGAGAAGCCGAGCTTGATCGGCAGGACAGCCTAGATACCAAAGCAGAGAAGTACGGGCCAAAACTTATAATGTCGGCGAACTCGTCCTATGCTTGCCGGAGATGAAAAAGGATAAACTCAAGCCCAAGTGGGAGGGTCCCTTCATAATTGACAAGGTTCTCACGGGAGGAGCATACTGCCTGCACGCCGCATCAGACAATCGCCTAGAGCCGAACCCCTGGAACGCGGCCAGACTTTGAAGATTCTATGCCTAGCGCCGAACTATGTGTCTCTCTCCTTCTCCATGTTGTCTCCTTTGATTTTTCCTCTCTTTTCGTTTTTTCTTTTGTCTAGAACTCAAACTCTTTCACACGGCTAAACTGTGCACCTGCGATGTACACATCCTTGAGCATGTACGTCCACTATACCTGCGGGCTTCCCGGACAGAAGCTTATTTTCCGAGCAACAAGCTCATCACATATGTGTTTCTTCTCATATGTACATTTCCTTTTTTCTCGCCATTATATGCATCGATATGACTTAAGTTTTGGCCAAGCTGGGTTGCCTGGCTCCTGTGCTTATGCCCTACGTTCCCGTTAGTTCGGCTAAGGCATAAAGGGAGCACCTCTGTGATTGTTACTGCCGGGTCATCCGGATGTGTACCTCATATTGGGTGAAGCCGAAAGCTAACGTTCTTAAGAGCATACTCGGTCGGCGGACTAAAGATGCTTTATATTCCTTCCATTATGAACCCCCAGATGATTACCTATACTGTAATGTTATCAATGATAGTTCGGACATGCACTTTAATGCATGCACACCCAGGGAAAGGAACCCCTAATGGAACTATTCTCCCTGGAAGATGTTTCTTACAATCATAATGTAATATAACATAACTAGCCGGATACACATTGTCTGTTCAAGCAACTATGACTGAAAGGATCGATATAGTTGACTAGAGGGGGTGAATAGGCAACTAACCATTTTTTAAATTTTATTCACCAAATTAAACTTTGCATCAAAGAAGGTTGTCTAGACATGCAACTATGTGAGCAACCTATATGATGCAACAACAACAAGCACACAAGCAAGCAAGGGAAGTAACACAAATAAGCTTGCACAAGTAAAGGTACGAGATAACCAAGAGTGGAGCCGGTGGAGACGAGGATGTGTTACCGAAGTTCCTTCCTTTTGAAGGGAAGTACGTCTCTGTTGGAGCGGTGTGGAGGCACAATGCTCCCCAAGAAGCCACTAGGGCCACCGTATTCTCCTCACGCCCTCACACAATGCGAGATGTCGTGATTCCACTATTGGTGCCCTTGGAGGCGGCGACCGGAACTTTACAAACAAGGTTGGGGCAATCTCCACAACTTAATCTGAGCCTCCCAACAACACCATGAAGCTTCACCACAATGGAATATGGCTCCGCGGTGACCTCAATCGTCTAGGGTGCTCAAACACCCAAGAGTAACAAGATTCACAAGGGATTAGTGGGAGGAATCGAATTTCTCTTGGTGGAAGTGTAGATCCAGGCCTTCTCAACCAATCCCTAGAAAATCAACAAGTTTGATTGGTTAGGGAGAGAGATCGGGCGAAAATGGAGCTTGGAGCAACAATGGAGCTTAGTGTTGGAAGAGGTGGTCAACACGGAGAAGAAGATACCCCTTATATAGTGGAGAAAGAAATCCAACCGTCATCCACTTAACCAGCCCGCGACAAGCGGTACTACCGCGCCTGCCAAGCGGTACTATCGCAAGGCCTCACGGTACTACCGCAAGGTAGGGTTGTACTACCCTGGGAAGGCCATGGACAAATAAACGTCTGTGGCTAGTTCTGCTGATTTCCAAATAGTGTAAAAGTCCGACACGGTACTACCGCTGAAGGAAAGCGGTACTACCGTGCGGGGAGCGGATGTAAAAAATTACATTCGCTCCTACTTCCGCTAATCGAGCTGTGCCGGACCAGGGCTCACGGTACTACGGCTCCTAAGGAGCGGTACTACCGCGACTGTAAGGTCATTTCCCTACTTTGTGTTTCGGATGATGATGACAACCCTTTATTGGCCTAATCTTATGCTAAGTGTTTCAGGTTTCGGTTTTAGGTCTTCTTCGGTTAGCTATTCTCTCTGAAGGAAAAAGGATCGAAGACAGTGTTTTCTACATGTTTGTTTATCTCTTCTTGTCATAGGAAACCCTGTAACGCCCTGAGACCGATGTGCCAGGTGTCTTCTAGTTATTCGCTGTTGTTGCCTTGTCATTGCTTGCATGTCATGCATCTCATATCATGTCATCATGTGCATTTCATTTGCATACGTGTTCGTCTCATGCATCCAAGCACTTTCCCCGTTGTCCGTTTTGCAATCCGGCGCTCCTATGTCACCCGGTGTCCCTTTCTACCTCTTTTCATG
The DNA here is from genome assembly GCF_056163025.1 of Triticum urartu. Classification (NCBI taxonomy): domain Eukaryota; kingdom Viridiplantae; phylum Streptophyta; class Magnoliopsida; order Poales; family Poaceae; genus Triticum; species Triticum urartu. Next base: position 37,595,152 of record NC_141876.1, read on the forward strand.
TGCGGGTGTTAAACATTCTCGGATTGGACCGAGACTTGTCATGCGGCCTTGGTTTACTACCGGTAGACCGCCTGTCAAGTTTTGTACCATTTGGACTTCGTTTGATACTCCAATGGTTAACCGAGGGACCGAAAAGGCCTCATGTGTGTTGCAGCCCAACACCCCTCCAAAGTGGCCCGAAAACCCATCTAAACCCCCTCCATCATCTAGATCGTTCGATCACGATCGCATGGCCGAAAACCGCACCTTATTTGGACTCTCCTAGCTCCCTCTACCTATAAATATGCCCTCCCCGTCCATTTTCGCGGACGAAACCCTAGCAAATCCCTCCCCGCGCCGTCGTACATGTCCGCCCGGCGACCAGACACGTCCAACCGTCCGCCGCAGCGAATCCCGTGCCACCACGTCGCCTCCACCGCCGTCCCACTGCCGCGGCCCAGGGCAGCCCATGGCTGGCCCGCCCCGGGCCGCGCCGGGCCCGAGCGCGCCTCGCCTCTCGCACTGCCGAGCGCCGCCGTCCGCGCCTGCGCGTGGCCGCGCTGCCCTCCGCCGCCTTCGCTGGCCACGGCCGCCGTCCGGCGCCACCGCCCCTTCCCGACGGCGCAGCTCCATCGCCCCTTCCCACCGGCGCGGCTCCGCCGCCCCACCGCCCTGAGCTCGCCTCGCCACCGTCCTATTCCGGCCACCGGCCGCCGCCAAGCCCGCCGGAGCTTCGTGCCTCCTCGGAGTCGGCACCGCTCTCCGAAGCTCGTGGAGCTCGCCGGAGATCCAGCTCCGGCCGGATCGGGTCGCTAGGTGGATGAGATCCACCAGCACCCCCAACAAACACATCCTCGCCCGATACGGACCCCGTCGTCCCGGATCCCTCCGTCCCGTTGACTTTCCTCGAGAGGTCAAAATTCTTCTAAGTCCCCAGATTCCAGTAATTTTATGCATATTTCATCATATCATAACTCATCACCCGTTGCTCTGATTCGGGCGTGTAGCATATCAAAATGTTTGTCTCGACGAGTACATCATTTCATCTCACTGTAGCATTTTCATTTGAGCTCATCTTGATGCCCGAAATGTTGTTGGAAGAGGGCTATATGATGATTATGTCAGATCTGATTCAGCAAATGGCCTTCTGTCATTTTTGCCATGATTAATGTGTGCATGATATGATCCTGAGCTCTACATGTGCTTTGTAGAATGCCATGCCATATTTATAGGGGTGTATGCCATGTATTTTTGTGATCTGTGTGGTGACTAGCACAAGCATGCAAAGTAGCTTACTCAATGATGCTGATTTCAGGAACTTAGAATTTCACTAAGTCCTTGTCCTGATATTGTTTTTATGCCATATGTTCATGTTGTTTCCTAGTGATCTGTGCCTCTTTTGAGGATGATCAGTAAGGATGTTTTGTTAATTTTGTGGTGCTCTTTCCATCCATGTCTTTGTTTGCATTTATATAGCACCCTAGCTTGAGTCAATCGAGCTCTACTTTTGCTATAAAATGTTCCTGGCAGATTGTTAACATGTTTAGCGATTTTGCCGAGGATATTGCTATTGATCCATGCATACTATGATGTTGTTCTTGCCATGTCTAGCTTCTATGCCATGTCTATTTGCTGGGTGTATCCTTAGTTTGTCATGCAATGCCTCGTAGTGAGTGCATCGAGCTCGTAAACATGCCTACGTGTTAACTGTTTTGCCATGCTCCAGTTTTTCACTAAGTCTGAATCTGTTTATGTTTTTGCTATGTTCACATGCTTGCAATTGTATTTTCTGATCCCTTTTGGCTCATGGTCACTAAGGGACTTTTGTTATATGTTTTGATAGCTTCATGCCATGCCTTGCTTTCCCATGATATGCTCCTATAGAATGTAGTTATCATGCTCTAAACATTGCTTCCTGATAATAAATTCCTGACATGCTGTTAATTTCACTAAGTCTGAAACATGTTATCTTTTGCACTTTTGACATGCTTGTTTGAACCTGCTATTGAGTGAATTAGCCGTAGCTCAGTGTTCATCTTTTGTCAAGCATCATGAGTGGATCCCTGCCATATATTTTGTTGCCATGTTTTAGTGTTGTAGCATATTTATCTTGATGCATTTAGATGACTACTTGCTGATTATCGCAGACCGGTGCCATATTTGTTTTGCTTACCATTTCCAAACCGTGCATCCGATTCCGGTGATCTTTATATCGATTTCAACCGAAATAAAATCCTCTTTCCAGTGGCACTCTTGGTTTTCTAAGTTGAGTCCAGGTTCAATCATTCCTTTCTAAATCATGCATAAGCATCACATACCGCATCCCGCATATCATGCCATGTTCATGTGTTGGTTGTTTACTATGTTGTGTGCTTTTTCCGGTGTTGCTTCTTCGGGTTGGTTCCGATAATGTGGCGTTTGTGAGGACCCGTTCGACTACGTCTGTTTGTCTTCTTCATGGACTCGTTCTTCTTCCTTGCGGGATTTCAGGCAAGATGACCATACCCTCGAAATCACTTATATCTTTGCTTGCTAGATGCTCGCTCTTTTGCTATGCCTATGATGCGATACCTACCACTTGCTTATCATGCCTCCCATATTGTTAAGCCAAGCCTGTAACCCAACTTGTCCTAGCAAACCGTTGTTTGGCTATGTTACCGCTTTGCTCAGCCCCTCTTATAGCGTTGTTAGTTGCAGGTGAAGATTGGAGCTTGTTCCATGTTTGGAACATGGTTATTTTGTTGGTATATCACAATATCTCTTATTTAACTAATGCATCTATATACTTGGTAAAGGGTGGAAGGCTCGGCCTTATGCCTGGGTTTTTTTCCACTCTTGCCGCCCTAGTTTCCGTCATATCGGTGTTATGTTCCCGGATTTTGCATTCCTTACACGGTTGGGTTATAATGGGAACCCCTTGACAGTTCACCTTGAATAAAACTCCTCCAGCAAGGCCCAACATTGGTTTTACCATTTGCCACCTAGCCTTTTTCTTTCCCTTGGGTAGGCCTGCCCAAGGGTCATCTTTATTTAAACCCCCGGGCCAGTGCTCCTCTGAGTGTTGGTCCAACCTGTCAGCTGCCGGTGGCCGCCAGGGGCAATTCTGGGCTGGCCTACCAGAACCTTGGACAATCTGGTGCCCTGAGAAAGAGATATGTGCCGCTCCTATCGGGATTTGTCGGCACATTCGGGTGGCTTTGCTGGACTTGTTTTACCATTGTCGAGGATGTCTTGTAACCAGGATGCCGAGTCTGATCGGATTGTCTTGGGAGAAGGAATATCCTTCGTTGACCATGAGAGCTTGTGATGGGCTAACTTGGGACACCCCTGCAGGGATTTGAACTTTTGAAAGCCGTGCCCGCGGTTATGGGCAGATGGGAATTTGTTAATGTCCGGTTGTAGAAAACCTGAAGTTGATCTTAATTAAAATACATCAACCGCGTGTGTTACCATGATGGTTTCTTCTCGGCGGAGTCCGGGAAGTGAACACGGTGTTGGAGTTATGCTTTATTGTAGGTTGTTCTAGGATCACTTATTGATCATAGTTTTTCTCAACCGCGCTTTGCCTTCTCTTCTCGCTCTCATTTGCGTATGTTAGCCACCAAATATGCTAGTCGCTTACTGCAGCTCCACCTCATACCTTTTACCCTACCTATAAGCTTAAATAGTCTTGATCGCGGGGGTGTGAGATTGCTGAGTCCCCGTGAGTCACAGATACTTCCAAAACCAGTTTGCAGGTGTCGATGATACCGAGCAGGTGACACAACCAAGCTCAAGGAGGAGCTCGATGAAGATCTTGTCCTTTGTGTTGTTTCGTTCTAGTTGATCACTAGTGGAGCCCAGTTGGGACGATCGGGGATCTGTGTAGCATTTGGGGTAGTCTTCTTTTATTTTGGTTCCGTAGTCGGACCTTGAGTGTCTCTGGATGATGTAATGCTTTATTCCTGTATTGTGTGAAGTGGCGATTGTAAGCCAACTATGTATCTCTTTTCCTTATGTATTACATGGGTTGTGTGAAGATTACCTCACTTGCGACATTGCTTTCAATGCGGTTATGCCTCTAAGTCGTGCTTCGACACGTGGGAGATATAGCCGCATCAAGGGCGTTACAAGTTGGTAATCAGAGCCTTCCCCGACTTTAGGAGCCCCCTGGTTGATCGAATCGCTGGTGTTGTTGAGTCTAAAAAATGTTTTGAGTCATTTAGGATTATATATCGGAGAGCTAGGAATTCTTTTTACTCCTCAGTCCCTTCGTCGCTCTTGTGAGGCATCCTGACGTAGAGTTTTGACTCTTCCCTTCTCAAATTTCACTAAAAAAAATTAGGATCACGCAGGTATCTTGGAATTGTTCCAATCGATTTGTGACGAGAACATTGCTCTTGGTGCCTCCTGACATTTAGGGGTTGTGGCAGTGTCCCGAGGAGTTGAGCTCCGAGGTGTTGTCGTCACAATTTTATCATTGTAGTTATGGAATACCTAAGTTCGCCGACATCGAAAATCTCTTTTATGCAGTTGTTGGTGAGATAACCTCGACGCCACCCAGTATTGGGGCGGGAGTTCGGGAGTATTGCCATAACTTGTATAACGGATGCTTTTTGAAGGTTGAGGTAAACAATTTCCAAAGGTTTCTTGATTATGTGTTGAAGGATGGATACAGCTGGATGTAGGATTTGCTAGATTTGGGTGAGATATTGTGCTTCCCCTGTATCCCCAACACCTGATTGCATAACCGGGAAAATTTCGGGAGTTCATAAGTGGGAGTTCAAGTAGGTCCTAGGATATCTTTCCGACAGATGTATGATATGAAATTGGGGTTCGACGTCTAGTGGTCCGCCTATTCATGGTTGGTTTTACAGTGGTCTCGTTGTGTCTTAAAGAGTCCTTGGCTATGCCAACTCGGGGACGCTTCATATGTCATGTGCACTGCCTTGTGCATGATGGTACTGTATGATCGAGCCCGTGTAGGCCCCACCATGAAAACTTCGGACGAAATCTCTATCATATGTTTGTTCCGGTTTATTCTGCAAGCCAATCCTTTGTTTTGTTTTGAGTTGTGGTATTGGAGTTGCTTCAAAGTCAAGTGTTGATTCCATACCTTTTCCTAAGCGGTGTTCTCATGTTTCTATGTGAATACTAATCCTTCATGATAATCGAGATTGTCATGTTAATCCTTTTCAACCGGTGTGCTTCTCTTCAAGTGGATCCTATCTTTTTCAACATCCGCAAGATCAACTCAAGTCTTCTCAACGTTGTTTGTTTCATTCGTCCCAAGTTTCCTCTATTTTCCCGCCCACCCACCCTTTTTCTTCAAGGACTAAGATTTCTTTATCAAGTATCCGTCTTATGATTATGAAGTCTCTCCATTCTTTTCCATCAATGTTCTTACCCGGTGATTCTCATGAAGATCCTAACGGAGCCTCAAGTTCATCATTATTCATTCTCTTTCTTCTCCGGTGGAACCAATTCAAGCTTTGTTGATCATATCCTTTCCTCGTTTCAAATACCATCTCATACCAGTGCACCTCTTAATAATTCACTTCTCGCTACTCATTTGTTCCGGAGTGCTCAAGATATCTCAATAGGCTCGTCTCGTCATTCAAGATCCGTTCAACTTATTTCGATGTTGTTATCTCATTCAAGCCGTTTAATTCAACCGGTGCTATCTCCTTTCCAAGCAATCGTTCTACGGTGTATCTTTTGAGTGGGCCCTAACCCACAGGTCTTTTCCCAGGATCTTACCTGGCTCTTCTTATTTTTCCGGAGCTTCTCAAATTCTTTTCTAAAGTTTGACGTAAGAATGATTTATCATCAGTCAAATGTCTTTCTCCAAGATCTTTCAAATTCTTTTCATCATTGGTTCAACTTTTCTATTCTTCTTTATTCCGGAGTGTCTCAACAATTCACGGTGGTGTTTTTCGTCGTCATTCTCAGATTTTGAAGATCGAAGAAGAGTTTTACCTCCATATCTTATTCGTTCTCTAAGAGATTCGTGGTTCTAGTTCGAGGCCATCCTCTCATAATTGTTTTGATTGTGAGAACTCTTTTCACCTAGCCGGAGCAATTCAAGAGTCTTCTCAGTTTGATTATCCGAAGTCCATCAATTCAGGTTTATTCATTCTCAGCTTTCAGTGATCATTCTCCAATCTTACCGGTGCTTCGTTCAAGTGATCTCTAATCACCTCGTGATCTCTTCGTTCTCATGGATCTAAATTCACTCAAGCATCTTCGTTCATTTGCAAATTCTTCCAGGTGTTTCGTTATCTTTTATTCGTTCATTTTCAATCCTTACGGTGGTTCGTTTAAGGTTTCTCTTCCTTCCTTATCATATCAATTCATTCATTCTTTCCAAACCTACCGGTGGTTCACGGAAGACCTTTCTCAAGTTGGCGCTATATCTCTCTTAATCTTTTTCTACGAGTATAAGTAATATGTCAAATCCGTTGATTGTCATCAATTTAATTGGTGAAGGATAAGCATAATGTAATTCTTACTCTTGTTTTTCATCCAAGTGATTAATTCCTTATTCCGGAGGCTCATCAAATTCCTGATTTCAATTGTTTCATCTTCTCTTTTTCCCGGAGTTCCAAGCTCTCTCATTTATCTCGTCGCAAAGCTTCATCTAAATTGTTACAAGGATTCACCTTGTGTTTTCAACTTCTCTTTCTTCTCGTTATCCCTTTGTTACCGGAGTTCTTCATGAAGGTTCTACATGATGGTTTCGTCAAGGATTTAATTTCCTTCTCAAAGTGTTCATCAACATTCTTTTCTAAGGAGCTCAAGTATTCTTCTTCGTGTAATCCGTAGTGCAATTATTTCTTCCATATCATTGGAGGTGGTATTATGTCATTCTTGATTATTTGAGTTCATATTTCATGATTCACAGGTTGTTAAGAATGAGATATTTTAAATCCATCAATCTCTTTGTTGGAGTTATCTTGGGTTATAGTTCACCTAAAGCCTTCCCTAAGGTTTGTTGCTATTTATGGTGCTTATAAATGATCCAAGTTCTTCTGTTATCCTCCCGGTGAAATTAGTTTCTCGTCTTCTTGTTCATATCAATCCAACTTTTTTTCCCGTGAGTGGCAGGTTGTCACCTCATAATTTTGAGATGTATTCCATAAGACCATATCAAGCTTATTCTTTTCCTTGTTGGTTTACCAACAACTCCTTCTAGCATTTGTTGTAAGCATTCTCTCTCAAGATCTTGTTTCCCTTCATTCATTCCAGTCCATTCTTATTTTTGTTCCGGAGGCATTGTATTGTTGCTCTCTTCAACCCATCTTCTTGTTTTGTCAGAATCGTGTTCTTTTCTTGTTTTATCCATTTAACCGAAGTGTTGTGTCCCCTTGCTCAAGCTCTTTCATTTTATCAAGTCTTTCATCTCTTTTCAACCGAGGTGTTACCCGAATCGGTTCTTTTTTTCCTCTTTCTTAACGGAGTGTTTTCAACTTTGTTCTTCTCTGTTGTTTTCTTTTCTCAAAATGGCTTAACCTTTCAAGGTTCTTTGGTTTCACTCGTTTGTCAAAGAAGCAACTTAGTTTTACCTCTTCTCTTTCTCTTCCGTTTTTCCTCCGGCGCCATTCTAGATCTTGGGACAAGATCCTCTCGTAGTGGTGGAGTGTTGTAACGCCCCGAGACCGATGTGCCATGTGTCTTCCAGTTATTCGCTGTTGTTGCCTTGTCATTGCTTGCGTGTCATGCATCTCATATCATGTCATCATGTGCATTTCATTTGCATACGTGTTCGTCTCATGCATCCGAGCATTTTCCCTGTTGTCCGTTTTGCAATCCGGCGCTCCTATGTCACCCGGTGTCCCTTTCTACCTCTTTTCATGTGCGGGTGTTAAACGTTCTCGGATTGAACTGAGACTTGTCATGTGGCCTTGGTTTACTACCGGTAGACCGCCTGTCAAGTTTCATACCATTTGGACTTCGTTTGATACTCCAACGGTTAACCGAGGGACCGAAAAGGCCTCGTGTGTGTTGCAGCCCAACACCCCTCCAAAGTGGCCAAAAAACCCACCTAAACCCCCTCCATCATCTAGATCGTTCGATCACGATCGCGTGGCCGAAAACCGCACCTCATTTGGACTCCCCTAGCTCCCTCTACCTATAAATATGCCCTCCCCGTCCATTTTCGCAGACGAAACCCTAGCAAATCCCTCCCCGCACCGCCGGACATGTCCGCCCGGCGGCCAGACACGTCCAACCGTCTGCCGCAGCGAATCCCATGCCACCACGTCGCCTCCACCGCCGTCCCACCGCCGCAGCCCCCGGCTGGCCCGCCCCGGGCCGCGCCAGGCCCGAGCGCGCCTCGCCTCCCGCGCTGCCGAGCGCCGCCGTCCACGCCCGCCCGCGGCCGCGCTGCCCTCCGCCGCCTTCACCGGCCACAGCCGCCGTCCGGCGCCACCGCCCCTTCCCGCCGTTGCGGCTCCGCCGCCCCACCGCCCTAAGCTCGCCTCGTCGCCGTCCTATTCCGGATCCCGGCCGCCGCCAAGCCCGCCGGAGCTCCGCGCCTCGCCGGAGTCGGCACCGCTCGCCGGAGCTCGTGGAGCTCGCCGGAGATCCAACCCCGGCCGGATCGGGTCGCTAGGTGGAAGAGATCCACCATCACCCCCAACCAAACACATCCTCGCCCGATCCGGATCTCATCGTCCCGGATTCCTCCGTCCCGTTGACTTTCCCCGAGAGGTCGAAATTCTTCTAAGTCCCCAGATTCCAGTAATTTTATGCATATTTCATCACATCATAACTCATCACCCGTTGCTCCGATTCGGGCATGTAGCATATCAAAATGTTTGCCTCAACGAGTACATCATTTCATCTCATTGCAGCATTTTAATTTGAGCTCATCTTGATGCCCGAAATGTTGTTGGAAGAGGGTTATGTGATGATTATGTCAGATCTGTTTCAGCAAATGGCCTTTTGTCATTTTTGCCATGATTAATGTGTGCATGCTATGATCCTGAGCTCTACATGTGTTTTCTAGAATGCCATGCCATATTTACAGGGGTGTATGCCATGTATTTTTCTGATCTTTGTGGTGACTAGCACAAGCATACAAAGTAGCTTACTCAATGATACTGATTTCAGGGACTTAGAATTTCACTAAGTGCTTGTCCTGATATTGTTTTTATGCCATATGTTCATGTTGTTTCCTAGTGATCCGTGCCTCTTTTGAGGATGATCAGTAAGGATGTTTTGTTAATTTTGTGATGCTCTTTCCATCCTTGTCTTTTTTTGCATTTATGGAGCACCCTAGCTTGAGTCAATCGAGCTCTACTTTTGCTATAAAATGTTCCTGGCAGATTGTTAACATGTTTAGCGATTTTGCCGAGGATGTTGCTATTGATCCGTGCATGCTATGATGTTGTTCTTGCCATGCCTAGCATCTATGCCATGTCTATTTGCTGGGTGTATGCTTATTTTGTCATGCAATGCCTCGTAGTGAGTGCATCGAGCTCGTAAACATGCCTACGCGTTAACTATTTTGCCATGCTCCAGTTTTTCACTAAGTCTGAATCTGTTTATGTTTTTGCTATGTTCACATGCTTGCAATTGTATTTTCTGATCCCTTTTGGCTCATGGTCACTAAGGGACTTTTGTTATATGTTTTGAGTAGCTTCATTCCATGCCTTCCTTTGCCATGATATGTTCCTGTAGCATGTAGTTATCATGCTCTAAACATTGCTTCCTGATAATAAATTCCTAACATGATGTTAATTTCACTGTCTGAAACTTGTTATCTTTTGCACTTTTGCCATGCTTGTTTGAACCTGCTATTGAGTGAATTAGCCGTAGCTCAGTGTTTAGCTTTTGTCAAGCATCATGAGTGGATCCCTGCCATGTATTTTGTTTCCATGTTTGAGTGTTGTAGCATATTTATCTTGATGCATTTAGATAGCTCCTTGCTGATTATCGCAGACCGGTGCCATATTTGTTTTGCTTGCCATTTCCAAACCGTGCATCCGATTCCGGTGATCTTTATATCGATTTCAACCGAAATCAACTCCTCTTTCCAGTGGCACTCTTGGTTTTCCAAGTTGAGTCCAAGTTCAATCATTCCTTTCCAAATCATGCATATGCATCACATACCGCATCCCGCATATCATGCCATGTTCATGTGTTTGTTGTTTACTATGTTGTGTGATTCTTTCCGGTGTTGCTTCTTCGGGTTGGTTCCGATAACGTCGCGTTTGTGAGGACCCGTTCGACTACGTCTGTTTGTCTTCTTCATGGACTCGTTCTTCTTCCTTGCGGGATTTCAGGCAAGATGACCATACCCTCGAAAGCACTTCTATCTTTGCTTGCTAGATGCTCGCTCTTTTGCTATGCCTATGCTGCGATACCTACCACTTTCTTATCATGCCTCCCATATTGTTAAGCCAAGCCTCTAACCCACCTTGTCCTAGCAAACCTTTGTTTGGCTATGTTACCACTTTGCTCAGCCCCTCTTATAGCGTTGTTAGTTGCAGGTGAAGATTGGAGCTTGTTCCATGTTTGGAACATGGTTATTTTGTTGGTATATCACAATATCTCTTATTTAACTAATGCATCTATATACTTGGTAAATGGTGGAAGGCTCGGCCTTATGCCTGGTGTTTTGTTCCACTCTTGCCGCCCTAGTTTCCGTCATATCGGTGTTATGTTCCCGGATTTTGCGTTCCTTACACGGTTGGGTTATAATGGGAACCCCTTGACAATACAGTTCGCCTTGAATAAAACTCCTCCAGCAAGGCCCAACATTGGTTTTACCATTTGCCACCTAGCCTTTTTCTTTCCCTTGGGTAGGCCTGCCCAAGGGTCATCTTTATTTAAACCCCCGGGCCAGTGCTCCTCTGAGTGTTGGTCCAACCTGTCAGCTGCCGGTGGCCGCCAGGGGCAATTCTGGGCTGGCCTACCGGAACCTTGGACAATCTGGTGCCCTGAGAAAGAGATATGTGCAGCTCCTATCGGGATTTGTCGGCACATTCGGGTGGCTTTGCTGGACTGTTTTACCATTGTCGAGGATGTCTTGTAACCGGGATGCCGAGTCTGATCGGATTGTCTTGGGAGAAGGAATATCCTTCGTTGACCGTGAGAGCTTGTGATGGGCTAAGTTGGGACACCCCTGGAGGGATTTGAACATTCGAAAGCCGTGCCCGCGGTTATGGGCAGATGTGAATTTGTTAATGTCCGGTTGTAGAAAACCTGAAGTTGATCTTAATTAAAATACATCAACCGTGTGTTTTACCGTGATGGTCTCTTCTCGGCGGAGTCCGGGAAGTGAACACGGTGTTGGAGTTATGCTTTATTGTAGGTTGTTCTAGGATCACTTCTTGATCATAGTTTTTCTCGACCGCACTTTGCCTTCTCTTCTCGCTCTCATTTGTGTATGTTAACCACCAAATATGCTAGTCGCTTGCTGCAGCTCCACCTCATACCTTTTACCCTACCTATAACCTTAAATAGTCTTGATCGCGAGGATGTGAGATTGCTGAGTCCCCGTGACTAACAGATACTTCCAAAACCAGTTTGCAAGTGCCGATGAAACCGAGCAGGTGACGCAACCAAGCTCAAGGAGGAGCTCGATGAAGATCTTGTCCTTTGTGTTGTTTTGTTCTAGTTGATCAGTAGTGGAGCCCAGTTGGGACGATCAGGGATCTGTGTAGCATTTTGGGTAGTCTTCTTTTATTTTGTTTCCGTAGTTGGACCTTGAGTGTCTCTGGATGATGTAATGCTTTATTCCTGTATTGTGTGAAGTGGCGATTGTAAGCCAACTATGTATCTCTTTCCCTTATGTATTACATGGGTTGTGTGAAGATTACCTCACTTGCGACATTGCTTTCAATGCGGTTATGCCTCTAAGTCGTGCTTTGACACGTGGGAGATATAGCCGCATCGAGGGCCTTACAAACCCGTACTATCAAGAGGGAATCCACATTGGAAAGTGTTGGGGGTATCATTTCACATACACTTACCTCACCCCTCTCTTGCCTTCCTAAACTATGAGAGAGAGCTCTTCCCTTTCTTTCCTACTACTTACCGTGGGCTCCAGCGGTTGTACCGCTCTCTAGAGCGGTTGTACCGCTGGGTCTTGGCGCTGACCAGTTTTGTTCGAGCGGTTGTACCGCTGCTTCCGGGCGGTGGTACCGCTAACATGCTCAGCAAAGACTAGGGCAGTTGTTCCGGCCAGGCACCGCCCAAGTACGGGTCAGGCCTCTGTTTTGATGTGGTACCCGGGCGGTGGTGGCCCGGTTGGTCCGGTCGTACCGGTACCACCGGTGTCCGGAGCGGTTCTACCGCTCAGGACTTAGTCGCCCGAGCGCTCAAGGCCATGCGGTTGCACGGGCCCGGTACCGCTCGACTACCGCACTCAGGGGTGACCCCCTTCTGTTCCTATGCTGTGGTTGAGCGGTGGCTGGGCGGTTGGTCCGTTTGTTCTTCTCAATCGGTACTACCGCATGGTCGCCCGGTTGTACCACCTGGTAGGGTTCTGCACGTAATCTGTGAGTCCCGGTTGTACCGGTACCAGGAGTGGTTGTACCGCTGTAGTACTGAGAACACAGTAACGGTTGGATTTTTAGGGTTGCTATATAAGGGTGCTTCTTCCACCTACCACATTCACCTCTTACCTCTCTCTTTCCACCATTAATACTACTCAAGCTCTCTTTGCCCGATCTCTCTCTCTAGCCACTCAAACTTGTTGATTTGCTAGAGATTGAAGGAGGAGACCTAGATCTACACTTCCACCAGAGGATATTTGCTTCCCCCATACTCTCTTGTGTGGATTTTGTTACTCTTGGGTGCTTTGTGCACCCTAGACGGTTGAGGTCAACTCAGAGCCATATTCCATTGTGGTGAAGCTTCGTGGTTTCGTTGGGAGCCTCCAATTAAGTTGTGGAGTTTGCCCCAACCTTGTTTGTAAAGGTTCAGACGCCGCCTCCAAGGGCACCAATAGTGGAATCACGGCATCTCGCATTGTGTGAGGGCGTGAGGAGAATACGCTGGCCCTAGTGGCTTCTTGGGGAGCATTGTGCCTCCTACCATTGCGGATATTCAAGATCTCCTACCATTCTAACGGAGACGTACTTCCCTTAAAAAGGAAGGAACTTTGGTAACACATCCTCATCTTCACCGAGTCCACTCTTGGTTATCTCTTACTGAGGGAGTCCTGGATTAGGGGGTGTTCGGGTAGCCGAACTATACCTTCAGCCGGACTCCTGGACTATGAAGATACAAGATTGAAGACTTTGTCCCGTGTCCGGATGGGACTTTCCTTGGCGTGGAAGGCAAGCTTGGCGATGCGGATATTCAAGATCTCCTACCATTGTAACCGACTCTATGTAACCCTAACCCTATCCGGTGTCTATATAAATCGGAGGGTTGTAGTCCATAGGCAATCAACTCCATATACAAGAATCATACCATAGGCTAGCTTCTAGGGTTTAGCCTCCTTGATCTCGTGGTAGATCTACTCTTGTACTACCCATATCATCAATATTAATCAAGCAGGACGTAGGGTTTTACCTCCATCAAGATGGCCCGAACCTGGGTAAAACATCGTGTTCCCTGCCTCCTGTTACCATCCGGCCTAGACACACAGTTCGGGACCCACTACCCGAGATCCGCCGGTCTTGACACCGACATTGGTGCTTTCATTGAGAGTTCCTCCGTGTCATCGCCTTTAGGCCCGATGGCTCCTTTGATCATCAACAACGATACGGTCCAGGGTGAGACTTTTCTCCCCGGACAGATCTTCGTCTTCGGCGGCTTCGCTTTGCGGGCCAATTCGCTCGGCCACCTGGAGCAGATCGAAAGCTACGCCCCTGGCCATCAAGTCAGGTTTGGAAGCTTAAACTACACGGCTGACATCCGCGGAGACTTGATCTTCGACGGGTTCGAGCCACGGCCAAGCGCGCTACACTATCTCGAGGGGCATGATCTAGCTCTGCCTCCGGACAGTGTCCTGGAGGCCGCACACGCATCGGTTCCGACCCCCAACTCGGAGCCTATTGTGCCAATCGAGGATGAGCGGTTGGACGTCACCTCGGGGGCTTCGATCTCAAAGGCGATCGAGCCAAACGCTAGCCCCGCACTCTGCATGATCCGTGACTCCGAGGATCCAGACTCCTTTCCGAACTCCGAACCCCCCGCGCCCCTGCCGATCGTATCCGATTGGGCGCCGATAATGGAGTTCACCGCTGCAGACATCTTTCAGCACTCGCCTTGTGGCGATATCCTGAACTCTCTCAAGTCTCTCTCCTTATCAGGAGAGCCCTGGACGAACTACGGTCAGCGAGGATGGGATACGGACAATGAAGAAATTCAAAGCCCACCCACCACCCACTTGGTAGCCACTATCGACAATTTAAACGACGTGCTCAACTTCGACTCCGGAGACATCGACAGCATGGATGACGATGCAGGAGATACCGACGAACCAACGCCCATAGGGCATTGGACAACCACCTCATCTCACGATGTGTACATGGTGGATACCCCTAAAGGAAGCGACAACGAGGAAAAGGGGGATGGGACGGGAGATCGACCCCCCGAAAAGCAATCAAAGCGTCAGCGTAAACGCCGACCCAAGCCCCCCCTCGACAAAAACCCAGCCATAGAGCAGGACGAGCCGGTAGACGACGAGTAGGCCTTAGAGCAACCGTCCGAACAGGGAAACACGGATAGAGAAACCGAACATCCCTCCTCTGGCGAAAACGGCATTCCGGACAACCTCACGCCGAATAAACCTATGGAGCAGAAGAATCTCCACGAGAGGCTCGTTGCAACTGCACGCAGCCTAAAATAGCAGAAGCGGAAGCTAAAAACAGCGGAAGATGCACTCTGGATTAGATGGAGCAAAGTAATCAATACCGCAGATAAATACGGCGACAGTCACCGCACTAAAAGCTATCCGAAAAGAAAGCTACTGCCTGAATTCGACGAAGAGGCCCTAGAGCCCTCGCATTCAAAAAATGAGAAATCCACACAGTCGGATAGACGACCCCATAAAGCGGCAAGCGGCGCAACACCTAAATCGGCATGCGACCCACTTAAGGATTCGCATCATGGCCCAGTCAGGTCCATTTATGGGCCAAGAAAGCAAGCTCTCGTAAGCAACGCTATGAAGCCATCATCAGAATCTGGCACACCCAAATACAGGGGCGCCGCACACCCCCTATGTTTCACCGATGAGGTCCTGGACTATGAATTCCCAGAGGGATTCAAACCCGTAAACATAGAGGCATATGATGGAACAACAGACCCTGGATTTTGGATCGAGGATTATATCCTCCACATACACATGGCTAGAGGAGATGATCTCCACGCCATAAAATATTTACTCCTTAAGCTTAAAGGGCCAGCCCGGCATTGGCTTAAAAGCCTTCCCGAAAACACAATTGGAAGCTAGGAAGAGCTCGAGGATGCTTTCCGAGCAAACTTTCAAGGGACCTATGTCCGCCCTCCGGATGCAGACGATCTTAGTCACATAACTCAACAACTCGGAGAATCAGCTCGGCAGTTCTGGAATAGATTCCTCACTAAAAAGAATCAGATAGTCGACTGTCCGGATGCCGAAGCCTTAGCAGCTTTCAGGCATAACGTCCGAGACGAATGGCTCGCCAGACACCTCGGCCAAGAAAAGCCAAGAACAATGGCCGCACTAACAAGCCTCATGACCCGCTTTTGTGCAGGGGAGGACAGCTGGTTGGCAAGGTGCAGCCCCAGCGACCCAAGTACATCCGAAACTAGGGATGGAAACGGAAAACCGCGACGCAACAAGGACCATTGCTGGACTAAGGACAAAAGTCCGAAGAGCACGGCAGTCAATGCCGGATTCAAAGGCTCACGACAAAATCAGGAAAAATCGCCCCCCAGGATAACAGGGACGATCCATCCAACCTAAATAAAATCCTGGACAGGGTATGTCAGATACACAGTACTCCCGGGAAGCCTGCTAACCATACCCACAAAGACTGTTGGGTTTTCAAACAATCCGGCAGACTCAATGCCGAATACAAGGGGCTCGACACACCAAGCGAAGACGAGGATGAACCCCAAAAGCAGAGCACCAGGAAACAAAAGAACTTCCCACAAGAAGTAAAAACAGTGAACTCACTTCACATAACAAAACGTGCGGCGCCCGTAAAGGTACGCACCACACGGCCCATCCCCAAAGGGTCCTGCCACTGGTTGTCAAAACCGATCATCTTCGATCAGCTAGATTATTCTAGAAATATCAAGAATGTAGGCTAGACTGCCTTGATACTCGATCCAATAATTGGCGGACTCCAGTTTTCAAATGTCCTTATGGACGGCGGCAGTGGACTAAACCTGATATATCAGGATACAATCCAGCACATGGGGATAAACCCAGCAAGAATCCGCCGCAGCAAAACCTCCTTTCAAGGGGTAATACCTGGTCCGGACACCCATTGTATGGGTTTTCTCTGGCCCGAAGTCATATTCGGCTCTGCCGATAACCTCCGCCGTGAAAAGCTGACCTTCCATATCGTCCAGTTCTCAAGTCGCTATCTAGCACTACTGGGACGCGAAGCTTTCGCTCGCTTTAACGCAATACCGCATTATGCATCTCTTACGCTTAAGATGCCCGGTCCACGAGGCATCATCTCTTTGAAGGGGAAGCACTAAAGTGCGCCTCCCCAAGCGGAGGACTGTGCGGCCGCTTTGACAGCCCCACAGCAAAATGGCCTCATCGGCCAAAAAACTTCGAAATAGGTCATTCAAGACCACGAACACGGATAGACGAGTTCGGTGCAAAATCATCATTGATGCAGGCCTAGAGGCCATATACCCCCGCACTAGGGGCTCCACGCATATACAATAAGAGACAATAAAGCTCAATCTTATATATTTTACTTTATACTTTGTTTATTTTAAACTTTTTCGGCACGACCCGTTTTCAACTCAGTTCCTCTCTTTTACAGATGAACGTCGCGCGGCGCCCGTCCAGGATATGGCACAACGGAGACACAGGCGCAGACGTGCAGTAGGGACCCGTCCTAAAGGATTCTTTTTAGATTAAGACCCTGCATAAACCTTTTTTACTGTCTCTTGTTGCTACACATCCCCTGGTTTTTTCTTTCTGATATAACCAAGGAGGAGGCTGGCGTCTTGGCATGTGGCCACGTCAGAATTTTTGCACGTACCTGGACACTAGGGGCTTTTTTAATAAAGAGTGTTGTTTCGCCCGCACTCATAAAGACCGAACACCTTAGGGAGTGTTCGGCGTCGCGAGTTTTGGCATTATATGCATCAGCTCCGAATCATGTCTTTGGTCAAATGTTGGGTTGCCCGGCTCCTGAGTTCGGCTACCTTACGTTCCGCTCTATCGGCTAAGGTAGCACCAGGAGAACTACTGTGATTGTGCCCCGGTTCGGCCGGGCGAGCACCTCAGTAGAGAAAGCCGAAAACTGACTGTCATGATGTAGCGTGAGACTGGTCAGCCACTCGATGACCTATCGGAATCTATCGGATTCCTCCGCTTTAACGAAGGGCCGCTTCCCGGTCAGGCACATACGCGCCCCGAACTCGGACAAGCGCAGTTGCCACCAAGGGGCTACCTAAATAGTCTCACTGTCAAACTCCTATGGCTAAGTGAAAGTGTTAAAGCATTATAGTCCGGTTGCCTGGCCCGCTGCGCTATCACCTCCTTTGTAGGACCAAGACGTTGGGTTAAGTGTGAAAATGCGTCTTTTGCGAGCACCCCCGCACTATGTGAGTGGGGGCTGAAGCCAACGACTGCCATCTTTCAGATTTTGTATATATATATATCTTAAAACGACCGCACAGGAGGTGTTCCCAATACTTGGAGGCACAAGTATAAAAAAGGCCACTAGAGTTTATCAAAACATTACTTTATAATTACATATGCTATCATAACATAGCATCTTTCGGGCACTGCGTCTCTATTACACGAGCGCCTTCAAGAACTTCCTAAAAATAGTGCTCGGAGGGTACTCGGCTTTTGTCCGAATCTCGGGACGCAACAACGGTGGTCTCCATCTCTGCCCAGTATGTCTTAACACGGGCAAGAGCCATCCTAGCGCCCTCTATGCATGCTGACCTCTTCATTGCATTTATACGCGGCACCGCGTTAAGGAATTGCTGCACTAAGATGAAATAACTCTTCGGCTCCGATCTCCCCGGCCATAGGTGACCCATGACGTACTTCATGGCGAGTCCAGACAACCTATTCAGTTCGGCCCATTGAGCCAAACGATCATCCACTGCCAGTGGACGCTCTGGATTGTGAAACTGCGACCAAAAAAGCTTTTCCACTTTGCGATCTTTCTGATCTCGAAAGTGTTCGGTCGCATCAGCAGCACTCGCTGCCAAGTCCAGATAGGTATCCTCCACACTCCACATCCGGTCCAACGGAGCAAACTTCGGATCGCCAAATTTCCTTCGCAGCATAAAGGGCTTTCCAGCCGCAATCTGTTCGGCCTGACGCAGCTCCTCCTTCGCAGCTCTCATCGCAGAGCGCGCGTCCTTGGCATTGGCAACGGCCTTCTCTAAGTCCGTCTGTTTCGCCTGGTCTTCTTTTTCAAGAAGTCTGCAACGGTCTGTAGCGCTTTTTAACTTTTCGGCCATCTCGGCCATTTCTTCCTTGCTTCGGCAATGAGCAGCCTGTTCGGCTCTCAGCTCTTCAAGGGCTTTCCTGGTGGCCGCATCACTTTCGCTGGCTTGTTCTTTAGCTCGGGCAAGTTCTGCCCTAAGACTCTCCACGGCGGCCGCACCATCTGCGTCAAGCACCCACATCGTAAGACACAGGCATAAAACTGTTCTTACCTGATGCCGCCCGAGGAATCACATACCTTGAGCCTCATCAAGCCGCTTATTGACAAGCGTGATGTCGGCATCTGCCACGTCCAGTTGCCGCTTTAGTTCGGCAAAATCGTCAGTTCGGCTCGATTCCGGACACCCTGTCGCCTACATTCAAAGGCGACATCTTAGACCTGGGATTATGATCCTCCGCGTGCCATCATTTCTTGACGACGCGTAGAGTCTCAGGGGCTACTATCTACACAGGGCGCATCTTATTCATGCGCAACTGACAAAAGTATACATTATCTAATGTACCTCGAAATCTGTCAGTAAACTTTTGACGGCCTCATATAATCCGCTCTCTACGGATGAAATCCTTTCAATCACCGTGCCCATCAATGCGCGGTGCTCCTCTGAGATAGAAGCTCGCCCCAGCAGAATCTTTAGCTCCTCCGGCCGAGCACGGTGTCGGGCTCGTCCCATGACCTCTTTCGAAGGCCGGACGCGGAGAACCTCGGGGGGCCGCATAGCCACCTTCCGCCCCTGCCGGATTTGGAGAAACCTTCTGCGACGACACCTCAGGGTCGCCCGCCTCGCTAGGCGGCACGGCAGGGGGAGGCGTCCCGCTCTCCATCATCTCCGGAAGGAGATCCCCCGAAGACGAGCTCTGCTGAGAAGGGCTGAGGTCCGAGCTACAAGGTAAAGGTTTGGTTAATCTTCTCAGATATAAATCAAGGATTTCCCTCATCCCTCAAAAGGAAAATCTTTTCTCCACTTACGGCTCGCTGGAGGGCTGATCCCCTTGAGGGCGTAGTCTGGCCGAGGAACTCCCCGGCGTCGGACCCTCTGACGAGGATTTTCTCCCCCGCTTCGAGACCATGGTTTCCGGGTCGTCAGAGGCGGCTCTCTTCTTCCCCTTAGAAGAGGAATTGTCGGTTCCTACCTTCGGAGCAGCCTCCTTCGAGGAGGCCATAGCTTCCTTGTCCTCCCCCTCCAAAGGCATTATCTCTAGCATCCTGACCAGCACGGGATCCGGCCTGGTTTCAGGAAGGGGAGCCGGACACCTGATCAGCTTTGCCTTCGCTATCCACTCCTGTTTAAAAGGATGGCTCTTTTAGGGGCAAGTTTATGACAATTATATGGATATAAGGTCCGGGCACAAGGTTGCTTACTTGAGTATCCGGGCGATTGCAGCTTAGGCCTGCGTCCTCGGTTAAATCCGGACACATCTCTTGTGATCCGAAGAACAGTCTATACATCTCCGTGGGCGTTGCGCCCATAAAGTTCTGGAGAGATCGCGGCCCCTCTGGATTAAACTCCCACAGGCAAAGGGGGCGATGTTTGCCGGGAAATATTCGGCGAATCAGCATGACCTGCGTCACCTTGACCAAGCTGAGGTCTCCTTCCAAGAGATCCTTAATTCGGCCTTATAACAAGGGCACGTCTTTGGGCAAACCCCAATCTAACCCTCTGTTAACCCATGACGCTAGCCGTGGTGGGGGACTCGAGCGAAAGGCAGGAAGCGCCACCCACTTGGTGCTCCGGGGAGCAGTGATATAAAACCACTCTCGTTGCCACAAGCCTAGCTCCTCTTGAAAAGAGCCCTCGAGCCATGGAGCATCAGCATTTTTTGCTTATAACAGCGCCTCCGCACTCTGCGTGCCGTCCCTTGATCATCTTCGGCTCCACTTTGAAAGTCTTGAGCCATAATCCGAAGTGAGGGGTAACACGGAGGAACGCTTCACATACAACGATAAACAAGGAGATATGGAGGATGGACTCCGGAGCTAAGTCGTGGAATTCCAGCCCGTAATAAAACAGCAGTCCCCTCACAAAGGGATCCATCGGGAAGCCTAACCCCCAAAGGAAGTGAGACACGAACACTACGCTCTCACCGGGCTGGGGACTGGGGATAGCCTGCCTTTGAGTAGGCAACCTGTGCGAAATTTTGGCGGTCAAGAACTTAGCCTCTCTCAACTTTAGCACGTCCTCCTCTGTGACGGAGGAGGGCATCCATCGGCCTTGAAGGTCGGAACCGGACATTGTCGAAGGTTTGAGGCGCCCGGAATCTGGAGCCTAGGGTGTTAGAACTCGAGGCGACGGGCGAACTTGTTTTGGGATTAGAGAAAACAAGTAAGGCCCTGGTCTCTTTATAAGAGGTTGAATACCAGGAGCCCTCCCCGTAACCGTCTGGGACTCGCCTTTAATCGAGAAAACATGCTAATGGGCACGATTGGGTTACCCACGTCCGTATTGATGAGAATCCCGTAAAAGAGGGTACACGATCTCTGCTTTGACAAGACGTGCCAAGGAAACCGCCTCGCAAAACACGCTGAGGTGGAAAAGTGAAAATGATTCGAGTGAAGGACTTGTCTGTAGTGTGTTGACGCACTGTGGAATACGTCAGCAGATTTGATTTGTGTTAATATTATTCTCTCTATGGCAATATGTGGAAGCTTATTTTGCAAAGCCGGACACTACTCTTGGTGTTTACAATCTTCTATGAAGGACTTGGAGGAGGAACCCGCCTTGCAATGCCGAAGACAATTTGCGCGCCGGACTCGTCGTCATTGAAGCCTGGTTCAAGGGCTACTGAGGGAGTCCTGGATTAGGGGGTGTTCGGGTAGCCGGACTATACCTTTAGCCGGACTCCTGGACTATGAAGATACATGATTGAAGACTTCGTCCCGTGTCCGGATGGGACTTTCCTTGGCGTGGAAGGCAAGCTTGGTGATGCGGATATTCAAGATCTCCTACCATTGTAACCGACTCTATGTAACCCTAACCCTATCCGGTGTCTATAGAAACCGGAGGGTTGTAGTCCGTAGGCAATCAACTCCATATACAACAATCATACCATAGGCTAGCTTCTAGGGTTTAGCCTCCTTGATCTCGTGGTAGATCTACTCTTGTACTACCCATATCATCAATATTAATCAAGCAGGACGTAGGGTTTTACCTCCATCAAGAGGGCCCGAACCTGGGTAAAACATCGTGTTCCCTGCCTCCTGTTACCATCCGGCCTAGACGCACAGTTCGGGACCCACTACCCGAGATCCGCCGGTTTTGACACCGACACTTACCTTTACTTGTGCTAGCTTATTAGTGTTACTTCTCTTGCTTGCTTGCTTGCTCGTTGTTGTTGCATCATATAGGTTGCTCACCTAGTTGCACATCTAGACAACCTACTTTGTTGCAAAGTTTAATTTGGTAAAGAAACAAAAAAATTGGTAGTTGCCTATTCACCCCCCCCCCCAGTCAACCATATCGGTCCTTTCAATTGGTATCAGAGCCTTGTCTCTTTACTAAGGACTTTGCCATCTGAAGAGTATGGTTGATACCATAGACGGTCTGGAGGAACACTCCGGTGTGAATCCGATCTCGTGTATGGGCGATGGGGAAACCTCGGTCTCTCGTGAGGAGTTCAATGTGGCCTTAGAGATATTGAAAACATCCATGACAACCGAGGTTCAAAGCATGTTTAATAAATTCAATGAAGGGCTTAAACTATCCACCACACCTTTGAAAGTGGGTGATCCCACCAATAAGGTGACAGATGCTATCTCCGACAAGGGGGAAGCTAGTAGTGAAAAGGCTCCTTCTTCTAGTGGTAAAAATGGCATTGGCATCTTTGCCCATGTGGAACCGCCACTTGTGTATGGTGGACCGATTCCTTCCACTCATTTGAATCATGCCGGTCCTCCCCCTAAGATTGTGAAAAATGAGGACTTTGATTCTTGGGTCTATCGCTTTAAGCGTCATTTAAATCATGTGAACACTAATCCTTGGAGAATCATTGAAGAAGGTTTCCATCCGCATGATCCAAGCAACTTCACTCCTCGAGAAGCCGCGGATAATCAATTCAATGAGCATGCTCTCTTCATCGTTCAAGATGCAATTCCACCCGAAGATCTTCCTCATCTTCGGCCCTTCGCCTTGGCAAAGGATGCATGGCTTTGTGTTGTCTCTCTCTACCGGGGAAGCGCAAGCATCCAACGCTCCAACTATGAAGTAGTGCAAGATGAAGTCGTTGAGTTTGCAATGAAAGAAGATGAAGAACCTCGTAAGCTTTATCCGAGAGTAATAAAACTCGCGGTCTCACTCCGAGATCATGGGAGCAAGGACACGGATGACAATTGGATCAAGCGCAAATTCCTCAAGGCAATGATGTCATACCACAGGTCCATGTCCTCCGTCATTCGTCAAAGGCCGGACTTCCACACTTTGACCTCAAGTGAAGTGTTGGATGAGTTTGTGGCTATGAACATCTTGGACAAGACCGCCGACAATGTGGTGCTTCGTTCTCAAAGGGCAAGGAAGCCCAACCTTGCATCGAAGGCCAAGGTTTGTGTTGAAGAAGAAGAAGAAGAAGAGGAACAAGAGGAAAGCAACCCCGAAGATACAAAGTATGGCTATCATGAACACATGGCACTTGCTTCAAGGCAATTCTGGAGCAAGAAAAACTCAAGGCCAAACTTTAACAAGAACAACTCAAGTGGCACGAAGAGCAAGAAATGTGTGAGGACATGCTACAATTGTGGCAATGTGAGTCACTTTGTTGCGAGTGCCCGTATGAGAAGAGGGAAGACAATGGTGGCAAGCTCATTCGAAAAGACAAAGCCAAGTCTTTCCCCAACAAGAGCAACTTCACCAAGAAAACCCCTCACAAGGCGTTGGTGGTTCAAGAAGAGTACCATGAGGATGATGATGATGATGATGATGAAGATGGTGAGTCGGTTGCCATGGCCTCCGTTGCCATTGCAAAAACTCCAAGGATATCTCTCTTCGACTCACCCAATGAGAACATCACTGCCAAGTGCCTCATATGGCTAAAGCCACCAACAAGGTAACCCCCAACATCAAAGCTACCATCATTAATAACCCTTGACGGATTGCATTGATGAATGTGAGCGACCTAATGTGGAGGAAAATGAGTTTGAGTCCTTTATGTGTAAACTCAAGGGTAAAACCAAGAAGCATTTTGTTGCTCTCTTGGAACAACTTGGTGAAGCCAATGACGTGATCGAGGCTCACGAAGATACTATCTCCAAAATGGAGGGGCATTGTCGTGACTATGCCGATGAGATTTCGGATCTTTCCAATGCTCTTGAGGAAGAGCGTGGTCTTTGTTTGGCTCTTGATGAGTCACACAACGTTGATCATGCTAAGTTAAAGAAAGATTTGGATCATGCTCTCGTTGTTTCTCATGTGCTAAACTCCGAGAAGGCCAAACTTGGGGTTGATCTTGCTAGACACAAAGAGGAGTTTGATCTACTTGACAAGGCTCACAAGGTCTTGAAGGGTTTTCATGCTAGCCTCAAAGATTCTCATGATCAACTTCAAGTAAAGCTAACCAAGGAGAAAGCCATTTTTCCTCGTACAATGTTAATTGATAATGCAAATGCTACTAACCCATGTTGTGAGCATGTGCATCTTGTTGAGGAGAACTCTAAGCTAAAGGTGCAACTTGAGAAAGGTCTTGTGTCTTGCATACAAGGCAAGAAGAACCTCAACGACCTTTTGACCAACCAAAAGGGAGTTGTGGCAAAGGAAGGGATTGGGTACGTGCCCAAGTCCAAGAACAAGAACAAGAATTACAAGACCAAACGACCTCCTCCTCTCAAGCAAACTTTTGTGAAGGAGGGAGAGGGTGCTTCCAAGGATAATAAGAACAATGCGAAGGGTGGCAGTGTCAAGAAGGGCGATGTCACCCCTCCCAACAAAGCCGGCGATTTTAATCCTTCTTATGTGTTATGCCGTGCTAGTGATGGGCATGTTTATGCCAAATTTGTTGGTTCTCCTCATGAGTATATTGAATGGTCTATTTGGGTTCCTAAGACCCTTGTTACTAACATCAAAGGACCCATTACAAAATGGGTACCTAAAACCAAGCATTGATCTCTTATAGGTGTTTGCTTCCGGAGGGGGATCATGGTTGCTCGATAGAGGAGCTACTAATCATATGACCAGAAGAAAGGACTTGGTGGTGGACGTGCAAAAGATTCCATCCATGCCCACCAACGTCAAGTGGGGTGACGCCTCGTCTTCTAAGGTATTGGGACTCGGCAAAGTTGTCATTTCTCATGATCTTACGATCGAGAAGGTCATGCTTGTTGAGTCCCTTGCATATAATTTACTTTCCGTTCGCCAACTAGCACTCATGGGCTTTGCCACTTTCTTTGATGTTGATACCGTGGCCCTCTTGTGGAGCAAGACTCTTAAAGTAGCCTTTGTTGGGCATGTCGAGAACGGTCTCTATGTGATTAACTTTTCGGAGCGACCCACTAAGACCGCGACATGCCTAATGGCTAAAGTTGACGTGGGATGGCTTTGGCATCGCCGTTTAGCCCACGTCAATATGAGATCTTTGCAAAGTCTTCTCAAGGGGGTCATGTCCGTGGACTAAAAAATGTTAGTTTTGCCAAAGATCGTGCTTGCAGTGCTTGCATCGAAGGAAAGCTACATGAGAAGGCTCACCCTCCCACGACTATCATCTACTCAAAGAAGCCTTTGGAGATCCTTCATTTGGATCTCTTCGGGCCTCCATCCTTTGATAGTCTTGGCGGAACAAAGTATTGCTTGGTGATTGTGGATGACTATTCAAGATACACTTGGGTATATTTCTTCAAGAGGACAAGCGAGACCCACCAAACCGTCATCGACTTTGCAAATGAAGCTCAACGACAACACAATACAAAGATCTTGACTATAAGAAGTGACAACGGCTCCGAGTTCAAGAACTACACCTTGGATGAGTTTTTGAGTGATGAGGGAATCAATAATCAATATTCCGCACCTTATACCCCTCAACAAAATGGTGTAGTGGAGAGGAAGAACCGGACGTTGATGGATGCGGCAAGGACCATGATGGTGGAGTTGAAGTTTCCCTATAACTTTTGGGTCGAAGCCATCAACACCGCATGTCATGCATCTAATCGGCTCTACCTCCGCAAAGGCTTGAACAAGACTCCATATGAGATACTCATTGGTAACAAGCCCAACCTCAAGTACTTCTGGGTATTCGGGCGTAAGTGTTTCATTCTCAAGAAAGGTGTCCGTTTGTCTAAATTTGAGGCTAGAGCTTATGAGGGCATATTTGTTGGTTATGCTACAAACTCTCATGCTTACCGTGTTCTCAATAAGTCCACGGAACTTATTGAGGAAACGTGTAATGTGGAGTTTGATGAGAATAACGGCTCCCAAGTGGAGCAAAGTGGTACTTGTGATGTAGGTGATGAAATTCCTCCCCAAGCCATAAGAAGAATGGGTGTTGGTCATATCCTACCCATTGAGGAACCCCTTGTGGCTGAAGGAGAAGGACAATGTTCCACTCAAGTGGAACCTTCACCAACCCAAGACCCTGATATGTCTCCAACGTATCTATAATTTTTTGATTGCTCCATGCTATATTATCTATTGTTTTGAATGTTTATGGGCTTTATTATACACTTTTATATCATTTTTGGGACTAACCTATTAACCCAAAGCCCAGTGCCAGTTTCTATTTTTTACCCTGTTTTAGGGTTTCGAAGAAAAGGAAAATCAAACGGAGTCCAATTGACCTGAAACTTCACGGAACTCTTTTTTGGAAGGAAAGAAGCCCAGAAGACTTGGAGTGCACGTCGGGGGATCTGCGAGGAGGTCATGAGGCAGGGGGCGCGCCCTCCACCCTCGTGAGCCCCTCGTGCCCCCCCTGACGTACTTCTTCCGCCTATATAACTCCATGTACCCTAAAACTTCCAGAACGCATAATAGATCGGGAGTTCCGCCGCCAGAAGCCTCCGTAGCCACCGAAAATCAATCTAGACCCGTTCTGGCACCCTGCTGGAGGGGGCAATCCTTCTCCGGTGGCCATCTTCATCATCCCGGTGCTCTCCATGACGAGGAGGGAGTAGTTCTCCCTCGGGGCTGAGGGTATGTACCAGTAGCTATGTGTTTGATCTCTCTCTCTCTCTCTCTCGTGTTCTTGAGATGATACGATCTTGATGTATCACGAGCTTTGCTATTATAGTTGGATCTGATGTTTCTTCCCCCCCTCCACTCTCTTTTAATGAATTGAGTTTCCCCTTTGAAGTAATCTTATCGGATTGAGTCTTTAAAGATTTGAGAACACTTGATGTATGTCTTGCCGTGGATATCTGTGGTGACAATGGGATATCACCTGATTCACTTGATGTATGTTTTGGTGATCAACTTGCGGGTTCCGCCCATGAACCTATGCATAGGGGTTGGCACACGTTTTCGTTGTGATTCTCCGATAGAAACTTTGGGGCACTCTTTGAGGTTCTATGTGTTGGTTGAATAGATGAATCTGAGATTGTGTGATGCATATCGTATAATCATGCCCACGGATACTTGAGGTGACATTAGAGTATCTAGGTGACATTAGGGTTTTGATTGATTTGTGTCTTAAGGTGTTATTCTAGTACGAACTCTAGGGCTGTTTGTGACACCTATAGGAATAGCCCAACGGATTGACTGGAAAGAATAACTTTGAGGTGGTTTCGTACCCTACCATAATCTCTTTGTTCGTTCTCCGCTATTAATGACTTTGGAGTGACTCTTTGTTGCATGTTGAGGGATAGTTATGTGATCCAATTATGTTAGTATTGTTGAGAGGACTTACACTAGTGAAAATATGAACCCTAGGCCTTGTTTCCACATATTGCAATACTGTTTACGCTCACTTTTATCATTAGTTACCTTGCTGTTTTTATATTTTCAGATTACAAATACCTTTATCTACTATCCATATAGCACTTGTTTCACCATCTCTTCGCCGAACTAGTGCACCTATACAATTTACCATTGTATTGGGTGTGTTGGGGACACAAGAGACTCTTTGTTATTTGGTTGCAGGGTTGCTTGAGAGAGACCATGTTCATCCTACGCCTCCTACAGATTGATAAACCTTAGGTCATCCACTTGAGGGAAATTTGCTACTGTCCTACAAACCTCTGCACTTGGAGGCCCAACAACGTCTACAAGAAGAAGGTTGTGTGGTAGACATCAGACCCACACGCTTCCGAAGAACAAAGTGAGGGCCCTCAACCACAAGAACAAGACCAAGGGCAAGATCAATCTCAAGATGGTTTTGTAACATAAAGTGATGCCCAAGGTCAAGCTCCCTCCTCCGAGAAAGTTCAAGATCAAGAGCTTCCACGACATCAAGAACAAGCTCAAGACGACGCTCAAGATGATCAAGTGAACACTCTTCGTCTCACCCCCGAGGAGGAATTGGAGCGTCGAGCCACCAAGGTTGCTTCCAAGCTCTCCACCAAGGATCATCTCATGACAAATGTGCTTGGAAGCTTAAGAAAGGGGGTAAGCACTTGTAGACAATTAGCAAACTATTGTGAACATCACGCGTTTGTATCTTGTGTTGAACCCCAAAAGGTCTATGAGGCGCTCAAAGATCCAGATTGGCTCAATGCCATGCATGAAGAACTCAACAACTTTAGCGCAACAATGTGTGGAGATTGGTGCTAAGGCCAACGGTGAACCACAATGTCATTGGAACCAAGTGGATATTCAAGAACAAGCAAGATGCTCATGGGATTATCATTCTTAACAAGGCTCGTTTGGTAGCACAAGGCTACTCCCAAGTCGAGGGTATCGACTACAGTGAAACATTTGCTCCCGTTGCTCGTCTTGAATCCATTCACATGTTAATTGCATATGCTTCTCATCATAACTTCAAGTTACAACAAATGGATGTGAATAGTGCTTTTCTTAATGGTCCTATTAATGAATTGGTTTATGTCAAGCAACCCCCCGGGTTCGAGGATCCCTACTTTCCCGATCATGTGTATCAACTCGATAAGGCACTCTATGGCCTTAAACAAGCCCCACGTGTGTGGTATGACCACCTTACCGAGTTGTTACAACACCATGGTTTTGAAGTTGGGCTAATCAACCCCACTCTTTTTACTAAGAAGGTCAAAGGGGAGTTGTTTGTGTGCCAATTATATGTTGATGATATTATCTTTGGTTCCCCTAACAAAGCTTTCAATGAGGAATTTGCCGCTCTAATTACCTCAAAGTTCGAGATGTCTTCCATGGGAGAGTTGAAGTTTTTTCTCGGGTTCGAAGTGAAGCAACGGAGAGAAGGAACCTTCATCAACCAAGCCAAATACACTCAAGACATGCTCAAGAGATTCAAACTAAGTGATGTCAAACCGGCTTCCACTCCCATGCCCACCAAGTGCCAACTTGACATTGATCCCAATGGTAAAGCGGTGGATCAAAAGGTATACCGCTCCATGATAGGCTCCTTGCTTTACCTTTGTGCATCTAGACCGGATATCATGTTGAGTGTGGGTATTTGTGCACGGTTTCAAGCCGCACCTAAGGAAAGTCACTTTGTGGCGGTCAAGCGAATCTTTCGATATTTGGCTCATACCCCAAACTTTGGCTTATGGTACCCAAGAGGAGCAAACTTCAAGCATGCAGGTTATTTGGTCTCGGATTGGGCGGGGGACAAAGTGGATAGGAAGTCCACTACCGGAGGGTGCCAATTTCTTGGCTGCTCTTTGGTGAGTTGGTCTTCCAAGAAGCAAAGTTGTGTGTCTCTCTCGTCCACGGAAGCGGAGTATGTGGCTTCCGGTAGTTGTTGTGCACAACTTTTATGGATGAGGCAAACTTTAAAGGATTAGGTGTCATTTGTGACAAAGTGCCTCTTTGGTGTGACAATGGAAGTGCCATCAAGATTTCTCTCAACCCGGTTGTAGGATCTAGAAGTAGATGTGTCTAGAGGGGGGTGATTAGACACTTAGTGCTAAAGTTGCAATTTTTAGGCCTTTTTGGTTTGAGTGGAGTTTTAGGCACAATTTCAACATACACATTACATATCAAGCAAGCATGCAAAGAGTATGTGAGCAACGGAATGTAAAGCATGCAACTTGCAAGAATGTAAGGAGAAGGGTTTGGAGAATTCAAACGCAATTGGAGACACGGATGTTTTTCCCGTGGTTCGGATAGGTGGTGCTATCCTACATCCACGTTGATGGAGACTTCAACCCACGAAGGGTAACGGTTGCGCGAGTCCACGGAGGGCTCCACCCACGAAGGGTAATGGTTGCGCGAGTCCACAGAGGGCTCCACCCACGAAGGGTAATGGTTGCGCGAGTCCACGGAGGGCTCCACCCATGAAGGGTCCACGAAGAAGCAACCACCCACGAAGGGTCCACGAAGAAGCAACCTTGTCTATCCCACCATGGCCATCGCCCACGAAGGACTTGCCTCACTAGCGGTAGATCTTCACGAAGTAGGCGATCTCCTTGCCCTTACAAACTCCTTGGTTCAACTCCACAATCTTGTCGGAGGCTCCCAAGTAACACCTAGCCAATCTAGGAGACACCACTCTCCAAGAAGTAACAAATGGTGTGTAGGTAATGAACTCCTTGCTCTTGTGCTTCAAATGATAGTCTCCCCAACACTCAACTCTCTCTCATAGGATTTTGATTTTGTGGAAAGAAGATTTGAGTGGAAAGCAACTTGGGGAAGGCTAGAGATCAAGATTCATATGGTAGGAATGGAATATCTTGGCCTCAACACATGAGTAGGTAGTTCTCTCTCAGAAATAGGATGCTGGAAGTGTAGGCTTAGTCTGATGGCTCTCTCCACGAATGAAGAGGAGGTGGAGGGGTATATATAGCCTCCACACAAAATCCAACCGTTACACACAGTTTTCCAATCTCGGTGGGACCGAATCAACAAACTCGGTCGGAGGAGGTGGAGGGGTATATATAGCCTCCACACAAAATCCAACCGTTACACACAGTTTTCCAATCTCGGTGGGACCGAATCAACAAACTCGGTCGGACCGAAAAGGTAAACCTAGTGACCGTTAGAGATTTTCGGTGGGACTGACATGCAACTCGGTAGGACCGATATGGTTAGGGTTTGGGCATAACGTAATCTCGGTGAGACCGATTACACAAACTCGGTGAGACCGAGTTTGGTAATAAGCTAACCAGAGAGTTTGTCAGGTAAACTCGGTGGGACCGATTTGCTCTTTCGGTGAGACCGAAAAGTTACAAAAAGGAAACATAGAGTTTACACTGCAATCTCGGTGGGACAGATTCACTCTTTCGGTGAGACCGAAAAGTTACGAAAGGGAAACAGAGAGTTTGCAATCCCATCTCGGTGAGACCGAGACCTCTATCGGTAGAACCGAATTGCTAGGGTTTGGCAGTGGCTTATGACAAGTGAAACTCGGTGGCGCCGGATAGAAAGAATCGGTAGGACCGAGTTTGGCTTAGGGTTTAGGTCATATGTGGATATGGGAAAGTAGTTGAGGGTTTAGGAGCATATCACTAAGCACATGAAGCAAGAGGCTCATTAAGCAACACCTCATCCCTCCTTGATAGTATTGGCTTTTCCTATGGACTCAATGTGATCTTGGATCACTAAAATGTAAAATGAAGAGTCTTGAGCTTGAAGCTTTAGCCAATCCTTTGTCCTTAGCATCTTGAAGGAGTTACCACAACCTTTAGTCCATGCCACTCCATTGTTGAACTTATCTGAAACATGCTAGATAGAAATGTTAGTCCAACAAGAGATATGTTGTCATCAATTATCAAAACCACCTAGGGAGCACTTGTGCTTTCATCGGTGCAACACTTCAAGACGAAGCATATTGAGATTCGGTATCACTTCATCCAGGATCACATAAGGCGAGGGGAAATCGAGCTCAACTACGTCAACACTCATGATAGCCTGGCAGATATTTTCACAAAACCCTTGGATGAAGCAAGATTCCGCGAGTTAAGGCATCAGCTAAATATCATTGATT
This sequence comes from Triticum urartu, assembly GCF_056163025.1. Taxonomy (NCBI): domain Eukaryota; kingdom Viridiplantae; phylum Streptophyta; class Magnoliopsida; order Poales; family Poaceae; genus Triticum; species Triticum urartu. The sequence continues at coordinate 37,626,698 of NC_141876.1, forward strand.
CAAGCAATGTTGCTTGAACCCTTGCACACCCCACCATACTCAACTTGTTATCTTGTTTAGATGTAGGCATGGACATAGGGGGTGGTGTTCTCTCAATGAACTCTTCCTCCCCCCATTATGCATAAATTTATCAACTCTTTCACATTATCTTGTTTAAAGACGAGTTTAGGTCATGGGCCCAAGGATAATTCTTCACGGTGCCATACCAATTGACTCATACATAGGTGGCTACGGCCATCGACCCCCTTGATAGTGTTGTGCTTTGTGTTTGTCCTTCTTGTCCTTGCCTTAGTTTGTTTTCTTAGGCTCTAGGTGTTGGGGTCTCCAAGTGTGGTTCTCTTTCGTTTTCTTTTTGTTTTTGTTGGTGTCTTGGAGACCCACCTTTTTCCCCGTGCCTTCTCTACCCCAAGCCTTCCCTTCCTCGAGCCATCTAGTCTAATTGCACACACTTGACCATGGCTTTGGTGATGCTGACCGGGTGGTACAACCGGGGTCATAGACGGTTCTACCGCTTGTGCTCTCCAGGCGGTCTCCCAGCGGTGCTTGAGCGGTTCCACCGCTCAACCCCTGGGGTGCCTGTCCGGCCGGTTCTGCCGGTTGGTTACGGCGGTACTACCGCTGCCTCTTGGCGACGGAAGTACCGCCCGCCACCACTGGCTCGTACCAAGCAGTGGTACAACCACTTCCTTGAGCGGTACAACCGCCACGCGACTTTGGGCCTATATATTCCCATCGGGGATGGTGGGGGTTTCTTTTCTCTCTTCCCCAGCCCTTCCCATCTTGTGCCCTAGCCGCCGGCTGCCATTGCCTCTGCCCCGGAGTTCTTCTCGCGCTTCGGATCCCTGGGGTCTCCGTGGATCCTCTCCAAGGAGGCCTCCTCCTCCTTCCCGATTTCTTCCCATGGATGCCAGTAATGCCCCATTGTCCTTCGTTCTTTGTTCTAGGGTTTGTTCCCTTTGTTCTAGGGTTCGTTCTTTGTTCTAGGGCATTACTTGACATTTCGCGTTTATTGTTTAAACTATTGGGTGGAAGAGATCCCTTTTTGCCTCCTGCTTAGATTGCACGTCTTTGAGAGTAGAATATGGCTAGTGTGATTCATATTTCGCGGTTAAATATAGTCCCTACCAGTAGTACCACTGTTCAGCGGTTCTACCGCCTCTACGGGCGGTACAACCGCTGGAGCGGTACTACCGGTAGGAGAACCGGTTCAACCAGGATATCTGCACCATGTAGCCCTGTTTTATTTTCTAAGTTCGTGCAATATATCTTATCTTCTGTTTGTGTGTGCAATCCTCTTGTCTTTGCTGGGTTTCTTGTGTTCTCCTTGTGTGTGTGTTCAGGTGGCTCTAGTTCTCGCTCTGCTCCTCGCAAGACCAAGAAGAGGGCACGATGGACCTTGCGTCCAGTTGTGTCTGATGACGAAGAAGAGGTTGTGATTCCCACCAAGCCCACTCACCGTGAGAAGTCTGCCGCTGCCAAGCAACGTGTGGTTTTGCCCTTGCATCGTTGGAAAGCCAAGGATTGGGAAGCTTTCTGCTTAAAGAATCCTTATGAGGTTCCCATTGCTCCTCGTTGGACCACTATTCAGTTCTAGAATGAGATGCAAGTGCGGATTGTTCATGAACTCTTTGAGCATGACAAGAACAGGTATGCCAAGCAGTGGACCATCGATCTTGACCATTGGAAGAACAACTTGGAGTATTTTGGTGAGGCACTAGCTCTCTGTGAGGAGTTTGATCTTGTCAACCTCATGTCTGTCAACTGTGACTTTGATGTTCAACTCGTCCATCAGTTCTATTCCACGGTTCACTTTGGAGAAGATGACGTGCGCACTCTCACTTTCATGTGTCGTGATGAGCTCTTTCAAGTTCCCTAGAGGGCCTTTTGCAATGCTATTAGGTATGACGATATCGGTCTGGAAGGTAGAGGTGGCATTCGCCCTCATGACCATCCTGAGTCTATGCCTAAGGAGAAGCTTTCCCCTCCATACATTCAGGGTCGTGGTATTATTGGAGAATCTAAGGATTTGGTGAAAGTCTATGACATCATGCATCGTGTGTTTCGCAATGTGCTTCTGCCCAATGTGGGAAATCAAGATGAAATCCATGGCTATCTTGTTGACTTGATGGTTGCAATGAAGACCAAGGTGGGTTCTGGGGAAACGTTTGACATGTCCAACTGGCTGTGGCACGAGATGTACAACATGGTCATCTACAGGAAGGTTCCCATTTATGCTCCGTTTGTCATGTGCTTTCTGAACTCAGTATGGGAGGTTCGCCGTCCTGGAGAGGCTCTCACGTCTCCTGATAATCTCACAGTTCATGAGGTCAAGCTTCTTAAGAAGAAGAAGCACGACGAGCCTCGCTTCCCTGCCAATGCTCCTGAGGATGTCTATGCCACTTCTGACGATGAGGACTTTGAGATGGAGCCAGGGGCCAAGCCCTCTTGGGTGGACAAGCTCACTGCCAAGGTGAAGAAGACTTTCTGCCTCCAGTCTGACATCCAGAAGAGGATGTATGAGGCCCATGTCAATGAGAAGCATGCCCGGCGTCGCCAAATTGCAATGATGAAGCACCTCAATCTGCCGGTTCAGAGTGGCTCTAAGAAGAGCATCACACCGGAGGAGCGTTGGATATCTACCCACAGCACATGGTCTGATGATGAAGCTCCTCCCCATCCATCCACCTCCTTTGCTGCAGCTGATGATACCGTGGAGGAACCCGATCAAGACGATGTTACGAGTCTGATGATGATGCGGATCCAGATGCTACCGAGGAGTCGGAGGAGGACGATTGAGCCTTGGGACGCTAGCTTCGCTCTTTTTCCTTTTTGGTGTCTTGATGCCAAAGGGGGAGGGAGTTTTAGGTCTCGGGATTTGCATGGGTTTTTATTTGCCTTGTTGCTTGTGTTTTTCCTTTTCGTTCGTTTGTGTTGAACTTTGGCCTATGAACCTTGTTGCTTATCTCTGCTTGCATGGTGTAAGACATGTGCGTATCTAGCTATCTATCTTTATTTTCCGTGATATTGTTGTGTATTCCATTATTATCTTTACCTTCATATTATGGTCTTATTGATCACCATGTTTAGTAGGAGTGGCGAGTCTATAAAATCTAGGGGGAGTCTCGTCCCTAATATGTGCTCTCAAATAGCCTTCTCAATTTGGGGCACACATCTAGGGGGAGTCCCGTCTACATTTTCTAGACTTTCCACTTGCAAATCATGGTGTTGTCATCATCCACCAAAAAGGGGGAGATTGTAAGGTCATTTCCCTACTTTGTGTTTTGGATGATGATGACAACCTTTTATTGGCCTAATCTTATGCTAAGTGTTTCAGGTTTTGGTTTTAGGTATTCTTCAGTTAGCTATTCTCTCTGAAGGAAAAAGGATCGAAGACGGTGTTTTCTACATCTTTGTTTATCTCTTTTGGTCATAGGGAACCCGTACTATCAAGAGGGAATCCACATTGGAAAGTGTTGGGGGTATCATTTCACGTAAACTTACCTCACCCCTCTCTTGCCTTCCTAAACTGTGAGAGCGAGCTCTTCCCTTTCTTTCCTACTACTTACTGTGGGCTCCAGCAGTTGTACCACTCTCTGGAGCGGTTGTACCGCTGGGTCTTGGCACTGACCAGTTTTGTTCGAGCGGTTGTACCATTGCTTCCGGGCGGTGGTACCACCAACATGCTCAGCAAAGACTAGGGCGGTTGTTCCGGCCAGGCACCGCCCAAGTACCGGTCAGGCCTCTATTTTGATGCGGTACTCGGGCGGTGGTGGCCCGGTTGTTCCGGTCGTACCGGTACCACTGGTGTCCAGAACGGTTCTACCGCTCAGGACCTAGCCGCCTGAGCGCTCAAGGCCATGCGGTTGCACCGGCCCGGTACCGCTCGACTACCGCTCTCAGGGGTGACTCCCTTCTGTTCCTATGCAGTGGTTGAGCGGTGGCTGGGCGGTTGGTCTGGTTGTTCTTCTCAACCGGTACTACCGCCTGGTCACCCGGTTGTACCGCCTGGTAGGGTTCTGCACGTAATCTATGAGTCCCGGTTGTACCGGGACCAGGAGCGGTTGTACCGCTGCAGTACTGAGAACATAGTAATAGTTGGATTTTTAGGGTTGCTATATAAGGGTGCTTCTTCCACCTACCACATTCACCTCTAGCCTCTCTCTTTCCACCATTAATTCTACTCAAGCTCTCTTTGCCCGATCTCTCTCTCTCTAGCCACTCAAACTTATTGATTTGCTAGGTATTGAAGGAGGAGACCTAGATCTACACTTCCACCAAAGGATATTTGCTTCCCCCATACTCTCTTGTGTGGATTTTGTTACTCTTGGGTGCGTTGTGCACCCTAGACGGTTGAGGTCACCTCGGAGCCATATTCCATTGTGGTGAAGCTTCGTGGTTTCGTTGGGAGCCTCCAATTAAGTTGTGGAGTTTGCCCCAACCTTGTTTGTAAAGGTCCGGTCGCTGCCTCCAAGGGCACCAATAGTGGAATCACGGCATCTCGCATTGTGTGAGGGCGTGAGGAGAATATGGTGGCCCTATAGGCTTCTTGGGGAGCATTGTGCCTCCATACCGCTCTAACGGAGACGTACTTCCCTTCAAAAGGAAGGAACTTCGGTAATACATCCTCATCTTCACCGAGTCCACTCTTGGTTATCTCTTACCTTTACTTGTGCTAGCTTATTAGTGTTACTTCTCTTGCTTGCTTGCTTGCTCGTTGTTGTTGCATCATATAGGTTGCTCACCTAGTTGCACATCTAGACAACCTACTTTGTTGCAAAGTTTAATTTGGTAAAGAAACAAAAAAAATTGGTAGTTGCCTATTCACCCCCCACCCCCTCTAGTCAACCATATCGATCCTTTCAGCGACCACCTGCGATACTACCGCAGGGGCCTGCGGAACTACCGCTCCGAAGAGCAGTACTACCGCAAGCCTCAAAACAGCAACAGATAGGAAAACTTCTTTTTGCACAGACAAGAAGAAACGGAGGATGCTCCAAAGGCTAAAGGAAAGGCGGTGCAAAGAGGAGTAAACGTGTACGTGACGATTCCACCCAAACCTTTCCAAAAGCGGACCCCCTCTTAATAGTACGGCTTTCCTACGACTCAAAACCACCGAAAAAGGAACGTAGAAAAACTCCGTCTTCAATAATCTTCGAGGGGCTCCTAACCGTCTTGTGCCTAGTCATGAAATATCTGAAATACTCGAGACACACGATTAGTCCATAAATGCATTGTCATCAATCACCAAAACACCTTAGGGATAAATATGCCCTTACAATCTCCCCCTTTTTGGTGGATTGATGACAATACGGGATTTGCACAAGGGAGAAAGAATTGAACATGAGCAAACCATACATCTCTAAAATATAGACGGGCTCCCCCTAGATGTGTGCTAGTTAGATGAGTGCTTTGGACTGCACGACACACATACTAGGATCAACACTCCCCCTATATTTTATAGACAAGGCATATCTTGCAATAACAATGCTAACACTAAGCATGATAGTAGATAAGAGCAAGAACTAAGTAGCACAATATATCATAAGCTTAGTAAGGTGCGATAGATAGAGTGCATATGTCTTACACCATATCATAAAAAAGTCTCACACGCTCAAATAAACACAAACCAAATGAAAGCAAACAAGGTTCAGCAAACCAAACACAAGCGAAGCAAACACAACACGACACGGAAAATCCCTAGACTCTCTCCCCCTTTGGCATCGAGACGCCAAAAAGGCAGAGAGGACACCTACAACACAAGTGGTGGCTCAAGCGGAGTAGTCGCTCGCACACTCCTCGTTGGACTTGGCAGCGGGAATGTGCTCTTCCTCAGAATCTGTCCACCTGTAGCTTGTTTCGCCATCCATTCAACCTCTGGAGTGTTGTGCTCCTCGGAGCCGCCAGAAACATCCTCTCCAAAAACCCTCATGATCTTCTTATCGCGGTGGCGACTCTCCTTGGAGGCCACGTGAGTCCGATACTGACCCTTGGCCTGCATGCAGAACAAGGCCTTCATCTTGGCCTTTAGCTTCTTCGCCCATGAGGGCTCAGTGGATGGAGGTGCATATCCCGCAGAGCTGTCCTCAGCTGCACTCTCCTCCTCAATCTCCTCCTCATCAGCAGCCCTCTTAGCAGCCTCAACCTCGGCACGAGTAGTAGTGTTAGCCCACTAGGGCTTGATGCGGAGTCTGATGGAGTCATGACGGATCCAGTCAGGGGCCAGAAACTCCTCATTGGGATAGATCTTCTCCCAAGTCTCCGAGATCAGGAGGAACAAGTATGGACCATACATGGGTACCTTGCGGGTGAATACCGTGAACCGAAGCTCACACCACATGATATGTGAGACATCAAGTGGTTGAGACTGAGAAACTCAGGCCTCGTCACAAATGAGCAACATGTCCACAAGAAAGGCATGCACCTTGTCCTTGTCCCCAATGCGAGGAAAGAGGGAGTGGCGAAAAATCCGGTGCATGATGTCAAGGAACGGGTTGAGCACCCACGTCGACTTGCCACTGGCTAGTTTCTTCTCAACATAGAACGACATAAGCTTGTCCTTGTTAGCAGACTCTTGGCATGAGGGCGAACACCAACCGACGTGTGGAGCTCCTCATCAGGCACTCTGAGCAAATCCATGAACTCCTTCTAGGTAGCAGTCAACTGACGTCCATTGGTCATCCAGGTCATCCTCTGATCCTCCCCAGAGTGGAAGTGGACCGAGGCAAAGAACTGGGCCACCAGCTCGGGGTCATAGTCCAAATGAAAAGAGATCACATCATCAATGGCAAACTGCTCCACAAGATCCAAGGCCTCACCAAAGTAGTGACGATGCTTATTCTCCCTCATGTGATGCATGTCGCTCCAGTGCACATCCACATACAGATTCTGCTTGGCCTTGATCACATCCAAGTAAATGAGATTCTGCTGCTTGGTCCAAAACAGTTCATTCCCTCTGAAGTTTGCACGAGGATGCGCATAGGGGTTGATCTTCCTGAGAGAGACAAACTCAGCAAGAGGTATCTCATCCATGTCCCTTGTTGGTTCCTTGACCTTGCTAGCATTGGTCTTGACATTGCGCTTGGGGGCATTGGAGCCCTCTGGAACATCCTCTTGGTTGCGCAGACGCTTGGAACCCGTTTCTCAGCTTGGATTGGAACGACGAGCAGGGACACCGGAGCCACCACCTGAGACACACACACAAAACACAAACGCACACGAGAAGCAAGACGGGTCAAAACAAAGACCACAGCAAAACACAAGAAACTAGTAGAAAATGCATATGGTAATTGCCATGAAGAAGATTTGGCAGCAGCGGTAGTACGGCCTAGTCGTGCGATACTAAAAAAAGTACTGCCACTCCTAGTCACGGTAGTACCAGGGCTCGGAGTGGCAGTAGAGCTTTAGTACCGCGGCCCGTGCGGTAGTACCACGCCTGAGGAGCGGTAGTACCGTACAAGTGGTAGTACCGCACCTGCTAGGCGGTAGTACCGCACGGCATCAGATCCGAACAGATGTATCTAAGAACAACCGTGACAACGAGGTGGTACTATGGTTTATCAAGTCTACCACGGGACAACATATCAAGTACATTTTCTATGCATCACTACTCTCCAACATCCTACTCTTGCAAAGATTTGGCCTAAAATCTCAATAATCAACATGCATCTCCCCAAAACCTAGAAGCAAAAGCACGAACAAAAGAGAGAGGGATTTGGGGAGAGACCTTGATCCATGGCAAGAGGAAGTGGTGGGGAACGATCCCACCGGTCGGAATCCGAGGAGAGTAGCTGGGGACGGAGATCCGGCGAGGTTCTCCGGCGCCGTTCTTGAGCAGGAGAGAGAGAGGCAGTGGGGAGAGAGATAGACGAATGGGTATGGGGGAGTTGGAACTCCCCCTGCCCGGGTCTTAACCCCACGCGCCCTCGGCAGCGCGGTAGTACCGCATCTCATCGTGGTAGTACCGCTCGAGCGGAAGTACCGCACCAAAGCAGTAGTACCGCTCCCCAGGCGGCAGTAAAAAATTACTCCCGCACTGGGTGCAGAAGTACCGCGCACTCCACAAGCGGTAGTACCGTGGCAGGCCGCGGTAGTACCGTGACCTCAAAACGATGCAAGTTTCAAACAAAAAGAAAGGGGCTACGCGATAAAAACGACAAGCGAACGAGACACTGCAAGAACACGCTCAGCACGGAGAAAGAAAGAAAGAAAGGCAATAGACAACAAGGACCAACCACAAGAACCTCTCCAAGGAGAGGGCGGTGGCCAAAGCCACCTATGTTTGAGTCAATTGGTATGGCACCGCGAAGAATTATCCTTGGGCCCATGACCAAAACTCGTCTTTGAAGCACAAGTGCCATCACAAATGGCTAATGTGAAAGAGTTGATCAATTTATGAATAATGGGGGGAGGGAGAGTTCATTGAGAGAACAACACTCCCCCTATGTCCATGCCTACAACTAAACAAGATAACAAGTTGAATATGGTGGGGTGTGCACGGGTTCAAGCAACATTGCTCGAATCAATGATATTTAGCTCATGCCTTAACTCGTGAAATCTTGCTTCATCCAAGGGCTTCGTGAAGATGTCTGCAAGGTTATCAAGAGTGTTGACATAGTTGAGCTCGATCTCTCCTCGCCTAATATGATCCCGGATGAAGTGATATCGGATCCAATATGCTTCGTCTTGAAGTGTTTCACCGGGTTGAGAGAAATCTTGATTGCACTTTCATTGTCACACTAAAGAGGCACTTTGTCACAAATGACACCGTAATCCTTTAAAGTTTTGTCACAAATGACACCGTAATCCTTGAAAATTTGCCTCATCCATAAAAGTTGTGCACAACAACTACCGGAAGCCACATACTCCGCTTCCGTGGACGAGAGAGACACACAACTTTGCTTCTTGGAAGACCAACTCACCAAAGAGCAGCCAAGAAATTGGCACCCTCCGGTAGTGGACTCCCTATCCACTTTGTCCCCCGCCCAATCCGAGTCCAAATAACCTGCAAGCTTGAAGTTTGCTCCTCTTGGGTACCATAAGCCAAAGTTTGGGGTATGAGCCAAATATCGAAAGATTCACTTGACCGCCACAAAGTGACTTTCCTTAGGTGCGTCTTGAAACCGTGCACAAATACCCACACTCAACATGATATCCGGTCTAGATACACAAAGGTAAAGCAAGGAGCCTATCATGGAGCGATATACCTTTTGATCCACCGCTTTACCATTGGGATCAATGTCAAGTTGGCACTTGGTGGGCATGGGAGTGGAAGCCGGCTTGACATCACTTAGCTTGAATCTCTTGAGCATGTCTTGAGTGTATTTGGCTTGGTTGATGAAGGTTCCTTCTCTCCGTTGCTTCACTTTGAACCCGAGAAAAAACTTCAACTCTCCCATGGAAGACATCTCGAGCTTTGAGGTCATTAGAGCAGCAAATTCCTCATTGAAAGCTTTGTTAGGGGAACCAAAGATAATATCATCAACATATAATTGGCACACAAACAACTCCCCTTTGACCTTCTTAGTAAAAAGAGTGGGTTCGATTAGCCCAACTTCAAAACCATGGTCTTGTAACAACTCGGTAAGGTGGTCATACCACGCACGTGGGGCTTGTTTAAGGCCATAGAGTGCCTTATCGAGTTGATACACATGATCGGGAAAGTAGGGATCCTCGAACCCGGGGGGGGTTCTTGACATATACCAACTCATTAATGGGACCATTAAGAAAAGCACTCTTCACATCCATTTGTTGTAACTTGAAGTTATGATTATAAGCATATGCAATCAACATGTGAATGGATTCAAGACGAGCAACGGGGGCTAAGGTTTCACTGTAGTCGATACCCTCAACTTGGGAGTAGCCTTGTGCTACCAAACGAGCCTTGTTGTGAATGATAATCCCATGAGCGTCTTGCTTGTTCTTGAATATCCACTTGGTTCCAATGACATTGTGGTTCCCCGTTGGCCTTGGCACCAATCTCCACGCCTTGTTGCGCTCGAAGTTGTTGAGTTCTTCATGCATGGCATTGAGCCAATCCGGATCTTCAAGCGCCTCATAGACCTTTTGGGGTTCAACACAAGAGACAAACGCGTGATGTTCACAATAGCTTGCTAATTTTCTATGAGTGCTTATCCCCTTTCCTAAGCTTCCAAGCACATTTGTCATGAGATGATCCTTGGTGGATAGCTTGGAAGAAATCTTGGCGGCACGACGCTCCAATTCCTCCTCGGGGGAGAGTCGAGGAGTGGTCACTTGATCATATTGAGCGTCGTCTTGAGCTTGTTCTTGATCTCGAAGAAGCTCTTGATCTTGAACTTGCTCGGAGGAGAGAACTTGACCTCGGGCATCACTTGATGTTATAACACCATCTTGAGATTGACCTTGCCCTTGGTCTTGTTCTTGAGGTTGAGGGCCTTCACTTTGTTCTTCGGAAGCGTGTGGGCCTTGGGTTGGTGATGGCTCCACTTGAGTGGAGCATTGTCCTTCTCCTTCGGCCATAAGGGGTTCCTCAATGGGTAGGATGAAACCAACACCCATTCTTCTTATGGCTTGGAGAGGAATTTCATCACCTAGATCACAAGAGCCACTTTGCTCCACTTGGGAGCCGTTATTCTCATCAAACTCCATGTTACATGTCTCCTCAATAAGTCGTGTGGACTTATTGAGGACACGGTAAGCATGGGAGTTTGTAGCATAACCAACAAATATGCCCTCATGATCTCTAGCCTCAAATTTAGACAAACGAACACCTTTCTTGAGAATGAAACACTTACACCCGAACACCCGGAAGTACTTGAGGTTGGG